>NC_088717.1:18889843-20172343 GCF_963576615.1 Watersipora subatra
CAGTACTTTCCAGTCCGGTTACAATGGCAGATGTGAGCTGTTCAAAAAGCTGGTCAATATTCTGGGTTCCCTCAAAGCTGACAATGATGTTTCTCTCAAGATCAGAGATGGCGACTAGTAGGGAGCACGCTGAGTACTCCACAAGGATGTCACAGTACTTCTGCAGGTACTTGAGCATCTGAGATGATAACATGAGAAATAATGATGGTATAAAAATATAAAATATGAACAAAATAATAAAAATGAAATAATAAAAAGCATAAATAAATGATAAGCAAATAATAACAAATTACTAATCAAAATGAATATAATTTTTTTTTATGTCAGAATGCTTGGTGAAAAGAAAAAAATTATTTAGTTCACACCAGAACATGTGAAGCGCCATGGAAGTAACAAAGTGATGCACACTTTTCCTCTTTGAGTTCAAAAGTAGTTTAGTCATGCAAGAAAGTAAACGAGTACATAAAAATACGTATTTGTCATGGAGAAAGCCAAAAAGTAGAGCTCCAAAGATGGGCATCTGCTGTGAGAATAGCCTTCTGATGTTACATCCCTGTTCATGGGGCTTGTTAATAATTTAATAAAAATGAATAGCAGGGAGCTGCCTATTGTTTCATGTTTGACAGTAATTGACATGTGATAATATTTGAACATATGACATTTACATGCCTGTCAAGAAGCAACCTTGTTAAAAATGAAAATTTTAGTTGATTTAATCAGAAAATATCAGCAATTTTTTATCATATGCTATTGTTTTTGGCATCTGTGATGATCTGACTGCCAGGATGTTTCGAGATTAAAGTTAGAAAAAATTATTGCGGTTAAAATGCTCAGAAGAAAAATAAGTGCTAAAGGACGTCTCTAGTTGCTATAATGCCTCTAGTTGATATTAGCTATCGCGTTCAAGTTGCGATGTCACGCGTCTTTATTCTGTCCGTCTCTTTGCAACTATAGATGTCATAATTGCGATTTTGCTTGATCTGAGCATTTTAATTGCGATCAAGTTTTGTCGATTTCAATCTTGAAACATCCCGGCAGCCAGATTCCCTCAAACATTAAAAACAATTACAAATGATAAAAAATTATCGATACTTTCTAATAAAAATCGACTTAAATTTTGTGCAGGTTCATCTTTAGAGCAGCAGAAAATCAAGTCTTTAATGCCTAAAAGGTCCGATGCACGTTTGCTTCTCATCCTAGGGCGTAGTCAGATTGACTGTTCAAAGTTCCCTATTTGTTCAAACTTTCTGGATACAAAATAATCTGAGAAGTACTGTAGGAAGTACAACTCACCCTGTACCCGCCTGGCAGTTCAGATTCCAACACATTTCTCAAAACCTCTGGATCAATTTCACCTGGTTTGACGTATGCGAGAGAAGACCAGGACGCCAGCTGAACAGCCAGTGTCTGGTTATAGCTGTCGGTAGTTGGTGGAGGAAGCAGATCACATGTCGAGCTATTGCGAGCAGCAAAGCTACTTCTGCATGGGCTATACCCTAAAATTATAATACAATAATATATTATATAATGAACTATATTGTAATACAATACAATATAATATGCTATGATATAATATTATATGATATATTTTAATATAATATATAATGAAATAAGATATAGTATATTTTAATATAATATAATATGTTTTAATGTAATATAATATACATACTGTAATATGATAATAAAATATTATATATAACTACAGAATCGTATCAGTTGTTGCCAGCGAAACTACCTCCATCATTGCAGACAGCTACAAGTTGTCATATCAGTTTTGGTAAGAGGTTTAGGATTATAGTCTCTGGCACCAAACACGAACATGTTGAACTTTTTTTCAATGTCATCAAAGACATCCGTGTTAAGCACGAGCCTGTGATCCAGTAGCGTTGTAGAACTACTTGAGTGTTAAACTTTCATCTTACAAAAGCTGATCGTACAAAGTGCTATCTATGATCAGTTTGTAAGGAAAAATGTTAATAAAATATTTAGAATAATAATAATAATGGTGTAGTAGAAGATGGCAACTATGTAACAAAGATATTAAATGGAAATGGTTCGTTGTGATAACACTGTAACTGTTTGTATAAATCTTTTCGCTTTTACTAGTACCACTGTGTGTTTTGGACTATTATAAATTGTGGTTTTTTTCATAGTATAGCCAGTTGTACGCCTTATACTCTGGAGTGGCTTATGTGTAAACTTATTGACACGTTACCTATCGAGTAGCAAAAAATAGTTGGAGTTTGCGGAGAAAATCTCAAGGAACTAGCGAAAAAGGTGGAGGCTGCTTCTGCTGAAACAAAACAAAAAAACCGTCAATCGTGGACTGAAAGCTATGTGACTGATCTATTCTTTTACCTCCTGTGTCATCATAGTTGAAAAACAACACCGTGGATGAAGATTTTATTGGATTTTAGCTACCGAGTATTTGGAGTGATACAGATATTTTTGGTAGACTTCCTATCATGTTATTCATGCTATAGTTAACAGAATAACTCCTAACATGGTGCGTTAACATGCTCAGTTGTAGCATGTAACGTGAGCATACCGTTCAGCCTGTTGTTCGTTGTCTCTATTACATTCTTAAATTGTTCATATTTCAAATTTTAAATGATGTCTGGGGGTCCTCCCATGTTTTGTGACGATTCTGACGACCCGACGACAGGGATATTTAAAAAGTGACAGACGAGATGACCATTTATCAATGTAGGTGACGATGATTATGTAAGTAGGATTACTAAAGGTACGGCTACACGTAACGAATTCTTCGTTGGTTCGGAGTTCTGGCCGAAATCACGAAAAACGCAGAATTAATCGGTCGAAATTCACAGAATTATTTGAGCTGTGCATGCCCACTGAGTTTGTCGACGAAACGCTTTTAACAGATTAAACAATTTATTAGCGAGCACGATTCTAGCAGCTTTAGCAATCAGTATAGTCCAAGACATGTATCGCGACACACAATAAAAGTACCAAAGCAATTCAACATAGAACACACGATGTATCTGTTCAAGTTGCGCTATCGTTGGTTAGCGAGCACGACTCTAGCAAATTTTAAGATATATGTAGTCCGAGAACATAATGCGACACGCAAAAAAAAATATTAAGAAAATTCACCATTGTAAATACGATGCAATCGACTTGATTGCGCTAAAGATGGCAACATTTTTTGGGAAACAGTCCCAACATCGACAAGTCCGAACCTAGACAAGTCCCAATCTCGACAGAGGTTGGTCCGAATCTAGACAAAGGTTGGTCCGAACATCGACAAAGGCTGATGCAGTTTTACAATAATTTAATCTTCAAAAAATAATAAATGTCTTTTTGCAGTTCTATCCTCACTTCAAAAAATAAAAATCAAAGCTACTCACTGAAGTTTAGATTTTAAATAAAACATTTTGCTAGCTTAGCAGTCAACCATATTTATGATTGTTACTTGTTTTAGCATTCGTTCTATATTTAGGTTGGACAAAATATTGTTAGGCCTACATAAGCTGGGGAGTGCTGCATCAAATGGATCACAAGATATTTTTGCGCAAATAAATCTTTTACATATAAATCGCACATTTATTATGAAAATAGTAGATGGTAAAATAGTAAAACTGTTGTCGAGATTGGACCAACCGTTGTCGATATACAAACTCGTCGAGTTTCAAACCAGTCGAGGTTCGGACTATAAACCCATTTTTTACCACAAAACTTTTGTTGCTCAAAAGGAAATATAATTTAAAAATAAACAATTTGTAGCTTTAGCGTCCAAACAATAAATACATACAATAACGCAATCTAGGCAGTTGCATCATGTGTACTATGTTGAATTGCACTTATACTTTTATTGTGTGTAATTATACGTCTCTTGGACTATGCTAATTGCAAAAGCTGCTGGAATCGTGCTCGCTAGCACGATTCTAGCAGCGCAGAATAATTCTGTGTGTTTCAATCATTTCGTGATTTCGGTTCGAACCAACGAAAAATTTGTTACGTGTAGCCGTACCTTTACTAACTTATTATTTGTCCATAAATCAATACGTTCAACCGAAACTTCACTAGTTTTGGTTTGAAGCAACTGGTTCAGCATTTATAGACTGCCAAATAATTAAAGTACAGCAATGTAATGCCACGACATTGACAGCAAATCCGTTTCCAAGTCTCTGGCTGACAGTGATTATTAAAGACAATCTCGGTCTACTTTCAGTACAAAAAATGTAGCCCTAAAAACCTAAGACAGCTGTCACTCTTCGCAGAGTAATCAGCAACGCTCCCAAACATCACTAATAAGTTTGTGAAGGTCGCTGGTTGAGCCATGCTTTTGGCTAGCAGAAGTTTAAACTGAGCAAGTTTCAGGTTTTTAACGCAACCCAGTGCCACCAGAATGGATATTTGAATTAAAATAACGAATGTGAAGAAAGAGGTTGTTTTGGTTACCAACATGAAAAAGGTGACAGTGATTTTAAAAGTGACGACACTGATTTTAAAAGTGACGACAGTGATTTTAAAAGTGACTATTCTGACGACAACTTTGTGTGGTAGGACCCCCATGTCTGTTTTTGGTGGTAAATTTTATTAAATAAATTTCACCAAAAAATGCGACTTATACTTCAATACGACTTATATATGTTTATTTTCATTATTATATATTTCATGGCTGGTACAATTTATAGTCCAGAAAATACGGTGTTTATATTTGTAATACTTGTAGGAGGAGGTAGAGGGTGAGCCTGCGTAAAACATCAGCAGCATTTACCTCTTCTATGGGCAAAACATCATCTTTGACTTAAATAACCACTACCAGTTTCAACTGTGTAAAGAGAGAGAATAAAGGAAAGGTGGGAGTGAAAGGTGGGAGGAAAGGTGGGATGGTTTTCTGTATGTTCTTGAACTTTCATTTACCCCTGCTAGTGTATTTACTAAAGCTGAATGAACCTGGGCCTCATCATCATGTTACGGAACTAATCAACAGATTGTACGTTATGCCGAGGTCATTGCATTTATATCACATTTATAGCATCTTTCCACATGCATTTAATGCAAATTCCATAAATCTATTGATCTACCGTATGTCGTAGCATGAAATACGGGTTGTTGTTTGACAGTGATCGTTTTAACAGAGCTCAGACAAATGATGTCTGGCAAGGCCGGTTTTAACCGCCTACTGACTCCACAAATGAGTGTTGTTGTCAAAGTTGACAAATTAAGTGTGACCATGTCGAAATGGCTCTGCCCCAAATGCACTCTTTCATCAACCAAAATGATAGATGATTGACATATCAGTTTTTAATTGATATTCCGAAACACTCATTAGTGGAAAGCCAGAATTTTATATCTAGCAAATTTAAAATCTTTTCAATGACGATGTTTTGCTGTTTTATAGTCATGTTCACAACGTATTGGATTTAAAAAACAATGATTTTTATTGATGATAGCCATTTGTGATACAGAAACTAATCTGTTAGCAAACTAGAACAGTTCTTTGTAGTCGACACGATAACTTAACTGTCGTTTCTGATGTCATATCCTCGGATTGGCAGAATCAACAAAAAGAACTAGAGTGTAACTGCTGCTGAATAAACCATTTCAACTGCTCAATTTGGTTTGTCTGAGTGCAACTGAGACTTGCCTTTGATTGGACAATGCATTATTAGCGAGTCCAATATTTAAGTTATTTTTTAGCAATCGTCGCATTAACGGAGATTCAAAAAGTAAAACCTAAAGCAGAATTATCATAAGCCAAGAAATAGCAGGAACAGTGTTAATACTTTGAGTTTAGTTCTGGCAGATGTGAATGTTCCTTGAAAATTCTACTAGCTTTGACATAAATATGCGCATGTAGAAAGCTTTTTTGTTGCCTTGTTGCCTTATCTTTAAAGAGATAACTAACATCTTTCTTAAAGTTTATGGCATAAGATTGCTTAATCTTTTCATGTAAATACAGTCAACCCCTTTGGCACTACAGTCGACCCCAGCTTGTTCGGACTTCACTCTCCCAGACTTTCAATTGTCTGGGGAACGTCTGGGGTCTGGACGATTGTCTGATTCAGCCGTGTCTATCTGATGAATAACAACTCGATCGATAGGGGGCTCTCCAACAGGCGACATGTACGCGTGAGTTTCCTGCTAGAGTGTTGCACTGTAATTTCTATTTACAGTATTATTATTACTGCTATTAATATTATACTATACTCTATTGCAGGTATAACCATATTTTACTCCCTCATGTGCATATTGTACCATATTGTTGCCTAGAAGTATGTGTGCTAGACAATATAGGCTGTTTAATGTACTGTACAGTACTCAATTTTCAATGTCAGTTCTTTTTCAATGTCCATACATGGCTCAGTCTGTATTAAACTGAACAATCAAAAGTTGCCTGTCTACAGATATTTATTAATTACGACTTATCACTCTGAAGTATTGCCAGTTGACGAGTTTGACCAGTTGAAGTTGCCAGTTTGAGAGTTGTCTAATCTTAGGGAGAGAAAGTAAAAACCTATCCATGATGACCTTTTTGCCTTTTGAAGTTACAGACTGTTCAAGCTGTTCACGTGACCCAATACTTTCATATCAGTTTTAGCGAGATTTATTGAAGGTTCACTATGCACTAAAGTTAAGGATTTCATCTCTAAATCTTTATATATCTGTATGTTTTGTCACTTGAGAAACTGGACCGAGGGGAGTGAGTGTAATCCTAAGCAAGTCTCATCATTGCGTTTCGAATGTTTACCTTTTTTGCAAGAGACAGACATGAAAGCGACTCATTGTATGGCTATAGAGACAGAGACGATTGAGTGAAAATGATAGTTTTTTTTCATCTCCACTTTTAAATTTCTGCTCATGGATAACAATTAAATTTGTGTAATTTTTATATACTAATAATCAGAGAAGTGGTGGTTTAGTGGTCTAGAGCAACTGACTTACAAACAACAGATTGGGAGTTCAATTCCTAATAAAGGCTACTTGTGGTGATGAGAATGACATCCAACCATGATTGCTCTCCGCAACTAGGCATGTCTCTGGGCATGTCTACAGTTGTTAATGTTCCTTTACCACTGGACTCAGATATGCCCAGACAAGATCATAGAGACACTGTTTGCAGCAATGCTCTTAAGACATGCACAGCCTCTGCTCGCAGTAAGCTAAAGCCTGGTTTCCACATACGCCGCAAGCACCGGCGACGGCACCGCAGGGCTATCAGCGGTGAAATGTGAACCTACGTGCCGAGTACCGCTGGTAGTCGTCGGCGGTCAACGCAAGAGTTCAATGGTGTTCAACTTTCGCGAAGTGCCGCAAGGAAAGCCTTCCTAAAATGCTCTGTATGGCTGAAGTTCAGCATTTTTTAAGCGGAATGGCAAGAATGTGAACAGAAGCCGTCGAACCTAGCGCCGCAAGTGTTTTGCCGTTCGAGATTATCGCCGGGGTCTACCATTCTACATGGGAACCAGGTTTAAGCAGACATTATACTTGATCCTCAGAGAGGGGGAGGGAGGGGGAGAGAGGGGGAGGGAGGTGGGGAAGGAGGAGGAAAAAGAGGGGGAGGGAGGGGAGAGGGAGGAGAGAGGGAGGGGGGAGGGAGGGGAAGGAGAGAGGGAGGGGGAAGGGGGAGGGGGGAGGGGCTGAGGGGGAGGGGGGAGAGGGGAGGGAGGAGGGAGGGTGCTCGCTCATACAGCCATTGGAACCATGGAATAGCTGACAAGTAGAGCTGGTGTAACAGTTAGAATGGGTATAGTACTAGTGGCTTATGCCGTGGGAGAAAATTAGTTTTTAAAGCTGTTTTGTTGAGTGCATGCCAGTTTTACTTGCACTCACAATTGAAAGATCAAATTATCAGTTGCCAAGACAAATAATAAAAACAAGGAACTATTAATGATGTTATTGCGATTCTGATTCTGAAACCTATCGACTAACAAGTCCAGATTTTTGACAAACAATAGTTGATATTTATCTTTATCACTTTGAAGCCGTAACCTTGTATACACAAACAACTCCCGTGATCCTAAACCATGTTGACAGCTTTTGCAAATGTGAAAGCATTTCGAACAGCAAAACTCCTTGTTAACTGAATATCATATTGAAGCCTCAATCCTGTAGAACTCAATGAAACATACAAAAATCAAATAGGGTAATTTTTTCACCCTCTTTCAAAGAAGTGATGCTTGAAAGGTAACTGAAGAAACATAATGATTGCAGTTCCCAGAGTCTAGTAAAGTTTGCATATTTGTTATGAACAGAAAATACATAGTTATAGTGTAAAGCTCTCGTTGCTGAGGATAAAAGACTTTCTAGCGTTGTCTCTTTTTGATCCTCATTACTAAGAATTTAATCAGTCTGTCATTAGATACTATTGTTCTGTCGGCAGCCATTTTTCATTTCTCGGTTGGTTAATAGCACCCTCAGTATTTTGACGATACCTTAAGAACCAATGAGCCAATAAACTTAAAATCTTGAAACTTGGTATCATACAGAAACCTTATACCGCATCAAGCAACCAAAATTTTTTAGTATTATGCAAACCGGAAGTACAAAAAAAACCTAGCAAAACTCTGAAGCCGAGTTTACTCTGTCGTAGGATCCCGTAGGAAAACAACTCTCAGAATTCCTCCAGAGCGAGGCTTGAGAGTGTTAAGAGTAACTCTGACGCTAGCTATATAGCTATATACAGTTTTCTATATTTGTGGCACTGCCAGGAATCTGCTAGTAAGCTCACTACGAAAAACCAAAATGAACAGCTGACAGTTTTGTGAAATGGCTTTTCCGAGTCAAAATGATTGCAATTATGTTTTGTTCAAACAAAAATTGGTATCTCCCTGAATTTTTGAAACCTTGCCATACATGCAGAGAATGACTATGAAATGCTAACTAATATACATGTATGTTGTGATCTGATAATCGTTCAGCAATTCTAGTGTATTAAACTTTGACCTCTGTTGATTACACAATTGACTAATAAGCCAGAGCAACTGTCCCTAACTCATGCCGGTATATATGTTATGTAATATGTTGTTTTCAAGCATGAGACTACTTTGATGCCTCAAATGTAAATGCTTCTTTTGAAAAGTGAAATTTTGTTTCATAATTACTGTTTCCATGACGTGCATCATGGGCAAGTTGCGTTAGTTTTTAAATATTTTTATGGACATTCGCATGATGCGCATTGACTTCGGTGCCTTGTTAAAAAAAGGTAAGGAATTGTACGCTATAAGTTAATAATTAGCGATCTATGTGTTAGCGACGCAAAGATGTAAAACTCGATCGAGAAAGGACGAACGGAAGTATAGAAAATGTTTCAAATTGAATAGCTGGCACGGTATTTCAATGCGCATCATTCGCAAGTGCTGTTTCCATTATTCGCGAGCATGATGGATTTGATAAAGTTTTTGCAAATCGCAAAACTCACTTAGCTTGATCGGTTAATTAGTGCATCATGCACGCCATGGAAACATAGTGAATGCATGGTGTTTGTGTTGACCTTGCTTTGTTTGGTGAAAGATAGAACTAAAGTGCATGGTATTTACAGCTTTAGCTGAATTGAGACAATTTTATTGGTTAAAGGTTGATTTGCAACAAAATTCACATTGCAGTTATTTGGTATCAAAATATTCACCATGTCTTACTCTGTTGTGTTGTAGGTGCAAAATATGTGGAAATGGGATTACAAGCTCTTAAAAGCTAAAAAACGAATAGTTAATCGCTGCCAAACGCAGATCACCTCAAACATCAAAAACAATCGTAACTGATAGGAAAATACCGATACTTTCTGATAACAACTATGAAAAACTTGTGATAATTTATCTGTATTTTACATACTGTTTAGAGTGACTGTTTTCTCAAAAGACCTAAGAAATGAACTGAATTGTTTGTTAGATGTTATGTATGGGCAGTAGGTTTTAGTTAAAAGCACTTAAAACAGTAAAAACTTCCAACCAGCATTTCATCAGTAAACAAAAATCCAGGCAAATCAATTTCTTAGAAGCACTAAAGCTAAACGTGATGTCACAACGCATGAACTGATAAATATGTATCAGCTCAACTCCCAGCAGACTGTCTTTAGGCTCAGAGTTCAAGAAACAGAGCAAAGGGTTGTATCTGCAGCCTTTGATGGGTAAATATTTATGTGTCTTTCGATATACACTTTTGAGAAGAACTCCAGATGACCGCTTGTCATAACAGCTGTTTATAAAAGTTATGTTGGACCATGTTTCATAACCAACTGCTAAGCATGGGAATTGTCTGCCCCACTTCTGTAGCTAGACACTATATACAGCAAATTTTTACTAAAAATGATTTTAGAAAATTATAAAACAGCTATCAATTCTACACAATCCCTGATATCATGTGGAGATTATTATCAAGTTGAACACATTATTACTACTTTGCATTATAATTGTGGTAATTACAGTATTTTGTTATCTACTAGTGTATTTCAGACTAACTTAGCTAAATGCCTAATATTATGCCTCGTCTCCAAAGTTACTATCTTATGATTGGTTGGCATATTGAATTACATGCTTGTCTTCCTTTCAGAGAACTGACAACAATGGATACTATAGAAGAAAAAGGAAGCATGACCGACTGACAGATCAACTGTGTTAATACTAGCAGTTGATCAGGCAGTTGGTCAGTCTTCATTTCAGTAAAATGATATTAATTAAATTTGTTATTACATTTGAATCTTTTGAGTTTTGTTTTAATTTAAAGAAAACCATTTTTAAATTAAGGAAATATTTTATCGCTAATATTTTGTGACTACCATAAAACAAACATCAGACTTCCGATTTTTTTGTACTTGATTATACCAGGGCGAAATCCTGGTATTAAGGTTTCAGAAACTAAAATATACACAACATTTCCATTTTCACAGAAATTGCTGTTTTTTGCATTAGGGATGTTCCAAACAAAGCATTCGGCTGCTGATGATGTAACGCTATTACCATTCAATTAACTGATCAAACGTGACAGCTGACAAGCACCTGCTGCCGCTACTAAGCCTATAATTGATTCCTGATGAATGGATAGACCACAAAAGTTTTTATAGTTATGAGGAGTTTTTTTGATGCTGCCAGAGGTCAAGAGATCACTATGGTATATCAATATACTGACCAGTAAAGTTACTTTCAAATGTTTGATCATGTGAGTATCACCAGAGGTTCTTGTGAGAAACAATCTTATATGGAGTCTGTATAATAAGGCTAAATAAACATATCTTGTAACTTTGCTTTTAGTAAGGTCAAAAACAAAAAATAAAATATTGTTCTTAACATTAATGTTACACCTATGGAAACAATCTCACAAACCATTTAGATCTTGGGCTATAACAAATATGTAAATTTCACAAGTGCCAGTTTGGTGTCATTGTTAATCTGAAAGTTTTTTTTTGTGAAACTAGATTGCAGGTGCACACGATGTATAGTTTGTACATCATAGTGAGCCAATAGAATATTTATACTCAAGTAGCCATTGTCAATAAATTATTAATTGTTCATTTCTTTTTAAAAACAAATTATAGCCCTAAAAGACATACCAATGAAAATGGCCATTTGATGACACTAAGGGTGTTTTCCAATTTTCTATTCTTAGCTGCGTGGCATTTGAACTCCAAACACTAACTCATCAGAATTGTGAGGGCATTATGGTAGCTTTTGCAAATATTTAAGTATATACAATCAAGAAGTAGCAACCTAGTTGGAGAGGGTCAGCCGACTTTGTCGATGCACCAAAAAAGCCTTAGCCTGAGAGCTTGGTAAATAGTTGAATTTTTTTTAGTCTATGATAACTGAACAGTTGCTTTATAGCAAATGTACATTAACTGGGTATTTATCGCGTATCAAAGAAGTTGTGCAAAGGGAATAACTCCAAGTTTTTTTATATGTGTAAAGAAATCACATAGAATTGTCATTGAGTGGTATAAGCATTTTCTTAGAGACAAGAAACCGTTTAAATGTAATATCTGTGTTATTACTTGCCGAGAATCTTACTGTGTTATTTATTAGCTTCATCTGGATATGTTATTGCCTTTATAAACAAGATATTAACATTACAGTGTTTAAACACCCAAACATGTTTTTGTGTAAAACCAGTACTTATTTAAAACACAGTCGAAACTGTCTGTTAAATACTTTAATCTAATCATCACAGATACAAAGAATTTTAAAGTGATTAAACACATGCCTATTAATACACTATTTAATTATGGATATGATATTATTTGTACCCCCCCCATCCCTGAAGGTACCCTAATAAATCAGACTTGTATAATCACAGAAAAACAGCTGCAATCTGTGATTGGTCAATTGAAAAATGATGTCAACCAGCCTGCTGATTATGGCAACTTATTTTTTTACAAATTTGACTTTATTAGCAAACAATTTGAAAATTCAAAATCTCTTGTCATGGCGTTTTCACAACAAAATCTGCTAAAATTTTAAAAATAAACACCGTGAATATCAGTCGAGATATGGTTTAATACATTCAGAGCTTATCTAGCATGTGCAGGTAATTCTCTTCATACAAGCTTCGTCAAAACCACCATATGCCGAATTAAGTTTTTGTATAAGAATATGCTTTGTAGTATTTAATTCATTCTACAAACCAAACTTAAAGAGAAAACTCTTGTTGATTACATATAACACTAAGATACATGCTTTATATATGAAACTATGTAAAAAAGTTATGGGTAAAGACTCAAACTACGTATCAACAAACTAATTTGATAAATACATGTAAATAATAAATCCCACTTATTCATTGTATGTGCGTGCGTGTCTATGCATTTCCATATTTTTTGGTAAGTTCGTGTAAACTTCACACGTACGTGTACATATAACTAAACATATAGGTGTGAAATTACACATATGTTCAGTGCCTACCGCCTACAAAAATATTTTGTTTCAAACCACTGTCTGGTTCCTGTGAACCAGCCTTTTACACACCTACCAGTCGGCTATCTCAATCAAAATTGAAAAAATTCCAGTCATCGCCAGGCTTACTGCTAGTAATAATATTTACTATAATAAGATCAGTGTTTGTTTGTCTGTCCGTTCGTCCGAAGCCATGCTAAGAATGTTCGGACAAAATTACCTTACACAAAAATCAAACTCTAACAGCCGCACCAATCAACATCTTTCCACATGTAAGAATAACTGTGCACATAGTTATTACCCGTGATGATCTCTAACAGCACACCAGACTGCCTGGATACTAGTAGCTAATAAAAAAGAGTTATTTTCATTGTTCCTTTATGTTCTCGACACACAGGAGTAAATGCGTAAGATCAACAATGTGTAGGTTTGAATGCAGAGGAGGTCATAAAGGTGATAAACTCTATTATAAACAAGGAAAAGTCTTAACCACTTTTGCTGATATAGATTATATTATTTTTATACTTCAATTTTCACTTAGGTAATTTTTCACTTTTATTTGTTATTTTTTTATTTGTGAAATGGCAATGTCACAAACTTTAATTGCCATATTTTTTAAGCTAATTTTGAAATGAGCCAAATATTTGCTCTCATTTGATGTCTTAGTTGAAAAAACACAGATCTTGAGGTGATCATTAGTTGAGCTCTAAATTGATAGATGTGCAAAATGGTTAAAATCTATCAGAATGCCTACCAATCAGTAGATGAAATTTTTGTTTATTGAAAAGAAAAGTTAAACAGTTGCTGGTATTTCTGAGAGTATTGAGGGAAGTTGCACATTTCTTTTTTGTTTGTTGTTTTGGGCAACCAGAGTCTTGGCAAGCATTTTATTTGTGGATAGAGCAAATACTGTTGACTCATTTCCAGGCTATTATCAGCAGCATTTCTTTAGTACACAATGTAATAGAACCCTATTCACTTATGCTCAGCCAATTAGCATAAGCTAAATGACTTGGCGATGCATTTTTGTATTTTAATAAAACGACATCTGACTGCTCCTGTGTCTAAGATATCGTAAACAATTCTTATATAAATTTCATCAACCCTTTGCCAGTGTTTTAGTTGAAGGAGTGAACATTTATGTCTGTTGATTGTTTTGGATTCTTTTTGAAAGTAAATATATACCAATTTAAATTTATTATAAATGTTTTAAAAAGTAAATTTTCTGATTTTCTGTACATATGTAGATATTGAAGGAATTTTGAAATACATGACAGCAAAAAAGCTCATTTAAATGCTAGCAATGATATTGCACCACCATGCCAAATCAACTGGTGTGCTGCTGATAAGTCGGATAGAGTGCGGTTCACCATCGGGTAATACCACATCGCTTAGATAAACGGTGCTAGGTTTAACCCGGTCTAATTCTGCAGAACTCTCCGGCTTTGTCCCTGTTAAAAAGCTGGTTTGTCAATCAATTGAAAATCCAAATCTATGATACTAAACAATCCACGCACATGCAGAGAGAGTGAATGTAATGCTTCTCAAGCTCAACTTTTCAACCAATTGTTAAAGAGGTTAAATTGAATGATAGGAGATAGAAGAGAGCTCACTGAGAAGACTCACATGATCCGTAGGTGTGGCAGGTGTCAGAGAGCGGACACCACATACATGGCCAGCTAAAGTAGCCAGTCTGGCTTGTGCAGGTATAGCAGTCAGTCAGATCATAACAACCTCCATACACTGTGCCCAACAGTACCAACATGAGAAAACTGAAATATTAATAATCAACATTATATATATACTAAATATAAACATAATAAAATGAGGAGCGACGCCAGCTGTACACAATTAAAGAAAAAATTACAAATTTACACACTTACGCACGATTTCATGAATCTACACCACTTTGTGAAGTATAAACTGCCTCAATGAGTTGGCCAGCCGCTTTAGTTAACTCACTTTTCACAATAAGATGCTACTGAGGATTGAATGTTTATCAAAATCCTTGCATTTTTATTCTAGTTTTTGGAAGGAAGGTGAAAATTTTCTGATACTTTTCAATCTAAAATACTTTTGAGAATCATTAAGTACTGGTAGATTAGTAATTATGTAATCCAACTAACCTCCCAATCAAAGGATATCTCTCCATAATTTCAGCACACGATCACGTCTTACTACTGCAGATGCCGACGTACAAATGACTGTAGACTAGCTTAGCTGCCAGTAATATAACACTGGTCAACACCTCGCTGTAATCTAATTGCTGACTCAATATGAATGAGCCCATACTGAGAGGGTCATGACAGTTACAGGAATTCTGGGTAAACAGCCGAGCAATTGTTATACCAGACACGGCATTGATTGATTTGTGATCAGATAAAGGAGAGCACCAGGTCAGATAAGAGTAATCCCGCTTGTGTGTAAAAGAGATTTCATTCCATTTGAAATCAGCACCAGGTGACCATTAGTATTTCTGCAGACGGCATGAAGAAGTAAAAGCCAAATGTTAATTCGTTGTGTTCATATATTTTACCAATACGTAAATTATATATGGCAAATACCATTCCATAACTTTAGACAAACTAAATAAATATCGGTGAGGAAAAAGCAAATGTAATAGCATTTAGCAGGTATATGCAGCAATTATTATTCTAGGTACAGCATTCGCCTCGTAGACACACTGATTGTATATACAAAAAAGCAAAGGTTAGACACGAATGCATTCTACACTAAAGACCATAAAATCCAACAAAGGTGAGACTACTTATATTAAATAAAGGAAACTAGAGCTCTCACTTGCTCCACACCCAGCACAAACAATGCATAGTCCTACATGTTTCTGCTGACAAAATCTAGCCTTAGAGCAATCCTTACGGCTAGCATAAATAGATTTAAGTTAATTCGAGGCACACTGAAAGTCCAACGCCAGAAACTGTCACAAAAGTGACAAATATTGAGTAAATAGCCCGAGGTTCTCTCATTTTCAAAGCGATACAGTTGTTAAAAATGAGCAGAGGGACGGCGTTTCAGTTTGCGTTCATTTTGTATGCATCTTCAAAAAACATGTTGAATGAGACTATCAAAAACTATAGTTCCCTAGATAAGACTAAATAAGCTTGTACAACTAAATTCATCAAAGAAAAATGATAAAATGAAGGCAAGAGGCGGTACTTGCGTGGCTGACATTCCATCAACCAAAAATACTTCAGAAAAATAGGGTTGTGAAATTTGTAAGCATGATAAAAGAATTGACTACGTTAACTTGGATTTACTCTATGGTTCATTCTATTCTTAAATTTATAGTTAACTTCATGGCTGACTCTAATGTTAACTCTACGGTTAACTTCATGATCAGTGATTTTCCCATAGGTGAGTGTAGATGTGGTTGTAGATCTGGTTCGGGGTAAGTAGCTTTGACCTATCACGGGGTAAGTACTTTTGTAGAAGCAGCAAAGCAGGTATCGCTGTGCAGGCTCCCGGGTATTCTATGTACAATTGGTAGGAGCACTAATACTGTCATTGCTGAGATCGTAGATGGCTACTCGCTGTAACAATGCCACAGAATTACTCCCACAGAATAACCCCATAGAACAGGCAGTTAGAAAGAATATCGCTAGATACGACAATCAAACCACAATACAAAAAGGTTCCAAGTCCAAAAAAGTTTGCCCAGTACATTATAATTATTAAAAAATGAAAAGCTACACAAAAATACTTCAAGTCCATACTTCAATATGCATGTAGTCCAAGTTTATTTTAGTTCAATAATTTTTAAGCTGTTCATTTAGTATCACAGGCTTCCAAGATCATACAAAGAATACATGTATATAATCAATAAACTTGCATGCCATACCTGAGCTGAAATTACTCAAGTTTGAGCGCTTGTCTGATCCCGTGATTGAGAGTTGCTCTCTCGTGTGTTAAAGGATAGAATAGAGTTGACCACTTCAGTAGCATTGCTCTGTAGATGCAGCTCAATCGAATCATATTTTTGAGCGAGCTGGTCTGTCAAATTTTCTCGTAACACAACAAAACCATCCAGAGCTACAACGAATGTCAAGCAAAATTTGACTAAATAGATTTTCGTAACATCGTTTGGCTTCTTTGTAGGTTGATGTATAATTGCATAATAATGATATAAAGGAGTTGCTTGCTCTGAGCGAAAGCTCTGATAATGAGAAGATTACTCCGATTACAGCTAAAATGTGTTATCTCAAAAATGCCACTGTAACCAGCAATAATTTAAAGACAAACAAGACTATGTAATAAAACTCTAAAAGCTATATATGAAGCAAACTCACCTGAAGAAATCTTCAACGCGCAATCCAGGCAATAAACAACATGTTTCTTCTCAACTTCTCTGACGAAGAGGATGTTGAAGACCTCCAACTGCAAGTAAACGCGTCAGACTTGTTGAAAAATATCCTCATCGCTTTGGCGTTTTTTACCAATCGCTATTTCACTATTCAAAAACCATTACAAATCTTTGCCATGTTTTTAACAGCTCTTACCACATGCAGCGAACCATCAGATTAACTTGAATATTACATGTTCAAGTTAATAAAAGCTCTTTTACACGTGTGTGCTCGCAAAATCAAATTTTGCTACCTCACAGCTGAAGCAGTAATGTGGGGGCTCTCCATCCTGTCTTCCATGCCAGACTATGTGTTTGTTCTTGCCTGCAAGAAACTCTTCCACCTGCCCCGTGTGTTCCAGAGACTTCATACAAGCAAACCTATCAAAGAATTAAAGAACTACTGTCACACTATGTACTGTCACACTATGTACTGTCACACTATGTACTGTCACACTATGTACTGTCACACTATGTACACTAGTAAAATATAGATACTCTTTAAAATATGTGAATACTGGAAATTAAGCTGTAAAACTTAAAAGACGACAAATGGGCAAAATGGACTCACTTGACTAAAGAGAGCAGATCAGGGTTCGTCATCTTGACATTACTCGCCAGCTTCCAGGAAAGGTGGATCATAGGAACTATCGACTTGTAGTTCTGCAATTTGTTAAACTCGTAGCGTTCCAGAGCAAGCTTAAGTACATTTGTGTCCATCGGCGCTGTGTTCCATGCGATATTGTTACACCAACCCTGCAACAGACCACAACTCCTAATTATACCAACCCTACAACAGACCACAACTCCTAATTATACCAACCCTGCAGCAGACCCCAACTCCTAATTACACCATTCCATCCAAAAGGGCTAATATTTACTATAACACGAGTCATGTCTGTCCAAAGTCAGAAATTGAGGTTTGAAAAAAATTGTAAGGTGGGGGATTCAAACTTATGACAATTCGCTTACTAGCCTAGCACACTTACGCTGATCATCCACTTTTATGGATTCCGGTACGGTTGTGCACATACCTATTCCCTGGGCTGTATATGCACACCTGCCGATCACTCACATGACACACAAGACTATGAGGGTACCATAAAACACTTAAACCAATAATGCCCAAAGAATGCCGACTTACTGTAGCCTGCACCCAGTGCACAGTGCCTGGTGCGATGAACACCAAGTCTCCTGGTTTCTGTGTGAACCGATATAGAGGTATCTTTGCTTTAATGAGGTCTTCAGGAAGCGGCCACCAAGCTCCACTGAGGTAGTCCACATTGTTCCTGAACAAACAGCATGCTAGCGTAGCAACAAGTTCTACTCAGCTACATAAAACACAAGTCCTCGATATAGCTAGGAATAACTTTTGGAACTTTCATTTTGTAAGCCCCAGGTCCACTTACTTGACGCAGAGCTGATGCAACGCCCCCCAATAATCATCTGGCACGGCAAACCACTCACAGTCACCTGGTCCAATGTTAAAGTTTATAGAGCAGAGGTTGAGGTTTTCTTGGTGAGCGGGAGTTCGACATCCAGGTATTTTCATGTACAGCTGCACGCTGCAACAAGTAATAAGGCTAATTACAGAAGAATTCACAGATTAAAAGACAATATCTACAATACCCAAAACTGTCTGTAATTTCTCTAAGGATGGCAACAAAAAGTCAGCTGTGGCCTCCTACATGTTTGTGTGCAATTAAAATGTGAGAACAGATCATAGCAGTCTTTTTTGCTTTTGGTAGCAAATCTACATTTTATTGTTAAACTAAAATATGCTATTATTGATTCAAAGAAACTCTGTGTTAAATTGCTCAAGAATAGTCAACCAAAAATTGTGCAAAAAGCAATGAAAAGAAAAAGGGCACAGTATGTTTAACCAAATTCAGAATAGGAGAGCGCAAAGCAACTATAATAATCGGTACCTTACTATAACCTTTTAACACCGGCAGCTTAAGTTATATAACGCACACCAAAACTGCTGTTGTACTAAAAGCTTAACGATGTCATACCAAACACGCCAAAGTATAACTCAACTTAACCTGCATGCCTATTTACCAAGTTAATTTGTTTTTTGCAAACAGAAAGTCATCATTTTGCATACTTCAGGGTTTATAATTGATAAGCTCAAAGCGAATGTAATGATCCAACAATCTTTATTTATAGCGTAAAGGAGGAAGCAACTCTAATTGCACATCACTCTAAAGCCTGGTTCCCATATACGTCGCAAAGCACCGGCGACAGCACCGCAGGCTATTAGCGGTGAAATGGGAACCTACGCGCAGGGTACCGCCGAGGACCGCCGGTAGTTGCCAGCGGCATCGCAATAGTTTCGCGCTGCTCAAATTTCGCAAGACCGCAGGCAAAACCTTCCCGAAATGCACTGTACGGGTAAAGGTCACTATTATAGGAACGGCATGGCGAGCGAACATTTTATTTGATTACGCAATTATGTTTACGATATTATTAACGATGTGGCTTTTATGTGAACAGATGCCGCTGAGCCTAGCGTCGCAAGCGTTTTGCTGCGCATGTTACCGCCGGAGTCTCGCAATCGATATGGGATCCAAGCTTAATGCAAGAGCGAAGGTCACAGTCACAATGTACTACCCACCTGTTCATGCCAAGAACTGTATGACCGAGGTGACTAAGGGCATTGCCAGACCAGTGAACTCTCAGCCAATGTGGTAGTTTCTGCAACTCCACCAGTTGTGTTTTCCACTTGTCTCTGTCCGAGAGGTCAACATTTGTGCCAAACCGTATCATGGGAGGCAACTTCCGCTTTGTACTTGAGCCTAAACAATCAAAGATGAGATGTACTGGTAAATACGATAAAACCACGAACTGGACAAAAGCATCCATAAAACACATCGCAACACGATTCTATGGCATTCTCATGGCCTTGATGAGCTTACTTGATGAACTTGAGTCAGAATCAGAGTCTCTGCCAGTTGGTTTTGACTGCTGCTGCCCTTGTGAACTGCTGCCCTTCGGCTGCTGAGTGGCCGCCTTAGTTGTCGATCTCCCCGTCTCCTCAGCAAGAGATTCTTGAAAGGACGATGCTTGGTACTGAGCATACTTCGCTATCGTCGTAGATGTACGGGTGCTTTCCTGTTTCCATGTTTGGTTACCTAGGAGATGAAAGACAAATTTGGCAAAACATATCAAGTACAGTATCTTTGGCACCAAGATGCTTCACAAAGATATCTAAAGATAGATGCCACAAAGTTTCACTAATGTAACATATTTAGCTCACTCCATGGCTCTCATGAAGCACTGTTAACAGCTTGTTAATAACCTTTAAAGCCAATCGTATACATACAAACATGCATGAAAACCATTTTTCACTAACGACAAATGCACCCAACATTGCAAGAGAGACAACTTAAACCTAAAACGCAGGCAGAAAAAACAATTAGCAATTGAACGTAAAAACTGTTTAGATGTATTTACCATGAGCGTCTAGCGTCTCCTCGACATTGTATTTTCGCTGCGTTCTTACTTCACAGGGGTGGTCAGGTGCCGTCTCCACCAGAGTTTTTGTAGAAAACAGGCCAAGGTTTAGCCTTAGAACATTGGTCAAACTTTTTACAAGAACTATTGGTTGTGCCATAGCCACCCTGTAAATATGCAAAGCTTAAATGTTACCATTTACGTAAATGGCCAGCACACAAGTTCTACATCGACAAACTAGAGCAGGAGAACAGCTAGAAGATCATTGATATGAAATTACGAAATTAAAGTTCCTGTAAACTGACCTTTTGAGGTCACTTGACATGGCATCCTTTTTGCATTCGATTGTTATAGTGGGTGTAGCAGGAGTTAGGTGCTCAGGTCCAAGAGCTGGTTCAGGAGGTGGAGCAGGCAGTGGTGGCCGACACATGTCTGATAGTATATTTGGTGAGCCCTTAACCATCTCCCTCGACTGGCCTACAAGCACAAGTAGCTGACACATCGGAATGAGCAAACTGAAGATGACAAAGTTTATATATGTATGAGTGCAGACCATAAAACTGTTCAACTGGCCCCACAAAGAATATACTACCGCTACATGTTTGTAATGCAATCCTTCAGTTTGTTTACAAGTGAGGAATTTCATAAAACGAGTTTTAGTAGATTTACAAATCTACTAAGCAGCTGTATGAGCAGTATGAGCAGCTGCGAATAGTTCTATACAAATATGATATCATACATTATTTTACACAAGTACTAAGGCTACAGTCCCCCCTCCACTGTGTAATTAATCGTAAGCTATTTGATAAAACTCAGCTACTCACAGCCTTTTGTTGAATCCAATATCTCCTGAGCTGACATGGCTAAATTTAGTCGAGATTTCATTGATTGTCTAGCAACAGATGGAGAGGGTGGGACAGGATACGCCGCAGTAATTACTTCTTGTTTGATGGAGAGAGTTTCTGAGGGCGGGAGCACAACCGCGGGGTCATCTAAAATAGACATAAAAAACTGTTACTACCCCAATGACACAATAGGACACCACTTTGGCTAACCAGAGAGCTAAAAACACTATCATATGAAGATAAATCGCTCCCTACCTTTTGGCTGCATCATCCTCTCCATGTTTGATTCTTGTGTGTCCATACAGTTATCAGCCTAACAATACATAATATTACTCATCAATCATAGCTAATGAATAATGACTAATGAATATACAGGTGCTACACGCTACAGTAACACGTCAGACACTTACAAAGAAAATGTACATGTACCTCTACCTACCTGTGCAGTAGCCATGGTGAGGAATATTAATGTAAAATCGCTCTACATAAGATTATATAATCTCCGGTCAACTAAAAGCTATGTGATTAGCTCGCTAAAGCTGGTCATTATAGGTTATATTTTTAAGCATAGTTGTCTCAGTGGAAGTTGTCCCAACGGGAGTCGTCTCATCAGTCATTGTAAAATAACAACGATGTATGGAGTTCAGGTATTTGAAAGTCACAACCATTACGTATGTAGTCAGTGTACTAACCTTAGACATCGCGTAAGGTTGTTGGCCATAATAAGGATGTCTATGCAACATAGCTTGTGGATCCATGTTTCCTTGTGTCGGATGCATATATGGAGTCCCTCGTCCTGCATTCATATATCCTGGCATGTCTTGTTTGGCGTCTGCCTGTAAAATACTCATTTCATTAACCTTTTCTATAATCAGAGCCATGTTTGTTCGAAATGGCTGTTAGTAGTTGGAAAAAACATTGCTCCTTACAGGATTTAAACTGGTAACATTCAGCTTAGCTATCCGGCACACTACCACCTGTGCCATCATTCACCTTTACCAAAGTTAGAATTACTATGCACATATTTATTCTCTGTGCTTTATCGACACATCTGACTATCAGCACACTGGGCTGCCAGGAGACTGCTCTAAACTCGAACACGCGTTGACAGCCAATTCTTGCCATTATACACTCGACTTATAAATCTGCATGTGCAAGATTAAGACTAAGGAAAAACAGAAAATCCATTGCGCACTTAACAAAGCCGTAAGTACATCCGTAGATAACGCTCGAGTGCCTCGATGAGATGAATTAGAAATACCATCTACATAAATGCCATCGTATCACGTCAGTAGAAAAGAGGCACAGCACCCGCTGTCAAGCCAAACCAATGTTATAGAGATTACAATCTCACACAATAATATAGTAAGTATGGTTATCACAATAGATGTGCCACAACCTCTTTTATGACTGACAATAGACAAACAATGTCAACCCCACAGACACATGCAAGAACTTTTACAAAAAATAACATGGCTATTACATTTCACAAAGAATGAGAATAAAGTAAAGACGTGAGAGAATACTGCTGGGCAGAGATATGATCGGACCAAAAGGTACGATCGGACCAAAAAGTACAATCGGACCAAAAGGAAACGCTAATTCACTAGATCCGCACATTTTTCATAGAGCCATAGAAATCTTATCCTAAGCCTATGTGAGAAACACTATACAGCTAGGCCTTAACGAAAAGTTGAAAACAGCTCTGACAAGCTCGTTGTCACTCGATTCTGTTATTAAACAACCTCCCCTTCAAGCCTCCATTGCGTACGTACATACGTACAGACTATTTACACACTACTTCTTCACATTGGCGCTTTCTCTACTTTATGTTGGCTTTTTATTAATAAGTGTAAACTTTTAAAAAGTACATTAATTTTAGTTTTTTCTATTTTCAGCCTTTGAATATGAACGAATGTTACGGTGCTGTGGAGTACATAGCGGCCGATGTTACCTATTTTTACCTATTCTTAGTGTTTGCTTTTTGGGCATTTCTCTTTGCATTAAGCATTTGCATGTACCATATATCTTTTTATGGTGCTTCAACTACAGCAGATATCAGACTGACACCTGATACCGTACGTGTATAAAACACGTCATGGCCAGCATATCTGTGTAATATATTACATATATTAATATAGTACATATATTAATATATGTACTATATTAATATATTACATATATTAATATAGTTCATATATTAATATATGTAATGTATTATTCTAGTCTCATTCAGCTCCTTAAGTATAATTTTGACAATTTTGGCAAATCTTAACACAGCGTCGCAACTCCGAAGACTACCTGTTGACGGATACTAAAATATAAAGAACTGCCGAGACTCAACTCAAACCATCTGTTTCTGTCAAGTCAATCCTACAACCATTAATATCAATAACTGGACGTTATTGACGTTATTCACGACCCACAAGGTGATAACTTAATCTAAAACTGGAAACAACAAAAGTATGGACAATGAACATTCCGGCCAGTAAGGACTCTAATCCTGTCTCTATATGTTAGCGAATCATACTATAAATATCATAATGAAAGATCTCCTAATGACTATGTAATGAAGTCTCTTTAAATACGGGCAACCACAAAACAACTAAGAACTTACTTTTTTCTTAGCGAGGGCTTTGCGTTTCCTAGGCGACTGGCCATTGATCATTTGACTTGAAGTGGATGAGAGGCCGTCAGGACAAGCGTTGTAACCTTGTGGGGGTGCACCACCCACCACTCCGCCTAAGGAAAGGAAGTGAACTTGTCAAGATAATAATGCGTAACAGCCACATTAAATTGTGACCAGGCTTCAACACCACAAGTGGAACATTAAATTCTATTACAAAGAATACATATATATAATATATATCACATCTATCTTCAACAGACTTAGGTAAAAACAGACCAGTAGCTGAGACAAGAAGAATGCAACTAGTGCTACATGGCTTATGTTGAATATCTATATCCTGGGTAGTATTAAACTTTCCCTCACACTACGTTGAACCTCAGGGAGAATTTAGAGACAGGGAACCCACCTTGTTGGCGACTAGTCAGCTCGGCAGGTATAGGCAGATGAAAGGCCTTATCTATGCACGGCAGTTGATGCTGGGCGGCAGTCACTTCCTCCAGCTGCTGCGGAGTCAGCTTATTAAAACTGTTCTGAAGGAGGGAAATCCGCGACTTAACATTTGGGTTTACCTCTTCTGCAAACAGACGGATTATCCTAATGAATATGGCGACTTTTTCCCAAAGAGTTTCAAAGCTAAAAGCTCTTTTTATTATGAGAAACAAAGCAATGCAACAATAACACAAACTATTCAGAGCTAGACCACTAGCAGTCAAGTGCGCAGTGAGAGATTATCATATGGAATAAGTATATGCACAATTATTCCATGATGCAGCAAGGTGGTCGAGTGGTGCAGATAGTAGTGTGCCTTGCTGGAAAGTGGAATATCTGGGTTCAATTCCCGTTCTGTGTATTCCTTTTTTAACACTCTTAGCAAGGCCTTGGACAGACAAACAGACACGGCTTATATTATAGTAAAGATTAATGTGTGACTGCTTCGAGACACCCTGCTACATCAGCGACACAAAATATCTGAGTTTTACGTAGAAGTCACCACCAAGTATTCTTTACTGTCATCCTAAAACCTACTTGGGTTGGTGTTAACGGCATTCTGAAAACAATGCAAAGCATCCTTGAGCTGAGAGTTCGCCTCATAAAGAAGACCGAGATTGGTCCATGCAGCCGTGTGGGCCTTGTCGAGCTGGACAGCGCAGATGTAGGCCTGCAGAGCGTCCATAGGCTGGCTCTGTTGCTGGTAAAGAATCCTGGCAAAGAAAGAAGGCAGAAGATAAAACAAGGAACAAAGATCAGCTGAAACGATGAGGAACGATTGCATTTATAATACATTAAAAAGAAATTAGTGAATTGAAAAGCACACAGAGAAGCTGGGAGTGTGTGGAAAGTTTTTGCCTATGATCCGACTTGCTCGGTATTTCCGCATGACATAATGAGTAACAAAAAACTACAGAAATTGCACAAATCAATTACAAAAAAATGACCAAGCGCAATGCATGATGTAATGCGAGTGTTGCTGGAGTAATATGCAAGGTTTTTTACCAAGCCCCTCAACCAAAACAGAATTGACCAATGAGCTGACACCAGCTAGACGCTAATGAACTAACCATACCTACTAGCAGCACTCCTAGCATTTCATAACAGACACCCTACCGAACTGTCACCACTTTTGTCTGCTAAGAACAACTATTGCCCCAAAAAAATTGAAAATGAGGAAAATTAGCTTTTTGCATTTATGGCCAATACAATTCTAATGAAAGTTTAGTAAGCTAGCGCATGGTATAATTAGCTGGCTAGTAGAGTACGTGATAACCTAACTCATTAGCAAAATGTAAGCAGATCACATGAACCATTAGGCATAATGCACTAGAGGAACCTAGAGAAGTAAGATCAGATGTAATATATTGGTTACCAGGGCCTCAATAATCACTGTACCTCCAGCATAGCCATTTCCTCTACTATAACAGAACTACCTATTTCCACTGGCTGCTTATTTGTGATGGATTCCAAAGACACGAACTGGTCGTGCCTGACTTATAAAGCTGTCATTAGGTGCATGTGACTACCATAAATCTGATGGGAGAATTGATGGTTTTATAAACCGAGCCTCCATCAGCCACTCCTAAAATGCCTCAGTAAGAATGATAGTACAGGCTATGGGCATGCACAGCAACAGTATATATTGTTAAACAATTGCCTTTTTGAATGGGGCATACTTGGGAGATGCCCGACATGCAGATCCCAGGCTGGGCAACTATTTAGGAAAATCCTACAAGGTATAGATCCACCAACATGTCTTAAGCAAGCCTTATGATGGACTTAGCGCTATTCTGATTGCACATGGTAAGGTTGCGGGTCGATATGCCATAGCTTGTTTTCTGTCAAAACGCCATTGTTTATTATTCCTTTAGGTTACTGGAAATCCTTGAATGTGGTCATTGACAATACTGCCTTATAAGCTAAAAAGTCCCAGCGGAGACAAATGAAGGCTCACCTCAGGAATACTCCAAAAATCTTTCCTTGAAAGATTGGTTCCCATTACATCACTAGTACTGTCGGCGGTTATTCATCGACCATGTGCGCCGTAGACCGATGGCATCATCAAGGCAACGCGGATATGTCGGGAATGTTTGCAGCTGTCAAACCTTCCGAATAGTTAGCCGTGCATCCACAACAACCTGTGCAATCGGCAGCACTTCGGCGATAGTGATTGGCTGCCGATGATTGCTTTATCTATATTTTCTTTTACGACCATCGCTGCGGGACTCGTATTTCATCGTTTACGCAACCGCACTGATAACAAGAATGCTCTGCTGCAGAATATTCATTGATGTAAATGCGGATGGGTTTATGATAGGGCGAACATTGTTATCACAGACGATCACGACAACATTGTGGAGTTAACATCCACATACGGTGATACAGCGTGAACCAGCCTCTAGTATGTCACGTTCAATGGTTAGCGCTGACTGAACCCTAAGTTGGCCGAGTAACAATAGTAAGTAATGTATTCAGTCTCTCAATCTACCGACCATGCACGCCTCCCCAGGCGATAGCAAAATGTGTCTGTGTAATGAAACTGCTGGCTCTTACCCAATCGAACACCAGGTGTCTGCGCTCGCCTCTGACTTGTCAATGCTCTGTCGGTAGGAGACAAATGCATCATGCACTTTCCCCAATGTTGAGTAACATCGACCGAGGTAGTACCAACTCTCACCATTGCTGTTGTCAGCTTCGAGACTTTTTTTGAGATGCTCTATGGCAGCAGTCTGTCGGTGGGGCAGGTCCCCCATTGACTCGTCCATGTGGTACATCCATCCTGCAATATATAGCTCATATCATAAGTACATGCATGACAAACGTAAAGAAGACTTCCGGAGAACATATGCTGACATGGTGAGCATTCATACAAGCAGGTTCATAGAGTCTGACAATAAAATTCCCTTATACGACATAGAAAATGGGAATTCCGGTTATTAGTGAGAAATTATACATAGCAATAAAGGCTATCGATGTGAGACAAATATAGATAAAGTAGAGCATCAGTACTTGAGCAATTCCAAACTTGATCGAAAAATCTGCGCATTTATTCACAACTTGAATGACTAAACATGCACAGACTCGGCAGCATGAGCTTAAAGCAGCTTGTGAATGAGAATAGACTTACACTTCGTGCAGAAATTGTCTTTCACCTTTTCGTGCCTGATCTTTATTAATCATTGGTGCCAGGTAAGTCAGCTAGGGCTGACTTACCTGGGATCCATTATTAATAAAAATCAGTCATTAAATATATATTACACATATTTAATAAATAAATCATTTGTTATTTAAAATTTTTGGTTATTATTTGAGATAACTGATAAAGTAATAATAATAGTAAAGGTGTAAGATTTTTGTTTCTTCTGAGTGAACATATCAAAATGTTTCTAGGTGTAATGGTTAGCCTCTGGATCTCATCGTCAGATGAGAAGCGAAAAGGAAGACCATGAATGAATTGATTAAGGAGATAATAAATAGCTAGGAGATAATAAATGTTAGAAAATGGCATGCCTCCCTAATTTTCGTTTTTATAATTTACTGTTAGTAGTGGGTGTTATGTTTTAAATATTGCATTAATTCACTGTTTTTTCGAAGAAAAAAAAATATATATACATTATATCATGTCTAGGAATGCATTATTCGATATCATTTTTCTTAATCGGGAAATTGTTCCTGTATTCAAACGATTTGGTTGCCGAACAAAAATCTAGAATGAATCATGTTTGAGAACTGATGTATCACTGTATAAGAGATAAGGATAGATAGCAGATAAGCCTGGATCTTAGAAGCCAGGGTAGATGTCAAATACAAGACTAGAAAAACAGACAGGGCTAAATGTAGGGGCCAAGGCTAAATATAGAAAACAATGATACAATTTTATTAGAAAGCCAGGTCGCATACTTGGTCTACAACTGGTGTCAGTAGCCCTAGCTGCATATCAGACTATCTGAATATCAAACTACCATACTTTTCGGACTATAAATCGCACCCCTATATAAGCCGCATCTGCTTTATTTTCCAAAAAACGACAATAAAACAATACATAGGCCGCACCTTTGTATAAGCCGCAGAACTCAGGACGGTGCTTTTTAACACGGCAGCAACTTTCCTGTTCAAAACCGAACAGTGCCTATCGGCACAGTTTCGTATTAATCGACGCTTTTTAACCTAGTGCCTAACGGAACAGTACCGTTAGGCATCGTTTCGTATTTTCTTTCACCGCTAGAGGCGCACTAACCGGAGATTCCGGTTAATGCGCCCTAGTGATGAAAGAAAAAGCCACAAAATAGCCGCACCCTTATATAAGCCGCATGGCTCAAATCATCAGAAAAAGTAGCGGCTAATAGTCCGAGAAGTACGGTATATAGTGACAACTTTTTCATATTTCGAAAATCTGTCGACATACTGAGAAGCTTGACTATAGGCTAGATATACCTGGCATGACCAGCTTTATACTGTAAACATCTATAAATCATGGACAATAACGCCGTGCAATAAGCCAACCTGTCCAGTACAACTAACAATTAATAATAGTAATAACCAATAAGAATAGCAATAATGTCTAGCCATGGAGAAAATCTTCTTACAATGTATCTTTGTACAACTAATAGACACAGCAATGATGTGTGTATAAATCCTAACAGTTGACTACACTCTGAGCGAGGAGCTTCCTCCCAACAGAAAGTCTGAGAGAAATTTCACACAGACTTGACAGTTGCTTCCGCCTATATCAGATACTGATGTGTTTGTCACAAGATCTGGCACAGAACACGTTTACAGCGCTAGCAGTTAATTGGATAATACTGTTAGCACCGAGCCCAATTTTTGCATTTTTATAAAAGTTGCAGGAAATGATAAGCCCACCATTTGGATAATTCGTAGTGCTCATAATTCATTTGGATAAGTCGTAGTGCGACTCATAAAATTAGAAATGAATCACTGACAAGAGGCTAAATACACAACTTCCTTAGGTATTATTAGTAAACAGGCCATATAAACAATCAAACTGCATGATGCCCCTTGACACACATCGGTCACTCAACACAATGGCCAGGGTAAGGAACATTTCAACATGCATAACATGTGTTGTAGGACTTCCTTCCATCTCAACTAATCAACTTGCTGTTTGAGCGATTAGGAACTGCACGAAACCCACAAGTTTATTTGCCAGCCTTTGATTGGCTAGATTCAGACACAATGATCATGCTAGTGACTAGTTAAAATGATAAGACTAGTAAGCGCCTGCTTCCGCCATCACAAATGAGGAAATTCCAAAAGAAAGGCAATAAATAATTCACCACACTTACCGAGTTGCTTGTAGGCATTGGCTCGCACTTGGTTTGGAATATTCGCTCCTTGCAATAGCTGCTCATACAGAGATCTGGCCTTTTTCAAGTCTCCCTCCAACTCATACATGTGTGCGCCATGAAACCGAACTGCAATTGTTATTGTAACCATATACCCTGACAGTCTAGTGTGCTGTGAGAGATTGTCAGCATGCCGATAAAGTGCAGATAGCAAATATATGAACAATTATTCCTGAAGGCTGGTCAGCACTATATCGCTGTATCTCAGCGTTGATGCCATGATACTTTGGCGATTGTCGATGAAAATAATGTTCACACTATCACAAACCCATCCGCGTTTGCATCAGCAAATACTCCATGGCGTAGTATTCTCATCTTACTTTTTAATTTTTCGCGAAGAAATCTTTGTTTTTGCGGAAATAATGAGGCTATCCCCGACCGCAAATAACTATTGTTGAAATGGTTCACATTATAGAGCCTGTCGTCGACGCTCAGCGAAATATCGGCATATCTTGACACATCCGCGTTGCATCGTCGATGCTATCGACCCCTGGTTCACCCATTCGACGATGAACGTCAAAGAAAAACACCGACATACGGTGAAATAGTGTGAACCAGCCTAAAAGAAGCTACATTAAAGCATAGAGAATAAAGCACAGAGAATAACTATGTTCACAATTATTCCTAAGTGTCATGGAGTGGTTTATTAGTGCAGATGTTAGAGTGTCCGTCTACAAAGCTGCATGTCATGAGTTCAAAACCAGTTGAAAACATTTTTCCCAACTTCTAAGTGTGGCTTCGGACAGACAGGCACGGATCTCATTATAGTAAAGAAGGTTACTGATATTTTCTATACACATGAGAGGTGACAGCCAACATCCACTGCTCATGGTCGACTAATCAGAGTTGAGACAGAGGAAGACTAATACACTCACATAGCCTATTGTATAGTCAGTCAACCACATAATGTGACAGTCCGGGTGACGCATGATCCACCAATCCTCAATAGCGTCAAATGAGAAGGAAATGAGAAAGAATGTTCGTGTGCAATCCCTTAAGCCATGGTAAGTACGTTCATTGATAAAAATAGAATACGAGATTGTAAGATATCCTATTCCCAAGCATCCGCGAGTACGATCAGATCAGACAAGCGTAGAGAGAATGGCGCAGTCGGCATATCAGCACTTCAGGAAGAATAGAGTCGAGGGAATCGTAGCATAGCAGCGCTTCAGGAAGAAAGGTGAGCAGATCAGAGAGTTGTGGCTAAATGAAGGACTTACCTTCAGCTTTAAGAAATGCGCTGCTGTTGCTGTCGTTTAAAACTTGCTTGAAATGCTGCAAGATGAACAAATAAGAAGATTAACAATAGAGCCTGCAAGTCTTGGACGGGTTCTAATAACTGAGAAAATAATCTTTCATAAAAAGAACTAGGAGAAATTAAACGAATCATTGTCAAACTCTGGAATGTGTAAGTGAAAAAACTTTTACGTGTAACTTGGCACATTCAAGCATAGGACTATATCAAGTCCACCTGCTCTGGAAAAACAGCAGCACCAAAATACACCAGAAATGCTATTATAAAATACCGCGCGATGCCCCAGAGTATATTTTAAGATCTTGAAATTGCAAGTACTTAACAGGCAAAAATATTAGACATTTTGAAATAGCAAGAATAGCCTGGGATTCTTCAGATATTTATAATAATAAAAATGATTTACTTGATTTCTATATAGCCAAACTAGTCTCGCCAAACACCAACTCGGCGACAAATTGGCATGTTTGCCAAAATCGACCAATTATCAACAATGCTTGCCAAGCATTAGTTTAGGTAAAACTAATGCTTTGCAAGCGAATAACACAAATAAATGACAATCTATCAAAATCTGTAAATTAAAAAAGGGTTTAAACTTTTGCAACTACTGACACTAGCATGAAGTAGACAAGGAAAAAAGTCAAAATGTGATGCGCCTTGATGCACATCGGTGACTCGACGCAATGGCCACGGAAGCAGACATATTAACACACATAACATGTGTTGTAGGACTTCCTTCTCAGCTAAGCAACTTAATGATTGACAGAATGGCAAATGCACGAAGCCTAAAATCAAAAAAGGTGCCAATAGTCAGAATAAAGAATTTTTTAGAGAGTTTACAATACCCTTATTTGTTGAATGGGCCATACAGATATTCATTACTACCTATGGAATAGAAGTTAGGAATTGTGTCCTGTTGCATTTAGTCTCATTTAGTTTAGACACCAATAGTTCTGCCGTCTTTGAACTGTACGATCTGGGGATCCAGTTAATCAAAACCATACTTGTTTTTAACCAAGTGTCTTGAATGTAGGCTAAATTTTCATCGTCCATTTTGAATCAAATATAGGAGTCACAAGGATAGTTACTGAGCTGAATACATCACTGTACACCTACCTTACACAGTATGTTTCCATCATACAGTGAGAGTTTATCCCTGCACACCTAACTTACACAATATGTTTCCATAAAACAGTAAGAGTTTATCACTGCACTTACACTATGTGATGTCAGGGTTAATCTGCATGCTTGCATTATTTGCAGGATGGAAACGGCGAAAACCTGCGAGTTTAATTACTCGCAAATTGTTATTAAAAGTTTAATCCTAGTGAAAGAAGGAAACGGCACTAGCGAATGATGCGCGAAAAAATGCCACTCAAGCTATTCCATTTTGAACATTTTCCGCACTCCAGTCATTCTTATTCCAATAGTGTGCTACCAAGTAAAACAGAAGTGTGCTGTTAGCGATGTAACCTGATGTGACCCTGTTATGACCTCAGATGTAGAATTTTTACCTTTTTAAACAAAGCGCCCGTGTTACTAGCCTATGCAGCACGCGAATTCCATTGAAAAGCTTATCGCATGGTAACTCCACAAGCACACAACTCCAAACCTGCATCATGAGCGCAATGGAAACATAGTGGCAGAGTGCCTGACCGAACCACCGGTATATGTATGTATGTATATATATATATATATATATATATATATATATATGAAACAGTTTGAACATTCAGTCAACAGCCTATTATTGCTGCACATAGCCTTTGCTCCTTAATCTCACCTTTGTGGCGGCTTCATAGTCTTTGTTCTTCTTTTTTATGATACCAAGCCTTAAATGCACATCGCTCGCCCTGCTAAAGTTAGCCTCGCGGTAGAGCAGCATTTGAAATGCTTGAACAGCCCTGCAATAAAAAAAATGTATGTATACTTGAGACCAGCCAGCCAATGTGCGCCTCAGGCACACACTAGTTGACCAATGAACAATCGTGATTGACTATAGCCAACGAATCACCATAAAATCTTTAAACTAGTCGATTGAAACTTTCAAAGCTTTAAACCGCAGGCCGCTTCAGCACACCCAGGATATTAGTTGTCTCCTCCATCTCAGTTAACTCTGAAGCAGCAAGTCAAATCAAAAGGTAAACAAAACAACGTAGGCCTAGATCACCGACACTGCAGATTTGTGAAGTTTGTTTTGATAAGTTAAGATGTTTTAGTAGATAAAAAGCCACAACGATGAAATTGAAACCTTATGAGTTGATAGCTAATAACCATTACTGATGGAGCATCTGAACTGCTAGGTCACGTACACGCCCTCCCTGACAACATACTTCCATATAAATGCCAACTAAATGATTAAAATCCTATCAAAGCCGCCATTTAGGTCCTGTTGTAAAATCATTTCTTGTTTTTATTTTGACAACCTCTATCCTCGTTTAACCAATGGCCAATTGAATAAGTGATATTGTTGGCACCTGTCAAGCATTAAAAATGCTTACGATAGAATCAGACATAATCGCCTGTATTGCGCATGGTGTGGGGAAACACTCCTACTGCGTGGCATGAATCATGTATTGGCCTGCACTCAATCAGTAGTTCCTGTTTAACTGATCGAGAAACTGGAAAAGGTGAAATCCCGTGTCTAAGCAGGGGATCCACCTTGCCAGGATATTTATATTGAATCTAAGCCAAAAAAGATGACTTCTGAAATATTACCCAACTCCTCGTTTCAAATCAGGATTATACCGAAGCTAAAGCAATGAACAGATCACCTATAGGACTTTTTTGACAAAAAATAAGACTCCAATCCTGATTAAATATTACACTTATAGCTGTCATATTGCATATGGGAACAGGAAGCTGCAACAACACATGAAATAAAATGGTGCTCAAATAGCCAATCACAACAGTAAAGCGTTAAAACAGACAAGCTGGTTGTCATACATTGGCCCGTATGGTATACTTACCAGGCATCTTGAGAGTAGTGGCAGTAGACGATTCCAAAGCCATAGAGAAATGCAGTATTTTGCCAATAGTTTGGATCTGAGTTATAGTACTTCTGATAGGCAGAGAGGGCTGCAGAAAGATAAAAAGGCTAAATATAGCCCGATCAACTATGTCTTATCAATCAAGGAATTCAACTAGTTGAGCATTCCGAGGAAACCAACAACCAACTATCTGGAAGTGTTGGTAGGAGGGTGCCTAATAACCGAACAGGCGTGGCGAATGGCGATGAGGTGGAGTAGATTTTTTGTCAACAGCAGGGTCTCTTATAACAATAGAAAAGAGTTAACAAAGCTATTAATCCTAGTCTTTTGTTAGCCAACCACACACTCTGATCAGGCAGAGCCTTTGCATTCAACAGTGACACGGGATCCCTCTTGACCTGCAAATCTACATCATCAGGCTATGACTAGTAAATCACATGGCATACCCTAACACATCTACTCTGTGTTCCCTCATATTCTAGCGTATAATGTCAGGTCGTTTCAGCCCATTGACCCGCTTCACAGACCTTAAATATGCCAACTATGCAGTAGAAGAGGGTAGAGTACAGCGACACCGTGCACGTCTGGTCACCAATCTCTCAAACATAAATACTATTTCTGAAAAGGTGCCAGGTACCGCGTAAACGTACCTTTAGGAAAGTCCTCTAACAGAAGTTGGAGATGGCCAAGAGAGCATATAAGGTTCGGAGATACCGTAGTGTTTAGTTTATTGCATCTTATCAATTCATTCTCCAAACACTGTGCACCCTGCAATTGCACATGAGCTTATAGCTACATGATGTATGCCTTATAGCCACATGATGTATGCCTTATAGCTACATGATGTGTGCCTTTAGTTTTCATGCAAAAAAAAGAATACTGAGGAAAGCTGCCAATCAATGTTGTTTTATGCTTTGAAGATGTCCTTGAAAAATGTATTTCCATGCACGCTGAGAAAATCATATATAGCCTAAAGTCGAGACACGGAGATAACTGCTGGACTTGAATAAAGATGACAGCTTAAAGCTACCAAGCTGTTTGACACAAAGGGATCATCAATGGGATTATCAAACAGCTGTAACACTGAACAAATCTCATTTTCTTACGGATGAGTGGATAGAGCATTTATCAATTACACCTGTACCTGGAAGACACCTCTCGCTCTTACTAATGGTCAGCTGGATGACTGCGCATGATCACCATAGCGATGTAGAACTACTAGAAGGACATGTTACTGATGTATCGAAGCTCATTAAAAAAGGCACATCAAGGATTCTTTTGCAGCTTGTAAAAAGGGTATAACTATGATTGTTATGGTAATGTAAGCATAATTTTAGACAGCTTCAGCAGTAAATCAACTCGCTGAAAAATCTTTCTAGAAAAATCTTTCATAGTTAGTTTGCTAGAGCAGAGAACATACACCAGTATCTTTTCTGAAGGGTGAAAGCACTTGCAGCACTGTTATTGAGCCACTGTCCGTGACATGAATCCGATTGATCAGCTTAAGGTGACTGGCCACAAAAGACAACCATTGGCTGGCATCATATCACCAACAAAGACTGATAAAAATTTTAGCGAATACACAAAAGAAAATATGCAATTTTAAAGATAAATTTTGGTAAAAAATTTGTCATACAGAAAAAAGTTCGACGAGAATCGTCGACCTGATGGGTTACTAACGAGTAGTCACATTACTACAAATAAACATTTTGCATATTTACGATGTTTTACAAACTATAACGCTAGAAATAAAATGGACACACAAATGCAAAAGCTTATAATTTTGCAACACGTTTTACTGGTGCTGATACAGTTTCAGCATGACAGCTACAGCAGCACTACTTGGGTGTTCATCAACGCTTAAAATAATATGGCATGGACCCTACTAAAAATGGTCATACAGCAAGAATCCATTGACAAGCTCATGAAATATTGCCATTTTAATAAAATGAATATTTTAAAACATCACGCTAAGCATTTTCTAATATTATAACGGAAATATAAATCTACCAAATTGAGTGGCCAACAAATAACTAACCCGATGGTATACATCACATGGCATATTCATGATAAAACACTGAAGAAATCACCTGCAAGCATCATAGGTGTGTGACAACATTCCATGTTATTTTTCCATGGTATATAAGATGAATCTAACAAAGCTAAAGTACTATTTTCTTCTTTTCATCCCTTAATAATATTGATGGCTGCCAATTCATTCAATTCATATACTAAACATGTTTAATGTAATGCAAATTATTATTGCACAATGCGCAATACTATTGTGCAATGCTTTCCAACACTGCTTCTGAAGGACACCCTATTTTAGATAAAAAATTGATCTCTTATTGAGACGCTATCTCTGGTTTTATTGCCACACAATACATTTATGCATGAAACTTATGAGTCTGTCTAGGTTTTGAGTTTGTCTATGTTTCATGAACAAACCTTTAGTAAGAGCTGTCTCTTTGCTTCACCTTCTGGACTATTGTAGAGGTCAAGCTGGCCATAGAGTGAGCTGAAATCAGAAACAGGTCACGCCTCTGTATAGCCCAAACATAGTATTAGATTGCCTTGTACTCTGAGCAGCAGTACTTACAGGCATATCCAGGCCTCTGAGTGTGGAGATTAGCTAACGGCCATATGCAAATATTACCAGTACATATCGCTAATCAATAAACGTGGGCTTGTTGGCAGACAATGTGCAGTACGGAGGCGAAAAGGGAAATAAATTCCACAGCTATTAGAGAATACTCTGGTCACGTACGCACCCCTTTAGCTCGACCAATCAGCTCAATGGGATACTAGCATATACAATAGCATCCGCGCAAAGCAATTACAGCTCTTGTCAGTCAATGCAAGTAGTAGCGTACAATATATTGTAATATACGCGCAGGATTAGTCTATATTTAGTCGTACAATGACTAGTATTACAGGAGCACTAACCCACATATTTTCGTATGATATATTTAGCTCCCCAATAGATAAATGTATGCAATGCCCTATTAAAAGGTAACATTCAATAATTCAGAGCGATGTTAGCTTTGAATACTCGAGACAGACACATGTGATGGTATTGGCACTTTTCTAACAACGCGACATAATTTTCTCTTTATGTTGAATATATGGAGACAAAGGGTAACATGACGATGCGGTGATGGCAAATGCACATCACACATCAGTGGATGTGACTCAGCCTAGATTAAATGTACAGCTGATCTGTAGCATAATTACAGAACAAGAACAATAGCAATCAGTTGAAAATGACTGTCGCTGCTAGTAAGATCATAAAAAAGACAGTCACCCTTGTTGAAATGCTGATTTAGCAATTATAGTTATCTTCCAAAGGACTACATATTTTGTATCCCGAAGAAATTGAATGCTTGACCCATTAGAACCTCACATACACTTCACACCGCTGACTAACAAACCTCATTCAGTTTGGCAATGAGCAGCTTGACAAAGATTAGGATAATATATGCTAGTAGACTGTCTGACTATCGGCATAAAGGAAAACAAGTGAAGGTAAAATTTAAAAAACTGAGTCTGAAATAGCAAATCAAAGTGCTAATCAAAAATTTCCAGCGAATTACAATAAGTTACATTGCAAGAATTACGACATATGAAAGTATGACACAAAAAAAATCATTTTTATGTAGATCATTTCAAACTGAGTATTCTGTACAAAAATATAGTATAAGCATACTGTCAACCACTACTTTCCTACAAAACACTTTATAACAATTTCAAAACTGTCTGATCCTCATACTATGCCATAATTAACTTGATTCAACATTGACTATATACTAAATTAACCACTCCCTCCTTACGTTAACGTGAAACTTATAGCTTGCTTACATAAACATCTACTTACACTTATACGCGTACTGCTAACGTCTTAATAGCTGCTACATGGTAGTGAGGAAATGTTCAAGTCTTAACAGTTAGCTTGGAGTCAAAAAAATCGAGAGAAACTGTTAATTCAGAAAATTAGCAGTTATGAGAACTAATATTAAGCATATTCACACATAGTGCTTCAACTTGTCGAAAAGCTAATAGATTAAAATATACGTCAATATCAATATTATAGGTCTAGGTCTAGGTGTTTTAAGAACCCGTAAATCCCGAAATCGGGCAAAAGAAGGCCGTTGAGAACTTTATTTAAAAATAGTCAATAAAACAAAAAATTATGGTAAGCCGCGCAAGTTGCGCGATGTTCTAGGTAAAAAACTATTCATATAAAACCCGGTGTTTGCACATACAGCTGAAGGAGCACCCCCCGTAACCAGTCTTGTTTCATGACTGTGAAGAACATTTTGTATTTGGTTAAAACTTTCGATAAGAGATTCATGGCAGTCGTCAGACAAAATCTTTAGCATGAGAGACATTCTTGCATGTTTGCGTCTTAGTTCTAAAAGTTCTAGATCTATAAAAATTCTTGCCTCTGTAACACTCTGCCTACCTTTCAAACCAGTCTGTTAGGAGTTAACAAACATATTAGATTGGATAATCACGCAATATGGTACTAACTTAAACACGTGAGTCTTTTGGCCATATGTAGTTAAAACAGAACAATAATTATACGATGAACTTGAATAGATTACTGAATGCCTTTGAATTATTGTACTTACCTGTCGAAGCTTTTTAATCTTTCCATTTCGGCTGGCGTTACAGCTGTGTCGATAGCATGATCTAGAGTCATTGTGTAGACAGCTGAATTTAATTAACTTTTAAACTCATGTAGCTTTGATAATTTTTTGTGAAAAGTTTGTGAATTTAAGGACCTACGTGCGTAACAAAAGAATACAAGATCGAGGTCGCACCAGTAGTGAATGAAGATTATTCCAATTTACCACTGCATTGTTTGATTTAGTGTCTGTGATCCAAATGAAAAGTTACATATCCGAGACGGGAGCTCATAGACCGCACACTACTGTTTAGGACGCACAGGAGAAAAAGTTGAATGTAGAGCAAAGACTTTTCTCATGAAGTAAATTGTATAAACGGTGTAAAATTATTAACAAAAATTATTGAAAAAAATTATTTTTATACTTAAAATTTTGTAAAATATAAAACGTTCAATTCAACTTTTTATTGCGACCAGCTAACTTTTGATCGAAAATAACGTTTCGTTTACCTACCTTGAAACTTTTTCGTCGATAAAAGTTCGCAATTGGCTGGTAATGCCAATATCTGCATATGATTGGGTTACGAAAATGTAGAAGCGATCTGTTTTGCATTTGTGACGGCTCGTTAATCGTGCTAGTTTGCCATTAAAAGAAAAAGGCTATGTGTCCCACAATGCAACTAATGAGTCGTTTTATGATTACTGTCGCGCTAGGTTTAAACCTCCCATAAACGCATATACGTAAAAGCTTGTTGTTAACATGGCAGAAGGAGTAAACATCCGAGGTTTTATACACAAGCTAGGTATGTATATTGCATGAAGCTAATTTTATCACGTACATGTACAACTCACGTTTCATCCAGTGCTCTTTTCACTCGGCTTTATTCCCGAAAGCCCCTAGTTTAATGGTACCTCATAGATTTCTTTACGTTAAGCCACCTAGATTTGTAAGAGACATGCATCAGATAAGTGCCAGTATAAACAATTTTAGGTGAAGTTTCTAAAAGCTAGATCCATATTTAGCATTTATTCAGGCCAGCTCAGCCTGTCTTTTGTGGAAGTGTGTGCACTGCTGCTTTGTGTTGTAAACTGGTCTTTGCTGGTTTCTTTGAGTTATTTTATAGCTTTTGGTAGAAAGCTATTATGGTAGTGACTGCTGCTTGTTTGAACGGATGTGAGTTGGCCCAGATGCCAAGCCCTAGTTTTAATGAAGTTGTCTGGTCGATTCATAATTTCACCATATGACTGTGCAAGAGCAGGATGGGTGCTGTGCATTTTTGTTAACAAACGCAGTTTCTGTTGCTATCTTTTTTGTTGTAGTGAAATAATATCAAGTTTTTCCATAGCATCGGTGATTGCTCTAGTGCCTTGATGCATGCTAGGAACCTTAACACTTGGTTTTGAACCTATAGGTTCAAATCTAGGTTATAGGTTGTCAACGGAAAGGCTTTTTCCACAATTTGTTGTTTTCAGAAAATTGTATATGTACTTGTCAAACGAGCATTGTAATATGGGTAGACCCCTTGCAGAAACTGACAGGCCACACACCCCGCAGTCCAGATGTGTTCTTTGATTATAGTTCAATCTGTGGCAACCTGGACAATACACTATGTTGCATGCACTCATTCTCTTTTACTTAAAACACTGATGTGTTGGCAATGTTGCTTCTTCTCTGCATCTTACATTTAAACAATATAGGCCTAGCCTTTAACTGACTATCAGCATACATGGCTTTTCTTTGTCAGAGGCGCGTTTTTTTATGTTTGTAACTAGAAAAACTATTTGTGTATCATATAGTTCTCCAGCACATTACAATCAGTTTATTATTATAAAATTATTTCTGAACTTGATTGGAATCCAGCTGTATCTATTCAAACTGTATTATGTTGTGGGTTTTAATGAAACGTTATCATCATTTTTGTTGGGATCGGAATATTCTTAAACCATGCATTACAATTTTATTGGAGGTTTTTAGACTCTCTCGCAAAATGCATCATACTCGTCTGTGCTTTTCGTATGTCTGCTCGACCTTCTCACATGTACTTGAAACACTAGCGTTGCATTTCCTGTCACAAAGAGCTGCTAGTTTGACATTCGTGTGCAAACTCAGTCTGTATCATATATGGCTCTTGAAAGAATATCTTGAAACAAATAGTTTGTAACTTTTTAAGACACGGTCCTAATTTGACAGATCACAATCAGGAGGAAGTGAGACTAAGGGCTCTTGATAACATTATAAACAAGCTGAATTATGGCATCGTGCAGACTATTGATTTAGCATGTGACCAGTTTCTGATATCGAAACTCCTTCAGTGGTTTTTACGCCCTTCAACTCCAAAAAAAGTGGAATGCTTACAACTGTTGCTGAAAATATGTGAGGTAAGTTAAGTCCCTTTTTAATTTAATAGATGCGAATTGACCTTTTCGAAGTGGGAGTTAATGGTACTTTGGTCTGTATTGATAAATCCTACTTTTTTATTGTGTGTGTGTGTGCTAGTTTGTGCGTATGTTAGTGTGTGCATTTGTGAACTAATTTCTGTGTGCGTGCCCATCTGTGTAAAAATTGTGTGTGTGTTTGTCTGTCTGTTAGTCTGTGTAAACGCTATGCGTTCCCACGTCTTTTTTGTCTTTGTTGTCCATCTTGACCCACCTGCGGGCTATCTCATTAAAAATGAAAGAAATGCTGCGCCTACTGCTAGTCGTTGACTAATTTCTAGAGTTTCCAAATCAATGTTGCTATATACTATGGGCAGTCAGCACTTTTTCCCATTCTGTTTGGTTATAGAGTTTAATGGAACTATGGACATTTTTAAAAAATAATGTCTGCCGCTGAGTGCAGCAGCCTTTAACACTAGCGATTGCCAGGTTTCTATGACCTGATGGTCGGTGATTGAGTTTGTCGACATTGAAATGAGTCAGTAAGTTGAAGAATTGTCTGTCGACATACTACAGATGTTGGATGGAAGAACTTGTTTGTTTGACATATCATAGTTGCACTCCGTATTGTGAATCGTACTGCTTTAGATTTCACCTATTGGAGGAACAACAATGATATTGCATAGGAAAAAATATAACTACTGTATTTAGACCTTTAATATTACCTTTAATAATTATGTTATACTTTTAAAATTAATATTGCTATGTTTTGACCGAGCATCAACCCACATATCTATCTGTACAAAAATTTATTATTTTGGTTGATTGACCAACTCGTTGACGTATCGTCAGCTCATGGAAACTAGGCATGGTATTTTATTGGCTTCATCACACTGTAACTAACTCAAGTCTTATATGAAAATATCGTTTTTGTGCAGGAAGAGGCTGGCTGCAAAACATTATTCACTTTGGGCGGTTTGCAATTTCTCCAGTCACTGAAGCCAGATATTGCTTTGGATTGCCATCCCTTACTGGACAGCATTCTAGAGAAGCTTTTTGTCAAGTGTCATGACATTGCATCCAATGAAACCTCTCAGCACATAGTTTATAGGAAAGAAAAGGATTCGACAGAGATCACTGATGTTCGATTCAAGTCTTCTCGTAGGTGTTATTTTCTTGATTTGGAGTGAAAGACATGCTAATAAATTTGATCCCACCTATCTATTAGCGAATAGTATTTATCGCTGCGTAGTTGTTGTAGGAGGTGGTAGTTCACATTACATGATCTCTTGTCATTTTGTCATCTTTTGTGCTTTCGTATTTTATAAAGAACTTTTACTTTTGAAATAATCCTTTGAAAATGTGTTATTTGTCAAAATAGTGTCTTTTCTGGGCACCCGTAGTCTGGCCAACAGTGTTCATCAAAACATTGTGCGAAAGGAAAGTTGAAATTTTTATCACCGTTTGTAGATATGATTCACCCTGACAGTGATCTCGCTATTACTCAGAGCTTGTCAGATCGTGGGGATAAGTTTAGCCAGAGTCATACGAAAGATCGAACTCGAGACGAAACGTATCATCAACAGGATTGGTACAGTCAGGCTTTGACGACAGATGAAAGTTTTGGTAAGAAAGGTTTCCTTCTGACTTGTTGTTTTCTTTGTAAAAGTGAGGTGGTGGAAATGTCTATGGAATTTAAACATGGCTGAGGATTTAGAAAGCAACCAACAATGCTTGCTTGCAAAATAATCTATACGTACATGTATAGTACATCTATGTTCTTGGTATATCTATGACTAAGCTAGATTTGGGTAATTGTTAAATATCACTTTGACAGAAATCTTTACTATAATAAGAGCAGTGTCTGTCCGTCTGCCTGAAGGCATGCAAACAGCTTTAGTGGAAAAAAATTTGCGTCGTTCTGGAACTGAACTTGGTTACTCCAATGTACAGTCCGGCGCTCTAACCACTACCCCATTCGGCCGCTGCAACTTCTCAAAATAATTATTCATATACTGATTACACATTATGATCTCTCACGCTGCACGGAACTCCCAAGCATACTCGTTGTCATAGAACTTATTTCGTTATGTTTATATTCATTTCGAGCAAAAAACTTACTAATCATTAATATACTTCCACATCATCGATGGCAACAGGTGTTTTCAGAAAGTTTAATTAAGCACTGGTATTTCAGCAATCACTTTTAAATCTATAAGAAGTTGGTATTTATAGCCTGTTCCCTGGCAGCAGCGCTACCACCTAGTGGAGTGAGTAGCAAATTTGATCTCTACAACAACTCGCCATCTCTAGTAGTGAATCCATTTTAGTAAGTTGTACCAACTCAGCACGCCTATGTTTCTACTCAGCTATCACTCGGTTTCCACACTAATTTACTATCACTGCGTTTCCATGCTTCAAATGTGTAAGAGAACCCTACTAACATTTCCTGTCTACTACTAACTCACCAATTTTATTGTCTTGTGTTAAGTAAAACATCGCTGTATCCGGGTCTAAGGCGCCACAAGGGTTGTTTCGACGTGTTTTGTTTCGACGTGTCTCGACACGCCTTCACTTCCTGCAATTATCTTCTATCCACGCTCGGCATTATGACTTTTGAATTTCAACTAGTAACACGCAACTGATGATTTAATTGATGATTTTTCTGTTCAGAACATTTTGGCATATATCGCTAATTTGTTTCGTTTGACTTCTTGATTTAGCTGTGTGAGTGTTTTTTAAAGATGGCAAAAGGTTTGTGTCGATAATTTTCTATTTCTATAATATCATTATTTTTTATATTGCTGTGGAAGAACTTTTAAATTGTTAATCATTTGTAGATTTCACGGTTTCGGTGTTGACTGAATAAAACATCAACGAGTCATCTCCAAATCAGTGAATGAATTCCAGCTTAATACACTTGCCAGCTACGAACCTAGCGTAAACCGCTATAGTGAAATCTTTCCTAGAAGAGAAAATAACCAACGAACATCAAAGAACTGCTGGGCGGACTTAAAGGTGTCTCGTATTTACCGAACGTGTGTACACAAGTGCCACAACTATTGAGCCGACGTACTGGCTATATTTAACTATTGAGCTGACGTACTGGCTATATTGAACTATTTAAAGGACATTGATTGACGCGGGATCAGCCGTGCACCTGAGCCGCCGTGCAGACCTACACTATTGATATACCACACAACATCGTAACGCCATTTAAGTCGACGAATATACATTCAGTAATTACCGAAACAACGAACCGGCTAAATAGAACAATATATTTGCCGGCTAAGAACTCTATTCAGACTATTGAGATACGGAAATATTAGGATACTCGAAAGCTTTAAACATTTCAATAGCTTTATTAGATAACTACTGAACAATTTTAGATGGTTTAAGATTTAAAAAATTATTAAAAATTGTCACTCTGTTTTGAAACTGTCATATAAATTTTTCTTTGAGCAATTTTGCAATCTTTTGGATTACTATTCTTGTAAACTGCCCTGCTTGAATGGTGGCTAATTTCGGTTGGTAATCAATCGGCACACGGTTTGGCTGCCGCGGTTAGTGTCTTTTCCGAAGTGTCTGTCATTTTTGGCCGGTTCTCGCTCGTACTTTATAATCTATTGTGGCACTTTCGGCCCAGTTTGCAACTGGTATTATTTTGTTGACTCGACATACCTAAACTAGACGTATTGAAATTTCTTGTAGATCACATATTTTGCAGCTTCAATGGTATTGAAGCTCCTTTGTGTAAAAGTATAAAATTTAATTTTTGTATTGATATTGACTTGACTGTGGTATTTACTTGTAAAGCAATCTATTTCAGCTTTTTCACCCTTTTGATTTTCTGTAATTATAAACGAACTCAGGGTATTATCATTATTGCTCTTTCAAACATCATAATGAATTCAGAACAAGATGTCAATTCAGCAGAGCACACGTCACAAGCAGGTAGTGGCCACAGAATGAATAGCCCACCTATATTTAGAACATCTGATCATATCAAAAAGTCTACATTACTCAAGGATATTCCAAAGTGGATAAATGATGAATTAGAGAAAATAGAGGATTTTCTGACGAATATGCATACTGAAGAAGAAATGCAAGATTTTTCTTCTGCTATCGAGAAGATGTTAAAGGAAATACAGGAGAAGTGGGTCGAGTTGTGTGAATTGACTGATGATAAGGAAAGGTTAACCACACTGCACAACATGTTTGAATATTATGGGTCAACTGTTGATGATTGCAAGAGAACGTTAGCAGAGAGAATAGAAGAGGCAAGCAGGGTCGACTCCGCAGAATATGACAGTGATATAGAAAGAGAGCTGGAAGAGGCAGCTGATGGCTAGAAAGAAGGCAAGGTACTCTCAGAGCTCTTCCACAAACAACAAGAAAAATCGTCTTCCAAAATCCGAGACAGGGTCTGCAGCTTCAAACGCTGAGACAAAAATGAACAACTCCGGTTCAGGTGAAATACAAGCCCTCACCAAAGCATTGATCGCAACGATGAAGTCCACAAAGCGCTCAACCCTCGAACCCAGTGTTTTTAAGGGTGATCCTACTATGTTCAAGGAATGGGAAATAGACTTCGACTCCTACATTGAATCGGAAGGCTTAACAGGACTGCAACCACTAAGACACCTCAAGAGGTTTATTTCTGGTAAAGCATTTGATGCAGTCAGTGGGTATTTTCTTACCAACACAATGGATGCTTATGAAGACGCAAGGAAAGATTTGATAGAAAGATTTGGTAAACAGTATGATGCTGCTCTCGGATTAAGAAAAAAGCTTGAGGAGTTTCAAAAGATTGGCCCAAGGGATGCTGACTCTATGAGAAAATACGCAAATCTTCTAAGTCACATCAAATCTGCAATGCGAGGTTGTGATGAGTTGCGCCTATTGAATGACAGAAACCAAAATGAGATTCTTGCTAGGAAATTACCAGAATGGATGTTGAGATCCTGGGACAAAAAGGTGAGAGTGTGTGTAAAAGAATATAGCAGTTATCCTACTTTTAATGAATTTGCCGAATTCGTCAAAGAGCAAGCTGAAGATATGGAAGAAGAACGAAAGATCAGCGGACAGGAAGCAAGTCAAAACTATCAACATAAGCCAGATTTCAATAAAAAGGAAAGGAGCTATGCTCCAGCCAATCCAATGAAATTACGAAGCCATTCAACAGGAACCTCTCAAATAAGTGAATGTCTTTACTGTAAGAAAACCCATCCAACGAACGAATGTTGGGCACTTGCTAAGCTGCCAAGAGAACCAAAGAACTTATTTTTTCAGGAGATTAGTCTTTGCTTTGGCTGTACTAAAAGAGGACACGTATCAAGACAGTGCCCAAACAGAGCTTTTTGTTCCAAGACAGGATGTGGGAAAAGACACCCAACAGTCCTACACATCGACTTTTCGACAGCATCTAAACATTGGAGAAACCAAGAACAAGCTGCGGTTCCAAAGCCACCAAGTGAAAGAAGCTCAACCACCGATGCCCAGCACAAATATTCAGCCGAGAGAAGAACTAAGTGCAAAACTTAAACGGATATCTTCAAAGAAAACTGGTACAACAGGTAACTCCCTCAGCATGATCTTGCCAGTGTATATAACTACTGACAAATCTCCTGCAAAAACGCTACTTGTATACGCGCTCCTTGATTCAGGTTCAGACCACTCTTACATCAATACAGACTTGACGAAATATCTCCAACCCAACTACACAAGAGAATTATTCACAGTAGAAACTCTCACAGGAGAATCAGCAAAATGGGTCACTTTATATCAAGATATTAAAATACAAGGATACTAACAAGCAGACTTCACTTACTTGGATGCCTATGGTTGGAAAGATATTGCATGCAATCGCGACCACATTCCTTGCAGAAATATTGTGGCAAAACTATCTCATCTTAAAGAGTTTGCAAGCAAATTGCCACCTTTGATGGACATTCCCATTGGATGGCTAATAGGAGCTAATTGTCCCGAGGCTTTTGCCCCTTTAGAAGCATTAGTTCAAGCCAAAGGCTTGCTGTATGCCAGGAAATCAATGTTGGGGTGGACCGTCTTTGGAGCAGACAACAGACGGCAAGGAGATAAAAGACTCATTACACACCGTACATGCATCAAGCTCGACGATCATGTCCTCATATCTCAAGAAGACATAAAATTTCTCAACATCATGGAACAAACAACGGAAGTGCTACCATCAGGGTCTTATCAGATGGCTTTACCATTTAGGCAGCGACCACACTTACCAGACAACAAACGCCAAGCCGAACAACGCCTCACTTCACTATTTAAGAGATTTGAGAGCGACTCGGAGTTTAAACTACAGTATGTACAATTCATGCAGGAGATGTTTTCGGGGGGCTATGCTGAAGAGGCTACCAATATTGTTCCTCAGAAAGGTTGTGTGTGGTATATACCACACTTTGCAGTAAAGCACCAAAAGAAAGGGAAACTCCGCGTGGTATTCGATTGTGCAGCTACATATTCGGGAACATCTGTAAATCAGCATCTGCTTCAAGGCCCCGATTTGACCAACAGTATGCTTGGGATTTTGTGTAGGTTTAGAAAAGAAAAAATCGCAATCGCTTGCGACATCGAAAAAATGTTCTTCAATTTTCATGTTACTCCATCTGACAGAGATTATTTGCGCTTTTTATGGAAAACAACAGAGGGAGAAGTCAAAGAGTATCGGATGACAAAGCACTTGTTTGGAGCCACATCTTCACCTGCTGTTGCTACCTATGGTCTGAGAACTTTGGCAGACGACCATGCTGGGGAATATCCAAAAGCTGCAGAACTTATACAGAGAGATTTCTATGTTGATGACGGTATCACAAGCGTGAACACAACGGAAGAAGCCCAGCAACTTATTGAGGACGCTAGGGCTCTTTGCGCAACAGGAAATTTAAGACTTCATAAGTTCATTAGCAACGATTCTTCAGTTTTGTCATCGATTCCCGAGTCGGAGAGAGCAATCGATTTGTTTGCAGATTATCTGTCCCTTCAATGTACCCTAGGATTGGAGTGGGACCTTAATAAAGATTTTTTCAGATTTAGTGGAAGTGATGTTAAAGGAGGGCCTGTCACAAGACGTGGCATACTGTCTGTAGTCGGTCAGCTTTTTGATCCCATTGGTCTTTTAGCACCATTCACACACCAGGGAAGAAATATACTGCAGAAGGTCAATAAGACTAGTGTTGATTGGGATGAACCCCTCAATGAGGAAATGAATCAATTGTGGAACAGATGGGCTACTCAACTGTCACAACTCCAACTAGAAATACCTAGGTGTCTGGATGGGTTGCAAACGCAATGCGTGTATGAGTTGCACACATTTTCAGATGCCTCGCTGAAAGGCATTGGTGCCTGCTCGTATTTGCGATCCATTGACAACCTAGGAAATGTTCGCACCAATCTTGTGTTGGCTAAAGCAAAAGTCGTACCCAGTAAAGGGGTAACCACCATTCTGAGACTAGAGCTACAACGTGCCTTTTTAGCCACCCAACTCAACAATACGCTTCAAAGGGAACTGCACATGGATATTAGCAAGTCATTTTTTGGTGTGATTCAACCATCGTGCTTGGCTATATCTGCAATGATAAGAGGAAATTTCACACGTTTGGTGCTAACAGAGTTCATGGGATTAGACAAGCATCTAACCCTGAGCAATGGCATCACGTACCCGGAGCAGAAAACCCTGCCGACATAGCTTCTCGAGGGATGGAGGCCGAAAAATTAAAACGCACCGTGTGGTTTACGGGTCCCAAGTTTTTACGATCGCAACCAGAACTACAACATAGATTACAGTTGGATATGTCGACACGAAGAGAAGTGTCAGAGGATGATCCAGAAGTTAAGAAAGTCCAAGTTGTCAGAGCGACTGAGATTTCAACACTCATGGACATGTACAACAAGTTGAAGAAGTATAGCACGCTCAAGGGACTGCTAAGAGCCTTTGCTTACTTACTCCAGATAGCCAAGAACAAGTCCTTAAAGATTCTTCTGACGCGACCATCAATTGAAAATATCGAAGCGGCCAAAAGATTAGTATTGAAAATTACACAGACAAAATATTTTCAAGAGGAAATCGGAGTTTTGAAAACAGATAACCAAGTGATGAAAACAAGTTCATTGCTTCGATTAAGCCCCTACCTGGATCAACATGGCTTAATAAGGATTGGTGGGAGAGCAAGAAATTCTTTATCTCTTACCGAGCTAGAGAAACATCCAATAATATTACCAAAGAACTCTCACTCGAGTAAGCTATTTATTAACTACTACCATGAAATTTCACACCACATGGGACCATCCTACACGCTAACATCCATGCGTCAAAATGGCCTCTGGCTCATATCGGGTATTAGAACAGTTAAAAAACAATTAAGTCAATGCATGCCATGCAAGAAGATGAAAAGAAAGCCTGTGAGACAGCAAATGGGAGAGTTACCTCAAGACCGAACTAGCTGTGCATCACTGTTCACACACACAGGAATGGACTGCTTCGGCCCATACGCGATTAAAGAGGGAAGAAAGGCAATGAAAAAGTACGGATTAGTTTTCACATGTTTGTATAGTAGGGCTCTCCACATTGAAGTTTTAGACGATTTAACTTCTGACGCCTTTCTCAATGGACTACATCGTTTCATCGCCATACGGGGTTCTGTGATAAGGCTCTATTCCGACAATGGAACAAACTTTGTCGGCGCCAAAAATTTGTTGGATGCGGAAGCAAAAGATGCCTATGCGATAGAGGCATAGAGTTTGTATTTAATTCCCTGACGGCAAACCACCAGGGAGGCGTTTGGGAGAGGCAGATCCGTACCATCAGAGCAGTGCTCAATGACATATTAAGGCAAAGTTCTAGACTCGACAGTACTTCTCTAAGAACGGCATTCTATGAGGTTGCTGCTATTGTCAACAACAGGCCCTTAGGAGCAATCAACATCTCTAATCATGAAGAAACACCAATCACGCCAAACATGATTCTAACAGGAAGAAAGGAACCCACTGCGCCACCACCTGGAGATTTTGATGAAGTAATATACTGCTATGCTAGATGGAAAAGGGTACAGTGGGTAGCTCAAGAGTTTTGGAGAAAATGGAAGCTGGAATATCTAGACAACATCACGCATCGTCAAACCTGGACGAAAGTTGAAGACAATTTGAAGGTCGGAGATATTGTATTTATAGTTGAATCCAATGAGCCGAGGAACATGTGGCAAATAGGGCGAGTTGAAGATGTGTTTCCAGGTAAAGACGGTTTAGTGCGTAAGGTGACTGTGAGGCTGGGAAATTGTAACTTAGACAAGAAGGGGCGAAAGATGGCAGAACCAACTTATATTCAACGTCCCATACAAAAACTAGTAAAACTGTTATAGGATATATAATTCCCACTTACGTTGCCCATATTATATCGTTTAATAGCAACCTCCGTTTGTGGTGCTAATTCAACTTTAGAGGTTAGTTTTTTTTTGGGTTTTTGTTGTTGCTTGTGTTGGTTTTGTTGTTGTTAGGATAGAACTTTATATATTTTGCATTACTAACGTAACCTTCAAACCTATTGTTTTCTATTAGAATATGACCTTGGTATTACTACTATAGTTTTGCAAAATAGGGTGCTCATATGAAAAAAAAAGAAAAAAAAGGACATTTGTTGAGTCCAATTACGTACATGGTGCAGCGGAAATATAAAATCTATTAGAATTTATATTTGGTGGGAGTGTAAGAGAACCCTACTAACATTTCCTGTCTACTACTAACTCACCAATTTTATTGTCTTGTGTTAAGTAAAACATCGCTGTATCCGGGTCTAAGGCGCCACAAGGGTTGTTTCGACATGTTTTGTTTCGACGTGTCTCGACACGCCTTCACTTCCTGCAATTATCTTCCATCCACGCTCGGCATTATGACTTTTGAATTTCAACTAGTAACACGCAACTGATGATTTAATTGACGATTTTTCTGTTCAGAACATTTTGGCATTTATCGCTAATTTGTTTCGTTTGACTTCTTGATTTAGCTGTGTGAGTGTTTTTTAAAGACGGCAAAAGGTTTGTGTCGATAATTTTCTATTTCTATAATATCGTTATTTTTTATATTGCTGTGGAAGAACTTTTAATCATTAAACGTTAATCATTTGTAGATTTCACGGTTTCGGTGTTGACTGAATAAAACATCAAAGAGTCATCTCCAAATCAGTGAATCAATTCCAGCTTAATACACTTGCCAGCTACGAACCTAGCGTAAACCGCTATAAAATGGATTCGGGGTTGTATGTTGGCACTAATTCCCACCCTACTGTATCAACGATTCGGGGTTCACTATTTAGACCTTTGTAAGATTGGTGAGGTCTCACAGCGAATGCCTGAACACTCAAATTTAACGAAGTGAAATGATGTCGAATGCTGTTTCTATGTTCCAGAGCGGAATCCACTCTAAAACCATTTGACGTGCAGTGTATGTGGAGTAATTGTTGAAGTTTTCCGAAGACTAGTATATTTCGGTTTTAATGTGACTATCTAAAGTTTCGTTATGAAAAGTTTAATAGTGATTCGCAGCACTGTTTTATAGTTTTTCACTTGCTGTAAACTGCTGATTGTTTCTACTGCATTGTCTAATTAGTATAGAGTTATGATGCCAAACTTTCCCTCTTTATTCTTCCATGTTTCTACATTTCAGGCTCTAGCTTTTTGGTGGTGGAGTTTCCATGGATTAGCCTTTGTCCCACTGACATGCATGTACTAGAAAGCACGAATCAGTGAGTTTTATGATTTCAACTATATAACTGGTTATTCTTCTTTTAACTTTAATGCGTACTTCTGGACGTATCGTCTATCTGAGCCAATCAGTTGACAGCTAGCTATATTGTCTAGGTACAAATTCACTCTCTGTATGAACTCTAAAGTGCCTTGAATTGAACTTTTGTATGGATTCAATTTCAGAATGAATTCAACCATTATATATATTTTTGTGTGTGCATTACTGTTAAGTTGACATGTTGTTATTGCTTTGTAATAGAGTGGCTTTTGCAATGCTACCGCATTGTAGAAACTTGTAAAACCATAAATCAGGTGGTAACTTTTGAAGTTATCACCTGATCAGACCTGAGAAGAGCAGATCTAAATCTGCTTGAACCAAATTTGTAGTGATTAACTAACAGCGAAGTGCTCTGTATATTATACCGTATATAGTATGATATACATACCGTAAAATCTCTATTTCTTAAGAACATTTTATAACATTTTCTGAAGGAAAATGTTTTTTTTATTTTAGAAAATTCCATGTTCTTTCAACTTATCGCTTTGTTCTGTTTCTGTAATAAACTATCTAATTAGACTTGCCGCTACGCAATTATTGGGTTTCACTATAAAATTGTTAATCTAATGTAGAGTAGTAGAGTTATGCATTACACACAATAGACCATCAGCATTGTTTAGCCAAGTTGCAGACACAACCTATTAGCAGCTGATTTACCAACAACATACACTGCTATTGTTAAAATTCTGTGTGATGGTATAACAGGTTAACAAAGGATTACTAAATAAATACTGTATTAAGAAAATGGGATTATCAGATATTGTTATACCAGTTATGTTACAGGTATAAAAATACACATACAAAATTTTAAAGCCATAGAATGAAAATCTTGCAGTGGCAGGCTTAAAATGCGAAAATATGAGAGATAACACGTTTTACCAACAATGGGTAGTATAGTAGTAGGCAAATGTATGAGTGTTATAGGTGTCTGTAGCATTCTTTACTTAACTCGCTGTGAAATTCTCACCAGCTCTTCATTTGTAGGTCTTTGGTCTCGCAGGATTCACAACTTATGATGTCCGCCTGTGATTTTCTCGTAGATGTCATGTTGTTTGACTTTCCAGCTGAGATATTTCTACAAAGACCTCTTATAGTGAAGGTAGGACATTCTCGTGATTTGAGATGATTTCTTTCGCATGTTTGCTGCTGTAGTGCGAGGGTTTAAGGAGGTTTTTATAAAGGAATAGGAAATTGTAGTTGTTAGCGTACTTGTATTATAAGGGAATATGACGGGTCGTTATCCCGGGCCTTCCCGATTGGGATGCAAGCTGTTGTTCGCGAGGCGTAAGAATCAATCGTGAGGACAAAAAGTGTATTTGTTGTTTATTTGAATTTTCATCTCTTTCATATATTAAATAAATATCCTAATGCCATCAATCCTGTTAATGATCTGCGCACAATGATTTCACTGATCCACAATGAACCTCGGCTCGATCGGATAATAGCAGAGAAGAGGCAGGAAAACGCTCAAAAATCATAAAGTGGATTGTTCTTTACATGTTGCTGCTGTGTGAAAGAGTTAGACTCTTCTTAGAATGACCTTCCAATAACATATTTTTTCATATTTTCTAAATGTCTGTTTTTAACTATTCCTTTTTAACTGTTCTTCATTGCTTTGAGCCTTTTTTGTTTTATTCAAAAGAAGGAGGCCAGATTGCCCTCATCAGTAGTAGGGGGTTCGGCGCTGAAAGCGAATAAGGAAGCTCTGAGTTACTCTTAACCACCCTCACCTACTAACTATTTCCTTTGTCACAGACACTCTTGAAGCTACTGACTAGTTTACCAGACACTCCTGATGTGGCAGACATTTCACTCTCCATAGTCAGCACTCTGATTAAACTCTGTGACGGCCTCAAAGCGAGAGTAAACTTCCACAAGGACCCTGTCACATTTGCTCCTAAACAAGGTAGGTTTGGCTGATTCTCTCTATTTCTGCGCTCACTTTGCTCTGATCGCAACGCGAGAAACAAAACTTTTTTAAGCAGAAATAAGTTTTAGATTGTCCGTTATCCACTGAATTATAAATTAGAGTATGACTGATACTCGCTAATTTCCCGGATACAATTCAGTTTATATAGAACAAATATTCGTACGTATTAAATGAATTCTATCGAATGAGGTGCAGGTCAACCTAACGCAATGCTAATCCATAATGAGGTTTTCAGATTCCTATCATTTTCTACTGTTACACCTAGTTTGGGACCTGAATGACAAATTTTGCAAATGACTATAAAACTGCTGGTCTTACAAATATGTCTGATGTTATTTATTGAGCATTGAGAATATTTCATGAATAAATGATTGGAGTAAACTAATCAATATGATATGATGAACCCAATCAATACTCTGGCAGCAACAAACATTCAACATCCATTCTATTAGTTTTCATAAGCGAGACATGACACTGTTCAAAGCATCATATTATTGTTTTAAATCTTTTTATTTATTCTATTGTTTGATTCAAAGTCATTGTCTCCCATTTTTCTGAGATTTACATGTAAATGTGCTCGTGAGTTAGTTATTGTACACCGGAACATGTTATTATGTTGTTAGACATCATAGCCTTGAATCCTCCGTCCGCGATAAATGCTAGTGACGGAACGCTGGTAGAACAACCCTCTAGTTCTACCGGTGCATCTGAGTATTCTAGACCTTCAGTTGTTGGTGTAAGTGATGAAATGGAGGATCAAACACAGTCTACATCCTTGTGAGTTGACTTTCTATTTTTCTGTTTAGTTTATTGTTCAAAGTTCTATTCTAATCTAATTTTACAATGGCAACCAAAGCCTGTTATTAGATGTTATCTAATCTTATCTCAATTGTCTCTCAACTGTCGAATGAGATAAAAGAAGCAAGAAAACTCTATCTTCTTAGTAAACTGTCTTCTTATTTCTATTATATTAATGTTTTTCTATTCATTAGTTTTGATTGCAGGCCCAAACAGACCCTCAAGCTGTCCCATGTGATAAGAGTGTTTTGATATAACTACATATGTATCTACTAGCACCACACTTGCTTTGGCTCACGTAAATAGTTGAACTGCTGCCTCCGCCTTCGCTCCTCCAACAAATAATATTTGTATCCTGTCTAAACTTCGTAAAGCTAACTCTGCGGTTTAATAAATCAGCTGCAGAGTTGGGCAGATACAAAGTTTGCTGGTGACTGCTAATTGTCAGTGCAGAAGATACTATAATAGTCATCATATCGACTCTCCCTTTCTAATCATGCAAGCTCATATTTTCAATCGTTTTGAAAATGCGCCTCACTAGTACTAGTACCTTACGTAAGTACTTTGTGATCTTTTCAGTAAAAAGAGTTTGCTTTGTCTGTCAGTTTTTATGAAGTATTCAGTTACATGGCAGGCACTTTTGTTGTTGATGGCAGTTAGTAGAAGTACAGAATTGTCTCCTCTCTCATTTCAGTAATATATCAACATACACAGCGCAACTATCTTTGATGTTTCGCTGCTACTTCATGCATCGTAAAACCATGTGTGGTATGTGCTGGCCATACCACACATGAACCACTGGTATGCGCTGGTTCACCAGCACATACCAGTGTGGTATGTACTGGCCACAGTACAGTGCTTTTTAGCTTTTGTCATGCCAGGCCACACAAAGCGAGTCTTGATCAGATGCGATAAAATTTGAATGCTCTCTGTAAGCGAGTTTTAGAGCTTTTGTTTAGATAGATCTTGGGAATTCTAAATGTTTTATGTTCTACGTGAAATGATTATAAGTACTGCCAAATGCTTATAAAGATAATTTACTGTCAGTTTTACATGAACACAGGCTAGAATAGTCTCCACACTAAGCATTTGAATCTAGAAAATCTGAATCTATTCACTTGTGGCTACAAAAAAGATAACCAAACCACACAATGTAAAAAAGCCCCTGTGAGGGGCTTTCCGTTTTAATTAGATCGGTCGTAAGGCCCTGAGAGGGGCTTATCGTAGTGAATGAGTTAACCAGCATCCTTCAGTTCAAAAAGAATAGTATTTAATATGGTTATAACAAAATCATTCCTGTCTCAAAACACTATTAGGGGTTTGCAAGACCAAAATTTGCCCACCAAAATTAATGCATTGTTTCTGCTTCATCGTTACTTCTATAATGAAGTCTACAGCTCACTCTCGAGGTTTAATGCTCAGTCAAATAATACTATCAAAGATGTGATCAGTGCTGATGATCAGTGCTGATCAGTGCTGATCAGAGTTAATAATGAAATCGATAGTTTATAGTCGGACTACAATCTTTTGAGTATTTTGAATTTCTTCCATTTGGCAGTATTAATAAGTGTTGAAATGTTTTGTGGCATTCTGAGAAAAGACAAAAAAGTCATTGCATTTCGGATTAACCCTCACCTTCTATCGGCAGGAGGGAACGTAAATGGTCATACAGGATAATTGTACAATTACTAATATAATGCTCTGTACAACTGCAGATCTAGTCAAGAACAACGGTCAAGCTACCGGTCGGTCTCTGTGCAGATGAGTCCAACGCTGGAGGAACTCGAACTTCAGAATATGCAGCTTCTTCTCCCTGACTTCTGTCTCGGCTTGCACAAGTCTGCTTTAGGCCTTTTAGAGAGATGCAACAACAGGTACTGCTGATCATTTTTGCTCTAATGTTATTCAGCATAACGTTTGGCAATAATTCATTTATCAAATAGGTAAACATTTTCTCCGTGTTAGCGATCCTCTATTTTGGGTGTCAGCTAGAATCTTAGAAATTTTTTTGAGAGTTTCTGATGTTCATCCATGTTGTAACATACACTTTACCTTCAAACTGTTGATGATACGCTGATCAGTATTGCGTAGTTAAAAGTTTTTTTTTAGTAGGAATCTGTTTTTTCTAGTACAAGGGGGATTTGTTCCTTTCAGTGCTAGGGAATCTGTTTCTTCTAGTACAAGGGGGATTTGTTCCTTTTAGTGCTAGGGAATCTGTTTCTTCTAGTACAAGGGGGATTTGTTTCTGCTCGTACTAGCGATTGTTTTTTAGTAAATAGGGTATTTGTTCCTTATAGTACTAGGGAATATGTTTTCTTGCAGTACTAGTGAATCTGTTTCTTCTAGTACAACGGGAATTTGTTCTTTCTAGTGCTAGGGAATCTGTTTCTTCTAGTACACGGGGGATTTGTTTCTGTTTGTACTAGCGATTGTTTTTTTAGTAACCCTGATTTTTTCCTTATAGTACTAGGGAATATGTTTTCTTGTAGTACTAACGATTCTTTTCTTTTAGTACAAGAGGATTTGTTCTTTCTAGCGCTAAGGAATTTGTTTTTTCTAGTGTTATAGTACTAAGATATTTTGCATGCTACGGCATTTATCATAAATCTATGGACAGCTGAACGGAAATGGGCGACATGATGGCCACTCACTGTAGAAGCATTGTGTTAACAGCTAAATGTAAATTCATGTAGCAATTGTTTATATATATTTTCCTATCATCTAGCAGCTCTACTGTTTACAGCACTCTGAGCTGTGTACACAGTTGTCAATAAAACATATTCTCTGTGATCAGCTGTACATGTATGTTTACTTCAGGCTGAGATTGGAGCTGCTGCGACTACTACTAAAACTGCAAAGGTTGCTGAAACTGTCCATTACAAGTGCATTATGGGTTGACACTTCACAATATGCTAGGGACTTGGTAGGTAATTTACTCGGGTTTAGTTAAAACATCAGCACTAGTAAGTACAAGGGAAAAATGGAATACAGTGGAACTTCTACATACTATAGTGATAGTTCTGCAAGTCGTTTCGTAGGTAGAAGATTTCGTAAGTAGAAACATGTTTTACTATATAAATTCCCTAATCCATTCCGAGCCCCCACAAAACTTGGATATGATCTTGTATGAATTATAAATACATGTAATGGCTGAAACCTATAACAAATAAATGTTAGAATTATATTATTATACTACTACATAATAAAAAGAAAAAGTATAAATGGAAATGGAAACAGAGAAATGAGCAACAAAAACTAGAAATTGCATGCTTGTTTTGTTTGTTCACCTTAGGGGTTGGCCATCTTGACAAGTCTGATCAAAGACCGTTGGTCAGGAGTTATGGGTATTGTATTGTTGTTTTGGTTTTATTTTGCTTAGAATAAATGAATTCAAAATGTAGGTAAAAAATCTATTTACATCGCCACGAACTAAAAAATCATACAAAAATCAGAACTTGAATTGCTGAAAACTAAAGTTGTCCTACCCTTTAAGTGGTGTATGATAACTCCTAATTATTCAATGTACCAAACCTAAACACTTCATGTACTGACTGTTGCTAGCAAAGAAAACTGGTTCAAGCGTGTTGTGTGTCATACCCACGTAAGCAAACTGAAAAAATACGAAACAAACCAACGGGCCAAAATACAAAAGCTCTTTCGTATCTAGAAAATTCTTTTGCTGAGTCAAAACAAATGTTCTACCAAAAGATATTTCACAACATGAAAATTTGGCACGTAGAGTCTTTTGTATGTAGAGGTTCCACTGTATAAGCACTTTGAATGCAATTGAGATGTTTTCTTTGTCAAACTAAAATACGCGTTCTGCTGCACTAAATAGAAGATAAAATTAGAGCAGACGTTGAGCGACATTAAAGTATGAGGTGTTGAACTCTCAGACCAAAAAAGTTAAGAACTCTTCATTCCATTAATAACTCCGTGTCAGAATTGTCAAACAGACTTGTCAGGCAGGCTTGTCAGAGTAGTTTTCTAACTCCATTTTAATAAAGGAGATGTCAGTTTTGTCCGCGACTAAAGATCTTAGTTGGTTTGCTAGTAGTGAGTCCTTAAGTGTGTCTTCCTGTCTTATGTAGGTTTGTTACTTGAAATTGGGCTATGACGGGTGTTTCTGTTATAGAGCTCAGTCTATAAAACACTACCAGTCATTTAGGTGAAATTTAGCTATAATGGGTTCAGTTTTGTCTCAAAGATCTCTCTATATGGCACCATTACATATAGCTATATATACATATATATATAAATATATACATGTATATGTATGTATTTATTTGTTTGTTTTTTTCAGTTTTATCTGATGAATGGTAACAACCATGAAACTTTAAGTAGTAAACAGTTTTAAGTTTTCAGTTCTTAATACATTTTATATATATATTAGAGCATTCTCTGGTGGTATTCTGCTTGAACAAGGTCTAACTGGAATCGTCTTCCATTGATTCTACTTGGTGACCTCTTCCTGTCATTGTGATTGCAAAGTTTGGTTTGATGTTAAGAGGGGCTGACAACTCTCTTCTGTTGATGCTAATATTATAAGAACTAGAGTGTTGGAATAGGTTATAAATAACTGGATTACACTCTAATTATTTATGACACTCTGCACTTTTCAGAGCATATAGTGCTGTTTTATCAGTAGGCCTGACTACTTATCTATTATATACATATATAAAACTAGATGGTTTGTATGAATAAAATTTATCATAACAGCTGCAAGCAACGCTGTTACACGTTTGGCGCTACAAGAATTTTTAGTCATAAAAACCATCTAATTTTAATATACTCAACTCTTGGAGAGTTTAAAGTTTTGTTTTTTAACTTAATTATTTTGAAATGACATATATATATATATATATATTCATACAGTAGATGCAGTATGAACAGTCTCTTGCATGAAAGTGCTCAATATTAAAATAGAGCGATGTAAAATTGGGTAAAAATGAAAGTTAAAGTTAAGTTTAAAACAACTTTATTACTAATAGTTTCATATTGCCATGCAATAATCATCAGATAAAATTGTTAGCACTGAAAACGACTTATATATAGATGGAAATAAAAGCGTAGGTCTTAAAATACCTAAATACACCACTGATACGTAGAATTAAAATAGGAGACTGAGCAGCCTTTCATCAGACAACTCCACATTTACCACCGAAACTGACATATACCAGCAGGCACTCAATCTAAGCGGACACAAACACAAGCTTGTGTTTCAGCCTGCCCCGACAAACAATGCGCAAAACAGAGACAAGAATACCAGACGAAGACCGATACTATGGTACAACCCGCCATTCAGCAAAAATGTAGCTAATAACATCGGTAAGATTTTCTTTAATATCCTGGACACAGAGTTCCCTAAATCACACGCTCTTCGTAAGATCTTCAATAGAAACTTTGTGAAATTAAGCTACAGCTGTATGAACAATGTGAGCAGTATCATTAGCGCTCATAATACCAGATTGCTGCAGCATCACAATGAGACCCCTATAACTACAGAACCAAGAGAATGCAACTGCCGACATAAGAATGGCTGCCCACTACAAGGAAAGTGCCTGAGCAAGTCAATTATATATAAGGCGACAGTCACCACCAATGATCAATCTGCGGACGAACATTACATAGGATTGACTGACACCACATTCAAACAACGCTATTACAATCATATGACAACCTTTAGAAATGTAGAGAAAAGATCAAGCACCGAGCTCAGTAAGCACATATGGACCTTAAAAGACCAAGGCATAGAATATAACATCAAGTGGAGCATAGTCAAAAGAGCTACATCATACAACAAGACCACAGGCAGATGCAACCTATGTCTGTATGAGAAATTTTATATTATATACAATCCTAACATTGCTACCTTAAACAAACGCTGCGAACTAGTTTCAACATGTAGACATGCTGGCAAATTCCTTTTAAGCAATTTTAAGACTTAACTTTTAAACTTCTGCTTTGTTGAGGCTTTAAATCGTGTTGCTTGCTAATTTTAATCCTACGTATCAGTGGTGTATTTAGGTATTTTAAGACCTACGCTTTTATTTCCATCTATATATAAGTCGTTTTCAGTGCTAACAATTTTATCTGATGATTATTGCATGGCAATATGAAACTATTAGTAATAAAGTTGTTTTAAACTTAACTTTAACTTTCATTTTTACCCAATTTTATATATATTCATATATATATGCGTATATCTTTTGAGGGAAATTTTGCTATAATGCAGTTGTTTCTGTCATGGAGCTCAGTCTATGAACCACTATAGCTTTTTTAATTAGCTCTTATAACTTCTGTGATACACTAAAGCAGTTATATCGGCGATAATTAGGTATTGCAATCCATACAGATTGCTATCGATCTTAAACTTTGTAATAATAAGCTTTTATAATGAGTATATATATTTGAAATGTATTTCATTGTGGAAATAGATTCATACAATGAAGGAGTTACATAATCAATAAAAGGTAATAGCTAAACTTGAACTTCATATTTTATTGAGCATGAATCATTGATTTTGTGTTAAAACTCAAATGTTGATGTTTTAGTGTGAAATGTTCCGACGTGAAATAAGTAATATGGCTCGTGTGGCTGTTAAATGTCATCAGTTGGCCAGTACTTCATCTGCATCCAATGATATCCCAGAATCGGAGAGGAGGACCAATCAGGCGCTTGGATTGGCACAGATGAGACAGACTTACATCCTATTGTCACAGCTTAGCCTTGACCTCTACACAATCATACCGCAAGCAATTGTAAGCTTGAGTATGCATTTGGCTGCCTAGTAAAACAATTTGGTTTCTGTGTCGCAAAAAAACAGGTTTTTTGCTTACACTTCTGCAATCATGTTTAATTAGCAGTTTTTTTTATAAAGAAAGCATTAGCATGTGGCTGTTTCACGCAGTTGTCTTTCCTAACCTTTAGAACTAAGGCAGCGCTGACAGTACAACCAGCAAACAACATTTTATGTTAGAATCAAAAATTGATTTAAAATATAACTTTTGGGTTGTTTAATGCAAATTGCTAATACATCACCTGCTTTAATGCAAATGGAAGACAACTCTATGACCCAGGGCTTCATTAGGAGTTGTTTAGATGTAGGTGTTACCTTTTCATTTGTTTACTTGTTAGCAATTGATCAGAAATATTGGTTTGTTTAAGTGGATGGCAATGAAAATGATTGTCTACGTGGAAGCTTGTGATTGATAAAAGATGTATTTGCATGGTCTACTGATAGAATACTGCTACATTTTGGTTGGGAATTTATTAAATGGTTCATATGGCTGACCGCTTTTTGGCAAATCTCTTTCTGGTGAGTTGTAACAGAATGATCTGCATTGTTGATTAGGCAGAGGCATTTAAGGTCAGATGCTCAATCTGCTAGCACTAGTTTTCTTAATAACAACTGAACCTGTGTTTGTTACAGGGCAGGCACCCTAAAACTTGAGACTAATGATGACTAATATCCCCAACCAATATAATAGATCAGTTTTGGGTCGCTACAAAACAGCGAGGAAAATCTTCGCTGTTGTTTACATTTAAGCTAACGTGTTTGAATTCAATCATTGTTTTGGTTTTGTTGCGGTTTGGAATACCAACATATATTGTTGTTTATTTAGAGAGGTATTTTGTGTGGAGGTATCTCCCATGATTTTTGTTCTGAAACAACCACCGTATCATTCAAATCATGGAAGGATGCATATGCTGGCTTTTGAAATAACTTTGGCTAATTGTGACATGGGCGGTGGCAATCTCTGAGATGCATTACAATATTCTGGATGTCCTTGCAGTGCTCTGACGTACTCGGCAGCAATGAGCGGCAGCTCCTATATACTATATGTTGTGATGAGAGTCTCGCGCAGTCTATATCTTCTATGAGAAAAAGCAGCGCAAGCCTTCTTAAGCTGGTGGATGTCGGATCTCACGATGTCTTTGAGGCAGCTAAAGTTGTATGTGAGAGTATGACCATGTTCTGCGCGTTTCAACTGAACAATGATCTCTCTAACAAGGTGAGATAATTCGACTAAGTTATTCGGAAAAGTCATGTTATGGTTATATATGTATAGCAGCAGCAATCATCCAAATGTGTCTGCATGTTCTAATTTGTCAACTTGTTTGATAAAATATTCACGTTTTCTGCACAAAACCCTCAGTTTTCAACCTCGCTATCTGAAATAAGCAGCCAAGTTGTTTCACTGTCCAACATTTCAGTTCTTGCTCATCATTGTCTGAGTCAGACTCGCCGGCCGAGTCATATCATAGGGTGAAGTTTGAATTCTGTAGTCTATTTTTGTGCTTGACCATTATGTAAGGTCCGCCATATTATAAAATGAATTTTGAAACAGACGTAAAAACCACAACAAAAGCAAAACAGTGAGCTGAGTCCCCTTTATTGGATAAAGTAGTAACTATTTTTCTACACACCCTCAGTTTTCATACTGGGTATTCAAACTAAACAGCTGAGTTATTTTACTGCCCAATATTCCGGGTTCTTTCTCATCACTGTCTGAGGAAGATGACATTGATGCTGCTTTTCTTAAAGGCTCTAACAATAGAGGCTGCCTTTATCTTAGCCCACGCATCAACAATCTACCCGAATATGATTACGAGAATTGCCCACCTTGCCTCCCAATTTAAACCACCTCATAAGAATGTTGTTTTACCAATGCCATTTTAGTGTGTTTCTGGAATGAGTAAATAGCAATTAGCAGCACACCTCTGTGGTATACTTGGCAGGAGTTTTCGTGGTTTTAGCGAAAAATAGTCTTAGAGACATAGCAGCAATCATTCAAACCTGTTTGCGTGTTTTAATTTGCATATTCTATTGCAATAAAGTTACTCGTCTGTCTCTTTGAAAAGGTAGCCTCGAGTTTTGTTTTGCGTAATCGTTTTTGTTTGAAGTGGCCTATACCGTCACAGCTTGGGATCAGTGGCAGTCAGTCTTGTTTTAACAAGCTACAACCCGACAGAACTATATTTATGCAAATATATACAGCAGTTTCTCAGTTGGCAAGCGAAATAGGAGTTATTTTCCCTTTATGATGTCTCTATTGTTTATAGTAGAAAATATTTTTAACTGGTCATCCCTTGTTGAGCGAGCTCAGCAATAAGTTTCCTACATATGGTTGAGTAGTATTTTTAGGGATCAGTCAAGATGGTGCTGGTATACTCTGTTACAGGCAGCATGTCTGAGTTGAATTGAGTCTCTGAGTTAATTTGCAGTGTGAGTGAATAATCTCTACACATATCTATCATGTTGCTAATTATCTTTGATTATTTAACACTGCATAATATAGTGAAATTATGGAATAAAATATTAGCATGATAGAACTTGGCTTTGCTAAAATGCGGGCTCATACCAACAAATATGCAAAATTTACAGATGAAGGTTGGAACTTTGTATATTTTCTATTTAGTCAGCCCTTTTAAACAGCAGAAAGATGCCTATTTGGTGTTAATATAACTTAGGTTATTTTATCTTGCTGTTCTACAGGCGTCTTCTTTGTTATTTTTCATCGGAAATGTTAGTGTTCGTGTTAGAGGTCTCTGTGTGCTAATGTCTCTTGTGTGCTAATGAAGCTACTATATGTTGGCTGCTGGAGTTATATACCCAGCTGCCTCGTAGATGATCTAAAATATTATGTATCACCATAGAGTGATCCACCTAGCTGTCTCTTACACGATGTAAAATGTTTTATATCGCCATAGAGTTATCCGCCTGGTTTTTCTTACAATGGAATAATAGGTTTAATAACACCATTAAGTTATCAAGCTAGCTTTCTGTTAGATAGTATAATAAATTTTATTACATCACAGAGTTGATCACTTACCTTTATATTAGATTGTATAATTTTTACAACGTCGTAGATTGTATAATTTTTACAACGTCGGTGTATGAAGTTTTTATCATCTAAGTTTCTAGGTTTTTATCATCTCTAGTTTTTATTAAATGATAAATTATTTATAACATCATAGAGGTATTTCCCTAACCTCCTAATAGATGATATAGTCTTTAGAACAGATTTATCTACCTAGCTTTCTCTTTCACCATAGAGTTATTTGAATGCTTCTATGTGACAGGACATAAAGCACATATTGAAACAGATAAGTCAGGCTGAGAAGGCTATCTACAGCATACCTCACCACATGAACCTCGAGATCATATCTGGTTATGTCAAGCTCTGCTCCTCTAGGTGAGCAGCAATAGTAAATCACTGCCTGGTTTACCCGAGTTACTAGAATCATGCTTAGATAAAAATGTATCAAGAAATCTCCAACTATGTTTCTCCTTGCATAGCAGCGGGGCTACGTTCTGAGGATCCCGTCATTAAAGGTTGACTTGCAACAAAATTCACATTACAGTTATTTGGTATCAAAAGATTCACCATGTCTTACTCTGTTGTGTTGTAGGTGCCAAATACGTGGAAATGGGATTACAAGCTCTTAAAAGCTCAAAAACGAAAAGCCTCCGTAGATTGGAATCTGTTTATTTCTCTGACGTAGTCATTACAGTTTGGTTATCGTCTTGTCACGTGATTGGCTCTCAAAGGCCAATAAAAAGCTCAATATAAAACTTATCGTAGCACTAGTTTATGACAAACACTTCGGGTTTCACCAAAGACCCAGTATCAAATATAGATGTTCGCTACTTTACAGTTTTGTTTCGGCATTATTCAATCGTCAAGCCGTAATCTGATCACGTGACCCAATACTTCGCAAATAATTTTTGCAGCACTTTTCGATTATCATAGGTGACCAACAGGCTTGTCATGATTATCAGACAATGATATGTACTCCTTCGAGCTAAGGTTAAAAAGTTTAACGATTTTTTATGGTAAGTTATAAGATATCAGTGCTAAAAGTGACAGCATTACAATGACGATAAAACAGACGCGTAAGAACAATAGACATGGTTTTATTGAATGCGTGAAGTATATTTGTGAAAATATTTCGACCAATGAGGTTGCATGAAAGTGTAAACAGAAATCATCCTGTAACAACTACGTCCCATTTGAGCCGTTTTGGTAAGCGAATCCAAACTACGGCGGTCTCATGTGGCTGCGATTAACTGTTCGTTTTTGAGCTTTTAAGAGCTTGTAATCACATTTCCACATATGTTGCACCTACAACACAACAGAGTAAGACATGGGGAATCTTATGATACCAAATAACTGTAATGTGGATTTTGTTGCGAGTCAACTTTTAAATGATCCCTTTGAGCCTCCATCGCATACGTATAGACTATTCATACTAGACCTCTTCACCTTTGTTCTTTCTCTGCTTCCAATCAGCTTTTTTAAAAAGGGAAAAGTTTTAACTAGTACATTAAATTTTAACTTTTTCTCTTTTATTAAGTTTTTATGTGTGCACGAGCATGTAAACAAATGTTAGGTTATCGTAGAGTACATTGTAGTATATGTAACATATTTTACCTGTTCTTTATGTTTAATTTTTAGCTTTTCTTTTTTCATTAAGCATTTGTGTGTACCATAGATCTTTTTATAGTGCTTTAATTATAGCCAATATTAGACTAACACATACCATTCGCGTATAAAAATATTGTCATGGCTGGCACACATTTGTAATATCTATACATTCGTGGTTATCTTAATGGATTTAAAAATACATTTTCGTTTTATTTTCATTTAGCTTCTTTGAGCATATTTTTGACGATTGGCTCAATTTTTAACATGACATTGTAACTATGAGTCGTTGTTAAATAAGGATTACCTGTACATATCTGTTTTACTCATATTAGTCTGAGTGCTGTCAAGGAGTATCAATGGGGTCGTTTGGCTACGGTGTATTCTCGCTCATACAGTAGATTGCCTTGACGTGTTTCAGCTATCCTCTAGTGGAGAGCATGGAGGAGGCAGTCAGGGAGTACATGATTAATACACTCCTTAAGTATATGGCACATCCTCTTGCTAGCATTAGGAAAGAGGCCTACGTTTCTCTTGTGTCTGTGCTCAAGGTAGGCTACCACTCCTATTTGCTAAACTTTTTTCATTTTTAAATCTTAGGCAATTTTACAAACCTTGTAAATGCTTTACTCGAAATCTTATAGAAGCTGATTAGCTTGACAGGTGTGTGCAGGTGTCTCTGTGACATAAACTAAACTTGTCAGCGTTTTCTTTTAATAGTGACCCATTTAGTTCAGCAGATAAATATATATAATAGGAAAAAATATTAGGAGTAAAGTAAATTTTCAGAAAAAGCGCTGCAAATCTGTTTCGTGCAGTGCACTCCTCAGGCGCTGTTATAATAAAATGAAAAGCTGTACCGAAATGCTAGAAATTGGCTCGATGTTTTAATCATGTGATTTGGTGTTAAGTGTAACCAAGAAGATGAATCTTGGTATGTTTGCGTATATTTATATAAATATAATATATATTAATATATTTATACAGTACACCCTCGAGATACGATGTTAATTCGTTCCAGGGTTGGCATCGTATGGTGAAAAAAGCGTATATCGGGGTATAGAGACCATTGTAATTATACAATGCAAACACCCTCTGGTGAAAATCGTCAATTTTGTTTTATAAAAATGTGTACATATGGAGAATTAGCAACAAAATAGTATGTTAACTTTAGTAATTATAGTTACCTACACTAACTGTATTGTATTTAGTGTATTTTAATGGTTATGATCTGCAATAAAACGCAAAATTATAATGCGTGTACCAAATGTAGTACGTACGGTAAGGAGTTCTTGCCATCAAAAGGTACGCATAACATAAACTTTGAATTCACTTCAAGTAAGTTTAGCTTGCTAAGCCTACACTTAAAACTAAGTTATAGTATGTATTTTTAACTATTTTACTGAATTTCAACTTTTTATCACGAAATTTTATCTTTCAGCAGTTCCTATCTTCACTTTCACTATAAACTTTAGCCTATCTGGTTGAAACCTTTTTCAACCTAAATCAATAAGGCCGAGCGATGCAGTTATAGAAAGTGGCCTATCGCACACTTGACCATTTAATGGCTACCGAAATGAAAAATAAAATTATATTTTCTATACTGGACGTACATACCTTTGGAGTAACGTGGCTTTAGCTGGTACATGTAGCGGGTCAAGCATAGAGGAGGCAAAACGTATCAATGCTAATTATGGTGCTGTACACTTGAAAATAAATTTGAAACGTAATGAATTGGAATTTGTTAGCAGGCTAAAAGAAGTTGTCCATTCCTGTCCACTTTTTCTACGAAAAAATTGATGGTTCAATGCAGAAAATTGCTAGCGCTTGTAAAAGGATCCAGAGAATGTGGTACAGTAGTTTGTCTTGTATGAAATGTGCACAATAATCAATGTAACCATACATACAAAGTTTGTAAGTATTTATACCCTATGGGGGGACAGGGCTTTAGCAAGTTTCAGAAAGTAATGTGGCTGCGTCAACTATCTTGAGTAGCTAGTTATATGAGTTACATACATACATACATACATACATACATACATACATACATACATACATACATACATACATACATACATACATACATACATACGATGAATTGTATTCACATAGAAGATAACAAGCCCACATGCAAAGACATGGTTAAACAAGAAAATATAACATAAAATCAAACGGAAACAAAATGAATAAAATATGAAACACATGCCACACAAGAGATAAATAATATATATTATACACGCATTGTTTAATGTACCAGTCCACATCAGTAAATTAAACACTTGAAATATTTCTGCGAATGTGGGATTTTCTGTATCTTCTACATCTTCGCCTTTACTAAATGGTTGCTCCTTTTGAATGCTGATCGCGTGCATGACCTAGCTCATTCAAATCTTCAGTTGGAAGCTCTTTCTTGTGCTTGCTTTACTTAATGGAGTTTTTGTTTTAATAATAATTGCAAATGCTGATTGGTTGCGATCATATTCCTTGACAATGTTAATAATACGGGTCCCTTCTTCTTATTTATGACATCCAACTTTGTTGACATAGAAATCATTTTTCCTTCGTTTTGTAACGTTTGTATCGGTCTCAGATTCCATAGATAACGAATTAAATGTAGATAGTTGTAGTTATATACGTATGCTGACTTGAAAGTTTATAGCAAAAGCTATAATAACGTTACAAATGAATATTTGCTCTCGCTTGTGTATTTTACACGAAATTTTCCACGCGGACATGAGAGAAGTCGATCATCGTGTCTCTTCTAAACGTTCTAAGAATGTTTTCGGCAAACTATATTTCGGTGTCTTTTTTATTTCGCCATGTGCTATGAGCACACCGACGGCCAAATTTTAACTCGGGCAAAACTTTTCTCAAATTTGTATGGTGAAATAAAATTCGTATAGCGAGATGAAGATATCACAATGTTTGACTTCGTAAGGTGAAAAAATCGTATATTAGGGTAATCGTATCTCGAGGGTGCACTGTACATGTATTTATATATTTATATTATAATATAAATGTTATAATATAAATATAAATATATTATATATTTATAATATGATATAAATACATGTATATAATATATATATATAATATATACACACTTTTGTTGGCAGTTCATAATATTTTTATAAAAAAACTTGTTTTGTTAATGATGCCACAAAACATAAATAAATAAAAAGAAAAGTATTGCATTATAGGGTCATAAATGAAAAAGCAAAATTTTATACACGGAATTCTTGAAACTACCAAGCTTATGTATACATTTGACCCCTTTTGACAAAATATTAAAAGACTTATCAATACAGTTATTGAGTGCATCTTTTGTTCAGTACAAGATAAAGTTATTACCATGTGGATATCTGCTACTTGAGAATTGAAACATGTCAATGTTATGTAAAGTATGGAAAAAAAGTATCGCATTGGTCGAAAGTATGTGGAGTTGTCTCCCTTTAAAATTACTTGTAAACGTAAACTGTTTCATGGGTTAGTTTTTGTTTCACTTGTCGCTGATCACTCATTCACACTCAGGTCTGATAATTTTTTTCAGAGTTGTCTATCCTTTGAATCACCTGCCCAGCATAAAGCTGAAGGCATCAGGTTTCTCAGCCACCACAGCCTGTTATGGGAGGTTGCCTGTTTTGGTCTGTCTTCTGAAGTTGCTGAGGTGGGGCTTGTTTCTTTGTTTTAACATAACTTTCACGTTCTATTCTTTGTGCGCTATAACATCTCTTGACCTATTTGAAAGTAATGCTAGCCAATCTATTTACGTGTAGGTGATGTCAGGCAGCCAGGACATATTCAATTATTTGATCCAAAGCAGAATGCTAGTTTCCAAGTCACTCTGGAAGAACATCTGCATGGCCCTTTTACCCATACTGCCTGTTATTCAGGTGAGTGCAGATCTTTCAACTCTACTCGGTGTCCATTTGAGTTTACTAGATAACCCTACTGTTTATTAGATAACCCTACAGTTTATTAGATAACCCTACAGTTTATTAGACAACCCTACAGTTTATTAGATAACCCTACAGTTTATTTGATAACTCAACAGTTTATTAGATGACTCCTACAGTTTACTAGATGACCCCTACAGTTTATTAGATAACCCTTACAGTTTATTAGATGACTCCTACAGTTTATTAGATAATCCCTACAGTTTATTAGATAACCCTACAGTTTATTAGATGACTCCTACAGTTTATTAGATGACTTCTACAGTTTATTAGATAACCCCTACAGTTTATTAGATAACCCTACAGTTTATTAGATAACCCTACAGTTTATTAGATAACCCCTACAGTTTATTAGATGGCCCCTACAGTTTCCTAGATGGCTCCTACAGTTTTCTAGATGACTCCTACAGTTTTCTAGATGACTCCTACAATTTATTAGATGACTCCTACAGTTTATTAGATGACTCCTACAGTTTATTAGATGACTCCTACAGTTTATTAGATAACCCTTACAGTTTATTAGATAACTCTACAGTTTATTAGATAACCCTACAGTTAACTAGATGACCCCTAGTATTCAAGCCTTTGCAAATTTTTCTGTTGCAAGATGCAGTTTCAGTTTTATGATTAATGTTTTTACAGTTTGGTCTACTAAAAATCTCTTCTGAGGACAGACTAGTGTTGGGCCGGTATCTATTTTAGTGCCGGATCGGATATCCTTGCACATTTTTATCGGTTTTCCCGGTATCAGTATCCTCGGTATTTACCATCTTCGGTATCCTTTGCCAACTAAGAAAGTTCAGTATTGTCGGTACTATTGTTCGGTATGTGGTTATCAGTGTGTCTTTAAATGGTTTAAACTTTAAATCATAACTGTCTCGAACAATTTTTATCGTTGTGCAAAAAGTAGCCTGTGCAAAAAAACATTCTTTAGTCAGCAGTATAATGTTACGGCAAAGAGACTCCTTGTTTTAGAAAGCCAGAAAAGAAAGATGGAAATATAATTTTCATGATAGATGTTTTTATTGTTTATTCTATTAAAAATATAGTCATTGATACAAACGTTATGAATAATAAAGAACAGATAGATAATGGCAAAGGGCTCTCTTTGTTAAATATACTGAAACAGTTTTAAAAAATCTTACTATGACATATTGTAATCAGGTAATATAATCACATAATTATACGCAGCCCAATTAGAGTCTAGTCCCGTTAGAGTTTTTATACGTCCTCCCATCTGTGTAGAACTCCCAAACCTTCAAGGCTGGTGGCATTATCAATGTAATGTAATATAATAGTAGATACAGTAAGCGTGGAAATTTTCGTTGAATTTATTCGCCAATGCGTGCTGAGATTAGCATGTTCGTCACGAAGCGTTTTAAAAATCTCTCCGGATATCCGAATCATTTACCGGTAGGCTTTTACGGATAAATACCGAGCATATCAAACCGGCCGCGGATACCTAGCTGACACCGAAAATGATTGGTTTCCTCGGATACCGAGAATCCCTCGGTATCGGTAAGAGCGGATAACCCAATACCGGCCCAACACTAGGACATACTGTGCTAAATGTTTAGTTGATATGGTACAGATAGCAGTTTTTTACAGAAATGTATCATGCAGTTTCAAGAACATATACCTTTGGCTATACAAACCATAGTTGTAGGCACAGAAACACATCAAGCAGTATTTGGAACATATATCTTGAACCGTGCATATACATGTATTTCATAGACATTTACTTAATAATTTTCTATACAATATGGCCGATAGAGTAAGTGCAAACACTTGCGCTCATGGTAGGTGCTGGGTTAGACGCTAGTAACATTCTCAAGTTATTCCAAGGTAGCAGTAATTAGGAACCTAACATCTCACGGTAGGTGCTGGGTTAGACGCTAGTAACATTCTCAAGTTATTCCGAGGTAGCAGTAATTAGGAACCTAACATCTCACGGTAGGTGCTGGGTTTGACGCTAGTAACATTCTCAAGTTATTCCAAGGTAGCAGTAATTAAGAACCTAACATCTCATGGTAGGTGCTGGGTTAGACGCTAGTAACATTCTCAAATTATTCCAAGGTAGCAGTAAAGAGGAACCTAACATGAGCAGCAGGAAGGAATTTGTTAGTAGATTTCTAGTTCTGAGCTATAATCATTTTGTTTGAGCTTCAAGACAACCAGCTGGCATTTTAGGTGTCATATTTTTGCACCATAGGTGGTGTACTGTATCGTAGGATGCAGTCTCAATTCCATGGCCTATTTCTGTACCTAACCAATATTTAGAATGTACCATATTATTCTAAAAAACGATTTTAAAATGTAAAAAACAACAACAAAGGCAAAACAGTGAATTTAGTAACATTATTAAATAAAATATTCACTCTTCCAACATTCTAGGTTTGTCCTCCTCATTGACTGAGCCAGACTCGCCAGCCGGTTGTGTTTTAACATTGATGCCGGCTTTCTTAAAAGCTCTGACAATAGATGGTAGTTTTACCAGAGCCCATTCAACCACAATCTGCATAACTTCACTACATGCTGTTTTTGGGGTATCCTAACCATGTAAATAGCAATTAGCAGCACACCTCTGTATATTTATATGGAGTTTTCGTTGTTTTATCAGGAAATGGTCTGCGGAGCGGTGAATGTATTTCACTTACCAAAAGCACACAAAAGAATTTAGAACTCAGTCCACACACAAGGCACACCGTATTAAAGGGTGCACAGTCGAGTTTAAAAAAGTTTGACTCCGCTTTACGTGGACCTTATGGTGCGCAAAATGTTGAGGAAATTGAACTGAGACATCTGAATCAATTCACGATATTGGTGGGGTGTCTGATATTTGACGAATTATTTCTGCTTCCATCTTTTTCTGGTTATTATAGAGTTATGCGAGTGTTGACACAACACTTGGTAAGTGCCTGCTAGCCCTCACAGACACACACTTTGACCCAGCAATAAGTCGAGTACACTGCGTAAAGGGTGCCATGAGAGTTCTCTTCACTAGCAACAGAGAGGCTAGGATACAGGCTGTAAAGGTTGGTTTAGCAATGTGGCATCAGGAATAGTGTGTACATGGAGTGAGCTTAGATGCGCATGATCTGTATGTTCTATACAGGGGTGTGTGAAATAATCTGGACCCCTTTTTTGGTAAACTAAAATTCTCATATACAACATAGTTACTCATTGGGAATTTAGTCAATAGGGGTCCAGCTTATTTTTCTCTTCTGCATGTTGCTCGTAGGCCACGCTATAAATCTACAAAGTTTTTATTTATTTAGTTTATTTATTTAGATATTTAGTTACGCGATGGTGCATAGACCAATGCAAGAATTGTTTATCAACGTACAGTTAAAACATACCCAATAACTGAATGCATGACAGTTTTAGCGCGAAAAACACAATATAGAGCTTCCATATATTCCATGAATTAAAGCTGGTATCAAAGTTACAAATTATTTTAATATTCACCATATCATGTCATCCTTGCTTCTTTAATCAGTGGGAGTTTGTCAACGCTTCCAAGTGATGTGGTTTTATAGACTGAGTCCCAGTTCTTTGGCTCATCTTAGTCATAGAGCTATATTATGTTGATTGACTATTCCTAGACACACGGATTCGTTTTTATTTGTTGACTGACCGAGTCTCCGACACACCATGATGTGCTGGAGACCCTTATTTCTTGATTTTTCACATTGGATCGTTAGAGTTGTGATTCCTTTAATTTTAAACAATGTTGACTTCTTATTTGTCCACTTCATTAGCTATTGTGTCCACGCAGGTTCTTATGACAGAGTTAAACAGCTTCTATTTGTCACACCTCCTTTATCCTTTGACTGAGACTCGAAGCTACGAGAACCATATCACAAATATGGAGCCTCTGGTCAGGGAGCACATGGCTGAGTCTAATCAAAGAGCTGTGCTCAGTGAGGATAGCGTCACTCGAGTGCTGCGGGTTTACTTGGCAGAGGAGGTAGAGCCGGCTGTACGGCAGACCTCTCTGAGTCAACTTGCAGTCATTTTACAGAGTATGTTGATTATATTTGGAGTTGTCATTCTACAGATTTTGTTGATGATGTTGGGATTTGTCATTTTAGATACAGTAATATATACAGTAACAGGGTAGATCAGTAGGGTATCAGAGAACCAACTTTGTGATTCTTTTTATAACTCGTCACTATCAACCATTGACTTCTAGGATTTTCTTCTATGAATCTAAAAATATTTTTTATTTCATCAAATCACAAAGAATTAAAAATGTTACTAGCTTGTCCTTTTTATTCCAGATGTGGATGTGTGAAGGCTGTAGGGATTTAGTAGTAGGAATACAGAAAGTGATTTTACTTATTGATTCAACCACCATGCTTCCCTTCTTGTTTGAGATTTAGTTAACATGTCTGGGGCAGGCTATGGGACTGAAAAGCTACATTGAAACATAAAGAGCATTAGTACTGTGATGTTTGCCTGTAGATACTATATATAGGATTTGGGATGATAACTCGCAATGTTGACTTCATTTTAAACATTCTTTACTATCTGGTTCTTTTTGTTAAAAACAATTATAACCTGTTTTCTGGACGTCCACACGCATGTCTTGAAATTGTACATGTAAATCACAAGCAATTACTGAATATAGCTTGAAAGTTATGAGTTGTTTCCCCTTTGCTTGTACTTATTATTGAAAAATGGGGAGACAACTCTTCACATAACACAGTCTTTCTGTAGCTGTTCACTAAACATAAGTTGGGTTTGAATTTTCGGTAAACAAGTTATTGGTTAGCCTGCTGATGCAACTGAATGATTTGATGAGAGAGGTTGTGCTAAGCTTCCTCCTGTCCATGCTTATCTCTTGATCATTACAGACCCACACACTCACAAGTACTACTTGGAAAGAGATGGTCTGCGCATAACACTTGATACGCTAGCTAGTAGCATAGCTCCTGAGAAGGTAGGTCTCGTGTTACTCTCTATTTCCCAACTAGCTAGAGAACGATCCTGTGGAACAATCTTTTCATCTAAGATATCTTAAATTGTATTTGTTTTTTTTTTGCATAGTGTTTACTATGCTATAAAGTTTCTCTGTATAATGATTCTGTGATTAATTTGTAAATTTGACATTCCGGCAAATTTTTGCATGGCCGTACCACAAGATTTAATGGAAAGGTATAGTGTACTGCAGTCAGCGGAAGAAATATTAGCAATAGCACTGCTTTTACATGTTAATCCTGCTGGCTCCACCTGAAAAAGTTTACTGGTAGGATGGCACCTGCTATGGTTTCACACGTTGAGTGAAAGAATGAGATTGGCCAGTGTGAGACATGCACTTACCTGTTTAGTTGTGTCATTTCTTTGTTTGTATCTTTTAGTCAGCTGAGAAAGAAGAGGAAGCGCAGCTTGCTATTTCTATTTTAGCCTCCTTGCTGCAATACAATAGCAACCTTCGGTTGACCTTGGCAGCTGAAGTTAATCACCTGCTTACACTTGTCAGATGTAAGTTTTGTTCGCATTGCTTTGGCATTGCCTCTAAAGCATCATACGCATTGTTGCCTTTCAACAAATATTAGAGCTTTGTCGTATTGTATATTATAGTAACTAGGGAGTATAGGAAATATATGTATAAAGTTTATTTTTGTAAATATAGTTGATGAATCTAATAAAATATGTGTTACGCATTAGATTTAATTTGTTTAAACTTAATTTATTTTTTCAAAGTTAATACATTCAACTGAATAAAATGTCTTTAAGATGATTAAATTTTGCTACTGCTTTTTACGGTTACAACACATTGGGCAGTTTATTTGTATTTTTTTTATTTGTTGTTATTTAACGCTACAAAATGTATAATGTTGTCAAATGGACAACGTGCCCGTGTAGATGAAATGACAATACAATGTTGTGAAACCTATATGTGAGTAAGGACACACAAACTGAAGAATGTTGAGAGAGTGATAACTGGGCAACAAACTAACCGAGTTGATACTAAGGCTTTCTGTGATTACTCACTATTCTTACTGTCATCTGTTGCAGGTTGTTGGCTTTATCCTAATTCTACCAGAGTCAGTGTTGAAGCAGCACAGTGTTTGACCTATATAATCTTTGATGAAATTAGTCCAAAGTCAGCGAGCTCCACTCTGTCACTTCCTCGCACATGCTGTATCAGGTGTGGTATATTTAAGTAGTGGCGAGAGATAGCAGCAGGTGCTTTGTGCATGCTAGAATGTTGGCTTTTTTAGAAATTTATATATTCTATATAGGTATATCTATTACTTTGCTCTTGCACATCAGTCGACCTGGTGTTGCATCGCTGTGTTGAATCGCTGTATTGCATCGCTGTGTTGTAACACTATGTTGCATGTACTCCTTAAGGCTGGTTCACATTAAATCGCCATATCGCGGCGTTGATGCTACAATACTTCGGTGATCGTCGATGATAACAATGTTCTCACTATCACAAACCCATCCGCGTTTGCATCAGCAAATACTCCGTGACGTAGTTTTTTAAATTTTTGCGAAGAAACCTCTTTGTTTTCGAGCGCTTAAATCAAGTTCTAGTCTCACAGCAACTATCAGCAAAAACGAAAATAAATAGATCGTGCTATCCGCGACTGCGAATTACTATCGCCGAATTGGATCACATTAAAAAGGTAGTTGTCGATGGTCGACGAAATATCAGATTGGTTTGACCGCTGCAAACTTTCTGGACTTTTCTTATCCGCGTTGTTTCGTCGATGCCATCAGTTTGCGGTTCACATAATCGATGATGAACAGGGAAAGGAAACCGCCGTCATACAGCGATATGTGTAGTGTGAACCAGCCACCATTACAAAGGGTTGAGCGGAGGATCGAGAAGCTTTTGAAAATGGCTTTTCAGGATTTCACCGCAGATGATATCCAAACCCTTTTCTCATTTCTTCTCTTGTTTGAGCAGCCGTGACCTGGTGGTCTAGAGCATCTGACTTGTAACCAACAGGTTGAAGTTCAATTCTCAATAAAGGCTACTGGTGGTTACAAAATGGACATCCAACCTTAAAACTGTTCTCTATAACAGGCCATGTCTCCAGTCATTGAGGTTCTCTTGCCACTGGACTCCTTGTTCAGTCAAAATTTCAGAACCAATGTTTGTACAATAGTTGGTTGACATCATTGTGCGCTGCCACCATTCGATTTATGATAACTATATTCATCTAAAAACATTTTCTTAAGACCTATGTTGATATTTCCAGTCCGTGCTTAGATCTACTCAAATAAGCCTAAAGCCTGGTTCCCATATACGTCGCAATATGCGACAGCATATGGGTGCTGTCGCATATGCGACAGCAGGCTATTAGCGGTTAAATGGGAAACTACTCGCCGGGTACCGCCGGTAGTTGCCGGCGGCAACGCAAGAGTTTGGCGCTGTTCAAATTTCGTGAAGAGCCGCAGGCAAAACCTTCCCGAAATGCACTGGAGAGGTAAAAGTCAGCATTATCGAAACGGCATGGCGAGCGAACATGTTTATGTCATTCTTAGCGATGCAGCTTTATGGGAACATAAGCCGCCTAGCGTCGCAAGCGTTTTGCTGCGCAATATTACTGCCAGAGTCTCGCAATTGATATGGGAACCAGGCCTTAAGCTCCACGCATCAAATAATTCTCAAAGTTGATAATTTCATCTGATTGTTTAACAGATACAAGCTCCCTCTCAGGACAACTTCATACTGCGATATCAGCTCTCACAGACTTGACACTCCGCCAGCTGTTGACCCACTTACACATGTTCTTCCTCAGCAAATGATTAGAATATTCTGGAATGTTTCGTGGCATGGGAAAGTTGAGTATCTTCTAGACAGCATTGATAAAGGTTCTGCACACTCAGGGTGAGTAGCGGGCAGACTATCTCATAATTTAGTTTCTCTTCTCTTTGCTTGTTATTTGGTAGTTAGTCGTTTTTGGTTAGAAAGAATGTCCAATCTATTTTGTGTCTCGTTTGTTCAAAGATCTGATCGACTGACTCTCAGCCCAGCGGATGTCCGATCACTTAAAGATTCTAACACTCTCTACTCAGTCTTCAGGTCTTTGGAAAAGATAACCAATGCCACGAGTCATGGCATAGTCAGCGAGGAGTTGGGCAACCTCTCGGCCTACTCTCTAGTTTGTGCCATGGACTCAGACTACAGAACCGTCTCTACCATCAGCTGGACTACATACTTTCATAGGTAGCCTCTGTTCTAATCTTTTGGTGTGTGCGTGCGTGCGTGTGTGTATTATTTCATCAATTAGTAGAAATATAACATTAAGCAAAAATAAAGACATAGTTATAATATCGAAATAAATAAATAAAATATTTTAAATGACAAAATGGAGCATTTTCCCAGGACTCAAGACAGTAACTAATTTTTTAGGTAATAAACGCGTTGTATATTAGTTTCATAATACTTCTGTGACACTTCGTAATACTTCTTGTGTGATAATATGATATGGAATGTCTGGTTGTTTTAATTGACCAGTGAGAAGTTAATGAGTTAGCATCATGTATCCTTGCACATTACCTTGTATAACTCTAGTCTATGAGTATAATAACTTGTTGATATTGTAGACTGCTTGTTGATATTGTAGACTGCTTGTTGATATTGTAGACTGCTTGTCGATATTCTAGACTGCTTGTCGATATTGTAGACTGCTTGTTGATATTGTAGACTGCTTGTCGATATTCTAGACTGCTTGTCGATATTGTAGACTGCTTGTTGATATTGTAGACTGCTTGTTGATATTGTAGACTGCTTGTTGATATTGTAGACTGCTTGTCGATATTCTAGACTGCTTGTCGATATTGTAGACTGCTTGTTGATATTGTAGACTGCTTGTCGATATTCTAGACTGCTTGTCGATATTGTAGACTGCTTGTTGATATTGTAGACTGTTTGTTGATATTGTAGACTGCTTGTCGATATTCTAGACTGCTTGTCGATATTGTAGACTGCTTGTTGATATTGTAGACTGTTTGTTGATATTGTAGACTGCTTGTCGATATTCTAGACTGCTTGTCGATATTCTAGACTGCTTGTTGATATTGTAGACTGTTTGTTGATATTGTAGACTGCTTGTTGATATTGTAGGCTGCTTGTTGATATTGTAGGCTGCGCTGCTGTCCAAGCTTTTTTTTGAGCAGATAAATCTAAGAATAATATTAATATTCTTAGTTATCTGTCCTGCAACAATTATTCTGTTCTTACACTGTAGGTGCTGCCAATAGCTCATTGTCGCCAAATATGAAAATTTGCTGTCTAATCACTAAACACTTTTGCAGTCCAAATAGCAATTTTTTGGTCAGTTCTCAAATAGATTGTTAACTTTTAAAACAAAAAACTATGTTTAATAAATGTCTTTTTTTTCAATTTTAATTTTTAGCATAAAATGATAGGGCAACTCTGCATTGCATAATTAAATTTTACTCTAGTCCGCCAAGCTTAGCTGGGAAGTGGTTGAACAGGTCACAATTTCTTCTATAAAATTATTGCAGTTCCCGGGCTTAGCTTAGGCTCAGTTCCTGGGCATGGTGGTAGCTTATGTTGTATTAATTTTTAATAAATTAAGTGTTAATTTTTGATTCTCTTCATTCATATTAGCTATCATGCTTGCTTTTATGTGGTATCTCGCACTCCGCTATACGTAGTCATCTAGGACAGTGGCTACAGAGGGACAACTCCAAGGTAATTACTCCGGCACCCAGGCTCACACTATTGAATAATAGTACCCTGGCAGTCATGAGAGTTCATCAGGCCTGCCGATAAAGCAGAAAGAATAAAAATTTGCACAATTATTCTGAAACACCAGGAAGGGTTTGATTGGTGCAGGTGTTATAGTGCTGGTCTACTAATTGAAAGTGTTTGATTGTAGCAGGTGTTATAGTGCTGGTCTACTAATCTGAATATTGCGAGTTCGAATCCTATTTATAGCAATATTTTATCTCAACCTCTCACTGTGGCTATGGACAGACACGGCTCCTATTATAGTAAAGATTATAGACGAGATTTAGAATGTTGAATGTTATTTTAGGTTTTTGAGTGTTGAGCCAGTTGCACCAACAGATAAGGAGCTGCTCACACGCATCCTCTCGTATTTCGTGGCACTCGTTAACCTTGACATGCCGGCAGCGACCAACAACCTTCTCAATCAGCTTTATGCTGGCATCAACTCTGACAAGGACAGCGTTCTTCTATTTTTGCTACAGGATTCAGCCTACAGCGAAACTACCGATACTCCTTTTAAGAGGTTAGTCTGATGTTAATATTAACACTTTGGTGTATATTTCTAATAGATTAATTGGTTGTTTTAGCAATCACAGTTCATCACTTTCTCAGCCTTTATTCGCAGGCTTCTCTCATTGGGTTCTTGTCCTAGTCTTAAAATCTTCCTTTGCTTTTTTTAACTTGAAACAAAGGTTTCAATGACATTCTTTGTATTTCCTTGTTCAGTCCCGTTGTACATGTATTCCACTCATGTTGTTCATTTGAATTATGCAATTTTGCAGGTATTGAACTGTTGTTCCTACCAGTTTTTCAGTATCAAGCTTGTAATAGCGACAGCATTTCTGTGATTGTCTTTGTTTCTAGGTCTATGCAAAACAGTTTACTTGGCCTGTTGGGAGCTGTCGGTATCAACAATATAAAGTCTGTGGTGGATAGACCACGACGGGGGGCCCTTATACGTTCCGTACTCAAGCGTCTCACAATGGCCGATGCTTCAAACTTTTACAATTTAGCTTCTCTGGAGAGTTCGGTGTTCACATTATTGCGTCTTACATCAAGGTTAGAAGTTACTGGCTCTGTTTACTGTGCTTAAGTTGTAGTTTTGTGTGGGTGTTTCTGACATTTCTTGGCTTTTAACATCAAACATTTTTTATGCAGAAAAGGCTGGAGCATTGGTTGCGCGGACTTGGACAGCAGGTCACTCTGTGCTCAGCTGATCAAGGCCCTCTTTGAGGTGAGTCACTTTGACTGAGCTTTGCCACTTTATTGGTAACTGTCAAAGATGATAAGAAAACTAGCATGCGCTGCCATAGAGAAAATTACCACTACTTGAAGATTTTCTTTGGTAATGGATGGTGTGTTTTGCTCATGTCTGGTTTGATGAGGTACACGATTACAGAAAGAGGTTGGGAGGTACTGCTGCCATTTATAATCTTACCATTTAATCTTTTGAAGCCATTTTAGGAAGGTCTTCAGAACCAGTTTTTAAACCCGTTTGTTTATACTGTTGCTCTGCATTGTATCCTCTATCCTACTCTGTCCTGTTCTTTCTCTTCACACATCTTGTTTTCTAAGAGTTGTCTTTCTCTGTCACTGTATCGCTTTATCTTGGCACTGCCACTAACACTGATACACTGTTACACCAATACACTCGCTCTATGTTCAGGTCCTGTCAGCTTTTCACCTCGGCCGACAAGGCAACTCCCTCTCCTACATGGGCAAGGGTGTGCTCAGGAATGCTACTCTGTGCCTCAGACATGTCATCGAGGAGATAACTGCGATAGTAGGGGATAATGACAGCTGGCTCACTCCATGGATAGAAGGGAGTGAGGGAGAGACCAGGCTAGAGTGGTTAAGGTCACTTTGGACCTACCGAGATCAGGAGGTGGGTGAGTCTTATGTAGAATGCATGCATTATTTTATTCTTGCTTCTATTGAAGCTGAAAATTTTTGTTAGACCTTCATGATTTCTAAAAGTCACCAGATGATTCGATATCGCAAATAGACGATTCCTATATATCGCAATATTATCATGTAGAAAACAACTTGTAATTTTTGTTAATTTTATTTGTATATTTAAACATAAAATAAAACTCTTTTGCGTTCTTGATAATTAGAAACATTTATTTTGTGAATGCCCGTGTGGGTGGAAGGTCATGGAATGAGTGTATTACAAGACTAGAAGGCCCTTGCGTTTTAGTTCCAGTATCACACACTGCAAATCGTCAGGTGTGAGATACATTGCCATTACTTGATCGTATTATTTATACGATTGGCAATATTTATTTACATGGTGGCAGTTTTTAAATCGTCTAACATAAAAATCGTCACCATCTAATTCAAGCGCCATATCGCGAAGCTCTAATTTCTATTAGTCAAAAGTTGTAGTTGTACCCTCTTGCATAATCATATTACCAGTAAGTGTGTTATGACAGGTGAGGGCTGCTGCTCTAGGTGTGAGCGTGGCTCTAGTACACGCCTCTCGGGACTTGGACTTGATATTTACATCTGTAACTGATATGATTCATGACGCTGCCAACGTGGTGATCGACAGCACCGAATGCTCGTTAGTTCGACGTCAGGCGGTCATACTAATAGCCAATCTTATCACCGGACTCCACCATCATCATTTGCGAAACAGTGACCTTTCTGGCAAGGTTTGTGCTCTCTTGCTTCTGGTAATACTTATTCTGGTCAAGTAATATGCTAGTCTTTCGCAAAATGTTACATCTTTCGAAAAGTTTGTATTACTGCTTTAGCCAACATTTAGATATTTGGCATAGTTATGGTGTACTGAATGCTAGCCTATGGCTCTCCTGATACAGCGTATCCACAGCTATCAAAACATGTGTTCCTGTTATTCCAGGTTGAAGTTTGCATGTTACACTTAATAGAGCTGTCATAGATATATGACAGTATGTATGTGTAGTGGATACAAACATATGTCTTTTGCAGAGACAACTGGTGGGGGTCTATGAAGTTCTCAAGTCCCTTAACTATTTCAATGAAGTCTTCACTATTCTTTCTTCTGATATCTTTATGGAAGCTGATCTGAATATAGACTCATTACACAGACAGATCAGGCCAGAGCTAGGTAAAATTTATTGTGTGTGACAAGCTCGAAAATGAGTGCTTCTGTTGAATATATACTGCGTTTAGACTAAATGGTCATGCTCTCTGGCCCTTAACCCTTTCACTGCCGTAGACGCATAAATGCGTTTTCGTGGGATGACTGCCGTAGACGCATTATTGCGACTTTCCCTGCATTTGCATAGTTACCTCATTTTATTATTCGTTGACATCATAACCCACGGTCTTTAAGACTTTTATGAAAATGACAGTGTTGTCCGAATGTTTGTCTATAAAATCAGCCTAGAATAACGAAGCAAATTTAAACTTTTGTTAGAGAATTTCTAATTTAATAACGAACATTTTTTGTGTGAGTTCATTAATTACCGCGCGCGAGTCAGAAAACAGGTAATTAGTTATGTTGATGACATTATGGCCATTTCAGATTCAGATTATCGTGATTATACAGATAATTAAAGCAGCAGTACTGTCTCTGAGAGTGGTAAAAGTAATAATTTTGTAAGAGTAAGAAACATGGAAGATCGTTTTAGCTTCGCATCGATCATAGTATCACACAGCTTTATCATCGCACAAAGTATAGATCCATTGAATTTTTGCATAGCAATGATGGCTAACATGTTAGCAAATTAAAATATGTAACAAAATTGTTCTAAATAGAGATTGAAATTGAAAAAAGATACTGTTTACATATCATGAAGCTATATCGGCAATTTTCGGTAAAATGGCTGGCACTTAGCAGATACCCAAATTTGTACATGCTCGGCAGTGAAAGGGTTAAGAAGCCTAGTTCAGCAAGCGTTTTACTCGGTTTAACACCCAGTTTACCATGAGCATGGATCACTGATGAAACATTGGTTCTGTCTCAACAGTCATATGTTACCAAATCTCTCATTGTTTTGTCTGGCTCATCGATTTAGCCAATGATAATGCAAACTATATTTTGTGTGAGCCTGAACTTTGATTATTTTCCTGAGAACAATTGATCGATAGCATAAATCAGGCTTCATCCAGTAGGAGACGACAAAAGCATATAACTACCCAATCATATCGATCCTTTCTCCTAATGAGTTCCTTGATCGTCATGTATTATCATGAATAAATTATTTCGAAATTTCATAAATGAAATTGGTTACAGGGTGTCGTCCTAAGTTTCTATGAAGACTCAGGGCTCGTGTGAACCAGTCCTAAGAATACTCTTGTTTAAACCAGCTCTCTAAAACATATTTTCGATAGAGCCATGGAACTCACTAGGCACATTTCTTTGCGGTTATTCAGTAGAAATAGATTTTTATAGCTGCTTGTACAGACTGTTTAAATAAGTTGTCATGAGTATTTTTAGGGAAACCACATCCAACTTGTGTATACTCTAGGGAAACCACAGCCAACTTGTGTATACTCTAGGGCAGTGGTTCCCAACCTGGGCGGAATTCCCCCCTAGGGGGGAATTAGGCATTTTAAAGGGGGGAATTTTAGTTTTCTTAATTTCGCATTTCGCAAACACACTTTCAAGTCTTAACAAAATCCTAGATGCGTTTCTGTTCTCATTCCTCTTCTATTACATATATATTTTGGCTGGGGTAGTAGACCAAGTACCTTTTACTGTACATTCATTGTAATACAGTCTGCATGTAAGTACTGTAAAGGTAATAATCTTTGCCAACAATTTGGAAAAATTCCAATAAGCCAGCTTGACCTTAATTAATGACCTTAGTAACTAAGGTCAAACTAAGGCTTAGTTTGAAATTGTGCTGGTCACAGTGCACATGTATTTGACACAAGGACACACTCACTTATCAACTATTGCATCACATGTAAAAGAAAAAAATCTGTAAGATTCTTTGTACAAGTATAATTACATATACAGTATGCTATATATTACTTGCTTTTTGGCAAGTATGTCACAAAATCATGCATCTATAATAGTAGTAGATCAAATAAAAATATTAATACAATCACAGATGATTATTATTCTACAAACAGATACGCGGTCATTTATAATATTTTTCAGTCGCCGTTTTATTTTTACAACTATTAGTTAGTGCAAGATGTCAAAGGCAAAAAAACTAACTTACGCTGAGAGTTACTTGGATTATGGGTTTTCGTATTTTATGAAAAACGGTCTTCGGCTTCCGCAATGTGTGATATGCCTGAAAACTTTCTCAAACGACCCTATGAAACCCTTTCAGTTGAAGCAACACTCGCAAAAAATTCACCCCACACTAGATGAGAAGCAGCAAATAAAGAGAAGTGAACTTGATGCAAGTGGAGATCTCTATGCTCATAGGAATGCATTTATTAAAGTTTCATACGCTGTTTCCTACCGTATTGTTCAGTGTAAAAAGCCACATACAATAGGAGAGACCCTGATCAAGCCATGTATGTTAGACTGCGCATCAATAGTACTTGGAAAACCAGCTGGGCAAAAATTTCAAGACCTCCCACCATCCAACAACACTGTGAAGCTAAGTGTTGATGATATTGCAGCAAATATTGAAGAGAAAGTAGTTGCTAAGATTAAAGCATCCCCATTTTGGACCATACAACTTGATGAGTCAACTGATGTTGCCAGTCTTTCTCAGCTATTGGTGTATGGTAGATATGCGCATGACACATCCATTGAAGAGGAGTTTCTGTTTTGTCAGCCCTTGCTTAGAACAACTTCAGCCAAATATGTGTTAAAAATAGTTGAAAATTTCCTTGAAAGGCCAAGTTAGGTTGGGAGAAGTTAATAAGTGTATGCACTGATAGAACACCTGCCATGTTCAGATGTAGATCAGGCATTGTAAAACAGATCAAGCAGAAGAATCCTAATATAGAAGGAGTGCATTGCTTCATTCTCTGTGAAGCATTAGCATCAATAACTCTTCCACAAGCGTTGAAATCAAACTTGGTTGTGAACTGAAAGCTGTGAATTACATCAAAAGCATCAGCACTAAAGACCAGATTGTTCTCAGCACTATGTTCTGAATGTGATGTCGTGTTTAAAACTTTGTTATTTCATACTGAAGAGAGGTGGTTGTCCAAGGGAAACATGTTAGGCAGGCTCTTTGAGCTACGTCCTAGGTTATGAAATTTCTTGAAAGTAAAAGCCAGCATAAACTTTTAGAAGCCATAAAAGCTGATAACTATGTATTTGAGACTGCATACCTGGTTGATACATTTGCTTCGCTAAACAAGTTAAACTTGGAGTTACAATGGAGCAATCATTTCCTTGCCTTTCATGACAGTACTGATGCTTTTAAAGCAAAGCTGGTACTGTGGCATACACGAACCTGCACTGGGAACATGATATCCTTTCCCACACTCACTGAATTATTGGAAGACAAACCTTGCTCCTGGTAGTCTGGTGGCAACTACTACTGAACACTTGTCTGATCTCATAACATAATTTTGATCCTACTTCCCTGAGCTAACTTCAGAAAAAAAGAAGATGCTCAACATCACACAAAATGCATTTTAACTGTTGAAGAAATTCCAGAGGAGCTACAATAGGAGTTTGTTGAGTTGGTTAACATTTCTGCACTGAAAGATGATCTCAAATCAATGCCTATTGACCAGTTTTGACTCTTAGCAAGAAACTATTCTCCACTCTTTGCTGAAAAGGCAATGAAGATTCTGATGCCTCTTAACTGTACCTACATATGCAAAGTAGGATTTTCATCAGGGCTGTACCTTAAAAATGAGAAAAGAAATCGACTGGACCTTGAGAGCGACTTGAGATGTGCATTATAAAAACAAAGCCTAATTTGTGTAAACTTGCACAGAGGCATCAGCTGCAGCCGTCTCATTAAAATTCATAGTCTCACCCCCCACCTGTTGAGTGTCCGGAATAACAATAATGTTGAAGTGATTTATTACTATATATGCTACATTCAGTTATTTAACATATATATATATATGCATAATATATATATAAATGCTGCTGACTTACATATATTTACCTTTTTGTGTAGCCCCTTCAGTGAATACAATATAGTATAGGTTCACACTTGACTTTTTCCAGGAGGGGGGAATTTGCATTTGAAAATTTTGCAAAGGGGTAAAAGCAAAAAAAGGTTGGGAACCACTGCCCTAGAGTATACAAAAGTTGGATGTGGTTTCTCTAGAGTCTAGGGAAACCACATCCAACTTTTGTATACTCTAGGGAAACCACATCCAACTTGTGTATACTCTAGAGAAACCGCATCCAACTTGTGTATACTCTAAGGAAACCACATCCAACTTTTGTATACTCTAGGGAAATGACATACAACTTGCGTATACTCTAGGGAAACCACAGCCAACTTGTGTATAATCTAGGGAAACCACAGCCAACTTGTTTATAATCTAGGGAAACCACATCCAACTTTTGTATACTCTAAGGAAACCACATCCAACTTCTGTATACTTTAGGGAAATGACATACAACTTGCGTATACTCTAGGGAAACCACATCCAACTTTTGTATAATCTAGCGAAACCACATCCAACTTTTGTATACTCTAGGGAAACCACAGCCAACTTGTTTATACTCTAGCGAAACCACAGCCAACTTGTTTATACTTTAGGGAAACCACATGCAACTTGTGTATACTCTAGGGAAACCACAGCCAACTTGTGTATACTCTAGGGAAACCACATCCAACTTGTGTATACTCTAGGGAAACCACACCCAACTTGTGTATACTCTAAGGAAACCACATCCAACTTGTGTATACTCTAGGGAAACCACATCCAACTTGTGTATACTCTAAGGAAACCACATCCAACTTGTGTATTCTCTAGGGAAACCACACCCAACTTGTGTATACTCTAGGGAAACCACATCCAACTTGTGTATTCTCTAGGGAAACCACACCCAACTTGTGTATACTCTAGGGAAACCACAGCCAACATGTGTATACTTTAGGGAAACCACATCCAAATTTTGTATGTTTTAAGAAAACCAGAGCAAACTTTTGTATGCTCTAGAGAAACCACGGTCAACATGTGTATACTCTAGAGAAAACACAGCCCATAAAATTATGTATACTCTAGGGAAACCACAGTTTTAACCGTTTACATCAGCCTTAAATATGTAGTAGGAAAAATATTTCCCATGTCAAAAATTCCACAATGGAAAGCATGAGTAGTTTCTCACAAGATCCTCTCGAATAAATCTGTCATTCAGGGAACACATATTATAATGCAAGTCGATTAAAAAAACTCAATGCTTTGAAAGTACTGTGAAAGCTTTTACATGATTTGGTATTGTTATGGTGATAGAGCGTTATAGGCTATAGCACTTCCTTTGAGTTTATCAGTCTGCATATTCTAGTTGTTTTTAAACCTACGCATTTGGCATTGTATTGTAATGTCTGTTGTTAGTATTATATTCTGTTTTAGCACTAGTTCTTGACTTTCACTCCTCAATTTTTTTTTGTATGCACTTGTTTCGCTCATTATCGTACATAATTAAGGCTGACTCGTGCATGACTCATAGTCTTTTTTGTTATAAATTGACATTCTGCACATATTACTTAGATCACTTAAACAAACCAGCCTTGGTAGATCAACGCTGCTGCGTATCTCTAATGTTTTGGCTTTTTGTAAAATGCATCATCTCCAATATTGTTTTGCCCTCCTGATTTCAGGAGATAGCGTCTGCAATGTCGTATACCCCACCATTGCTACTCCTGCCTTTCTTTCCTCCGCCATCCAAGGGCTACTACTGCTCACAAAAGTCCTGCCTTCCAATACATTGGCAGCTTTTCAGGAGACAAATGCTATGCAGCATTTGATTGGGTTGGTAGCAAAAGCTATAGTAAGCCAGATTATGAATGGATGTAATTGAACACAGATGACTGGATGTAGTTTCATATTGTATTCTATGGAGTAGTTTAACATTTATTTGTTATTTATTCTTAACATAAAGTAGCTCCTGTAATGTAAATTCCACATAACATAAAGAATTTATGTAAACTTTTCGCTTTGTACTACGTAAAAAACTCCATATAACGCAGTGTCAAGTCGGTGAACATTCTCAAATTCTATATGAATAATAATAATCTCGCAGTTAGCTTTAAAAATATCGCTTGCTCTCTTGCCGCTCATGGGAGAGAAAGTGATGTGTAGGGTTATCTCTATTATATATACGTGTACTAGTACCCCGGCAGTCTAGTTCGTCGGGAGAGATCGTCAGACGTGTGCCGATAAAGCACAAAGAATAAGGGCTCCGTGCAATTATTCAGAAATACTTAAAGGCGAGTGATTGGTGCAGGTGTTAGAGTGTCGGTGTACCAATTTGTGGAAAAGCTTTTTATCTTAACGTCGAACCCTGGCAATGGATAGATAGATGGATAGATATATATGTAGATGGACGGATGGATAGATAGATGGATAGATAGATAGATGGATGGATAGATAGATGAATAGATAGATGGATGGATGGATAGATAGATGGATGGGTGGATAGATGGATTGATGGATAGATAGATGGATAGATAGGTGGATGGATGGATAGATGAATAGATAGATGGATAGATAGATGGATAGATAGATGGATAGATGGATGGATAGATGGATAGATAGATGGATAGATAGTTGGATGGATGGATGGATAGATAGATGAATAGATAGATGGATAGATGGATGGATGGATAGATGGATTGATAGATAGATAGATAGATAGATAGATGGATGGATGGCTGGATAGATATATGGATGGATAGATAGATGAATAGATAGATGGATAGATGGATAGATAGATGGATGGATGGATGGATAGATAGATAGATAGATGGATGGATGGATAGACAGATGAATAGATAGATGGATGGATAGATAGATGAATAGATAGATGGATAGATAGATGGATGGATGGATGGATAGATAGATAGATAGATAGATGGATGGATGGATAGATGGATAGATAGATGGATGGATGGATAGATGAATAGATAGATGGATAGATAGATGGATGGATAGATAGATGAATAGATAGATGGATGGATGGATAGATAGATGGATGGGTGGATGGATAGATAGATAGATGGATGGATGGATAGATAGATGAATAGATAGATGGATAGATGGATGGATAGATGGATAGATAGATGGATGGATAGATGGATGGATAGATGGATGGATAGATAGATGAATAGATTGATGGATAGATAGATGGATAGATGCATAGATAGATGGATAGATAGATGAATAGATGGATGGATAGATAGATAGATAGATGGATAGATGGATGAATGGATAGATGGATGGATAGATGGATGGATGGATGAATAGATGAATAGATAGATGGATAGAGGATAGATAGATAGATGGATAGATAGATAGATGGATGGATAAATAGATGGATGAATGAATAGATGGATAGATATATAGACAGCTACCGTGCTTATGATGGCAAAAATTTATTTTTGTTTTGCTTTATTTTAGACATATAAAATGTTTTTATTATTTTTCTTTTAAAGAATACACATCGCTGTCTCGAAGAAACATGGGGAAAAAATCGACGCAAAATGACATGGAAAGCGTACGCTCCCCTTATTGTAATTTCACCATAATCATGGACCATAAACCGAGTGAAAGCGATAAGAAAAATGTGAAGCGTTGCTAATACAAATCGCTAATCCTACAGTTATTAAGTTGAAACATCAAGTCTAGTTTTTTTCCTTTTTTAACGGCTAAAGGAGTGACTTCCGAACGGTCTTAGAATGGATTAGTCAATTTACATGTCTTCAACTGTTTGTATATCGTAAAAGTTCCAGGAACAGATTATTTATGCTGTAGGAGCATCTATTGTACTTAAATAACATATACGTTTGTTTGGATTTTATCTATTTCAATTGCTAGAAACATTGGAGTCTAGGAGTTGTCCTCTCATTACTGTAATATTTATTCGTCTGCAGCTTTTGTACGTCACTTTTTTATCTATCTGGTAATATATCTATTTCTTGTTCTAGGTTCTTCAGTAACCCTTCTGTAAAACAATGGGTCGGTATTAGTTTAGTTTCGACTGACCAATCAAAGCTGAGTTATGATGTGATTGGTCTATCTGCTGACATCATCGGCCTTCTGCGCAGCTGCGTGATTCAGAGCAAGCAGCTGAGGAATCGGAGTCTCTCAATGGTCAAGGCAGTGCATGTCACTAACATCCTCTCTATTTTCAGTCACCCACCTCCAGGTAGACTGAGATCTGCTCTCCTTCACCTTTGATTTAAAACAAGGACCATATTACTCTACCTGCTTTCTATACTGTCTTTTTTACCCACTCCTTTGATAGCAATATAAAAATTAGCAACTCAAGTTCAGCAAACCAAGATAAAACATTACAATAGAAGTTGTCCCTTCTTGATGATTAAAGTAAAAGAGAAAACAATTCTCAACTTATTTTATTTTCAGATAGTATCGAACAATTGTTTGTGATATAGTAATGATCTGTTCAGTAAGAAATAAAAGAGGCTGTAGATAGTTAACACAGTTATTATGTTCTCTTGTACAAATTATGTTCTGTTTAATCCATCTTCTATGAAAATCCTTTTAGAGGACACTGAGATACGTAGGGCTTTTCTCAGAGTATGGAAGGAGCTGTTTATGTACCTCACCGCTCAGGTGCACATCGACCTGGACACTGATGTGTGTATGGAGAGAATCATACTGCCCAACCTGGAAGGCAGCTGGCAGCACTTTACCTGTAAGTTCTTCCCTGTTCCTACTTCATTATTAAGAATAGAGTTTCCCATTAGTTTTAATCTTTGAGAATGACAAGTTCGCCTATTCACTGGTTTCATTTATTGCAAAATTCTTTAACTTAACCGAAAATGCTGCTGGCAAGGATATCTATGCGTATTATCTATTCATATTCCTTGTTGACAATCGGTTCATGGTGGATTCTTTCATAATGGTAGTTGACCTCTTTGAAAACCATACAATACGTTTGAAAAGATTTTCTTTATCTGAAATTTTGTACAAATTAGAAATGAATTTTTTACACTGTTTCGTTTTTCATGTTTTCTGATATTATTTATGTCTATTAATCTTGTCGATGGTTATCATCTCTCAATCAATCGACTAGACTAGCAATAAAGATGATGATGTATCAACCTGCATCAGCCAGCATTAAAGATTAGTACTTGCTTGTACTCAAATGCAGTTGGAACTCCACTTTTGTTAGAAATTTTGCTTTGATTCACGAAAGATTGTCTAGATACAAAAAGGCTGAAAGGCCTTCGTACTTGGCCGTTTGTGCGACTGCCAACACGCTTCACTCAACGAAAGTCAATTGACAAGAATTTTGTTTTTGTTCGTTGTATAATTTAAAGATCTCATATAGTTCACATGGTGGGACAACTTTTGTTTCTAGCAATTCAAGTTGTGCGTTTTTTGTGTTCTGACAATTAATCAGTTCATGTGTAAATAAATCTTCCTACTTACATTTTTAAAAACAGTTATTCTGGGCAAAATCAAGGCAACAAGACAACAACCACTCTCTTCTGACCACGTTTCTCCCATTTTCCTTTGTGGTCTTTTCTTAGCCTTGTCTAGTCAGCTAATGTCAGAGGTAAACAAACAGACATACCGTTCCTAGTTTTTATTCGTTATTTCTCTAATTTTTTCTGTATACTTTTTCTATTTATTATGTAATAATATAATTCTAACATGTATTTGGTACAGGTTTTAACCATTATGTAAATTTGTAATTTATACAAATATTATATCTGAGTTTTGTGGAAGCTGGGAATTGATTAGGACATTTATATAGTAAAATCGATTTCTAGTTATGAAATTTTTTACTTAGGAAACCGTTTCCGAAACGAATTGCTTATATAAATAGATGTTCCACTATATTTAACATGCTGATCTTTTTGTCAAGAGCTACATACCAACATGGGCTGCCAAATAGAAACACAGACTTATCTTTGAATCTTATCCTACTGTTTAGCCATGTCACTACTGCTGCTTCGGATGGAGAGTGAAGACGATAGAATGTGTGTACTAGAATTCTGGGCTATCGTTCTTGGACTATCTTATGAGAATGAGAAGAGCTCTAAACTGAGAGAATTACTGGACACTGTAGATGGTGAGACACCATGGAGTGAACTTTTTATATATGCATTATTAATCTACAATATTTTGTTAAGCTCGAGTCTGTTTATATGCTTGCCCGCATAATATGTGGGTCAGCAAAAATATATTCCCACGACCAAACGAGCGGATGCTAAGTTTGAGATTTTTTATGATTAATGCATGTGCACACAACTTACGAAAATTATTCATCAACAATGAGACGAACCCTTGTATCAAAATTTCATCAACAAATTTAACCATCGTTTTGTAGAGTCGTTAAAATATAATAACGATAGAAAACACATACAAACCTATTTAAATATGTTACCAAGTCTTTGTAAACCGTCGGCATTATCTTAAAACTTACCCATCTGATTGGATTATACACAAATAGACAGATTTATTTGGACGAAAATCATTATTAAAACTTGCTAAGCCTCACTTTTATCAAAGTTAAGACCCGAAATGGAAATGCCGAGCGACAGGAATAGAACGATTAAGTCGTGCGCATTTCACAAAAAAAACGTGCACATTTCACCAGTCTATAGCATTGTCGAATTGCTGAAGGTTTCTGTAATTAACGTAGGAGTACTGAAATCGTTTCATTTTTGCCGATTTCAATTTTTTCATTTTCAATTTCATTTGCTGACACATTTGAGTACTGTACATGTACTCTCGTATTCTAACTGATGTCCAACGAAGTATAAGTGAAGGAAATGACGATGATATTTTTTAACACCCTTATGAGATTATTACAATAATTAATTATAAGTTTGGATGACTACAGAACAATGACTACGTAGTACAGATTTTCTAAAAATCTAACGCAGTGTAAGTAAAGGGCAAGACGGTGATATTTTTTCTAACGGTTCTAATGAGATTATTACAATAATTAATTATAGGTTTGGATGACTACAGAACAATGGCTACGTAGTACAGATTTTATAAAAATCTATATCAGTGCATTTTGCTTCTAATATTGGCCGATATTGCATTTCTCTTTTTGCAGGAGGAGAAATATAAACATATAATCTTTTCCTTTCATTATTGCTATTTGTTGTATATAATAACACCCACACCCAGTACATTACAGCTACCATTGCAGTTATCCTATTTGACAACTAATATTGCATTTTTCAACCATCAGTACCCTTTCTTTTTTCCATTATCACTTTGGTCGTGGGCTGTATGACAGTGGAATTTCTAGTTACTATATTAATAATATTGGTTATTCTAATAATATCAGTGCATTTTACTTCTAATATTGGCCAATATTGCATTTCTCCTAATGCAGGGGAAAAGATATAAACATATAATCTTTTCTTTTCATTATTGCTGTTTGTTGTATATAATAACACCCACACCCAGTACATTACGGCTACCATTGCAGTTATCCTATTGCACTGCAGTGTCATTTGACTGCTAATATTGCATTTCTCAACCATCAGTACCCTTTCTTTTTTCCAATATCACTTTGGTCGTGGGCTGTATGACAGTAGAATTTCTAGTATATATGTGCGCAGTACAGTTCTGCTAGGGTGAGGTTGTGGTTCAGTGGACAGTATGTCAACTTACAAGCAGCAGGTCGGCGGTTCGAATCACACGACGACTATCGGTGGTGTTTGGAAGAGCACCCAGCCACAATTGTATTAATACAAGATACAATACAATATTGTTAATATGTATTAATTCAAGGGATTGTTGGCAGAAGTGATCAAATAATGAGTGGGAAAAGCTAGTAAAACAAAAACATAGATCTTTACTTCTCTGCAAATATTTGACACAGTTTTTAAGCACTTGTTTGTCAGATTATATCCGACGTAAGATTATTCTCAAACAGACTCAAGATGGTTCTACTCGTTAATGCAGTAATTTACACCAATTCATACGGTTTTTTCACTGTAGGAGGAGAAATTAAACACATTTCAATTTATCACTTTAATAATATATTTTAATAAAAACCACTATGCTTAATGAAAAGGAGATGCTTGATTATTTCTAGAAAATCAAGCAGTTGTTTCGCTTTTGAGATGTGATTTGGTTTAACATTTTTGATACATATTTAGCAACATTCTTATCTGCAGATGTTTCCGTAGTTTTTAAAAATAGTGCAAAGTTGTGGGAAAAGCTGAGGCAGTCAACTGGAGTCTGCTGTATAAACCGGTACTCGTTGTTGGCTCGTAATATTGAAAGTAAAGATATTCCGACTAGCTTGCATGTTTCTGCGCCAACAGAGCTGCCAACAGAGCTGCCTATAGTAACATCAAATCTGGATTGTGTTTTTCTCCATGGTTCATTTTTGTGAAAGAGTAGTGATTCTTTTGAATGCATAATAATTGGCCTTTTTTCTCTGGTAATCATGGTTGCTTTGCTGGCCAAATCAAGTGCTTTCTTTGAGGAGTGTCTGTATTATTGATGGGTAGAATTTTCAAATAATCAAATATAAAAAAACTGTATCAGGAATGATTAGACTATGTTAAAGTTAGTCTTCCAGTTTCAGCTTCTGAATTGAGGAAAAAACAGTCTAAAGCCTAATTATTATTTATATAATTACCTCTGATTTTACCACTTTGTCTATGATTTACGATATACCTTCATTTCAGGTACTAGTCATGTACAATGATGAACAAAATAGTTAGGACACGGTTTTTTAACGGAACGGGCTAATTCAGACGAAGTTTGTTATCTCAATATATTTGTTGTCTCTCATCCAGACACTATTTATATGTCCAGACATGGATATTTATATATCAATAGAATGCTAAGACTCGAAGCAATCTAACTAATCTAGTTTCAAAGGAAAATCTTTATCTCCTTTCCGTGTAGTGAGTAAATTTCATTTTAACTCGAATTTTGACTAGATTGGAAGCAGTCACTCGCTGGAGGCTCACCAAATACTGAAACTAATTTACTTACCTCGATGCCCATCATCAGGGCCGCTATATTACAAAGAGTTGTTCAAAACTCTACAGAAAAATAATATTATGGAGTTCCAATCAGAAAAGTTATTTTTATTAAAAATGCACCAATTGGTGATATTTGTAGATATGCTTCCTTAAATGGTGTTCAACTTGACAGAGAATTATAAAATTACATTCATTAGATAATTAACAGTATAAGGAATCAGAATATATATATAGTTATGGGGATCTCTCTGTGAAGACTTGACGTTATTCATGTCTAAATCTGAAAAGTCATGCATTGTAAATTGTGGTCCCAACTACGTATGTTGCTACATATAGAAGCTTACAATCTGTGATCTTTAGGGTTGAAAAAGAAGCATTCTAAATGGTTTCTGGTGACCATAGTACAAGCTATCCATGTGATATTCATATTAGCCTAGTAGGTGTACAGCAGGTCTGATTGCCAAAAGTATTGCTGTTGGTCACGTTTTGCTGCTTATAGATGCTAAAAGCAAGGCGTTTGGCAGCGCTTTATACAGCCGGCTGTTGCCCTTGTATGATGCGATGCTGCTTCGGTATGCTGACAAGGACTGCGTACAGGAAAGGCTCGCTCTCATCAACTGCATGAAGAGTCTTTTGGCTGTTAGCAAGACGGCCAAGTCCTCGGCTCTTGAAGGTAATTTCAAGTGTCTCGTAGAGCTAGCGCAAAGTGATAAATTATAAACTTCATAAATTAATAGAGAAAGATTATGTTCACCCAGTTTTTTTAGCAAAGTTTTTCTCATGTAAACCGAAAATACTTGAGTATTTCTGATATCAGCATTACCTAGGTATGTCAATAAGAGTCCCCTGGCTGTATGGCATCTGACAAAATTTCGAAAGAATTCAATGTACAATAATATTTGGCATCATCTAGGAAGAGGTGAATGTAATTTATTTAACATACAAACATATTATTATCAGGTATAGCAAGCCCCCAGTACATTCTCTTATATTCTAGTCTTTTGGATGAATCGTTAACAAGAATAAAAATGTCTGTTCTCTCTGCTTATTCAACTCATAGAATAAAATTTCAATTAAGCTATAATAGATTTCATGGTGTTATATCTTGTGGCAATTATTCCATTTTAAATAGAAACGTATTTCAAATTGTTCCGTACACGAATTATAGAACAAAAAGAAGGAAAAAAGGATAACAGGATAAAATCAGATAAATTGTTTGGCACAGTTTAAAATACCTTCTTTGCCAAGAGAACGGATATTATGTAGAAGATTGTTATAATATTGGAAAACAGTCTGTATGACGAGTCTTTACAAACAAAGAATATTAATAGCTGTAGAGATGCTATATGCTAGAGAGAGTTTTACTTGCTATACCTTCCTCTATCTATACCTGCTACAGTTCTTATTGTGTACATGAAATAGCCAGGCGCTAAAGAGGGGTGTGTCTTGATGGAACCGGTAGTGGTATAATTAGACATCAATGTTAGTTTATACTTGCATTATTCCTTTCATATACTGAGAAGGTTGCTGAAAGGTTCATAGCCTCAACTACTCAAGTTTTCATACAGTAATAGTGTAGTGACACCTAGCTGTGCCTGACCCGACCAGCAGATCATGTTTCTAGATGGTGCTATAGTAGTACAGCTTCGTAGTTGTGCAACACTTTATGTCGAGGTTGTATCATTAAGAAAGCAAGACCTATGTGTGCACAAGTGCGACACCGTTGCTCGCTGAAGTCGTTTCCATCACCTAAAGATGTCGCATTGCACCGGTGTTTCGCTTCCAAACAGTGTTACTGAATCACGATAGAATAAAAATGACAAGGATGTCTTCATGATGATATTGCAGCGCCATATGGAGATGTGTCATAAAGTTATCACTGTATGGAAACTTAGTAATACATGTAGTTCAGATGATATGCAGTATAATATAATAATATGAATATTTAACTATAATTGTAAACAATACAGTGTATATACTTTAACTGAATCTATTGCAAGTTTATATATAAAATAGCAACTTGTTGGATTAAACCAATGATGTATTTTATTTCTAGACTGTGACACAAGAAATATAATTAACACCCCAGCACAAAGGTTTGTGCTGGGGTGCTTTTTCCACTTATACATAATACATAATAACTGGAAAAAGCAAGGCGGTTAGCTTTTTACAGCTATCAAAGCTTTCAACATTGTAACACAGTTGTACAGAATCCTTGTAATAAAGCCAACAGATCTAATAATCAGAATTAATTTGATTTTGATAAAGTTGTCACTGAATGCCCAAAACATATGGTGCGCTTCCTAGTACAGTAATCTATTGCTTTTTGCAAATAACCGGGACTGGCGTTCCTATGCTAAGTAAAAATTTGCGAAATAGAAATTAATAAATTTATATACAACAATTGTCATTAATTGTAATCTGTTTCATTTATTTTCCCAGGTTTGTTAGACAATTTTGAGGGTTAAGGGCGTTTAAGATGATGAAGGGTATTAAAAGCACTCTACACTTTTGCACTTTACAAAACGTAACAAAAAAAACCAGCGAACCGCAGCATCTGCTATCCCAATGTTGCTCGCGCAGGGATCTAACTGGGCCATAGTATGAGATAGACTTTTGTATTTTATGTAATTTAGTTTGTTTTATTTTTTTTATTTTTTCAAATTTTTAATTAATTTGAAGCCATCAAAGCTGAAGCATAAAGTAATGAGGGATTGTCGTAGCTTTACACGTTTTGTTTTTTGTTTTAGACGGGCTGGTAGAGTCTCTCCTCTCTCATATTGACAGCTTTATAGCCAAACTAAATATTCTCTCCACCAATAAACTGGGAGGTCTCTCCGAGGTACTGCTTTACTAAATTACTTCAATATTAGTGTCCACCCTTCTCATTTCCTCCTAGCCATTGTGAGATTGAAGACAAGGGGGAACAGTGAGAGATGCAGAGAGGACTGCAAATTGGCATTTATTGTCAAATAATAGTTTCACCAGGATGGTGATAAAGACTACAGCTAAGATGCTAATCTTGTCTTATCTAGGTCTTCAGTCTAATTGTAAATGTGAAACATCCATATTATAATTATTAATTCATTAAATAATTATATAAATTATTCATAAATTGCCAGTACTATGGGAGGCTTGAGTGACATGAGAGATCATCATGGGTGCAAATCAAGAACAGAGAATAAGTATATGCACCATATTTCTAGAATATTGGAAGGTGAATGATTGGTGCAGGTGGTAGCTCGCCGGGTGGACAAGCTGAATGTCTCAGGTTTGAATCCTGTATGTTGCAATCTTTTTTCCAACCCCCAACCATGGCTTAGAATGGATTGACACGGCTCTTATTATAGTAAAGACTAGTTGAATGTCTGGTGTTGCATTGCTATTAAAAAGGTTTTTGCTTAGAAAATTTATTTCTAATCAACGTCTGCGCCATTTACCATTCTAACTTTTAAATGAGATCATTTGCTTATTACTGTGTGTGTCTGATGCATAGTCCAATGCAATATTCAAAAGCTCGAGGCATAGCCAAAGCAGACTGTTGAAAAACATTTTTTACTTATATGCAATAGATTCGCTCAAGATTCAAATCAGCTTATAAACAGTGGCAGGTAATGGAGTTGCCATTGGCTAAGTTTCTTTACCCAATGAATCTGAGTAACTTAAGCTATTAACTTAAGCTAAAGTTTTAACCTTTACTATAATGAGAGCTGTGTTTGTCCAAATAGCATTAGGAAAAAAGATTGCACCTCACAGGAATCAAACCAATACATTCGGATGCACAAATGTGAAGTCAAATGCACTACCACTACATTATGCAGCCACCTTGCCACACTTCAGACTAATTGTGCATATACATGTAAGCATTACACATCGTGATCTCTACACAAACTGAACTGCAAGCATTTTAACCAATCACTATTAACTGGACATACAAACGACAACAGACAGACAAACCCTAGATTTTATATATATAGATTTGTGACACTGCATATTAAGACTTGGATCTTGAGTTGGCTCCATTTACTTCCCTGAGTGTGTTATCTTATATTTTTGTGTGCATAGTAGTAAGTAGATGTGACCGAAACCCCGAAATCAAGGTTTGACAGTACATATATGGTTTTGATCATTTTTAGGGCAATACTTACCTAGCAGAACTGGTGGTCAGTATAGAGCTTGTCACCAACTTCATTCTTGGCAGCGCTGATGTAAAGCAGGCCATGTCTGAGGTCGGCCTCGCCAACCTTATGCATAGACTGTGGTTCTACTGTGAATCAGATGTACAGCTTATGATGACCTGCATATCCGCCCTCATTACTTACACTGAACAATCATCCACAGGTACATAGGCTGGATTATCTGCCATTGCTAAGCCATCAAGCTTATTTGCACTGATGTATACTTATGTTTGCCTCTCTTGTTGTTAGATGTTAGCGTTTAGCACTGGTTTGGTGCATACAACTTTATCAGGGTTGTCTTTTCGTGCAATACTACATGTGAAAAAGATTGCTGGTATATGTACTTTCGTTTACAGATGATAAAGCAGGTTTTTATACAGTCATATCTTGACATATTAGCTTAATGCTTAACTGAGTTTGTATGTTGATTCACTCATATTTCAAATCAATTTTCCATATATAAAATAACTATATACAAGTTAATCTGTTCCCACTTTAAGAAAAAACACTTAAAACAGGATATTACAATGAAAAAACATGTGTTTAATTGATGCACTTCTGATTTTATGATCTGCATTAAAATGTAGCATTGCGTACAGTACTGTATGGGAGTTCTTATCTTCAAACAGATGTAGCCGCTAAGGGCAGTGTTAGAGAGACTTCAAGGTGACACGTTCACTTCGCTACACTTTTGTGACACCACGTAACATAAACTTTAATATTATCTTCTAGCTTGGCTTTTAGACTCGCTTTAGCCAGCCATTATAAATCCTTTTTGATCTGACGACAAAGACCGAGCTGTGGTCTTTGTCTGACCACTGACCACCAAGACAAACTGCTGTCTTTGTCTGCGAAAAGACTAAGCGATGTTGTTGTTGTCTGTGGCCTTTCGCATACTCAGCCACCTAGCGGCTGCGTCAGGAACTATCTTGTGTGCTCATATATCAAATTTGTCTCGGATCTCGTAGCAAAAATATGTTTGAAGTTTTTCTCGTATCTCACATTTCTCGTATGTCGGGACACTCATATCTCAAGGTATTACTGTACATGCAAACAGGTTTGTGATTTCTTTTTCTTAGATTCAGCACTGTTCTTGCATTTAGATGTTTGCTAGCATATGAATGTATGCACATTGCAGCGTGTCGATACATGGTGTGCACATCGGTCATATCTTGTCTGGGGATGAGTACAGACAAACAGCAGACGCAGTCCAACTCTCTCGCTGACGTCCTTGTACGACTGACTCACACGCAGCTCCATAAGATGCACATCAACTTGGATATGCTGACGAAACTTTTTGAGCTCATGGCTAATTTTGCCCTCTCATCCGATACACTCTCAGCCATATGCAAGGTGTGTTTCTCGCTATGACCAATGGTTAGTTATATAGCCATTCTCTATTCAAGAGGGAATTTAAGCTATAAAAAGTTGGCACGATTTCTACCGGTGTTCACGCTTCCGAGGTTATTCCACCAATCATCCGCAGTTTTATAAAAGCACCTTGATATCTTTTATTCTTGAAAGCTGGCCATGAAATGTACTGGAAGACGTTGTGGTGTCCGTGAACAGGAGTGGTGTCCTAGATAACACAAATGTGCCGTGTATAATTGTCTATTATTATGAACAGGTAAACCTCTGCTTACGATCATCTCGACATATGAATTATGTGACATAAGAGCGAATAAGAAATTTATGCAAATAAATTTCTTATTAAAGTCTTGAATAGTTTCACGAAACGTTTCAATTCATTCTCCATCACATGGGTTGGCTTTGAGGTGTTCAAGTAATATTAAGTTCTGCTTTATACCTTCCTTCTTTAGCTTTGAAATCGTGGATCACAAAAAAGATTAGAGCTAGTCGTAGCAACAGAAATAAGGCAATGTTTTCCTTGAAATTAGAATAACAGGTTATAAAAAACATAAGTTAATCTCTTCGGAACAATTCTTTACAAAAATCTCGGCATCGGGAGGAAGAAGAGAAAGCAATGCGGAAAACCGAATGCCTGTGATGAATAACAGTGGAGACGTAAGTCGAGATAATCAAAAACAACATTTAAAAAATCCAACATGAAAATTAAAATTATATAAATAATTTTTTTTAATTTGAAGTTCACATAGTCAGTTCACAAAGTAAGAATGACTAGATTCATATCTCAATTGTAGCTTCTACTTGCGGACTGCCATTCCTCTGTAATTCCAAGGCTACACCTTAATTTGTCTGTAATTTTATTTTACATGGTTTTATATGATGCATTTGTTTAAATGCTACATGTGCATGCATTTATCAACAAGTTTGTGAGTTCTGGAACGAATTAAACAAAATTCAATATGTTCTTATAAGAATATTTGCTTCAACATACGACGATTTCAAAATACAAGTTTATTTTGAAATGAATTAACTTCATAGGTCAAGGTCTGGCTGTAGTTAATCATTTTATAAAAGGAAATAGTTTCTACTGGCTGTGGTATTTCTCTCATTTCACAACAGACGCAGATATGTGTACATGGACTAGGAATGTAGTGATGGGTATTATCTTTGTGTAAGTTTTTCCTGTGCAATTTATATGATCAAAGCCAAGGAAAAGTTTAGCTGTTCCAGCATTGACCCCCTCAGTGTTTTAGCTCGTGGAACTGTGTTCTTTTAAAAACCAGATAAATCTGGTAAGGAACTTATGATGAATGACCCAATGAACCCAATGAATTGAACCATTTTATAGACCAAGTAGTATTTTTACATTTTGGCTTGATGTATTTAAAAAATATCATTTTTTTATCATAGCATCGAGGGATGATGTAATAGGAAAATTTATGACCTGTCCACTATCTGGTCAAACTGAACATTTGTTAGATTATTAGTTCAGGGCTTAGATCATGTGAGTTCAGAAAACTATGGTTAATATGACAGTGCATTGTGAAGAGTTCTGTATTTTTTTCCAGTGTTAGTTACAATCAAAGAGAAAACATCTCTTAGTTTGTATTTCTTAGAGAAGTTTGTGAGTTTTTCTAGTAACAGCTGTCAGTCTGATTTGAATTCTTGTTCTTGACTCACTCGTACTTTGTAGAACTCCTTTGCCAATGGCTTTGCTACATGCAATGCCCAGCAGTCTCTGAAGAGAAAACCTAAGGTGCAAGCGGCCTTGACAAAGCTGTGGATCCAGTTTTATCTCAACTTGTCTTATTCATTGGAGGGTCAAAAACTCATTCTAGCTGTCAAAGGTTTGTATGGTATTTGAAGCTGTTTCTGCTGACTGTTTATTTGCATGAATGAGTAATACATGCTAGTATCAGAAAAATCAAGACTATATAAGAGATATCAGTAGGTGGAGTTTATGGTTGGAGTTAGTAGGTGGAGCTAATGGTTGGAGCTAGTAGGTGGAGCTAATGGTTGTAGCTAGTAGGTGGAGTTAATGGTTGGAGCTAGTAGGTGGAGTTAATGGTTGTAGCTAGTAGGTGGAGTTTATGGTTGTAGCTAGTAGGTGGAGTTTATGGTTGTAGCTAGTAGGTGGAGTTAATGGTTGTAGCTAGTAGGTGGAGTTTATGGTTGTAGCTAGTAGGTGGAGTTAATGGTTGTAGCTAGTAGGTGGAGTTTATGGTTGTAGCTAGTAGGTGGAGCTAATGGTTGTAGCTAGTAGGTGGAGTTAATGGTTGGAGCTAGTAGGTGGAGTTTATGGTTGTAGCTAGTAGGTGAAGTTTATGTTTGTAGCTAGTTGGTTAGCCTGTCTTGACAAACTGTTGTTTTTGCGAAGTTGTCCCTTCGTCGAGCGGGCGAGCAACACAACAGCTTGTCACAAGACGTACTGCACCTGATGCATCAGCTGCACTTATAGGGAGTTGTTCTCTTCCGTCTATGCGGCTTGGCTGCGATGTTATGTAGGTCGCTCCATCGGTAATCATAACGAAATTCGTTATAAAAAACGTTGCAATCTTTTTTTAACATAAATTTTTGCGCGAAATTCATTATGATTACCAATAGAGCGACCTACATAACATCGCAGCCAAGCCTCATAGACGGAAGAGAACAACTCCCTTTCAGTGCAGCTGATGCATCAGGTGCAGTACGTCTTGTGACAAGCTGTTGTGTTGCTCGCCCGCTCGATGGGGGACAACTCCGCTAAAACAACAGTTTGTCAAGACAGGCTATTAGTTGGTGTAACTAATGACTGGAAGTGATACGGAAGTTCTTAAGCTATTAAGTGGAGCAAATAGTTAGATCTGGCAGATGAAAAAAACATGTGTTAATAGATAGAGCTAGGAGTTGGTGCAAGCAGGTGGTCTGTGTGTTACTGTTTGAGCTAAGAGACTGTCAAATTAGTTAGTATTTCTGATTTTTAGAACTAGCTAGCAATTGCTTCTAGCAGTTTGTACTGTTGATAATGCTAATAATTGCAACTAGTAATTCATGTAGTGATTAGTTGAGAAATGTTTACCATAACATGATGCAAGATATTTTCAGACCCTTCCATGAAACATGAAGTTCACTTCTACTTGAGACAGCGGAATTCTGTGTGGTCTTTTTAAAGTTTCGTGCAACAGCCTGGTGCCTTAGGCACTCAACTAAATCCTCTTCTGGTTGGATGTAGCATGAAGTAATTCCATCCATTTGCTTTGCAGACTGGGTTGTTTTACTAATCAGTCAGCTTGATGCTGCCAATGATTCTATCAAGCATATGATACTGATCATCCTCTACAATCTCAGTGTTGGCTGCCGCAGCAAAGTTCTGACCAATGGTAAGTAATTTTACAGGAATCACTCTTTTCCGCCGATTTATTCTCTTGTAGAATCTTGTGCAAGTCCGAATAACCTTGAGTAGGTAAAATCGTACTGTATATTACAATTGCATTGTTTTTTCCGTCTGCATAGCATGTTCTATTTGTATAGTATGATTTAACAAAAGAGGGATTATAAATTGTTGCGAGTCAGTGCTTGTCACCAGAGAGTTATCAACATTAGGTGATATTTGTTTATATGGTATACTACCAGTTTTATTATATTTGTCATGTGGACCATTCGTGAGGCCATTGGATGCTTAAAATATACAGCTAGCATGAAGCTATTCTATTCAACTCAAACAATTACTCCATTAAATGTCTTCAGGCACCAACTCATATATGGACCACCTGCTATACAACACGTGCTTAATGTACCAAAATTTGGTGTTTTATATGTCCTTATTCATTGTTCTGGTTTTTGTCAGAATGGTGGTCGTAAGTAAACTGGGTCACCTACTGTTAACCTATATAGATGTGTGCTCTCCTGAGCCAACCGTACGGTCTGTATCAACAGAGCAAATGGTTTGACTCTTTTTAAATCCTTAACACTTCTTGGAAATGCTAATAGTATGTGTACTAGTGTGAGGAAAGGTAAAGTATGACATTTTTGTATGTTTTTTAAATTGTTTGAGCATTGATAAAATGTTTTGATACTAGTTGAGCATCAGCAAGTCTATAATAAGATCTGAACCATACGCATCTTCGTAGTTTATTACAGTTTAGGAAAACAAATTATGTTAAAAAACATCATTATTTCAAATTATTCCTTTTTTATCGAGCATATTTCATTTATGCGATTCTTTGTGAATGTTCTTGCTTGTCACGGTAGTTTTGCTGCCATTTGTTGGGGAAAACCACTTTTAGTTCGTGGAGTTACAGGTCAATGCGTGTTATGGTTGAACACAAATCTTTAAGCTATCTGAGTAGGCTGCCAAAAAATATTTTTACATTGCGTGGAGGACACATTTGAGTTTTGTCAGCTTTTCAAGCATTTTCAACTCTTCGGTAATAATTGCCACTACTGTAACTATATCAACTCCGAGATAAATCTATGTCTAGACACTGTACCACTGGCAGCCATCAATAATTGTAACTACTGAAATTATATTAACTCTGAGATAAATCTGTCTAGACACTACCACTGGCAGCCGTCAATAATTGTAACTATATTAACTGTGAGATAAATCTATGTCTAGACACTGTACCACTGGCAGCTGTCAATGTGCTTGAGAACTCTACCAGTTCCTTGATGACAATGCTGTATGCTGTGGAGATACTGCAAGCTTTGGTTTATGACAGCATGAAGGTGAGGAATGTGTTATACTAAATTAGGGGTTGTGGTACCTTTTCGTAGTACTACCTGTAAGGGTCTCTTGTTGGTTACATACTGAATACAGTAGTAACATCACCTATAAGGGTCACTTGTTGGTTACACACTGAATACAGTAATAACACTACTTGTAAAGGTATCTGGCTGGGCACATGCCGAGTACAATAACAACTTATCTGTCAGTCCAAACCATTTCTGTTGATTTAGACATGGTCGGTCTATGTTAGGTTTGAAGGCATTGACTGTACCTTTATTGAGGGATTCTTCAAGCTAAATAAGGTGTACTTTATTTGTTTCCGTCTCCTTCACAAGGCATCAACTTCCCGTATATTCTGTTACGGGAAGTTCGATTCTATTTCACATCATTTTGAGTTTGTTCTCAAAACTACGCTAGTCAATTTTGCTTCAAGTTAGAAATTTTCTGAATTGGAAGTTTGCTATACTGTACTCATTTTGTATTCACTACGCTAACTTTACAGGGGAAAGCGGTGGTTAAAGGTCTGAGCATTCCAGAGAGACTGGAGGGAATAATCAGCGAGTGCAAACAACGACAGATGAGATGTGACGCTGTTCAAGATTCCGAGTGCCTTATGAATTCTGTGCAACAAATATTGATCACCATTAGAGAGTAGCCATTTTGTATAGTATCTGACCTGCAAACCGTCCATTATTTATTGTTAATAGCTGTTTTAGTATGGTGTGCATTGCTGTCTTCCTTGTGTACGCAGTCTATGAGTGTGTGAAAAAACTTGATGTATAACTAAATGCATGGTATTTAATAATTAGTGTTTCTGCATAGTGGGCGTTATGTGAAAATGCTGTTCATATTTCTGTATGCTAGAGTTGGTGAGTCCAAAGAGGACGATTGCGAACTCTTTATTAAAGTAGTTCTTTGTAACTTTTAATAGATATTTGCAGTAGATGGCTGCTTAGGTGCCTAATGACATCTTGAGCACACAGTGTGGTTGTTTTGTACTACTTGGTTTTTTGGGATTGTTGAAACAGCACCTTGGTATGTAATGACAAAACTGTTGGTGAAGAAGCATCTTGTTTTTAATGGTGTAGCTAACTATAGTGGGTTAGTCTATTGGTTTCATAGTAGTTATTTATCTTATAAACATGCTTGTGATTGTTATTTCAAAGAGAACATCTGCTTGTATGTCCATTGCTTGATCAAGAGTATCATCTGGTGAAATGCAAATCAATCCATCAAATCACACTGTGTAGGGGAAAGCAACTTCGAGTGAATATCACGATGCATTTCGTCTGTATTTATTAACGGCATGTTTGAGCATGCAAAACAGAATCATGAAAGTTCAATAAATTATTTGGCTGGTGAAGCGTAACAAAAATCAAACTAACAGCAATCGAAAAAATGCTGTGACATGGACACATTCAAAAATGTTGAGGCTCACAGCTATCAATATTCTGAAAGCTGAATATATGCGAATGTGTTTTGCAACAGATTCAGTGGTCAGCTGAATGAACAACACGAAAAGTCAGCAGACTCTCCAAAGATCTCAATTAGTTCTCTAGACAGAAGTTTATGGAGATTGCTGCCATCATGGCTGTATATCCACTTCCCACTCACATAATCGAATCTCCTTGGCCCTGAGATTGGACTGGAAAGCCAAATCTGAGCATTAGGGGTCTGCTTGTTGATGACATACACTCCAAACTCTAAAGAAGATACAATACTTTGAGACAAATCATACTGTATTTACCAACGTGTTAAAAAAAGTCTAGCAGGGCTTACTTATCCTAAATGTTAGTTAGATAAAGCATGAAGTTCCATTTGTCTGTGTAGAAACCACAATTGTAGTTCTAACATCCACGACATGACACTAATTAGCACCTTCATTAATTGTCGCAGTCAGCACTCCTCCTGCATATGTTACATCAAATTCAGGTGGGCAGTTGGGGAGCTCATTGAGTTCTTCAAACTTCTCACATATCGACTCGAGAGTTTCTTCACTCACTTGTTCAAATTCAACAGGGGTAAGCGTACTACAGCATCTGAAGTTGATTTGTCTGAACTGGTGAGTTGTGATTGGTGGAGACCTAATGAAGCTTAATGACAAGTGCCTTGAATAGAAGATGGTATGACGCGTCAGTAAATCGTAACTCCACTTGCTAGGTGTACTTTCTGTAAGACAGTGACGTTCTATGAGGTCCTCAAGTTTTCAGATCCAACTTAAAAAATTGTGCTGGGACAGTGCAAGTGATCAGAGAATATTTACATAAGTTCAAGCATTTCACTCACACAACTAAATCTCACAAACATAAAAATCCATAGCAAATAAACCATATCTAATATTGTTTTCATCAAAGCTAGCAACTAGAAAAATGAAAAAACTAGAACCTCTACTCAGATGTGCTCACACTAAAAATTTATTTGCTTGAAAACCACTGTATCACGTTGTCGTTTTAACATTTTTTGTAGTAGATCTTGCTGCATCGATGGAGTTTACGCTTTTCCCTACTCATGCTCACAGGATGTCTGTTTAGTTAAAAGCTAAACATTACAAATCGATATTAAAATGATTTGCAAAAGCATAGTAATAATGAAAACAGGATCCAAAACATGAAGATTAAAGCTGATTGCGCTGAGGTAGTTATGCTTCGCACTGAGACGCCTCAGCAGGCAGATGATCAACCAAAATCATAACAGAATTTTCTGGAACTCACATGATTGGCTACTCTGATTATCAATCCTTAAGCTTCATCGAAGGGTGTCTAGGAAAAAGTTCAGCACAGCCCTTGCAGGGTTACCATTGCTACTCAACCTACTGCAAATAATAATGTGATGGGCTTCAAGCACTTCACCAGTTTAGTGCAGGACCAACGCTACTAGCAAATCGTACGGCAGTAGTTGGAGGAAACAATGTAAAAACTTAACATTTAGGAAAGAGATACGCACTACCCCCATAAGCATGAATTTACTATACGCAATGTTATTATTTTTCAAACGTGACAAGGGCTTTTTCTTTAATACGGTAAATGCTCCTACAACTTAAATACAGTCAAACATGGATAACTCGCCCACGGATAGTTCGAACACATGGTTAACTCGAACGGTTTCTTAGGTCCGTTCCCACGTAATGATAAATTGCCATAGATAACTCGAACTCAACACTGTTAACTCGAACTGTTTGTTGCCCAATGGCTACCGAAACGGTTGTTATCGCTTTAGAAAATCACTTTATTCCAAGCCATAGAGGTAAACCTCAACTTTTCATAATTCATAAGCGTTGTTATTACCACCATCGGCAAAATATTTTTGTCGACGACTTTTCTAAAGGTTTGGTGAAATTTGATTTATACCAAACATCCGCTTAGCGATCGCCCTTCGGAAGCAAGGTAAAGTGAGGCAATCTTTGCATAAACTTCAAGAAAAATCGGCAAAAGTGATCGTGGGTAAAACGCTCAAAAGAAAAAGATGTCTTTTCTTTTGAGCATTTCAACAACGATCAAGTTTTGCCAATGTCAATCTAAAAAAGGTCCTGGCAATAACATCACCTCAAACAACAAACCAATCTCAAGTGATAGAAAAATCTCTATACTTTTTGATAAAAACGTTTTAAACTTTACATTAGCATTTAATTTGAAACAAGCCATTTGTGCTTTTGATTTATATTATAGTTTGTATATGTACATGTATCTACTAATAAATAAGTAAATACATGGACTTGTGACAGTGCTCTGATAACTTGAACGCTCTGATAATTCGAACACTTTCGCTCGGTCCCGTGAAGTTCGAGTTATCCATGTTTGACTGTATTCATTTTGAGAACATTTACGTTATAGGAATTTTATGTTATCCAAGCAATAAATAAAATACATGTATGTAAATTGCCTAATCCGTTCTAACATTTTCCCAACTCAACCCCTTTGACCCATCAAACAAGAAAAAAATAAACTTAGCGTTTTAATTTAATGCCTGTACAGTAAATATAGTATTATTGGTTTGTATCGGCAATTTTTTCTTTTTTTATCACTTTCCCTCGGTTTATGGTCCATGTTTGTGGTAATTTTCCAATAAGCTAAGGGAGCAATGTCAATTTACATCAAGTTTTTTTCTCTAGAGAGCAAGGTCTATTTTTCAAAGGTTAAATAACAAAAACACTTCATATTTAAAATAAAGCGAAACAAAAATATATCTTTGCCATAATAAAAGCGGTGTGTGTCCGTCCATCTATTCAATGCCAGGGTTGAGGGTTAGAATAAAATATACCTTTCGACGTGACTACATCTCATGACATTCATCTTGGCATATCGACACTCTAACACCTGCACCGATCGATCGCCTTCAAGTATTTTTGAATAATTGAGCAGCTATTATTTTCTGTGCTTTATCGGCAAGCCTGACGATCGGTAGCAGCACACTAGACTGCCAGGGCACTTGTGTATACGTATATTAAGGTAACCCTACACACCGTTTTCTTTCCACGTGGGGCAGGAGAGAAAGCAAAATTTTGCAGGATAACTATGACATTCTCATTATTCAAATCAAATTTGAAAACTTGCACGAAGTTGACACTTTACATTATTCGGAATCTTCTTACATGGTATGAAGCAAAAACCTTACATAAATTCTTTACGTTATGAGTAATTTACGCCATATGAGGTATACCATATTTTTGTATAATTTTGTTTTTACCGTCATAATCTTAAACCAGTGATTAACACTTACAGTCATATTAGCTAATACACGCACTAGTCTAGGGCTTCCTCGCAGTGCCGATGGTGTATATATTTATAGCTTAAACTAGAACCAAACAGTTCAAGAGCGCAAGCCACGCAATTTCAGCATTCCACTGACTGTCCATCTAATTTAATGCTAATTATTTTACTAGGACGACTAATATAAGTTGTTTAGGCTTGATGCTGCTTGTCAACCTGATTAGAAACATTTATATCTATTGAAGAATGACAATCTTAGCAGACCGATGAAGTCTTAAACAAATGCTGACGTGAGTTAAATTTTTTTATAATAGCTACCAACAGCCTAGAGAGCTCATATTTAAAAGCAATAAAACAAAATGAGAAACAGCGCCATTTGTATAAAGTAAAAGGTAGCAGTGAAGTTTTGAGTGAATATTGTGATCTAGTCAATCTAAATTACATAAAATCGAGTGATTTAAAAACTGTTGTCGCCCAAGTACGTTTTGTTAAGAACACATACATGTAGTTAAAAAATAGGATGAGTTATGATTCAAAACTAGATCTACGGGAAAGAATCGGGGAATATATGTTAGAGTTACAGTAGAAAATTTGCAAGTTTCCTGAAGTCAATGGTGACTGCATATTTGCTTATTTATTTATTTGACTTTGGGGACACAAATAATGAAAAGAAAACGATGTCATTGCAAGTAATGAGACTATAAAAGTCAGAAGAGCGTTGAAGTATGAAGGTGATTGAAGGTGAATCAGTTTGTCGAAACTTTGCAAATGATCAATATCTCAGTTTTACATAACGTCGAGTCTTTTTGTAATATTTTACGCAACAGATCGTCTAAAACCTATGAAATTGCGAGGTTCTACAATCACAAACCAACTCTTTGAACATGTATGTGTGTTCTTATATGTTCTTATTCCCTATAACGATGGTAAAACTGACACAATATTATACTAATGAAACAATAGCTAAAAAAATAAATGCATGGTATCCTACAGAAAGCTCACTCGTTTGCCTTTTCAGCAGTTTAGGGTGATGAAGGAGCACTACTAAGTTCGAAAGCATAAAAAACTTACTATTTGTATGAAATCGCAAAATGTATTTGTGGTTGTGATTTGTTGCGTTGAATAATAGGGAATAATAAAAAGGTAATTTTCTGAGCATGATCTATTGGTATAATACCAAACTATGTTACAACAGCATTAAATATTTGGCACTGTTGCGTTTGGCGATATATTTTGACTTAACTTCAAGCATATCCCAAACGCGGGTGAATTTATATTCTAGCCTCTGAAATAAGAGAACAGCTCTTTGTAACCAATCATTGCTTGATAGAAAATGGTGGAGTAGTCACGTGACTATGTCCAAGCTGCGTTAAAGTGGCTTGCAAAAAGTTGTGCGGAGAAACCCGTCTGGTGATTTCTATGTCATACTTCAAAACTAACCGTTTATCGAGCACCTGATATATGTGATGTGATACTTTGAGTTTTTATATGCAGGATGACTATCATTCTTTTTTTGGTGGACACCAGTGCTTCCATGAATCAACGAACTTTTCTGGGCACTACTATTTTAGACGTCACTAAAAACGCCATTGAAACATTTCAGAAGGTGATTAACAGATTTGCGATTTTCTCTCGCGTGGCATCGTTATAAATATTTTTGTATAATGTATCATATTTATTATCACTGTGTTAACGCTTTATGGGTACGTTATAATTTTAGATACGTTCTAAAAATCCAAATAGCAAATGGGATAGATTGATGCTGTTAACATACGACGAGCCTCCTGGAAATATCAAGGTCAGTCAAGGTCAAAGGTCGACGTATTATTATCTGTATCAGTTTGTTAATTATTCCATTATGGTATTAATATTACCATCTCGCTGATGATAATTTTTTATTTTGTGTTGATCTGCTTATACATTTGATCACACTGCTTTCGACTTTGTTGATTTGGCCGAACTGTTTTATCCACGTGAAAGCTAGAAAGTCGCGCTATCGGTAATGCTCGTAACGCCGTTATACGATAGATCAAAATTTATTGTTTCGTATGTAGTCTCATTCGCATTATTTGGGTAAATAATAAAATTTGTTCTACCTGTTGAACAATAAATATGGAAAATCACGATTTTCTATTTTAGAATTTCGTGTTGTAGTAATTGACAAAAGAATTGTGGTATGTTGTAAATGTTATCTAGGCAGGATGGAAGGAGACTCATCTTCAGTTTGCAACCCAGCTCAAGAACCTTGTTGCTCACGGTGTCACAGAGATTGGTCCTGCATTAAAAAATGCATTTGATATGCTGAACATGAATAGAAATCAAAGTGGTATAGATACTTATGGACAGGTAATAGGATCTTAATGTTATAACAACAGGTTATAAGTGTCTTTGTTAGCGTAGACAAAAGTAACAGGTCTGATGTAGTTTAAACCAGACTTTTTGCAACCATTAAGGATTTATTTACTAGCTGACAACTGCATATGTATATTGTGCATATACATGTATATGTTTTAATTATTACCTACAGTTGGTTAAATCATGGTTATGTGGAAAGACTAAAGAACCATCCATACATCACGCACATAAATAGATATATATGTACGCATATATATATGCATATATATATATATATATATGCGTAGATATATATATATATATGCGTAGATATATATATATATATGCGTAGATATATATATATATATGCGTATATATATATATGTGTATATATGTATTATATATAACATATATGTATATTTATATATATGGGTATATATTAATTATATATATATACGTTATATATAAAACGTGAATATATAATCATATATATATGTTATACGTATATGCATGTATAACGTATATATACCGTATATATGTTGCGTTATATAGATATAGCGTTATTATTATATAACGTATATATTTACGTTACGCATTATGGTGTTGTGGTCTTTTCATATAAACCCTAATTACCAAAAGGTATTACACAGTTACACGTACAGCCACCACCAACTTCTCCGTAATTACGTTCAGTGTGCGTTGACTTTTTATCTTCAGACTTTTTAAACTAAGTTTTAAAAAGAAGACAATTAGTGTAATTATCTCCAGAGTTTTTTAAACAAAGTCTAGAAAATTAATGCAACGGTTGAATGTTATTTGATGACTTATTTGTTTATTTTGATACATGGTAACTTTGCATGGCTGTAAGTCTTGATGGTCACTAGGTACACCAGGTACACTGTAACATTAATAAGATGTTACTGTGGATCATATACATTTACATCATTCAAAATACGCGCCGCTTATCTTCCTAACCTTCTGCTAGATGTATGTTATGGTGGTTTCCATTAAGCTCACCTCAAAGTGGAAATTCTCAGTACTTGTAAAACTCTTTTTAGCATTATTTGATAGTGTAGTAGCTATATATGACTATCAGATGTGACAGTTTAGCAGCAATACATGGCTATCAGGTGTGACAGTTTAGCAGTAATATATGGCTATCAAATGTGACTGTAGTAGCAATATATGGCTATCAGATGTGACAGTTTAGCAGCAATATATGGCTATCAAGTGTGACAGTTTAACAACAATACATGGCTATCAGGTGTGACAGTTTAGCAGTAATATGTGGCTATCAGATGTGACTTGTGTAGTAGCAATATATGGCTATCAGATGTGACAGTTTAGCAGTAATATACAACTATCAGGTGTGACAGTTTAGCAGTAATATATGGCTATCAGATGTGTCAGTTTAGCAGTAATACATGGCTATCAGGTGTGACAGTTTAACACCAATATATGGCTATCAGGTGTGACAGTGTAGCAGCAATCTCAGTTGCTCAAATTTGTCAGCGATTGATCTTGGAAGAAAGTAGGAATTGACCTATCACAATTATTAGTTTGACTTAAAACAGGCTTTCAATACAGTTAGATTAAAAAGTGTGAAGGCCATTGGATGTTCACTGGTGGTTAAACAGGATTTGATTGATGGAAAGTTAAGAAGGATGCTGTACCAAAAAGCATAGCTTGTAGGGTTAGAATGATGTTATTTCCATGTAGGGTTTCATTTAGTTCCCCGAATTGCACATTCTACATATTTTGAGTTGTGTTTGTATCCATTTATAGAAGTTGTCTTTTCTTGTATGAGTGATTTTTCATGTTTGCACTGCAGGGTCGCTGTCCATTTTATATAGAACCGGCTGTTATAATCAGTTTCTCTGATGGTGAATCAATGGTTACATCTAATGGCATACATAAGCAGGTAAGCTGGTACTTTCTATGCTGACTGATTCTAATTGAGCTTTTATTCTTGCAGAGCTCTAATTTGTGTGAAGATCTGTCATGGTACTCTTGCTCAAAAACATTACATGTGCTATATCTTTAGCATAGAATGTGGAAGGATCTCATAGCATATTATTTAAAAGCTTTGATTTACAGTGGATCTCACTGTTGAGCGATGCTCAAATTAATAGCCAGTGATCAAAGCAACCCTTAAAGTAATATTCACTTGTTCTGAGATATCTTATTAAGAATTCAAGCTTTCAGTTTCTAACTTCTCATTAACATCATCTATGCTGTCAACTCTGTTAGCTATGCTTGTATTGCTTGTGGTCCAAATGAGTATTATGTAGATTTTGGTCTTTATTTAATTAAATTGTTCTTTCAGCTCACATTGCCTATGGCAAATGGCCTGGTAGGCAGTGAACTCACAAAGGAGCCTTTTCGGTGGGATCAGCGAGTATTTGGAATAGTGCTGAAGCTGCCAGCAGTCGAGGTTCATGAACCAGCAGGGGAGACAACTTTTATACCATCTGCTGAGGCTAGTCCTATTGATTCCATGTGTGAGGTTACAGGAGGTGAGACCTTGCAACACTATATTTTTTTGTTGTTCATCTCATTGTCTCGCTTATATGTTTGTCTTTTTTTCTATTTTTTCAGCTTCCCACCTCTTCTCTCCCCCCTCCTTCAGTTTACCTTTTTTTTGCTGGTTTGATTGTGTCCCTTTTTGGTATGCTATCACAGTTTTTTATTCTAAACTTCCAGATGACAATGTTTCATCTACTTTTTTACTTAATTCATTTTTATTACTAGTCCTTCTTTATTGCCATTCTATAGGGAAGGACTGTTGGGCCCTTTTGTAATCTGACTACGTATGTTCTTAAATTGTAAAATATAACAAAAAATTTTATGTTCGAAAACTTTATTGCGAGAAATTATCATCTCATAATGTAGAACCTTCTGTTGTGTGTACATTAAGTCTATTATGTTGTGACAAGACTGCCATTAGTGACACTGCGGTTTTTAGTCATAAATATTCTAGCAGTTTTATTTCATTTTCCACTTAGGTCGTTCTTATCTAGTCTCCAATCCTCGACAGCTCGCTCAAACTCTCGAGTCCCTTGCGCAGAAGGCGGCTATGCATGGTGTTGTTGTCAACTTTGAATACATCGAATCTCCCCTCTCCATCGGTGACGGTATGAGCAGCGTATATTTCTGTCTTTCTCTCTTGTGTCATTCTAGGTTTGTTGCAGGAAGGTTCATGCATCTGTTATTATTGTCAAACTTTCAGTTAGTAAGATAGTGCAATTTAGGATTTTCTTTGACTGTTTAACATTTGGTATGATTGGCCTAAAGTCGAACCTATTTTAGCCCTTTCCAAGAGCTTGACTGTAAAGCTCATTAGGGATGTTTCTGTTTGTTTGTAGAAGGAAGCCGCTCAGCAAGTCCTTCACCTAGTAATGCATGGAAATCTACTAAGCGTATGATATATGTAAAAAGCTCTGCTCAGAGGGGACATTCTGTCGGGCATTGGCCACTGCCTGAGTCATATTGGCCTGATGGAAAGGCTAAGACTTTAGTAAGTTGTCTTCTTTTAACTTGCATGTCTATATTTAGATAAGCTATTTATATACTTATTCTCTAGTGAACATGATATTTCACATCTATTCGGTCGTTCTTGCTGTACTTTGTATTTGTCATATGGATGTACACAGGTGGTCATTCCGCCATTAGCAATTTGCTGTCAGTATATTACTACGATTGTTGTTGTTACATTTTACCCGCTGTTACATCCTTAAGTTGTCAGTCTTTATTCATTTATTCATTATTATTACCCTTATCTTTTTCAACTCTGTTTATTAACATTATTTAATTTTTTTTTAAATGTTGTTCTATTTGTCCATCAAGATCACTTGGTGTGTTTTTGTATTGAGCTAGCCGAATGCACGGGTATTAAAAAACAGCTTATAAGCAGTGACAAGTAATTAGTTGTCATTGCCTAATTTCATTATGCTATTATCCGTATTGCTAAACTTACTAATGAAAAACGTGAGAGCAAGCTTAAGTGGCGCTGCGTGTAACACAGAGCCGCTATGCTTATTTTTACCTAGATAATGACTATGGCCCAAAGCATCCACTGCATCTTGAGAAGCTTAATAGATTAGCTTGTTGCACTTGTGAACGGGAGGTTCCGAGATCAAATCTTCTGCGTTACAGATTTTCTATTGCTAGATTTTAATCGCTGTAGCTGGACACCAGACGACAAACTTGGAGATTTATATATATACATGGGTAATAAAAGTTTTTGCACAAAAAATTTATTTTCTGTTAACATATAACAACAGTTACCGTTCTAACTTTCAAACTGCATCATGGGAAAAGTGTTTTGTGCCGCTTAAATAAATTTGAGAATAAAAACAACTGTAAAGGTTTTCAAACTTTGTCAAACAACCGTAACTTTCAGGCTTCATATTATGAGGAAAATGTTTTGTGCAGGTCAAATGAATTAAGAAACAAAATAAAACAACTATAGAAGTGTTTAAATTTAAATGTCAAATAATTAGCAAGTAATAGCTAAATTAAGTCTGTTTTGCTACGATTACACTAAAAGATGATTTTGGTAATGATACAATTAATCAGAACAAAGAAAACAAAATAAAAAGCTTGAATATGTTCAATTAATAATCACAATTTGTGCATAAAAGTATGTGTAAAAAAGGTTACTGTTCCAACAGAAGCTATCCATCAAAACATTGAGTACTACGATACTGGTACCTCTCGATACTAGCACTAATGTAAAAATGAGATATCGGACTTTCTTTGTCTGATACATTGTCTGATCAAACGGGAGAGAATGTAGAGGCTATTCCTACTCAAGATAATACAATTTTCCGTGTGAAAAGTATTATCCTTAACCGATTTCGCAATCGAACCTTACAAAAAATTGGAAATAGAAGTATAACGGCACGTTTGAAATTGAAATGGCATATTTAAAAATTACAAATTAAAAACAGGTAATGGAAGCAAAAAAAGTAGTTTTTAAACAATTTCAAAAAATAACAAATGCAAAAGGTAATATTAGTTAATAATCAAAAGTGCACATTTTAAAAAATAAGAGTAATGGAATGCCAAGGACTGCATAGCTCAGTGGTTTGAATATGTGTGTGATTTGAAACTTGTGGTTGTAATCTCCGTGAGTTCAAATCTAGCACGCAGTGAGCTCTTCATTCCAAGATTTTAATAACTGTAATTGTATAGGCAGACATCTGAACAGACATCTGAACAGACAACGAACAGAACAGACAACGACAAACCATGAGATTTATATACATAGTTTAAATTGTTTTTCTAGCCTGCCAGAGATGCTCAACCACACATAAAGTTTTCACAGCCAAAGCCTCCACCTGCAGCCCATCTCATGCAGATCCTACCCATGGATGTGTATGAGCTAGAAGCCAGCCCTCTCACTCAACACATACTCAAAATTAAAGGCAACTCTTGCTATCAGGTATGTTTCTTGTGAATGCTTAACGACTGATTGTGCCACATGCAAATGTGTCTGCTCTTGTAACTTTTTTCAAACAAGCGGTATTGTGAGCTCATGCATATTCAATAGCCGTATGTATGTGCCTGAAAAATTTTTCTCTTAGGATAAAACTGACTGGTTTATTGTACTGCACTGGATCTAAACTCCAGCAGGTAACCAAATACAAATACAAAGTACAAATACCAAGTACAAATGTATGAAATCTCTCATTTGCTACGTAACCAAAAGTTCAGCAAATTTACTTGGCACAGAATATGTTTAGTATTGGCTTTTAGACGAAACTTCAACAATTTAGGTAACACTTCTCAGTTTATAGTTTGCTGGTTGAGCAAATATTTCTGTTGTATCATTAGGAGGTTCTGTTTTTCTTTTCCAGACTTATATAGCATCAAGTGCAAAATATACAGAGCATCCGTTTGGTTTTCTCCAGTCCCATCCCAGTAGTCAGAAGGTCTTTCTGCATATAATGCCGTACAACTACCCGGTGCTCCTCGACTTACTTGGTAAGTCATGTTTATGATGTTTCTCATGGTATATGACATGTTTTTATCACATACAAACTATGTGAAACAAGTCATTTAAATAGTTCTATTTTGAACACTTAACTCAAATTGGTTTTTGTAGATGACCTTCGAAAGACGTCCATGAAGGCAACTCAGAAATGGAAGCAAGAGTTTGATAATTTTTTGCGTGGAATGCCAGGATACTACGCATCTGTACGTCTCAGCTTATTTTTTTTCGGGGTTAACTAAGCTATCAAAAATCACTCGTTTCTCTTCAAATAGTTTTTTATCTAATAGCAGTCAGCGAAACGCTAAGAGGCTAAAGGGTGAAAAGACTGGCAGCTGTTAGACAATAACAAAAGATGATTGGTACTCATACAAGTGTACAAACTAGACAAAGTGACACGCTAAAAGGAAACATCTTAATACAAACTATCCTATTCATGTCGTTAGACCGCTGTCTGAAGTACACGAGGATGAAAAGCATGTAGAAAAATATACTCTAAAGTAGAGATCACAGAGGTCTGTTGTCAAGGCTTTATTGATCTGTTATGATGTTGGGCTGAAATTTCAATTGGAAGATAGATTTTTTCAAATTAAAACACCAGGTCTTCTTTGAAAAAGTATCCTTTGATTGTGAGTTTTACTTTAAATTGCGTGGAAATTGGCGATATTAAAATATTTTGTTATAATGAACACCAATCAACGAGCAATATATTTGTTTAATTATTTTTAGACATTGAAATATCTAGGAGAATCCAAATCAATAATACATGTTGAAAGCCTGAGTAGCAATGTTTACAGAAAATCAGTTTCTATAAGCTAGCGATGACTCACCTCACGTGGCTTCTCAGCTCCAGCCTCAGCTACAGTCTCTAACTAAATTCTTTATTGTAAATCTCGCTCATGAGCTAAGTGCAGTTTCTGAGCAATTCACAAGGCTGTTAAAAGCGATGCACAAAGTATTAATTGAGCTGGTATGCTAAATAGGAAACTCAAGTATGTAGCTGAAGGTTTTAAGGTAGATGTTTGTATTTATTTTATGTACTGGTGTCGTTTTTGTAGTATCTGCGGAGGGCTCTAGGCAGAATGGGAGTGCATGGAGTGGTGTCAGAGTCTCTCGACAGCTGCCTTAGCTTTATGGTAGTCAGTCACCTGAAGCAAGTAAGAACCAAGGCAAAGCAAGAATATGAAACCCTTGTGGCTTCTGTGGGTCAGTGCGTTCCACCCACAGAAGTGATTCAGGTCTCTAACAGGTGAGGACAACTCTAGCATGCCGTCATTTTGTATCAGATGGCTCCTGGTTTTTGTAAGTCTTATTGTCAGTTCTCAGGTACAGGTTTTCGGTGCAAACTGAAAGTAGGTATTCCTCGAAGTTGGCATTGCCGTAGGTTTGTGTGATAGTTTCAAGGCGTAAATACAAACTTGTTGTGATGGTCCGCATTCACCTTTCTTGATTATCCTTACTTTTTCACCTTGTTCTTAGAATGATACAAAGTAATTAATAGTTAGAATGAACCCATGATATCTGGAGTACCAACAGATCACATCACTTTCTTGTCTTAGAGTCTGATGGTTTGTTGTAGAAACTCAACTTCCTTGCTGAGTCGTCAAGATTTCAATGAGTTGCTGAGTTACACAGGAGGGGATTACTCTAGCATAGCATCACTACAGAAAGAATTGACAAAATATGAAAGTTTCCCAATATCAGTACCTCGGTCTAATGCGGGCAGCAGGAAAACCTTCAACTACAAGTCAGTCATCGTCTGCTTGTCAAATCATTGATTTTTTTAAATAGCTTGCTAGAGTTATTCGCATATCGATAGTGGTCATCTTACCAATAGTTTACCTACCTTGGATGTGCATGTATACATTTTACAGAAATCCATATGATATAGCCCGAAAAGATCTTTTGTCACAAATAGCCAAACTGCGGGCAACCTTGCTACGTCCCAACGGTGTTGGAGGATCTCTACTTAAAGATGGTATGTTCTTATATGGATTTTTGGTACTCTTTTAGCAAAGTAGGTGCTTATGCTGTGTAACTGCCTCTGGCTAGCTGCCTCTATACCTAGTCTAGAAAAACTGTGTAGCCTTAGATTGTATTAAGTTACTCATCTATTGCCAACTCGTCTAAGTTTTACTACAAGTATGTTTACATTTATAAAGTAATTCCTCCTTGCACAGCAAGGCCTTTTGCAAAACAGGACTTGACTTGTTATATTACTTTGTCAAGTAATTAAGGCTGCTTTCGGATTCCATATGCATACTCAAAAGTTTTTTTTTTTTAAATTGTCAAGACACTCGTTTGAATACTGTGTCATTGACAGAATTAAAAAGTAGTTTATTTATTTGTGAATAGTTTAATAGCCTCAAAAAGGGCATGCAAGCAAATGTTGGGGTGAGTTGTTGCGAGAATAATATCAGTTGGCAGAAAATTCCTTATCAGCGCATATTTATTGTCACTGCTACAAAACAACAAACATAAATTCTCCCCTCTTGTGCCAGTTACCGTATATGTTTATATTTTCAATTTTGTCATATGCAGCTTCAGTTTACCTGGAAACACGTCATAAACCTTTTCGCAAATATTCTTACTACGGCAAACAATTTCTTTTAAATGTTAGTTTGTTTGACGAGGCAAAACAATCGCAATATATTCTTGAGTAGCCATCGACTTTTAAGTACCACGTAATTCTGGATTGAATCGCTAATATCGGAATTATATTAAGCTTTGAACATCTACTAGCTCCAAAATAATTTTCATATGTCATGCGTTTGGATAGCGCATGCATCTAGATGAAGTAAACAATGTACAATGTAGTACAATGAGTAAGGAGGTTAATACGTTTCCTTTAATGATAGGGCTTGGGGTATGCGAGTGGAATCAGAAAGCTTGCTAATTAGCTGCTCTATTGTTAAGTTATTGCTGCTCTATTCTAACAGCAAGCGAGTAAGCTAGTAGTTTTAGCTACAGTCTGTCAGGCCTTCATATTTAAAACTAATTCTTTCCAACATCCGCTTCTTTTGTCAAAACCGTCTCATGTTGAAAAAAATAATAAAATTATTCATTTGATGCATTCCTAAGGCCTATGTGAAGTACCTAACAAGTGCCGCAGGTTAATAATTGTACATTGCCTAAAACCTTAAAATAGAAAATTATAAAAACTAAATTAATAAAGTAATAATTAATAAAAAGAAGTTTGTTTTATTACCGTACCTTAGCGACACTAACAGAAAGTTTAAGTATGGCGTTGTGTAGGTTGGAGGTAGGGGTGGTTGCAGAGATATTCAACACGGTTTATTTTAACTTCAGCTACGGTAAAGTTTAAACTGGTTTGGCTTTTTAGTATTTTATATTTTGTAGGTCTTATTTCCTCCAGCCTTATTTCAATTTGACCTGCAAACTTTTGCCCAATTTTAAACTTTGAAATTGGTTTGGGTGTGGATGTCAATATTTATCATTTAATTAATATTAAAAATATCATGACTTAATAATGGTTAATACCTCAAACTTAATATAAAACTCAATATAAATGTTAAATACTATTATATAACAATAATAATATTTAACATTTATCAATATTGTTTGTTAATAAATGTGTACATTAAGGCAATCGCAAGTAGAAAGTTGGTTTTTGTATGTCAGTCATTTAAATGTTGTAGTTATTTTGGTTTCACTTCCATATTTTTCTTAAAAGTTTACTTGCAACAAAATTCACATTGCAGTAGAGCTGTTCGATGTCTACCTGCACTATGCATTCAATTTCAGGGTTGTTTTCTCCTGAAAACTGAATGAAACTGAATCTTCATTTGTTACTTCAGTTTACTCATATGGGCATTATGAACCGCATCTAACTGAGATTTGTATATTTATTAATAAATAGTAAACTAATAATTAATATTTGCAAAAAATGTTTAAGTAATGGTGACATTTTTAATTATATTAATATTAATTAACCAATACAATTTGAAAAATGTTATCCTCTTTAAAATTTAATGAATCAACATCAAATTAATTAATTTAAAAACAACTGAATAAATATAAATAAAAAAATTACAATATGCTCAGGACAAAAACAATCAATGAAGATTAATACCATAATAAGATATTACAAATATAAGTCTCTTAACTACAAAACATCACATGAGTTCATTTGGCAAGCGTCAAGACTATTGCTACAATTTGGATAAAAAAACTAAACACATTTGCTAACTGATCGACGCTCTCACAAAAATTTGCTTAGGAAGCTGCTGCGTGGGCATGCGCAAACACTGAATCGAATCGTGATGTAAAATTCGGTTGATACGCAGTTGTCTTCTCCTTCTGAATCGTTGAACCGAGAGAGAACAACTATCGAAAAACCGAATGCGTTCGAATCGTTATGCAGCACTACATTACAGTTATTTGCTATCAAAAGATTCACCATGTCTTACTCTGCTGTGTTGTAGGCGCAAAATATGTGGAAATGTGATTACAAGCTCTTTACAAGATTAAAAGCTCAAAAACGAATAGTTAATCGCAGCCATCACGAAAGCACCTTAGTTTGGAATATCTTTATTTCGATGACGTAGTCCAACATTGTGGTTATTGTTTCGACACATTGTTATCATGTGAAATTAGAGGCTCAATATAAAACGTCTCCTAGCACCAGTTTATGACAAACATTTCGGGTTCTACCGGAAAGCCCGCAACAATTATACATGCTTACTATTTTACAGTTTCATTTTAGCTTGGTCTAATCATCTAAACGTAATATGATCATGTGACCCATACTTCCTGCCAAATGGCGTGAACAATTTATGCAGCATTTTCCGACTATCACATGTGACCAACAGGCTCTTCATGTTTATCAGAGAATGATATGCACTCCTTCGAGCTAAGGTTAAAAAATTAAACGAATTATTGCGGTAGGTTTTGAGATATCAGTGCTCAAAATGACAGCATTACAATGAGGATAAAATAGACACACGATGACAATAGACATGGTTTTATTGAACGAATTGAAAATTGAAAATATTCCGACGAATGAGGTTGCATGGAAGTGTAAACAAAAGCCAACATGTTCAAGTACATCCCATTTGAGCCATTTTGGAAAGATATTCAAATCTATGGCGTTTTCGTGATGGCTGCGGTTAGCTGTTCGCTTTTAAAAGCTTGTAATAACAATCCCACATATTTTGCACCTACAACACAGCAGAGTAAGACATGGTGAATCTTTTGATACCAAATAACTGTAATGTGAATTTTGTTGCAAGTCAACCTTTAACAACCCGAATAGAAACAACTCGTTATTCCTTCTTCACTGTCATCAGATAGTATTGTTTGCATGTGTATCGATTACACTTACTGATCAGGTTGCTATATAATTTTGCATGCATTCATATTGTTGTAAACTGAACTCACTTAGTCTGTATATGACTGGCTCCTTGTTCAAGTTACAACTACTGTCTCAGCTTGCTAGTTGAGGTGTTTGACCTTGTCGGTAATCTTTTACAGAGCATTTACACAGCGTACCTGTACAGAGAATGGGAATGTATCATGAATACTTGGCTAAGGCTCCCCAGCCCCTTCGCAAGCTTGATACACAGCCAGAAAGAATGCACACTTTCGGCAATCCCTTCAAAGTGAACAAGGTGCTGACCGTTGTTGCGTTCTCCGAGTTTCCTTTAAGTGTTTTGATTTGTTCATATATGGAAATAAATCGGTGTGTTGAATAGATAGAGGCTGATCAATGCATTTATGCCTTGATTCAAATACATCAAATCCATTTATCAATGGATCATTACAGCGCTGTGTTCGAATTCACTTCGATATAGATTTTAGGTCAAATCTCTGATTGGAGCCCCAAAAATTGTTTCTCGCGGGAAGTATCAAAGCAGTTAATACCATCGCTGTTGGGTTTTTCTAGCAGAATAAGCTATACTGTGTAGAATATTCTTAGTGATTGAACTTTCATGTCTTCAATCATTAGGTCGGCGTCGATCAACTTTTACGCGTGTAAATTCGTTGTCTACGTTGAGGCGGCATCTCATGATCGATTCTTCAACTTACCATCACCTTAAGTACCGTGTTTTCCAGATAGCAAGTCTTAGTACACGTCGCATAACAGATAGCAAGTCTTAGTACACGCCGCATAACAGTTAGCAAATCGTAGTACACGGCGCATAACTGGCAAAACTGAGAAACCTAAACTTGTACTACAAAATACAGTAGTTTGGTACTATTTCCATAGAGTTCTGTTCAAACCAATTGGAGTATCGTTAATGTTATGAATTAAACCGCTCCTATAAATTCCACTTCAATGTGTTTCACAGCAATTTAATGCTCGTCTCATGTGTGCCTACTTTTTCTATTGCTTAGGTTATATTGTTCTAGCTTTATTTGCCAATTTTTCTAAATCTGTATTTTATTGAATGGTAAATTATGATTTCTTTCTGATTGTTTCCTTTCAGAACCTGATGATTGATGAGGCAGATGAATCGATGCCGGGTTTGGCAGTTGCAGGAGGCAGCAGTCCAAAGAGAAGCAAACGTGAGGCAACTGAATCTCTACCAAGTTCTCCTGCAAGAAAAAAGATGCGAAAACCCGGACCCCTGCCTAAACACATCACCCTTGCAAACCGCCCAACAACACCTCCTCTGCCACCTAGCACACCCCCTCCAATCATGCCAGACACAAATGGAGAAGAACCTGAGCTAGTCAATTTTACAGATAGCAAGGAAGCTCTTCGGTCACAACTAGTAAGTTATTGCTAATAGCTAGCACTCAGAGTTTTCCTTCCCTGAGATAACATCAATGAGATTGAATCATGAACTAGTCTTAAGCAATGATAGAAATATTAGCATTCCTAATTATCTATAGTGTATGATCTATATATAGCCTATAGAATGTAGTCTATGAGCGAATGTCTATAGTCTGTAGTGTAAAATCTGTAGACTGGTTGGCAGTCCTTAATCTACTCTCTGAGGTCAGTGTTTACAGTGTCAGATAGTTTACAGTATTTTTTCTATAGCCCATAGTCGACATTGTATAAACTACAGTCCGCAGTCTGTGGTTTATAGTCTGTGTTCTACTGTCATTCTACAGACTATACACAATGAGCTGTTGATCAGGATAAATAGTTTCAAGTCTACATCAAATAGCTTTTATATATTCAGTGATCTTCTGTTTACGTTTTATAATTGAAAGTTACCAATTTCTATATGTCATGGCGTTTGGTTGATTTGTTTATGGTTCATGCAAACTTCCAGGTCAAGCCTGAAGACAATGGAATTATTAAACAAAATGGTTTAGCAAGCAAAGCCGCTGCCTTGTCTCCTGAGAAAACCTCACCTACCAAGTTTAATGCTAAAGTTGTGCGACAGAACAGCGATGAGAGGGCGAAATCTGTGGGCTGTATTTCTGAGATAGAACAAGCTAATGAAAGAATACTTCAGCAATTGCTACGAAAAGAAGTGAAAAGACCTGGCAAAAGTAGGCATTCTGAATTAGTTGGCTTACGAGCTGGTTCAAGCTGGTTCAATATTTTTAATGGTCCCGTGTCATTGCTGAGTCAATCGTAAGTTACTGTTATATACTCTAAGTTCAAAGCTTTGTTTCAAGCTCGAAAAATTTATTAATGACATTCCAACAGATTCATATTTCAACTGTCAAACAGGTTGGTGTTCAATCTAGCCTTGATTGTCTCTCAGATTATTGCTTATCCGTGTCATGTGTTCTCAATCAGCTATATTTTTGTTACTCGTATTTAATGCCTTATATGTATATGTAAGACTAAGACTGTATGATATGATGACTATATGATGTGATGACTATATGCTATATGATTTGATATATATGATATGTAAGACTGACTGATATGTATACTGTAAGACAGTTTTAATTGAAAATCAACTGGTGCTCATTGTTTCCTAACTACTAGCTATGTGGAAATGAGTTTTATTCTATCATGTTCAAAATATCAACTGCTATCTCTCTCGCGCAATCGGTCGAAGTGACTAATACTCTGTTTGATTAGCGGATATCCATTCATCCTTGATTACAAGCAGTCATCTGCCATGAGTTTGTATTGATCTGCCTACATTTTAAATTCCTCTTAGCTAAATCTTCATAGCGGAGTCTAGGCTTACCTTGATTTCGCTTACCATCACATAGCAATATGGTGGTAAGAACCATTACTATGTGATGGTTACTAATAATTACTATTATTATTATTATTTATACCGTCTGCCAGGAGATATTGATCAGCTTTATCTTATATTACTACAGACCACAGCGAACTTTTCAAACAGCTTTCCAACATACAAGGGAGCGTGGAGGAGAGGAGGTGGATCCTAGACAGAGTGATTTATGAGGCATACAGGTTTAAACGGTTGTCTTTAGCTGATCGTTTGATAAAATATAAGGAAACTATATCAGATGCACCAACGGTTAATGGTGCAAGTTTTCCCGACAATTCAGCAACCCTTACTTTAACATTGACAAATGCCTCCTCATTAAAACCCGTGATCGCTACGTCTGCCCAAAAACTGCAAGTGAAGCTAGAAACTGCAAGTTGAAGTTGTCTTTTCACTATGAGATAGCGTCTGCAAGATTAGGCAATTCCTATTGTGTCACCGACGTCCCACTACCATACCGCTCATGGTCAAGTATAGTGTGATATAGATACTCAAGCTTGCTTGTACTTGCCGTCCATATGAATGTACATTTGTAAGGAATTATCTATTTGTACAGGATGTGGTTACATGAACTCATACTTGCTTTCCTCGCTGTAAACTATGTATTAAGGTTTCTCCTCTCCTGGTGCTTTAAATTATGACTCAAATCTTATCATGAGGACAAATCCATTTTCGGTAAAACTGAACCTGTGCACGGTTATTATCCTTACTGAAATTTTTGGCATGCATGCGTCATTTGATGAGACACTATTTATATATGACTAGTATGTCTACATATTTCTTATATAATATGTACATTGCATCATTGTACATAGTCGTATATAGTATGTAAATAGCCAATGGATGATATGTCACAACCTTCAACCAAATGACTTCATTCGTTATTTCATTTGGGTTTCTTACGATTAAAAAGGTTGTCGTCATTGTGTCTGCATGATTCCGACAAAATATCTCATAGGTTTACAATTTAGTAACTAGTGGTAGCCAAGGTTTTTTGTCTTCAATTCTTCTTATCGAATCTGAATTGGCCAGGATTTAAGGTTAGATCAACTGTGACATTGACCAGTATGATAAAGGGTAAAGGAGGCGTACACGATTAACCACTCATCGAAAAAGGGAAAATGTTATAATAATATTACATAAAATCTGTTATTTTCCGCGGTGCATTGGCTTGCATATTAATGAAACAGAGAGTTGTTAGCCTTGTAAATTACACCATTTATTTACATAGTTTTATATTTTTACTGAATGTATGACAACAAAGTTATACAATCCGCATCGTGTTTTGCAATCAAAGGGAATTCAGTGTGGCTTTTCAGTGCACTGTACAGGAAATCAGTCTTGCTCTTCAAGCTTGGTAGAACGGTTTAAACTTGGTCGGTTCATTCCATATAGTCCTGCATTCAAATACATGAAATGATTTGCATGCCTACTTTATGAATCTTGTTTTATATTATCACAAAAAGTATATGAAAATAACTAATATTCTTACCTCAATGCCTAGCAGTTTGTGCACATAATTGATACCGGTTAAGTCTGGAGGGGAATACATATATATATATATATATATATTATATACATATATTTGTAACTTTCTTATTTGTAAGTTATCAAATAAAAATTGCTGCTTTTGCCTAGCTTAAATTAGCATGAGCTGCGTGTGATGTGTTTCTGTCTTTATGTAACTATGCAGTCCATGTACATATGCAATGGGTGGCCTAATCAACCACAAAATAATCATGTATACTTGACAGTTAAATGGATAACTTTATATAAAGCTATAAAGTATAAACTATGAACCTTATAGGAATAGTCATCTTACATATTAGTTCCCTGGAACATTCCTAACCGGTATATCGGACTCTCTATCAAGCCTTGCTACAATCTATATCTTTCAGCATAAAATATATGTCACGTTCTAGTCACGCTAAATGGCGAATTTATATCAGGACGGATACACGCATGAATGTTATGGCTAGTAGTTATTATTTAAATAATGTGACTTAAAAGGAGCTATTTTACAAAGAGTTTACAAAATAGAAGATTGAAGAATGTGGCCTGGCTTTTAGGATGTGTTTGATTTTACTGTATTACTAAGTTCAACTAATCTGTATACTGTATTAATGATTTTACAATGAAACTCGGCAGGAAAGTATAGGCTTTTGAAGGTGATGTAATGTTGAAATTGTATACAAGCTTATGAAGAATGCTTTGTGAAAATGACCTGAGTCAATGTCTTCTTTGTGCGCGTTTATTCAATCCTGCACATTTAAAGCAACAGATGTGCAGCCAGCTTGTAAAATAAATAGCATTTTTCTCCAAATGACACATTCAGCATGCTTCTAGCTTTGGTATGTCCAAAAATTAATTACTGCGTAAATATTGCTGTAAGTTCTCTGTGTACTTCTATTTCTTCCAATCAAGCTCCAATATTATATCAAAGTGTGATTAAACCATGTGACTACATATTTTGTCGATGAAATTTAGTTGAATCAAATAGGCGTAACAGCTTTATTGGTCCTGCCAAGAAGGTTTCTTATTAAACAAATTTGTATTTCGCATATATAAAACGCCTAAAACTAAACATGGATTTTACTGTACAACTATAGATAACATGCTAATTGTTGGCGCTTTTAGGTAACATTCTGTTGCTCCAAGTTACATTCTAAACATCACCAACTAGGAGCTCCTTGGAGGTGATAAATATTAAATGAGTCGTATGAATGACATAGAGCTATCCTATTGTAAGGTTAGGTTTGAGGGCTTACACACTGGCTCCTGGTCTATTATAGTAATATAGCATTGTTGTTTTAATTGTTTTTATGACTATCGGAAAGATGGAAAGTTTGTCTTTTAATCGGAATTATGGATCCAAATGGTTATGGTCACTGGCTGGCTAGTGGTCACTGGAAAATCTGTTTTATAACTTAAAGAGCACCACTGTTTTACTAGTTCTTCTAGTTTTTAGTAATTCTGCGCCGCATTCATCTGTGCGCCAGATGGCTGACTCACCTCAGAAGTGTTCCAGAAATCAATTTTGCAGAAATTTCAAACGTTGGTGCCAATTTATTTCACCTCTGCAGGCTTCATGAAGACAGTAACCAGGACACTAATTTTCAGTGTTTTTTACAATCTGTTCTGTACACATGTTCAATATTTACTAAATTCTTACATTTCAGCTTGTCTTCAGGAATTGGGATTAAACTTTTTGTGATCAGTCGAGTTGCTAAACATCTTAACAGCCTGTGTTCCAAACCGAACATATTTATTGTGATATGGTTTGAGTGATGGTCTATAAGATTCCCACTCTGACTTGGTTTATTCCTTTACAAAGATACTCAGCGACCAAGATTGGACATTGGGTAGTTTTCAAAAGAATTATTTTGCATAGAATGCTTTGAAATATGATGGACACTGTTGGCAGTTTGCTATTTTCATGTCAGCGGCCTTGAAAGCGGATTCATATTGATAAAAATGTTGTGTGCTATATACATATTGATGTTAACGCATCTACGTATATATTATATATCTATGTAGATTGATATTTTACGCATCTAAAACATACTGCTAATAATAGTATGCAGTTATATGCTTGAACAGAATGCATTTGCAACACGTTGATATGGTATGTAATCGCAGCATGATGATATGGTATGTAATCATAGCATGCTGATATGGTATCTAATTGCAGCATGCTGATATAGTATGTAATTGCAGCATGCTGATATAGTACGTAATTGCAGCATGCTGATATTGTATGTAATTGTAGCATGCTCATTTGAAAGTTACATAAAGACTAAAAATTATTCCAATTTTGTCTACTTGTAGGTAGTGCATATTATCTATTTTAGGTAATGCATATTGTTTATTTCTAGGTAGTGCATTTTGTCTGTTTTAGGTAGTGCATGTTGTCTATTTTTAGGTAGTGCATATTGTCCATTTCTTGATAGTGCATATTGTTTGTTTAGAGATAGTGCATATTGGCTATGTCTAACTAGCTCTGTATAGAGCTCGTCTACTATAGTTGATGCATGTAATGGCCATTTCCAGCTAGTATAGGTAAAACGAAAGGTCATAAACCATACTTAAGGCTAGTTCGTGCTATGTCGCCATATGTCGGTGTAAATCACACAATACTTTGGTGATCGTCCGTGCTCACTGTTCACACTATCACAAATGATCCGCGCTTACATCAATGTCCCCAGCATAGTGTGGACATTGATGTTGTTAACGCATGACCAGGACTATTATAGCCCAGGTCAGGCGTTAACTCGGCTAACACTTTACGGCCTCTAGGGCCGTCTGACGTCAGGAGGAGGCCAGTGCTGCAGATGTTTACAGATACTGTCGACCCAAGCGCTCAAGACAGTTTTTGCCAAACGCTTAAGACAATCATGCCAAACACTTAATACAATCTTGATTATAAAAAATTTTGCCAGTCAACATTGCCAAACATGAACAATCAAAATAAACACGCCCATTTTAATTGTAAATAATATTATACATTTTTGTTATATAATATATTACAATCTATTCAGGTCAATGTGTACTATATTCGGACCATACAATTTCATTTCATCTTAGCCTGCAAAAAGAGGCTTTTGTTTCATTGTTGTATATCATATTTTATTTTGTTAATAAAGAGTTCATCATCATCATTGTGTTCTCATATATAAAATGCAGTCGTGGAACTGAAATACTGGTCCTACAGCAACTCTCATGAAAGAAAATATAGATCGATAGTGACAATCAATCACCATCACCGAAGGGTGTACATCGCACAGTCTGTCCCGGACGCTCATCAGGAAAGTTTGAGAGTTCCGCGCTAGTATCCGCGTTACCTTGACAATGCCTTCGATTTATGGCACCGAAGATTCGAACACCGACATATGTCGATTGGAGCGCCGACATACTGCGCTATAATGTGAAGCAGCCTTTAGGCTTACTGTCAAAATAACCCATCCACATATTTGCCCATCGCTAGTAAGTTGCATTTTATGAGCTGCTTCTCACCCTTTAAAATTACATCTACTAGAATTTATCATTTCCTCAATCATTTTATGTCTTTGTTCAAAACTAGGATGTGAAAAAAAAGTTATTAGGCCTATCTTTTTGGCAGGTTTATGTCTCAGCAAGAGCTTTCAATAAAGCGAAAAGAATATTGATTAATCATGCTTGCAATGTGATCTTCTCATATCATACGCTAACAGTAGTTTGTATTTATCACTGCAAGTAAAGGTGTGCTAGATTTAACAATGAAACCCTGAAATAAAATTTTTGTTTAAACATAATATACCCCATGTTATTTTTAGTGAAGTAATGTAGTACATATTGCTTTTATTCATAGATAACATACTACATTTTAAGCTGGTTTTTCCAGAATTTAACAAGTTTTGATTTGGATTTCATTTGTAATGTAAATTTTGAATGTAAATCAAATGATCACAATAGCCAACTGGAAGCATTCATGCTCAACAATGGTGTATTTTCAATGATGCTAGTAAATTGTTTGCTGTGGCCAATAGCTTGTCTTGAGCCCTTCAAACCTATGTTAGTTAACTAGAGAATTCCTTAGTCAACTAACCTCATCTGCAGTTAGCAGATAGATAGGTGTGTGCTTGGACATGTAGTTGCCTCTTCATGGAACAACTACTAGAGCTGTTGATATTGAGTAATACATCCATGTACATCGTTTTAACAACAAGTGCAGACGTGATTGTAATCAGCTCTAACAGCAGCCGGTTTTAATTTGCTGTGTATGTTTTAATCATAAGGAAACAATTTGTCATCCCTCGTAGTACTTTCAGATAAAGTTACTAAATGTTATTATTGAAGCAGGCTTTCTTTCTTTTAGGCTGCCTTTCACTGCATTTGGTGCTGTCGTTACAAGCAGATGATTCAATGCCAGAGATTGTTGTTACGCCAGAATAAGTTGTCAGTAACTGGCTGTACCACAAGGGTCATCATCTTGGTAATATTACGTACCAGTTCCTGCCAATCACAGCGCGTGCGTGTCGTGCGTAGACTAGAAATAATTTGGTTAACCTTCGCTTGCGCTTGATGACTTAGAATAGAAAAGCTTTTCCTAAAACAGGAAAAAATCACAGAGCTTGAGTATCGCTCCTCTTTCGTTATAAAGAAACGTAATGTTCATTTGATGATACTTGTAGTCGCATTCGTTTTATAGCCTCATATATCGGCATTGAGGTCGTAGTCGGGACTGTTTTTGCTATGAAGTTAGTTTTATTTGATTGAATATGTTTAACAGGCCATCACACTAAAATTTTTGATCAAGTTTTGTGTCAGAAAATTTAGTAGAAATTATCATCAGTACCATTTTACACTGAACGCTCGAAATGTGTGCCACTGAGTGGGCAATACGGAAAGTTTTTGACTTACTCTATCTATGAGTCAGCAGAAATGATATGCATCATTATTCTATAGGTTATAAAGTGCTTGTCTCACTGATTTCATGCCTTATTTGTTTGTAATCACAAGAGAAAGACTTGACTTTTGGTTGCTGAAAAAAATGGCAAAAGGATTGCGATAGATGCAAACTAAGTGCATCATGCAATTCATGGCAAGATTATCGACCTCTTTCAAATGGCTTTCTTTAAATTTAATATTTCTCGACAGGAGCATGATCCTGGCCTCAGAGTTTCTTATAAGAAGGTTAGGGCAAATCTTTAGTCCATAATCTAGATGGTATCATAAATTTTTAATTCTACATGTGGAGACAAATTTTTGGTCTTTGTCTCAGGATAAATCTGGAGTTGTCCCCGCTACTATAATTCTGTAGGCCGCATGCTAGTACGAATCTACAACCTTGTACATGTGTGTTAGTTCAAATCAACTGTTTTACCCGGCTAATGGGTAAACAGTTTACCTTGTTAGAACTCACCTACTGTTGTCATGTTAGTATAAATGTTTAGTGTGCATGTGTAGACAACTCTTATATCAGAATAAATTTAAAAAACTTGAATAAGGCAGAGTTATAATTGCTCAATGTAATTTACACTTGTTTACGCTGATGGGCTTTGAGCGGCTCGATGGACTGATGCTTCAAAACATGAAATTACTACTTAATAAAAAATGTATCCCTTTAAACAAATATAGATGTAAACATTAGTTGATGACTCTTCCATCAGCTGCCCCTCCCACAAGCTGGCACACCACATTTATCACCGCAATATCTATCCCGGAATCTCTAGTAGGTCAATCAGTGTCCAAATATCATGATGACACTCTTGCGCAAATGCAATTCAAATGCCGACCTACACTGCACGTTGGTACAAACTCGGAGAATCTTAGGATACTGATATTTAAGCTGTAATCTGTGAGTGGTTTCTTAGTTTACTCTACATTTATAAATAGATCAGTTAACATTAACAATAAAACAGCAGTAATTGCTACACCAGACATGTTAATGCCGACCGCAACAACCATTCAAGAGCATCTCAGTAATCTGCCAACGTTGCCACAATCTCAATAAACAAGCGCAATTCTCCGCCTTCCATTAGCTCCTCCTTTAATCATTTCATCTCAACATTTCACTCTCCCTCTTTTCTTTTACTCTTTCCATTTTTCCTTGCCTTTTTTTATTTCCCTCTCATAGATTTAGTCACCAGGTTTATGTAAATGTACATTACTATCTATCTATAGTAACATACATGTTTAAAAGAGGCAAGGTGTTAGATACTTGGTCAAAACACAATAATATTATTAACCTGTATAATATTATTCATTATAATAAATTATTGTGTCAAAACATGGTTCATCGATGCACCTTAATGCCTTGATTGAGATAGTCCAAAGAGCTACTGCAGGTTTATCAATGGGTCATCGCAGCGCTCTGTCCAGATTCATGTCAGTCTAGATTTTAGATCAATTCTTAGTTGGTACTTTTGATGGTACGGTGGCTGCACTCTACTCTGAACAATAACTCTAGCTTTCATGATTGTATCAAGGTCACTATTGCCATCAGGCTACAGTCTTCTCAGCTCTGTAGGCGGATTACCAACCCTATTGTTACTTGTTTACATAGTGCCCCTTTATCCTGTTTCTAGTCTTCCCAATGATATTCGCTAGTCATGTGTACCCTCTTTGTATATATTAATACTATTTGACTGTGACCCAAGCATTGTTTGAGGGTGAATGTAAACTCCATTATTTAGATACGCTTCAGTGCTCAGTCTATATTTTGGGACTATTTAATTCACTGCAGTTGTTTAAAGTGTCAAATCATTGTGAGGACAGTCAAGGGGAGGTAAGTAAACAAGCTTATCTGTCAGCATGTCCGTCTCGGAATAGATTGAATAAAGTGACATGAGTTTGATGGATGCTTGTTGATTGAGTGATTGAAAGTGGCCGTATGAATGATGGATGACATTCAAACAACTTTTTACATAATAATGCAGTGCAGATAGCCATTGTGAATATATATTTGTCGTTAATAAAACAATGCTGCTATCTATTTAGGATATTAAAAGTATTTATATATAGGACTAGATGAATGTAAGGTGTTGCCTGGGTGAATAAAAGAGGTAAGGAAGATACGGAGGTGAACAAGAGGTAATAAAAAAGTTTTTGTACAGAAAATTTATTTTTATTTAACATATACAACAGTTACCATTTTAACTTTCAAACTTTATATCATGAGAAAAGTGTTTTGTGCAGTTCAAATAAATTGGGGAAAAAATAAAACAGCTGTAAATGTGTTTAAATAAAAAATAATTTGCAAGTGATAGTTTGCTTTTTGGAGTAAGTGTTCTTATTTTACTGAAATAAAGTCTGCATTGTTTAAAGTTTATGTCATCTGCGTTTATTCTGTAGATTTCTTTTCCGCATGTCTTCCATAGGTTGCCCTTTGCCTGTATTTACTTGCTACATTTGTTAAACCTACTGACATGTTTAGCAATGAAGAACAATAGTGCTAAGCTGAAGAGTCCTAGCAATAATAATAATGATTCTGATAGTAATAATGCATGCTGCTGGTTAAAATGTTAATCAAAAGCTGTCAGAAAACTTTTATTCAAGTGATGTCTTGTTTGTTGATTCATAATGCTAGCGGTAATCGTGTTCTCTTTGACACTCGCCTTATCTCTCTTCCTTAACATAAAATAGCCAAATTATTATTACTACGATTATTGTTGTAGATTTCTAAGATTTCACATCATGACTGTAAGCATTCTCAGGATCATCGCTACTCTAGCTCTCTGTGTGTTCCTAACAGAGAGCCAAACTTCATCATCACCTCCATCAGGTATGGCAATATTGGTACACAGTCTAAGTTGTCTAATCGCTTGCAGAAATCAATGCGCATGCTTTTATTCTATATTTGGGTGTATCATGGGCTCACCTCCAATACTATGCATGTGTATTGCGTCAATTATATTCTATTATTGTCTTTCTACGCTTATGTAACTATTTGCGAGCTTTTTCTGAGTTATTGGTATGAAAGATGAAGGTGATAATTCATCATAAAATTTAGTATGTTTGTTGACAAAGAGAAGGCGACACCAGAACGCTACACATTTAGAAACTTGAACCAAGTAATACACTATTCAAAAAATGTCTTTTTGGCACAAAACCAATGATACAAAACCTGCCAAGCTGTCAGCCAAGACAGACAATCTAGTCAATCTACAAACATGCTTCTCATTCTCCTGAAATTATTTCAACTCTGTCAGCGGTTGCTGCGCTCCCTGTTTAATTTGTTATCATACGCTTTGATCTAAATGATAGTCAGCAGATTTCAGGCTAAGTGCATATCCCCGCTATCCGTCAGAGATTATTGGTGTAGCTTTTTATGTGGTTAATGCTGCTGAAACTGCCCCCAGTTGTTGTTATGACATTTTGTCCGCGTCCGCTTTAACTGCTATTAACATCACAGCTTGTCAACTTATATCAGGCAAATCGAGCTCTCAAACAACTGTCACTGGTGTCTAATAGAAATTTTTCTTCTTACTACAGAAATCAATGCATGTTGTATCCAAAAATAAGAACAGCCGAACTCTTTGCGGAAGTATTCTTATGAGAGCATAAGATGAAAGTTGTACCCATAGATATAGTAAACTTTCATAGATATCATATAGTAAACTTTCATAGATATAGTAACCATAGATATAGTACCCATAGATATAGTAAACTTTCATAGATATCATATAGTAAACTTTCATAGATATAGTAACCATAGATATAGTACAACTTTCATAGATATCATATAGTAAACTTTCATAGATATGGTACCCATAGATATAGTACCCATAGATATAGTAAACTTTCACAGATATCATATAGTAAACTTTCATAGATATAGTACCCATAGATATAGTACCCATAGATATAGTACCCATAGATATAGTACCCTTAGATATAGTACCCATAGATATAGTACCCTTAGATATAGTACAACTTTCATAGATATCATATAGTAAACTTCCATAGATATGGTAACCATAGATATAGTACCCATAGATATAGTAAACTTTCATAGATATCATATTGTAAACTTTCATAGATATAGTACCCATAGATGTAATACCCATAGATATAGTACAACTTTTATCTTATGAGAACATAAGATGAAAGTTGTACCCATAGATATAGTGAATTTTCATAGATATAGTAAGGGTTTATTATATCTATGGTTGTACCATATGAACAATCATCTGAAAGAAATCACATTTAAATGTAGAGGTGTAACTATATTAAACAATAACATTAGATAACTGACTCACTGGATATGGAAATGTCTAAACAAAACAATGTTGAAAGAGATGATTTGTCCAAAGTTTTGATAAACAACGAAAGTTCAGGCTTTTCAATTTAAATTTTTTAGCTACTTCATATTATTTTCGGATGTTTACATTGGTCTCTCACCTTTCACGGTTAATCGTGAACTGCGACTCCTCGTGAACTGCGACCCCTGTGAACTGCGACTCCCATGATAATCCACGAAATAGAAACAAATAAACTCACATCGACTTAAATTACTTTTCACTAATCATAAGCATTTTCCTTTTTATATTAAATTCATTAGACAATTTTGAGAGTCAAGGACGTTTAAGAAGCATGATGAAGAATGTTACAAGCGCTTTGTACTTTTAAACTTCACAAAACAATAGAAAAAAAAGCGAGCGATCGCTATCACTATTATGGTTGTTGAGGCATTTCACAAGGCCAAAATATGAGAGATATTGTTTTTTAGTTTTTTATGTTTGTTTTTATATATTTTTGGTTTTTTAATTTTTTAATGAGTATTTTTACCTCGTGAAATACTGAAGCCGTAGTTGAGACGTGAAGTAGCGAGGAACTACTGTATGAATTAGACACAGAGGCATGTACTATTACTGCTCTATTACTGTACTATGTACCATTACTGCTCTAAAAGGATTATAATTTGGTCCTGGCTGTAAAAGAAAAAGTAGTTTTTTGTCAATTTTGGAAGTGTTTAGTCTGTCAAAATGATGGCTTGTTGAAACTGTATGCTTTTGCCTCAAGTCATGATTAGACTGACTACTATTTGCCTTATGAATGTGTTCAGCACTTTCTTTTAATGACAGCGGTATTATATCTAGCTGACTGGTGTTGGTTCATAATGCTTTCATGTTGCTCACAGTTCATTGGCTACCCCTATTGTAACCTAGTACTATTTTTGGTTTCTTTTAAATTAGTAGCCTGCAATTAGAAGGGCCACTAAAAATCATTAAAAATGACATTTATGAAACCCTATTGAATAAAATATCGCTTGCGTATTATTAATAAAAAGCAAGCATATATAAACATCGATAAGAGGGCATAGACATGCCTGATCAATCTATGCAGCTATTAAAGTCTTGGCACCTTGTATGCCCTTTGCTCAGCATCCACTTCATCAAGCAGCAGGAGTATTCATAGTGTTAGAGAATGGTGTAATATCTGTTCATTTATGTAGAAACCATTCTAAAATTTGTTTCTTTTGGCATGCCGTTTATACAATGGTGCATTCAAATCCAGCTGACTATGTATCGTCACTGCCGCTGTTGTGTTACAGTCAAGCCTCGACTTAAGATCACCTCAAAATTTCATAACATGACGTAAATATAGTGCAAACTGTGTTCTTTACATATGGAGTAATTGTCAGCATGCATTGTCCAAAGTTTCTCAAAACATTTCACTCATAAAATCAGTATGTCTGTAGACAGTTCTGTGGTGTGGTTTTATGTTCAAGTATTGTTTTATGGTGCTCAATTAATGTAAAAGATTGTTTACAGCCAAAAGTGAGCCTTAGTTTTAAGGTGGTTATCTTAAAACAAAGGCTTCAAACAAAAGAATAACAAAAGAATAGTAATACTGTAATAACGCATTACCTTGAGTATTAACCTTTGACTATATTTAATTATAGACCAAATTTCAATTGATTATAAAGTATTCTGCAAAAAACTATTTTCGGTTAAAACAAAGTTTTCTATTCCTTAATCATTTTCAGATGTTTTGTAGATTTTACCCTGGCGATATCTTCTCTTATGTAACCTCAAACTCATATACTCACAGATTTAGCTATAAACAGACATTGGCAGATTTAGCTATAAACAGGCATTGGCAGATTTAGCTATAAACAGACATTGGCAGATTTAGCTATAAACAGGCATTGGCAGATTTAGCTATAAACAGACATTCACAGATTTAGCTATAAATATATATTCACAGATGTACATGTAGCTATATACGGATTTCCACAGATGTACATTTAGCTATATACAGATATACACAGATGTACATGTAGCTATATACGGAATTCCACAGATGTACATGTAGCTATATACAGATATTCACAGGTTTAGCTATAAACAGATATTGACAAGGTATGAAGTATGTCTGGGTGTATTTTTGGGTGTGAAGTCAATTGGTTCCCATGCTAAAGTATTTTTGCAGTAAAGACCCATCATCCTATGACTAATATTGCTGATTAACCAGAAAATTATTACTTTATTCGTAGCAATTCTCCCATTTTATCACTTTGCAATTGTTTACAGTTTTTTTTTACTCCTATAACTCTACAAAGCTTGACTGTCACTCGTAATCTATTCAATTCTTCTCTACAAAAAATATTAATGACATATTTCCTCTTCATAAAATCTATATGCAGTTACAAATCTGAACGAGACATCGCTCAATCATCCGTATTATGCTAAATATTGATAAAGCTGATAAGCATAGCTGTGAGAACAGAGGTCCACGGTAGTGTCACTTTTCAAGTTTTGATGTCATGCCAAGAAAGAATTGGCTATGCCATGATTGGTGAACATTTGCAGTGCCACTGCAGCTGGTTAACATCTCTAGAGAATGAAATGATATAGTGTTTAGTAATATGAGTTTCTTTAGTGTCCAATAAGGTCATAGAGCTTAGTTGGTATCCAATAAGGTCATAGAGTTTAGTTGGTATCCAATAAAATCATAGAGTTCAGTTGGTATCTAATAAGGTTATACCCTAGGACACTTTCATTTCGCTAGTATTTAGTTTCGTGAGTAGCACACAGAGTTAAATTTCACTGCAACTTAATTTCACGGTTCTGATGAGTGCGAAAATATAGTGATGTGAGAATAAATGTTGTGGAACAAAAAGATTAGCTTCCTCAGGTCCAGTTCGCTAGTAAGAAAAAATTTTAAATTTGGGACTAGTTTGCATTTGTAAACCGCAGGTAAAAATGTGTGGGTGAGATCGATAATTCAATTTGATCGCTTGCTGCCATTTGTTTCTTGGACTATCAATGACGTCTAGGTCTTTCACACTCGAGTCCCAAGAAGAAGAAAATAGATAACAACCAACTTCACAACTAGAACTGTATAACATGGTTGGACCTGGTGAGGGTTGTTATTGTTTTCGGCTGGTAATAAAATTCATCACTACAATAATTATTATTCAATTTCATGACTTTCCCTACCAGACTTTCATTCTCATCAGTTACAAATTTGGTGACTAAACTGATATCATCATCTTCTTCATTTGTCTTGGCTTTTCCAAAAAAAACTTGTTATCTTAATGTGCGTTGCCATGCTGCTCATTCGGTGTATTAGCTATAACGAGTTTACCAGAAATTTCCCAATGAGCCCAACCACACACGAAAATTACCTGCATTTCTAATATGACGATTTTATTGTGGATATCAATGAACAAAGCTATTTAATTTTGCATTTGCGCTCGTTCGATACGATAGTTTAGTTTCGCTCATGAAATGTCCGCGAGAGGATGACTCCGCGAATATGTGAAAGTTAGATGACGCGAATACATAAGTGTCCTAAGGTAGAGTTTAGTTGGTATCCATTAAGGTTATAGAGTTTAGTAGGTATCCAATAAAGTCATAGAGTTTAGTAGGTGTCAAATAAAGTCATAGAGTTTAGTTGGCATCCAATAAGGTTGTAGAGTTTAGTAGGTATCCAATAAAGTCAGAGTTTAGTTGGTATCCAGTAAGGTTATAGAGTTTAGTTGGTAGGCCCTATCCAATAAAGTCAGATTTCAGTCAGTATCCAATAAAGTCATAAGGTTTAGTTGGTATCCAATAAAGTCATAGAGTTTAGTTGGTATCTAATATAGTCATAGAGCAGTTAGTGTCCAATAAGGTAACAGAATTTCATAACTAAATAATTATTATACAAAAAGGATTCTTAGCAGAGCAACGCATGTAGACACCAGTTCAACAGGCCATCGGTGAATTAACAATGTGTGCAACAGTGAACATGTGAACAACAGTATGTTCACCAAATCTGCTGTGGTGAGAAAGCTGCCTCCAATATTGCAAAATAAAAGGGCTTACTAGTTGAAATGCTCACACACCCTCTACTTCTGTCGCTCACCTCTTGTAGCTTGCCTTGAACCTCCTATAGTATCCCATGCTAATTACAACCGATCGGGTTTGGCCGACGGTGCTCTCGCGACATACTCCTGCATCGCTGGGTATGAGGCCACCGGAAGCATTCATAGAACATGCAGAGATGGAACTTGGGAATCCAGTGGGGCTGAACTTTATTGTTCTGGTATGTGCTTGCATAGTAATGCATCATATTTTATTGCATTGTATAGAATTGTAATGCATCATATTGCACTTTAATGCATCATATTGCACTTTAATGCATCATAATGCATTGTATATCATTGCAATGCATCATATTGCATGGTGAATGTTCTGACATCGTATTGCATCATATTGCATTGTATACTATCGTAGTGCATCGTATGCATTGTATAGCACTGCAATGCATGGTAATGCATTGCGATGCATTGTCTTGTATAATTGGTTTGAGTAGTGCTGCTACTTTCCCTTTCACCTTCATTGTTGTCGTCTGTCTTTGCATGAACTACTGATAGTATAAGAGCTGGCTGCCATGTTACATTGTGCATTGCTTTATATTGTATTGCGGCAATAACTTGAATACAATACAATGAAGAGATCTTTGGATTGCATTGCACTATTCTGTTTGTACAGAAATAGTCTTACAGACAGAAAAGTCTTTATCTTCCAGTGTCTGGTTTTGGTAAAAACTTTTATGTATCTCTCCTTTTAAAATTGCCTTAAACAACTTAACAATTGATACTAATCTTGAGCTTTTATAGGCAAAATCTTTAACTTTGCTATTGACGTGTTCATGAAATCTTTTTTCTAGTTAATTTTTCCTAAATTGTAAAATAATAATGAGTAGGTTTTGTTAAGGGGAGCAAATGAGACAGAGATGCATTAGTTTCATAGCTTTGGAAAGACGTCTGCCAAAATGACAAAAGGTGATTTGAAAAATGACAGAGAGCTAACCAGAGCTTATCAGTTTTCCACAATAACTGTCTGTTGCTTTACAGCATGCGCCAGACCGCGTTGGAGACAGGGCACTCCCTCATTGATGAGCAAACCATGTGGCAGACGGCGTTTATCATTTTTCACAATCCGGTCGTTGTCATTCTGAGTGACGGCCTGAAATGAAAAGGCCGATCATTGCAATAACATGAAAATCTCATAATTATGTGACTGTTTGTGTTTGGCAAAGAAGGTGATGAATTTGGCTTTTCTAATAATTGGTTTTCAATTTTTAAAAAGGATTGCCTGCAACATTGCAGGAATGAAAGGGGACAAAGGGCGTAAAGGGAGGAGGAGTTAGCCATATTTCTTTACATAGAGTTTCATAACTAGTGCCATCAAAAAACTTTGTAATGGCATGATTAGCCGCGGTCAGGTTGAACTTTTAGAGGTTGTCTATGCTGTTAAATTAGGTCATACTAATACTTCCTGTGTGACTTCATTGGCAGGAAAGAGAATCATTTGATAATAGAAAAACTATCATTTGTTTATTAATTGGACTGTTTTATGTTTGTGGCAGCCGCTCTGTATTTGTATAGGTAGGCTTGTTCTAGGAATGACACATACTCTGGCTGCATTTATATGTTTTATATTAATATAAAACATGTTTTATTTGTAGCCCTACATATACATATATGCATACTATATGTATATGTAGTTATATACATATAAAGCCCTACATATACATATATGCATACTATATGTATATGTAGTTATATACATATAAAGCCCTACATGGAAAGATTTGTTGAAGCATATTACATTTAACAAAACAATTAAATGGTTATGATTTTCTACAGCGAAAGGATAAATATAATGGATAGCACAATGTCACAACTCAAAATAAAATCAACTGTTTTCCGTGGATGTATGTACATATAGATAGGTAATACTTTATTAACATTGGTAAGCATTAGCCAAATGATGGTTTTGTTACATACCGAAAGACAGAAAATCAATCAATAAATAAAATGAAAATACAGAAATCAGGAATTATTAAGCGAGTTGAACAAATATAATATATATAACTATATAATATATATATTTTGTATATTATATAATTATATATATATTATATTTATATATATTATATTTATATATATACAGTATATATATAAATCAAAATAGTATTGTAGAGGAGTCGGAATAGTGAGTGCATGAATGCTGTGAAGGGGTTTTTTTTGTCTTTTTTATTCAGAAGCTCAAAATCGCTAGTTGTAAGTAAAACAAAATACTTGATGTAATCTCCAAAAAAGAGTGAATCACTTTGAATTATCCTCAAACTTATCCTTAATCCTCAATTTATAACATAACTCACATACATTTTTATAGAACTATTTTTAGCAACATATCACTAAATACAATTATGGGGCTTTCATCAGCTCAGCTTTGTGACATATTGGATAGTGAAGTTGTCGAGATGACTACAATTTCTTCACATTGTTTTATAAAATATGAAAACCTTCCATGGCTTTTTATTGGCTAATAGCATTAAGCATTGTCCTGTAATAGGCTTACCAAAATTATAATGCAGTGAAATTCATCTCAAGGTTGAAGGGCAAACCTAGAATGTGAACAAGGCTACAAGCACAACGGTAGAAGCGCAGATCCTGTTTGGTGACAGGCAGCCTATTTACTGGGTTCAAATTGCATGACCTTGACCTCAGAGTTTTTTATACTCTTCGTTTTCAGGCTTTTTTTGCCATTTTGTTTAACGTAAATATTTTTTCAAGGGTATCTTTACTAGGAGTATAGTAAGAAATTCATAGCAGTAACAGCGAAATTTCACCTGATGGTTTTTGCACGATCAGGTAAATATCACGAATTCTTTGTGCAGGTCTCTCATTGACAAAATGTTGTGTAGTTGGATTTTTATGGCTTGTCTATTTTTACCCAGTTTGAGTTTAGATTTGTGTCAAGGTTATTTAATAACGCTATTATTTAAACAAAACTTAAACATTGTCTTGAGTTAAATATATTCAAATTTCTGATAATATTAGTAATAACTTTAGCCTGCTAACACCAAGGTAAAGTATTTTTCACTTTTGATTGGAAAAATCAGTATAGCCAACAATGTATATCTGATTGTCTAACGATATTTGCGCTAAATAGCAAAGTAATATCACAATAACACGCAATAATAAAAATAAATAATAATATACTTTGTACGTTTGTTTGATTCAGATCACTGACCACCGCCGCTATGTTAAGGTTACAATGCATAAATATGACTATAAACGCACCGGTCTGCAGTAAATAGAGTTCAACTGCTCACTTTGGAACGGTTTCAATACCATTATTATTATTAGTTGATTGTTCTCAGCTCTTTGTCTGGTAGTATACTGGTATCCGGTAAAGTCCCTTCTCTCAGATATTTAGTACTTTCCATAATATTCTTACAGATCCCAACAGGGCAGAAAGCTGTTCTTTGTCTATCTCCTTCTTTCCCATGTCCGACTTCCCTGATTCCTCTCTTAGATTTGCCCCAGCTCCCAGAGCTCCTAATCACAACAGGTATCCCTACCGGGGTCTTCCACAGTTCCCTATTTCTCTAGCCAGTTCCTGGGACTTATCTTTCTTTTCTCTTTCTTCCCCTTCCACTCTCTCATCACCAGCCATAGCAATATCTACCAACCACACATGATTTACCTCTTTATCTAGTACTAATATGTCTAGTCTCCCTGTCTTTATTATATGGTCTGTTTGTATGGTGAAATCCCACACTACTTTTGCCTTTTTGTTCTTTGCAACTTTTTCTGCTACATGGTCGTATCAGTTTTTCGTATGTGGTAGTTCATACTTCCCACATAAGTTCCAATTTACAAGCTATGCAACCTTATCATGCCTCTTATATGCACCCTGAGCAAGTTTTCCACACTCACTCAGTATGGGAAATATAGGTTCATCTCTCTCGTTATACTCCTGTATTTCGGTGTTTCTTTTGGTTTTCTATATTGAATTTTTGCCATCTCGTAGGTATTGCTTGATCTTGTGCTGCAGTTATCAGTCCCTCAGTTTTTTATTTCATAAATCAGTTCTTTATCCACTTGTAACCATTCTCTCTTCTGTAATTTCTTATCAGCTTCGGGTATTGTCCATGCAGAGCCTTTTTTGACCAATATTTCTCGCTCTCATTCTTAATTTCATTGCTGTTCTCTCTTTTGCTGCTGTTCTTTGTTAGTGTTCTTTGCTATTATCACTTTTGCTATCATCATTATTATTATATTTCTCAACTTTCAAGAACAGGCCATTAGGAAAGTCAATAAGTTGCACCAGGAGATACCAATCTTATAGCCTCTACTAACCAACATACACTCTTCAATTTTTTGCTGTAGGTCCAGTTACATGTAGTTGTGGCTAGCACAGGATCTAACGCAGTATTTTTGCTGACCAAAGGAAAATGATTTAAACAGCTGCAGCTTAAAGGGAAGCCTATATGCGTGTTAGACAATGTCTCCTTGGTCTGTACATCTGATTAGATGGCCAGATAAATAGCAAAAGGCAGTGAAGACTGTAAAATCCATAAAAACATCCTCTTGCAAACTGAACATTTTATTTAAAAGATGTGTTTACACCACAATAGTTTGTCGGAGTTGTGTTCCCGTTGAGAAAGTTGCAGTCAAAATGTTTTCTAGTCTTTTTATGATTTGAAATATATTTTTGCAAAGATTTTTGACCAAATAATCTCAGACTCCAACTATAAAAAATAGATCACCTTACTTAGCCAATGAAATACAGCATCGATATCCATCCCATTTGCTTGTATTTTTGGCGCTATTAACATTACGAGTATGATTCGTCAATTCCATGTTGTGCTCGGTTAATAATGGCTTTTAAAATCAAACCAGCAGTATTCAGCATTTCACCAACCTTGTGTTGGCGACTGGCACAAAGTAATTTTTACAACCATTTGCGTTTTACTCCGACAGACTATATCAACAGACATTTTGTCCAACAGACATTGTGGAAACAACTCCAAGACATCGCCCTAGTGTAAACGCACCTTTTGGACTGTTCTTCTATAAAAAATAGACCTACATTTGAAACTTTAACCTTGCTAAAAATTTAGCATTCTGTCAACAGAGCTTCACAAACTTCACCTTTGTAATCAGTTATATGACTTCCTGTTCTATCCGTTGATGAACGCCAAAGTATAAACAGTAACATCGTATCTAGAACTATGTCAAGGTCTATAGCAAGAATTGCATGTTTAATTCTGCTCATATATTATATGTAGTTTCACTATTAATGGAAGCATTTCGCTGCTTCGAATTGGACTGTAGTTCGTCTGCTGTTTTTATTGCTAAATCTCTGTGACTACTTCGTAGTGATCACTAGCCATCGATTTGTTTGCATAGGCAATATTTTTCAAGCAGGACCGAACTTTAAAATTCTTATCACAACAATTTCATCAGCTCTTTTGCTATTGTCTTTGTTTACATCTTCACATTTTTGCCAGTCCGATTTGTTTCAGGACAACAACCAAAGTTATTATGAATCTCAATCCACTGAGTATCATAATTTATTTATCTCTAGCAACTAGCTTTGTTTAATACCATGGCAGCATGCATTGTGGCAGCAGCATTGTGTCAAGGATTATTGTAAATTGTTTGCTGATTTGTAACACATGACCTTTCAGATGTGACATGTATACTAGCTTCTCTATCGGCCTCTGCATGTTTGCTAAGAGATTCTCGACCATATTTGTTTTAGTAATCACTTGTAACTCGCCACCATCTGTAAGCATGGGATCATATAGGATTTACTACGGCAGTGGGTAAGATTACGTAACATTTCCTCTCTAAACTAAAAATAATATGTTGTCCCATTTTCTGTTTGTCTAATGTTTTGAGAAGCATTTCCTTATCCTACATTGAAACAAAACCATAGTATCTAAAATGTTGCCATTTTTTGTCTCGGAATCACGTTGTTTGTTAGATAGTGCCATCGTTATCAGCGAATCACTTGTGCTGTCAACTGTTGCCAGTCATTATCTGATGTTGTAACTGGATAAGCACTACCTAGTCACGCGTGAGGCACGCACTGATATCAAGACTAAACGGATATCAAGGCAAATAACATGAGCAATCGTCATTTCTTGTTTGTTGACTTGTAAAATTTCCTCCAATTGACAAATTTATCAGAGAAAACAACATAGTGTGAAAACTCTCCATATCGATGGAGTGTTTTGTAGTTGCTATTGGCCTCTCACCATTAGCTTCCATTTATAGATTGACAATGCTTAAACAGTGGCATTCCGGTATCCTTTAGAAGCCTAACAGACGCGTTTTCTCATGGTGGAACTGTTCAATCATCTTCCAACAGCTAAATATTTTCATTTTAAAGATAGATACAAACATTATTATCAGAGGTCAAGGTCGTTCAAAACAAGTTATACCATGAGACAAGCATAATTAACAATAGTAAAGGGAAAATATTATAAGAAAAAAGCTTTTTACATAACGCTATTCTATAATGTATGTGAAGAGCCTAGTAAGCATTGCGTCACATTCCTATAACTGCTTTGGTCATTAGTTTTTGCGCACTCTGGTCACCCTCAGTGGTGATTCATGGACAGCCAGCCTGTCCTCTGCACCGGTTGCCTTGGGTGGTCTAATGATGATGACCAATGATAGCGCTGCTTTTGGGTCACCAAATTTTGTTTGTTGCCGCTCTTTTTCTTTGTCTTGTTTTTAGTTTAGTTTCAGAGTCTAAGCAGATAAGACTTACCTGACATATTTACAGCTGTTTTTCACAAATAGCGAATAGACTAAAGAATGTGACGCTAGTATGCTAGTAATGTGATTACGGAGGCACAAGGTCAGTGAAATAGATGTTATAGATAATATGTCATTTTTCTTGCTATTCTGTATTATTTGTCAGTTTTCCTGCATGTTATGTTTCTACATAATGCTTTATACATTTTATGCTTTTTACTTTGTGTAGTAATATTCCACTAATTAGAATGCTTTTATCCATTGTATAGGTTTCACGATCTACATATCTAAAATAGACCAGTGAGCTATAACTCCAAACTTATCACGCAAGTATCTAGCGAAACTCTACAGTGAAACCTTATCCGGTGTTTGGAGAAAAAAAAGAATTTATCTGCAAACGGTACCGAGGCTCTACAGTTGAGCAATAATACAGTTTACAGTTCTACAGTTACACAGTTCTACAGTTTACAGTCCACAGTTCTACAGTCCACAGTTCTACAGTCCACAGTTCTACAGTCCACAGTTCTACAGTCCACAGTTCTACAGTCCACAGTTCTACAGTCCACAGTTCTACAGTCCACAGTTCTACAGTCCACAGTTCTACAGTCCACAGTTCTACAGTTACACAGTTCTACAGTTTACAGTCCACAGTTCTACAGTCCACAGTTCTACAGTCCACAGTTCTACAGTCCACAGTTCTACAGTCCACAGTTCTACAGTCCACAGTTCTACAGTCCACAGTTCTACAGTCCACAGTTCTACAGTTACACAGTTCTACAGTCCACAGTTCTCCAGTTTACAGTCCACAGTTACAAAGTTCTACAATTCACAGTTACACAGTTTTACAGTTCGGACAGTTTCGAGGCTCTACAGTATACCGAGCACTGCAACTACATAGGTCCAATTCAGCTAAGTGCATTTACATGTGCCTATCAGCCGCAACATTTTTTTTAGTAGATTGTTAAATGTTTGTACCACAATATTGGTGAACAATCTGACATCCAAATAGCTTCAGCTTGAGGCTGGCCTTATGTATTCAACTGGTTCATTAGAAGTAATTGCTGTGAAACATAAGTAACCATTCACACTACACCTTTCATTTTTCATTTGATACTTTTTATCTCTTGAAACATTTGGCTTACCTTAAAGATTTTTTATTATTTTTTGTAAAACAGACATCAGTTGGTGACCCTTGGGCTGCTTTGTACATCATCATCCGCTATAGGGACTGCGCGCGGGGGCAGTAATGTCGAGTGATACTGAGAGTGGTAGTTCGCGGGCGCCATCTCCTGATGGCTCGCTGTCGGATAAGTTAGATGATGATCTAGGTTCTGCACACACTCATTTAGTTACAGCGCAAGCGAATAGTACTAACGATGTTGGTAATCCTGAAAACAGTCCTCTTGAACCTAGAAGGTCAGAGAGATCTCGTAACCTTTCTCTCATAGGTAAAGAAAGTAGAACTTTAGAGTTGAAAACATTTTTAGTCAAGTCCATAAGTACTCAGTTGGTCGAGTATACTAAGTTGATATCAGATATTGAATCTTTTGATTTACACCAGTTAGAGGAATGTAGTTCTACCTTCCAACAGGGTTTTGATCATATCTGTACAGCGTACAAGGAAATGTGTGTTTTATGTGCTAATAAACCAGATAAGAGTGTAGAAAGTATGTTTAGCGATCTATCGAATGAGTTTGAGACTATCAAGGAGTCTATGACAGAAAGAGTGGCAGCCCTACAGATTCAGGATGAAGAAGAAGAAAGAGAGCTCAAAGAAGCTGAATCTGTACTGCAGAAAGCGAAGGAGCAGTTTGCAAAAGAGATGCAAATCTATGAAGAACTCAAAAGACAAAGGCAAAGTCGAAGAAATCCCACACCGAAAGAAGCAACTCCTGTCACACCACAAGACGTAATTGTTATTACTGAGAATGACACACCTCGGCCATTACCCCCACTTGCCAGTACAGACAAAGTAGAGCGCTCTGCAACGCCCGCCTCAGATGGATTAGATGCAGTGCGTCAGCTTGCAGAAAGTCTTGTTTCAACAATGAATAAAGCCACTGCAAAAAGAACATCAGTAGAACCTTCTCTTTTTACAGGAGATTTGCTAGATTTTACTGACTGGCAAGTAGATCTAGATGCTTATTTAGAGGCTGAAAACATCAATGGGAAGGAACGTCTCAGACACCTAAAAAGGTTCGTTGGAGGAGAAGCCAAGAAGTGCATCAATGGACACTTTGTGACCAATACTAACGAAGCATATCTAGATGCAAGAGCTATGCTTAAAGAGAGATATGGCAACAAGCAAAGTATTGTTCGCACTTTTCGCAACAAGCTTGCTGCTTGGCCGAGAATACATCCCAAAGATGGGAAAGCACTCCGAGAATTTGGAGATTTTCTATCACACATTAGGAGTGGAATGCAATCAACACCAGGGCTCGCTATACTAAATGATTGTCAAGAAAATGAAAAGCTGAGTGATAAGTTGCCAGACTGGCTTAAAAACCGATGGGCCAGAGTAGTAGCCAAAGCAGTCAAGGAAGACTCCTATCCAAGCTTTAGTGAGTTTACGAGCTTTATACAAGACGAAGCCGACGTCATGCTACTACCAATATCGCTGCAAGCATCAAACCCCCAAAGCAAAACTGTTAAACAGCAAGTTCGAACTAGAACTTTCAAGGCGAGCACCATAGAAATCAAAGTTCTGTGTCTGTTCTGTAAAAAAGATTCTCATGCTACTACACAGTGCTTTAAGTTAGAAGCTCTGCCCTATGCAGATAAAACCAAATTTGTGTTCGATAATCGTTTGTGCTTCAGCTGCCTGCGAGCTGATGGTCATCGATCAAAGGACTGCCCAAACAAGGCCACGTGTAAAAGGTGTAGTAAGCCTCACCCAACAGCAATGCATACATTTGAGAATATAGGGAGGACTAGGAAGGACCATCCTGAAGAAAGGATAGCTAAACCACGTGACAACAGCACCACAATGAATACTAAAGTAAGTGCAGAGGCAAGTCAAGCTGAAACCCGCAAAGAAGTGAGGTGCAATACGGTTAGAACCACCAATGATGGCGTGGCTTGCATGGCAATCCCTGTTTACGTCAGCGCAGGAAGTGGCAAAGAAAAACTTGTGTACGCTCTCCTTGATACACAGTCAGACGCTTGTTTCATATCAAAAGAAACAGCTGAATTTATTGAACCAAGAGGTAGACCAGAGCAAATCACTATGAGCACGCTCAATGGATGCTCTACACAAACAACAAGTAAATATGTTAATATCAAACTGAGAGGATTCTCAACTAATGAAGTTACATCCATAAATGCTTATGAGCAAGATGCTATCACATGCAACAGAGAACAGATACCAACTGCAGCAAAAGCAGATGCAACGGGCCATCTGCAGGATATCGCCGAAAAGCTACCTCCGCTACTTGACATACCAGTAGGTCTCTTGATTGGTACTGATTGTCCACAAGCCCTCACTCCGCTTGACTCAGTACCTGGAACGGCAGGAAAAATGTTTGCTATGCGAACAATGTTTGGATGGACTCTGTGTGGAGGCAAACCTCAGAATGGAACCAGATCTATACACAAGACAGATACTAAGGACAAAGAGATTCTGAACATACTTGACCAAGAATTCAAAGATACTGAATCTGGTAAGGTATCACAGAATGATCTGCAATTTGTAAAAATATTGGAAAATGGAACTACTCAGACCCCTGATGGAAATTATGTTCTGCCACTCCCGTTCAAATACATGCCAACTCTCCCAAATAACAAAGTACAAGCACAAAAACGCTTAGATCAGCTAATAAGAAAGCTCAAAGCAGACGAGTCTTACAAAGCAGAGTATTTCAAGTTTATGCAAGCCTTAATCACAGCAGGACATGCAGAAGAAGTGACAAACACATCCCCGACAGATAAGTGCTGGTATATACCTCACTTCGGAATACGGCACCCAAAGAAAAAGAAGCTACGAGTAGTCTTCGATGCGAGTGCCAAGTATAACGGCATCGCTCTGAATGATGCGCTCCTTCAAGGCCCCGACCACATTAATAGTTTAGTGGGTATACTATGTCGATTTCGGCTAGAAAAGATTGCTATCTGCTGTGACATTCAGCAGATGTTTCATAACTTCTATGTCCAGCCAGAACACAGAGACTACTTAAGGTTTTTGTGGGTAAACGAAGACTTGTCTACTTGCAAGGAATACCGAATGACTGTTCATCTTTTCGGTGCTACCTCGTCACCTGGAGTAGCCACGTTTGGTCTAAGAAAGCTCGCCAATGACCATCGCAGCATATCTGACAAAGCAGCAAATTTTCTCATCCATGATTTTTATGTGGATGATGGGGTGACAAGTATTGCCAACCAACGTGAAGCTATTCAATTGATTGACAGCGCAAGGAAGATATGTTCAAAAGGCAACATCAGGCTTCACAAGTTTGCTAGCAATGATCGACACGTTCTTGCCACAGTTCCGGAGACCGAAAGGTGTGAGACAATTCAAAAGCTTGATTTGCTGCAAGACCACCTACCAAATGAACGAACTTTAGGCCTAGAGTGGTGTATTGACACCGATCGTTTCCAGTTCGTCAACAACATTAAAGAAAAGCCAACAACTAAGCGTGGTTTGTTGTCAACTGTAGCCCAAGTGTACGACCCTCTTGGGCTCCTTGCTCCTTTTATTTTGAAGGGCAAACAGCTATTACAAGCATGCACATCGTCAAAAGAACCATGGGACCAACCAATCAGTTGTGACTTGCTTGATGATTGGAATGCTTGGGTATTCGAACTGCAAAAGTTAGAAACTGTAAAAGTACCGAGATGTATCAAGCCACCATGTATGGTAAGCCCACGATATGAACTTCATCACTTCAGTGATGCAAGCCTTAAAGGATATGCAGCTTGCACATACTTAAGATTAATAAATCCAAATGGAACCACGAGCTGCGCATTGCTAATTGGAAAGTCAAGAGTCAGCCCATTGAAACCAATCACAGTTCCTAGACTTGAACTCCAAGCAGCAGTTATGGCCACACGCCTGGGCACTATGGTAAAAAAGGAGCTGAGAGTCCATGTAGACAGTGAACACTATTGGACAGACTCCAAGATAGTTCTGGGCTACATTGCCAATGATACCAAACAATTCCGCATGTACGTCGCCAATAGAGTTCAAGAAATCAAAGATGCGAGCTCTCAAGAACAGTGGAATTATGTGGCCACTACGGATAATCCTGCAGATATTGCCTCTAGGGGTGCGAATATAGACCAACTGTTGCAGTCAACATGGTTTGGTGGACCTTTATTTCTGAGACAAGCCAACCTTGAAAGCTACATAGACAAACACAAGATCAAAGGTGATCATATAGAGAATGATCCAGAACTTGAGACCGTCAAAGCTATGGCCACATCAACTATACCCAAAATCCAGATGTCTTCTAGATTTGAAAAGTTTAGCCAGTGGAAGGATCTGACTCGAAGCATTGCGGCGCTTAGCATGCTACCTAAAAGAGCTGATAATAAAGACAAAAAGGTAACTCTTGCAGACTTATCTAAAGCCGAAACAAGAGTAATCAAGGTTCTTCAAACTGAACATTATGCTGATGAAATTTCTCAAATAAAATGCCAAAAAAGAGTGGGAAAGAAAAGTTCCATCTTCAAACTCAACCCACTGTTAGATGGATCTGGAATACTTCGTGTTGGTGGAAGACTTGATAGGGCTACTACATTAGAAGAAGTCGAAAGGCGCCCAGCAATTATTCCGAAAGACACGCACATAGCCAAATTGTTGGTACAACACTTTCATGAAAAAATACATCATCTTGGTAGACAAAGTACCTTGGCAGCAATCAGATCTGGAGGCTTCTGGATACTCAACGCTTCCAATGTAGTCAAAAATCTCATCAGCTCTTGTGTTATATGTTCCAGACTCAGAAAGCAACCTGAACAGCAACAGATGGGCCAGTTACCTCCGGAACGAATAGAGCAAACCCCACCATTTACTCATGTAGGCATGGATGTATTTGGTCATTTTATGGTGAAGGACAGGAGATCAGAGCTCAAACGGTGGGGACTGTTGTTCACGTGCTTATACTCCCGAGCCATTCATATCGAACTGTTAGAAGAATTGACCACGGATGCATTTATCAACGCATTGAGATGTTTTGTGGCCATCAGAGGACCTGTTTTGACGCTATTTAGTGATCAAGGCACTAACTTCATGGGTGCACAGAATGAGTTTCAAAGGCAAATCGATGTGACTACAGATGAAGATGTAAGAAACTACCTCATCGCAAATAAAATAGAATTTCGAATGAACAGTCCAGATGCGAGTCACCAAGGAGGTGTATGGGAGCGAATGATCAGGTCTGTACGAGCTGTGTTAAATGGCATGGCTGCTAAGTATAAGGGAAGGCTTGGAACTCAAACCCTGAGAACTGCTTTTTATGAAGCGGCAAGTATATTAAACCATAGACCTCTCACAACAACCAACATCAGCAGCGCTGATGAAGATATAATCACTCCCAACCATTTGTTGACCATGAAAAGCACCCAGCTTGCAGCTCCACCACCAGGAAAGTTTCAGAATGACGAGCTCTATAGGCGGACACAATGGAAAATAGCTCAGCAATTTGCTCAGGAGTTTTGGGTCGCCTGGAAAGCCGACTACATGCGGCATCTAACCCTGAGACAAAAGTGGTTAAGTAGTAAAGAAAGTGTCAAGGTGGGAGATGTTGTGCTTCTAAAAGAAGACAATCAGCCTAGGAACGCCTGGAGATGGGGAGTTATTGAAGACGCCATAAAAGGTGAGGACGGTCTTGTACGCAATGTGATCCTGCGGCTTGCCAACAGGCACTTGGACAGAATGGGCAGACCACTGGCACCTGCGACAATGCTAAAACGACCTATCCAGAAGATAGTCGTGATCGCCAAAGCGTAAATGTGGCTTTGGACGTTATCGTAGATATAGTGTAGCTTAATCAAATAGCATGATCATTATATGTAGAGTATTTTAGCAATTATATATTCAATAAATCAAAACTTTAAAGAGCATTGGGACCATATTATTTTAGTAAATTTGATAAATTTAGATGGGAGTGTGAAGAGCCTAGTAAGCATTGCGTCACATTCCTATAACTGCTTTGGTCATTAGTTTTTGCGCACTCTGGTCACCCTCAGTGGTGATTCATGGACAGCCAGCCTGTCCTCTGCACCGGTTGCCTTGGGTGGTCTAATGATGATGACCAATGATAGCGCTGCTTTTGGGTCACCAAATTTTGTTTGTTGCCGCTCTTTTTCTTTGTCTTGTTTTTAGTTTAGTTTCAGAGTCTAAGCAGATAAGACTTACCTGACATATTTACAGCTGTTTTTCACAAATAGCGAATAGACTAAAGAATGTGACGCTAGTATGCTAGTAATGTGATTACGGAGGCACAAGGTCAGTGAAATAGATGTTATAGATAATATGTCATTTTTCTTGCTATTCTGTATTATTTGTCAGTTTTCCTGCATGTTATGTTTCTACATAATGCTTTATACATTTTATGCTTTTTACTTTGTGTAGTAATATTCCACTAATTAGAATGCTTTTATCCATTGTATAGGTTTCACGATCTACATATCTAAAATAGACCAGTGAGCTATAACTCCAAACTTATCACGCAAGTATCTAGCGAAACTCTACAATGTAAATTGGCAAGGTTTTGGTGCTTGGTGTCTGGTATAAGGTGTAGTGGATTTTCTAGGGAGGTAGAAATGTAATGGAGGGTCAGACAGATTGGAGATGCGATCTGAGTATTTTAGACAACAAATATCTCATAGCAGAGTTAAAGATGAACTTGCATGAAATTTTAATAAATCTTATGAGATAGTATCAGTGCTTTTCTATCATTTGTGATTGTTTTTGATGTTTGAGTCGATCTGACTGCCAGGATGTTTCAAGATTAAAATTCACAAAATTTGATCTTGGTTAAGACACCCAGGTCTGGGGAAAGTGCGATTATGATGTCTACAGTTGCAAAAAGGCCGGCGGAATAATGACTTGTTATGCTGCAACTTGAATGCAATGGCTGATATAAACTATAGAGACGATAGCAATTAGTGACATCATTTTGCCTGTATTTTTCTTCTTAAACATTTTGGTAATCGGAGCACTTCAAACATTAAAAACAATGGCAAGGGATACAAAATACCAATACTTTTTGATAGTCTCATAAAATTTTGTGTGAGTTTAACCTTAAAAATATTAAGTGAACATCTTGTTATAGGCAAGAGGCCTGCTATGATTTTAAATGTATTATAGACGTTAGTGTGAGTTTTTAGTATGTTTTTCTCAGATGAGATGACTGTCTTAGTCAAAGTTTAATTGACTATTTCGTGATAAATGGCTTCTGAATTAAAAATGCCATTTTTAGGAGTTATCATTCCTTTGAAGAATTGATTGTAATTTATACTGTTCTACAAAGTTATAGAATTCGACTATTCAGTGTATCTTGGTAGAAACTGAGCAAAGACTTATTGCAAACAGATATTTGTACTGTCCAAAATGATCAAATTTAGTAACATTTTATAAATTGTCATGTTAAGCCAAGATATTTTCAATAACTTGTAAACTATGAAAAACATTTCCACGGCAACCTGTTGCTCCTGTTTTTCATTAATTCTAATCTTATTCTTATGGAGGGTAAGAGGATGTTACTATTAAGCATTTGTCAATCTATAAATAAAATATGCTGGTAGAAGGCCATTAGTGACAAGAGAAGAATCCATCTTCTGAGAATAAATGAACCTTACAAGGTATGCTCTATTCTCTCATATGTTTGGTGAAAGAAGGATAAAGAAAATGTAGTTATTTAAAAAATTTAATAAAACAGCAGAGTAGTTTCTACATTATTGTTTTTAAACTAAAATTATGTAAAGTTATTTTTATTACAGCTCAATTTTCAATTTAATCTAATTAATAACTTGTATGAATAGCTGTGGGGATTACAACACGCAGTCTCTAATCTACATCAAATATTGCTTGGCAGCGGTGGACTTTTTTTATGATTACTGTTTCCATTTCTTCATATCACCTGTTATATTTAACTCTCTGGTCTTCCTTGCTTTTCAAATTATACATGTAGATATGAACTTTACTATCACCGGTCAGTGCTATTCAAAGCAAATTAGGCCATAAGACAAAGAAAGACCAAAAAACAAAAAACATGTATCATAAATAAGTTTCCTTTAAAGGTCAAGTCATAATACACTTGTTTTATTACTTTATAAGTAAAGTTTTTTTTCCAATTTTTTCAATTTCTTTATTATAATTTTCAAGTTGTAAAATCTTTTATTTGTTCTGATAATTTCTATTTCAATTTCACCGTAGTTCACCAACGTTCTGGCTTGGGAACCCGCGTTAATCAAATTTTATAATGATTGTTTTTCTGCTGAGCATTCAGGTTTGAAGACTGATGCTATTTTTTCAAACAAAGCTATGTTCCACAGTTTTAACTACTAGCTTCAAATGCTTTTAAAATCAATAACACTGCGTACAAGACCAATGTCACCCAAGTGAGTTTCTCTTTGTCACACATAATAATAATAATAACCCTATTGATTCTTATCGTAGTCCTACTATTTGCAGGTATGCGGTAGGGAGTATAGTTACATACACCTGTTACTCTGGGTATAATATAAGTGAACCTTCTGAGATCACGTGCCTAGCCAACCAATCATGGTCTCAGCCCCTTCCAGTGTGTACCAGTAAGTGCTGCAAAACAATCTAAGAGTTGTCCATTCTCTGTGGTCACAACTACCAGTTGCTGCACTTAATTGCCTCTGTTACAACTTCAGTTGTGCTAAAGTGATGCAAACTAACTTGAATTGTGCTACATGTAATTTTTTTTTAAATATTCATTTAAATTCATTTGATTTTATTTACTTAATGTAGTTTATGTAAATTCGGATTACATACAAGTTATTAAATTGTAAAAAGAACTATCATTGCTCTAAATGCAGTTATGGTGTGATTCCAGAGAATCGTGTACATCTTACCTTTTCATATATGCCTATTTTCTAACAATGTCTACAAATATACACAGTACAGACACTTTAATTCTTTATTCTACTTGGTAGAGAAAGACTGCGGGATTCCACCTTTAGGGGATGGACTTAATGTATCCTATACTACGACTGACTACTACAGCAGGGCCGAGTATACATGTCAAGTTGGCTATGACCTTTACTCTAATGGATACCGACAACGATCGCCGTCATATTTTGCTCGATGTCTCTCTACTGGTTTATGGGGAACAATTCCTACATGCCAACGTAAGTTGGAGTCTGTTGAAGTGTGTCTCTTTAAGCTCCTATCTGGTGTATTTTTATGTCTGGTAGCTAGAATTTTTAATTTACTTATTGTATTCGGCAAACTTTTCAATCAATCTGAAAAATCTTTACTAGAATAAGATAATCTATATATAAATCTCAGTGTCTTACTTTCTGTAGTTTGGTCTGTCCAGCTAAAGCTATTAAAATTTTGCAATGTAGAACCCGTAGTTCAAAAGATTTGATCTCAGAACCTCCCATCCTCCAGACGACTAGCTAACTAATTTAGCTACGCGAGATGCGTAAATTTATTGGCCGATATAAGTTGCTATTTAAGTTAAAATAAGCTCTCACTGCTCATACTAATAAGTTTAGCAATACGGATACTAGCTTGCTCAAATTAGTCATTGACAATGTGCCAGGCTAATGGCAATTAGCAGGCAACTATACCTGCCTATGTTTATAAGATGTTTTTTAATACCCTTCATTGCCTTGCATTCTGCTAATAAAAATATAATTTAAATTTACTGAAGGGGAGCGCATACTTCAAGGTCCATGTCAATAGGTTTTTTTTACTTTTTTTTACACCAAGGTCTATGCTGCAAAGAAAAAAAATGGAATATGTCAAAAATAAAGTAAAACAAAAGTATCTATTTACAATAGTAAGAGTGGTGTTTGTCTGTTCGTCTGTTTGTCCGAAGTCGCTGTTGAATGTTAAAAAAGAGATGACATCTCGCAGGATTTGAGCTCATTTCTTTCAACATGGTAAACTCAAACTCTAATAACTTAATAACAGTGTTGTTCCAACCTTGATTTAATAACTGCCTTGCCACATATGGGAATAATTGGACAGTTACTTATTACTCGTGGCAATCTCTTACAATGCACTAGACTACAAAGGTATTGGTATATTACAAAATGAGACTAATACTAAGTATTTATACAGGACTAGCCTAGCGACACACCCCCATACCGCGCTGTAATGTCGTCATGGAAACAGCCGTATCGCTCTCATTTGGTCGTGATTCAGTCTCCCTGTTTGAAAGTGAAACACCAGCGCGATACGTCATTTTTGTACCATGGAAACGGCCTTGGCGACTAATGGTGTCGCACTTGCGCGTGCATAGGCCCTGCTTTCCTGTTGCTGCATGTGCAGACATATGCCTTGACAGAAGGGATATGCTCTACTATAGCACTAATCACCATTCTACTATAGCGCCTTATGGAAACATGATCTACATGTTGGCCCAGCATAGCGCTTCAGCGTTCAGTGTCAACTGTTCGTTTTTAAGCTTTTAAGAGCTTGTAATCACATTTCCACATATTTTGGAAGCTACAACACAGCAGAGTAAGACATGGTGAACCTCTTGATACTAAATAACTGTAATGTAAATTTTGTTGCAGTCAACCTTTAAATATTTGAAATATTAACATCTTTTAGTGAGTTCCGTCAGGTGAATTATTAGCGATTCAATTTTGTCACTATGTTTGCTTGTCTACTGAAGATGTCTGTCACTCTATTACTTTTTGCAAATTCAGTGGCTTTTTCTAGATATGGCAGCTTCATAAGCATCTTTTAATATTACCGATTTTTTTTTGTTGAGTGACCAACCTTCAGATAACAGATTAAGCCCTTTTTTAATTGCCGAAAAAAAAAAGTTTTTGATTTCAATCAATGTGTATTTTGATATCTCTTTATATAATTACTGCTTTAGTTTTACCAGCAGATTGCAAGCTTTTGCCAGTTTGTGATGTTTTAAGCATTTCATATTCTTTTTGGTTGGTGTCAATAAATTCCGAGCGATTACTAATTTTTTGACAGCTTGTATCCTGAGCTCGTCTGTACCAGCGTGTGGCAATGTATGTGACAGGTGGCGGCATATCGAGCTGGAGAGTTTTGTGTTATCCATTGCATCTTTGGCGTAGCAGGATGCTGCCAAAACAGAATCTCAAACATGCTGACGCACTAATTGACTATGGAAAAAGTTGACAGAGGATGCGTCTGTTATTAACATATATGTTGTGATGGTGAGCTCATTCAACTAACTTGTTGACTTATGTTTTGTAGCTAAGAACTGCGGCTACCCTTCACAAATTCGCAATGGAGAAGTATTTTCAAGTGGATTACACCAATACATGGATGTCACTGTATATGAATGTAACCACGGTTACCAACTAGTTGGAAATCGTACTAGTTCTTGCTTGGCTGAGGGCTCCTGGTCTACAGCTCCTACTTGTAAAAGTAAGTTTGCTAGGACCCAAGTATAACTGTAATCAGAAGATAGCAATGAGATCTGATGCTGTCTTCGGTCAGTTGCATATATTCGCATTCCTATTGCTAATATCAGCGGTAAATGTTTTAATAACTTAGGATAGTATGATTCCTAAACCCTAGCTCAAACACAATGGGTTTCGCATGTTTGGGTTATAATCAGGTATTCCTCACAATTATAGAAAATTTACAATATTTTTATCTTTAGCCAAGGGTAGAAAATAACCAAGTAGGAAAGAGTTTGTTGATAGTGAATAAGTGGATGAGCTAGGATGCATCGTTAAATGCTGTGAACAGAGAGATCTTTTTAGATAGTTTAAGGTTTGTATTGTACGCGTTTAAGGAGCTTTTTGATTCCTTATATGTAGGGGTAAACATTCGGAACACACCCGAGAGATTGAAATTCTAACTGCATATCCTATGCAATTTTAATAGGAAATATTGCGGTTTTGGCATTAGAGCGCATGATGGTATACTCTAACCAAGTCGGGCAGGGTCGTTTGGCATTTGTTAATCACATATGTTGCGATGTATCAGCCAAAGGCATGGCCCGAGATCTTCATAAATAGTTTAATGATTGTAAGCTAGGATCAGCGAATGTTTGCCTTGAAACATAATTATTCAGTATGCGCTAGAATTTTGCAATAGATTCGGTCATAGGTCATCGATGAAGTAATTGTTGTGTCACACGCATATAGTTGAAGCAATATGTAGATGATAACTTCAAGTTTATGGTTACGCGTAAGATTAAATGTTAAATCGTAAAAATGATTTTAATGGATTCGGTACCAGTTTAAAAAGGAATTAAATGTTGTTTGGGTTTCATATCATTACAGCATAACTGTAAACTCATAAATATGCAAACGACTAAATGAATGCTTATTGCATACCCTGTTAAATTATAGATACAAATAATAGATATCAATAATAGATATTTTGAGTTGTCAGCGTATTGATATACAAACGACAATTGAGAAGGTCTGTACAGCTGGAAGCATTAAAATATGTATTATATTGTATATATATGATATGACAGAAGTTAAAAAATATATCTTTTCTACATTGCAAAAGAAAACATCTGCGATTAAGTTCTACATAATACTGTGAGAGGTCGTGACCTTGAATAGATCCCAGACCAAAGCGAAAGCTAGAAGTGAATGTTTAGGTTAGCTTGCAGAAGGCTTAAAGATATTTTATCACATATATTCCTCTAAGATATATGTAGAGATTGCGAAAGCTTTTTTAGCAAATTGTCAGTGCAACATCTCTTATTAACTACAAAACTATACAATACAGTTTGTGTATGTTCTCTGTAACGCACGAGCTATAATTTGTCATAAAGGTGGGTTTACACCGCAGGCCGTTCCGATGTGAAACTGATGAGACATGAATGGAAACATTTTATTATATGATGAAAATGAAAAGTTTGGTTTAGTACAAATTTTTCACGTTCTTCGAGTTGTACACCCCGACTAAAGTCAGTCATTAAAATGACAAGCAGTCATTAAAATACATCGCTTTTGTGTCTGTGCACACAACTCCCTAAATAAATTGATGGCAAAGTAATTTAAAGGAAGTTTAATCTTCATCCAGAATGAACTGACCTTCAGCTAGCTCTATCTATGTTTTACTCATAATAATGGCCAACCTTGGTCTCTCTGAAGCTACGGTGCGAGGTTAAGAAACAAAGATTGTGTTGTACTGAGTTCAAACCTGCGACTTTCAGCTTAACAGCCCAACACACTAACACCTGCACCAATCGACCACATTTTTATTTTTGAAATAATTGTGGAGATGGTTGTTCGCTGTACTTTCATCGCACACCTGACTATCTTCTACAGTACACTAGACTGATAGGGTACTGATAGGGTACTGATAGGATACTGATAGGGTACTGATAGGATACTGATAGGATACTGATAGGATACTGATAGGGTATTAGTATAAGATAGCATAACGGGCAGGTTTATTCCTTAGAAGACATCCAGTGCTTTAGATATATATCTACAGGGCTTGGATTAGATGAAATTTCTTTATAGCTACGGTAGTCCTGCAGCAGTTTCAATTATTCACCACCATGCAAAATGCATTACTCATCTCCTGACATGAACTGTAAGTGAATGCACTGCTAGGAGCCAGCAGTACAAAGTGCTTTCACTAGTGTTTACCTGTTGTGGCAATAGTATTATAGATGGAAACTAATACCTGAATGTTTAACAGAAGTGGAATGTTCAGCTCCACCGGTGGTCAACAATGCAACATTCAACTTCAATGGAAAGGCCTATTTTGGCAACTCAACTGTGTATACTTGTGCCAAGGGCTTTGAGATTAGCGGAGCACCTCTCATTTCTTGTCAGGGTGATGGCACCTGGACACAAGCACCCGTTTGCTCTTGTAAGTTTTAGTGCAATTGTATTTACAGGAGATGCTTTTTAGTCACTCTTTATAATGAGAGTTTGAAAGAGGCAGCCATTTTTACATCTTATCTTATTCATTTTATTTTTATTCATTTTATTTTTATGCAGTTTAAGGTAGTAGACTTACAACACTGACACGAAAATAAATGTAAAAACATTACATTCAATGAAACCGTTTTCAATGATATACTATGCTTGTGTTTAATTATAAACTTGCTTATCGAAAGAATATTTCATATGCTGATCAGCATAAACGTAAGTTAAATTAATATGCTTGAAATAATGGTCATTGTCTTTTTAAAACTTCTCCCAAGAGGAATAATCCTTGTCGATATATCTAAATGGGGATTATTTAGTCTGAGAGGAGGCAACTTTTAAAAATTTCAATTTTAGTAAACTGGAGTGCAGCTTCTTCTACTATGACCTTTTAATTTTCAATAGTTAGATGTAGCTTTTTTAGCTGTGCAATACACTACAAGTACAAATTATGTAATAAATTATACATCAAGATAATATGAAAAAGATAACAAATATTTTTATAATAGGGTAACATTGAGTAGATGCTAAAAAAATTTCAATCATTTTTTAGCTCTACTTAGTAAACTAAACAGTTTTTGAAAACTGTCATTCCACTTTCACACTGATAAAATGAAATTTCACTTTCATACTAGATACAATGATGTTTCACTCTCATACTAGATACAATGAGGTTTCTCTTTGATGCCAGATACAATGAAGTTTTCCTTTTAGTTTCATGCCAGATACAATGAAGTTTCACTTTCAGAATAGATACAGTGAAGTTTCACTTTTATGCCAAATACAATGAAGTTTCCTTTTCATACCAGATACAATGAAGTTTCTCTTTTATACCAGATGCGATGAAGTTTCCCTTTCATGCCAAATACAATGAAGTTTCACATTCATAGTGTGTTTTTACACATTTGTTTTTAAATCATATATAATCTGACAAATCTGACATTTTCTCACAAATGCATGATTCGCAATAAGTGAAAGTGAAAGTCGAAGCCAACTCTCAAGCCAAATTAATCTCAGCCAAAAACTGAAGCTTAACCTGATGTATTTTCTGTTTCAGTGGTTGACTGCCGGAGTCCTCCTGCGATACACTTTGGCACGCATACGTGGACAAGCACCACCTTCAACTCTGCTGCTGAGTACGTCTGCGATGAAGGTTACAAGCTAATAGGAGTCTCTAAAATCTACTGCGGTGCATATGGCACTTGGAGTGAGGTCCCCGCATGTGAGATTCCCCCAGGTAATAGAAACAGCCTGATTATTGCCTGTGAAAGGTTTTATTCATATACATAAATGAAGGGGTTAAGGGATAGCTTGACATTTTCATTAATATTAATGCTAAATGTATTTGTTTTCATGGTGTTGCTGTTACATGCATATAAATATTGAAAAGATTACAGCCATAGACATGTATAAACATGTACAACTTTGGCAGAATAACAGAGGATTCCTCCAAAATGTAATCTAAGCATTTTACAGCCTAAAACCTGACTGATAGCTTTTAATAGGCGTGTAAATGTATTTTTAATCTGCCAACCTGCTATAATCCTGTTTTGAAAATTTTTCAGATTAATTTTTTATAGCTTTTTACAAAACTATATACTGGCATACTTATTAATATATATTTTATATAATATAATATAATTTTATATTAATATGTGTTATTAAAGAATACTATGTAATCGCTCAGTAATGCCATATTTTGTTACAGACCAGACCAGTGGTAGCAGTGGACGTTTTGCAGGACATGGCAGCAGTTCAAAATCAGCTTTAACCTCTCTAGCAATTGCTTGCACGATCTTCGGAGTTATCACCCTCTTCTGTCTCATCGCCCTAGTATATAAATTCTTTCTTGCCGGCAGGTAAGGAACAGCAGTTTAGGAAAGGTTTACTATTCATTATCTCTATACTATAAGAGTTGTCTACTCATATTCAATAGTTGCCCGAAAGCTTGTTACTGAGTAGAACACAATTATAGGCAAGTTGAAGTTGTAAAAGCTATAAAGTTTACCCCGTGTTTTTATCGGCAAACAATGTGTAGACATACATGTATATCTTAATACCCACTGTGTTTTTTGAGTTCCTTCACTTGAAGCATATTATATTCTCATCAAAATGGTGAATTTTGGAGTTATCCTTTACTACATCAGCAACTGTTCAAACATTTTTTGGACACCTGTTGAAGTTAACATAAAATTATACTCCAATTTGGTCAGACAAATCTATTTATAGATATTATAACAAAGTCAGTTTATCGCAGCTCAAGCTGGGGTTATTTCCTCTCATCGACCTAGTTAAACTAGGCTGGGATGGATGGGACCTTCTAGAGAATATTAGCCGATTAGATCGTATATCAATATGAGCCATTAGTTTCTAACCGGGCTGTCTGTTGTACCAATAGATATTTCTTCACATCGATATAGATATTATCGGTAGTTAGCACAACATGGTGTTAAACGTGTCGGTATCTTTGGAACTCGGGTCAGGACATCTAACACGACAGATCCAACACCTTCCTGAGTCTTCTCATTGATCTAAGCAGTGCAGCAGATTGCACTTTTGGGACTTTCTTTTTGTCAACAAGAAATCTCCTTGTCAATATTATTATTATTACTAATGTTATCACTAATCTTATTTATTATCGTAGTCTTCCCAAAAAGATTAGTATGACTTACTTTAATGACCTGCATTAATGACCTATATTTATATAAGTGTTGTTGATGTTTTAGAACGAGCAAGTTGTTCTCTTATGCTTCCTATAAAAACGGAGATGATGTCATCAATTCAAGCATATAGATAAGAAAGCGTCCTAGAGTTGCACAAACCGCAACCAGAGACTAAAAAAACTTCCTTTGATCCCATATTTTATTCACGACTAGAAATTTCACAAAAGACGAGCTGGAAACTGCATCTGGCTATCCGCTTCAACCATTTTAATCAGCTAATATATTTTATTTTGCGTTCTTCCGATTTCTGTCCAAGCCATAAGGGAGCATAAGTTAACATATCTTCAAGCCTTCTACAAGCTGATCAAAACGCTCACAATGGTCTGGGAGCTTTTCAAGGTCATGACCTCTCACAGTATTATTCAGTATTTAATCACAGATGTTGAATAAAAATGATGGCTTTTCTGCAACGCAGAGAATATGTATTTTTCTAACTTCTTTCATATTCTATATATACAATATAATATTTTAGTGCTTCCAGCTGTACGGGCCTTCTCAATAGTTATCTGTATATTAACACACAGATAACTCAAAATGGCATTTTGGGTAAATAGTCTCAGTAATCGCTGACTGCTATTACTTCACGGAGTTTCTTCAGCTTAGCAGTAACCCTAGCGGTATTGTCTTCATCATTGTAATCCATCTCTCAGGCAGACTTTGAGAGTAACTGTCTGTCATAGTACAAGTTTTATTTGAATACGTGATCAACTAGAAAAAAGCATGAGCTACAATACAAAATTACACGATGATTTCACAGTATATCTTTTCATTACATGTATAAGCAAATATTATAAGCAACTTATTTCAATTCTTGATAAATATATTGTTACAAATACTATAATTATATATAATATAAAAATATGAGGATTTTGAAAAGCTGGAAAATGGTGTAAACAAAGCTTTGATTTTTCAAAATAAACTAAATAAGAAATAAAAAATTAAATAAAGAGTTAATAAATGGTAAAAATAAGAAAGTGTATTGTAATAAATAGACCACTCACTGACTACTATCTATACAAAAGGTTTATCAATACACTACACATCTACAGTTATGCATCATTTGATAAGGTCATGATTCAATTTATGAACTATTTTCATGAATATTAGATTTAAATACAAAGTCTATCATACTAACCCATTGAATGGGTAATGTAGTGATGTCTGCAACTGTATGGCTTGTAAATGTGTGAAGCTGGTCGAGTCTGTCATTAATTATCTAATAAGTTAATGAATCAATAAAAATCTTTAAAAATCTATATACGAAAGTAAATGCATATGTATAGAAATTGTTTTTTCACCCCTTTTAACCCAAGTGGGTGGGAATGTCAAGTCAAGCTTCAGTCTCATACTAGAGAACTGGGAATTTTAGAGCTCGCCTCAAGATCTTAACCTATTCTGATAGCGCATTTTTCTGCAACTGTCATGTGTTCCTTATCGCCGGTATATATACATATACATAAATACGAATATATACACGTATATATATACGTATATATATACATATACACCGGCAACAATCAACACCCAATGACTACAACATAGCCAGCAAAGAAAAGGATAACACGGAAAATATCTCCCACTCGGAGAGGAGATTGAAAAGTGCTGGCATGTTTGAACAAATGCAATTCTGGTAGTCATTGAAGCATTAGGTGCAATATCACCTGCACACCAAATGTGGTTTGCCCAAATACCGGCAACAGTCAACTCAAGTGAGTTGCAGAAATGCACATTATGGGAAATGGCTAAGATCTTGAGTTCAGTGCTCAGACTCCCCGCTCTTTAGTAGGAGACCTGAGCTTGTGTACACATTCCCACCCACTTTGATTAACTGGGGTGAGAAAACAGTTATATACATATACTGGTGAAATGCTCGGCATTGCAAGGGTGTTAAAAACCAGCTTCTAAACAGTGAGAGGTAATGTTGCTTGCCATTAGTCTGGCATAATGCCAATAGCTAATTTGAGTAAGCTTACTAATAAGAAAAGTGGAAGCAAGCATAAAATTACATTGTGCCGTAACAGAGAGCGGTAGCATATTTTCACCCACATAGCGAGATATATCACCTTGCGTATATATATATACCTTCATATATATCTTGCGTAGCTCAGTGGTTTAGCTCATTGTCTGGGGAGCAGGAGGTTCCGCGACCAAATCCAGCACGAAGTATATATTTCTTTTTTAAAGGTTGACTTGCAACAAAATTCACATTACAGTTATTTGGTATCAAAAGATTCACCATGTCTTACTCTGTTGTGTTGTAAGTGCCAAATATGTGGAAATGTGATTACAAGCTCTTAAAAGCTCAGAAACGAAAAGCCGCCGTAGATTGGAATCTCTTTATTTCGATGACATAACCACGAAATTTGGTTATTGTCTTGTCACGTATGTTTTCAAGTGAATTGAAAGGCCAATACAAAGCTCAATATAACACTTATCGTAGTACAAGTTTATGACAAACACTTTGGGTTTCACCGACAATCCCGTATCAAATATAGATGCTCGCTACTTTACAGTTTTGTTTCGGCATTCTTCAATCGTCAAGTCGTAATCTGATCATGTGACCCAATAATTCGCAAATAATTTTTGCAGCACTTTTCGATTATCACAGGTGACCAACAGGCTCGTCATGATTATCAGACAATGATATGTACTTCTTCGAGCTAAGGTTAAAAATTTTAACGATTTTTTACGGTAAGTTATAAGATATCAATGCTAAAAGTAACAGCATTACAATGACGATAAAACAGACGTATAAGAACAATAGACATAGTTTTATTGAATGCGTGAAGTATATTTGTGAAAATATTTCGATGAATAAGGTTGCAAGAAAGTGTAAACAGAAACCATCTCTCACAACTACATCACATTTGAGCCGTTTTGGAAAGGGAATCCAAACTACGGCGGTCTCGTGTGGCTGCGATTTTCTGTTCGATTTTGAGCTTTTAAGAGCTTGTAATCACCTTTCCACATATTTTGCACCTACAATACAACAGAGTAAGACATGGTGAATCTTTTCATATCAAATAACGGTAATGTGAATTTTGTTGCAAGTCAACCTTTAAATTTCATTCTACGACCAAACACGAGCGAAGCGAGTGTTTGGGAGCTTTATGATAAATGCATATGTGCACACAACTCCAAAAATTATCCATCAACGGCCATACCCACACCCTTGTACCGAAATCCCATCAAAAAATTTAACCAATTTTCTGTGGAGTCGTTCATGTATAATAATGATACAAAACACATATAAACTTATTTAAATATGTTACCAAGTCTTTGAAAAGTGTTGACAATATCTCAAAACTTACCCATCTGATCAGATTATACATAATTAAAAAGATTAATTTGGCCTAAAATCGACATTAAAGCCTGACAAGCCTTTTTAATCAAAATTAAGACTAGCCAAAAAAACGCCCATAAAGTCGTGCGACAGATAATAGAACCATAAAGCCATGCGCATTTCATTAGAAAAACACGCACATCTCACCAGTCTATGGCATTGTTCAATTGCCGAAGGTTTCTGTAATAAATGTAGACTATTTGAGGCGAAGACCGTAGACCAATTTACAGATACGAAAAGGTGGTACACAGTTTATCAGCCTGTTTTTTTGTCCAATTACCAAAGGTACTATTAAATTATCTAGAACATTAGCCAAATTTCTTTACATCTTATGTACAAGCTAGGGCTAAACTACAATGCCTCTTTATAACAAAAACATTTCTTTATTTTGCTTCAGTTTGCAGAAAACTTCCAGACATACGTGAATGCTAATGCTTGCTTTCTGTTACAGATCGCTGTCAAAACCATTCTACATTTAATACAACCAACTTTCAAACTGTGTATATTACACAGCAGCTTGCCATTTTACTTCTAATATTGCATTTCTCCTATTGCAGGGGGAGAGATATAAACATACATATAATCTTTTCCTTTCATTATTGCTGTTGTACATAATAACACCCAGTACATTACAGCTACCATTGCAGCTACCATTGCAGTCCTCCTATTGCACTGCAGTGCCATTTGACTGCTAATATTGCATTTTTCAACCAGCAGTACCCTTTCTTTTTTCCAATATTACTTTGGTCGTGGGCTGTATGACAGGGGAATTTCTAGTTTACTCATGATATAATATGAATATCTACTATATAAACGGCAATCGTTGTCTGTGTGATTGAGTGTCCGCCTTATAGAGCGGTCTTTCCTTTTATCGTCGTACGAATTTTGGTCGTACGAAGCAAACTGAATTAATATGTGTAGTAACAGTAAATAAATTATAGAGCGGTCTTTCTTTTTCCATTCGGTCGTACGAAGCCAACTGAATTAATATGAGTACTAAATATCGTAATTTCGGACTATTAGCCGCTACTTTTCTCTGACGATTTGAGCCAAATGGCTTATATAAAGGTGTGGCGACTCTGTTGTTTTTCTTTCACCGCTAGGGCGCATTAACCGAAATCCCCAGTTAGCACGCTTTTTAAACAGCAAATTTTCTGCCGTGTTAAAAAGCACCTTTCTGAGTTCTGCGGCCTATACAAAGGTGTCTATACAGCTATACAAATGTACTATTCATTAAATAAAATAAATTAATGAGTAGTTATTTACATGCAATTAATATTTACTGCCAACGTGTACCGAGAAGGTCACGTAAACGTTTGTTTCTTGGAGCCACTGGAAAAACGCAGTTCTCACCTACTAAATTTCCACATCAAAAAGGTAAGTGTTTCTTATACAATGTTGTATTGTCTATGAATTGCCACATCTCCACTACTTAATAACGTTGGATTTGCCGCTGTTCGTGATAGTGGGACATGTTCATTTCCTTCAGCAGCTGAGTTACTAATTTTATTCCAGCTTCGAATAGGCCTACTGTAACTTACTATTACAGAACTTGCACGAGTACTCCGAGGGTTGCGATACGCTATTGTGAAAGGAAAGAGAGCAGCTGCAATCGACTTACTGTTTCCCTGCATCAGCCATGACCAGCCATACCTGCTCAAAAGTAGGCACAAGCCCAAAAACTGTTTCTTCATACGCCCGACAGAAAAACCAAAAATGTTGTCTAACCGCCAGTGTTGCGTTGAACTAACATTGTGTTATTGTTTTATGTTCTTCATGTTCTGCTATACCCCATGCAGCGTTTTCTAACATATTTTTCAGCATATATATCTTTTCATGCATTTGTTTTCCTTATTGTATCTCATACAAAGGCTATCATGCTGGCACTTTGTTTTATTATTGTAAGGTGCTAATGCTGTATCTGCCTTGACATCATACTGTCTGTGCTGTTATACATATAAATTTTATTGACAGAACCTCATTACTGTTTGTATATACCATGTCAAAACACAGGCTATAGACGAAAAACTGGTGATCTATGATTATTGTTTTAAGAATGTAGAAGTCTCCATTTAATAAATGCTGGCGATAGCAAAATATTTTGTATAATTTTTTAAAAGATGCAAAACTTTTCAATACTGCCAGTTTGAAGAACTTCAGTTTGCCTAGCAATGTCAATTTCATTATCAGTTCTCTGTACACAAATAGGGCAACTCCGATTTGAGGGGTTTGAGACTGATGCATTGTAGACTAGCTGTAAAACGTATGGCAGATTTACATTGTTCTCCCCTACATCACTGACCTATATGACTGCATATGTGTATGCATAGTGTGATCAGGGCAAAAAATTCAGTAAACTGCATATTTGGAGTTGTTTTAAAGTATGAAAGACAACTCTCAATAAACCTCTTGCTGTACATGAATCTGTTCCCGTGGACGGGTGATGCAGCTAGCGGTTTGGGGCCGTGGCGTCACTCGGGGATGCGCGGGAGACCTTTTTCGCCCCGAGTGCAGCGAGAGTATTCAGGCGCGGCTTTCCGGATGAGTTGGCGAGTGCGAGGCGATTGATTGCGAAGCAATTGAGTGCTAGGCAATTGATTGCGAGGTGATTGATTGCGAGGCTATTGATTGCGAAGCGAGTGTGTGGCGATTGATTGTGAGTGCAAGGCGTTTGAATGCGAGGCGATTAATTGCAAAGCAATTGAGTGCGAAGCGATTGATTGCAAAGCGATTGAGTGCTAGGCGATTGATTGCAAGGTGATTGATTGCGAGGCAATTGATTGCGAGTGCGAGGCGATTGATTGCGAGGCGATTGATTGTGAGGTGATTGATTGCGAGGCGATTGATTGCGAGGCGAGTGTGTGGCAATTGATTGCGAGTGCGAGGCGATTGAGTGCGAGGCGATTAATTGCAAAGCAATTGAGTGCGAAACGATTGATTGCAAAGCGATTGAGTGCGAGGCGATTTATTGCGAGGCGAGTGCAAGGCGATTGATTGCGAGGCGGGTGCGGGCCGATTGATTGCGAGGCGATTGATGGCAAGGTGAGTGCAAGAGTGCGATGGTCAACTGCGAGGCGGGTAAAGACTGGTCAGCCAAGGCGGGTAAACGCGCCATGGACAGGTATGACGGGCCAGGCCATACACGGGTATGAACGGATGCATGAATCTAGACACATGAATCTAGAATATTTACTAGATTTTACACGCATCTAGCTGTAAAACACATTGTAGATTTTTATTGTTTTCCCCAACATTATTGACATCATAATATGTGTATGCATATTCAGGGCAACAGTTTCAGTAGACTGCATATTTGGAGTTGTTTTACAGTATGAAAGACTACCCTCAATAAACCTTATGCTGCACGTGAATCTGTTACTGTAGGCGGGTAATGCAGATAGTACCTATGATATGAATGAAGTGTAAAAGTTAGATGGTAAATGTTGTATATGTTAAATAAAAATCAATTTTTTGTGTAAAAAACTTTTTTATCACCTGGGCAGCACTGGGCATTCACCTAGTATATACCGTAAAACCTCTAAATGAATGGCACCTCTATTTGAACGCCACCTCCATTTGACTGCCACTTTGACAATCTTTGATCTTTATAAACCCACTAGCTGCATTACCCGCCTACAGTAACAGATTCACATGCAGCATAAGGTTTATTGAGGGTAGTCTTTCATACTGTAAAACAACTCCAAATATGCAGTCTACTGAAATTGTTGCCCTGAATATGCATACACATATTATGATGTCAATAATGTTAGGGAAAACAATAGAAATCTACAATGTGTTTTACAGCTAGATGCGTGTAAAATCTAGTAAATACTCTAGATTCATGTGTCTAGATTCATGCATCCGTTCATACCCGTCTATGGCCTGGCCCGTCATACCCGTTCATGGCGCGTCTACCCGCCTTGGCTGACCAGTCTTTACCCGCCTCGCAGTTGACCATCGCGCTCTTGCACACACCTTGCCATCAATCGCCTCGCAATCAATCGGCTCGCACCCGCCTCGCAATCAATCGCCTTGCACTCGCCTCACAATAAATCGCCTCGCACTCAATCGCTTTGCAATCAATCGCTTCGCACTCAATTGCTTTGCAATTAATCGCCTCGCACTCAATCGCCTCGCACTCGCAATCAATCGCCACACACTCGCCTCGCAATCAATCGCCTCGCAATCAATCACCTCACAATCAATCGCCTCGCAATCAATCGCCTCGCACTCGCAATCAATTGCCTCGCAATCAATCACCTTGCAATCAATCGCCTAGCACTCAATTGCTTCGCAATCAATCGCCTCGCACTCGCCAACTCATCCGGAAAGCCGCGCCTGAATACTCTCGCTGCACTCGGGGCGAAAAAGGTCTCCCGGGCATCCCCGAGTGACGCCACGGCCCCAAACCGCTAGCTGCATTACCCGTCCACGGGAACAGATTCATGTACAGCAAGAGGTTTATTGAGAGTTGTCTTTCATACTGTAAAACAACTCCAAATATGCAGTTTACTGAATTTTTTGCCCTGATCACACTATGCATACACATATGCAGTCATATAGGTCAGTAATGTAGGGGAGAACAATGTAAATCTGCCATACGTTTTACAGCTAGTCTACAATGCATCAGTCTCAAACCCCTCAAATCGGAGTTGCCCTATTTGTGTACAGAGAACTGATAATAAAATTGACATTGCTAGGCAAACTGAAGTTCTTCAAACTGGCAGTATTGAAAAGTTTTGCACCTTTTAAAAAATTATACAAAATATTTTGCTAAAGCCAGCATTTATTGAATGGAGACTTCTACATTCTTAAAACACTAATCATAGATCACCAGTTTTTCGTCTATAGCCTGTGTTTTGACATGGTATATACAAACAGTAATGAGGTTCTGTCAATAAAATTTATATGTATAACAGCACAGACAGTATGATGTCAAGGCAGATACAGCATTAGCACCTTACAATAATAAAACAAAGTGCCAGCATGATAGCCTTTGTATAAGATACAATAAGGAAAACAAATGCATGAAAAGATATATATACTGAAAAATATGTTAGAAAACGCTGCATGTGGTATAGCAGAACATGAAGAACATAAAACAATAACACAATGTTAGTTCAACGCAACACTGGCGGATAGACAACATTTTTGGTTTTTCTGTCGGGCGTATGAAGAAACAGTTTTCGGCTTGTGCCTACTTTTGAGCAGGTATGGCTGGTCATGGCTGATGCAGGGTAACAGTAAGTCGATAGCAGCTGCTCTCTTTCCTTTCACAATAGCGTATCGCAACCCTCGGAGTACTCGTGCAAGTTCTGTAATAGTAAGTTACAGTAGGCCTATTCGAAGCTGGAATAAAATTAGTAACTCAGCTGCTGAAGGAAATGAACATGTCCCACTATCACGAACAGCGGCAAATCCAACGTTATTAAGTAGTGGAGATGTGGCAATTCATAGACAATACAATATTGTATAAGAAAGACTTACCTTTTTGATGTGGAAATTTAGTAGGTGAGAACTGCGTTTTTCCAGTGGCTCCAAGAAACAAACGTTTACGTGACCTTCTCGGTACACGTTGGCAGTAAATATTAATTGCATGTAAATAACTACTCATTAATTTATTTTATTTAATGAATAGTACATTTGTATAGCTGTATAGACACCTTTGTATAGGCCGCAGAACTCAGAAAGGTGCTTTTTAACACGGCAGAAAATTTGCTGTTTAAAAAGCGTGCTAACTGGGGATTTCGGTTAATTCGCCCTAGCGGTGAAAGAAAAACAACAGAATCGCCACACCTTTATATAAGCCGCTTGGCTCAAATCGTCAGAGAAAAGTAGCGGCTAATAGTCCGAAATTACGATATTTAGTACTCATATTAATATAGTTGGCTTTGTACGACCGAATGGAAAAAGAAAGACCGCTCTATAATTTATTTACTGTTACTACACATATTAATTCAGTTTGCTTCGTACGACCAAAATTCGTACGACGATAAAAGGAAAGACCGCTTTATAAGGCTGACACTCAATCACACAGACAACGATTGCCGTTTATATAGTAGATAATATCAAGTGATCAGTAAAAATTGTCTATAAAATCATATAAATAATGAATCATTTACATCAATAACAACCAATTTTCTTCTTGTCCAACTCCAAAGTCTTGCGCTTTTTTGTTAAAACTTTGACAGCAACAACATAGAAATAGTTAATAACTGTAACAGGCCAATAGTGTTTCTGTTTAACGGGGTCTTGATACTTCGAAGTTCATACATGTATATAAAAAAGGTTTACATTTACGATGGTAGTGAACATTAGTTTTAGGCCAAAGACTGAACTAAAGAAGCTTAATTCAGTGGGTTCTTAACAAGTCGTTGCTTAGCAGGAAAAAAAGTAGGTACGTCTCTACTTACTGAGCTACAAGCCATAAAAAAGGGACTAGAAGATCTTTCCTCACGGTCTCACATTTTTCCTCCGCTTCCGGTCAGGAGCGGAGCTATAGCGAGCCGATAATATCCCCTCTCCTTTTGTTTGATGTTAGCAGTTTTCTCGCTGAGGATGCTCACTTGGATTCTGGGAGATCCCATGAGGCCTAGTCCTCCACAGCCTGTATAGTCTTTAAGCCACTATTGCTTATCTTCTGCACACTTAGGAGCACATAGGAAAACATGGGTGTCCCGTAGAGTCTGGTGTCTCTGTGAGTAGAACCTGGTAGTTCTACCTTACACCTCTAGGGCGCGCTGATACTCTGGGTATCTCTGAAAACACAAGGTTTTGCGATGATTCCTGGAAACTCCCCTTTAAAAATAGTTGAGAGTCTGTGGTCTCTCTAAATGTTGCTGAGAGTCTGAAATCTCTCCCGACATTATTTCGAAGTTCAAACTGCAGTTTCACCTGGATCAAGTAACAAGTCCTCATTTTCATTGTCCATGCTTTTTCCTTCGACAGCCCATGAACTGGAGTTTCTATGGCTCTGGCTACCAGCGGCAGGCTGCTCAGCACAGTCTCCTTCTAGAGTAAGGTCTTTGGCTACATTCCTCAGCTCAGCGCGGTCTCCTGTAAGCAGGTTTTCGGCTGAAGTCACCTGTTCAGCATGATCTCCTGTTAGGAGGTTTTTAGCTGTGACTGGTGACGCGCCGCTGTCTCCCTCCAATGGAAGACCTTCGCTCTTGCGGTGGTCTCTTTTATTGCCGGAGTCTCTACCTAATGCCTTACTGCTGCCTACTAATGCCCTACAGGACGGTAGCAGCAAGTTTCCTCTGAGATTGGGAAGTCTGGGGAGCCGCCAAAAAACCAGGAGAGTCAGATGAAGCTAAAACTTCCCTGAGAGGATGAACTCTCTCGTACTCTTGTTTCCTAGCATGGAGCTCTTTCTCTTGTCTCTCAAGTTCCTCCGGCTCAGCCTCGTACCGTCTCTTTAGTTTGGCATGCAATTCTTTGAGGGCCCGCAACTTTCCCACAAAATCAGTCTGCTAGTCAACTAGAACCTCGATTGGAAACTATCTGAACATTCTTATAAATGCTGCAGTCTTTTCTTGATTTCAAAGGACACTCGCTTTCACCGTGATACTTGCCATCACATGCACGACATCGCTTTGGCCTGTTGCACTCCCCTACCATGTGCCCAAGTTTCTCACAATTATTGCATCTAACATGGGGGCAGTTTTTCACAAAGTGATATATTGAGCCACACTCATAGCAGCTGTCATCACTTTTCTGGTACGGAAAGCCACGACGCTTTTGCCAATGACTATTCCTGTATGTACGGTCTTTGGGACCATCTGAATCACTGCTAAGACTGTAACGATGCCAGCGATAACGTATTCTATGACTACTTTCACAGCTGCTGTAACCAACCAGCTGCTGTACCTGTGTCTGTACCCACTATGATGCCCATGGCATTCTTGACTACTCTCACGACTGCTAGAATCGCATCTGTAGTCATCGTTTCTCGTTTCTCTGCTCTACTCTAAGGAGAAAATCTCTGTCGTCTTCTCTCGTAAGTTGTTTCGCAGAAATAAACCTTTGGGTCTTGACATAAACGTTTTCCTCTTTTTCATAGTGCCCTCTCAGCAGGTCCCTAGCCTGGTTGAAAGATGAGTCTGGGTTATTAGACTCAAATCCCAACAATCTTAAGGTTTCCCTACCCTTCTGACTTACGGCTTTTAAGAGGGCTAGTAATTGAGCCTTAGGTGTGAAGTTGGAGACCATGATGGGCTCATTCTTTACTGTCACCTCCTTCTCACCAATTTCGAGAGCTTTTATATCTATACAGAGTAAAAACTCGTCATTAAATCTTTTCCAACTACTAAACACGTCAGTAGCTAAAATATTTAGCACAGGGAAGCTAGCAAAAATGTTAGTACTCCTCCTTCCTTCGGCCATCATTCTAAATTAATTCAAAAAAATTAAATAGATTTCACTGAACAGAAATAAGAATGGTCAATTGAAATTCGTTCATGTATCTATGGTAGTCACTAAACAGCAATGCACTTCGTCGAGCGTCTATGCACACTCCACAATTGTCCAACACAATTCACTATACTCACCTCACCCTAACACTGCACTATCGTATTAACTTAGCACTACACTATCGTATTACTTTTCTCCTGAAAGTAAAGATTCGTGGTACCATGTGAACTAAAAAGGCTTTAGTTCAGTGGGTTCTTAACAAGCCGTTACTTAACAGGAGACAAAAGTAGGTATGTCTCTACTTACTGAGCTACAAGTTGTAGGAGAGTGACTAGAAGATCTTCCTTCTCGGTCTCGTATTTTCCCTCCGCTTCCGGTCAAGAGCGGAGCTACAACGAGCAGATAATATCACAAAGACTACATGTAGCGAACAAAACTTTTAAACGTTGCATTTGTGCTAACTGCTCTGCGTAAACGTTTTTCCTTAGCCAAAAGTCATTCGGGTGCTAATATCGACTAGTTCAGCAGTGCAGAAAAAGAGTTGAAGTCAGATGACATTGTAAAAGGTATTGGACATTCTAAAAATGGTCGTTCCATGAAAGCAACAATCAGAACGCAGCTATCTGAGCAATCGATGCAAATATCTTTGTTTTGAAAACGTTAATTTTTTTTCTTGTATGTAATATAAGTATGGTTTGTTTATGCCATTGTTCAATAATATATATTTGTAGCATTTGATAGATTATCACTATATAACTTATAAATTTGCAGATTTATAGCATATGATTTAATAGCGGTAATCTGATCTTACAATTGATCCATGCTTGTAACTCCTCTTCTATTGCACATAAAAAACTAGTTTTGGCTGCAAATTGTAGCGTTAATGTCAAGGAGTGCAATGAGCTTTTATGCAATATTGTAAAATTTATATATAAAATAAAAATTGAAAACTTTATAACAAATTGCAAAGCAGTACACAGGCTATAATATAATCACAGATTAATTGCAAGCAATAGATATTAATTGGTAAAGATATTTCTCAGTTTCTTGATGCATATTTATTAAAAAAATTTTGACAAGTTGGAGGTAAGTTAGCAGATTTATTGCATCCAAAAGGTTTACTATCGCTCCACCGGAAAAAGAGGGCAAAATATAAGCGACATCCGTTTTGCAAAAACTTTTCCGAGCCATTTGAAAAATACACCGCCAGCCTCTATTTGAATGCTGTCTCCAACTGACCGCCACTATAGGGGAAGGGTTGAAAAATAGAGCCATGGTGTTCAATTAGAGGTTTTACATATACAAATGTATATGCAAGTATATACCGTATATAAATATTAAATGAATGCGTAGCGTTGCATGGGTAATAAACAAAACAGCTTATAAACATTACATTACTTGCTACCTTTACACTATATTACCTGCGGCGGTTTATAGGCTGTTTTTATTACCCATGCAAAGTCCGGCATTCACCTAGTGAGGCCAGCTGGTAATCGTTATGTGGGACATCGTTATGTGTATTCTAACCGGTGTAATGAATATCTTCATCATTATTGATTACTATGCTCAATTGAATGCAGTAGTCTAATCATCTAATGGAAAAGCTCAACACCTCCAGAACTAACGGTTTAGAGGTCAAATCCTCTGCAAAGCTATCTTTTCCTTAATAAAGTTTTATCGCTATCGCTAGACAGTCACTCGAATTTATCTATAAACTAGCTGTGATATTAAAAATCAGCTTGTAAACAATGAAAGGTAATGAAAGTTGCTTGGATTCTTTATTCCAAGAGAAATAAATATATAGAAGATAGAAGATACGGTCTATATAGAGAGTAAGCAGAATGTCTGGCATTGCACAAGTATTAAAAATCAGCTTATAAACAGTGTGAGTTAATGTAATTGCCTACCGCTTGCCATCAGCCTGGCACATTGCCAAAGACTAATTTAAGCAAGTTAATAAACTTACTGATAAGAGCCATGAGAGTGAGCAGAAAATGACATTGCGCCATAACAGAGAGCGGTATGGGTATTTTCACCCAAATATGGACATATATTGCCATTGCCCGATGAATCCATCAATCTCGAATAGCATAATTGGTAAGATATTTGCCTGGCGAATGGGAGGTTCTGAGATCAAATAGTCTCTAATACGGATTCTTCATTACAATATTTTAATAGCTCTAGTTAAACAAACCAAAGGACACACAAACTTTGAGATTTAGATACATGTATACGAGTATAGGTATAGAAACGAATATCATTCAACAAAAATGTTTTACCGATGTTCGCGTAAAACAGACGAAGCATGTGCTAAAGAAAGAAATATTCATGTTTCAATATTATTGTTTATGACATTTATTTTATTTTGTACACTGATACGCTGTATAATGATATATTGTGTATAATAAATAACAGAATAATAAACAAGAATAATCTCAAGACATCATATCTGAGCAGTCTCCTCATATCTCCAGCTCGACATGTGATATGAAGTCTATGAGAACTTCACAAATGATATAAAATGTTGGATAAGAAATTCAAACTCAAGCTGAAGAAAACGTTTTTGTAGTTACGTTGTATTGTAGTAGCAATCAAGCAATGAAATTTATAACAATAAATTAACAATTTTATTCCAATTTTACAAACAATTTGAATGCAATTCTCTAAAACTTTGAGCTCTGTGTACTGCCTTGTGAGTAAACGCAGTGAAGATTGCTAAAAAAGTAGGCGGAGACGGAGTGTGTCAAAGGTTCTAGAGCAAATCAGAGATAATCCAGCTCTGTCTCCTAATCAGAGATAATCCAGCTCTGTCTCCTTGGCGTACTACTTAATCTACAAAAACTGATAGCAGCTGTTCACCTGCTCTTCTATCATCTAGTGACCAGTGAGCAGTGATTTTCCGACCAGTGTACCATGAGATAGCGTTAGGTGTGCCATTGGTAAGTATCCGTAAATGGCCTTTTTTCAAAGTACATTTATATTATTACTAGCAGAATGCTCGGCATGCACGGGTATAAATATCAGCTTATAAACAATGAGAAGTAATGTAGTTGCCTGCCACTTGCTATTAGCCTGGCACTTTGCCAATGGCTAATTTGGGTAAGCTTACTAATAAAAGCTAACTACTTGCTCTCATGATTGAACATGCATAAAATTAAGCTACCATGATGTTGCGTCAAAATGGAGAGCAGTAGCATATTTGCAGCCATATAACGACATATATCACCTAATGGATGCATCCATCGAGCTCGTGTGGTTTAATTGGTAAGGGATTTGACTGACAAACGGGAGGATCCGAGATCAAATATTCCATGATACAGATTTTTCATTCTAAGGTTTTAATAGCTATAGCTGGACAGACACAGAAACACAGACAGACACACAAACTTTGAGAAATATTTCTATAGATATATTTATCTGTCTGTTGGCTTTTTCTGTCAAAAAGCACCGAGAATAACTATTTGCACAGTTTTTCTGACCTTGATAGTGGTAGCTGATTAGTACAATTAGTTGGAGTGTCAGTCAAATATGCTAAATGTTGTGGGTGTGCGCCTCAGCTTAACCAACTTTTTTTCAAAATGTCAATTATTCTGAGGCTTTTGTGTGTCTTTTCACCATTCCTGTAAGAGTATTCATGCTGTGTTCATCAAAACAGGCTCAGGTCTCACGCTGAGTCATGGTATAAATACATTACAAGACTTAAATTGTCATTCTGTATCATTTTGTTTGGTAGTGCGTAGGTGTGGTGTGTGTTGGTGAAATATAACATTAAGCAAAAATTAAGATATACATTGTATTTACCATATTAAATGAAAAAATAAATGAAAGCTTAATTCCTACATATTAAGGTATGATGAAGCCCACATGCGCAGTAGCGCTGCAGCTAGTCGAGGTGCTGGGCCCACAGAAGCTGGCATATTTTGGCTGGTAAGTTGAAATATTTGACATATTTCATCGAAATTCGATTAGTAGGTCTTGATTAATCTAGGCTTAACAAGTGGCTCCTAACATTTCTTTTAAAGCTATTAAATGCAGATGTTTTGGGTAAGTCTATTGGAAGACTGTTCCATTGCGATGGAACTCTGTATTCAATGGTTTGTGGACCAGAAGCAGTATAAAATATTGGTAATGGTAGATTGATTTTCAAACATCTCATATTATAGTGAGAGTCTTTTTTTACTTTATAATCACTTGAATAAAATTTTGAATGCGCCTTTAAAAGAATTTTATACTGGAAAAGTTTATCACTAGGCAACACAAAAAGCCCAACAAACATGAGATGAATTTAGTGGTGGTTTATTAAAAGTTATGCGCATTATACGTTTTTGTGATATTAAATATTTTTTTAAATGACAAAATGGAGCATTCCCCCATGACTCCAAACATTAACAAATTTTGGAGCTAATAAATGTGATGCATATTAGTGTCTTAACACGTCTGGGTAAAAATTTGGAACCTTCACTTATTAGGCTCAACGTGGATCTCGTCTGTTTATTTAACTTATCAATATGTACATCTCATACCAGGTGACTGTCCAAATGAATTCCTAAGAATTTTATCGAAAATGTCTCCTGAAGCTCCAAACCAAATAATTGTATTAGTTTTTTCTAATTTAATTTTGTTTTAATAATTTCTCATTACAATGTACATTGTTTTGTCCATGTTTAGAGTTAATTTATTTGAATTATACCATTGTTCAATTTTTTGCAAGTTCATAATTAACTATATCTATGCCATTATTAAAATTGTCAGACTCAAAAAGAGCTTTCTCTCATACATATTGGCTCGGCCTTTACACGAACATAACATAGCTTCAGAGAGAGAATGGTTTGGTCACTGCAAAAACTAACTAACCATGCATGGTCAGGCAGAGTTTTAAGTTGATGTCTTAGGAATTGTTTTGTCGGTGCGATTGCATGCTTGAATGAAACTTTTTAAAAAATCATCGAAATAAAATTTGATCTTTTTTACTCTGAGCATAGATCTGTATAAAGGTGATATTAGTCATCTTTGCCCGGACAGATCGACCCTGGACAGATCGACCCTGGACAGATCGACCCTGGACAGATCGACCCAACAAACAAGAAAAAAGCGTTTGTTAATAATATTTTGTTGTAGATCATTGCTTGCCTATTCGTTTTTATCGCTGAACCCTACGACTGACAACTAACTGACAGCGACTGACTCCAAACTCCCTACGACTGACGAGGTCGCACTCCTTTTTTAGAATGAAACAAAAGCTCAACACATGATGAAACACAGACATAATCGTAATTATTATATGAAAAAAAAATTGATGGAAAGTCATTATAAGAAGAGTCTAACGGTTTCACACAGCAGCAACGTATAAAAACAATCCACTTTATGATCATTGACTGTTTTCCTGCTTCTTGTCTGCTATTATCTGATTGAAATGTGCTTTTTGTGGGTGAGTGAAATGCGTAAATAAATTTTAGGATTGGTGGCGTTACGATATTTATTTTGCTTCATAGAAGAAATGAAAATATGAATTCACATAGGCAAGTTGTTGTGACGACAAATACACTTTTTCAATCTTTAAAATTGATTCTTGCATCTCCGCGAACAACATCTCGCAACCCCGATCGGGAAGCTCTGCTCTAGATTTTTAGGTAGTCACTGTATAATAATATCAAAGTTTAAGCTCAGTTGCTTACGGAGTTGCCCCATCTTGATGATCACTTCTGACTAGTCGTTGCAACCTCTTCATGAAAAGAAACACAAAAACCAATGCTGTAATAGTGTGTATTGTTGAACGCACAGTTGTTAAAATCTGTGGATAAGTTGTGCATAGGTGATCAGACTGTTCCTAAGGTAAGTTGCTCTATTATAAATAAGGCGTGTCACTGAAGAGTATGTTTGCTGAAACTTAATGATTTGATCTCAAAATAATTGCTTGGGCTAAATGGGAGGCCGCTTAAATGAATAAAACCTACTTTTTTGTCAAAGTGTAAATTTTTTCTTTTCACTTATACACGCTTTTTCTGCGCACGTTGCTCAAGTCACTGAAAATGATACCTTGAACCTGAATGGTTAATCCATTTGTTTTAGCTCACTGACCATGAATTGGCCGCGGCTAAGGCGACAATAGACGATTAAATTTGATTGTTGATATAAACACTAGCGATCGGCTTCGGTTACATAATAGAACAATTGACTGAATTGTATTACGCTTTTTTATCATGCAGAGCCATAGCGCTACGTGGTTCATATAACTGGTCATATATAGCAAAGGGTTTAAAAATAGTACAGCTTCCCTTCCTAGCTTAAGCAGATCAAGATTGACTATTTAATCAAAGGGGTGGCTCAGTAAGCCCCGTAAAAACTGCTTGGGCTTTGTCCAATGGTCTGTGTGAGTTCAAATTCAATAGCATATTGTCATTGATCACTTGCAACCTCTGTGGTCAGCTGTACAACAGGTCTGCTTTGCTGGAGGGCAAAAATTATAAGGCCAAAGTTGGGGCAGAAACCATTTTCCATATGAAGACCAGCATCAACATTTAAGGTGAGTAAAAAAAACTTTTCTCAGCAAGTTTACAATTTATTGTCAATGGCAGGAGCGCCGCATAATTTTGTAGAGCATGAAGTTCGCCAACTCTCAACTTACGTGTGGTAAAATTTGTATAGTCACTGGCACCTCTCCATGTTGCCACTATGACCAAGGCTTTACCTCGAGACATAGGATGTAATAACGGTTCGACCTTCTAAATTAATTGGCAATTTTGTTTTATCAATTTAATTCAATTCTTATTCTTCGCTAAAAGATTTTTGGGCTTTTCTTTTAAATAAAAAAATACTATCAGCAGTGGTTTTCATTTAAAATTAAAAAAATTTTTTATATACAGGAGCTTAGTAAAACATCAGTAAGTGTCAAAGATTGGCATGATTGCATCACAACACTTACTTTTTATAATATAAAAATATATAATAAACAAAATAAACAATTTACAGTTTATTTAACTATAGACCATCTATGAACTTTTATTAAGTATAGTTTGTCACTATAATATCTATAACTTGGATGAAGTATTGAACAGTTAATGTATATTTGTGAAATAAAATTGAATGACATCTGTAATTTGAATTGCGTAGACCAAAGTTTCCATAAAGTATCAATGCATGTTAATAGAGTTATATATAGACTAAGATCTTCAACTCATAGTGGAAACTTTCTATGAATATCAGTATTTTGTAAACCTGTCATTTGCTCTGCTAATTTATAATAGTTCACTCTTTGTGATGGACCGGAGAAAGTTATATTTTATTGCCAACACAAAATAATTTTTTACTTATTATCTGATTCAGAGGCAAGCATCAAATGGCAAAAGCAATTTACCACAAAACTGAAGATGTCTTGTGTAATGATATCTGGTCTCAGCGAGCCCGTGACCGTATGTGCACAGCTCGAGAAAGAAAATCCCTGACTATTCACACCCCCATGTCCACTGGTGAGATAACAATCTACTTTCAACTCTGTATACATTTGCTTTGGTTACAAGCAAACATGGACTGATGAAATTATGATATTTATAAAATATAAAAAAATAAAATTGTATAATTGATATTGCCAAGTTTCTGAAAATTTTGTGAGAAAGGCTTTTTATTTGTTATCAGCTGGTGAGCACTGGCATATGATCTGGATGTCAATGTTGACATTGTGTTTCCGGTTGATGATGTTTACTTGCTTTATATAACTTGCGTAATAGCAATTGGATTAAAGTTGGTAGAGCTTCATCGCTATGCGCTCAGCAGATCAAGTATGATTCGTTCTATATCGCAGAGCGAACAGTGAGAACTAGTAAAAAATCACAGCAAACTTCTAACAAAGACACCCTCATGAGTTAGTAAAAGTGGTTTCAATAAGTTACCTTTTTCCTTCATAAGAGGTAACATGTTTATAAATCAAAGCAACTTAGAACACTCCGTGGCATATCAACTTGGAGGATAATTCTCGAAATATAATTTATACAGTTACTGCAAGGGTCAAAAATATATGGCATACCATAGAGGATTAAGCAGGCTGGACATGGAATGCAATGTGAGCAGTGCGCAGCAAATTAAACAAATTTCATACCTCTTTTCACAAACTAACAAGAGTAACAAGTTATAACATGAGGCATGGTTAGGGTCAGGTAGTACAAAGAAAACTGGCTTAGACATGCTTGATGACTATACTCAATGCTCATTACCTAACCTGAATAATGCCTTTTCTTTGAAGTGGGAGCTCTTTTTATGTTGAAAAGACAACTTCACGCTTGGCGCTTCTGTAACTAAACGTGGTATGGCTTTAAGGCATGGCTCTGTGTTCACTAATAGGCAAAAGTCAAAATGCGCAGAGACGAATATGATTCATCGTTGTCAGGGGAGCAGTCAACTTGTTGCCATGTGGCGACAGGATGCAACAGGTGTTCTGTAGGGCTATTGCAATTTTAGTTGAAATACCAAGGTTAAACTTTGAATTACATTTTTAGGGACTTACTTATAACAAATTTAAACGCAAAAATCTACCTTTGCACTGAGTTGCATTTTGGCTGATGATATAAAGTTTATATTAAAATTAAAACTATTCAAAAATGTCAATAAAACCTCGAAATAGAAAGGGTTTTAGCAACGTATTCTAGCATAAGCTCTGCACACATATCGAACTAATAAACGGAATTAACTTAATTTAGATATGCAAATCTTATAATAGTAGATATTTAAGTTAGATTTATCTATTATAGTAAATATTTACTATAATAAGAGCCGTGTCCACCTTTTTGTCCGAAACCAAAGTGAGAGGTTGGGAAAAAACTGCTTCATATGGGTTTTGAACTCGTGACATTCAGCTTAGCAGCCCAACACTTAATACTTGTGCACATAGTTATTCTCTGTGCGCACAAGACTGCCGTAGTACTAGTTTATATAAAACTTAGTGAAGCTAAAAAACTTTAAAAGATTTATACTTTATAACTATAATATATAATACAATAATAAAAATATACTTTGCACAAGTCCAGCACGGGTATTCACTACCACTCATTATGAAATCTGCTAAAGAGATTTGCAATAATTCACAGATCTAACCTATAAAGCGAGGATTAGGTTAACGCAAATTAAAACACTCAAAAAGTGTTAAGCTTTGATATAACTCGCATAATGTCTTATCCGATCACCTTACAGAGGCCACCACAGCAATGCAACAGCTGACTCAGTCTACAGGCAATAAATCTCGACTTCCAGCAGTTAAAGAGAGTCGGAAACCTAAAAGGAGAGGCAGCAAGACAGAGTCAAATTCAGAACGGTGAGTTAGAACACTCGCACCCTGTTAGATGATTATATTTGAGTGCTAACTTTTACTGTAGTCTTTGCTACAATCTACTGTGTATATATAAATCTCTTGTCACTTTTCATTGTCTGTCCAGTTATAGTTGTTAAAATCTAGGATTGAAAGGTCCGCATTGTGCTGGATTTGAACTCATGAAGATTAGCATAGCAAGTTTGTAAACATGCGCATCTAACCCCAAGGCCACACCGTTCTTACCTGTTCATTGCTCTTACCATATGCTGTATACCCTTTTCCCGATTGCAAATGCTAAATTGTGTATTAATTAATACTGTGGGCCTATGGATTATGATGCTCCTGTAATAGGATTTTTTCGCCTTAATTTATGAAACACGATGCCTTTTCATCCTTGCCATACTACGGAAAATTTGTTTTTCGCCATACGATATCAACAAAAATTTCTCTCGAAATTGAAATTTGGCTGTTGGTGTACTGATTACGACAAAATAACAAAAATGTCGATACGCTATCTACCGAAATACCTCCCACAGCGCCTAAAAGAAATATACGCTGCTCACTATCTCAGTTCAGCGTTACTCGTTATAGTAAAAACGGATTCGCAAACAGATAAATGATAAAATCTTTGTTAAACGTTTGAAGTTTTGTAAAATACATTCTAAAACTTCCTTCAAGTACTGGTTTAATAAGCTAAATTCATTTAAGTTAAATTCAGTGTTTATGTTACACGTCTGTCTCGAGGGTAAGAACTCCCCATGTTGCATACTGCACGTAGTAAATTGTAATGTTACATTTTCTTGCAGATCATAATCACTAAATACACTAAAGCTACTGTAGGTAACTATAGTTACTAAGGTTTGTCGCTAGTTTTTAATATGTGCAGTACGCATATAAAATTTTTGATGATTTTTACAAGGTGTTTGCATTAGATAATTACTATGGGTTTCTATACCCTCTGTAAAAAATTGTTTAAAAATATCAATACAATATATTCGTCTTATGATGCCAACACTGAAATGAACTAAAATCATATAATCGTATACCAAATAATTTTTCATTGTAGTCGTAGCAAAACAGACTTTATTTAGCCATTACTTGCTAATGATTTCACACTTGCATTTAAACACCTTTACAGTTTTATTTTTCTTGTTAATTCCTTTGAACTGCACAAAAAATCACTTCTTCGATGATATGAAGTTTGAAAATTAAAATGGTAAATGTTGTATATGTTAAATAAAAATAAATTTTCTGTCCAAAGTCTTTTTGTTACCCGGGCAACACCGGGTATTCAGTGGTCTTTACTATAATGAGAGCCACGTCTATCCGTCTGTCCAACCCGACGTTATTAGCATTAGGAAAAATATTGCATTATATGAGTCAAACCAAAATATGCGGATTCCCAGTCAAGTACTCAACCGCTTTTCATATCTAGGCATGATAGTTGTGCACATAATTAATATACATGGTGTTCTGTCACGGGCATGGGACTGCCAGGGTACTAACTTAAGCTATAATTGTACTGTGTCACCATATCACAGCTCTTTTTTTATCGCGGATTGCTTCTTCTGTTTAACAGTTTGCTTCCATTTTAGAATGCCAGAAGCTAGGCATATATGTACAGTCAGGCTCTCAAATGTTTATGAGAAACTTGGTGATGAACTGAAGTTGGATGGTGACATCACAGACCTGAACAAGAAAGACACTAGAGCAACCAAGTTTGTTTTAGGTAGGTTAGCTTCTTGTCAACTGAAAAAATATAATCATAGAGAAATTTCATGTGCATTATAATATTAGCTATCAAGTAATAACGTATAGAAGCCTCTCTTATCGTTAGGAAGAATTCATGGTTGTAAAATGGGAGGATAACTGTATATAAATGATTGCAAACTCTCACAAGTTGTAAGCTGTGGGAATTTGTAGATAACAAATAATTTGACAATTGGAGGGCATAGTCAGTGATGCTGTAGATATGAGTTGACCAACTCTAGTCTAGTATTGTCGCAGGACTGGTACCTTCTTAGTAAATGTCTCTTATTTTATAGCTGAAGTTCTATGACTAAGAATTTGTTGTCTTTTAGACTTCAGATATTTTATTTGTTTTTGTTTAGATGATGTCTTTAAGACCCTAGTCTATCAGCTCATTTCCTCTCCTGAAAACTTTTTCAAAAAATACATAATGACTGTAGTTTTTTATTTATTGTTAATTATTTTAGTTATTTTAAAAAAACATTTTGATGAAATTTTTTTTAAATATTTGTTTTTTCCTGAATAAAACATATACCAAAGTTTCAAATTTCGACTGCTTCACACCAATTGCATTCGTTAGTTTGGAAGTCAGTGTATATACTATAAGTAAAAGGGTGTAAACTGTAAGTAGGACATTTATCAACTATCCGTAAGCTATCCTTCCTGTTATAAACGTAATCCTTCCTGTCTCACTATTCCAAACTCAAAACAAAATTACCACCTAGTATGCTATTTTATTAACATATCTTCGTATTTTCACCAACCAGGAGGAGGAAAAATTGAGAACGCGATGGAAATAGTGGAGATTGTAAATGCAGAGGAGACGAAGGAAAGCAAACACGATTCTTATACAGATGACATACATGATGAGCAAGCCATTGCAGAGATCGCTAGAATCAATTCAATAAATAAGTGCAATGTTTGGTTTGAGGCCCACGAATCACTCTTGGAGTCACCTCGAGACCCCTCTGAACCAGCGGACGAACTTACAAAAGAACAGACTTCTAAATATAGAGACAAATAAACGGCCCTAAGCGACTGGCTATCATTATTATCTACCTCACATGAATATGTTCGTTAGTATATTTTACATCGTAATTCAAAGCCCATATCTAAATTCTATTATAATAATAAACTTTTCAATAAAATACGTCATCAATTGATATGTATTACAAGATCATAACAGAGTTCAGGTTGTAATTGTATATGCAGGTTCTCGTAACCTTATACCGCCTTTGCATTGGTCTAGTTCTTGCCTGCTCTGAACACTCTACCCATTGTACTGAGTGCGATGCAATTTGAGAACCGGGTTTCATATATCGCTGCTATGCGTCTGTTTTGGAGCAATGCATACCACACCGGGCACTTTGTATAGGCCCTATAGATTCTTATGTAACAGGAAAAATATTGTTTATAGTATAAGTTTACAATTGGGCAACTGTTGAATGTTACTTTATCTTGTAAGGTTAGCAGCTCAATTGTTTATAGAAACTTTATACTGATAATCAGTCTTTTTAAATTGTGACCGGTGTTACGAAAATAAATGAGGAGTGCAGAGATAAGCAAATGCTTGAATTCTTTGCTTTAATACTGACAGTATGAGCAGTACACCTGAGGCTACACAATAGCAGTCTGTAGTACCACACAGTATGAGTACCACACGATAGCAGTCTGTAGTACCACATAGTATAAGTACCACACGGTAGCAGTCTGTAGCACCACACAGTATGAGTACCAGACTGCTACCACACGGTAGCAGTCTGTAGTACCACATAGTATAAGTACCACACGGTAGCAGTCTGTAGTACCATATAATATAAGTACCACACGGTAGCAGTGTGTAGTACCACACAATATGAGTAATCCACAGAGCACATTGTAGCAGTACTATGAACTCTCCCACAGTGTCAAGTTGGTACTACAGGGTTCTTCAGGATATTAGTTGCATGTAGATACAAGTATAGAAAAAAATATTATGGTATCTGTAGATTATTGTTTGTGAGGAGTTGTCTTACATTTCAGCAGACAATTTCACAATCTGTTTGACTTCGCGTATCATTCATGGACTAAATGCTTTTTGTGCACACTTTCAAGTATATATGCTTTTCAAATATTTCTAGTAGTAAAACAATTCTTTAGTAAAAAAACCAAAATGGTAATATTTTTCATGTTCAGCTTTTCATTCTTGGATTTTCCTGTACATGTATTTACATAAAAAAGTAGCCCAGTAGGTTCTGATCAAAAGCAATGACTATCATAAAACAACTTTATTCGGTTATTAATTGCTTGAAAATGTTTTTCATATTATTTGAACAAACTGATAATGATTGCCCAATGGTTGGCCAGAAAGCTTAGACCGGTATTGCATGTATACACGATATTGATGAGAATTGCAATGACAGATTTTTCTACTAGCGAGAAAAAATTTACGAACCGCTTGTACAAAACCGCTTGTACAACCGCTTACAAATCGCTTGTAGTGATAATAATTCATGTTTAGCTGTGAATCACTTAAAACATACTTGCTAGTGAAAAATGGAAAACTGCTCTATGCACTCCTAATTATTGGTCTAAAAATGTATGATAGTCTACCTTCACATTTGTTTATATTCAGACCATGGGACCATGATTAGCGTAATATAAACTTAGCATGTATGGCAAGTTGATAAGTTGAAATTGCCCTCAAAATGTTGGTTTGAATCAGGCAGCAATAAATTCACAACTTGTGTTCTGCACACAATTACACTAGGTTCATCACACAAATGCAAAAAAATTAATTTTCAACTTATTTCGACATAGCCTATAATATTACAGTATAAACAGTATGTGTACTGTTTATTGTAAGCAAATTATTGACATCGTTTTGGAATTTTGACCATTTTACGCCGAAATTATTTCTCGCTGTTGGAGGGGGCTAGTGTTACCGCACTTCGCACCATTATGTGGAATCACGATTAATTCTTACGTTTGTGAGATCGCGAGTCCATGCATCCGTCGCGCTTTTTTCTACTACTAAGAAAAGCGATATAAAAACGACCGAAATGTGTTTTAAATACATACTATAAATGTATGATAAACGTAATTGATCCACTTTGTACCATATTTTAAACGACAACACAAGACCAACGCAAATTAATTGTTGTTGAGAAAATTTTCACTTTGCGATGAATTCTCTAACGTAGGTGTTTGCATTTACTTGGTGCAATCCATACTGTCGTTTACACGTTTTACAGCAATTTTAAACCGCTTATACAAACAACCCAATCATTTTATTTACTCTTAAACGTTATACATACTAAGCAAAAGATAGATGCAGTTAGTTTTTATAGTCGTATCGCTAGGTGTACTTTTGATTTTATTTATAATTATAAATGTTTTGCTAACTAACTTGAAGATTACGCTCGAATTTGAGCTTTAGTTCGTTTATCGTACCGATTGAGCTTCTAGTTTTCATGTTGTTTGGAGATTTTGCTTTTTTTAATTAACTAATTTTAGGCATAAAGTTTTGTTTAGGTTTTTGTATATTCATTATGAGTTCGAGTGTCATTAACCCCACACTCTGGGTGTATGTTTGAACATTATTCTTTGGTGAGTATTTTGGTATTTTCAGTGGCGTAGTCAGTCCAGGAGAGGAACTGCGCACGCAATTTTATTTGTCTATAAAACTGACACGCTACAATGCGATCTACAGAAAAGCATAAAATGCCATCTGCAACATCCCCTCTCTTTTAGTGATGAGAGTACCCTAATCTGTTGCAGTTATTAAGACAAAGCAAATGTAAACAAAACCAAATTACTATACAGCGAGCTACACAACTAACCAAGCAGGAAGCATTTCAAAACAAAATTACAGTAATTATAATATAACAGTAGTTTGATTGTCCGTCTATGTCAGCAACAAGTTTTTTTTTATAACACAGTCTGAGAGCCACTGGCTTCTGCCTCTGGCGTCCCGATCGGCGAACAGGAACAGGATTCTTGGGCGGTTCTGCTGTAGAAGGGGTTGACGCAGTTGTCTCAGTATTGTCCGTTACAGCTACCGGCAACTCCTCACACTGCTCGACTGAAGCTGGCCTCAACTCACGCCTGTTCCGACGAAGGAGGTCGTCCTCTACTTGTACGCTGTACGAATGTCCTGTCAGCTGTTGAACCACTCTTGCTTCCTTCCATTCGTTACGATGTTTTCGATAATCACGCAGAAACACAGGCTCACCAACTCGTAACGGCCTCAGTTCTCTTGCCCCCTTGTTGTACTTGGACTGTTGTTGCATCCTTTTCTCATCCTTTTGGGCCGAACTCACCCGTTCGAGTTCCATTGGAACCGGAGCTTTCTCGGGGAGTGCTGACCGGGTGGCCTTCCCAATTAGCCTCTGGGCAGGACTTGTCGACAACCCTTCAGTAACAGTGTTGCGATATTCCAGCAGTGCTAGAAAGGGATCTTCGCATCTTCTGAGCATCCTTTTGACTATTTTTATCGTCGCTTCCACTTTTCCATTTGACTGCGGGTAGTGAGGGCTGCTCGTCGTGTGCTGAAACCCCCAAGACTCTGCAAACTTAGCAAAGATGTGAGAAGTGAACTGAGGGCCTTTGTCACTGTGAACGGTAATCGGTATGCCCGATCGGGCAAAGGTCTTCTTCAACGCCGCAATCACCTCATCGGTACTTTGCTGTCCAAGCCTCTCAAACTCCATGAAGTCTGACGAGTAGTCAACTACCATCACATAATGATGACCTCCCTGCTCAAACAAATCCATACCCACTTTTGACCACACCTTTATCGGCACCTTGTGGCTACAAAGAGGTTCCTTACCCTGTCTAGGAGAGTCCTTAATGCATGTCTTACATGTCTGTATCAACCCGTGCACGTCCTCCGAAAGTGACGGCCAATACACCGTTAGCCTAGCCCTCCTAAGAGTTGTCTGTATTCCCAAGTGAGCAGTATACAACTTGCGCAACATTTCTGTCTGTAGAGCCAGTAGGACCACAACTCGAAGTTCCTTGAACACAAGACCGTTCTCCACCGAGAGCTCATCCTGAAATGACTTGTATGGCCTCAGTGAGCCAGACACTGCACTCAGGCAACCTCCACGAATCCATTCTATCAGTTCATGCATCTCCGTATCTTGCTGTGTCGCCTTCCACAGACGGCGGTACTCGGGCACTGGAAGCGGCAGGTCATTCGAGTTCTCCGACACTGCGAAAACATGCAGCCTTGCTGACTGGTCCTCTGGGTTCTCCATATGACTATCACGCGACAGCATGTCAGCAGTCAACTGTTCTTTTCCTGGCTTCCAAACTACCTTGAAGCCTGAATATCTCTGCAGTGTGAGCAAAAATGCTTGCACGCGCCTTGTTGCTTTGTGAATTGACTTTTTGAAAATCACAACCAAGGCTTGGTGATCCGTTTGCACAGTTACATCTGGATGACCAAATATATATTGGTCCAATCTCGTCATTCCAAACACAATGGCTAGTGTCTCCAGCTCTATGGGTGCATAGTTGCGCTCACTTGATGTCAATGAACGAGAAACATACGTCACAGGCTTGCCATTCTGCAGAAGAACCGCTCCTAAACCTGCTGTGGAAGCATCCGTCTGAATAACGATTGGAGAATTCACATCGAAGTACTGCAGAGTCTCGGCTTTGGTTAGAGCGTTTTTCAGTTTGGCAAATGCCTCCTGTTGAGGATCTCCCCAAACAAACGACTTGTTGTTCACTAGCTGTCTTAATGGCTCTGACTCAGCGGAAAGGTGCGGAATGAACTTTCACATGTACGTCACGTGTCCCAGGAAACGCCGCACACCTTCCGATGATGTGAGGGGTTCCATCTTTGCTATTGCCTCCACCTTCTTAGAGTCAGGCTGCAATCCATTCGATGTGAGAACATGTCCGATATATGGCAACTCGGGTTGAATGAATTTGCACTTGTCTTTGTTGAGTCGTAGGCCACATCTCCTGGCTCGCTCCAGAAGGTTTCTCAAACGGCTGTCGTGTTCACTCCTGTCCTTGCCGAACACAAGTATGTCATCTGCTACCACGGTAACACCCTCCAGACCCACCAAGGTGTCTGCCAATCGTCGCTGAAACTCTTCTGGGGCACTAGATATACCGAACGGCATTCTCAGATACTTGTATCGTCCATTGGGTGTCCAGAAGGTAGTCAGGTCAGTCGACTGGGCTGCGAGCTTTACTTGTTGGAAGCCGCTGGTGGCATCACAAAGTAAAAAATACCGCGCTGCATTTAGCTGTGGGAGGACGTCGTCTAGCGTCGGCATCGGCACATGATTCCGTCTTATGGCTCTGTTTAGATTCTGGGGATCAATACAGATCCTCACAGATCCATTTGGCTTCCTGACGGGTTGCATATGACTGATCCATTCTGTAGGGGTCTCCACCTTGGCAATTACCTTACTTGCTTCCAGCCTGTTTAGCTCTGCCCTGACACCATCCTTCATTGTCAGTGGGACTTTTCTAGGACGTACCTGGACAGGCTTTACCGTCGGATCCAGTTCAATCTCATACTCCCCTGGTAACAGCCCCAGTCCTTGAAAGACGTCTTCATACTCCTGCAGTATCACATCCAGGTCAGCATCACACACTAGATTGACCGCTTCCTGCAAAGTAATTAGTTGCAAGTCCAAACATGTTGTGGCCGATAATAAGCTATGCTGTGCGGTGCTAACGACCAAGAACTTGAGTTTATGAGCCTCGTTGTTCCCGTCGCGGGCTTCTAGAAAACACCAACCCTTAGGTGTGCACTCTGACCCATCATACAGAGTAAACTGAGTCTTGGTGTGTGTCAGCCCTGGCGCTCCCATCAGCTGGTGATCCCTCTCTGTCAGGACATCGCACGTTGCACCCGTGTCCAACTGGAACTCAATAGCTCTGACTTTACTTTCTGTCGCTACCTCTAATGTCACCAGCAATTTTCTACCTCGCTTCTTGATGGACAGACTATTGCTAAGCTCTTCCTCTGAAGAATAATTCCACGAAGCAGATGTTTGGTGAGCTTCTTCTTTTCTAGGCTTTTTGGCTACCCCTCTCTGTTTTGACGAACAACAAACAGAGTAGTGATTCATACCATTGCATCTGTGACATCGCTTGCCATAGGCTGGGCAAGATCTAGGGGGTTGCCGTGTAGCACAACGTTGACACACTCCTGTTGCGGCCTCCGGCTTCCTGCCAATCCTAGACTTCCCGCTGTGGGTCACTACCTTCACTTCATCCTGAAAACGACACTCGATAGTCTTCAGGTCTCTATTAGCACTCTCAACTGATCGACACACGTCCAGTGCCCCTGCAAGTGATATATTGGACTTCTCAAACAGCCGACGTCTAGTGCGATCACTCTCTATACCCAAAATGAGAGCCTGTAAAACCATCCTGTCGTACAAATCCCCCAACTGGCAAAGCCGGGCTGTATTGTGAAGTTGTGTCACAAACTCATCTATCATGAGCCTGCCTTGCTTTGATGTCAACAGTTCATGTGTCATGGCAACAGTGTTAACTCTCGGTGCACAGTACTCATCAAACTGGCCACTAACTTTGGCAAAATTCTCTTTGTCCGTGTCCTCCTCCCATGTAAATGAGTCAAAAATGTCCAGGCCCCTTGGCCCTATGGTTCTCAGCAGCAAAGCAACTTTAACTTTGTCATCCGCAGCACTCTTTTCAGAAGCGGTAATAAACAGATCAAAGTTTCGTTTGAATATCTTCCGCTGCTCCGGCAAGTCACCACCCTCCTTTAAAGGCTCCGGGCACAACAGCTTCTCCATAGCTGGATTAACTCCATCGACGCACGTAGCAAAATAATAACAATAATAATGGTCACTACCAGACAAAGCTATACACACAATATAATTGGAATTATTGCTGTTGCTGTACAAAGCTATACACACAAAAGTAGCTTAACCCAGCATCACAAAAAAAAACTTCATCGAAATGCTCCCCTTTCAAACTAATAAAACCAAATAATTACTATAATTGAAATAATAACCAATAAAATCGTCACACCAACAACAATCTGTGACGCTGCTCACTGAACTGACCACCTCTCAGTAAAGCTATTGACACAAAATTACCTCAACTAGGGCACCATGTATATTTATTATGAGTTCGAGTGTCATTAACCCCACACTCTGGGTGTATGTTTGAACATTATTCTTTGGTGAGTATTTTGTTATTTTCAGTGGCATGGTCAGTCCAGGAGAGGAACTGCGCACGCAATTTTATTTGTCTATAAAATTGACTCGCTACAATGCGATCTACAGAAAAGCATAAAATGCAATCTGCAACAGTTTTCTTGTTTATTTCATTACTGGTTCATCTCGTAGCACAATGTTTCAACACAACACGGACTGTAAACAATTTTATTCAACAGTATTTTATCATCAACTGTGCTGTAACATATTTTAAAATGCAAACAAATTAGAAGTGACACTTCTATAACAATGGATAGATAGAATACTTTAATTCTTTACAGCGCAAAAATAAAATTGGTCTGTTTTTCACAGTGATGTACAGGTTCCTAGTTTGCAGATTCTTAGCTCACTTATTTCGAAAGGCAAATCTACATGCTTGATTCATTTAGGTGTGGTATGTTTATCAAACACTCAGTTTATTCAAATTCAAAACGCAAGTGAATCTCTAACACAAAGTCATTGCATCAAGCATGACGTAATGTAAGCCTTGCAATAGGCTGTACATTCTACATAGGCAATAGGCAATACATTCTACATCCCCTCTTGGTTTCAAGATCAACTGTTGTAAAACCATACAGCATAACATCTTATAGATCTCAGGATTAACTGACTTGTACAACCATTACAGCACAAAATTTGATAACCACTTAGGAAGACGTCTATCTCGATCAGGTCTGTTTTCAAAGTCACTATTTTGATCGAGATCAGAGTCAACAGGCTCTCGATTCAACTGAGCATTGTTATCAAGCAGGTCTGAAGTACTAAACTCAACTTCGACCTGATTAGACTCTCTAGTTGGCCTAGTTGATACATGTATACCATCTGCAATATCGTCTTGATGAGCCAATCTAAGGTCAGACACATGCCTATTTGTGCCATCGACTTCAACCGAAGTGCTAGAATTTATCTTTGTCACATTCGGCATTTCCACTTATCAAAGCATCTAGCATTAACTGGCTTGACATAAACAGTGTCTCCAACTTTGTATGGGTTAAGGCTGCAGTCTCTATTGTCACTAAGCTTTTGTGGTATTTCTGTCGAGTTGGTCACCCCTGCTAAGTCACTGCAATAGCTGTATAGTTCTTCCACAGGCACTATACCATTGGAGTTTGGTGAATTTTTATACCAATATGCCATTTCTTCAGGTCCTTTACCAGTTCTCATGACTGCTCTTTTTATAATACGGTGATGTCTTTCAATTATTCCATTTCCAGTAGGTTTATAGGCACAGCTGAGGATCTGCTCTACACTCCATTTCTGTAGAAACTCTTTCATTCTAGCACTTGTGAAACATGGGCCATTGTCACTCAGAAACTCCTTAGGAGGTCCACGTTCTCGAAACACATTGTCCAACTGTTCGATTACTACGTCTGATGTTTCATTAGCCAGTTTGAACCAAAGATAAAACCTGCTAGGCCCACAATCAATAATAGTCAGATAAGGTTGACTGTTCACATGAGTAATATCTGATGCAAGACACTCCCATACATTTGCTACGTTTAGCTGACCATGATCCCATTTGATTGGATGAGGATCTACACCGTTACACATAAGACAAGTTTTCACTACTTGCTCAATTATGTCTTTCTTGCTTGTTCGTCCAAGCTTTTTCTGAGCCAAGTACAGGGTTTTGCTGACACCAAAGTGGTGGTCTTGATGAACTTTCTTTACGTCTTCTATCTCATCTGTGTTAGAAAGTGCAACCATTGAGCATGCAACAACTTGTAGCCATTTCTTTGGTACACTGGTTAGGACATCCGACTAGTTCTCACCTGATGGAACAAGTTTGATCATTAGTGTTAACCCGTATTCATCAATCAGCTGACCAATAATTCCAAGTCTACGTCAAATGATCAACTCAATGAGGCCAGTAACCTTAAGCCTTTTGATATCTTCTATCACTGAATTTATCCACCCATAAACAGTAGCTGAATCTGTGATCACTTGCACATTTGTCATTTTCCACTTTAGCGCTAGGTTGATTCCTTTCAATGCAGCTTCTAGCTCAGCAACATTTATATGAGCACCATCATCCTCTTTACGTAGCCATGCTGCATCCTCAACAGTGTAACCATCTACCTCCAGAGACACTCCGAGAGCCAAGTTGCTGGCGTCACACCACACAGTACACTGAGAGGTCTTCTTGACATCCCACTTGCCTCTCACTGGGTCTTGCTCTTGTACTTTTTGAAATATTTCATCTAACAAAGATTTCACAGAACTAGGAACTGTTTCAGACCAATCTATGTCATTAGTCAATCTCTTTACATAGCTACAAGCAACTCTTAACCATCCAGCAACTGGGTAATGTCCAACTAGTTTGCCACAAATGGAAAAAAGGTCTCTTTTTGTAACCTTTTCTGAAACTACAGGCAAATCACCATCTCGCTTCCAGTTGTACTGATCATCTTCTGCATTGTTTACTCTAAGACCCAACACACGAGTATCTGATAGTGTCAATGGGTCTTTTGCCACAAGTCCCAACCTTAGTAAGTGAGCTCTAACAACATCAGCTTGAACCACCTCCTCGTTTACCCAAATGTCATCAATGTAGTGATCAGTTCCATTGCAAATCTGTTCATCTAATGAGAGCACTGTATCTATGATCTTGGACATTATCTTGGGAGCAACATTCAAACCAAATCCCATGCGTGTCATTACATACGTTTTACCTCTGTACTTCACTGCCTGGAATCTTTTCAGACTGGGCTCTAAATGAATTTGTAGATAAGCTTTCTTCACATCTAACAGACATGCTTTGCTTCTCCCTAACCTCCAATCTCGCAGTTTTTTTTGGTAAATTGCAGTCTCAACACCTGGATTACTGTGAATATAGTTGTTTAGTTCACGGTAATCCATAACAGGGCGAATCTTATTGGGCTTGTTTGGTTGTTTTGCAGCCATCAATGGAATTATCCCCTCTACATGACCATGGACTGTGCTATCATATAACTCCAGCCATTCATCATCTATCCAGCATTGCACTTCTTCATCAAACTCTTTTCTGTCATCATCATTTATCTTGTATTCAGAGCAATGATTTTGTAGAACCAGTTCATCATCTTTCCATTTCCATTTGACAAACCATGCACTACCATCAAACCATCCTATGAAATCTTTATCATCAATCTCTAAACTACTCTGGTGTCTTGTGCCAACACTTATCACTGGCACCTCACCACCAAACTTAACACCATTGTGAACATCAACATTAACTCCACCGAGTTTAGCAATAGCATCCATTCCCAATATCACTTGTGCTCTACCTACTAGTGCTGACGCAATCAAGCACTGCAGAGGAAGCTCTTCATTTCCTGTGACATTGACTTCTAAAACAGTTTCACCCTTACACTCAGTAGTTTTACCATTTAACATGCTGACAATTCGAACAGGACCGCTAGGCCTTTTACCCAATTTAACACGAAAATCATCTAAAACCACAGTCTGTTCGCAGCCAGTATCTACAAGAGCTCTTGCCGATACTTTGTTTACATATATATCAATAAATGGTAGCACCTCTTTGTTCAGTGACTTGTAGCGGGGAGAGTATCTGGTGCAGACACTCCCCCATTCTCGTTTCCCTTAGCCTTAGAGCAATTCCTAGCTACGTGATTGCCAAGCTCTTGACAGTTGTAACACTTTATTAGCCTTTTTGCACTCTTTACAACCTTGGATGGGCACTGGTTAGCTCCATGACCTCTGCCATTACAAATTGAACAAATCTGTCCAGCAGGTTTTGAGCCTACATACCCCATTGCACAGACTCCTTGTGCTCCGCCATTGCTAGACATAATCATTCTGGCTCTCGTGGCCAACTCTGACAACGAAAGTTTTTCAACTGCTGAAATGGATTTTATCTGGGTAGCTACATCAATTGGTAACCCAGCCACAACAGCACACTTTAACAAGGGTTCTGGTACTGTTTGGCCAATCAGAGGTACTAGCCTACGCAAATCTGCCAGGTAAACATCAACAGTTTCTCTTTCTTTGTATATCCTTCTTTGTAGTTGTCTATATGCGCAAAAGTTATTTACTCCAAAAGCAGTCATTAGCTCCTGTTTAATCAGTGCATAATCCTTTTTAGTGTCGGCTGACAGTTGTTTATAAATGGTGAATGCCGGTCCAGACAGAAAGAGTGGCACAAAAGATTTCAACTCAGTAATATTCTGCAGCTCAGCTACAAGCTCTAACTTGTCACACCACTCAGAAAAGTCACCACTCCTCTTTACGTTTTCATAGGTTTTAATCAAGTCTGAAAGTTTTACTGCCATTATTGTCACAGTTTTGTCGAAATAGCTTGTGGTATGTTTATCAAACACTCAGATTATTCAAATTCAAAACGCAAGTGAGTCTCTAACACAAAGTCATTGCATCAAGCATGACGTAATGTAAGCATTGCAATAGGCTGTACATCCTGCTTAGGCGGTAGGCAATACATTCTACATTAGGTGATTGTATTTTTACCAACTTTATACAAAGCTACCCGATGCAGTTTCCCTAAGACATCCAAAATTTTCTACAGCATGCACCATGACCAGATACACCCTAGATTTGTAGCGGTAGGAAACAAAGCAATTATTACGCAATCAATTATTTTGAATCAATTTGATGAACATCGATTCTGTTGTATGTCACAGTACACCAGTATTAGGCCGCCTGGGCTATCTTGTTAAAAAAAGTAACAGTATAACAAAAGTAGCAAAAGAGATGATTTCCAAATTAAGATTGATATTCTTATTATTTCAGGAATAAGAAGTATGACTTGTGAATTCTGCAAGTTTCAAAAAGAAAAGGAACCATATTCATTTTTTGAATGGAACTAAAAGTAAATCGAGATTTGCAATTTTTTGACTTGATTTATTCATTGGTAAATTCAAGATAGTTTGTCTACATCTCTTTATGTAATAGTTAATGGAAATTATTTCCATTAACTCTCGTTATTTATGTAATAGTTAATGGAAATAAACCGCTGTGAAATTGATTATAATTGAAAAGTTCACAGTTCTTCACAGTTCATAGAGCCTAAATACGTAGGTAGTATCTGTGTTGGTGACACCGAGGTTGAACATCCTCAAATAAATACAGCTAATAAGTACAAATTTCGCCAACACAAAATAGACACATCATGCTGCACAATAGTACCAAAATGAAAACTATGCTTTAATATAGAGGAGAGGACAGAACAGAAACGCTAAGAAACATTTCCTAGGACATTTATTTGTATTTATCGATGTTTCATTAGTCTCGGACACATTTGTTCAATCTTCAGTAACTAACCAATTCACACTTATGGTAATTAACGATACATTGTCCCGAGACACTGTGAAAGACACATTCATTTAGACTGTTTTAGGTTCTTAAAACTACATTTTTTATACTTATATATTCTGACACTACTTCCATTACTAATTGTAATTTTTGCTCTAAGCTGTTATTGTGTGATAAGGTAATTACTGATATTGAAATCGGATATAATTATACTTTTTAGAACACCGGATTCTCTTTCTACACCATAGCCATCGCATGAAAAATTACAATCAACTATCACATTTCCTTTTTTACACCAAATACCTGATGACGTGAATGTTCCAATGGTGACATCTGATATGTTACAATAGCACCTTGGTTTCTAGTGATCACGGCATGTATGGGTACCATAGGTCGTAATTCTTTAATAGCATATTACTAGAACAGTTTAGTTTGATGGCAAAACACTCATCTTTTAATCCATGCCAGCAGCTCGCTGTTTGGATAATATTTAGTCAGTGTACAAAAGCTTTTAGACACATCAAATAGTTTGTCATTTGGATCTTGTGCACCACAGCCATCAAAAATTTGCCAGACATGTACTGCAATTGTCAGATGATCCATGTTTGACTGGAAATTGATTCTCAACATTCTTTTCATAGATATGGGTATCAGATTTGTTGGAGTCTTTATATTCAATTTCAACTTCTTTCAGTTATGAGCTGCAGTTTTAGGTTTGGGCTCTATTTGATTAGATTAAGAATTGAGTAATTGAAGCCAAGTTGATTTGCAAGTCTGAGTCACTTGTTCGTCACTGCTGTCTAGACCTTCGCGACAAACAAAAAATTGGGCTACAGAAACTGATCCTCTATGTGACAGATCATGAGTTGTTTAGGCTATTTGACTAAAATTAGACCTTTCTTGAAAATATTGGAAATACATTAAACTGTCAGACAACTCAGCAAACTAGTTCTTCAATGGCGCTGTGGTGATAGTGTGTAAATGATATTTGCTTGCTGGCGCTGCTAACATTTTTTGCATCTTCCAAACGCTACTAGTAATCAGTATGTGAAAACTCCTATAATACAAATGTAATAAAATGTTTAGATGTCTAAGATCATAGCCAAACTAGTCATATGTTCTGGTATTCATATACAATTATTCAAGGTCACTACTTATGGCATAAAGCAAAAGTATGAAAAAGTGCTGTTTCAGTGTGGTCAGATCACTTTTATTTCTTTGCAAAAAAATCTGGTAAACAGCAACTAGTACTATAAACCGATTGGTATATTACCACTCTACAATTCATTGAGCTGAGAAAGGCTGGGAGATTTCACTATGTCTTTCTGATCTACCAATTTCATACTCTAATGCAAATGTAGAGAACATTTTATAAATAATGTGTCCTAAAGAAAATGTAATGCAGGTATGGTAGCACAGTAAAATTCTAGGTCAGCTTGTAAGAATTGAACTTGCAATTCGCTGTTAAAAGTTAAGGTTAGCTAATTGTTATACGCAAAAAACAGCCTGGAATCATAAAATGACTTGGTCTTTAACCATTGCTATGGGACAGTATACAAATTTAAAACCACTAAATCTAGCTTGTAACACAATCGAGTAATATATTATAATACATAACATAGCATTGTTTGTTTAAGTTGTCCATGCGGTGGAATACGACTCGCAAAGAGGATGTGACTTGTAATACTCTAGTCTGAAGACTATGATTATTGAATACAGAGTGTGTTATACACCTTTAGTTATGCACAAATTTTTGTGTGAGCTGCAGAAAGTATTCAAGTATTACCTAAGTGCTCTGGACTGTCAACTTACAAAACTTTTAGTATTTTTTATCTAATAGCGTTAATTCGTATTTTGAACACCTTAATAAAAGTTATTTTCATTTTACGATCAACTACACAGTTTTAACTTCAATAATTTTAGATCATCTACTGCCTCTTTCACAGTTTTATTTAGTTATAATCTTGATGCAAATAGTACAATTAATTTAAAGTTTTAAAGGTATATCGTGCAATTGACAATACTTATGTTTTGTACTTATTATCTAAGCATTTTTAGTTATTTTATTAGTTTTAATCTGAATCATTTTGTTGCAGTACTGCTGAAAACCAGCAAAAGTTAAGTGAAAGAGAGATTGAACTTGGTACTGTTGGAACAAAGAAGTCTTGGCACAACATCTACCGGGAGAGTGCATGGGTTTTTGTTGGAGGTCTGCCATTTGATTTAACGGAAGGAGATGTCATCTGCATCTTCTCGCAGTAAGATTAGGAATTAGTGTACAGGCCAACTAGCAATATACTGTGTTTTAGTGTTCAGGGAAAACACCATTGGTAGGCTCCCAAAATGTCCTTTGGTAGCTTCTGCAGGTAATTTAAACGAACAGGAACCTTGTTACTGATACAAAGTTGTTTTGCTCATTCTAGTCTCAAGTAGACTGAATCCAACTGGATTTTTTCAATTATGCCTTCAATGGTGGGCACAGTATTGTAGGTAATAACTAAAACATGTTATTTAAGCAATATTTTTTTATAGTTATTTTTATCAATGATGAAAAATAACTATGCAAAAAGTATTGCTTAAATAATAAAATAACAAATAACTTAAACAAACAAATAATAAGTATTGCTTATGTATTAAAAACTATGTATTTTAAATTATTATATTTTGATAAATCAGGTTTTTGCTTATCTCAATTTGCGTTAGGTTGGGATTTATGAGCCAATAAATCTGCAACATGCATGAAGTTATATGTTTGGTTTAGCAGTATTTTTAATCTACTGTGTTTGGAATGACTTTATGTCAACAAAAAGAAACTCTAAAAATTGAGATTAAATCAAATTTTATTAGAATTCTAACAAATGAGAGATGCTATCCCAAAAGCTGTTGAAGGGAACAGCAAGCTTTTGTTTGAATATCACCACATATTTAATAATCTTTTCTAATGTAGGCTGACTAGAATTCTCAGGGTTGAATCTTGGCACAGGTGAATAGTATAAATACCCAGCCTGTTAAATATGTTATAATATAGCCTTAAAAATATTGTATAAATTAACTATTTTAAAATCATTAGTATATAAAACTTTTTAGGCTGAGTTAACATATTTACTTCCATGTGTCTTTCTTATCGCTGTACTTTTTCATCCCATGGTTGTTCTAAAAATATTTCAGCTAGAAATGAATTGGAATTATTTTTTATTTGGTGATTGATGCAAAATACTCTGAAGTGATGGTTTTTTAGCAATTTGAAAAGACTATTAATGTAGGGTTTATATATACACATATATATTCATGCTTCCTCAATTATTCACAGGCTTATGTTATTGGAGTTTCATATTTAAATTTCCATTTGTAAGGTTGTATCATGTTTAGTATGTTCTAGATCAGTGGTTCCCACCTGGTGGTCCATGGACCCCTAAGGGTCCACAGAAGGTTTTGAGGGGGTCCACAGCCTGGTGCCAGTATTGGTTTTTCTAGCTAGTTATTTACAGCTATTTCTGTCTTATAGTGGTTGGATCAATGATATAAAACCTTAAAAGGATAGGTGACGACTATCATATGGGCAGGGTTAAATGATCGAGTTCTGTTGGGATTGTGCTAGCCTGGGTTTCGGGGCTAATGCAATTCCTGCGAGGTGGTCGCGTTGTCTTGTTAGGTTTTTGGTTCCAAAATTTTATCACCTATGTGCATCAATCGCTCGATAGTACCTGATTTCCGGTTAGTAGTACAAAGCAACAAAACCTGTAACCAGCAAACACGTAATTCTCTCCCCCTCTTCAATTTCAGCGATATACTAAGATCCATGGAAAATAAAACATATCAATTTACAACGCATTGTTATAAACATATATATTATGATGTTTATAAAGGGATCCGTGACTTTTAGATAAGGAGCTCAGGGGGTCCATGGCTCCAAGGTAGTTGGGAACCACTGTTCAAGATGAATCTAGAACAATAAAAACAAAGTCAAAAGTGCTATTTTATTTAAGGAGTTGTGTGCTCATGAAAACCAGTATAAAACAACTCCATTATGGCATTTGTCACGGTGTGATCGGTTATGTACATGTAGTTAAAGCCAAACATTGTTTTGGCTTAACAATTGGAAAGGCCTGCATTATGTTATGAATTGAATTATTGAATCTTATTTGTTATCACGTTAAAATAGACAACGCTATCAATCTAGCAGTAGTTTCAGAGATGAAAAGAGTGACAATGTATCATTCTCAGGGTATTTTAAATTATAGCTGAATCAAACTAGTAAAGTATTACATTGAGTGCAGTTTAGTCATTTACTAGCGTTGTTATCATCTGAACAGCAAAAACAGTGAATTTTTGTATGTCTGATTCTTACTTGGAAACATAGAGTATCGCAGTTAGACCGGGTAGTACCTAAGGGGAGCTAGTCATTGCGGACTCCTGCGTATTTTGTCTTACTAGATATGGGGAGATTGTCAATATCAACATGGTGCGTGACAAAAAGACTGGCAAGACCAAAGGCTATGCGTTTATATGCTATGAAGATCAGCGCAGTACTATTCTTGCTGTAGACAATTTCAATACAAGCAAAGTAAGTTATATTATTACTGCTATTATTGTGATTTAAAAAGATATAAAAGAGTATGGCTATCAGCTTGTCTTTTGCCTTTGTCATTGGCTTTTATAACTTGTCTATTCCAGCCTACGGCGTTTTCGTGATAGCTGCGATTAACTGTTCGTTTTTTAGCTTTTAAGAACTTGTAATCACATTTCCACATATTTAGCACCTACAACACAGCAGAGTAAAACATGGTGAAGCTTTTGATACCAAATAACTGTAATGTGAATTTTGTTGCAAGTCAATCTTTAATACGAATCCAAAACTTTACATAAATTCTTTACGTTGTGTTAAATTCATGTTATAGGTTTACATTTTAGGAAGTATACGTTATAGGAGCGCCTACTGTATAATTTGGCATGATCCAACCTCTAATGCTAGGATATTGGAATAACTAAGTGGCAATAAATGGTTTCAGCAAGAGTCGCCCTCTCATAACTCAATAATTGATAGCGCAGGACTCATCAATAGTTACGACAATAAATACTCTACATTTTATATCTCACACAACAAGTTGATTCATTCACCTTTCCAAAACAAGATGTAATTGTTCTGGACATCAACATTTTAAAAATTACAGTCAAATCTTAGCCTACAATCACCTCTACATGTGATTTTTCCGCCGTAGACATAAAGTTTGAGCAAATATCTTTCTCAACATTCAAAGTACTTTTCAGCGTACCAACTTAGGCATTCAAAGTTTTTTGTAATATCACAGTTCTGTAAGTAAAAGAAGTCTGGTAGAAACAAAAAATAAAAAAGGAAAAACAAAAATGATAAAAATAAGACGAATTATATTTTAAAATTGATAACAACAGTATCAGTTGTAAGTACCTAGTGTAAGTTATGGTAAGTTTCTATCACCACTGAAACTAAACATTTCCAAGCCTTTACTTCCATTTGCATACCACTTAAAGTACCAACAAAAATCTCACTTCACTGGTTATTACTGTATTAATTTGGATTTTACGTATAATTTTTTGTGTTTTCAGTTAGTTCTTTACATAAATTTAAAATGTTGAATAATTCTACTACTCTGTTTAATAGGTAGTATAATAGTGTGTTTTGCTGTCTTTTGTTCCTGTGTAACAGATGAGTTTTGTCAGAGTTTGACTGTACATATGCAGAACACTCCATGGTTACCTTTACTATTGGTCACAAACCTGTATGTATCTGGGACTACAGACAATTACTGCTTTTGGTTTTATGCCTGAAGACAGTCTTATCGTTGTTTCATTGTTGCTGCCAATAGCACTTTATTGCAGTATCTCGATATCATTCTATATGTCAGTTATTTCCAGTATCTACTGAGTCCATTTTGTTTGTTTATTCTCTTCACTTCGTATGAAATGCCTTTCTCATGTTGACTATGTCAATGAGACTTCGGTTACTTCTGACCTTTATTGCCACCTCGGGCTCACAGTCGCCATGTTCAGGGCTCACAGTCGCCATGTTCGCTAAAACTTTGTAGCCAACTTTTCGATGTGAGAAGTTTTATTGGCATATCGGTGGAACCACAAAAAGTGGTCGAGTTGATTTGCATGCCAACCTAGCAGCGGCCATTTTCTTCTCTATCTGTTCTTCTCCAGTCTAATGTCATCCTAGGATATTTACAATCATAGGTATATACACGGATTTCCTCCATCGGGTAAGCTGGTATAGAATTTTGTGTAACCTCGCGATAGACTCCATTCTAATCCATCATCGACGCCCACCTCGCCCACAATTCTCTCCTCCGCCTCTCGACCCTCTTCTAGGACAAGGGTTGCTGTTCTGTCTGATTACCTCAATCGCATTAATCATGTCATGGCAGCGTATATTCAATGTCCGCTGTCCACTAAAGCTCCGATCAAAGGTCACAAGATCAAAGGTCACAAGCGTCTTATTCATCTTATTCATATTCATATTTGTTTAGCTTATAGAGCTGTTTATAATAAACTACTATAAATCTAGATTATACACCTAATTTGGCAATTGAGGTCGTCATGTTGGTTTTTTCTATCCGGTAAAGAGATGATCACACCCACATGATCACTAGTGATTCAGAATGCAAAAAACTTGCTATCCATAACATCTACGTGATGGCAGTCAATACTCTTCTTTTACAGTCAAGGATGAATCTAGAAATTGTTCAGCTGTACGTTACGATTCAAATGATTTTGAACCTTTTCTCATTTTATTTCTTTTCGCGTTCTGTTCACTTTGATTTGCAGTTTGGAATCATTCTACCTACTATTTGGTTTTATAATTCAAGAGTGCAAAACTCCAACGTTCGTGGTTTACCAGCTCTTGCGTTGTAATTGGGTGCATTCTTTACGTTATATATATATGCTTCAAGTTGTGTATACGATTTGTGACCTTGACATAGCAGTGTAAGATGACTTAAGAGTGTATGGATGTAGTAATAATGTCAGCCTATCCTGTATAGTTGCAGTGCTATTGCAAGAAGGCGCTAGGCTTTGCTTTCCTTATAAAATAGCATTTTATGTTTCATTATTCTGGGTTCATCTTCAGTAAAGTAATTTTGTTGCACATTTTATATATAGACTTATCCAGCATATACATGTATGTGTAATTAACCTACATGATCATTCAAAAACATACTTTTATAGTTGTTTGGTTTACATGTTTAAAATCAAGGCCAAATAAGGGCTAATTTAATATATAATTCATGACTATTGACTAATTTACAAGGAGTAACAATGCTGTAACTGAGAATTTTAGTTTACCAACAAAGAGGTCCAGTTTATTTTGCACACCACTGTAGCTCAAATAGAGGAGAGGATTTGTAGCCACAGAAATTGTCAGTACTCCACTCTAAACCACTGCGGGCACCCCCTGTTTTTCATAATCTGTCTTCGAGCTATTCAGTCCATACAAACAGGAAGTGATCACTGCTTCCAGCTCTGGTAATATTATTATAATTCATGCTAATCGAAGATTAGTAATATCCCCTGCAATATCTTCTCACGTCTCGTTTGTCGCATAATGACTCTATGTAAGCAATATTCCCTAATTGATCGTATGTCTGGTTGTCTTAGAAGCGCAGCAATTGTGTCCCCCATCCTCGTTTGGCTTCATTAGGAAGTGCTCCGCTTAATTGCACCAACTATTAGCAGATATTTATGCACTGTTCATTAGAATATTTTACATTTGATGAAATAATTGTATGGGTATAATTGATGAAACATTTGACGTGTACTCCAGTGTTATGTGTAGGGGTGAACGGAGAATATATAGCTAAAATATATTTTAGTTGTTAATGACACAGCTTTCAGGCACCCGACATGACTTCCAGGTATCTGAAGCCACCCTCAAGTGTTTAACACCACCCTCAAGTCCTCAAACTTATTTTGCCAATTTGCTGTCATCATTTCAAAAACTGAATTGTGTTATTTTAGCTGTTAAAATGGCGTAATTTGTTTTTGACTACCTGTTGACAGGTTGTAAATTTTTTCAAGCTAAGCGCAGCATTAAGAAGTATCAAAACAGAGGGGGCATTAGTGCATTGTTCATAGTACGATCTTTTTAGGTTTTGTCTTGTCACTAATCAGAATACGTGCTGGCGAATGTTATTGTGCGGTTTAAAGGGTGTTGTAATAAAATCGCAGCCATCTTCCTCATTTGTCATGTCCAAAGCATTTGAAATATGATGGCTTTGTCTTCGAATTAGGCTGCAGTGCTCAAATGTTAGTTTTAACCTTGGCGGTGGGAACATTCCATAACTAGTTGGTTGTATATTAAGAAGACCGTTACTAGCAAACATCCTCGAGGTTTTACAGTGAGTATTCGTCATGGCAGCAAAGATAACAGGTTTTTAAGAGTTGCCATATTTTTAAGACAGTTTTCTTTGCTATATCTAATATCAGATCCTCTTCAAGGTTAAAGGTCATTATCACTTCTCTTGAAGGTTAAAGGTCATGCTAGAACCAGACTAAAACTGGTGTGAAGTCCTCATTCTGGCCAAGGCCGATTCACCTGTTGCGTTTGTAGTTTCTGCTTATTCATTTTTGTTTTCAAAAAGGGCTTTGCATGTTTCACTGAAAGACAAAAAGTGACCAGGATGTATCACAACTGTTAACTGTTTTGAATACCTACGTGCGAATATTACAGTAATTCTATTGTTGTAATGTAATACGCAATCACAGATGATTTATGCTTTATAGTCTTTTTTGGCATTATTTTTTTGACTTCATGATGGTTTTACCTCCCATCATGAATCATGGTGGGAGGTAAACGCTTGGTGATAAAACACAAAGCTAAATCTCACGTTTTTCATCCTAAAGGCAACAATCTCATCGAATATGTTTTAAACTGATGCAGGTAAAAATGCATTTAATATATGAGAAAATGTACTTTGTGCAGATTTTGACTTCAATGTTTTTATGGATGACAAGATTTTTCAGCAGAACAGTATGTTTGCGAGAATTTTATAGCCTCTAATGTGGGTTTTAAGTTTCAAGCCGTCTAGCAAAGAGCTGTTTGAGTTGGTATGTTGCTCCAATTAGTGTGTTTGAGTTGGTATGTTGCTCCAATCAGTGTTTTTGAGTTGGTATGTTGCTCCAATCAGTGTGTTTGAGTTGCTATGTTGCTCCAATCAGTGTGTTTGAGTTGGTATGTTGCTCCAATCAGTATGTTTGAGTTGGTATGTTGCTCCGATCAGTATGTTTGAGTTGGTATGTTGCTCCAATCAGTATGTTTGAGTTGGTATGTTGTTCCAATCAGTATGTTTGAGTTGGTATGTTGCTCCAATCAGTATGTTTGAGTTGGTATGTTGCTCCAATCAGTATGTTTGAGTTGGTATGTTGCTCCAATCAGTATGTTTGAATTGGTATGTTGCTCCAATCAGTATGTTTGAGTTGGTATGTTGCTCCAATCAGTATGTTTTCGTGACGCGGTTAATCCATAGGTTTGCGTCATTCCCCAAGATGTAAACGGCAAAAACCCACAAGCCTAGCAAGTTTTGTCACTAGTTTTGTTACTAGCAAATTTGTATGGAATGTTTCACGCTTGCAAAAAATAAAACCTGCATTTGCGAGTGATGCGCAAGAATTGTCGCTAGCTATTCTATTTTAAACATCTTCCATATTTCAGTCATTCCGATTTCAATTTAAGCGGGACAGGAGTGCGCCGCTGTGACCTCTGGCGTAAAGCTCCTTATCTTTTTTAATAAGCAGACGCGTTAATCTGAAACATGGGAATGTCCATTGAAACACTTATCACACAGTAATTCAACTTGCCTACTATTCCAGATCCGCATATTGAAAATATATAGTGAATAAGGAAGTACTATTTCATTCAACACTTACATATGTATATGACCATAAGTCACAGACTATGTGAAAGTGTACTTGGAGAAAGCAACTCATTTTATCTGACTTGCACATCTGTTAGGCCCCGATGACAAGTTACAGCTTGGGTTGGTTAGATACAGTTCAACAATTGTCAAAACCTTCTGGAAAGAGCTCTTTTAGAGCCCAAATTATCCTTCCATACCAAATGAATGTTGATCAATGGTTTATTAGCCAACTTATTGGCAGCTCTGTAGCATCAATGATGGTTGTGGAGAATCTGTAGATGTCTTTTTTAAGCCTTCACCATACACAACAAATGCAAGACTACTCCGGTAGTTTTCTTGCTAAACAGGGAATGTTAGTTTGGAGGAAACTTTTAAAAAAACAGCAGGTATGGACATGATAATGCGTTCCTTGGCAGCATATTCTGCTGATTCTCTCATAGCAGTTGAATTTACTATTTGCCCCTAAAAAAAGGATGTCAGTTTGGAGGAAGCTTCAAGTACAGCAGGTGTGAACGTGATGGCGCGTTCCTTGGCAGCATCTTCTTCTGATTCTCTCACAGCAGTTGAATTTACTATTTGCCCCTAAAAAAGGATGTCAGTTTGGAGGAAGCTTTAAGTACAGCAGGTGTGAACGTGATGACACGTTCATTGGCGGTATCTTCTGCTCATTCTCTCTCTCAGTAGTTAGCTTTACTATTAGTCATCACGCAATATTGATGAGAGCTTTTTTGGCTAGCAGCCAGTCTTTCTGACTGATGCCTGAGCTCCGCTTTATGGATACCTTTAATAAATGAGTGGATCAAAGCAAGTATTTTTCCATTGCAACTCTGATGAAATCGGTCACAGATTCTTGGGTTCATCTGGTGCCCTCTAGCATCATTAGGAGAGTTGATAAAGTTGTAGATCAAGCCTTGTTGAATCATATATGTCACTGCATACTTGGTTGGTACTTTGTAAAAAAACTTTCTGGTCTTGTTTGTTTCTGGCAGCTCTAAACACAAAACTTCAAAAGATGGTGAGAATGTATATCTGTAGTTGTTTGGTAAAATAACCTTTGTTTTACTCATCCCCAAGTTCTCATACAAGACGACAATTATTTTTGCTGTTTTCACTTGTCAATAAAGATATGATTGTTACTGGTTCTGACTGTGTTCTGATTCGTGTCATGCTGCCGGAAAATGACGTTGAAACAGCACTACATTAAGGTCTCTCGGCTGCCTTTGTATGATGCATCATTTCCTTGTGCGGTAAAGTAATGCCGGCCATCTATATCACCAACAGGATATGGACGGCTCATTCATAATCTCTCATTTATCCAGAACTCCTTTCATCAGCTTCCCGTCGTTAATCCGTGATGAATAACCTAGGTCGGATTAGCGATTAGCGGATGGAGCTATGCTTGAGTTAAACTAATATGTATTTATTCAGTAATTGCCTATGACTAAACCACTCCCTGTCACTCTGTCTACACCCGGCACGTCATCACTCACTGTACTATTACCAGCTGAGAGCCGATCTTTCTCTTAAAAATGGAAGTTTGGATATCTTTCGCATATTATTTCATCATTATGGCGGTCGTCACTTATTCCGTTAGTGCCAACTTATGTAAGATAGGATAAGAAATGATGGATGTAGTTCAAATAGATTCCTTTTATCACTATCGACATTATCCTTGGAGTCAATTAACCAAATAAGGAAGTCATTTACTAAAAATGTCGCTAATGTAGATACATGCATAAATGATAGGAGTTGTGAGGTTAGTGGTGGATCACATGGTAGAGTTCTTAACTTCACATCTGGTCCACACACACTGATAATTATCAATTTTTCCAGTGAGCGCATTTCGTTCTGTCACTAATGTCTATCACAACTTATGAGGGAGGCTGTGTTTGTCACACGAGTCGAATGACTTTCTCACTTTTAAATCTATATCCGTTGAGTCTGTCTGTACATCAAAGAGATCTCTTAAATGAACGGTACAAAGTGAAGGCTAGATTTAATGATATAGGGGTTTGTGGTTATGGTATGCGTTACCACCTACATTTTTCAATGCGAATTTTCACTGATATTTTTGTAATATACAAGACTACTAGGGGATGTATCACGTTATCCTAGTGAATAAAAACTACCTTACTCATGGAGTCATGATACATGCATTAACAGCTTTGTTACAACCGATAAATTAAAAACAGATCAACACCATTAATTTTTTAGAATGCAAATAATGAAATTTATATATGCTCAATACATAAACTTTGCCAACCAAGATCATTAATAAAAAATCAATTACTTGTTTTAATTGTTACAAAAAGAGTAGTTGTAGCCGAGTGGTCTAGAACCATTGACCTACAAACAGCAGGTTGGGTTTCAATTTCCTAAAAAGACCACTGGTGGTGACAGGTGTCATTCAATCCTCACTTGCTCTCTGCAACTGGGCATGTTTACAGTTGGCGAGGTTCCCTTGGCACTCGACTCAGACATGTTCAGCCAAGATCACACATGTTTGGTACAGCAATACGTATTACAGTAGCAATGTCATTTACATATAAGTTTTGTCTTGTAGTAGAAGCCAACCATTGAAATATTGTAAAACTCTTTCTGGAGCATTTATGTGAAAACTTTGCCATTAAAGATATTTAACCTAGAAACTGTCATCTCTTTATTAGGGATGCAAGTGAGGCAGTATATAACAGTTTTAATTCATTTCCAATTGATGTTAGTAGTGCTATTAATGCTAATTATGTATTATATGAAACTTAAATATCTCCCTTGCCAGTGGTTGTTTGTATTTTTGACCAAAACTTGTAAATTATCCTTATTTTTTCATGAAATTTTATGTTTTCCAGATGTTTTCCATGTTGCTAGAAAATTGTTTTTGCTTACGTACTCTTCTTCGTGTTATCTGTTTATGTGAGTTGATATTAGTTAATGTTCATTAGCTAGTCTAATGTTCGAATAAACAGCGCAAGCATAACACTTGGATTTAGATTTTCATAATATAGTGTCAGAATATATCATGTTTACCGATAAACCTATCATCATAACATCATAAACCTATCATCATAACATCCTAAATATATTATCGGTAATTTGTTAATATATTAACAAGTTAATATACTACCTTGTTAATGTATTAACTTGTTAATATTTTAACACAAGATTCGGTGTTAAAATATTAACTTAAAATTAATATTTTAACACCCAATCTTGTGTTAATATATTAACTTTAGGTTAATACTTTAAGTTTTTAACATTGATTACTCAACTATTGATAATGTTACAAGGAAAAGAATAACACTATTTAGACTGACAAATGGCATAAGTATATGGCTTGTTTCTGTTGATTCTATGCCAAATATTGGTTCTAATGTATCTCAAAAATCCAACACTAAAAATTCTTTTGAAGTAATAGGACAAAAATATCGGAAGATGCTTCTGACAGTCAGGCGATACATCGCTCTTTCACACAATACATCTCTCTCATGTGGTGGGCTGATATTAGTTAAGTTTCCATGCAGTGATCACTAGTGTAGCAACACCCGTGTGGGCCAGTTCTGAAGCTCTACACTGGGCTGACAAGCAGATCTTGTTTCCATAGGGCGCTATAGCAGAGTGACACCTTATGTCGAGGTGAGTGTCACCTTATGAGTGACACCTTATGTCGAGGCTGTATCATTAAGAGGCCAAGGACAAAACAGATAGATGTGAGGGTTTCAACAACAAAAAATGTTGCCTTTGAAGTATCAGAAAAGCAAGACCTCTTCGCATTCCCAAACACGACGTCATTGGGTGCTAAGGCCGTTTCCATGACACTAAGATGGCGCATCGAACAGGTGTTCTGTTTCCAAACAGCGACATTGAATCACGACAGAATGAGAGCGACACTACTGTCTCCATGATAGCATTGCAGCGCCACATGGGGGTGTGTCGCCACGTTATCACTGTATGGAAACTTGATAGTTGAACAAGGCTACTGTAGGAGTGCCTTTCAACACCTACAGTAGCCTACGGGAGACGTTTCACTACGATCATCTATTATGATGAATCAGTGTTAGCTTAACTGTTTCACATCAGCCCCTTTGGTGCTTCAGTTTTTGTAGCATATCCTAGAGCAAAATGAGCTGGACATTTTGTTTCCAGGCATCAAAAGTTTCATAATATATCATTTAGCTTTGTTGTTCAGTATTACAAAATCTCTTAAGAAAAGGTTTCGTTTTATGCCACCACAAAGACATGAATCGGCTGTTTGACCGATTGTAAACAACCTCAGTAGGTCCTGCTTGCAGTTTTGGTGCTTAAAATAATCATTGTGCTACATCCGCTAGCAATGAGGCTATCATCACCCCCCTCCTACATTGTCGACTTAATCTTGATTTCATCTTGATTAACTTGATCTTGATTTGTCGATTTTAATCTCGAAACATCCTGGCACTCAGATCGCCTCAAACATCAAAAACAATCACAAATGATAAAAAAAACACCGATACTTCCTGATAAAATCAACTAAAATTTTGTGCAAGTCCATGTTTAAGTTAGCCGATGTTAGACTTGCTAAGGACACAATAGAGTATTGTTATAAACTTCTGAACTTCATCATGACAGTATTATACCGAAGGCACACATGCTGACACAGCTTAACAAGAACTCATTGATATCCAGTTTTTGTTAGAAGAAATTAGCTAAAAGCTAGACAACTCGATGAGCACATCGACAACTCGTTCAGTAATTGTCTGTTTAGTTAGAAATATTACTTTATTTATTTTTATTTTATTTTTACTTTATTATTTTATTTAGTAAGCTTGTTTTAATTGATTTTAAATTTAGGCTTATCAACAGATTCAATTTGATAATGATTAGTCAAATGTATTTTATTCAATTCTTGTATCATTACTAGTTGTCTGCTCTATATTCAGACAACTCCTTCGTTGTTAATAAGTTTTGCTTTGTATCACCTCGTTTCTAGGTTATCATAGATAGGCAAAAGTTACAACTTCAACACATACTATCTCTGCTAGTAATTGGCAGATATAATATTAGTATTAAATTTAAATGGCCCTTAATAAAAAGCTTGATGGAAAAAACTGAATAGTAGTGATGAGGTTTAATATAATGTAGATTTGATTTGTGTCTTATCTCTAGATATTTTTGCTGTTATATTTTTTGTCTTCATAGTATTTGATGGTTGCGCTGATGTTTTTGTGAGTGCCATGAAAGTGATATAGGCGGTTGAGATGTTGATTATATCTCTCGGTACTTGGGAAGTGACTAGTTCTGTCTCTGGCTCTAAATAAAGTTGCATAGAACTTATTGAGTGTGGTGCTGCTCCTGAGCCAACTACATCGGTTTTGCCATTGTTTCGTAGAATGCACAAAAGCAAGCCGAATTGGCTCACTCAATGAAGCATACTATTAATATGAAATTTTTATGAAACACTGTCGGAGTGTTTTGACATTCAACATTTTCCAAAATGAGTGTACCAAGCAGGGAGAGTTTTTTGTGAAAGAGGAAAGTAGTACTTGTCATTGCTCTTATTTGATAAGCCACTTTTATCAATTTAATTCATAATCACAATGAAAAGACAAGATTTTTAGTGACTGAAAGAACCAGAGATAACTTGATGCTACCATATTGTGGTTGCAACCAGTGAAGGCACGGCAGCCATAGTCGTTGTGGAAGAATTAGCTTTACATCATCAACATGGCTTGCTTAGAGTTTAATGGTGACCCTCACTGTGTAAGATTTATTTAGTAGCATGGTCAGGATCTCTAAACTCCAGATTTTCTTGTAAAATGATAACTGTCATTAGTCATTATTTATGAAAACATTTATTTTTAGGCTAAAACAATAACACACAAAGCCTGCAAATATAGTTACAGCGGTTAAACATATTTAGCCATTGCTATAGGGTGATTGATGTAGGATTTGTGTGGGCGAATGAAATGTTTCGAAATATTAAGTAAGTTTTAGCTTGAGTGTAAATGTTTCTATCAGGGCTTATTTATCAATAAATGCTGTCTATGAATCACAAGGCTGACTCTCCAAGTTTTTTTAAATATCTGTCATAGTAATCATTATTGTCAGAAGTTGAATTTAATCTTCCAATTTCATCAGATATATTTGCTAACAAAATATTTGCCAATATTCATGACTTAGCTGTCAAAATTTTGAATACAATGACATGATAAAAGCCTGTTAGTTCTTGCATCCTTGCAGTTGGTCAAGAAACTCACGGCTGTGAGTCATATATTGAGTTAACTTTGGCCAGGTTTGTTATAGATATTGCAAAGAACAATCAGGGTAGACCATGTCAAAGACTACAGACCTCCTGATCAGGACGATAAGAATGTTGATGATGTTACAAAGATGGTGCGGGCGGAAGGAGTTGCACCCCGTGCTCTAACTCCTGATAGTGAAAATGAAGGCTATCTGTTACCATTGTCGGACAAAGGTTGGCCTTGATTGTTGATGTGCAAACCAAACAAAGCTGTTGATTTATTTGTAGTGTCTGTCTTCTCTTGCGTAAACTTGACGAAAGGTGCATTTACACCAGGATGTGTTGTCGGAGTTGTGTTTCCGCTGAAAGAGTTGGAATGGTTTCTAGTATGTTTACGATTTGAAATACGTTTTTACAAAAACTTTACACCAATTCACACTATGACTATACAAAATGAGTTACCATTTTTATCTGATGTAATACAACGTCGATAGCCATTCCATTTGCTTGTATTTTCCTTGCCATTCCATTTGCTTGTAGAATTACGAGATACGACTGGTCAATTTCATTTTTTACTCCGTCAATAATGGCTGTCAAAAATGGACAAACAGCATGCAGCATTCCACCAATCTTGTGTCAGCAACTGGGACAAAGCTGTTGTTACAATCGTTTTTCGTTTTACACCAAACAAATTTTGTCAGTGAGCAAGCAACTTTGATAAATCATTATGGTGGCAATGCATCTTTATAGCATTAAAAGTTGGTATTTGCTTACAAACAGAAAGAGCGTTTTGAAATTAATACGTGTTGAAATAGCGAATTTACATATATATCTGTTCATTAGAAACTGGTAGAATAATATAAGTTATCAATAAAACTAAGTTGTTAGACACACTCTTTAACGTGTATAGCCTTAATCACTTGAGCACGTCGTCTCTAGTCTCTCTAGTCTCTAGGGTCATTAAGGAATGTTAAATCTCTCGCAGTATTATTTTATTATTTGCGAGTTTAATCTAATTTTATCCAACTGACCTCTCCTAGTACTTCCTTTATTAATAATGATTATTGCGCTAGAGGAAATGAGAACCATCGATTGGAAGCCAAATTCTCATCAGCTATTGACCTTTGTTTACATTTCTGAGAAAAATGAACCCTTTTAAAGGCTCCTTAGGTGAAACATAAACCGTCTCTATATACGGCTGATGTCATGCTGGATAGATGCTGAAATAATATCTAACCCCTAATTTTGGATGCTTGTCATTGCCGATTTAAAATATGCAAACATGCGCCTTCAATTTCTTGCGTTGCGGATCGTCTCTATAGGGCTCACTTTTGCATGCTTTCAGCACAGTAGAGCTATAATTTGGGGATCATAGCAATGTATAGCTCATATATAGGCTTTTCTTGGAAGAATGCTATTACAGTGGACCCTCGCCATACGACATTGATTCTTTCCGGTGTTGGCATCGTAAGGCGAAAATGTTGTATAGAAAAGTATAGAAAGCCATAGTAATTATCTAATGCCAAGACTCTCTGGTAAAAAGCAGCAAAATTTAATATATGTAGAGTGCATATTAAAAATTAGTAACAAAACAGTATATTAGTAACCATAGTTACTCACAGTAACTATAGTGTTTTAGTGGTTATGATCTGCAATAAATTTTTATTGCAATAAAATCATTTTCTTCTTAACTTTAACCTTGTTATAAAACTTAGACCTATGGCTAACGGATTAAAGTTATATATGTCGTTATATAGTTATATACATATAATGAATTAAAGTTTATAGTAAATACTATATTTAACATTAAAATGCACATTAATTTCTACTTTTGCTTACATTTCACTAATTTTCGTTTCACTCATGCAATAATAAGCATTTACAAAACACGAAGAATGCTGAACAAAGGGAGAGAATGAGCATCGTATCTCTTTCAGGCGTTATGGGAGGGATTTCGGTGAATAGCATATTGGCATGTTCATGATTCCAAAGTACACCAATCACCAAAGTTGAATTTCAAGAGACATTTGTGTTGATGTCATTCGGTGAAAAAAATGCCATTACGAGGGAATGAAAAACATCGTGTTTCACATCGAAAGGCGAAAAAAACCATAAAACAAGGATGCTGTAACTTAGGGATGCACTGTATATGTCCAGGCTATGGCAAATACATGTAATCCAGTACCGCCTGTATATGAGTTGGACTGACGGCAACTGAACCTTCATCTCTCATACAAATGGGAAGGGTTAACTGGACACCCTTACGAAACAGAAAAAACATGTGTAAAAGCGCTGCGCCATGCTAGTGATGCACCTCGGCAGCATCTAGAGGGTGAGGATAAACAAACCTATCCGTCAGCCAGTCTTTGCACCAGGATGGAAATACCAGCATGTCTCAGCCTGTTCTTGCTCGCTGGATACTATTTCCATCCTATCAAAAAAGTGAATCTGATCAGATGAAAACCAGAAATGACTTCGACATCCGCTGTGCAGCTGTATGGAATAAATGGCGTACAATGGAAGCGGGTCAATATAAACTCATGGCAGACGACTGAGCTGATTGTAGATCTGCTATCATACGCCCCAACCATAGACAGAATTAGTCGTCTCGACTGACTGCAAGAGAGAGCTGATGCACCCAACCGATCAGAAGATATGAAAAACACATTTTAAGAATAAGGAAATGTTGCTATGCTCAACACAACAACAGCTAATAGTTTAATTACAGATACCGAAGTTGGCAAAATATATGGTTATTGACGTGCGTGGTTATATAAAGGCTTGTTATTTTGTTGCTATAAAAGTATTTCTTCATGACGTCTAGAAAATGGACATCGGTTTCAAGGGGTTCAATAATTAAGTATCTGTAAGTGCGCTTTGGTAGGTTCCACTGCATGTCTTTCCGAGAGTTAAATAAATATGAACAGTTGAACGTGACAAGAATCATAAAAGCGCATATGACTGCTGACGAATGCATATCGTATCAGTGAATGTATGTCTTCAGCGTTGTTAATGTCGTGTCAAGGAATTTGTTTAGTATCTCAATGAGATCTACCTTCATTGAGTGATGGAAAAACAATAATCTGTTGCCTTGCTAGGACAACTCCTGAGTATACGACATTATTTAATTCCGATCTTTTGCTTTTCTTTATTTGCTGTTTATTGTCACATGCATTGCGATAAAAACTCTGCTCATGATAACCTTAACATACAAATGTTCCAATTAATGATGCAAAATTTGTGCTGATATTTGAATATGCACTCAAAATAATTTCAACATACGGTATTGGACAGTTTTCAAACCATTGCTGTTTTGTAAGTAGCAGGGAAAAGGCTGATAAAATGTAAAAAATTAAAAAAAGCATGAAATGTAAAAAACTAATTATAAAAAATTAAAAAAATTAAAATTATAAAATTAAAAAAAAGGTAAGTCTAGTAAGTTTAATTCTTAAGTAATATCTGTCTCACTTTCTCATCCTTTTCATCTACCACTTTTGTTCCTAAACGTAGACATCACCAAACCTACGCCTTTATTTGCATGTTCTTTAATGTAAACTAAAGATAAAAAAACGTATTTGGGCTTTTTATTACTGTTAACTGTTGTGGTTTGTGGTTTGTCGCTTGTTTGCGGTCAAACCTCTACTCACAATTACCTCATACAAGTTTTTCAACACATGACATGAAATTGGGGCAAGTACTTTCAACATGTTTTTCAACACACTGTAAGCAAAAGTAAAAAGGTAAGTAAAAATTAAAAATAAAATATAAAAATAATGAAAAATATATAAGCTAGTTTAAATGCTGTCTATTTAAAATACAGTAAGTTATGTTGCAAATATCTGTAACCGCTCCCGAATGTGTGTATCAATGATCCTTCAGTTCATGCAGCTATAAAAACATGTTTTTGGTTATTATTTTATTAGTTTAGTTTGTATGCGTAATTTACCTTTTTACATAGTTTTATCTAATGTATTTATTGCGATGCTGTTTAACTACTTGCAATATTTGTCAAGCAGGTATTGTAGGTGTTTGGGCAATGAAACCACGTAATCTATTTTTAGACAAATATTAATTCCAGCATATGGCAGTTTTAATACAAAGCAGATATTGTAACGAAGTAACATTGTACATGTATATAGAGGTTCAAATTTGTGTTGAAATTTATTGCCATGAATTGTGGGTAACAACTTTGCTTTCATGTGGTCTGGTGGTTCTTGGCTAATGGCAAGTATAAGTACTTGTCACAAATTAGCGATTAACGTTGAATTTTGGTAATTTACCAGTTAGTTAGCTGATTAACAAATTGCATCAGCTAAACAGCCGAACATCAGGCCTTAAGAACAATTGCGGTAAATTTAATTTGACTGTGAATGACATCACACCCAGAAACATAAATTTACCTTTTAGCAAGTTTCTATACAGCGATAGTGTAGCGACTCCTGGGTGCTAAAGCTCCAGTGCTAAAGCTGACAGGCAGATCATGTTCCCATTACGCACTGTAGTAGACCGATGGTTGTTGATGCCTTAGGTCAAGGTTGTATCTTTAAGAGGTCAAAGACAAAACAAACCTTGTTTCAAGTAAAAACAAATAGATTAGAGCGTTTCAACAACAAAATCTTTGCATTTAATACAACAGGAAAGCAAGACATATGCACAAGTGCAACACTGTCGGTTTACTTGGCACAAAGATGGCGCATCGCACGGGCGTGCTTCTCCAAAACAACGACACTGAATCACTACAGAATGAGAGTGACGCTACTGTTTTCATTATTTCATTGCAGTGTCATACGGGGATGTGTCGCTATGCTATTAGTATCGTTGAGATATGCCTACTCGGGGCAAGCAAATTGGCCCTCGTCTCTGAGCGTATGAGAAAAATGTTGTCCTGAGAACTCCGGGAATGAGCAGGTGTTTTGTGAGAAAAGATGGAGTGAGAGCTGCTGCTCTTTAGTTTATAAGATAGTTCTATCGACAATCGTCTGGCATTTCGTTCATAATCGTCCATAGCAATCAAAGACCTCATTGCTGATAGCCAAAAGAAGCAGAAAAATTGTCGCTGCTTCACTGCTATGATATCAATTACAATGCGAGTAGCTCTATTTTTTTCGATAAAAGTTTATTAGAGGCTCATGGCAGCTAGGATTTGGCTAATTTTCTGGTTGATCAGGGATGTTCTTGAGTTTGAGGTGTGAAAACATGACTACAATAACTACTTGGATTGTAGTCATGTAGTCAAGCACCTGCAATAGTTGCCTGATGAATACTGCAAGTTATTAGACAGCATCTAAACAAATGCATTAGATTAAACTATGAAAAAAGTAAATGATATAGACAAACTAAATTAATAAAATAATGAAAAATAATTTTTTATTGTTACAAGAGCTGAAGGTTCTGTTTTGCATATGTTCAGGGGTAAAAGTGGTTGCAGAAATATGCAACATAACTTCAACATAAATAAGGTAAAATTTAAACTAGCAGGGTTTATATATTTAAACTAGCAGGGTTTATATATTTAAACTAGCAGGGTTTATATATTTAAACTAGCAGGGTTTATATATTTAAACTAGTAGGGTTTATATATTTAAACTAGCAGGGTTTATATATTTAAACTAGCAGGGTTTATATATTTAAACTAACAGGGTTTATATATTTTTGCTATTTTTATCCCATACTTTAAATGTCTATTAGCCTTTTCAATTTTACTCACGAAATTGCAGTATTTCGAGAAACATTGAACATCATGTTTTGAAAACTGCCTTCGTATGGAATTAAATACTTGCACCAGTTTTACATCATATGTTTGTATGTTGAGGTGATTGTAAGCGGAGGTTTGACTACACCGCACGCGACAATAAACAGAAATGTTGTACATTCGGGATACATGTAAGGATATCTTCAATTTCAGTTTCTAAGAAAGTTTAAATAGCTATTAATGGAGATAACTCGCGACATTGTAATGCTATAACTATTAGGATGTTCGCTTCATCATCCTATCTTGAGATGATAACGTTGGCTCATGCGTGGCGCCTCCCCGATAGATTATTCTACTCCTTTAACTAAACTAACTGACCGTGTTCAAAAACTATTCGTACTCAAGTTGACTTTTTAAAGAAACAAACTCGATGTAATTGATGGCAGCTTAGAGAACAAATGCTACACACTCTTTGCCAAACTAACCCTATCAGCTGGTGTGCTCTCATAATAAAATCACAGTAAAGACATTTTCAGTACCCTGGAGAATGTTTCAGCAAACTAAACAAATCAATAATGTCTTTTAATGCCAAAAACCACTCATTATTCATGGAGCTATTTTAGTAGCACAGCCAATATTGCACTGGATCTTGACGTTGCATCCTACATCTTATAAAAAAGTATAGGTTGTGGCCATTTATGATCTCGAGTTGTTGCCATCAAATAAACAAAAAATGTAACTTTTTCCAAGATTCTAATTGTCAATGTTATTATTCTGCATATTTGTTGTTTTTGCGCTATTGATTTAATGCAATGAACCTTTGCATGTGTAATTAAGCCGTTTCAAAACTTACAGCCGTTTCTAACTTTTTGTAAATATAAACCTGCAACACTTGTCATGGCCCTATATATTTACATCACTCATTTCTGCATGCATGTGTCACTATTTTTCCATTGCGCGGATGATACGGGTTCAGAATTGTGCACATGTTGAGTTACCGCGTGATACACATTCACATGTTGTGGATTAATGAGGCGCTTTATTAAAAAGATATGGGATTCTTCAACAGAGGTCATTGCGGCGCAGTCTCGTCAAATCGAAATAGTAATGATCGAAATGTAGAAAATGCTTACAATGGAAAAGCTTGCGAGGAGTTTTTTGCGCATCATTCCCAAGTGCCATTTCAATTTTCGTAAGCATGAAACATTCAATAAAGGTTTGCGAGTAGTCAAACTCGCTTGGCTTGCGGATTTTTGCCGAATCTATCTTGAGCATGATGCAAACCTATGGATCAGCCATGTCATGGAAACAGTGTATAACTTAGCGTCTCAAAGTTGTTTCTTCTTTGGGACGTGGATATTCTTGTCATGTTCATTTTTCGTATTGCGACTTCTTTGCATCTGTATGGAAAGCTTGCAGCAGATGGTCATAAATCAAATTACCTGCTGCAGTCATTATAGGAGGTCATTGGAAGATCACAGGGACGCTTTGTTACACTGAGTCTTTTCAAATGATACCGAGAATGCGATGCCAAGTATCTAAACATTCCACTGTCGACAGTAGTAAAGACTGGAATCATCGATATTTTTAATTAGAATTTGCGCAGTCAAGTGCTTGCTCTCGTCTCGACCACAAACACACCGTGAAATCATCAATTTGTGCTAAAAATAGCGTTTCTACGGTAACTTGATAGCTCTTCCCTCCTAAATATATCTGCGGGGATGCAATCTTTTATTTTTCTTTATGCTTAAGAAAACTAGAGATGACATGTGTTTGGTGCAGAGAAATTGCTTTCACCTTGTTTGTTTTATGAAGGGGCTTCGTGACAGAGGTCAGTAACAGAATAACAGGTGAAGCAAGCGCTGCGAGATTAACTTTTGGCATTGTTTTGAAATCCTTGTCTGTGTCAGTCTTTGTATCATGGTAATAATACCGACTGCGGGTATGCCTTGATAAATTCTTTGAATTCCACACTTTTTGCAAATTGGCCCATCTAGTTAAGTTTTTATTTCTTTTCTTTTACCTGTTTTCACATAGTGGAGTGTGGTATGGTTGAAAAAGAATTTCTCACAATAGAATTAATTTTTGTTATGAATTATAATTCTGTTTTGTAGAACACAAGAAGAAGAACAAAGCAAAGAAATCCAAAAAAGAAAAAAAAGTGAAGAGAGAAAAGGCAGATGTTGTTATTAAGGAGGAGCCACGACATGCTAACCAGGTGCTTGTTATGCTATTCATGACACTGCCACAATAGGCTTATTGCCGTGATTTGGCACGCAATACTACGCAAATGTCACTTATGTTTTTCACAGCTTTTGCAGGTGTTATTATTTGGCGCATTCTAAAAATTGTATACCCTGTTCCAGCAATTCTTGTCATATTTAGGTAGTTGTTTGAACATGTTTTTATAATGGTTAAGGTAATAGGTGGTTTGAAAACAATTAATTTTCTGAAAATTTTAACATAAATGGACATTATATATCATTACAATATATGATGGCAAGGTATTAGAACACTACCATAGGGGAACATGTCAATAGTGGTTTAGTTGTCAATAAAAACGTTTTTTATTCGGTTGATTTCATAAAGATCACATTAAAGGTTTACTTTTACTGTTGGCAAAATTAATGTTTGTTTTATAGCTGTTTTATGGCGTATTAGTTCTGCTCAGAAAGAGGTGATAGTTCTTACTTTTGTTAAAATTGCTATAAAGTGATCAATGTTCCATGAAAGTTAGTGCATCCTTTTAACAGATTTCGGCAAACATTAAGTGTGCTGTTGTTTACCTTCAAGATAGAACTCCTTTTTTAAAATTATATATAAAACAAGCTGAATGTCTGTCGGAAGGAACGCAAAGGCGGTATAAATATTTGTCCCACAATCCTCCACGCATCATTAATTTCTAAGATTTGTTTGATAGGCATTGCTAGAGCTCACATCGATCTGATGATTGGAAACATTGACATCTTGTTAATGCTCAGGCTTCATTGACAATCTCCTGTTTCTGGTTGAGGTTGACATGACCCTGCGTGTCATCGTGTCACATCCGCTTTGGTTGTAGCCGCTCTTGACCTCAGCGTTAAAGTACTAAGTAGTTACTCTCTAGCTATAGTACCCTTGCAGATAATCACTGCATGGTTGAAAATAATTGAGCATATTCTTTGGATGTTCTTAAGGCGTTGCCACTTTTCCACGTCTATTTTTAAATCCTTCTGCAAAAATTTCTATTATTTTGCGGATGTATGGCTCTTTCATGTAGTTTTTTAAAAATCTGTTAAAATGCTGGTTCGCAACCTGCCCTTTAAATTATCTACTCATGTGGTAATCAGACGCAACAAAGATTAAGTTACATTCCTTTTTTATTTGTTTGTGTCCGGGATGATTCACAATTTTTCCAAGTTTAGACTTCTTGTATCACAAGCACCTGTTCTTATTGCCATCTATCCCTTAAATTTATGTCTCATGTCTGTTAAACTGCCTACAATAGCTGTAACAGCTGAGCCCAGTTTAGAGTTTCGGCCTCATAAGTACCTGCCATTATTGCCATGTTCTCTTTTAAATTCATGTCTTTACGCATATTAATCCTAACAGAATAGCTGATAGCGCCGAAACCAGTTTGGAGTTTCTGCTTCACAAGTACCTGCCATTATTGTCATGTTCTTTTTGAATTCTTATTTCTGTGTCTAATAAACTGCCTGGAATAGCTGGAATAGCTGAGCCCAGTTTAGAGTTTCGGCCTCATAAGTACCTGCCATTATTGCCATGTTCTCTTTTAAATTCATGTCTTTACACATATTAATCCTAACAGAATAGCTGATAGCGCCGAAACCAGTTTGGAGTTTCTGCTTCACAAGTACCTGCCATTATTGTCATGTTCTCTTTGAATTCTTATTTCTGTGTCTAATAAACTGCCTGGAATAGCTGGAATAGCTGAGCCCAGTTTAGAGTTTCGGCCTCATAAGTACCTGCCATTATTGCCATGTTCTCTTTTAAATTCATGTCTTTACACATATTAATCCTAACAGAATAGCTGATAGCGCCGAAACCAGTTTGGAGTTTCTGCTTCACAAGTACGTGCCATTATTGTCACGTTCTCTTTGAATTCTTATTTCTGTGTCTAATAAACTGCCTGGAGTAGCTGGAACAGCTGAGCCCAGTTTAGAGTTTCGGCCTCATAAGTACCTGCCATTATTGTCATGTTCTTTTTAAATTTATGTCTCTATTCTATTAAACTCCCTAGAATAGCTGGAACTGCTTCGCTCGGTTTATAATATTTCTGTCACAAGTTTCACAAGTACCTGCCATTATTGTCATGTTCTCTATAACTTCTTGTCTTTATGTCTATTAAACTGCCTGTCATAGCTGGGTGGGCTGATCCGAATGAGATGGCGCCGAGAGATATAAAGAAAGCAAATCTTCTGCTCATTGCTGTAATGAGCACTCATCGATGTTCTTATTCACATATCAAAGACGCTTAGGTTCTTGTTAATCTAATTAAATATATTTGAATTTTATAATTCATTGATTACATAATGACACGCTTATGTAAATGACTTATGAAGACAAATGTGTTTGAACTAGATCATTAGGTCTCTTGGCGTGGTTACCACGGGGAGAAATGCCGTTCAAGTGCATTAGCTGAGGTTTCTGGTCTGTCTACGTTTCTATTGCGTGAGATCAGAGTTTTGGCAGCTTTACATTATAATGAAGCTGGTTCATTATAATGGATTGTCTGGTTCTGTTAGTTCTCTATCTAATTGATGCTCAAAATTTCATTTAACAGAAAGGTCAATAGTTCATCTCTGGGCAATCGATGCTGTCCCAACAAACATTTAAGATCCAGGACTATTGTGCTATAGGGACATGGACTGGGTGTTCAAAAGCTTTGCTAAAACTTTAAATTGCTCGATTCAAAAGGGTCTTTTATATGTTGTTCACCTAAATACGATGTAATATGCCTGAGAGAATTATCTGTAGTAAGCTTTATTATAGTAAAAGTAAGTACATCCGTCTGTCTGTCCGAAGACACGCTTAGAGGTTAGTAAAAAACAATGTATCACTCTGAGTCAAACTCAACTATTAGGTTTAGCAGCCAGGTACACTACTAACTGTGCCACTCTACACCTTGCTACATTGCGGAATAATTACGCACATAGCTAATACACATGATGATCTGTCACAGCATACCGGACTGCCAGAGTACTAGTGGTACATAGAATATAGTAGTAGCACAATATATAATATTTGTATAATATATAATGATATAGTAATATAATAATAGTAGATGAGAATAATAATAGTGTCTAATCTCATGCTCTGAAGCTGAAAATATTTTTTTTCAGGTAGGATATGAATTAAATTTCAGAGTGTGAAGACTTTTGTCCTGTTGGATATATTCGGCTAGTTGGTTGATTTGCAAACAAAGGTGCTTCACCATGTTCGCTATCACTGCTCGGGATTTTCCATAACATGTTAATCTTTCTTTTTAAATCTAGCTGCAAACTCCAAGTTTTCGCCATTGGTGGCAGTACTGAAAAATCAATTCTGTCCCATTGTCCTATTCTGTTCCACCAATGTCATCCACTCTTGGTCTATTAGTCTATAAGGTGATGGCCAGTCAAACATGATATATCCACTGAGAAATTACCAATGAATTCCATATTATAATAGGCTTTTTATGTGGCGTTGTCAAACTTTTGTTTAATTAGATCAAATTACATCGAATCGTTTCTCTTCGATGTCATGCGAAATTTAGATTTAATCTGCTCCTGAAAGCGCATAATAGAACTAAAGACACATTTACATAATTGCAATTCTTGGCATTTTTGGAAGAGAAAAGCTACTTTTTAGATTGGTGAAAAGGTCATCCTTTGTAAAGGGTAACACTCTAACGACAACTGGACCTCCTAAAAATTTATCAAAAGTATCGATCGTTTAGAGGCAAATTCTTGACTAAAGTTAGACTTAGTCATGAGTCTAATTGACTAGAGTTAGACTTAGTCATGAGTCTAAAATTGACTAAAGTTAGACTTAGTCATGAGTCTAATTGACTAAAGTTAGACTTAGTCATGAGTCTAATTGACTAAAGTTAGACTTAGTCGTGAGTCTATTTACAAAAGACGCCTTCAACAATTTATTGTTAATTTTTTTAATCTTTTGTCAGAAGAGATAAGATACATACCTAAACCTAGTAGTTTCAAGTCTTCTTTGTGTAAATTTATGTTTTTACCCTTACAATACCAAGTGGCAATACCTTTATATTTATTGATTTTTTTGGTGGCACCGCATGTAAAACATTTTTTCTTCATAAAAATGATTATGGACCGCTTCATAAAAAATACACATGCATAAACTTACTCAAGTATTACAAAAGCATAGTTATTACGGTTATTCTAAAAACAGTATTTGTGAAATACTCGGGAGTTATTGTATCAGAAATTATCGCTTTATGTTTGCAAAAGATGAAATTCGATTTGCTGACAGTAAATAGTTTATGGTATTTCCAAAACATCAAGCTATATATTTTAGTATGATTGACTGTTTTCTGAGTACCAACTCGATTGTGCTGTAGCTTCACTGTTTTAGCCAAAGTTGCTCAATCACAAAATCCAATTGTTGATGAAAGTTTGAGCATTCTGTGCAACATTTCACTGCTTTGTAGACCAATTAAAGCCGTTTTCATTGCATATTGTAGGTTGTTCATATTTGGTAGCAAGTGGTATATTATAGGATTTATGGTGTTTTAAATGTTTTACAAGGTTTTGGTCATGAATTTTGCTCTATTTATAGTAATGTTAACACCTAACTCCAATAGTTCTTCAGAAGATCGACCTTTTTTGCTATCGTCTAAGTAACTGTTTGGTTGCTGAATTCTGCAGATACTGAATGCAGATGTAAAGGAGACAAGACGGAGACCTGAGGAAATTAGAGGTCGGGAATCAGACAAATATGGTAATGTGTGGTTTTTTCCTCCGGTGTGTCTGCAAGTTTAAGGATAACGAAGGAACTCACAAAATGATTCATTGATGAAAATCATGGTGTTCTCAGCAGTATCAGCCATTTTTCACTGAAAGTATTTCAAAATACACCGAAGGTGAAGCTCCTCATTTATGAACCTCGGTTTGTAATCGTTACGTTTTTCAAACGTTTTGAAAATGTTGTGATTAGAAACAGAACTTCATAAAGGGGTAACTTCATCTTAAAGGTTGACTTGCAACAAAATTCACATTACAGTTATTTGGTGTCAAAAGGTTCACCATGTCTTACTTTGCTGTGTTGTAAGTGCAAAATATGTGGAAATGTGATAACAAGCTCTTAAAAGCGCAAAAACGAACAGCCGCCGTAGACTGGAATTTCTTTATTTCTCTGATGTAGCCATGAAATTAAGCTTGGTTTTTAATCGTTACATTTTTCAAACATTTTGAAAATGTGATTAAAAACAAAACTTCATAAGGGGTAACTTCATCTTAAGGAATTTTAGCAAATAAATTGGACTTTAAGAACCTTCATCTCTTCATCGGAACTTTTTCTCGATATTATATGGACCCAACATGATTTATCCGGATATTATATGGACCCAACATGATTTATCCGGATATTATGTGGACCCAACATGATTTATCCGGATATTATATGGACCCAACATGATTTATCCGGATATTATGTGGACCCAAAATGATTTATACGGATATTATATGGACCCAACATGATTTATCCGGATATTATGGTGGACCCAACATGATTTATAACGGATGTTTTGTCGACGACAGTTTTCACTCGTAGTCCCATTGAATGGCTAAATTTCCTGTAGGTAAATGTAATAGTACATAGCTAAGCCGCTATATTATTGCGATAAAAAACGAGCTAAAGTGTATGGTTCCTCGATGTCTAACATCAGTAGTAACAACAAATGTATATCTACACACGACTTGCTTGAAATTTAATAGTGGTGCTTGCTATGTAATATTTTTTTGATTAATGACATGGCCAGGGATCGGTTAGTTAGAATGGCTTCCAAATTTTCCTTGCACCAATGGTACAGTGATATAAACTTTATCATCAGTCCATTAGATTGTCTTGTTTTTTAACCTTATCAATTTTACCTTATCAAAAATACATACAAGTAATAGGTTCATTTGAGTTTGTGTGAATAAAACATCAACATTTCCAAGACCCTATTAATCGCAAGGTATCTGGTATGTACAATAATGCAGTGAATGTTGTTATATCAGCATTAGCTAGGAGTTGTCAGCTCTATGATCTTAGGTTTGTGCATCCATATTCGTGCTTCTCCATATTGCCAAGTTGGTTTGCAATAGTGTCTTAACTTGGCTAACTCTTACAGTCCAACTCCCTGGTTACTTCATTCATGGTTTTTTACCTACCTAGTTACTACTAACCAAAACACGTGTACTAGGTGCTTTGTTCTCAAAGAGGTTTTGTGTTTGTCGGTAACAATAATGTGATTAAAAGCATTTTTTGTTAAACGCATTGTCAATTCATGCTTTAGGTCTCCTGAATTTGCTAGCATATATTATTTTTAGTTGCAAAATAATGCAATAAAGCTGTCAATGGTTGTTGAAAACAAAAAGCTTATTACGTAGAAGTGTCGTGGCATTTTTATGGTTTCTTTTATAGATTACTCATTAATTTTGTCAAATTCGTTGAATGGCATGCTGTGCATTTAGAGTGATTAAGCCACCTGGATTGCTCTCATCTGCAAAATCGTGTAGTACTAGACTAAACATTGTGACAGCTCATGTAGTTTAAACATTGTGACTGCTCATCTAGTTTAAATTTTGTGACCGCTCATCTAGACTAAACATTGTGACTGCTCATCTAGCTTAAATATTTTCCCTCGCTACATGTAGCACTCAATAGCACCACTGCAGCCATGTTGCTTGCACCGGATTGGCTCAGCCTATGAAGGGAAGAGAGGTGGGACACACTGTTGCGTATCGGGCTAGAAGATCGTTTTACTGATTCAATTTTTCAATTCGTAATTACGATTGAAATACTGGATATCCAATCGCCAAAAGAAATAGCAAAAACTAACAGAAAGTCCAGCAATGCCTAAGAGTTTTTTATTGTCAATCAGACAGCCAATCAGACAGCCAATCAGACAGCCAATCAGACAGCCCGCAGGTGGTTGTTTAAGAGGCTGGTGCTAAGGAACCAGGAAGTTCTGAGACCAAATATTTTAGCGACCTGACAGAAGGCGTGGAGCATACACTATGTGTGGGAAGTAAGGATGAAATCGAGCAAAAATGGGGAAACGTGACAAAGTTGGTTTTATTAATATCGATGACAATGCTGTGAAACACAAACTATTCCTCAATGCATACCCGATGCATTGAGGTATTGCATACCTCATGTATGCATAATCAATGCATGTCATAAGAAAATATCTGTCATTTTCAGTTGTCTTTAAGTTTAATAGTGGCATTTATTAAATAAGATATTTCTAGTCACTCAGGCAGAGATTTGCTATCAGATTTTCTTGTAACAACAGTGATTGTGGCTGTTGAGATGAATATCTGTAAAGCTCTCTTACTCTCTCACTGCGCAATTGTCTGTAGACGCGCGCTATTAAAATTCCTCAACTTGCAAAGACGTAATAATGACGTATTAATCTCTGCGTTTTCTTTGTAAGATTTTCCACGGTTAGTTTATGTCATTGTAAGAAACCGGTTTACCGGTTTTTTGTATTTTATTCAAACATTTTTTATTTAAACATTCACCAGTCGGTGGTGATAACGATGATGTAGGCACTAGCATTAGATACTGCGGATAGTCGGGCCTTTGGGGATAACGCGCAGATCGGACCAATTCAAAATGTTACTTCATACAAGTGGCTGTTTTAGATTTTTACAACTTTTTATGTTATATAATAGTCCCGTCGCTTTGGTTATCTCGACGTCTGCATACTCCGGGTGATTAGTTTTCACTTAATGCTGTTTGACAGCTTCATCTATGGTGGTATATTTCTTACTTCCGAAAATAGGAGCCTTCAAGAGTATAGGATCTCTCTACTGATGGGTGTGCCTGACTCAAGCGGATGATATCTTCTTTTTTTACCAATTTCTTCGTCATGCTTGTCATTATATGATAAGAATTTATCATCACGAATTAGTTTTTAAATATGAAGTGTAGAATTCTTCCGGAACGTTCTATTTCGAGTTGAGGAAGCACACATGTATGGTGATAGCTGATCTATGCCTGACACACATTTATTGAACTTGTGTCAGGCACAGATTTTGGTTGTTCCAAAACAAGGCTTCCCGATTGGGTGGAGGGTGCGAGCTGTTGTTCGCGGGGTGCAAGAATCATTCTTGAATATGGAGAAAGTGTGTTTGTTGTTACAATGACTTGCTTATGTGAGTCTAGATTTTTATCTCTTCTATACATCAAAAATAAATATCATAACACCATCAATCCTGAAAATGACCTGCGCATATCACTCACCTACAAGGAAAAAACGTTTCGATCAGATAATATCAGAGAAGAGGCAAAAAAGTTTAAGATCATAAAGTGAGTTGTTTTTGTTCATACGTTGCTGCTGTGTGAAAGCATTAGACTCTTCTTAGAATGACCTTCCAATAAAATATTGTTTTCACATACATGTATTCCAAATATGTCCATTAATAATTACGTTTTAAGCCTTTTGATTTTATTTAAAACAAGACATACGAGATTACCCTTATCAGTGTAGGGGGTTCGGCGGTGAAAATGAATTGGAAAGTGCTGTTCTAGAAGAAAGTATTTCTCGAACAGAGTTCATGTGTCACTCAGTGGACCCAAGCGATGCACTTCCATGAATCGATAGAACAAACTAAAATGTATGAGAACAGCAGGAGTTAGCCAGTGTTGCAATAGAACGCTCGTTTCCTTGTCAATCAGCCCGCTTGTAATTCATGCTAATACTTTAAAACAATTTTATATTAAAGGTCACAGAGTAGAACGTTTCCTTTTAACGCATTGCATTTTTATAATTCCAGTAAATTAATAGATAAATTATATTATCATGGTGTATTTGCATACGCTTGTTAGTACATTTCTCGGCTAATGAACTTTTACCTTGCTCAATATTGCTCAATTGAGCATAGCTTGTAATGCGATACGGAACATACCAGTTGACCTTCTGCATGAATCGACACAAACCCTCTTCGCATTTGCCTTTTGATTGTTTCAAACTTTTCTCTTTTTAACGTCTGACACATCTTTCGCATTGTTGAAATATCTTCCTCGTGTTTATCGTATCTTTTGCAAAGACTTAAGTGACTCATCGGACGCTGTTTATGTTAGTTTTTGCTTCCTGCATAGCTGATTTGACTTTAATGAATGAAGTTAACTTGACTCCTAAGGAATGCTATTGAGTTTTTAACCTGTGTTTAACCAACCCAACCACTGCCAAAGTAAGTGTGAGAATTTACAGAAGACTCCCATGAATACCTGCCGGCCGGGTGGGTATTAAGGCAATGAAAATTCGTTATATTCCATGTCAGAATCAGTGTTCCGTTTTCTGACAAAAATTATACTTGGTCTTTCCGATATTCTCTATCTTTATCTGTCTTTGTCAGTATCATACTAGACCATAAATTTATTCTCACCATAGTTGCCTCCTCTTGCCTTTTTCACGATCATGTATTCATACTCGTAGTTTTGATGAACTTTCTGTCATTCTTCAGTTTTTTCCATATCTGTTGACTTTGAATATTAACTGTATTGTCAACCACTTGCTATATTTTCTACCTAATATATTCGCATATTAATTTTAGTTTTTCCTTGTCTACCGCCAGCTTATTCTTTGTATCTCTTCTTACAGTGCAATTCAAATTGGTCTTGCAATTATAAATTGATACTACTTGATAAACTTGATACTACTCCCTCTTAGTCTTAACATATATTTTAAACAATCTTTTCATCTTTATAGGAATTATCTATCATCGTCTATCTTTATAGTAAAAATAATGTTTTGTGTAATTAAACTTGTGTTCTTTTATTTATTCTGATGCAAGAGTTGTAATAGCAGTTTTCCATTCTCGCATATTTACAATTTGGTTGCAATAAAATAAATATCAGCAAAATGGTAAACAGTTTCATCAGCTACAGAATTGATTGCAGTTAGGAAATCCACAAACTGTTGCCTCATTCTCTCGTCACAACTGTTGAGTCAGAGTTTGGCAATAGGTCTGTGAAGGGGGGTGTGTCGAGGAGGGAGGGGTGTAGAGAAGGGAGGGAGGTGTCGAGGAGGGAGGGAGGTTGGAAGGATGTAATTCTACTAAATCTTTAATTTAATTATTTTCATTTAAAAAGCGTTCTTGAAATATAAAAACTAGCACTATGGATTAGCCAGTTATTATGCTACAGTTACAAGTATTAGCATATTTATCAATTATACAATTAAATTCGTTATATTATTTAAATTTGTTATTATTATTATCAATTTATATTATCAATTAAATTCGCTTACTCAGTATTAAGAATTATCCATTCCTGAATTTCCACATATAGAGACACCTGATTTCTCACCCGTCCATGATGGCCAAAAATATCATTGTCTGACATAAACTGACTCATTTCGCTGGCAGAGTCTTTAAAAACATCTCAGAAGTGAAAACTGTTTTACTACTTATGTCATCATCTGAAATAACATCAAACAAACTGCATGTGTAAAACAGCCATAGCTTGCAATTGTTAAGATGTCGAATAAACAAAAAAGTTCCAGGACTGCAGGAAGTACCAGCTTCAGTATAGAATTATTTATTATAAACTGCAGTTGGTTTAACGAGTGTGTGAAAAATCTGTGAGCTTCGTTTCATGATAGATCTGATGACTTATACAACTTGTCTCGGAAGAATCATAGAGCTATGAAAATAATATTAATTGATGTGTCGGTACTCAATTATTAGAGCAAAGCTAATCATGAATTATGCTTTAATTACAGTATAGTCTTGATGGCACAAGTTAAATTCACTCATACGAGTAAAAAGGTGAAGGCGTGTTAAGTTTGCCTATAAAGCAATGGGCGATGTGTTCAACACGATTCTGATCGCATCGGCAATAGTTCAGCATGACAATTTTTGTAATTTTCGCGTCTCATTGGCTAATTTTATTAGCCAATGAGACTCATTGGCTAATTTTATTAGCCAATGAGACTCATTGGCTAATTTTATTAGCCAATGAGACTTGATTCTACCAGTACTAGGTTCAGCATGAGGATGGTTGATATTCTCTCGTCTCATTGGCTAATTTTATTAGTGACTAACTCACTTTCTAATTTTGCAAAAGTTGCACGGAACGATATTAGAATTCAATCATTAAAACATCGCATCAAACCTGCAATATAATTGGTCAAGACACACTGGGCATTGATATTATTCCAAAATAGCGATTGCACATGAAGCATTTTCAAGAAAAGCTATGCATGAATGACAACGAGTGAAGTCACTAAAATCAGGGTAATACTCATTGCTGAATGCTGAATGCTGAAGCCTGAAAGGGTCACTCATGTCAAATTTTAAAAGATTTTATCACAAAGTATATTTGTTTGTATCATTTGAGATTTTGATTGTTGTTTTAGATAGTTTCCTGATGTCATTTGGGAGAAGTCTTTTTCATCAGAATATTTTAGCTGTGATTAAGTTTTGTCGATTTTAATCATGAAACATCCTGGAAGTCAGATCACCTAAAACAACCAACAAAATCTCAATTGATAGAAATTTTTTTTTTATTTTTATTTTTATATTATCTTTTCAAACTTAAGCTGAGGGACCCTTTCAAGCTACTGTAATGTATTTACGTATGTTCATATAAAATGTTAACTTAATTGTATTGAGACCTCTTGAATTTTGGATGAAAAGTCTATATAGACAATCGATCATGTCACAGAAAAGTTGTCTTATAGCCAATTGTTTTCATTACGAATTGTCTAAATGCCAAATTCTTTTGTTGGGATTTAGTCGTGTTACCTTTGGCCAATGGAATGAGTTGCAGAAGCCAAATTACTATTACATTTTTATTGAAAAATGTACAAATTTATGACCTGACATTTTTGCATGGTAACTATAGAAATAACAGCTGAGCAGCCTTTTCAATTGTATACGTTATTAATCTCTAAATTATTATTAGGCTACTAGTATTAATTTTGGATTTTCAGCACATTTTTGGGGCACACATGAGGCGTTAAGGGTTTTAATTGCATACCTTACATGATTTTAGGAAGAAATATCATAGTTTTAGCATTGGAGCGCCCGTCGGTATACTCTAACCAAGTCGGGCAGGGTCGTTTGGCATTTCTTAATCGCATATGTTGCAATACATGAGCCAAAGGCATGGCCCCAGATCTTCTTAGATAGTTTAATGATTGTTAGCTATGATCAGGGAATGATTGCTATAAAACTAACTTATTTGGTATGTACTAAAAATGTTTTTAATGGATTCGGTCACAAGTCATCAATAAAGTAATTGTCGTGTCACACGAAGTTGAAGTAATATGTAGATGATAACTTCAAGTTTATAACTACGTATAAGATTAAATGGATGGTTATCATGCATGCACCAAATATATAATATATACACCAAAATATTTTAGCGCGTGTACAACTTATTGTATACCCATTTTGGTATGCATAGAGAGTCCAAAAGTGCCCTTAACCCCTCAGCACCCAGGTTACAAATTAAGTAGGACATTCAATGTTCCACTTCAATTTTCACTTATATTTTATAGCAATAAAACAAAAAGTTGCATAATTATATTATTACACTAGTTTACACTATAATAGCATTACCTATTATGTTTCCAACTTGATTATTCTGGTGTGCGTAATAAATTACTTCAAATCGAGAAGGGACTAAATAAAAATGGCCCTCAGGTCACATGACTTGTTGGGAACCAATCGAATTTGGCATCATTGTGTAGCTAGAAGATTACCGTTTCTTGCCTAGAAGTCTATTTTTTCCAGTTAAATTCATGTTTGTGGTAGGGCAACTCTACAAAATTGTTTTTACATGTATGTCACATAGGATGCACAATTTTTCTAACTGGTTTAAAGTTGCATGCCATTAAAGGATTCTTTTCACTTATCAACAAGTTGTTCGTAAAAATATTTTTCTAAAATATTCCTTAAGTAGACTTCTATTATAGAATAAAATGAGTGGCAACTCACAGATCACGGAATTCACTGTAAGTTGTTTTGCCACCTTCTTAGACTTAGCTTGTGGCCGCGATACAAACTTCTAACTTCACTTACAACTTGTGCATTTGGTCTTCTTTCTCTTGAGCATTTCGGCCGGTTACGCGCGACGTTCTGTTTGCGATGCTTGGTTTTCCAATACAAATGAAAAAGCCAGAGGCATAGGCTGAAAACAGATCGGTGTAAACCATATACACCAATTTATCGAAACATTCCAATCGTCAGTTTTTTTCCATCTATCTGAATGTGGAGATAAACCCTAATGATTTTTGTATTTTTATACTTCGCACATAATTACTAAACACAAATTGTTAATGAGCTCTTTAGATAAACCGCAGCAAAGTACTATACGTAAATGAATACATATGAATTATGAATGATATGCATATTTTAGATGCTGGTTCATTTTATGACTTGTAAATAAAAATTGATTTTATTAGCTTGATTTTGAGCTCTAAATATTAATCACAACAAAGCGTGCCTAAGAAAACCATCCCATTAAGCTTCCAAATAATTTGTGATAAGCATCCAATCCATTCCATTTAGAGATAAGCTTTTGTCATATTTTGGCTAGACAGGAAGCATGACGAATCTTTTGTCTTAGCTACAATAAGGTTATCTGTTTGTGTGTAAGTTTTGTGGGGGCGTCAGTTTACAGCCCCTCAACTTAATCTTCTTTCTTTAAGAGTTTGTTATGAGAGCGGTGCAAGTCAATTAGCTGTAGACTACGACATGTCGGAAGTGACTGATTCCTTTGTAAATACACGCTCTTCTTATTCGTGAGCGTCCAATTGCGATTCGTTCTCTAACAAAAGAGGCTCGACTGTTCCTCTTTTTAGGTCGTATTGTTTTTTTTCCCTCGTCTTTAGAGAATTTCTTTGTCCAACTTCTATTTGCTCACCTTTTTTTGCTGGCCTTCCGATGCTTCTTTTTATTTGCCTGCATTCTTTCTTAGTTAGGTATTTGCTAGCTTTCATTGCTAGTTAGGTATTTGCTAGCTTTCATTGCTAGTTACGTATTTGCTAGCTTTCATTGCTGGTTACGTATTTTCTAGCTTTCATTGCTAGTTAGGTATTTGCTAGCTTTCATTGCTCGTTACGTATTTGCTAGCTTTCATTGCTAGTTAGGTATTTGCTAGCTTTCATTGCTAGTTACGTATTTGCTAGCTTTCATTGCTGGTTACGTATTTTCTAGCTTTCATTGCTAGTTAGGTATTTGCTAGCTTTCATTGCTCGTTACGTATTTGCTAGCTTTCATTGCTAGTTATGTATTTGCTAGCTTTCATTGCTAGTTAGGTATTTGCTAGCTTTCATTGCTCGTTACGTATTTGCTAGCTTTCATTGCTCGTTAGGTATTTGCTAGCTTTCATTGCTAGTTAGGTATTTGCTAGCTTTCATTGCTAGTTAGGTATTTGCTAGCTTTCATTGCTAGTTAGGTATTTGCTAGCTTTCATTGCTAGTTAGGTATTTGCTAGCTTTCATTGCTAGTTATGTATTTGCTAGCTTTCATTGCTAGTTAGGTATTTGCTAGCTTTCATTGCTAGTTATGTATTTGCTAGCTTTCATTGCTAGTTAGGTATTTGCTAGCTTTCATTGCTAGTTAGGTATTTGCTAGCTTTCATTGCTAGTTATGTATTTGCTAGCTTTCATTGCTAGTTAGGTATTTGCTAGCTTTCATTGCTAGTTAGGTATTTGCTAGCTTTCATTGCTAGTTAGGTATTTGCTAGCTTTCATTGCTAGTTAGGTATTTGCTAGCTTTCATTGCTAGTTAGGTATTTGCTAGCTTTCATTGCTAGTTAGGTATTTGCTAGCTTTCATTGCTGGTTACGTATTTTCTAGCTTTCATTGCTAGTTAGGTATTTGCTAGCTTTCATTGCTGGTTAGGTATTTGCTAGCTTTCATTGCTCGTTACGTATTTGCTAGCTTTCATTGCTCGTTACGTATTTGCTAGCTTTCATTGCTGGTTACGTATTTTCTAGCTTTCATTGCTAGTTAGGTATTTGCTAGCTTTTATTGCTAGTTACATATTTGCTAGCTTTCATTGCTAATTACGTATTTGCTAGCTTTCATTGCTAGTTACATATTTGCTAGCTTTCATTGCTAGTTATGTATTTGCTAGCTTTCATTGCTGGTTACGTATTTTCTAGCTTTCATTGCTAGTTAGGTATTTGCTAGCTTTTATTGCTAGTTACATATTTGCTAGCTTTCATTGCTAATTACGTATTTGCTAGCTTTCATTGCTAGTTACATATTTGCTAGCTTTCATTGCTAGTTATGTATTTGCTAGCTTTCATTGCTTGTTACGTATTTACTAGCTTTCATTGCTAGTTAAGCCTATGTACAATATTTGTTTGTTTTGTAGATTCATTTTCCTTTGCTAGTCACTGAGTTGCTAGTCACTGATTTGCTAGTCACTGATTTGCTAGTCACTGATTTGCTAGTCACTAACTTGCCAGTTTTATTTGATAAATCAATTATTTGCTAGCTTTTCTTCGTTAGTCTCGTATTTGGAGTCACTGATTTGCTAATCTTCCTTTGCTAGTCTTCCTTTGCTGCAGTCGATCTACAGACTGGCTCTAGGAAACTGCCTATGTCAATACTAACTTTTAATGGATGGATAATACAGTACTTCTAAAAATGAAAGTTTTTGTCTATAGCTCGACACAACTCTCTTAACTCTGTCATCGATTTCATCAACCACTAATCTTTATAAAAAAAATGTTTCTTTTGTCTTCCAGCGAATGGTTGATGGCAGAGAGTTTGTAGTAAGTGGTATTTGGAAGATTAGCAAACCTATCTGATATAGACCAAAAAAACTTGATATTAAATGTCATATTAAATTGATAGTCATATTCATAAATATTATATTAGTAACTTCTAAACGTTAGGTATAATGGCTATATAAAATGGATATATGTCAATGGAATGAACTGATATTTTAGAAAAGCTTGTAGTATTTTCACAGTAAAAAATTCTTACAATTACTAGGGTACAATGTGTTGACCTGAACCAATCCCGTACAAGGTTTATTTCTCTGCAGTGAATATTGCCAATGTTAAAGAGTTATCTTCTTTTGTTCTAGAATTTTTTTTACAAATAGCTATCTTTATAGTGCTGTATATATGTTTAGAGCGATGAATGTTACCATCAGATGGAGTCTGCATTGGTTCACTAACTTTGCACTTGGTTAATGTGTGTTTATATTAGCTTGTTTGTAACATTCGTACTCATTGCCTAGACTTTCTGTGCTGTTTATGTCCATTATACACATGAGTTCAGCAATTCATACCTTGCACTTTAGCCAATAGCAAAGGGGTTCATATTCAGTGCCTTTCACCCTAACTCTCTCCCTTGCAGTTACCTCAGCTGTAAACATGCCTTTATGGCAACTATAGTATAATGTCGAGTTTGTTTGGATGGTGGTAGAAAATGCTCGTTATGGTTCTCTCTAAGGTTAACCTTTGATAATGTGATCGCTACGAAACGAAACGATCTTGTTACTTCTTCCTTCAAAAGATGAGAGTTGTTCGAGACATATTGACGTTAGTTAATAGAAACGAGATTAAGTCTCCATGTGTAATTCAATGCAACATGACAGTCAGATGTTGCAGTATTCATACATTTCTTCACCAAGATTTGGGAGTCAGTCTGATGAGGTGCTTCTGACTAGCGTAAACTAACCTCAGATTGAAGCTTTAAACAGAGTTCTCGTTTTATCTTAGCTCAGCTGATAGTCATTATATCGACTTTACCTTTGATTAAACTTTCAAATTATCAGTCCAGTCCAACCCATGAGAACCTTTACATAGAAGATCAACAAGAGACAGCTGTACCATGTGCATTCGTTGGTTTTTAGACAACCCTCTGGTTTCACTTATGCTAAAAAAGCTGCTTTCACCTACCTTTTCTCAAAAACAGATTTTACTTGTTTTTTTCTAGTTTGTATAATTTATTAATTGTATTTTTCCTCATTACAGTTCAGCAGGTACTTCTGGTTGATCTGTTGCTAGACGTAGGTAGACTATTCTTTCTTTGAACATACAAACTTGGCTCTCTCCCAGTTGCATCAGTTTCCTATCCTATCAGTTTCACACTATCTTATCTTTCTCATTCTCATTCTACCTGTTACATCACTGTGGTATGTGACCAGTCTCTCACTTTTGTCTGCTTTTGCTTTTTACATATTTTGTCCCGTTACCTTATAATACATTTAGTAGTTTCTGTTTTTCTTTTCATCGTTTCTCTATCCCCCTTTTACTTACAGAAATCACTTTCTCAACTTTGTTGCCATGTCTTATCTATGATGACGCACAAATGCACTCCGTGAAATTAAAGTTCTGCATCATATGCACCTTTTCAATACACGCTATTGAATTACGTGTTATATAGATAATTTGGCACATGCCATTCAAGTTTGGCTTTGAATTAATGCAAAACTGCCAAATCTAAGCGTAAGGGAAAGCGGATTGTCCTCAACATTAGCTCGCGAAACAAAGAACTAGTAGCTCCAGTTGTAAGTACTTGATATGCCCTCGGAAAAAGGCTTCTCTCACTCCCCAATCAAAAGCAAGGCTTTCATGTCTTTGACCAGAGTTTGATTCCGTAATTTATGAGGTTCATCCGGAAATTATCTAATAAAAAATTTATAAAAGAGAAAGGTATTCAGGCTGCTCCATTGAATGGTCCATCTATTGTGTCTCCACATCACACGCATTACCTCCCATAATCCCTAAATAGACAGGAAGCAGGATTGTGCACGGGGGACAAAAAACGATAGTTGAGCTGCAATTTAAAAACTGACTTAAACCCGATCGAGGATGCTGCACGAACCAACAGTGTGGAAAGAATGTTCTTGTAGTCTGCGCGGAAATGCTATATTTATTTAAGCCTTTGTGATTAATCTCTTCATGAGCTATCTACTCGGAACACCCTTTTAATCTTTGCTCTAAATAGGTACCATCTTTTTATGCACGTCTTTCTTAACTGACCTCAGGCTATTTTTGTTTTTTAACCTCATCCTATTCTGTTATGCACTAACTTCAAGCGACACTAATTTGCTCTTTTTTGAGGCTACTACTCCGTTTTCACTGATCTGAGGCTACTACTCTGTTTTCACTAATCTGAGGCGACTACTCTGTTTTCACTGATCTAAGGAGACTCTGTTTTGCACTGATCGAAATAGATCCATTAAAAAAGCTAAACGCTAAGAATGGGTCATGAGAAACAAATTTTGATTCACAATGGCAAATTTTAGAAGTGGTTGCGGCTGGGCAAGTCTTAAATCTTAAGCAGAAGGCACAATGGCGAGGTATCTATTTTTTGTATAAAATGACACATGCAAAATTTTAAGCAATTCGTCTTGCGAGTCAACAGAGAGCTAGAAAAGATTATTTTGTGATCTAATGCATGCGGTAGCTTTCGGTTACACCACAAGGAATGCTCGGCCATTGTTAATGGAGTGGGTGGTCGTAGTGATGGGCTTGTTGGAATGTGACTAGTTTTCTCCATGGCATAATTTTGATCGATAAAGGGTCGATACATTTGAAGATTGATCAAAATACAGCCATGAACTGACATAGTGTCAGTAAAGATTGATAGAAGCTGGATCGCTGTAATTAGATCGATTCTGTTGAGAGAATATTGCTCATGAAGGAAAATCAGCTTAGCATGATCGAGGGGCTTATGTCAAAAAGAATTCATAACGCTGCAAAGCAATAAGTATAGTCAAATATACAGGCTCTTGAGGCTGAGATATGCATTGTTGCTACTGATCTTGACACAGTGTTTGTGTGACCGCTGCAGTTATTACTCTTATACTGACCAACCGAATGAGACATCATATATTGGGTTAACATTGGGCCAATCTATAGTGAGACATAGATTGGCGAAAGGGTAGATCTTATTGCTGTTGCGTGTAGCAACTAATAATTTGAAGGATCAATCTAAGTCAGTGTCATAACTCAGTTTATACTCCATCTGAAGTTGACTACCGTACTTTTCGGACTATAAACCGCACCCCTATATAAGCCGCATCTGCTTTATTTTCCAAAAAATGATAATAAAACAATACATAGGCCGCAACTTTGTATAGGCCGCAGAACTTAGGATGGTGCTTTTTAACATGGCAGCAACTTTGCTGTGTAAAACGGAACAGTGCCTGACGGCACTGTTTCGTATTCACCAACGCTTTTTAACTTAGTGCCTAACGGAACAGTACCGTTAAGCATTGTTTCATGTTTTCTTTCACTACTAGAGGCGCACTCTCCGTAGAATCTGGTTATTGTGCCCTAGCGGTGAAAGAAAACGCCACAGAATAGCCGCACCCTTATATAAGCCCCATGGCTCAAATCATCAGAAAAAAGTAGCGGCTAATAGTCCGAAAAGTACGGTAATTGCCATCTATAGGATGAGACAAGATTAAACTGCTCACAAATGCTGTATGTAAGGAAAAGGTTTGGCTTTTCTCAAATATTTAATTCAACACTTACAATTATAAATCGATATTTTTTAATTGACAAAATTATATCGTAATTCCTTATTACTTCGCAGTGCAGATAAAATAGGTATTAAGATTTTTTTTAATCAAAAATAAATAAAATTTAAAATATACATAAAATGTATAAATGTCCATCATACTCTGGGCCCAGTGGGATCCGTCCGCGAGCATCACTGGGATAGCAGTTGTCGTGGTTCACTGTTTTTCTTGTTGTTTTATGACGTGTAAAAGTGCAAAGTGCTTGGGACACTCGTTATCACGGCTCTTAAACGTCCTTGACCCTCAAAATTGTCTAATAAACCTTTACAAAAGAAGAAAACGCTTGGGTTACTGTGCCCAAAATTTTGAAGGAGAAAAGTAGTGCTTGTCATTCATACACTTAAGTGTGCTATGCTATTGGGCATTAAACCAGGGTTTGAAGGTTTGCAACCATCTAAGGCTCTAAGCGAAGGGATGTGCTGGTGTATCAATGTGTTGTCAATCAATTAATGCTCCGTAGCGCTTCTGCTGCTTACCTAGCTAGCTTTAAAGATGAGTGTCTTGCACAAAATTTCTGTAGATTTTATCAGAAAGTGTCTGTATTTTTCCATCATTTGCAATTGTTTTTGATGTTTGAGACGATCCGACTGCTAGAACGTTTCAAGGCTGAAATCGGCAAAATTTGATCACGTTTAAATGCCCAGAAGAAAAAAGCGTAAAATTATGTCACTAGTTGTTCTCGTTGCTATCGGCTATTGTGTTTAAGTTGCAGCGTTACGCGTCTCTATTCTGTCGATCTCTTTGCAACTATAGACGTCATAATCGCACTTTCGCTTGATCTAAGCATTTTAACCGCTATCAAGGTTTGTCAATTTTAGTCTTGAAACATCCTATTAGCCATATCACCTCAAACATTAAAAACAATCACAAATAATAGGAAAATACTGATACTTTCTGATAAATTCTACTAAAACCTGGTGCAAGTTCATCCTTAAACCATAACTGTCACGAACAACTTTTATCGTATATACTAGGTAAATCAGACACGCTGATTCCGATTTTGTACTCAAAATAAAGATTAGTCCACTAACCTTCAAAGTCATTTAGGCTTTTTTAAAGCGTTTCAATATCCGTTTCGAAAACAACACAATCGGCATTACAAGCTCCGCCCATAAATATGTGACGAAACCTAGCTTTTTCAGGAATGGAAGTTAGGAATGTTTAGTCCGATTTAGAATAATAGAGATGGGTGTCTTAAAACCCATTATTATCTAAATCCAGCCTGTAAAATAGTTTCAGTTTTTTATGAAAGGGATATAAACTATTTAAAATTGCTCGCAGCTTGTTACATGACGTTTAAATGGGCTGGACGCCGAGAAAAATGAGCTCAAAAAGCGCGGTTTTATCACGAGCTAGCGTTGTTATCGCGCTTTTTAAATATGCAATGCTAAATAGCTTATCTGCCTTTCAAAAAAGACTGATATTATTTTTAAGGCTGAATTTAGATATTAATGGATTTTAAAACACCCATCTCTATTATTCTAAATCGGTCTAAACATCCCTACGTAACTTCTGTTCCTAAAAAGCTAGGTTACGTCAAGTATTTATGGGCGGAGCTTGTTATGCCGGATCGTGTTGTTTTCGAGACCGATATTAAAACGCTATAAAAAATCCTTTATTACTCTGAAAGTTAGTGGACTAATCTTTATTTTGATTACAAAATCGAAATCAGCGTGTCTAATTTACGTAGTAAATACGATAAAAGTTGTTCATGACAGTTATGGTTTAAGGCTGTGAACTCAGCGCAGCTGTTTATCGGTCACCGATATCCAATATATACGGTCATCGATTATCGGTTTGAATGAATACAGTAATAGATACACACAGATTAGTGTAGCAAGATCCATCTTGCATAGGAGCATACTTTCTTTCCCTGTATTCATTTGTTAGTTTCTCTTAGGCTTTTCGATTATGTTTAAGCGGATATTTGTAATCAAGCATTATGGTCCAGTTGCTACACACCATTATTTTGGTAAACAGGACCTTTGGCAGCCTAACTATTAGATTATCCGTTCTAAAACCACCTAATAATTATTAACCACCGCAAAAAAACTTTCTAGCGTTTTCAAAGGACTCAAGAAGTCAAAGATGGTATCTTTTGTTATGTGTACATTTTTTCCCACAATTTCATTCAAGGGGGAATTTGTTAGAGACATGGATTTCAGCTAGTTCCTGGATTATCATATATTGGCTGTAAATATGAGACAATAACAAGCACAGGTCACGTAAACTGAAATCACAAACAACCTGCATGGGCATTGACAAGCGTTGACGGGAGGAATGTGGAAATATAATGTATAGAGTTAGCCGTTTCTGGCAACGCGTCTGCTATAGACATATTTGTAATGCTGAGCAATGATTACGTAAATGCCTTTCTCAAAATAGATAAACTTCATTTGATTTTAGTAGCATAACTGATAGGGGTAATCGCCTCGATTACAATCCGTGTCTCTTTGCACAAAGTCTGATACAGAGTTAATTCTCATACCTTTGCAAGATTGCTCGAGAAAAGACTTGCCGTGGATATCAAAAACAACATTTATCACTTTTTGTTGGCATGCATCCATTAGATTATGGCATGTTATTTTGTTTTTAGCTAATGCTCGCAGTTGTGATGATAGGGAGCAGAGGAGGGTGGCTGATGATAGATCTGACAGACCTGTTCCTACAAGTTAGTGGATATAAATAACAATATTGCTGACTCTGACTTCTCCGGCATCAATATCTCTTCCTTATGCAGCGCATATTTCCATCTTCAGTTTTTGCGGACTGTTGGGTAATGCTTTGCAACCTGACAAGCTGAGATCAGAGTAAAGTGTTTGTATGGTTATTGCAACTGAAAAAAGCATTGGATTATGACTGAATAGGCAGTTATGATAAGCTAATCAAGGAGCCGCTGTTTGATTAATTACTACCGCTGACTTCAGAGTTTTCTTACCGAGGTCGGTTTTTGGCAGAAAAATATACTTTCAGAGTTCGCTGTATACCTGATTTTTTTTCAAAAACTCTTTTTTTATCAGATTGGCCGAAGTATTGACGCAAGTTTGTGATCAAAAAAGCAATGAGTAATTTCTTGCTTCAACAGCGATATGCGTAATTGTCATTGTCACGTGGTATGGTAAGGCGAGCGTGTGCGACGTAACAACAGCAATTTCATTGACTTCGTATTATCATCCTTCATGCTGTCTGTTTACTTCTCCGCTAGGAATAAAGTAACTAAACACAGCGGAATAACCATTACATTAGCTCCTTTACCATTTTTAGACCAGGTAGAGATTGATTTTCGTAGAGAACATGTTAGCAACACTTTCACTAATAACATACTAGTTAGAGGTAAGTGCTAGCAAAGACCAGTCAGGCTGATCCTAGCACAGTAGACGCTCCTATAATATCTAGTAAGTGTTTTACTTACTTACATCCTTTAACACAAGATCCACATAGTGTAAAGAATTTATGTAAAGATTTTGTTTCGTACAACATAAAAAATTTCATATAGCGTAAAGTGTGAAGTCGGCAAAAGTTCTCAAATTCAATTTTAATAACACACATCTCGTTAGTCTTAAAATATCGCCTTCCCGTTTGTCACACTTGAGAGAGAAAACGACTTATATGGTTGTCTCTATATACGGTATAACGTAATCCCTTTAGCGTAAACTTTCCACTTTGAACAGATTGTTTACGTTGTAGGAACGTACTGTAAAAGAAGTAGAGGTGAATTCTGGTAGAGACTATTTGTGTATTGTGGTAAATAAAAACCAAATATAGGTTGGTCCTAGTATAAACCATGTAGAAGTTGTTCATAGTAAGGAGCTACGTTTACTTTAGTTATTTGTGTATACTTGATCAAATTAAAGGCACACTTTATTAATGTATATAATATTGTATATTATTAATATATATTAATAATATACAATATTGTATATTATTAATATATATTAATAATGGGTATAATATAATGTATATGATATAATATATATTAATAGTGTATATAATATATATGTTATAGTATATAATGTACTTATATTGATAGTGTATATAATATACATGTAGTATATAGTATAGTTTAGAGTTCAAAATAGAAACTGACTGCTAATATCATTTCTAATACTGATATTATTATTTTTGTTACAAACTACGTTTTTGGTATTTGAATGGTAGGGGAAACAAAAGAAGAAAGAGGACGTTGGAAAAGCGGTCATGACATGGAGCCTTTGAAAAGCCATAGAAGGAGACGATCTCCAGACGCAAGGGTAGAGGGAAAGGTTTGACACGCTTCTTTGTACTGTTTCATGCACTCTAAGCCAATTGTCCTGTGATCGTCGCGGGCCCCGATTGGAAAGGAGTGACTCCTTACTGAGTCCAGATTGGAGGAGTAATCCTGATCTATTGATCTAATATTCTCTAGATTAGGATTAATTTTCTTAGTGATTTTTAGAAATGTTGGAGTTTAGCCTGAACTGCACTCAATTAATGCACAGCGTTTATGGACTAGAACTTTGTCTCCCTTTCTTTTCCTCTCACTCACAGAAATCAGCGTTGAACGAAATAAGGCATACCAGTCATAGACATAGGTTTAATGTTTTTATGCACCTTTTTATATCGCCATAAGGTGTTACTCTGCGGATTAACGCTGCAGCCATGTCGCCTATATGTTATAGCGGGATGACCTGAGCCAACATACTTCAGCAAGAAGACGATCTCGTTCTCCTGTCAACTGGCATTCTCATAGGCGTAGCCGGTCCCGTGATAGGAAGCAACGCCGAAGGTCAAGATCGATCGAGAGGTGAGTAAGTTTAGCAGACGTCTAGTCATGGATAGAAAATGTTACTCATGCTTGTATAACCACAAAAAAGTTTAACTCTTCGAGAGACTTTACAGGAATGTTGAGCTATGTTAAATACCGTCTGCGGCGAGCATTTACTGGGGGCCAGCTTCAATCTTGTACAAAAATTATCTAGAGGAAATTCTTCAGTATTGTGAGAGTGGATGGTAAAGAAAATCATAACACCCGCCTTAAGTAGTTTCAATTATGCAAAGTCGCTAGGTATTCGTGGGAGCTGTGAAGTGTGACCTCGACTGAGGCACATTCACACGATCTCGACCTTTGTATCACTAAAAAACGCATAGCTTACGTGCGACAATATACACGCTCTTAACTACAAGTATTATCTGAAATAACTACATCACCCTACTTATCTAGTCACCACTTTAGCTCTGGTTCACTGTCTCCTTGGGGGGCGTTGTCTTCGGCACGCTAAGAAAACCCCAATATTTCTTTTGCCAGTTATGTAATTACTAGAGAAATCTTTCCTCAAGTATCACTGGAGAAATTACAAAGGGCTACCGGCTTGTAGTAACGGTGGTAATCTATCTTATAGATATAAATAGAATGTGTATTGGGTCATGTCTCATGGTTGACTAAAATGAGCGTGTCATTTCTCATCATTACCCATTAGCGTATCCCTTGTTAGAGCACCGGAGAAGATAGGCACATCATGGCCGTTTTGGCTTATTTGCACGAATGCGTTTTTAGATATTCCTGTAGAGATCGACTGATATTTGATGTTGTACAGTGTCGAATTTGATGTCATTAAGCTCCGCGCAATCAGCAATCACCGTGTGGTTGCAGTGATTCATACGTATGGGGAGTAATTAAATATCATTTCATATTCATTGACAAATGAGACCACTCACCCACCTGTAAGTAGATGAATACCTGTGCAATATTTACATGAGATGAGTTGTTACCCGCTGCACATGTATACAAGATACTTTTCTCTCAGCTTCCGATCTTAATTATCTTCGAGCTGAGCAGCCGTATGAATCACACCTTTCCCCGAGTTACTGCCGCCGGCTGGCCGTAATGCGAACCACGCTTTACACTGGTCTGCACCCGTATGAATAGATATTTTAGTCAAAACAACAGTTTTGTCTAAAATGGAAAAAGTGGCTCAGTTAATGCATTTGCGAATCGTATCGTTAAAATAGTAATAGGTAACCTATTCTTTTAGTTTTAAACATGTTACGGTCTGAATAGTTCTAAGCAAAACTTATGATCGTAATTGCTATAATATGGTGTACCATACGCGTTGGCTAATCCTCTTACCGCTGGTAAGTTCTCTTAAAATATCATATGGAAGCCTGACACGGCCATGCAAGCGTTTGCTAAATTTTCTATTTTTTGCATAAAATTCTCCTATTTCCATAATTAATACATTTTCAAATTAGCAAATTGTTTTTTCGATAGGCCATCTGCAGCCCTGAGATCTGTCTTGGTTCATCAACCAATGTCACTTGTAGCTTTCGGCATGAGGAACCGACGCGTACATCATGGAAGGTTTAATAATCGCGCCTTATTTGGCATCTGCTTAGTCATGCTAGGAGGTGTTTTGAATTTTAGGGAACATTAAATATAAATGTTTTAAAATAAATTTGCAAATAAGTAAAAAATTAGCCTTTCGCTTATAAAATATTGGAAAGTAGAGATCAATTTTTGACAAATAGCCTGAAAAGTTATAAAGTAGTTCTGATACAACTTTTAAGCCAATACTCAATACTCAATACTCAATACTCAATACTCAATACTCAATACTCAATACTCACTACACTGTGAAATGTCTATTAAATTGATTTATGTAAGGCATTTTAAAACATGATATTGTTATACGCTAACAAAGTTGCAAGTTTACCAAGAACTATTTATTTACAATATAAAATGCAAATTATCTTTGTAATCGTTTTTCCAGCCAGCTTTGGAATTTTCAGGTTGCTTGAAAGTCTCTTTGAATCTTGATTGCATACACTGCGTAGAAGCTAGAAGCACTGATACACCGCGAAGAGGTCAATTTTTGTGCAAATACAGTTTAAGCTATAAAAATGTTTCTACATTCTTGATAGATTGCAGTCGTTGGTTTTTAAAATTTAGGAAGTATACTTACTTGGCATACCTGTCTATTTAGCCGACATCAAGTTTGGGGAGGAAGTGGAACCAACATTCAATTTCCTGTAATAATTGCAGCTCAACAACTGTAACCAAAGATAGAGTACACTGTTATACCAGCACATGTTCGCGTGTTTAACATTATTTTTCATTTTGTTTTAGTAATCATGGGTGAAAATGAAGTATTTTTCTAGAACTTCCTACTATAGTAATAATCTAGTTGGGCCTTACTCTACGGGATGACTCATTGTTATTAAAGGTCAGGTCCACTTTAATGTTCACACGGACATCTTCTTCTCAGTTGCGTTTTGGGCGTTGATTTTTTTAAACAATTGAATATAATTGCTGCCGGTGTTGGCTTTCACCCAAAGTATTCGCGTGATATCAGAGCAATTATCATTAACCGAGTAGCAGGCCTCAGCCCTAATTTCTTAATCTCCTTGATGACTTGTGGATTGTGGAGGAAGCCGATGACAATCTTTGTGTAAATAATGTGGCTTGTTCGAGTGTTGAAAACTCAAAACACTTGACATTGAGAAAAGTTTACAGCAATATATCGTTCGGTGCAAACGCCTTTCATGCATTAGTCACCTTTTAGCAAGCAGCACCAGTGTTTGCAACTGTAAAACACCTTGTAAACTGTCAATAGCTTGAGTTCCTACAAACTGCTTTTAAGACTAGCTTTTGTGGTGAGGTAGGAGGCAGCGTTTATGTTCTACTGGTCTTTCCGCACTAATTATGTATGGCAAAGAACTCCATTATATATCTAGATCATCATTCGGCGATGTAAAACTTTGATGCCTCATTGTGCGAGGATGAGTCAAACAGAAGCTGATGGATTCTGATGATAAGAGTAATCACGTCAACAATTATTAACAAGATACTAAGTGCTCCATAAATTAGATTAAATCTTCAAATACTTTGCTCTTCTGCAGCAACATTTAGGTCGATAGGTGTAAGGACGACCAGGCATACGCTAAGATACAAAGGCTGAATATTTTTAGATAACTTAATCACCTCTAACCAGCCTGTCTTTGTAGTTAACTGAAAACAGAAAAATTAGTCTGTTAGGTCAGTTATATGTGGTTTTCTTAATGATAAAACCCACAAATTCTCATTTGGTTATATTTTTAATTTCTGGTCAAAATCAAATTTTGGTGTAATTACTAATTACTATTATTTCGGTGCAAATTCTTTTTCATCTCAGCTCGTGCTAATGGTGTCAAATTGTGTTTTTATCGAAATGAACTCGTTGTCTTTAGCAAAAATACGCCTTTGATTATCAATATAATGTTTTTGGCTGAAAATTACGGCCATCTTTAAATATTTCTCCAGCCGTTATTCATATTAATGAAAGATTTTCCACTAATTGCTTCCAGATTCGAGCAACAAATAAAAATGACACTCTCATAGGAAATAAAATCTAGCAAATCATTTACAAATTAATTTCAAAGCATTTTTGGCGATCGATTGTTACAAAGATAATCAACTCTGGCGAAGAGTTTGCCGCAAACATGAACCAGGATGTTTGTTAGTTGGATTTGCAATTGCTAGCCAACCAGATAGACAAGCGAGTGGTTAAGGGCAGCAGGGAGCAACAGGGAGGCCAAGACATTCGCATTAAAATAATATTGATGGAGACAATAAGTAAACCTAAATCTCATTTTGCAGAACCCTCGGCATCTGATTAACCGGATCTCATCCGCAAGTGAAATAAATACATGTAATGAGGCTGCTTTACGTTGTTGTTCTACACTCCTTATGTCAACATACGCCGCGCTTCATCGCTTATTCGACTGTCACTTGTAACGAGGTTTTGGTAAAAACCACATTAATTCTCTCAGCTGATCGTTTGCTGATGTGTTTATCTTATGGAAAAAGAAGTATACACCCATAAAAACCCTTTTTTCATTCATGTGGTCTTCATAATAACAGCTGCAGACTGTCAAAACAGTATCAAGCAGTCTATAAAGCATGATAACATTATGTTTTTCGCTCACTGCAGAGGCAATTTTACGAGGCAGCATTCACTCTCATACATAGTATCAACTCTGGTAAAGAATTGCTCGTAGTGCAGTAGTAATATCAGCGATGGCAGAATGGCATTGTGCAATCTAGGTATCACCCATACTGTCTGCGCCATAATTCTCTCCTGACGGTAAATGGTTCGTCAACTTAATATCGCTTGTGATTTGCTTTTTACGTCGAATTAATCTAGTTAATGCTAAATTACCGCAGAAAACAAAAGGCTGAAAGGGTATTAGGGTAATATGTGGCCTGGAGAAACCAAAATAATGCAGAAGAGCACCACTAAAAATGCAAACAAAGGATTGGATAAACAGACAGAGATACATACAGCGAGTTATACAGGCATCAGGTGGCACGGTAATGAGGTATTATACGGCAACATCACTATCTCTGAGCGTATTACACAAGAAACAAATAATAGCTAGATGATTTATTGTCGCATCAGGTGCAATGGCCAGATTAACCCTGATCTCGCTCAGTCCTTTTTTCTTAAGGCTTTGAAAACAAAAGATTACACTTGTCTCAACCTATCGGAAATGCAAAGCTTCTGTAAAATTATCGCTGAAATAACGTTTACGGTAAAGTGAATATGTCGCAACGCTATGTCACTCCATTACCTTTTGTTCTCTTGATTGTCTGCCTTTGATCATCGATGTAGGATTACAAACCTATTGTCTCAGAAAAGAAACCGTCGTGTTATTGTACCGAGAGTACTTACTGTAAATATGTCAGAGATCATTCTTTATCACTTACTTGACCCACTTAGGATTTGCATAAACTCGGCTCAGTTGTAAATAGATCATTTCGCTCAAAATATTATGCAGTGACTCTGCACCGCTCTCTGTAATATCCCTTTAAAGTTTAAAGCTATACTTTTGATGCGCCATGCTTATTTATATACGTCTAGTTAAAGACAGAACGTATTAGTACTGAGCTCTCGTATTCTTTCGTTCAGTTATAAATTCATAACTAGTAAATTTATTAGTAAATTTCTCAAAGATAACAGGCAGGTCTTTTGGCATAAACAAGTTATATGAATAGCTAAACATGGTGAGATATTTAAGTTTACAAAATGCATATATCTTGTCAAACCATCCACGATTGCAATGAAGTCAAACCTAGGGGCATGCTCGGTGAATAAGCAATTGTAGTAAAATAAGGTAAAAAGTCCATTCGATATTAAATCATCTTATCAGACTCTCCAAGAATTTTGCTATCTGAAAAATACATTCGATTTGGTTTTTCCTGTTTCCTTCTGCAAAATTTTATTTTTAGTTATAAATTTCAGTTTGGTGACCATTATTGGCCATCATTAACACAGTCTTTTGTATCTCATGTGTCACACAGATGAGCTGGCGTTATGAAGGTGGATCTCCCTCATGACTTCTCCGTCACATCTCGTTACATAATATAGCTTCGTCACTTACTTTCTTCTGACTCATGAATATTCGCTCCGCTACTTCTTAAGTCATGGAACAAATTCACACCCAAACATTATCAGTCTAATTATAACACGCGTTGTACTAAGTATACATTCCATGGTCTTGTTATTCAATATCTAGCATTTATTGAAACTGTGGCGTGATATCCCTGTGTCATACACACCCTAGTCATTTCCTCATATGAGTAGCTTTCCTTGTCTCAGGTAAAAGGTTCTGTATACGTCTCCACATCTCAGGTTCTGTAGATGCGGAGATAGGCTCTCTTCTTGAATATTACTAAACTGATTCATTGGGCATGGACTTGAGAGAATGCTAAATCTTAAGGTCATAAGAAGTTGGATCATATTAGTTCTTTTTTCAAGTCCTAAATATTTACCTCATAGAAGTAATTTGTATGTATTCTTTAAACCGTTAATCTCTTTTTTATATTTCCTATATATTTTATATTATTTTATATAAGCCTTTATATGGTATGACTGCAATTTTTAGCATGCATAAATAGTGTAACCTCTAAAAGATCCCACAAACTGGATATGCGCTTATATCTGGTAGGGCTCTATTGAGTTGGTTGATGGCTAGTTGTTAGATGCTAGGGGTTGCTAGCATCCCCTGGATTGCTAGCAATCCAGGGGATGCTAGGATTGCTAGGGGTAGATGCGTAGTTGTGTCAAGAAAACTCTGGCATCAGTCCGTCAATTATTAGTCAGTTTTTGTTGTTTCTTATAATAAGTTAGCTGCTTGGATATCTATAGCATGTTTATATCAATGATACTGATACAGAATTACTAGCTGTGCTACCTGGCTTTGCCCGGGTAATAAAAAAATCTTTAAACAGAAAATTCATTTATATTTAACATATAACAACATGATGGAAAAAGAAAAAACCATTCTAGGTTAAGGTACAATACCAAAAAATTGCAGAAATTGATAATGAAACAGCAAAAAAATGCAACAGATCAGTTACATAAAAAATCGTAGGAAAAAGAAAATATAAACAGCAATGGGACATTTACTTCACATTTTTGAAGGATTATCCTCCTCAAAAACAATTTAGGGTAACTCTACTTGAGAGGTTATCTCCCTAGCGGATCTCTTCTGTAGAGGAGACGTCGTCCCAGATGGTTCCTCCATTTTTGTAAAAAATTTATGAAGCGTAAATTGCTTCTCCATTTGTTAACGAATGTTTCCATGCTGTTTCCGGAGCTGTTCCAATTCAAATACGCATGCTCCTGTTTGGTCAAGAACCAAATTTATATTTGAGAGTCGAGACGAAAACATCTCAAAATCTTTGGTCGAAAACCGAGTTGGTCGAGAATCGAAGCGTTCGAGAACTGAGGTTCCGCTGTATATAATCAGTACACAAATTGCCAAATTTTTAGTTCGAGATAAAATATTGTAGACATTGTGGGGCGGAATAAATTAGCCCTAACGAAAAAATACAAAGAAGCGTCGTGTTGCATAAACTTGGGTCCCAAAATATTTCTTAACAGAGGCATCGTAACGCTTGGGCGCAATGCTAAAATAATTACCATGCGCATGGGGTATGCGGTATATGAAAGCGTAAGAAAAACATGCTGTTCTAGCTCAGTGGTAGAGCGTTCGGATAAGAAACTTGTCGATGCATTCATTGTGAGTTCAAATCCATTAGAATGTGGAATTTTGATGTCAAGATTTTAATAGCTATAGCCGGAATGCAGACAGACATATGACAGACGAACTGTGGGAAATATATAAATAGAAGATATATGTTTTAAAACATAACAGATTTTTGTCGGTGAATTACTCCTTGGTAATCTGTTGATATGAAGAGATCTGATAACAAATGCTAACAATAATAATAATAATAAATATAATATAAATGATAACAAACGCATGGCTCCTTCATATTTTCTTCAATTAACCGTTGCCAGTGGTTTTTTAACCTGTGTAGCCTTAGTTTTATATCTGAGAATTGTTAACATGGTGGGGAAAGAGGTTGATTTAAAATCAGAAGCCCTTCATTCATTTTTGGGAAGCAAACAGCTGTTCACTGGTCAGGTACTCTAAAGCACCAGGCATGACTGCTCCCATGCTTGACAGGAAATTAAACACTTGAAAATCTCACAGATTTTGTTTTCAAATCTCTCCTTGGTCAACAATTAACGCTGTTTGAAAATTACTTAGCCTTAAAACTAACTATTGCAGAAGTTATCAAAGTTTTGACTTGTTCTGATTAACCAGATTTTATTTTCCATAACAATCAAAAATTGTCTTTTCTTACATAGAAATGACAATACTTGGCATGGGTAAAGTTCAAAGGGGAAATAGTCGTGTTGGTAGCTTATCAATGATCAAAATACGCGAGTATACTCACGATGGTATGAAATGAATTGATTCACTCGGTTAGAATGGTGGAGTTGCTGATTAAGACCAAATATAGACTCGGAGACTCACATTGCTGATTATAAGAACAGCAAAAATTTTACAAATTCATATTATACTTTTAACATTTTCATACATATATAAAAATTATATAATTCCAAACTGTGTCTGAGTAAGGTCCTTTAGTATATTTGCGTGTGTGTATACATTTTTTTCGTGAGTGCAGGGGTGGGGGTGTTTTTGCATGCATATGGGTGTATTTATTCAATGTATATATATATATGCACAATTATTCTTGATCTAATTGTGAAAACAAAAGAAAAATCACCAATGTGGTTAGTAACCTAAAATAATTGATGACAAATGTTGATTGAGCTCAATAGATGAGTATGGTCTTATCATACTACACCATATGTGTTCTTAAGGGTTTGATTATACCTCCTTAACACGAGGTGTCACTAAAGCCTGGTTTCCATATCGATTGCGAGGCTCCGGCGGTAACATGCGCAGCAAAACGTTTGCGACGCTAGGCCCGCCGGCATCTGTTCACATAAAGCCACATCGTTAATAATATCGTAAACATAATTGTGTAATCAAATAAAATGTTTCAATATAAAATATTGCCGTGTTTAATATATTGCCGTTTTATTTATATTGCCGAATGCCATGCCGTTCCTATAATGGTGACCTTTACCCGTACATTGCATTTCGGGAAGGTTTTGCCTGCGGCCGTTTGCGCAATTTGAACAGCGCTAAACTATTGCAATGCCGCCGGCAACTACCGGCGGTCCTCGGCAGTACCCGGCGCATATGTTCCCATTTCATCGCTAATAGCCTGCGGTGCTGTCGCCGGTGCTTTGCGACGTATATGGGAACCAGGCTTTAGTGTGCAAGGACAGCAATTGTAACCATTGACGCTGACTCTAAAACAGAATTCTGATGATGCTATAGAGTGTATTGCACATTATGTTTGCTATGTTTTTATGTCTTCTCCAGTTTTAAAATACTCTTACAATACATTATGTATTAATATTTAAAACTGGTGTTTAAAATTTTTAATTAAAATATAAAATTTATATATTTAAAATAGGTATTCTATAAGAAATTATTATTGTTTTTCAGCGCATGTCTGAACTGGCCTCCGATACGCATGGCCTAACGACACTTTCGCAATGAATTTGCACAAAAAATACATTATCTCACGCTTCTCATCTCTCAATGCTTCATAGACTGGGCGTACGTTGCAAAGACAGCGAGAAGTATTGAATCATTGGCTAGCAATTCATCCTATAGCTGAATGGTCGATTTTGGCAGTAAACGTTTATTTTCACTGTAATTATTTGCGCCGAGTCAGTTAGTTTGAGTCACATATACTTTCACTTTTTTCAGTCCTCTTTCCTCCTGCCAGTTTTTCCTAGGAAGAACCTCTTCAATAATCTTCTATAAATAGCTTAGCAGGCACATTTGGCTGCTTCGGCAACATTGGTGAATGCGTCAAGCCTTTCTATTGTCTCTGAGGCGCATAAAATACCTCGTTCGATTCTAGGAAAGCTTCCCTAAATTGCTGTAGATTCATCCCTAGCTTGGCAAAGGTTCGCCTGAGTGTTTCGCCATTTTGGTTCAGTTTGTACCGCAAACCGCTTGGGTGCTTGGTAAATACACCATATTTAGAAACGACATGATCCATATAAATTTGCATAAAATTGTATTTGGAAAAGTGAGATGACACATAAACAACATAGTACAGTTTAGAAATAAACCAAACTGGCCTATCAAGATCTATATCTTCTTTTAAAACAGGTTGATTCTTGGTCTGAGTCACATTTCGTCTGTCAGTCAAAGGAAGAGGCTTGAAGTCATTAATTATTTTTGTTATTTTGTTCTAAAACTTGAAATAAATAAAAATCTTCCTGCATTTTTGAATTTTAACTATTCATCAAACACGCTAGAAGTTGATATACTCTTCATGTGATGGTTGGGTGTCTAATCGTTAATGTTAATGTCAACATTGATATGTTAATGTTAACATGTTAGTGTTAAGATGTTAGTGTGATGTTAATGTTACCATTTAATTGATTAGGGTGACAACATCAGTGCTTTTATATTTTGGTGCCGGTCAGGAAGTTGATTTGTTCTGGGAAATCCAATCGCTGAGACTCTTTGTTCAAGCGTTTTGTGACAATTTTAGCATTACTCGCTCACTTCCTTCATCCTTTGAAAAATGATGCTTTCTTTCTCCCTTTTGATGCACGCACAAGTACTTCCTTAGTGCACTACAGGTATGGTTTACACAGACTTATCTATGCAGGCCTCATGATCATATGCAATTCTGATATCAGTGTTTAGTTGTAGTTCAAAACGTGTTTATGAGGAATTGTTTGTAAGGTTCATATATCACCCGCAAGTGGCAAATCGTTTATTAGACCAGGCTAACTACTCGGGTTTTCAGACTTGAAGATGAATGCTCACAAAATTCTAGTATATTTTATCAGAAATTATCGGTATTTTTCTATCATTCGCGATTGTTTTTCATGTTTGAGGTGATTTGACTGCCAATATTTTGCAAGATTGAAATCGACAAAACTCGGTCTCGGTAAAAACGCTAAAAAAAATGTGCAAAATGACGTCACTAGTTGCTATCGTTGATATCGGCTATTATGTTTCAAGTTGCAGCGTTATTCATCTCTATTTTTGCAGTCTCTTTGCAACTATAGACATAATAATCGCACTTTCGCTTCATCTGAGCCTTTTAACCTCGATCAAGTTTTGTCGATTTTAATTGTGAAACATCCGGCTTCAGACCGCCTTAAACATCAAAAACAATCGCAAATAATAGAAAAATTCGAATACTTTATGATGAAATCTACATAAATTTTGTGCGAGTTCATCTTCAATGTTGTCTGTTGTCTACTTTGTTCTGATTAGCTATTTAAATAGTGATTTTAATGCATTAGCCATAGAGATCGTGACTAAGATATTGCTAACCAAGAGTTGCCGAATGACATGGTTACAACCATAGAGTTATCATAAGATAACTCTATGGTTACAACCATAGAGTTATCATGAGATAGCTCTATGGTTACAACCATAGAGTTATCATAAGATAACTCTATAGTTACAACATACTTGTCAACTTTCTGTTCACCAACACGGTTTGGTAAATGTAATAAGAGAGTCGAGTGTTTGCTCTATATCAGCTAGGAGCTTAGCTATAGCTTTAGCTATATATAGTAACTAATAAATCAGCTGCTATAGGATAAATGGACAGATAAAATTGCTTCCAGCTCTCTCTATTATAACTAACAAAAACCACACATTCATCTTGTTTTGTTTATATTCTCCTAATATTCAAACTAGTTGCATCTGTTTTACTTTAAGCTGCGATGTTTCAATGAACTCATTCTACTCACTATGTATATATGGCATTTATCATGTTTTTATGTACTTTATTAGCAATAATTTTATTTTGAACAAAAAAATGTTTTTTTAATTATGCCATAGAAGAATCATAAGAAAGGCTACAGTTAGTCAATGATAGATAATAAATAAATGGTTTGACATATAGCATTTGAAATAACCTTCTCTGATAAGAGAACGGATACTAGGTGGAAGATTGTTTAAGAAACTGACAATAATATTTTCAAATTAATTGCTAGAGGTTATATGCAATTGGTTCATATCACCTGCAATTGGTTAAAAACCTGTGATTTTCACATATAAAATGGTGGACATGAATCATGAAAGATCTTTAAACCTATAAAGATGCAAAGATTTCTATGTTTTCATATTGTGCCTCCAACTTAACTCGAGTGTTAATGGAACATAGAATATCGATAGCCTTAGAACCTACCAAACCTTTTACTACATACCTGCCACTCCAGTAAATGCAACCACTGTCTGCCATTGAGATTTTGTATTGGTTATTTCTTTCACGTTACGTAAATATTTCCAAATATAAAGGTGATGGCTTCCTGCTAGAGTAGCAGGTCAATACGCATTGAAGAATTATCAAGATGAAGACTATATCTACAACGAATCTTTTTATGCACACCAGAAATAATTTTTTGAAGGAAGATATATGAGTATGAATTCTTTCTTACTCGGCATGGGGTGAACAAGCATGTAATTATGTTTCATGGTGTTATCTCACCAACAGGTGTATACGCGGTGTGCGTTTCTCAAGGAGTTAAAAGCCAAGTTTTGTGAGATTACTTCCCTGTGGGGGGTCTCTACCTGCCTACAAGCCAGCCTTTGATTGACGTCCTACAAGTCAGTAAATAATACAATGACACACAATTACGCCATCTCTACTTCCCATATTTGGCTGGGATAGCGTTTTCAGATTTTTACTAGCATTCTGCAAAGTTTGAAGATGATGAAATTTTTTTTGTCAGACAGCTCTCCTGAATGAGTGGGCTGGTTGTCAAACTTGATCGAACGAAAGCTTACCGGCAGCGGCGAACTTCACATGCCATTACGGTTGGTCTAGGCTTTGGCAAATATGCTTCGTCACAGATTGCCTGGTTCTCTAGCTGATGCCATCACTCAGCGATATTGTCACTCTTCTGTTGACTTATGGTCAATTCCCTTCTAGACTAAACATTAAAATCATGTTTTTATACATGTTAAATGACTTTAAATGCTCATTTCTTGGATTCGCAGTAGATATAGATGATCTTGATTTTGGCATACTGAGGCAGGTGCTCTGGATTGACTGATGGCGTGTTATGAGTGCTGCATACGTCATACAGCCACCTAGTGCAGCATGCCGACTCGACTCGATACTTGAGCATAGAAGAATTTCCTCCAGTGTTTACCCTTAACGAACAACATCAATTTTTCTCCACTTATCTCACACGGATATTTGCACACGAGCGCTTTCTCCGCAAACATTCTTGCGAGTCACTCGGCTTTAGTTAAACAAGAGAAACCTATAGCTATAATTGTTAAAAAACTCTCCCCCAGCATTAGTGCGCAGGCATTGGCTGCGCTGCTTTTCTTATAACCGATAAAGACATTTCCTTGTTAGCCCGTTTCGTTGACTATTTTAAGCAGCCAGTAATTCATGATTGGCTCAGAGAAAAATGTTATCAGTTCCTATTTAAGTAGCCAACTAGGCGTGATCTTGCGATCTATGGCTGCTGATTGGCTAGAGCGATGGTCGTACAATCTTAAAAGTGTTTCAAGATCGCTTTATGGCAGCTTGTAAGGACCAATCAGCTTCTCAATAGCGTGTTGCTAAGCTGATATGTGACTAGAGGGTTGCTTGGCGATTGTATTGCACTAGATCAGTGGTTCATAACCTTGTTGGGCATACTGAACCCTACCAGTCTCGTATGCCCGTTCACCGGACCCTTCTTTATTGAAAACAAAAATACGATCTTGTTCACATTTAAGATGTAGGTATATATTTTACTGGTGCACAAAATGAACTGTTCGTTAACATCACTGCGTTCAAATAACAAAACTAACACAATGCATTATCTCACAGAAGATCACATATATTTTCATGAAGATATGACCTTGCAAATCAGTATGACTTCTGTTGCCGCGAAGAGACCACTTACGTGTCTTGACCTCTGCCGACCCCTGAGACTGACTGACCGAATCCCTTGGGTTCGATCAAACCCAGGTTAAGAACCACTGTAGTAGATGGTCACATGTAGTTTTGGCTGTAGATGTTACCTAAAAACATCATGCAGCAACTCCAAAAGATCTTAATAACAAAATATCAAACAACAACAATATAATAACAATATAATAACAAATTGGCCAATTAGGCCTACAGATTTTACATACCTCAAGATCCACTGTAGATTATGAAGTTTAACGTTGCAGTTTAATGTTGTTTAACGTTGCACCATCGTTTATTGTAAGAGCAGCTGGCGTCATACAATTTGGACACGCTGAGTCAGTTTGCATTTTTCTTGTCAAACAGATATTTTTTATGTATCAATTAGCCACAATGTAAACAGAAACTTGAAGGATTCCCCTACACTCACGTAAGAAAGGGTTTCGCTGTCTACGTCTTTGTCGTCTACTCATGAATTATACCTAAAGTTTTTCTACAAATAAATAATTATAGTGGTTATTGCCCAAATTTCTAAATGACCATCTGATAGGATCATTCATTTTCTGACTCATTTTTATGCAGTCATAGCAAACACCTTGAAAAAAATTAGGAAAAAACACAATTTCATTATGTGACGTACTACTGCCATCAGTTTTTACTGTGCCACAACCTGCGGTGTCACTAATCTGAGAAAATCATCATGCCTCTGTTCGTGCGCACGCACCCACTAATACAAGGCTATGATAATACCTTCTGCTCATTGATATTCAACCCACTACTCGTGGCACAGGCCTTGCAAGATACACTCATCAGTTCCGAGCTGTCTGAGATTAACAAATCACTAGGCCCCCTGCCAAGCCGGCTTTTGTGTATTTACACCAGAAATATTTCAATCTCAGCCCACTTTTCCTACTCATCTCTACGGTAGAATCATAGCGCCTGCGTCAGCTGATATCATCGAAATTGTTGAAAGAATAGTCAGTATAAAGGTACATGCTGGCAGCGCTTTTGTATATTCTCTCACTCGATACTTTAAAGTAGCCATTTTTTTTGTATATCAGAGACTGATTTTTTTCGTTTAGTTTTTTCTATTGATGAAATCTTTGCAAATGTTGCAGTGGTTTGAAAAGGTCGTCATCCTCCAAGTGTCAAACAAATATTTTATGTATTTTTTATTTTTGATAGTTATGATAGTGGCTTGTAGAAATTGACCAAAGGTATTTATTATTTTCACTGTCAGTGAATGACCGAAGGGTAGAGATATTCTTTTAATAAATGTTCAACATTTAGTTTTGATACACCTGGCTTGTTTTATATTGCTATAATATATCATCACTATTAATATATAGTCAATAATAATATATCCTCACTATTTTTACTCTTTTTTTCAACTGTCATGACGAACAAAGACAGCTTCTTGTCATCGAAAAAAATTTTTTAAAGTAAAGAGCAGGGGCGTGTGCCAATTTTTATTTCCCACATGGTGTAACCTACAGGGCTAAAGGCTGGTTCACACTATATCGCCAGTGTGGATGTTGCCCTGTCAGCGATTATTTGTTGACAATGCGCCCCCCCCAAATCGATGGCATCTTCGAGGCAACACTGATACGTCGGGAAAGATTGCAGCTGTCAAAATTTCCAGATAGTTCACGGAGTGTTCACGACAGTCTGCGCAATGTGCATCACTTCAGCCATGCTGATTGGTCATTGCGGATCACTCGGTCTATATTTTCTCTCATGGCAGTTGCTGCGAGACTAGTATTTCATCAATTCAGCGGCCATATTGTATATTGAGAGCACTCTATTGGAGACTTCTCCAATGTAGCCAATTTTATCCAAAGAGTACCAACAGGGATGAAATTATTTAGTAAATATTATAAGATATAAAGATATAAGATAACTTTTCGTTGAAAATGAAAATAACTCTATAATAGAGTTATTTTCATTTTCAACGAAAAGTTATCTTTCATTTAATTGAGACAGTTTAGCTCTAAAATTGATTCAATTTTATTCATCTCAAGTACACTGACCGTTATTACAATATATTATCCAAATTGGATAAAGGCAGATGGGTTTGTGATAGTGTGAACTTACTAGCAAACTGGACCTGAGGAATCTAATTTGTTTGTTCCACTGCATTTATTTTCACATTATATTTTCGCACTCATCAGAGCCGCGAAATTAAGTTGCAGGGACATTTTACTCTGTTTGCTACTCCCGAAACTAAAACTAGCGAAATAAAAGTGTCCTAGGGTATATTTTCTTTCGTGACAATTGCTGCGAGACTAGTATTTCATCATTTCCACGACCACATTGTATAATTAGAACGCTATGTAGTAGACTATTCGCTGATGTAAACACGAATGATTTTGTGATAGTGGGAACTGTTATCACAGATGATTGCCAAAGTATTGTAGGAATAATGGTGACATGCCATGATGTACTTTACTCTTTGGCCATACAGCCCCGAGCTGCCTATTGTGTTGCGTGAGAAAAGGTGTTTGCAGGGGTGCATCTGGAACGAACCATCGTCTAGTTCAACATTATGCGGGCACACCACGACTCGACGAGTCTGTCAGAGAAAAGGAAAGACAAACGTGGGGTGCCGATGCTCGTTGGTTTGTAGTTTTTTCAACAATCGTGTGTCATTTTCATACGTAATCACGGTCAGAATACCAAGTTGCAGATAAGCAAAAACTGTCAAAATATCGAAGCTCTTGTTATTACAATCAATATAGAATGAGCATAAGGAGCGCCAATTGTCACCCTAACATTTATAAGAAAACCGACCTTATCCTTCATCTGCAAGTTGGTTGGTCCCAATTGGTGGCTCAACCAGAAGCCTGTAGGTTTGAGCAGCCCTGAGTGAGCTTTTATTAAAAAATGGTATATTAGAGAATGAGAAAGAAATAAGATTTAATTTAAGCCTCAGTCGTAAATCCTGTTTTGGTATATTTTTACTAAAAGTGCAGACAGAAACTTAGCCATAGTGTATAGGTTGGCTGATAATGCTGTTAATCAACCGCAAGCTAATCATCGTGATGAGCTTTACAGCAAAATCGTGTCCCTAATGATTGAGGGGCAGCAAACTGCGTGCAGTTATTTTTGCTTCACTTCAGGAAATCCACCATGCTTTTTTAATTAGAAAGTTTAAATGCTTAAAATGCCATTCGGTCGAGTCAGTGTGTCATGCTTTAGCACGTACGGGCACTTGTAAAACCAGCGCACAAGAAAATCTAGTTGGCATGTAAACATGACTAAATTTACTGTAATGATTTCTTCAGCTGGTAGCAAATAGCACGAGGATTCACAAGACTGCACTCAGCAAGTGGCTATCTCTTCATAATCTCTCATTGATCCTGAGTTTAGCTGATTTATCAGTTATACACACGGAATTAATTATCGTCTGTTTATCGTATTAGAACTATAGCAACGACAAAGTCATACAGACTTTATAGAAAGTGCAGTGAAAGCTCTTCGTTGTACCAAGAACTCTAAAAATAGTTCCGTTTTTAAATGAAGTTCCTCGTTCTCTTTGGGTTTTAGCTAGAATCGGTTTACCACCATCATAGGCTTACGGGTATGGCTTTAAATGTCTTGCGATGGCTTGCAATAAATTATATCATAATCTATTATGGTGGTAGCAAGAGTTCAGAACAAACACAGAATTCTAGAAATACTGATTAGGGTAATATATTGTTATAATATATATATATATATATATTATATAATGTGTACATATATTGCTTTATTTCAGACTTTTAGTCCAAGCTCCTTCATATTGACCTACATATTGATCTACATATTAACCTACGTGCACTGGGGTGCTCATAAACTATGCTATCTATTTTCCACGAATGTGCCGTTGTCATTTTGAAATGCACTAACCTTCCTGCAGTCTGCATACAAAAAATGTGATTATCTATTCAAAATGTGCCTAACTGATGGCAACCTTTTTGTAGACGAATTCGAAAAACCGTAATGTTAGTTGTGAGACAATGTAATATGTGATCGGTTTTCTTGTGCTAATAAAATTCCTCAGGAACAGTCAATGGTGATTGTGAATTTATGCCAACTTTTTGGTGTAATTTTAAAAACATGTTATTGCCGAGCCAACATAGGCTCCTGTAGATAGCCAACTTAAAGTCCAATTTGTAACATGTGATCGGTTTTTTTGTACTAATAAAATTCCTCCGGAACAGTCAGTTGTGATTGTAAATTTATGCCAACTTTTTGGTGTAATTTTAAAAACATGTTATTGCCGAGCCAACATAGGCTCATTTTAAATAGCCAACTTTAAAGATGCCGTGTGGCCGTAAGACTGCGACAGAAAATATTGCGAGGTAACAAGGGTTATTGCAGAGTTTTAAGCCGGTCTCGTCAGATATGTAGTAACAATAACTATAATACCATAATTTTGATCCGTAAAAACTTATTGTGCCTCCCTAGGATTATTTTCATATAATAGCCTGATCCATCTACTTAGAGAGCACAATAAGCACCATCTCAGGATAGTTTACACAAAACGACGAGTATTTTTTACTTCATAATGTCCGCTGAAGGGTAAGGTTAACACTCCTAACAACAAAAGAAAATTGTCATTACTCATATTTATGTTATAGCTTGTCAGTTAACGATCGGCCTGTGCCAGCCGATACGACAGTGCAGTGCTTCGTCGGTCAAATTTTTTTTTTGCATTCGTAAAATACTCATTAAATCAAAATTTATGCAAAAGCGGGTTTAGACAATGGATACATCCTGCTGCTCACTGATCTTTGTAGCTGTTGACAATGCTTGCATGCTCTCTCGTTTACCTAAGTTTGTATCCAAAATCATTAACTTCCGATTGTAAATCTATTGCGAGACAAAGTAAGGGAGAGCTCGATGACTCACTCTGTGTCTCAGCAACAAAGAAGTGAATGTATCGACAGTGTATCTATAGCGCTGCCTCCTGTGCCTTCTTTCACGGAATGCACAGAGTTTACTTAGCTTATCGCAGCATACCATTCAGTGATATAACAATGCATGGGGGCTTCGAATTTTTCTATCAGACATGTTTTAACATGCCTTTGTTTGCCCAATTGATCAGATGCTCTGCATGGAAACACTTCAGTGATATACGACGTTTGTAAATTTATTCGCATAGTATTAAAATGTCGGCAAATCATGCTTATGCACAGAGCGTTAGTAGGATGGTTGATGAAATTTATGGGATTTTAAAGTTACACGTGGACATTCATCATTATAATTTGTTTGCATAATGCTATGCACACTTTGAATCGTTTGATAGTTCCTGTTGACTAAACCTAACTGTGAATTGCAAAAGCCACCATCCAGGTAGAATTAAAAACATCCAAATATAGGAGAAGCCATTTTATGCTGATTCAAAGCAGACCTCATATATATTAAGAACTTTTGCCCACTCGCAGGTCGTTGACATGAGATGTGGTACCACCTGTTCAGTTCTCTCAATATTCTTCTCCCATTTCCGTTTCTCGCACTCCATTGTCGTGTCCCACCTGTTTAGTGTAAACCATAGATATATGACAAATACCCCGTACAGTGTACCATAAGCGTGCGCAAGATTTTACATAAAGATTCCATAGATGTATGCATAGTCAACTGAGATTGCTATTTTAGAGATTTATTCAAAGGTCAGGTCTAACAAGGTGAATGTCACGTCATGGCTTTTTGCTCCATATTGGCATGTACCGAATTTTGTGATTGCGTGAGAGCTGGCACATTGTAAATAACTGCTAATGTTACACAAAGATAAAGGCTTTTATATCTATCCTGCACTTTATCATTTTTGACAGTTTAACATTTATTCGAAAGTTGCTTTTTATTAACGATGAAGCTGTGAGTCACGTTACACGAATCTCAAATGAGGCTGCTTTAGATAGTAGAATTACAATGAAAATTGTCATCTGTCCAATGAGGACGATTCATTTTAACGAATCAAATCTACTTTAATTATTTTCCATTCGTCAATTACGAAGGCTTATGAACAGAGAGAGCGCTATCATTTAAAATGGCCAATGGTAATAAAGAAAACAACTAGGGATAATCGTTTCTGTTTTAATTTTAGTTATAAACAAGCTGAATGATAGCGGTATTTTTAATTATTTATCCTTAATAATTTTTTTCGGAGAAAAATTTTGATGCAAGATTTATATTATTTGATACAAGATGATGTCATATTTTTTTATTCCGAGTTTCGTTTTATAGCATAGGCTCCAACGATTCACTAGCTAAACACGGAAATGTAGCAAGACGAAAATATCAAGCTCTCATTAAGCTTATGAATGTGCTTCAGGATTTGTGAATTCGCTAGTGTTCACTGCTAGCCTTAGCTCCAGTCTCACTAGTGTTCACTGCTAACGTTAGCTTCAGTCTCACTAGTGTTCACTGCTAGCCTTAGCTCCAGTCTCACTAGTGTTCACTGCTAGCCTTAGCTCCAGTCTCACTAGTGTTCACTGCTAGCCTTAGCTCCAGTCTCACTATCTCAGAGTTTGCTAGATATTTCTCTAGTGCATTTCAGTCTTTCGTATGCAGTGTACAGGATATCAGTGTTGTACTTTTGTTGTCATGAGTACAATTATTAACTGCTGCCTTCATACTCTCTAGATTCTGGTACGTTTATTAAAGATCAAAGATGAGCCTACGCAAGATTTTAATAGATTTTATCAGAACGTATTGGTATTTTTTATCGTTTGCAATTGCTCTGATGTCAAATGACCTCAAACATTTCACTGCCAGGATCTTGAAACATCCTGGCAGCCAAATGTTTGAGATCATTTGACAAAATGACCTCAAATCGACAAAACTTAATTTAACGAAAAACAAAACTTAATGTTAAAACACTGAGGTCAAGTTAAAGTGCGATTATGACATTTATAGTTGCACTTCGGCAATGCTAGAAACAGAATAGAGACGCATAATGCTGCAGTTTGCTAAAGATCTTCATAGATATGCACTCTGTTCGCTACTGAAATGGTAACTGAATAAACATAGGACATTGTTGTGCCATACCTTCATAAATTCGCAACCTTCCTCCCGTTTTTAATTTGCCAGTGTCTGGCCCTTCCGAATTCTCAACAGCTTTGTCATAACATACAATAATTTACATGGTCACCTTACTCTTTGTTAGCAAAATGGCTGTCACAGTGTTGTTTTGGTTCAATGACTGCAGTTTTTATTATGAAGCTAATTTGCTAATTTTAAAATATCTCTATTTTCAGACATAAGTACGGTGAATAAGAATTGTCAGAGACTCTGGCTCCCACAGTATCCTCTCGACGGTCAACCTTCCCATGGGTCATTATAGATCGGTAATTGAGTTTGTTAGATGTGCAAATGATTTAAAACATTTGAATTCTTTTTGAATTTATGCAAAGTGTAGTTAAATCTGGTTTGTTTATAGGAATTATTGTATGATAACTTTCTAGCAAGAGGTGAGACTTCTATCGCGCTCATGTCAACTTAGAGTAATTCCCAATAAATTTACCCTGTACATAAATTTCTTCAAAAAGAAACATTGAAAATCGAACACCCATAGCATGTGATTTACATTCTAAAATTGTTGACATTTGCACTTCGTCATCATTCTTTATTATGTTAATCTCAACTTCAATAGCTGATGCGTTTTCTACAAATCGTTGTGGGTAATTAAAGAACATAAGATTTACGACCGCTCGCTCGTAAATCTCTGATGTAATCATTACTCTGTACTTTTTATTGTCACCAAACCAAACACTGAGCTCTTCCAATGCATTAACTAGCTATGATTGTGAGTTTAAATGTCGTAGGATGATCGGAACACATAAAATATACTTTATGGTGCAATAGTTTCCTCTTGTTTTATAGTACACTTCCTACCAAGTAATCTGGTTTTTTCTATCATTATGTTCGATACAATACAGAACTTAGCCACTTAACCTACACTTGACTTTTAATCCCATTTCTTACATATCATAATCTCAAATAGTCGATGTAATCTCGTCTAGCTATAGGGTTTCTATAGGGTTTTTAGGCTAGCAAGTTCTTGCGAACAAAGAATTAGTTTTTTTTAGGGATTTAAATTTAAGAACTATATCTCAAATTTGTCTTATGAGAAAGCTTTGTGAAAATTCTAATTTCAAATTTCCAGTTTTTGGTTTATAAACTTATCCCTAAGAAATCCTAAGCTGTTCACACTAGCGTTATATGCTATCTGGTCAGTATGTAGGTGTAACAATACTTACAACTTGGACTTCCGTCGCAAATTTTGCCTCGTGTAATCAAAGTCACAGCCAACAGAGCATTGTTTACAATAACACAACCGTCATAGGTGAATGTTGATGTTGGTTTTGACCTAATGTTTTCCTGCTAGCTTCTTAAATTAGGACTGAACAGCACGTAGATGTTTTTTACTAAATGGTATTTCAGCCTTGCTACAACATGGTTTTGATACTAGACTGTCAAAGACAGCCTGTGCTCCATCGGTTGACATTTGGCAGGGAGCGCTATGCAGACACTAAAGTGGGCACACAAACTGAACAATAATGATTATGCTTTTTGTTATTATGTTTATACATAGTTTTTTTATTAATATCCTCGGCTGCTGCTTATTACAAAAATATGCATTTTGATCATTTCAAATGACTCATTTTCATTAGCCATTAAATGACTTGATGCAATGATGGCCTGATAGCTTCTGGAAACTGTTCAAAAAGCAAAAAATGTTTTTTTTCTAACATAGTTAGCCAATAAAATGCAAGCAATGCCAAAGTTTTTCAACTGAACATGTTGCATTGCAACATTATGGGGCTGGTGTCATGACATCTGAGGCGCACCCTGAACAAATCCCTGCAAGTGTTAGCATGCATTGCCACAGCGTGGGTGTTAAATTTAGTTGGTCTCAGAATGAACCATCCACAAGAGGTGAGAAACACTTAAAAAGGAAACTATCTCGAGCTGTCATTGGTTGCTCATTTCATTCAAGCAACAAACTTAACGCGAGTGCCAACATTAGTGTCTATGCTAAATAGCCTTAAGATAAAATGTATCAACAGGTGTCCAAAGGTACCCTGCCACATAGAGACACGCTTAGGTAAGTGCCTAGGATCTTGTGAACCTTGGTACTAGTTTGTCAGTGGTACTTGCGCTTATACAGAGCTCTTATCATAACTGAGCAAAGGAAGCTGAACACGTGATCGAAAGGTTAACTAGTAATGGTTTTCCCTCCATGCTTTTGTTTCCTTTTATTACTCATGCAAATAACCAAAGCACAAATTCCTTACATTTTTAATAGCGACCATTCGACTGGATTCGTCTCATTCATAATTATCGATTTCTTCGGCGCTAATCTACCTTTGATGGCTTAACAAATGCTGAGTAAGCGAACGGTAGAGGTTTTCGCATTGATAATTTTTCATTGGTGTAATGGTCTGTAACGCTATGCCACCCACTGATGCACGGTCTTGCTTTGTTTCTCTTAGTGTAAGGATGCTCTTCTGGGCTAACCCAAATCAAGGGAGGTGAAAATTTTCTTCCAAAGTTATGTTTAGACATGATTAGCAGTAAGCCCTAAGTGTATTAGTTATATATAAGCTATCAGGGTGTATAAGCCCTGCGCTGCTATATAATATATGTTATATATTATCTCGCTCTATAATATATTATCAATCGGATAGCCTGCAGGTGGCTGTTTAAAGGGCTGGTACTCAGGAACCAAACGGAGTCATGAAACCAAATATTTTTGACGACCTGGCCAAGGTATGAAGCACATGCATGTGAAGCTTAGACGAAATGGGCCATAAAAAGTGGAAACACTTAGCATTTGCCCACACTAACTAAACAGAATGACTAAATGAAATGACTAACGGACATACAGAATGACAAAGAGGGACTTATTAATATAGATGGAGGAATCACTTGCGCCAAAGGCATCAGTATTTAATGTTTGTTCATAACACTTTCTTATTACTATCCTTCGTTTTTTCGTGACGTCATTTTATCGTAGTCGGCCATCTTTATAGACAATTTTATCGTTAAAAACACGAAGCTTGTGCAATGATATTTTGAAAACGATGTTTTTGTTTGCAATTTTTTTATTATAGTATCAAAACGACACCTAAAAGTACTAGTAAATAACAGAAAAACGATCGTTTTTTACAAATATGGAGGCTTTTTCGTGAAAGAGCGCATGGGCAAACGACTTGATGACGTCAAAAAAACGATGGATTCTATTGGCTAACTCTGTTCAAAGTGAGTATGCTGTTTTCTTTTGAAGTAAGCAAAAGAAAACCTGTCATTACGGCAACTAGTACGCTGGCAATCCCGTGTACGAGAGGACATCGTCATGTGTACTAATTATGTGCACAATTATTCCGTGATGCTTCAAGGTGGTGTAAGGTCTATACTGCAAGGCCGCTTTAGTGGTGCAGTTGGTAGAGTGCTTTGCAGGAAATCTAAATATCTGGGTTTGATTCTCAGGTGGTGAAATATTTCTTACTAACACCCCTTAGCGTGTCTCCGTACAGACGGACGGATGGCTATGGTGCTTATTACAGTAAAGATTAGTTTTGACGCCAAAAATGAAAACATTAGCTGCCAGTAGCATTGACTGATGTATAGCATTATTTGCCAGTAGCATTGACTGATGTACAGACGGTTCCCTACTTACGAACATTCGAGTTACGAACAACGGTACATACGAACAGGGTCTGCGCGTTCGTATGTCCGTATGAATTACCGTCGGTATTACCGACGTATTAGTGGCAGAAAGAGGCACTACTCGGAAGCACCACCCAGCATCCACCTTCCTCTGCCTTTTTTATTTTTATCATTACGTACAGTAAATATCTCGGGCATCCATTGTTCAATATGGTTGGTGAAAAGTGAAAGGCTTCTAGTGAGAGTGGTAATACAAAGAAGAGGCAAGCCATCTCATTTGAAACAAAAGTGTCAATAATAAAGAAGCTTGATGCGAGTGAGAAAATGATGAGCGTTGCACGGGCATACAACTTGAATCGTTCGACCGTCGGTACCATTTATAAACAGAAAGATCGTATAATGGAACACGTGAAAGGTGCAGTGCTTATGCAATCGACGATCATTAGCAAAAAAAGAAGGAAAATCATAGAATCATCAGTTTCTAGTAAATCCTCCAAGGAAGATACTCATCAACCCTCATCTTCTTCCTACATTGGAGTTACGGAGAAGGAAGTAACTTTTGAAGCCCATTCCAGCGACGACGAAGACCCTCTCATGATATAAAATACGTAGTACAGTACTGTACGTATTCTCTCCATTTTATTAAATGTTATATACAAATACATACTGTACGTATTCTCTCCATTTTATTAAATGTTATATACAAATACATACTGTACGTATTCTCTCCATTTTATTAAATGTTATATACAAATAAATAAATATTATACAAGCCTTAAACATACTTATATAAACCTTCAATATACTTATATAGGCCTTAAACATAAATTATAATACAAAATATAGCACTGAAGCAACTTACGAACAAATTCACCTTACGAACAATCGTTCGGAACGTAACTCGTTCGTAGGTTGGGAACCGTCTGTATAGCCGAAACAGAAGCATAGTGAGTTGATATAAAACATCAAGTAGGCTTGTTGAACCACGGAAGTTTTATGATGATGCTACTTGCAACAGACACGCGCTCTGATCACACAATTTCCATTAGTCAGATGGCCATCAGTACCGTCAGCTGATTTTGGAATATCCAAAGTCAGCAATAGGGGAAGTTTCCTTTAAATTAGATTTTATTGTTGACTTAGCGTAGCTGAGTTTGTAGGAGTACTGGTCAGCTCTCGGTGTTCCTTATTCTAAACACCATGAGAGACGTGCTGCCTCGCGCAAAGATTAGCATGTAATATGTTATATAATGTACCTAAATGTACCTATGAGGTTTATATATTATATTAATCTCATAGGTACATAGATATATGACGAATACCGCGTATAGTGTACCATAAGCGTGCACAAGATCTTGCATAAAGATTCCATAGATGTATGCATAGTCTACTGAGATTGCTATTTTAGATATTTATTCAAAGGGTCTGTCTAACAAGGTGAATGTCACGTCATGGCTTTAAGTCTCATATTGGCATGTACCGAATTTTCAAATAACCTTAATAAATTTTCAACCCTTCAAATAACTGCTAATGTTACACAAAGATAAAGGCTTTCTCATCTAGCCTGCACTTTTTCATTTCTGACAATTTAACATTTATTTGAAAGTTCCCTTTTTTTAACAATATGAAGTTGATATATTGAATTAACCTCATTATAGGCACTATCTATATGAATCAGCTATTTGCAGGTTTTGACAAGATGAAGTGATATTTTTAGTTTATTTGAAGTGAAGGCGAAAGAGGAGATGAGAGCTAATGCTGTTGCACCTCTATGTTAATGCTTTACCTACAGACTGTCAGGTCTGAAGTTTTTCACTCATGCAAGCGAATAAAATGGCTGCCAAAGAGGTAGAAGTATGATAACCAAATTACCATGGAAACTTCAAAACACATGTTTTTCAAGATTTGAAGCGTGAAGTCTGTAATTTGGTATGAACCTTTCACATTCACCAAAAAAGGGTTGTTCATTTATTGCTGTTACAGGTTTTCGATCACAAGTGGAATGGGCAACATTGTAGTCATAATCGTGTGACTCTAGACAGGGAGTGCTGAGGGCTATGCTCATCGACTGGAAAACACAAAATGTTTCCTCAAGACTCAAATGTACACTTATCAACATTCTAGGTCTTGGGATTTGTGATAGGAGTATATGCGAGTCATTGTGATTTGGAAAGTTGATTGAATGAGTCACGTGACAACGAGGGAAAAACAATCATTCCCATGACACGTTTTATACCGCTTGCATATTCCTATATCACTTGTGCAGTAAGAGAGCATCCAATTGGGCTACAATATTGAAAAACCCAAGCATCTGTATTCTTGCTGGTGGACTATAAATTCTTTATTAGATTTTTCCATGTTTCTGCTGACTGGAAAGCAGGCCCGTATTCCCTGGGGCGGCTGGCCGGCTGAGCCGCCCCAACTTTTAGGGAATTTTTCACGGCTAAGTACAGTCAAACTCGGATAACTCGCCCTCGGATAAAATGTAACATTTCATCTCAAACACAAGGTTAACTCGAACGAATTTGTTTGGTCAGTTCCAATGCAATGATAAATTGCTTCAGATAACTCGACCTCAACATCATTTATTCGAAAAGTTATTTGCCCAACGGTCATGGACACGGTTTTTATCACTGTAGAATATCACTTCATTCCAAGCCATAGAGACAAACATCAACTTTTAGTAGTTCTTAGGCGTCATTATTATCATCATCAGCGGCAAAATATTCTTGTTAACGACTTTTATAAAGGTTTGCAAAAGATCAAGTTTTACCAAACAACCGCTTGGCCATGTCCCATCGAAAGCGTGAAAACCTCCGAATGAACTTAAAATAAAATCCGCAAAATTGATCTTTGTTAAAACGCTCAAAAGAAAAATATGTCTTTTTTTCTGAGCGTTTTAACTGCGGTCAAGTTTTGCCGATTTTAATTTAAAAATGTCTCGTCGGTCACATCACCTAAAACAAAACAAATCTCAAAAAATAGAAAAATGTTGATACTTTCCGATAAAAATTTTTAAAACTTCACATGAGAGGCCCGGCTGAGGCCCTACATGAGAGAAACCTGTTGGGGGCTTACACCGCCCCCCTCCACACCCCTAGGTGTTCATAACTAGTCACCTAACATTAGCCGCCCCAACTTGCAACCAATGAATACAGGACTGCTGGAAAGATCTTTAATAACTTTCAACGCAAGGATTCGGCCATATTTAATGCACTCATAGTTAATACATGACCATCTCTTGGCCGATACGGTGAATATTTTATGATAATTTCGAGATCTATTCGAGGCAAGTGTTACGGCTACACAGATGGCACTAGATGTATATGGCCTCTAATGATGTGCTGACACAGGAGGTCGGGTGCGCTGCAGCTGCTCCTAAAATATAAATTATGATAATTTGTGCAGGTTTCAAGTGTGTGCTACTTATCCAACCTATATCCGTGTTGTGCGTGTACTGTATGAATATAGAAAGCGTAAACAATTTCCAAGCCAACTGAGTACAGGTACCGATGAATGTTCGCTTTGTGGTAGCTTAAATTTCTTGGATTTAACAAACTGAGGCTACGGAACATACAGCCTAAGAACATCGTGTACTCAAGTTTTCCCAAGGATGGTGCTATAACAAGGATATTGAACAGGAGAATTGTTTTCTTTGAAATCTATTTTTTGGTTATTATGCAGGAAGGGGGAAGGAAAAAACTAACAGTGACAAACAAATCTACTTCTTGGTACTTTTATGGTTAGCAACTAGGTATTTGATAGATTAGGTGCTCCGGGCCATTTCCTGTAATATAACCGTGGTGATAAGATTACTTCGAGTGCAAAAACATGTTTTTAAATATTTGTTGCTTTACGAGAGGAGTTGATAGATTATATTGCAGGGGTCAGGGGGTTTCTAATTTGCTGAACTCCCGCTTTGAGGTTAATCCAAGCAAAACATTCTGAATTGACACGTAACTTCTGCACCATCAACATGTTTTCTTAAGGGGCATTCAAAGATAAGGAAACAAACGTAAAACGACTGACCTGCCAGCTAGACTCATCGTCGGTGCATTAATTGGACAGCAGTGATACATCTGCAGCGTTAAAGGAACATTAGCTGCTCTTTTGTTTCTTTGTTATGGCGACGTATTATGTCTAGCGTTAGATAAGCACTGAGCAGCTCTGCCTCATGCCATTCTAGAATTATCAACAATATTATGCACGGCTTTTAATTTTCCAGGTCACTCGACAGGGCATAGCGGGTTGCTGACTGTGTCCACAAGTTAGGACTTGTTCAAGACTTGCAGGCTTTTCTAAGTTTCGAATCAATTGAAAGATGAGGCACGTTATTGTGAGTGACCTATTAATTCCTTTTATCCTTTTGTGGTGTCCTCATGCTTGACAGGTATTTATTGATGATGCAATGATCCTAGTGAGAGGCAATTTCACTTACATAAATATTATACAAGCGTCATTAGTTTTTACTTTTATCATTTATGTACAACTAAAATGTCTTTTTATGGCTGTGATATTTTTTCTTTTGGTCAGTGTGTATATATTTTACTAGTGCTCTTGTGTTTACTTTACAATTGTATCAGATGGTCTACCGCATGGTTTTTGCTTTCATATCAACTTAAATTGCGTCACTGTTGTGTCATAAGCACGTTTTTTACTTGGTAGACATTTTAGGCTGCTACTCTGAATTTTGATTGGCTTATCTTCAGATCAATTGTGGGAATGATGTAAATTTTAAGCTAGTCCAAATTTTATCATTCTTTTTCCAATTGATCCCATTTTTACCAATGGGATCAATTGGAAAAATTATTATTCATTTCATATGCTGAAAATTTATTATTCGCTTTCATATGCTGGTCGCTGTGTACCCCATCACTGCTGCCAGGGCAGTTCCAAAATGAATAAACACTCATATATGGCTGTTTGGAACAAGCTAGCCGAGTCTAGGCTTCAACAGATATTTTCAAACAATGACCTCTAAAATCATATCACGAGAAATCATTGTAGTTTAGGCTAATTAGAAAGCGTATGCTAGATGAGATGTAGCATTCTGCTAGGCTTAATTACATGCTTAAAATATCAATCTTGTCGCGAGGAGAATGCAGAACAAGTGATAATATATCTATTTTATATAAAAACACGCCATAGTGACATCACGAGTAGAATAAAACATAATTATTAAGAGGAGCATTATCTAGTCTAATGGTAGTAACAAAGATGACTAGAGCTACTAATAGCTCCAATTACCGAGCATTTTCAACAGATTAATCTTAGCTTTTGCTGAGTAATGCAGGCTTCACGTGTGTAGCCAGCCATTAAAGTTAGTAAACTGTCACATCTCATGAGCCGTAGTGACCTAGTCAACAGTGTATGAGCTGTAAACTGGGCCGATGCTGTCAAACATTCACGAAAGCTTTTAACTCCTACCTATCAATATTCAATAAACAATATTGATTGAGCGAATGTCTCACCTACTGGAGACAGTCCGTACTGTGCTCTAAACGATAATGAATCACTGACCGGTATGACTATCCCATCCAGCTTTTAGACGCTGCTGTATTTTACAAACAACAATCCAATTTCATAGTGATAAATTGCCTCCTTTTTGTTGCACTCCTGAAATGTGAGACATTGCTGTTTATCAAAGATTCTGAGTCATCGCAATTCTTTGGAGATTCTTGAAACGCTTTTAGTTCATGTGGAGGTTGAACTGCACTCGTTGGACCATGTCAAGGTGGCCCGGTGAAGTGCCATTTTCTTTGGCAATTGCTATATTTTTAGATCATAAGCCGCGCGTTGAATTATAGGGCTCAAAATCAGTGGTCTATTTTCATGTATAAAACCCAACCTGATTATAAGGTGCATAAAACGATATAAACTAGTCGGGTAGTTTAGACTTCATTCAAAGCGATTAACAATAGCTGTCAATATTATACAAAAATCATTTCTCTTTTATGAATCCATCAAATTCCTCGTTTTGTGTTGAAATGTAATAGTCAGGCGATCACGGCATCGAGAAATCCCGGATCCATTTCGATCACATCCGATCCAGTTTAATCGTTGTTGTTTGCATGTCAAATCGTTATAAAACAGTTTAACATGTTTTTCAGCGCGGAGTGGTACGCCAAGGTGCACTGAAGTATAAATTGCATAGCCAATGTTTTTTACAAATATAGGATAGTCTAAATTTAGCTTTTTCAACGGCGCAAACTTGACTTTGAAACGCCTATTTTTTTAAAGGTGATGCCGCTGGTTTGTCATATTGCACCTTAGGGATAAAAATAGCTCTAGTATTTAATTAAATAATCACGGTGCTGTCACATGATTGCCTTACAGCTTAATGCCGCAGCGTTTATACACGCCGTATGGACAGCTGCTGAAATAATTACAACTAATAAAAAAGGTTAGCTCGCAAACAATGGTCACCATTCAGCGAGTTTTTACAAATGCTGTCAGCGCGAAGGCTTTGATTTCCTATCAGTGTAGTGCAATAATTACTAATGATTCGCCGTAATACATCCCCACATGCTGCCTATTATATTCGCTGTTCAGCGAGCATGCGTTGTACTAAGACTTTTTGTTGGCCGCTAAAAAGGCAGGCGAGGCCATATGCACAATTTTTTGGTGTTCACTGATGAATCATCTGCTTAAGTGCTTGATGAGATTGTTGATGATCTAAAGGGCCAGTATATCTAGCATTAATGCCGAGAGAGGTGTTTGGCATTATTAAGCTTTCTAAATGAGAATTAGTTTTTATCAGGCTCAGCTAAAGTATTGCCACTTGGGTTGGCGCTTCTTCTCGTGTTTTGGAAAACCGTCAAGGTCTTCCAAGATTCGAGTAAGGTCTAAAATTTGAGGAAATACTGTAAGAGGTTTAGCAGCTTATTTAAACTTGTACTGGATTTCCTCAAAGAGAAAATCTGGTTTGTCCTGCAAATTAAGCGGCCGGTTATGAAACCATTCTTAGTTGGTATTACATTTGTTTGTTGAACTCGATGCATAAGCAAGTGATTAAACAGTGTGCAAGTTATAGTAGTGTACACAAGATAATCTTTGATAGCTATTGGTTATTTCACAAAGACTAATGGGCGGGGCTAAGGGGCGGGTTTGCCCTTACCAGCATGACTCAGTGATAAGTGAGACAGGTAAAAGCTGATAGGACGAGGAGAGATTGCTTTCGTATATATAGAGTGTGTGCCTGTTATAGGGTCAGTTACAATTATCTCGTTGAGCTGATAAGATGCATGGTCAAACTCTATCTGGCAAGACACACTTTAGCAAACGACTTACTCGCAAGGCAAAGAACAGCATGGTGCATATTCTCGACATGGTTAAATCTCGTCTATCTAACAAATCCAAGAAGGCTACTGCTGCGCATTCACATGCCAGTCAGCAATCGGAGGCGCCAAACAGCACGAAATTACCGCTCAGCAGAAAGTTAACACAAGATGAGATAACAGAAACTGAACTCGCCCTGACACGTCTGCAGGCTGAGACGCAACGTCTTGAGGAATTATTAAACAGTGGCCGGCACATAGCGGCTCTGTGCTCTTCCGGCACACCTTCCTATAGCAATAGTTGCGAGGACGTTTCCTCCAATAACAACGTGCGCAAGGAGTTAGTGAAAATACCAAGATACCAGCAGAAGGTGGCATTTCTTCTACACGATGTCTTTACACCATCGGTAAGCAATCTTGTTTTTTTTAATTATCTATTTGGTTTTTTTGAGCTGGATTTATTTTGCACTTCACTGAGTTAATAAGGAAAACCCATTGCATCATGCGGAATCAGTGCTGAGTCAGCTCGGAATATCCATTGTTCCTTGCTCTTTGTACCTTTCAATCCGGTGTTCAGTAAATGGATAGCCTGCGTAATCACATGTTTGCACAGGTCAGCTGACTTTTCTGAGAAACGCAATGACCTTGGCACTCATTCAACAATTTATTTTGCATTCAACTATTTTGTTGATAGCTATCAATTATAAATAGTATCTGTTGATGTGCGAGCTTTAAGGCACGTAGTTTGCTGACCTAGGATCGTCAGGTGCAGCAGCTATTTTTTATTGTTCTCTGTTTAACCTTTTGCACTTGTTGTTCTGCAGGAATGTGAAGAGGTGGAGAAGGAGTTAGAAAGCAACAAGGAGGATGAGAGGTCACTAGAATCCATGGAGACCTCTACCACTCACAGTGAGGCTATGCTTAACAGGCTCTGGCCCGTCATTGAAAAGGAACTGCCCAAAACATGGATGGGGAATAAGTTACTCGGACTATCTAATCGGTAAGAATATTTATATTTGATTTATTATTTATTTTGGTATTGTTTGATGATATTTAGTATTTTATTTAAAATTATTGAAGAGTTCTGTAGTTATAACGTCTTCTGGCATATTTCAGATGCATTGTGCAAAACCAAAAGTCCGGATACAGCCAAAAAGCACAAATGGATGAAGCGTATGAACCAATTGAAGGAAAAGAAAAGAGCTTTTTCTCCGTCTATCTTTTTCTTAACGATGACTATGAAGGAGGAAGAGCTAGCTTCCTTAAGAATTGGCAGCCATCTTCGCAGGATGTCGAAGTTAAACCCACAAAAGGTGTGTAACCGTTTAATCTTCTCCAGACTACATGTTATGTTGTTGTTGTTCCAATCGGTTCACCAAAGCTCCGTAAACTGTTCAGTGTATTAGACTGTCTGGTTATAATTATTCCTTTACTTTCACAGGTAGCGTGTTTGTCCACCAACACAATCTACTTCATCAAGTAAAAGATGTAACATCAGGAACGAAACGTATCGCCAGAATGGATGTTGTATATGATACAAGCAAGAGAGACATACTCGCAGAGATGTACGACTAAACGTCATTTCGAAGCACTTCCATATTCGTCCAACTACCTCTCCATTCCATCCTGAACGCGTGCATCAAGTGAGCTCTGCCAGTCGGGCGACAGCTTTTTTGATTTTTACTCAAGTCTATGCAATGTTTTCGGTGATGTTGCATCTTTGGCTACTGGATTTATTCCATATACTTCAGTCGCTACAGTGCAATATTTTGTAAATTAATAGCTTTTTTCTATTTCTATGCATGTGTCCTACAGTAGTGTCACAGGTTTGAAATGCTGTGTATTTGAAAATCCATGTGCTCAGCACATTTTGGTATGCAGCTAATATCTTACACGCTGTTCGATTCGCTCACTAGATACAGTGCAGAAGTTCACGGTTATCAAGTCAATCAGCTCTTTTGTTAATCTAATATCATTGTACATATTGTTTATATGCATTATGCAGTTTTTTAATTATTATATAATTTATTTTGCATTATATTATTTATTGGTTAGTGTCTTCCATTGTTAGAGTTTGGTTACATTGTTGGAGGGACAATAAATGAATGTTGACATATACGACCAATCTTACAGTTCTTTGAAACAATCATAAAAGTTTATACCAACAACAAAAAATCATCAATAGTGATTATCATTTGAAGCAACATTTGTTCACGAAAGTGGTTAGTTTGCATAAATAGAATATTCCTTCTTTATTACCAGTAAGGGTTTGCACAAATTCGTATAAACTAACCTTAGAGGATATCCGGAGCTAGTTTAAAGCTAAACTAACACCAGTTTTACACATTAACGATTGTTTCCAATTACAAGTTTTTCCTTGGCTCACACGTATAAAAATTGGGAGCATAACTCCAACTTATAAGAACAAAGGTCTTTAGCACATTTACATGTATTTGCACGGCTTATATATCAAACCGCTGTGAAAAGAGAATTTACTTGCAAAACATGCCTAACAATAATATTTCCATTCTCAGGTAGACATTTGAAAATTGCAAATAAAATTTAGTTTGTCAACTCCATGTTATATGCATCTTTAATGAAAATAATTCGGAACAGTTTCAGTTAGTAAAACAATTTAGCCTAATTTTTGTGCCTAATCAGCTGTCTGTGAAAGCTGGTGATACCAATGCATCAAATTAGTCATTTATTCATAGAACATTATTCATAGCGTCTTTTCAAACTGCATGATATTTTCTCTCAACAGAATTGGTTGGTTTGCACGCAAAGCGAAACACTTTTCTTTTGCTCAAAAATAACTCATCCACAACTACCTCTTCAGCAAAACAATAGCTTTTGAAAGTAATACCATTGTTTAAATGAATATATTACAGAGAATGTGCTAATATGCCTTGGTATTATATAAAGCTAATTAGAGGACCGACGTAATTAACTCTCCAATTTGGGATTGTACGTAACTTGTGTTCAGTACTAGTATCTGTTTTTTATCTCAGCAAGTGTGACTCCATCCATCATCCGCTCAACCTGCTCAAAGCCATTATGGTAAAATGAATGCTAAATAAATCATGATTATAAAAGGCTGGTTGTTTTCTATCATAATTGATGACAATCATTGTCGGCTCACAACCAGAAAGCTTTGTTCTGAATCGTTTAAATCCTTTTTGAATAAAGGGTGAGAATCGGATAAGTCATTCACAATTGTAGTCATCGTCTTCTTTTTGAAGAATGATCAGAGGCAAAAAAGAGGTGATATGTTCATTTGTTGACAAATGGTTAAGGCATTTCTCGCGAATTTCCCACCTGTAATTTTTTGAGATAAAGCCATTACAGTTTTAGGGAGGCTCCTGTCTTTATTAGTCGCTTTTCACTTCCTGTGATGAATCATCAAAACGTATTATTTGATGTCTATTATTCTGAAAGATTTGAGTTAACGACCATTTTTGAGTCAGACTACCATTACCTTTCCACAAAGAGGTGATCCTTTTCCAACACTTTATATTAACATTCTTTTGAAAGATTATACGTTTAATTTGAAAGAATTCAGCTAAGATGTTACTATATGAACTGGTCAGTGCTACATCGGTGTTGAACTAGTGTTAGATTCCATCGGCATGAAGTGCAAAGAACGGCAGGAGAGGTGAGATTATTATTGTTATTATTATTGTTAGTGACTTGTTTTAACTGATCATTTATTCATAAAGAAATTCTATCAAGTCAAAAAATGAAAACATGAAGTTGTTATTTTTATTATTTCATTTGTTATTACCGTATTTATTTTATCTTTATTATTTTTATTATATTTTAGCAAGAATGGAGTAAATTTTCAAACAAAACAAACACTTGTGACTAGTTTATTTTTACAAGAGAGTTTTTCAGTAGAGAAGATAGAACTCGGTTTGTGTCATACACATGAAGGCGAGAGTAGTGACTGGGTCAGTTGAAGCTTATTTTTTGGCTAACCAGCTATAGGAGAAATACTTCTCCTAAGCTAATGGTTAGCATAATTCATTTGATTTGGTCCTATTCTTGATCGCATATACATTCACTAAGTTTCCATGACCCGCATAATTCGCAAATTTGAGCCAATCAACAAGTTAACCGCCTCATGGAAACGGCATAAATCCACAGGCTAAGTGAGTTTTGTGATTCGCAAAACTTTATCGAACCCTTCATGCTTGCGAATAATGGAATAGCACTTGCGAATGATGCATTAGAATACCGCGCCAGCTATTCAATTTTAAACATTTTCAATACTTCTGTTTGTCTTTTCTCGATCGAGTTTCATGTTTTTGCGTTGCTAACACGTGCGTCACTAATTATTAACTTATAGCGTACAATTCCTTACCTTTTTCAACAAAGTACCAGAGTAAATCTGTACCACGCGAAGGTCCATAGAAACACTTAATTCGCACGGTAACACAACTGGCTCACAACATTAAATCTGCATGATGCGCGTCATGAAAACATGACGTGATTAAACACACTGTCGCTAAATAACTCAGCTTGATTTTGCTATTGGAAATATTTGAAATGCTGTTTTAAGGGTTCCTCGGGGCAAACTAGAATGACGCCAGCCACGGAGCAGGCTATGTGAGAAAACGAATCTTCTGGGTCAATCCATCACTGGATTGCCCCGGAGTTGAAGCTCTATTGGTCAGCTGCTTTATGTGACAAAAAAGGTGTTTGTACTGACGCTTTTTAATGTATAAGTTGGTAATTGCTATAAGAAAGAATAGAATTTCCATAAGCCAAAAAATAGCATTTTATTTCTATTAAAAAATACTAAAGCATCTCTACCCATAATGCCCAACACTTATATTTAGAATGGGTCTATGACCTTCACACACCTCGCTTATGTTATTAGTGATTCCATTTCTTATAAGATTTTACTAAATAGTTACACAGCTGATGGTATGTTAGTTTGTAAAATAGCTAAAAGCAGTTAGAAAACTCTAGCTTGTCATGGGGAGACAATACCTAAAACTGCTAAGGTTCACCTACTTCCTAATCCTCTTGTCCTTATGCCTTTGAGGTGAATGCAATATTTTATTCATGGAAGATTGTTTCCTTGAACACTTTGATAGGGATGTCTATATCGTGTTTCATCATGGGACAAGCAATGTATACGTAAGGCCTCAGCGATAGCCACAGACAAAGTTGTTGTCGCAACCGCACTATCAGTTGTTATCTTTCCTGCAAACTAAACAGGGCTACGACCTTTTCTTATACACATTTACGTATGTATTGCAGCAGATATGCGCACTTGTTCACAGTTTCGTGTCAGTATTTGTTGAGGAATGCAGTGGATTAGCTTAACAACATTCCATTTGAATGATGACTATGTCAAGTAATCGCTCCTTTGTTTCACTCCGCTCCGAGTCTCTTGACCCTACTCTGGCCCTTTCCCTATCACCGGTCATCTACTGTCATGTTTGCATTTTTGACAGTAACCTCATGTCTTCCTCTTTGTTCTAATGGTTTAATTGGTCAAGGTCAAAAGTTAAAATGTGTTTAAGAAATAAATGGGAAAAGGTGTGTTTGCATCATGAAGTGTAATTATACAGGCATAACACTGCAATATTGCAGCTGTCAAGTATAATTTTACTTATAATGTGATATACCATCTGATAATATGCTTAAATTGTAAAAATATTATATTTTAACACAGTACACTTTGTTATTTTTGTATAAGGTAGGTCTATATATCACATGAGTTTCTATTAGAAATTTCATGCACCATTTGAACTGGCCTGGGCAAGTGATTTCACCTTTTTCAAGAACCTGTTCACGGTTGTCAATTATGGCTTCATAGATCTAAAACTATAACACTGCTGTTCTGCATAAAGTATGGAGACTTTTTTGATAAATATCGCTTCTGTCCCGAAATGGCTAAAACTTCTATAGCACTTTGCTCCAGTGTGGAAGAATAAAGGTTGTATAATAGTGAATCCTTCTTGACTGCCTGATATTTGAATAGCTGCCATATACCAATGACTTCCACTCTGTCACGTATTATTAGACGGCGAATGATTTGAAAGATGTGGAATTTAAATAAATCATGCAACGAGAATGTTCAATTAATATGGCTGATGAGATGGAGTCAGTAAGAGTTGGTATTGAACTGTGATGCGCACATTCTGGTACAAGAGACCCTGCTTCTCATCAATACGCGGCTCCTTCCGACCCGATTAGCATTTTTCATGCTATAAATTGGACTAACATTCCTTCTCAAAGGCTCTGAGCGGTTTGCCGGTTTAATCAGCCGGATATCTTGTAGTGAATAAGCGTTTAGTTTCACTACCATTAAATCTTCGGTGTGAGAATTGAGATCGTTTACATATGAAAATTGTATAATTTTTTGCATCGTATTATCGCTTTGTCCGATCAAGCTTATAATGCAATGTTTCCTGAAGCAACTGATGTCTAAATGGAGCTTTTTTTCATATGGTAAAAAATAAATAAGACTTGGGAAAAAAACTTAACATACCAAAGGCCCTGTGCACACATTTCAATTCAGCTCATTCAAAACCCACCTTTGCTTGTATCTCAATAAATAGAGGAATTTCCAAGAAACAACTTAATTCCCCACTGCTTAGCCATGCTCTCCTTCTAGGTCAAGGTACTTTGAGGTTCTCCGTCTTCATTCTCCCGTTTGCAAACCAGTACAGTGTCCACACTCTACCAGCCAGTATATAGCAATACAGTGTCCACACTCTACCAGCCAGTATATAGCAGTATAGTGTCCACACTCTACCAGCCAGTATATAGCAGTACAGTGTCCACACTCTACCAGCTAGGATATAGCAGTATAGTGTCCACACTCTACCAGCTAGTATATAGCAGTACAGTTTCCACAATCTACCAGCTAGTATATAGCAGTACAGTGTCCACACTTTAGCAGCTAGTATATAGCAGTATAAGTGTCCACAATCTACCAGCTAGTATATAGCAGTACAGTGTCCACAATCTACCAGCTAGGATATAGCAGTATAGTGTCCACACTCTACCAGCTAGTATATAGCAGTATAGTGTCCACAATATACCAGCTAATATATAGCAGTACAGTGTCCACATTCTACCAGCCAGTATATAGCAGTACAGTGTCCATAATATACCAGCCAGTATATAGCAGTATTATAGTGTCCACAATCTACCAGCCAGTATATAGCAATATAGTGTCCACACTCTACCAGCCAGTATATAGCAGTATAGTCTCCACAATCTACCAGCCAGTATATAGCAGTACAGTGTCCACACTTTAGCAGCTAGTATAAAATAGTATAGTGTCCACACTCTAGCAGCTAGTATATAGCAGTATAGTGCCCACAATCTACCAGCTAGTATATAACAGTATAAGTGTCCACATTCTATCAGCCAGTATACAGTATAACAGTATAGTGTCCACACTTTAATAGTCAATAAATATTGCTCACTGCTACGTGTGCCCATCCTTCAGCTAGGCAAATCAAACTGCTCCAAGCGCTCAACCTGTACCTTGATCCAGAAGGTACAGTCGCAGGTGGATAAGTTGAAGAATAGTGATTGTTTGGTTAGCGCTTTGGAAACCACATTTGTGAGAAGCTTTCCTTCATAAACACACACCTGCCCTTCCATGCCTTTTTTGCTTTCTTCAAAGTTCTTCCATCCTTTATTTTAAGCTTTTGACGAGAGAGAGATTATGTGACATGATTGGTAGCTCACAGTAGACCACTCTGACAGATGATATAGTCTTCTCACTAGACTACTCTGACAGATGATATTGTCTTCTCACTGGACCACTCTGACAAATGATGTAGTCTTCTCTTTGGATCACTCTGACAGATGATATAGTCTTCTCTCTGGATCACTCTGACAGATGATATAGTCTTCTCTCTGGATCACTCTGACAGATGATATAGTCTTCTCTCTGGATCACTCTGACAGATGATATAGTCTTCTCACTGGACCACTCTGACAGATGATATAGGCCTAGTCTTCTCACTGGACCACTCTGACAAATGATATAGTCTTCTCTCTGGATCACTCTGACAGATGATATAGTCTTCTCTTTGGATCACTCTGACAGATGATATAGTCTTCTCTCTGGATCACTCTGACAGATGATATAGTCTTCTCTCTGGATCACTCTGACAGATGATATAGTCTTCTCTCTGGATCACTCTGACAGATGATATAGTCTTCTCACTGGACCACTCTGACAGATGATATAGGCCTAGTCTTCTCACTGGACCACTCTGACAAATGATATAGTCTTCTCTCTGGATCACTCTGACAGATGATATAGTCTTCTCTCTGGATCACTCTGACAGATGATATAGTCTTCTCACTGGACCACTCTGACAAATGATATAGTCTTCTCTCTGGATCACTCTGACAGATGATATAGTCTTCTCTCTGGATCACTCTGACAGATGATATAGTCTTCTCTCTCAATATCTGTGTGAAAGATCTTGGAATAGTTCTAAACCAGATCAGATCAAGGTTAGTGACATTACTAACATTTCCTATTTCTATATTGTTCACCGTATTCTTTTGGTATATAATAAAACAAGCGTGTCAGTTACATTGTAATGCGGTACGATAATACACAGGCAGGAGTTTTAAAATTATCTGTATAATACTGAATAGTGTAATACAGAACCAATGACACTATAGTTCTAAATCTTTATAGACCATGTATGTAATTATGTATGGCGTGATGCTACAATCTAGCCATATCATGCTATGCAGGCGTTATACACTGTATGTTGTGCCATGGTAAACCAGTACATACTGGAAGATCGCATGTAAGCGCAAGAAACCAAGTTGCTGAGCAAAGAAAACAAATATTATTTTGTAAAACTATTTTATATTCATTAATTATTGTGTTAGGTTGTATATATACTAGTAACTTAGTACATAACTCCTTTATCATGTTTTGTAAGTCACATGTACATAACTCCTTTATCATGTTATGTAAGTCACACGCACATAAATCCTTTATCATGATATGTAAGTCACATGTACATAAATCCTTTATCATGTTATGTAAGTCACACGTACATAACTCCTTTATCATGATATGTAAGTCACACATACATAACTCCTTTATCGTGATATGCAAGTCACATGTACATAACTCCTTTATCATGATATGTAAGTCACACATACATAAATCCTTTATCTTAATGTGTAAGTCATACATATATAACAACTTTATCATGTTATGTAAGTCACATTTATATAACATATTTATCATGATATGTAAGTTACTCATATATAACAATTTTATCATGCTATGTTAGTCAAACATATATAAACACCTAATAATACACACATCATAATAACCTGATGCTAGCCACCCTAATCACTTGACTTTAGCTGCCCTAATAACTTGTTTCTAGCTCCCTTAGTAACTTGACTTTAGCTTAATTTGATTCTAGCTCTCCTAGTTACTTGACTTTCGCCGCTCTAATAACTTGATTCTAGTGGCCTTCATAACTTGACTCTAGCTCTCCTAATAACTTGACTTTAGCTGCCCTAATAACTTGATTCTATCTTCCCTAATAACTGGACTTTAGCTGCCCTAATAACTTGTTTTTAGCTTAGAAACCTCTCAGGCCTATTTATTTTTGGACAAGATGGAAGCCTTGTAACGAGTTATTCGTGTGCATTGCTTTTTACAAGATATATTTACATTTATGCGCGCTTATCTAAAAAATTTATATCTTTTTGCTGTAAAAAAGTTTTTAAAATGTATCCATTTCCTTAAAGGGATTATATCGACAGTCTTTTTACTTAAATTGTGTTATAATGTTGTTTTTTGTCTTACAGCAAAATGAGTAATGACTGTGAACTAGTTGTTCTTCCGTGAGAAACTATTATTTTATGAATTGTTAGTATTCATGCAAAAGTTCACCATTTCCTGGTATGCTTTCCTTCTAGGCTAATTAGAGTGTCTCCGAAGATCGTATTGTTGGCACGAGACAGCGTATTAGAGAACAACGTAATCTCTCCGCACCTCATTGCTCTCAATCTTACCCGTCCCATCCATCATATTAATGCCCTGGCAACAATGGTCCGCGCCTACGTAACTTAAAACCATCTTACTGGATTAATAACTGAAAACAATGACTGATCATATTTACAGACATTAAATGCAGTTGCGAGATTAAAAAAAAACATCTTTATAATTCTATGCGTGCTATTAGGTCAATGTTACGAGTCATTACTCCCCAAGTGTCTTCAATTTGCTTAGGATGTGAGAGAGATAATTCGGCGTCATAAAGTCTTGCGGTTTGAAAACCTTTCTTGGTCATGTTTGAGGCAAATGTTAGTCATGCTTGCCAACTAACAGAAGAAAAAAGTTTGTAACAAGAAAAAGAGTTTGAAAATGAAAAAAAGTTTGTAATATGAAAAAACGTTATAAAGTTCCAAAATTATTCACATCCCATGATCAAAGCCTAAACTATTATTATTGCTTTAGAGGAGGTGTGACACCAGTAACGGTTATGCATTTTGTAAAAAGTTTTATACAACAAAATATTTTATTGTAATTAGAAGTAAATACAATATAGAGTCATTATGAGGAAAAAGGCTTGACAAATAAACATTTGGAAAGTTTAAATAAAAAAATGTTTGCTTTAAAAATTTAGGTTATCGGAAACTTAAAGAGTTTGTTATGTTTATGAAGCGTGCTACTGTTATGTGAGGTGAGAATACTCATTAGGGTAATATATTCATATCTTTGTAAACTCTTGATAAGCACTCTCTAAGCTTAACATTTCCAGATTTAACAGCTATTAATCGCTGATTGTATACTTGTCATAGATTTCTCGCGTATGGACTTTGCTGGTCAAAGTTCTTTAACAGTTCAATAATTCGAACAATAATTAAAAAAATTACCATTTTCCATCCACTTTAGAAATGGGTTTTTAGAAATGCTAGGATCTATTATATTCCACCAGTTTCTTAGATTTTGGTGAACTGCTGCTGGAATGATATGATCAAGGCAACAAAATCTTTACTATAATAATAACCGTGTCCATGCATTTGTCCGAAGTCTTACTCATAGGTTGGGAAGAAAGAATCCTTCAACAGAATCAAAACTCAGGAGCTCTAGCTAGCAGAACCTACACTCTAACAACTGTGCCAATCAGCCACCCATTGGATTGTAGGAATAATTATATGAATAGTTATTACACCTGATGATCTCTCATGGCACACTAGACTGTTAGCCTACTTGCAGTAATAATAATAATAGTATAATAGCATAATTTGGTGAAAGTAGCGACTACTGGTGAATAGTATAAGGGGGAGGGTTGTTAATCGTTTGTTCAAATATGATGCATTACAAAAGAGGCATTCATCTTTTTCTACAAACAACGCTCTTTTAATAAAGACATGTTTGAGTGCTAATCTATATCCGCCATGACTTGACTAATCTCTTATGAGGACTCCAAGTAATATCCTGTGATTTGCGATAAAGTCAGGTATTTTCTGGCTATTTTGTTTAGCTCGGAGCCCTGCAGCCATATAGGGTTACTCAGGTTCATTTTGATGATTTAACTGACCAAAGTTGACAAAATTAAATCCGGCAGTGTTGAAAAAAATAAAATAAAATAATAACATTAAAATTGAACATTAAAATAAAAGATGATGCGGCAAACTAAGAGCCTTTGTTGTAAAAGTATACTTTTCTTTTTACTAATAAACACAAATTGGTAAAAGCATCCTTGAGAGTAATTGTGTCTGTTTCCTGTTTGCAAGCCAACCTTGAATGAAATTGAGACGCTAACTCCAAATTTGTAAGTATAAAGCGGGTAGTTATGTGATGTCCTCACACTCACCCGCCAGCCTTGTAATGCGAGCATTAAAGAGGTCACGTTTTCAGTTATTCAATACTGGGTTCAGCCCAGTCTAACAAAAATAGACACTAATCTCGCTTTGACAAGAATCAAAGGCTTGTTTATTTTTGCCAGCGCTGCTAGAGCAGTGATTCTTAACCCTGTTGGACGCACTTAACGCCACCAGTTTCATACGCGCTTTTGTCAAACCTTCTTTATTGAACAATAAAATGTGTTTTTTTCACATTCAAGATGCATATCTTTTACTGGTGCACAAAGTGAACTGTGCATTAATATTACTATGTTCAAAAAACCAAACCAATACTATGCATGAACTCGCAACAAATTATATATCTTTCATAAAGACTTGACCTTATAAATTACTGTGACTTCTGCTGTTGCCTTTGAGAGATTTCCACCTCTTGTGACTGACTCACCGAACCCGAACAGTTCGATCGAGCCCAGATTAAGAATCGCTGTGCTATAATAAACTGTTTGGTATGCAAATGATTAGCAACCCAATTCTTCTCTATATTATTTAGCAGTAGTTCTACTTTCGTCAAATTATATTATTATACCACTATTATTATTATTACTATTATTATATTATTATCATTACTAGTACACTGATAATCTAGTGTGCTATGAGAGATCCATCAGGTGTAATAATTGTATGTACAATTATTTTCGTAATTTATCAGGCAGTTGATTAACGCAGTTGTTTGAGTGTCGGTCTAGCAAGCTGATACTCACGATTTCGAATCCCATCAAACGCATTCTTTTTTTCCAACTTCTAAACGTGGCTTTGGTTGAATAAAAGTTGCCAGAAGTAAATTATGGTTTTGACCTTTTTAAAGAAAGATCCCAAAAGCTAGTTGCAGAGTGAAGCTGTAGTCAAGGTGATAAGAACCAAAATAGAAGCCAAAGTCATTCCTAAGTAAGAGCACGTGGGAATGATGGACCACAACATGGCTATTTCCTTATTTGGGCTAAAATAGACTGGCTAAGAAAACTTTACATGGAAACCTGCGTCAAACGTCGTGAGTGGTTTTATAATACTATCTGTCTAGTTTGCAGTTACTCACCCAAGTTGCATCGAGTACTGATGTACTCCATAATGGATGGTTTATTCGATTTTGACACCACTGTTGGTTTGCATATCTTACTTCTCAAATTGTGAATAGAATAATTTTCAGAGAAGGAACATGAGAAGCAGTCATGCAAGTGTCTATTTAAAGAATAATTCGTTGTTAATTCTGTTTCCGTGCAGCTTGCTATCCTTCAGAGAAAATTCTTAGCTAGCCTAAAACCTAGTGTGCCTTGTCAATACCGCCCTCATCATTTTTAGGACCAGAGTTTGCAGCTACCGAGACTTTCTGCAGACGCACAAAGAAGGAAGAGCCAGTTCATTGATCATTCGCTGTCATTTCTGTTTTTACCTGCTGTTAAACAGTTGGTACACTAACCAGAACCCCTTCTGTTGAGTTGATAGCTTCGGCCATTGTAAATACAGCTATATGCTTTCTCTATGTCTATTATGACACCGACATATGGCGATATAGTAAAAACCAGTCAGAGATCAGCCGTTTCCTTCCGTAAATGCATATACAGTCAGACCCGCTGGGTTTGTTCACCAAGCCTGGGAATGGGAGCCTTTGTTCACCTCGCCTAGGATGAAAAGCGACAAAGTACCTTTACACACTCATTTTCAACAACCCATGGCAAGGTCACCAATATTTTAAAAGAAATTAAAAAGTGAAAAGGATTTGGTTGCAGTCAACTATTACTAAGTTTCCATAGTGATAGTGTAGCAACACCAGGGTGCCCCAGTGCTGGAGCTATTAATGAGACAGAATGAGAGGACACAGCTGCTTCCATGATGGCATTACAGCGCCACATGGGGGTGTGTCGCTAGGCTATCACTGTATGGAAACTTAGTATATTGAGGCTGTCAACAGATGTTCGTGTTTTGGCCTTTTTCAACGAGCTAAGTACACTCATATAGCATGGCCTGATCATCACGCATGATTTAAACATCATAATAATACACCTCTTCTGCGTGGAGCCCGTTGGACAATTTATCACTGATGATATGAAGCTGAGCGGATGGATTATTTACATAGGATCACCGATAATGGTCCGCCCAGCCGCGACTCGTGATGCGTCAGCTATGAGTCATGACTCATCAGCATTCATCTTTCTCAGCTCTACTCATTAATACGCTGGATATATCTATAATTATTGTCGGCTTAACGCAACGCAAAAACAAGCAGCTAGAATACAAGCTGCTTGATGAATTATCTTTAAAGAAGGAAAGCTCTTCTGCAGCTTCTATAATTGATAGTTTATAGCTTATTGTATAGCTTATTGTTAGCATTAAAGGTCATCAACAATTATGTTTTCCGTTGCGTGTCAAAAGCAAAAATGAGAAGACAGAAATCAGAAATTATTGAGTGAGCTGAGCAAAGGAACTCGTTTCAAAAGTTTTTAATCTAATAGTATCGCGGAGGAGTTGGGATAGTGAATTGAAAGTTGTAGTTAAAGAAAGTTCATAAACTGAAACATATGATGGCGAATGTGGTATGTCGGTGTCACGGAATAACGATAGAAATAGATGAAAACAAAATAAAAAATAACAATCTGTAAATTTCACAGGTAGATTTACAGGCCATAATCTGTAAATCCGTGAAGTTATAAGAGAACGACTCTTGTCTGGCATATTGTCTCCATTGTTACATAATTCTTGAAAATCTAGAAGCATGAGAGAAAATCTAAAAAGTGAGCTCAGTCTGAAGGAGTACAATTTGTTTGATAGTTTATAGTGCTGCAGGTAAAACCTTTTTAGTTTATAGTGCTGCAGGTAAAACCTTTTTAGTATATCATAATGGGTTAAATTGATGACGATTAGAAAAATGAAAAGGATATGATGCGTATAATAGATGTTTCTTTAAACGCTCTGCCAGAATTATCTATCCAGGTGCATTGAAGATCCTGCTGTTCTGGCTAGCATATGCCTGAGCAGGATGCAATTTTAAATGGTTTTTGGTATATAAGTGCTTGTCCACTTCTCACTTGCTTTACTTAGTTTTTTTAGTAATTTTTTACCTTTCTCAATTTCCGTTTACTCTGCAGGATAATCCGTGGCTATCTTTTAATACCCCACTCTGAAATGTAATTCACCCATGTCAGTGACCTGGCATTTATCATTGTAATACTTTTAGACATTCTATACACTACCTAACAAACATACACTTATCTTTTCATCAGCACTCAATTTTTTAGACCCAACAAGTTGTAGCTTTATCGAGAGTTGTCATACCCTGAATACATAAATTCTATGCTGGAAAGAAGAGCTGACTGATGCAAGTGGCTTCCATTATTAGACTATGCATGACAGGGTTGAGTAGGATCACTTCTCTTACATACATAATGCTGGCATGCTGGTTAGTTTTGGTGTATAATTTGATTGTTGTACAAAGGTCTTCTACTAGAAGCTGCTGTTTAGGACTGTGGTCTCTATGTAGGTCTGTATGTTAGCCTTCCCATTATAGCCAGTGATCAATCATAGCAAGGGGTTGTCAGGTGTATTCATCCTCCCACGTAATCTAGCATACAACCGTTTAACTTATATGCATTGCAGCTTGGCATCTTGTGAAACACAAGACAAAAGATGATATGTATCAATTGGTTGTACAATATTGTTTCCGATGCTTGGTATGTACGATGAGACTAATTTTTTTGTAGTTTATACATGACAATCATGTGAACTCTACCAGAAACTTTTCTAAAGACGAAATTGTGTATCTATATATAATTTTTTTCTGTTTGTTTTCAATAGAAATTAACATCTAATTAAACCATTTATCTGAAATTTGGTATATCGCTTTCTTTGACACTCCTCAGGTTTTAAGCCTAAATATGTTGGGGGAGAAAATGTCAAAAATTAGGCCAAAAAATGTCGCCCGATGACACTAAATTTTTAGGCCTAAGTTTTAGGTCTAAAAAATGTTGAGCTTTCATTACAAAATGGCATAAAGGCCCAAAAATACATTTTGATGAATGAAAATGAAGCTAGATACCATTTTGTAATGAGATGACTAAAATGTTTGCCAATTTAGGCCTTCAATTCTGACTGTTAGTTTATTAGACTGACATTCTAACCAACTGAACTGGTCAGCCATATTGAAACACCTCGCAAAGCCTCAAAATAATTGTGCCAATCGGAAATGACTGCTTATTCGTACCTTTGTTTTGTTTGTTTGTATAAAAAGTACTAAAATAAACCAATGAAAATTAGAAATTAAAGTTATATTTTTCACCCGGGCAACGCTGGGTTTGTCTGTTTGTCTACCCACAACTATTGATTTCATGCAGCATACCGCAGCTTGATAGCCATTCACATTCCGTCACAAAAGGATTTACTATTCTAGGCCCGACTAGTGGCACAACAATAAACTAGTCTGATGATTTTACTCGACTGACTTCAACTTAAAATCAATTTCAACAAAACTTTTCTACTCATAACAATTTAATATAAAAATAAAGAAACACATTCAAGTGAAACAGCCAGTTGTTAATTTGGAGTTGCCCATCTTTCGTCTATCTCGTATTAATACGCATAGATTCAAGTTCTTTCATAAAGTACTTTTATCTAGTTGTGCATCAACAGAGTCGCCTATTGGACGCTTGTTGTTTGAAATCCAATCTGAACCTCATCCAAGCAAGTGTTAAAACTATTGTTATGATAATTACAATGTGTACTGCAATGGAGACTTGGTTGGCGTATTCATTTGCCAGCAAAATAACACTTCCTACTATATCCTTAAAATCAGTATTGCTACAAAAGCCTAACTTTCATCTGCCTTGCGGCAGTCGAACACAGTGTTACATAATTTATTACTGATAATACATATCAGATTTAAATTCTTGTCATAGCCTTGGTGTAACTCAGCTGATAAAACTCCCTTTGTTACTAGCATATGGTATGACAAGGTTACCTCAGTCATGATACTTTGGTGCCTGGTTAATATAATGAAACTCATAGTTCTTGACAGATTTTATGTTATGATGATTTGTGCTTCTGTATATTACAACTATTGGTCTACATCCATTCAATCATACTTTTAGAATCTTTACATATACAGTATATATATATATATATATATACACTGTATGTACACGCAAATATGTATCACTAACATGACTGATGTCATTCGCTTTTGTGTGAAACTAGTTGTCATATATTAAAATAACGTTATACGCTATAATAATTCATATCCTTTAACAAAAGTTGCCATAAATACCTGTCACTCTTTGTTGAAAAAAACTTTCCAAATTCAGAAAATAAAAGTTTTATAAAACAATAATAACATGAATGTGTAAAACTGAACGAGAATATGGTTTGTAAGTAGAAGTGCATTAATAATAATGTATGGCTGTCTGTTAAGGCGCAAAAAACTATAAAATTTGAGCATTCACGGATGTGGAAGCAGTCAAGAGTTGCTGGTATGTCTCGCACCAAGTAATCAGCCGGCAGATGAATATATTGGCACCACACTTGTTCAGCTTCCTTATTCACTTCCATAGTGTATGTACCTGCGGATACACCATCTATATCCTTTATCTCTTTGTCTTATGAGTGAATACTTGATATTAGTAGTTATTATATATAGAGGGGTATAGATTACTATCTGAACAGTTTCTAATTCGATTTTTAAAATATTATATAGAGACACAAAAATTAATCTCCAGATTTGTTGGCAGCATACACAATTTTTTTTCTCTTTTTAGTAATCATTTCCCAGTAGTTTAAATAAAACTAGTTAAGCTAGAGTAGTACTTTGATTGCCAGCGACAGGATTAGTGCCAAAAAACTCCCACACGGTCTTGTTTCATAGCAACTAAGGCTAACAATTGGTATTTGTGTAAAATATACTTGACCGTTTTGTGTTTGGCAACCAATTACGGCTATACCGAAGCTGTTTACCAACTTTGAACAACAATTTGTGTTAAAAATAAACTCAGCTAAAAAATTACATATGAACATTAGGAGTTTAACTTGAGTTTTAAATTAAGAGTTTTGAATTTGGTGATAGGTACAAACTTGCTGGTTTCTTGATTGTTCTAGAATATCTAGTCACTGGAGGTTCTTACGCACTCGGTATCGGTAATTTCTGCAACTGCCTAGCGGTATCTGACCTCTGATTACTATCCTATATTTGGCATATGACAAAATGGTTGCCGTTTCTTTTATCAACAGGTTAATTAGCATTTATAACATAATCAGAAGTTAGGCACTGGGCACACTTTCAGCATCTCTTTTCCATCTTTATTCAGCCAAAAAAAAACATGAATAGCCGATCTCTTTTGCAATAAATTTACAAAGGATACGGAAGTTGGTAAAACATTGCAAATAGATCCATATCGATTTGTTTTTCTTGCATCATCATCATAGCATATGCTTGTGGATCATAAGTTCCTATTGTTTTGTTGCTTTAACTATTTGTCTCTGCATCTTACAACTACATGTATGGGACAATTTATTTTTATATCAGTTATATCAGTGAATCAATCGAAGAGTTTCATTGAAAGTCTGAAGATGATTTTGCAGGTATTAAAAAGCCTATTGCCATCTTTCATCTCCTGACAGCCTGGCTGCTTTTGTTTAGGAGGAACGAGATGAAGATGACTAGAAATTTCGGTAGAAATGCATTTAGTTATTATATTATTCATTATATTATTAGGAAAAGCATGTCTGTAAAAAACACAACTCATCTTGATAGAGGATGAAAATCAAGCTAGGACATGAGAACATAGTGCAAAACTTTTGAAATTAGGTTATCCATTGAGATTAGGCTGGATGATAGGAAAACAAGGGGGCGTTGTAACTATTTCTTCAATTATTATTTGTAATTAATTTTTTTGCTTCACAATATAGATTTAATATGAAAGTTTTCATGGCACTTATAATATATCTGCATGTCATAACATCCCAAAATGGCTGAAGGGAAAGGCTGGCATTACAAATTCTGACTTCTGGTTTGCAGACTTCCCCTAAACATTTGACACTTGCGGATAAATAACAACTCGATGCACTGCAGACTCCTTGCTATATATTAATACTCGAGATGATATTAGAGAGCTGAAAAAATTACCATACAAATTGTTTTGAACAAAGTTTTGTCGTTGACCTCCGGTTGACAGGAACTCCTCTGATGAATGCCACCATTTGTACAAAAAATTGTCAAGTCGTTCCAAATGCTGGGCAAGTGAAAACCACAAATTGATTTAAAGTAGGTTACAGCCATTAATCTCACGGTTCGAGGCAAGTAGAATACTCCATTTGACATTTCTGCATCCTCAGCTGATTAATGTATCAAAGCTGCACAGCTATAATCTATTGATGAACTGTACCTCTGTCTTTGTGCTGTGGTTATTGACTACGTGTTAGACTATTGTACATTTCTAATCGTGCCATTAAACCATCTTTACTTCAGTTCTCCTGTACAAGCCTCACCATTATTGTTTTTTTTTCTCCACAATTCTGTTGCATACACATATGGAGCGAGTGAATGCAGAAAATATGACAACACCTTGTGGTTAGCAAGAATTATGCTGAATATATCAGGCCGGATGCTCTTATCATCAAAGAGATCGAGTGTCACACGCTGTTTCCTTTTGCCAGATGTTCTGCAACTCTATTTGCTTATCGAACTATATATTTATGTAAATTATATGCAAAGGATGGGAATGAATTATGACTTATATAGATAGGGATTTGGTGATTGGTTTTGGAATTCTAAAAAATAACGTAGGCTATACGGCAGCATGCTGGCTACAGTACATGTTGTTGATAGCCTCTAGCAGCTTGATATGCAAGTTTAGTTGGTTACTAAAAGTTTTCCTGCCAAATGACTTTGTTTATTTTCACACATTCTGACTTCTTAGGTTATAATATGCATATTCATCAATATTACATATTATTATTACGGATTATAACCAAAAACTGTTACGGCAAATCAAATGGATAACTGTCGAAATATCATAAAGTTGGAGATAGAGAGCAACTTCAGTTAAACCAAAGAAGCTGAAAAACAAAAACTTGTTTTGATAAACCGGTTGGTTGAAAGTTTTCAACAATACATGCACACATGTTCAGACAGACAAGTGCACCAGCGTGCTAGCACCAGGTGGTAATATAATTCCATTATTATTAAAACATTATCCCTTTTAGTTTGGTCTGACCTTTCTATAACAAATTAAAATAGATAAGTTATTAGGCTGTTTTCTTCATGTCACTTATATACTTTTGCCAAAAATAAATCTTGAAATAGTCCCTCAACAACAATTATCTGCACTAGCCAGTTAATACAGCTGCATGTGCCTGGACAGTAAAGGTTCCTTACAAGACTTCCAATGAGAAGATAAATTATGAACATTTGCAAAAGAACATTGAAAGTTCAATGAGATCAAAGAATATCACGTGAGATTATCTGCGTCTATTGGCAATACCACAATCCACTTGTCTACAAGTGTCGAGTGGCCACCTTGTCATCTGCAAGCAGGTAACAGCAGGTGAGCTAATTAGTAGCAGTAATTAAACCGATGAACTAGAGTTAAGTTTCACCGCAACTGACAGTTTCACTGCACAGAAGATACGATGTTCTTGATTTTGTGCAAAACTCTTTCATGTTGCAATCCCTTTTACCTAACAAATATTTACATTCTAGGCATGTGGTTGCAGGTGCTTTCATCAGTCAAGAGCTAATTATTAGCAAAACTATGAAATTCTGTGTCACACGCTTGTACAATTTTTTTTTACTCATGGCTACTAAAAATGGATGTTAACAAGATATCAAAAGTTTTAGCTAGAGAATTATTGTTTAAGGGTAATATGATTATATTTTGACAAACACTCCTCTCATTGCTATTTATGATTGATCAGTTTTTTAAGCGTACCTAACGTCAGGTTTCCACGGTAACGCGCAGCCTTCACTCTACGCTAAAGTAATTTATTGAACGCACCACTAATCTTTTATAAACGCTATTTAATTCCTTTATATCAAACAAGTAAGCCAAACACTAACAAAAGACAGCTGCAGGATTAAGCATTTCCGCGTTAAGATTAAAATATGTTGACCAAAGCAAATGCTAAATGAACACCTGCAAAAACATTAGTATTTTATGGCTTGAATTTATATGGTTGTGAAATTGTGTAACTAACACATCGCTAACAATACCAACTATAAAAGTGACAAAAGAAAATAATTCAACTACATGGTTAATCTTATAATCCAAAATAAATAGACAGTGACACTCCCATAAGGCGTCACTGTCGGGGGCTATTTTCTATGGCAAACCATAAAATTGTCAGTTTCGTAACTTTCATGGAGACAATATTGTTATAGGATATAAAGTTGATAGAATGAGAACACTGCTAGCTCTCCAAACATCCAGCTCTGATGAATCAAGTCCTCATCGGACTAGTACATCAGACACTGCTGAGAAAGCGTCGAGATCAACACCTGCTGAGATTATCAGCGAGGCGATGGTGAACATGGGAGGAGATTAGGAGTGAATGAACAACACTGGCAGTGGTTGGGTATAGGATGACATGAGGTGGGAATAAGGAGTTGGATGTTTCACTACATGTACCGGCCAAGGATACGAGTGACAGATATATGTTGATGAATTATGTTGTGATCTAACTTTTCTTCTATTTGTTGGATAATTATTCAAACAAGTGTTAAGTCAGTCACAAATATCAATATATCTTTCTAAGTTTTATAAAATGTGATTCTCGTAGCAGGACACTTAACGAATCGGTTTAGCCTGTGATTCTCGTAGCAGGACACTTAACGAATCGGTTTAGCCACATCTTCAGACAGCTGTTTACCCTCAGCAAACAGATGGAACCTTTATTGGTATTTATGCTTATTTATGTAAAAATGGAACAACTGAACACACTGAGATAACGGAGGTCAATACTCTGCTAGAAGCCATTGGGCTTTGATTAGAAGATAAATGAACGGTTATGTAACAGTGCAACGCAAGCTGAATGAATATATATGGAAACAATGTGATCCATTACCATTACCATCAGATGAACTAAGCAAATCATCTACAACCTTCACGGGTTAGAGTACTCTTGAGCTTGGAAAGGGTATCAAAAGAGCCATTAGAAGTTGTCTGTTCATGAAAGGTTGGAAATAACATATGTATAACACTCCGATGTCAGTATAATGCTAGGATGACTGTTCATCAGAAATAGGAGGAAACGCGATTGCAATATTTAATGCTAGAACTTGGGACTTGATGATACCTGTGACGACGTCCATGTGTTAATAAATAGCTACAAAATACATATTAGCGTAAAATGGGGAAAGCGCGGCTTCAACATGAACAACGCGATGCTCCTTCCTCTTGTGCAGGGGGCTCTTCCGGGCGTAACGTAACATCTATCATATCTGGGTCCTTGTTCTCCGTGTCCATACCAGGTAGAGCCCCAGCAACTTGTCTAAACAGCTGCAAAACAAAAGCACCAATATGGAACTGCGTAAGAGGATTGCGCTGACTAGAGTTAGCGCATAATTAATAAAATGAAAATTAAGAGAACCAATCGCATCCCAGACATGCCTAAAAAACATCTGGCATCAACTGAATTACCTGAAAATGAGAGGGTGATTAAGGTAGCACCACCCCACCAGTCTAGACAATATTTATTAAACGTACTACAATAAAACAATACCGTCATCCAAAAGAGACACTGCGGTACATCGAGCAAGGCCAGTTCATTCTGGAATTTTAGATCAAAGAGTTTGAACAATAAATTGATATAAATTTGAATACAGTTCCATAGCCTATCAAAAAATGGAATGGATTACTGATCTATTTGAAGAGTAACAAGAAGCTAAAAATCCATAATAGATTTGCATCTGCTCAGCTGCTGATCAACATAGTTAACTGATAATCGAACAGCAAGCGCAGTTGAAAAGTTGAGATCAAAGAGACAAGAGATTAAAGCGTGCAGTCTAATTAGCAACCTGATCAGCTCTGGCACCGACCAATAGCTAAGCTATGCCATAAAAATAAATAGGAAGACGAGTGCCAACATTGTTATATCTGCGTATGCACTCTGGTGAACGTTACAAGCGCTGGCATACAGCCATTTAACGCAGTCTCGTTTTATTTAAATGCTATATTTGAGGTACAACAATGCGTTTAACAGAATAACATGTATTATAAAAAAGATACAAACCATGAAAAGAAGTTATTTAGAAATACTAGCAATGTTAGCATACCAAAAGCCATGATACTTGACATTCAACTAGGAAAACAGTAGTAATACAACATTAATAGAAAATTTTAAAGGCTTAAAAACACCAACAGTTAGGTCATGGTATTACATTTCAAATACAACTATTTTAGGATAGAAATAAAGACGTATTAAAGGTATAACCTTCATGTGGTATCTAGAGAAAGCATGTGCCCTGATGGGACTTCTATCTGACTACCAAGTGGAAGAATTTTATTTCAAAGCACAACAGGCTCATCTAAAACTCAAGTGCTTAAAAATACTGCGATTTGATATCTTATATCTATAAATAATCAAAACTAGCCTAAGGCAACACTCAGGCAAAAACTAGGTCCTGCAGACAAGATTGAGATTTCAACAGTCTAGACTAGAGCAAAGGTCATTATTTAAGTGGGACCAGGTTTCTGTATCAACTCAACACGAGCAAGCCGATGCTTCAGCTTTTTCGTAAGTATTACTATCCGTCTCGGGAGTGATTTTCACATGCTTTTCCGTATCCTGCTCTTCAGGATCTTGGGCTACGAGGGCCGAAGACAGTCGCACAAAACACTACAAAACAGAGCACAGCCAAGCCTTAGACAACACAAAGAGAGCAACATTCACAACAGCGACGACGCTTTGCACCTAGCAGAAAGTAGCACGAGATTTACGACGAAGTGAATGCTGCTCTGTTAAGGCTTGGCTGTGCCCGAACCTCTCTTCAGAGCTCTACTAGCTCAAATGATGCTAGCAAAGAGTGTTCAATAAAAACAGACCAACTATTATAATACATTCTCTTAAAGCGTCACACCTATAATTAACCTCAAACCTGTTAATAAACATCTGAAGGAGTTAGCTTCTTTTACAAAGAAAAGATAACTCTAATATTTACGGTGAAACAGAATTTTATTTGATGAAATTTAAGACATAGATGCCAGGTGAAGCAGCATAGAATAAATGTGTACATATATCCGTGTGAACTCATATTAGTAAAATAGCTCAGTCAACCAGAAAAGAAGACTATGTTTTCAAACAATGTGACAGGGACTAGCCTTAGGCCCATGGCGTCATATAACTAATAAATGAATGGGTTGTTGATATGACACTTCCTGTTAGCAGATTGTGGAGCTGACTAACAGCATAAAAGGGAAAACTATATAATAACTTTTAAAAAAAGAACTGTATGACGTAGGCAAGTGTACGTTGTAGGAAAGTGGACGTCGTAGGCAAGTGTACGTCGTAGGCAAGTGTACGTCGTAGGCAAGTGTACGTCGTAGGCAAGTGTACGTCGTAGGCAAGTGTACGTCGTAGGCAAGTGTACGTCGTAGGCAAGTGTACGTCGTAGGCAAGTGTACGTCGTAGGCAAGTGTACGTCGTAGGCAAGTGTACGTCGTAGGCAAGTGTACGTCGTAGGCAAGTGTACGTCGTAGGATGCATGGCAGAACAAATATATTTGTAACAAGTAGTATTTCATTCAATTCATTATACAACACGAAAACCTAGCGACAAACACTTCAGGTAATTGCATATGAATGTAGCATGAAAATAAATGCATAACATAAAACTATGTACTAAACCAAAATATATGCAATAAACTAAATTAGTAAAGCAATAGATAATAAAAAATGTTTTGTCACATCCCCTCACAATAAGACAGACAAGTGAGGTGTAGCTTTAGACCCCCTCACAATAAGACAGACAAGTGAGGTGTAGCTTTAGACCCCCTCACAATAAGACAGACGAGTGAGGTGTAGCTTTAGACCCCCCTCACAATAAGACAGACAAGTGAGGTGTAGCTTTAGACCCCCTCACAATAAGACAGACGAGTGAGGTGTAGCTTTAGACCCCCCTCACAATAAGACAGACAAGTGAGGTGTAGCTTTAGACCCTCTCACAATAAGACAGACAAGTGAGGTGTAGCTTTAGACCCCCTCACAATAAGACAGACGAGTGAGGTGTAGCTTTAGACCCCCTCACAATAAGACAGACAAGTGAGGTGTAGCTTTAGACCCCCTCACAATAAGACAGACAAGTGAGGTGTAGCTTTAGACCCTCTCACAATAAGACAGACAAGTGAGGTGTAGCTTTAGACCCTCTCACAATAAGACAGACAAGTGAGGTGTAGCTTTAGACCCCCCTCACAATAAGACAGACAAGTGAGGTGTAGCTTTAGACCCCCTCACAATAAGACAGACAAGTGAGGTGTAGCTTTAAACCCCCCTCACAATAAGACAGACAAGTGAGGTGTAGCTTTAGATATACGGAACTCGTCTCACTGTTATTTAAATTCCCAAAATTTACATACTTTAACCTTTAACCTTTGACATTTTTCAAACTTTAGCTTCAATTATCACATCCTCCTTTTTCTCTCACTCAGTTTTAGGTTTGTTGTCGTGACATCATACACTTTCCTTATGATAGCAACTAGACATTGCGAGGTCTCTTTTCGTGACATCATACACTTTCCTTATGATAGCAACTAGACATTGCGAGGTCTCTTTTCGTGACATCATACACTTTCCTTATGATAGCAACTAGAAAGCTTAGTGAACTTTTTAAAAAATTGATCAGAAGCTGTTCGCTGCATTTCAATCACATCATGGTTTATGAAGAACAATGCTTTCTTCCACTTTTCGCCACTACTGCCCCTCGAACGGGCCATTTTGAAACCCATGATTGTATGAAAGGTAAGCTTCAAACAATGTTTAATATTATTCGAATACCATAAAATCAAATGATGCATTCATATGTACTGATTTACTAAAATGCAATGTTTTGAGAAACTCTGCATGCCATATTTTAAAAATTAGTTAACAAGTTGATCCAGATCTTGGCTCAAATTTTACTTCATATATCAGAAAATTTATAGGTTAAGGAAAATTGTAATTTGAGATTTAATTGTACTTTGCACACTTGTAGTTTAATTTTTAGGAACAATGGGCTATGGATATTGTTCATAGGGAAGGAAACAAAGAGCAATAAGATCTGCTTGCGCCAAGCAAGGTCAGTCAGTGCAGGAGCACGACACCAATACAATTGTTCCAATATAATATTAGTGTAAGTGCAACAAGCGCAGAAAACAACATGAAGTGATATCAAGCGTAATACACAACATAACAAATCTAGTTATTGCGGGATGCATTCCAAAACTATTAACATTATCTCCTCTCATCATCACCTTCTGACGTTAATTCATCTACTTGACAAAAAAAACAGAAATTCCGGTGAACATCATAGACAATTTGATATTAGTCAAAAAGTTTTTTTTAAAAAGAATACCTGAAGATAGCATAGGCGTGTTTATTACAGTTTGATGTTTGTAACAAAAGTTTTTTCCCTACAATTGAATGAATATGTTTCTGATGTGAGGCACCACTACGCAGTTTCATTAAGCCGCAATGTAAAGAGATCATGATACTGGTTTTACCCGCCACCTACATCGTGTGCCAGCACAAGACACCTGCTCCCAGATGCCGGCACAAGACACACGCTCCCAGGTGCCGGACACAAGATACCTGCCCCCAGAGCATTTGACCTACCTGTTTAACATTGTATCCTGCCTTTGCACTCGTCTCTATAAACATAACACCCAACTCCTTGGCTTTTTTCTCTCCTTCCTCAGTTGAGATTTGTCTATAAATTAAACAAGTTTAATTTTAAAGTGGACTCACAACAATGCTAGAGAGAAGATAACTCCTAAATTATCCAATATTGAATCAGATGAAGACAACTAAGGAATGTTACCTTTTATCAGAGAGATCAGTTTTGTTTCCTACGAGCATTATAATGACATCACTTCCTCTCTCAGAACGCACATCATCTATCCATTTGCTAGTCTGATGAAATGAATTTGCATCTGAAATAAAGATAATAATAAAGACCAGCCGAGGCTATTCAATACACTAAATAAAATATATACTTGCAAGGACGAAGGACTTGTTTACCTACAACTTTTATGCCATTTCAACCCGATACAAACATTCCAGGTATGAACACAAGTCATGCAGGAATAGATCAATGCAACATTAAAAATATACACAGCAGTATAAAAACAAGCTCTAAATTAACAAGGTATGTTCTAGTTTACGTAAACATAAGAATGTCACGCAATAATAAATTCTTTAAAAGGACAAAGGTTGTTTATGATTAGAGACAACTGCTTGCATCTACTGCGGTAGTGCCTAAGTACACCAGTACATCAATCACAGCCTCCTATCTATCCATACTCGGTACCCACTGCTATCTACCAACATATATAGCTCTTCAATTGCGTAAAAAGCACAAAAGACGTAATGTTATGCTTGCTTAGCTATTAGCGTCATGAGTAAGTTCTCAAAAACATAGAAACAGCTGAGTAGATATCAGCGACCAAGTGTCACGCAGTTCTTACTTGTGATGTCATAAACTACAACAGCGACTGAGCTGTCTCTGATGTAGCTAGGTATTAGACTGCGAAATCTCTCCTGACCAGCAGTGTCCCATAGCTGCAGCCGTATCTACAGAGAATAGAAATTGCTGTGATTAGTTTCATGCTCTCATTTTGTTACGGGATAATTTCATCGACAAAGACTGTTATTAATTCAATAAACGGAATAGGCAATCAAAGTATGAGGAACTGGAAAGTGACCGACTGGAAGATATGACGTGGACCCACAATGCACCACTGGCATGACTAACAGTCACGATTGCGGATAGCCCAAGCATAAAGCTATGAATCATCACTAGTAGAGGCTGGAGTAGACTATTGATCGGAGAGAATCTGCAAGCTGATAAACTCATGCGTACTCCATGTTAGTTGCCAAGGAAGAAATTAACAAGCGAACAGGCTGATGAAATATACATGTATATAAAGTTGATGTGTTGCTACAGTTGACTTAGAACTCTACTACAGCCCGTTTAACATATCATTCAAGGATCCCCGACATGTTGCCACAGCTCTCCCACCATGTTACTACAGCTCTCTCAACACGTTACCACTTCTCTCGTGATATATAACCATAACTCTCTCACATGCAACCCCAGCACGCCGAAATGTAGTCACAGCTCTCATGACATGTTACCACTGCTCTCCTGACATGTTAGCACTGTTATCCTGACATGTTACCACTATTATCCTGACATAACCACAGGTCTCTTAATGAGTTACTATCTTTTCCTGGCATATTGTTACACTTTTTAAACAATCTGTCAGTGACAAATGCCAGCTATTGAGTCTTTACAAGAGAAAACAACTGCTCTTAATAAATCGTGAATGCTGAAAAACTTTTTATAACGCATTAATATTTTACAAATAACAATAGATGGAAAAATATAAGTTATATGTGCATATTTCATAAAACATACACTAAAACTGTTAAAAGCAATCAACTACATTCCTGAGTGATATTTGAATTTTAATTCATATATGTGACGACTGTCAAGTTTCAAATAAAAAATATTATTCAGCATGATATTTTGAAGACAGTGGTTAGTGATTTGTGCTTATATGCTTAGCAAACATAAATTATATATAGATCGTTGTTGTACTTGCTTTTATTTTAAACCATTTTGTTTCTACTTAAACATCGAAAAACCAAATGATTTTGGCCTATTTTACCAATTCAACAAACCTATCTGAGTATCGTTGAGTATCAGACTTCAATCAATAGCCTCTGTATTCAACTACAGCAAGGGTTGTAGTGCTTTAGTTGCATTCCAGTGTCACAGCGATTTATGTACTACTTCTGCTGTTGAGAAGTACTGAACAACTCCGATCAAACATATTCTGTTATGAGTTCTAATATTTGGTCATTTTGATAGTTGATAGTTTGATAGCCGACCAAACTAGCAATGGTAAACCAGCTAAAACAGACTTGAAACAGAGCAGGTTTCAGTGTAGATCAATCTATTTTAGGTTGTGACTATGTAGATCTATAAAGATTTGCTTATGGTTGATTTCCAAATTAAGAGTAAAAAATGCAGCTCCTTCTGTCTACATGTTGTTGTTGAACCGAACTTGATAGCTGTTTATAAAAAATGAGTCTACCACCATACCAATTACTAATACGGTATACTGAATATTAAAATATCTGAAACAATTTTACATATTTGTAAACAATCCTTTTTGAAATTGTTTTGGATTCATAGATACAATTTGAACACTAATAATACTAGAGATTATCATTGTTGCCAAGTGACTATAGCTGCAGATGATTGAGGATGGAATGAAATAGCCAAAGACTCAGAGGACAGTGTTGACTGTGAATCAAACTAGATAATATTAATGATGTAATCATAGTACAGAGTATTAACACAAGACTAATACTAGAAATAGTTGATATGAAACTCAGACTGGAGAGTATCAATACCACACTCAGATTAGAGAGTGTTAATATTGGACTCGGTCTAGAGTCTTAGCACCAGTCAGATTAAAGGGTGTTAACATCAAACTCAGATTAACGAGTGTTAACATCGAACTCAGATTAACGAGTGTTAACATCAAACTCAGTTGAAAGAGTGTTAACATCAGACTCAGATGAAAGAGTGTTAACATCAAACTCAGACAAGAGAGTGTTAACATCACACTGAAATGAAAGTGTTAGTACAGGACTCCGGCTAGAGAGTGGAGGCATGGAGATTACATGAAGGGAGAGCTAACAAAATGAGGTGAAAGTACTCTAGCTATAGAGTCATCCATAGATATAGTAAACCCTAGATATGCGAATAATCAAAACAAGTGAGGCCTATAATTAGCATGACGCAACGTCATGGTGATGTGCAAAGCGGATCAGCTGATCTATTAACTCCTATTGACTTAGCACTAAAAACCGCTCAATTTTTCCATAGTTTGTGCATCTGAGACTGCATATTTTATTGAAAATATGTAAAACTTATATGCAGTAATACTTCAACTTACGAGTGCCCTAACGTACAAAAAACCTGATGTACGAGCCAGCTTTTAAGCAAGTTTTAGCACTAACATACGAGCCATGTTTGAGAAACGAGCACATGAGTCAGTTGCCAAGTATGTCGGAGGTGTTTTATGAAAACAGCATCACTCTGTATTTTTCAACTGCTCAGATTATACTTTTGTACCATGTTTTTTGTGCGCGATTTTCAGTGCAGAATTATGTGAATTAAAAGTACCGTGCGTAGACCAAAAGTTTGCCAGTAAAAGGATAGATAATGCCAAGAAAAAGCGAATGATAACAATTGATATTACACGGAAAATTATTGAAAAATATGCAAAAGATGTATGCGTGATTGAGCTAGCTCAGCAATATGACAGAAATGCATTCACAATTATCAAACAAGGATTATATTCAAGGCATTTAGTCTGCAAAAGGACTAACCATAGTTTTTAAACGATGCAGCGATCTTCACGAACACTGATGGAGAGACTGCTCAGGCTTTGGATAAAAGACAAACAAATGGCCAGTGACTGCGTAACTGAAACGATGCTACGTAAAAAGGCTGGTGCTATCTATCAAGACTATAAAAAATAGACATTCGGACAAGTTGGCTAGTGGTCAGGCATTAACCTTTTGTGACGACACCTGTGTTCGTCCTGATCACAACATGTTGAAAGGGCGACAAAGGCAAACGTCCTTAGATAGGTTTATCTTAAGACGGCCGGTTGGTCCTGAGAGCGAAACAAAAGAAAAATTAGCTAACAAGCGAGAAACTTAAAACTATGAACGCCAAAGAAATTTTAATTACGTTAAGTTAAAGATTAAAGTTTGCTTTTAGGTTTGCTTTTAAGTTTGTCTTTTAAGACTTGGATAAAATCTAAATTTATCAAAGTCAACTGTTGTAATGAAGGATAACTTATCTCTCCCTCTCTGGCAAATGCTAGCGTTAGCTGCTATTGTATGTATTTAATTTTACATTTTAATTAGTCACATTTCCTTGCATTATTTTTATTTGTTGCTTTTTGAAAGCATGTGGTAAGTTAGGACAATAACCAACATGTTCTTTCTGTTACAATAGGCTATATTGTTTTGAGTGTTTTATTTGCATTTTCAGAGTATGGAAAACAATCAATATATATTTAATTGTTCTATATGTAAATAAATTGCACCAACATGCGAATAAATTGACATACGAGCTCAGTCCCTGAACGCATTAAGCTCGTAAGTCGAAGTATGACTGTAATGACTTTGGATGAGAAAGGCAAGAATCTTAAACACATGGTAATGGATAATACCAATGATTTAGAAGTTTCTATATCATTGATAATACAAAGAGTGACCAAATAGAAATTAAACTAATAATGAACTAATGAATCAAATGATATTTAGAAGCAGTTACGCTGGACCACTGTATTAAACACCCATTAGACATGACTGAAAATAACTAGACGAGATAGTTTTTGTCTAAGGTTGGTTGAACTAGATTCCTGCTTTGAAGCGACATAGTGTATTCTAATTTTAGTATAGCGATTTACTATAGTTTTGAGTAGACTGTTGGCATGCACTGTACATGTAAAACCTTGATGGAGGTTATGCAATAAGACATATATGTTACTGTCTGTGATGTTACTTGTTTAAAAGCTCTCTGTGTGATACCACAGCTCTCCATGTGTGAACGTAGGCACTTTTCTGCAGCAAAACATATTCGGCCTATCAATCTGGTCACCAATCCTCCTCTGTTTTTAACTGAGATTAGGGTTATGTCATCACTATTTCTACTTCCCACTACTTCGACATCGGTCAAGAACTTAATACATTCATCACATTTGAGTTAGAAAAAAATCCTCATCACCGAACTCCTCATCTTCACCTTCCTCAGCTTTTGTCTCTTCTTTCTTTTTCTTTCTAGCCAGAGAATGTAGCAGGAGTTGGCCAGTTTTTTCAGCCCTGCTCACATCCAGATCAATACAGTTAGCATTGGGACACGGTGTGATATCTGCTTTTATGAACAGTGCTCGAAGTGCAGATCTAAAGCACTGCACATCCGGGTTATTGTTATAGCCACCCTTAGATCGTATTGTTGAAAACAGAATCTCAATGTGATCCTGGTTGATCTTTAAGGTTAGGAAATAGTTGATGTAAGGGTAGTTGCTGAAAAGATATTGAGCAATGCCATGTACAGATTTGGCTGCTGACTCAAAACCAATGACGAAATGATGATGATTTTCCTATTATTTTCCACTAGCAGCTTTCAGCTTGGTGTCTTTAATCGGCATAGATAGCTTATGATATTGTTGAGAACTTCTTGTTTTGAGTTGAAGTTCTGTTTTGTTATGGGCAATTCAGGATATACCTGGGGTGTTGTGGTCTCTTCTGATGACATTTCACTAAGAATTTGGTCTTATTGTTATGTTTATGACTTAAAAACTAGCATGCCAAGCGTGCTTCCACTACTAAACTTATTGCTCAATTGAAGGCTTTGATGCTGTGATGCACATCACTACGACGTAACGTCGTGAAAACAACAGCCAATTATAGGCCTCACTTTTGCTCCATTGTATTGATAGCTATTCGCCAATCTAGGGTTTACTATATCTATGGAGTCATCTATCCATCTAGGTCAATATTCCTTACAGCTTATTACACAACCACTGCTTGTGGATTCCTTTCAGTGTATTACACAATCACTGCTTGTAGATTCCTCAAAGTGTAATACACAACTACTGCTTGTAGATCTAGTTATAAATGAGGTACAGAATCTTAGAAAGCCAATAGCTAATCATTACAAATCATATAATAAGACGCTCAAAAACAATGATATAACAAAGATAGGAGGGACAAAACCTAAAATTGAGACTTAAAACTTTAACCGCTTGATGCAAGACAGTTAAGGGGCCAGCAAAACATATTTTTACCTACCGTTCTGTCCTCCAGATACATGGTCTTTGACAGAAAATCTATACCGATGGTGGCCTGATATGTATTGTCAAAACTGTCATACATGAATCGTGTGATTAGGGAGGTCTTGCCAACTAAAAAAGAAAGGAAACATGCTATGACAAAGTTCCCCATATCAAATACTGGCCTGGCTGGTTTGAACGGGGATAGGGTCCTCCATTGTGCTAACCCCTTTTGATGGCTCGCAGCAGGAGGTGAACAGTCATGAATTTCACGTTTCGAACGCATTGTGGGACCCAAGTCAAATCATGTACAAACGCTGCAAATGCTGAGAATTGACCACAGTTGAAGTTTGCTTGCAACACAACTCACAAGAGTAAAAGACTGATTTACCTAAAATACTCATAAAAAGGTTTATAAAACCATTTTCACACATATTACCCAATTTGATGTCAATATACAACAACAATTTTAAAAATGAACTGCAACAGAAAAGTGGTGCTGAGATTTGTGGAATAGAATACAGCTTGCACAATAATGTACTAACCTCAGTTTTATATAATCTAAAAATATCTAGCCATGATAAGAGTCAAATTTTATGTTACTAGTCAGATGCAGGTAATACTAGACTACATATACAGTTTATATACAGCATATATATATATACTGTATATACACTGTATATACATACTGTGTATATATACACAGTAGCCTATATATAGTGTATATATACTGAAGCTGTATATATTGTGTACAGTACATTCATACTGTACACAATATATACAGTAGACATTGTACACAGTATATACAATATATAATGTCAGCTTCAATATATAGTGAGCCTGTCTAGTTGGTGTATTGGCTGTTAGCATATATACAGTAGATGATTCTATAACATAAGCCTCCTATGTGAATTCTACATAATGTACAGTAAATAATTTATGTAAAGTATTTTGCTTCGCACGACATAAAAAACTCCATACAATTTGAATAATGAGAGTCTCGTGGTTAGCCTTAAATTTTGTCTCTATCTATCTTGTCGCATTTGAGAGAAAAATGATGAATAGGACTATATCTATTACATATACATCTACTAGTATATATAAATACACATGTACATATACTAGTACCCTAGTTCGACGTGAGATATCATCAGGTGTGACGATAAAACACAAAGAATAGGTGCCCCGCGACATTGTTCAGAAATACTTGAAGGTGACCAATTGGTGCAGATGTTAGAGTATCGGTCTACAAAGCGGAATTTCACGAATCGGAGACTCGTCGAAAGCTATATATATATATATCCTAACCTTTAACCTTGACGCTCAATAGACAGCCAGACAAACAGACACTGCTCGGATTATAGTCATGATATATTTTTGTTTTACATTATTTTGAACATGAAAACATTTTTTATTTTTCCTTTGTAGCATAGACCTTGCTGTCTAGTCAAAAATGAAAAAAATTGATTAAAATTGGAAATGAAGGTGTGCGCTCGCCTTAACTTGAAATGAACGTAATCACGAACCCTAAAGCAAGTGAAAGTGATAAGAGAAAGATTTGTCAATACAAACCGATAATAATACTAGTCACTGTATAGTCATCAAATTAAGAAGTTGGTAGTTGTTTTTCCTATTTGAAGGGCCAGAAGGGCGAATTTGGAAAGATAGTGGAACAGATTAGGCAATTTACAAGTATTTTACTGTTCTTATAACTCAAAATCTCTGCAACGTAAAGGTTCTTGGAACAGATTATCCACATTGTATGTGAAAATTGTGTTAGATACATCCAACACAATTTTCACAATCGCTGAATCAAACAAATAAAACCAAACCCACAGTAGAAAAAATGTAAAACAACATGACTTCACAAATAAAACGTATGCACTAGGCAATATGTAACACAAGTATTGAACTTCAAGCAAAACAGTTTCGAGGTAATATCTATACTATACCATATCACAGCAAAACTAAGTAAAATGAAGGGTATAAAATGTGGTATACTATAAGCTCAATGTGAATAAACTAAAAGACCAACAGTGACCCCCTTACAACGAGAACCATGACCTGTTGCCATGACAACAAGACAATTGTGGCTAATACACTATAATCAGGGATGCAATGACCTAACACACAACAAAATAAGTCACCAACTAAGCAGAACTACATTACTTGGATAGAATTGTAACGCAATAAAAACCAACTTACGCTTTATAGTTTATACAGACTAAAAAACGATTACATGACGTTCAAGGGCTTTCGAGAACTACTTTTATGTCTAATAGATTTTTAAGACGACATCAATAAAATAGTGAGTGAAAGTAAGCTGGTCAAGGCAGCTGTGACATAAATGATACAATATCATTTACAGCAGCAATGATACTGGATCACCAAGATAAATTGCAGACGGAGGAACAGCACTATTAACCATGATCTCTCCAGAACTATTAAAACAGTAACTGTTGGAAACTGCCTACTAATATATATTGTTTACCACCAGACACTGATACAGCCTAACCACACATAGTTGTATAGATAAAATTAAGTTGACTGATTTACTGTTTCTCTGGTAAAATTAAAAATGATGCATAAATGCAAAAACTTGAAACTTCATTTAGGGTTTGCAAAGCTTCTGAAATCCATTGGACATTTGAAGCAGACAATACCTGAAAAAAGTTCACTTTTGTAATGATATTTTACGACAGAGAACCAGCGATACTTTTTATCTACAACTCCATTACTGCTCAAGTTCCAAGACATTGATTGTGCACTTTTACAGAAAACACATTGACTTCACCATCAAAGTCCTAACATAGGCAATAGGTTCTCAATCTGACTGCATGCATTAAATTTTTATTTGTAACTGCGCTAAAAACTCAAGTCACTAAATTTACTGATTTAACAATCAAGATTAAGCAACGGGTTTTTTTCTCGGGGATTCTGTAAAATTCCATTTGAGCATGTCAGCCTTTCTGGGAATTTTTGAACTAGGCTTCAACCATCAGTTAACTAAATTATAATCTCATTTTTAGCCAACTTTTTAAATGTCTGAGATAAAAAGTACATGTATCAAAATTTGAGCAAATCAAAAGAGAGCTGATCAAATAGTTATTAAAATATTACAGATACATTACCAGGCACATAATTAACATACATGATATTGGAATCACAATCACTGGGTTTCAATACATTGAAAGGGTTCGGAGTTGACCTTTGCCGACGAAGTTGCACCCTACCATTTCAACGATTCGGAGTTGCACGTTATCAATTTTTTCAAGATCAGCGATGTATTCCTCAAAACAGAACTTGTTAAAGTAGACTCACTTTCGGGTCATGGTCACTTTTCAATTCCCGCGTCGTACCTACACTTAGTGCACTAACTCAGCCAGGATACCTGATAAGAATTTTTTTCTTATTAATAATATTATTATCCCTCTATATTACATAACAGAAGCAGAATTTACTACTTGCTATACAGTTATTACTTCAAAGGTCCCATGAACGACAATCGCTTTTAGCAAAGGAGACTTTCTATGCTAGAAAAGTGAAACCTAGAAAGAGGTCAGCCCCAGTTCAATGGGAATCTGTACAATTGGTAGGTTCAGTTATATAATGAATAAGTTGATAAAATAAATAAAAAAGCAATTATCTTATCATTGTCGCATGAGAAACCTATCGTTGGCAATACTAGTTAGAAAATACATGCCTGGTATGGCAATGAAATGCGCTGAGTTGTTTTTACCTCAACTGGGGAGAGCTTAATTGGGTGTTATCGATTTGAATCCATCCGCAGTGAGCATTTCCGTGAGGTCAAATAGTAGTCTCACTGTGAATGCCTTCGCAAAAATTTTGCAAAGAAAAATGGTGTCGGTTTTTACCGTTTCTATCATTCAGAGTGGCAGAAACTTCTAATCCATTCGAATTATGAAAACTCAGTAAACTAAATGTTTTAATTTCAACAATTCTCAAGATAATTGTCCCCGAAAGGCAACAAAACCAATAAAAGCTGATGGTACAACAGTGACTAAGCTAATCTCCTCGCTATTAGAATAGCCATCCAGCTATAAGAGGCTAACAATTATACACCCAGATGAAGCCAACTGGCACCAGTTGCTAATGAAGTTTTTCTAAATTATCATATGTAAAAATTATAAGAACTGTAAAGACTGCACGATAACTGTAAGACAAATAAATGTACAAATGTAACACAAATGTACAACTGAAGTAGTCAATACATCTCAGAACAGTTCTAAGCCATCAATTCCACCAGCAGCACTTCAACAAAGATAATCCATATAACTAGTTGTAATACATTCATTTGTACTTTGTCTCAAGCTTCAATGAATCTTCTTCAGTATATCCACCAGTTTGCTATGTACCTATTTTCCCTAATACTAAAAAACACAAAAATGGCTATACAATGGCATAATTTTTTTTTGTTTTTGTTAAAGATGTTGTTTATAATAGGTGTTTGAGTAGACACAGAAACTTGAATCGGTGAAGTTTTTAAGGTAATGCCGAGTAATTTGAAAGCAAACCATCTATAAACTTGGCTCTATGAATATATGTGTGCAAAGTATTGTGTACCTTGTACATGACCACAAGTAAATTGGAAATGATTGGAAATTTCACAGGGCTAAACTACTTTACCCAATCAACATCCTAAAATTCAAGATGTAGAAACTTCTAAATAAAACTAGTCATACCTCGACTTAGAAGCTTTATGCGTTTTGAAACTGAGCTCGCATGGCACGTTACGCGTGTCTCAAGACACTATTTCCTATATAAAATAACTAAATACCAATTAATACGTTACTATACTATGAAAAAAACAACATTAAACAGGATATTACGATGGAAAAAACGTGTTTTTAACTGTTGTAATTCGGTATCTTTGCTAAAAAAGTAACAAATATATATTTAATTATTAAAATCTGCAATAAAATGTAACATCCCTATGTACACTACTATAAGTTATTACCGTCGAGACAGATGTAGTTGCTAACAGCGGTCTGAGAGAGACTTGACAGCAACGTGTTCAGTACACTAAACTTTTGTGACACTACATAACCAAAACTTTGAATTTTCCTTATATGAATTTAACTTACTAGACACATAAAGCTAAGTTTTAACGTTTTACTAAACTTACTTCAATTTTTCTCATTTCAGTTTAGTATTCCTCGTTTCCAGCTTGGCGTTTTTGGCCTCGCGTTCATAATAACTTTCAGCCAACCTTTTAAAAACTTTCAAATTGATTTGCGAAGAAAGACCAAGTGATGCTGTTCTCGAAAGCTACCTTTCGCATTCTTGGTCATCGAAAACTGGCTCGTATGCTTGTATCTCAAAGATTACTCGCAGCTCGAGGAAAAAAATTGCTCAATATGCTGCTCGTATCTCAGTTTTTTCGTCTGTTAGGGCACTCGTATGTCAAAATATGACTACTTCTGGCCACAGCTTTAATGCAAAAAAACTTATCTAATGATTTGAATTGGTTTCTTGGTCTCAATATAAGTTTTCATCATAGTTGAAACAAGTGTGCAAAAATCTATGACAAAAAAGGTGACCCCCTACCCCAAAAACAGTGACAAAACACTGTAACAATGTTGATAAACAGGTACCCAGATTTCAACAGCAACAACATTGACAAATTTTCTAGCAAAATTTTTAATACCAAAATTTAACTGTAAATAAAATGAGAATTAGTCTATCCCAATTTTACAAAATGTCAGCTTTTCATACATATCTTTGAGCAAGATATAAACAGTTTTAAAATAGAGAGGCAATATTAAGCTTTTTTATATACCAGAACCTGTTCAAGCTAAAATAGAGTTTTTAGACTACCACTGGGTGAATCACAAGTTATGTAAAATATTTATTTCAAAATATGCATATCATGAGTAGTTTTTGGTATAAAACTGCCAAAATAAGCATTACGTTTGTAGTGACAGCTTGTTAGTGCTGGCTTACAGCTTTGAAACTTTATCTACAACACAATAGGTCAATGGTAGCCAGCACTAATTATTAATGCTAGCTTATCGCTTAGAAATTTAATCTACAACAAAACTGGTTGATGGTGGCGAAAAATAAAATATGCTGGTTATGTTTGTCTCAAAAAGATGTTACCCTTGAGATAAAAAGGTCACGATTACGTTTAGTAATTGGCTGCATTTACGAGCTACAGAGCTCAATAGCACGGAAAACCAAAATTGCTTTGTAGCCTATATTCAGAGGAAAACGATTTTATCATTAGCAATCAGAACGAAGTTATAACTTATTTGAACACAAATATTGTAAGAGACATAGGACATATTTAAAACAAATTCTCTTGTTTGTATTACATTATATGTTACACACAACATAGTATTTTCTTCCAACAATGCTGGCAAAAACATTACCGAAACACAGAGGCTGATAGACTAAAGATAATAACATTTTAATGTGATACAGCGAACAAGATTGCAGCTGTAAATTTCTTTACTTAAGTCAATATATTAAGCCGATTAATATCTTCTGTGGTATACAAATTTAGTTCAACAGTAATAGCGCTTGTATTTTTTGTTCATTCATTCTCAGAGTAGACCGTCCAACATGTACGAAACGCTTTAATGAAAAATAAATTTGACTACATTAGTATAAAACAAATAATATTTACCGCTCTGTTCTCCCAGAAACACTAACTTGAACTTCCTTAACGGGTTACCAAATTCACTAGCCATGTCGAGTTGGTAGTGAGTACAACTTGTCTATAACCTATTCAGATTTTAATTTTCTTGTACCGGATGTTGTCACCCTTCCGGTGCGATTACGAGGTCAAGAACAAGCCTGACTGTGATTGGGTAGAAATACTCGCTCTTTTTTGGCGAGTATTTCTACAAAAATTCTATTTCCAAACGGCAATAAAGCTTTTATTTGTTAACCGACATGGTGATCCTTTTTTGAACACGTGCTTTTAAATTATGCAATTTAAAAATGTTCCTAGTTTTTGATTCAACTGTAACCATTACCGTCAAAATAATTGAAGTTTGAATTGCTTATAATGGAAATCGTCAAATCTGAAGCAAACGGATCAGAAGACGTTCCACCATGTGAAAAACTGGCCAAAATGGTCAAATGCCAAACATTGGCTACACAAGAACTGAAAAAAACTGGCAGTGCTAAAAAAAAGTCTGGTAAAAAAAAGTATCTTAAAGCGCCCTTTCAATATGAATGGTTAGTATATGCTTATGTTCATGCTCATAGCTCAACATGAACTTATAATTTGACCCAGAAACGGCTTCTAAATCCTCTCTGTGATTAGCCTCAGTTCATTCTTTTCTGTATAATTAACAGTTTTGTTGTACGACAGCATTCATGACATGAAGTTCAAGTATCCAAGATACTAACTTCTGAAACAGTTACTTTGCAGAAAATGGTGTGCCTGGTCAACAAAATTTGTTAAACCCTCATGTTATATTTATTACTGTTGAAATAAAGTGAATTCAATAAAGGACCAATAATGGCACACAGTGAGGAGATGCAAGTTTTCTAAAGTATGCTTTTAGCTCTTCATGTTTTACAAGTTTTATATATGAGTGAACCATTCATATGTACCTGTGCGCACATAAAATTGGTTGTCATTGGGGATATTGACTATTAATTCAGATGTTTTCTACTGTATATTATTTGCATACATTGGTCTGTAAACGGTTTTAAATTATAAATCATGGTGACAGCATACTCATTACCACTACATAAGTACAGCAGCACCCCACCAACTCACCCAAACGAATGTATAAAATTATATTTCACTTTTGCATGTCAGTTATCCTATGCCCGGATACACTCTTAAAACAAGTCTTAAAAAAGCATAGTTTAGCAATGCACTAAGGCTAATAAAAAGTATGTAAGATTGCTTTGAGCCCGCAATGAAAAATGATAGTAAAAAGGAACTCAATACAGTGTAACCTCAGTTCTCGAGCACAATCCGTTCTAGAAGGTTGGTCGAAAACCGAGTTGTTCAAGATCCGAAGCAGGTTTTCCCATTAGAATTAATATATGTAAGTTTTAATTCGTTCCAAGTCGATTTAACAACTTCGGTAAAGTATTTTTTAACATTTTACACCATAAACTGTACTGTATACTAAATACTATAAATAAAACCGGGTAGATATAGATCGTGTTTAAGTTTAATAAAGTATTTTCTATCTATGATGATGAGAAAAAAAACTAAAAGTAAACATTTCGTATGCTTTGCTCTTAAAACATCGAAAACATTAACGATTATGATACAATACCCAAAATCGCAGAAATTGATAATGAAACAGCAAAAAAATGCAACAGATCAATCACATCAAAAATCGTGTGAAAAAGAAAATAGAAACAGCAATGGCACGTTTACTTCACATCTTTGAAGAAGAATCCTCCAAAACAATTTAGGGTAACTCGACTGGAGTAGTTGTGTCCTTAGAAAATCTATTTGGTAGAGGCGACGTCCTCCCAGATAGCTCCTTTTTGTAAAAAATTAATGACACGAAACTTCTCCCTTTTTTTAGAACCTTTTGAAAGTGGCTTACAACAAGGTCGTTATCGTATAAACATGCTGGTTCCGGAGCTGTTCCGAACGTTTAATTCAAATACGCATGTTCCGATTTGGTCGAGTACCGAATTTATAGTCGAGATTCGAGACAAACAAATATCAAATTTGTTTATTCGAAAACCGAGTTGGTCGAAAACTGAAGCGTTCAAAAACCAAGGTTCCACTGTGCATAAAACTTTTGTGACCTGCATTAAAGTTTTCGAGGGACCCTTTTAATCACTAACACACCCATTAATACAACAACAAAAACATGCTTACAACTAAAAGCAACCATTACTTTGATCATGTTTTATTTGTATGCTTCTCTTCAGTTTATAAGCATTTGATTGGAGCATACATAGACAAAAATAAGTGTTTACAAATCTTTGAGAATGAATACAAAATTCACTTAGAATGAATGCTTCAGAAGTGAATGTCGATATGTCTAGAATTACTTTTTAGAAGTGTCAGCATTCAATCCAAGTTCAACATAAGCATGTAAACATTAGTACCAGCTGTTGAGAAGATAAAACCATTATTTTTTTATAATGTTAGGTGGCAGTAGTAGCTACAGTAAAATGAAGCAAATTGTTTTTGGCTTCTATTTGAGTTAAACTGTGACCCAAAGGTAAAAAATTAAAAAAATGCCATTTAAGAAGTGCCATTCTTTTTTAGGTGTTGCCGCTTTATTAAAGGGCTTTTATTTTTAGGTGCACTATATGTACTTTACCTACTGTAGTACTGTCAAACCAGGAAAATGGCAAATAATCGCTCCGACTTGTTGAGAAATATTACATTAAAAGTTGTAATACATGAGCCGATTCTCACCTTCACTAACACTAATTGAATCTAAATAACTTTGTTTGCAGAATGAGAACATTCTAATTTTAACTAAAGTTCTAACACATAAATATTTTTGTAGCATTTTGAAATTAAGTTTTGGAGGCATTTAAAAACATGAAATTTTTAAATTGTGACGATATATGAAACTATTTTAGTGAATGGCTTTATCTTTTAACCTACGGCTGTTATATAGTGCCTTTTAACAATATTTTTTAGGTTTATTTTACATAAAAATTTGTTACATAGGCCTACAAGTTTTAATGTGTTTTAAGACGTAGTCAACATTGCTCACTGCTATAGTAATTGCTCATTGTCGTGTTGGAGACTCAAGCTTCAAGTGGCATTTCCATTATTGTCAAGTTTAGGCACTGCTTATAGCATTCAAACAATTCTTTCGCGACTTATTTGCGTTCTCACCGATTGTTTATTTTATTTTTTAATTTTCTGGTCTTGACCTAAACATGTTTTGGCTAACCAACATGTTTTGTAGGCCGACTGTTTCTGCTGAAGTTTGTAAACAGATTGTGACCCTTCTTCAAGAAACTTTTAAATCTTTGGGATTGCAAAGGGATTTGTGTAAAAGAGGGGGCAAGATAGTCGCTGAGAGGAAAGGCGCTTGTTCCAGTCATGTTCCAGCTAGTGACTCCTGTTCCAATTGGTATGTCCAGATATTCAATCTCCAATTGAGTTTATTTGGTTGACTTTTATTTTACTATTCGTTATTATATTTTTGTCTCATGGTCAATATGCTTTGAACAGCATTGGACAGTAATAATACAGTTAATATCTATCTATGATTGACAAAACTATAGAGGACCCATCGTGTCTTTATATAGGAGCAAGCTTGTGTTTGGAGTAAATGCAGTTACTAGGTCTATGGAAAAGGAAGAAGTCAGCCTTTTACTTTGTGACAGCAATGTATACCCTAGCCATTTGACCTCTCACCTAATTGAACATTCAGTTCATAAGAAAGTTCCTGCTGCCGCTATAGCTAGCCTGTCTGACATAGGAGATACTGTAGGACTTCGTTCTGTTACATGCATGGCCTTCAAGTCATTGGTGAGTTTCAGAGGTTGTAGCAGTGTGTGAGTATACTTGTTACAAGATTAGTTTAAGAACAAAAAGTACAACTTCCGCTATTATACCAATGATATTGTTTATTTGCTTACTGTAAAGTTTCTTGTAAAGTTTTTGAGTAGATAAAAATTTTGAGTTGTTTGATAGGTTCTTAAGCAAAGGGGTCAGGTTTTTAAACAAAATACTGTATACGTAGACATTTTCAGTTGATACAAGTTTTGCTACGCACTGGTGTATAATGTGTTGATGTTATGCAATTGTTTGTTAGTATAATATATGCGATGTTCATAGGTTTACGGGTAAATTAAATCCATATACTCCTCTAGTCACTAACTTGACCAGAATAAACCGTATCCAATGTCATTTTAGTTACACAGTATTTCCTCCTACCCCTCGGGGGCCGTTCCACTCTCCTCCTCCCCTCCCCCCCCCCCGTGAAATAGAAACTAGATTTTTTGAACCATGAGTCATAATTTTAGCATTTCAGACAATTTAAACTGTTCTAAACTTTTGCAATTACTATATTTGTAAGTACAAGTTCTACGTGTGACATACTCGTGTCCGTACTTGTGACCATACTGAAATCCGTAAGGGATTAACGACAACTGCATGGTGAACATGACTGGGGCGAGAAACAAATAGGCAAAGTCAACAATAGATATTCTTGAACTGATCGGCGTCAGGCTAGCAAAATGATGAAAAGCACTCATTGGTGATTCTCCTTAGATGAAGGAGGAGAGTTGGTTAAATTCTATTCAGTAGTTTAAAAGCACTCTCTAGCTTTTCTTGTAAGACATTCTATTTTTATTACCAACATCACGGACTAACATCACAGACTTTCATATTAGTGGAAAATGCGCTCCACATTTATGCCTTAGCAATGACACCGACAGTGTATTGCTTCACGTATTCTAATGAAGGCTACCAGTAGAGTAGGCTCTCTCTACCGCCAGTAAAGAGAGCGCACTGTAATCACTGCGTAAGAGTATATTGTACTGCAGCAGCTGTCGACTGTACTGCAGCGGCTGTCGACTGTACTGCAGCGGCTGTCGACTGTACTGATTCTTTAATTTTTGTTTCAAAACAAGAGAAAGGCTGCGAATTTTAAACATAACTTGTCAATACTAAATGACAATGTAGAAATCCAAGTGGACGCGAAACTCGTGATACAGTGAATTTGTGATAGTTGAAGGCATAATTACCGTAAACCTATTGGCTGGTGGAAGAAAACAATTTACTTTCACATTTGTATATATTCAGAACTTGATAGAGGATGACAAGTTAACGTCTTTGGTATCGTCCATCACAAAAATGCTGCCAAAACTGCTCAGCCCTATCGAACCCCTTGACTCACATCCTAAACTACAGCCAGAGGGGTCGTCTGCACCAGAGCTCAGTGATAAAAGGATTGTGGAAAATGCAGGTTAGTTTCCCAACCCAACAATGTATTTAAGATTCGGTCTATTATAGGTTGGGGTGTTTGATGATTTTTGATGAGCTATATATTTCCAACAGCCTCTGCTATCTATCTAAATATGTCATTTTTTTGCTAAGTGTGATGGCATTCAGTTTAGCTATGGTTGACAAGTTTGTGATTCGTCTCCCCTATATTGAATGTCTCTCCAATATTGAAATTGAACCTATGCTGAAATTATGTTGAACTATATAGACACTAATTCTCCTAAACTGATAACGAAAATAAAAAGTTTTGTACCACTAATTTTATATAAGCAGTTTTAATATAATGAACAAAAAGTTCTATATCGGCAAACATCCCGCCGATGAAAAATTATATTAATTGTGATTTATGAAGTTTAGTCTAGCAAATGACTATATATATATTTTATACAGTAGACACTCCTACGTGTACCTCCGCAATGCTGTGTATCATCAGATACAGTAGACGCTCCTATAACGTAAATTCTAGATAATGTAAAGAATTTATGTGACGCCTTGGCTTTGTATTACGTAAAAAATTCCATTTAACGTAGTGTCAAGTCAGGCAAGTTTTCAAATTTGATTTGGATGTTACTCTATCTCGCTACACTTGGCGAGAGAGAACATTGCACACATAGCGTTATATCCATTATATATACAGCTTACATGAAATTCTCGTTCGTCGTGATTGATCATCAGATGTCTCAACAAAACAGAATAGGTAGCTCCACATTTGTTCATAAATATTTGAAGGCGATAGATCGAGTGCAGGTGTTACAGCATCGGTCCACCAATCTAAATCTCATAAGTTGGAGTATCGTCAAAAGTTCTCTTAGCCTAACATTCACCTTGGGTACAGATAGAAGATGAACTGGCAGTACCGCATTTTTATAGGACATGTAAATATATTTTGTTGTTTTGCTTTATAAACTTTGTTGTTTGGAAAAAATTAGCAAATCGTTGTAAATCAACAAATCAGCTCCTCATCAACTTATTTTAAAACTAACGCAATCATGGTCTATAAAACCAGTGAGATTGATCAGAAAAAGTAGAGAGGTTGTTGATGCAAACCAATAATACTGCGGTTGCGGTACAGCCAACAAATTAAAAATTTAAGTCAAGTTTTTTCTTTTGGAAGAGCTAAAGAAGTGAGTTGGAAAAGATCTTGGAACAGATTAGGCAATTTACCCGTATTTTACTGTTCCTATAACCTAAGTTCCTTATAACGTAAACATTCCTGGAACGGATTATTTATGTATAGCTGTATAGCTACTATATGTATATAGTAGCTATACAGCTACCCACTGTATGGCTATTAATTTATAACTTACCGTAATCTCCTTTAACACTGTTCATATTGGAAAGATCTATTAGCATGGTTTCAAGATAGGCCTTGTAATGTGTTAAAATTGTCATCGCTAGTGCCAAAGTGCACAACAGTTTAGTAAAAACTCTTACTGAATAATGTATTGTATATGATACACTCTTTGAACTACACACTAACCTCTTAGATAGAGCGATAGAATCCATTCTTATTGAAATCACTAGGTATTACACTGAAAATAGCGATCTGGTATCTTTATCACCCTTTCAAGGTGATCCAATATAAATGATACCCAAATATTTTTCTGGTAGCCTTATAAATCATGGTGATTTATCTTTGGGATGTTTGGTCTATTGAATATATCTGAATGTAATTCACAATGTAATTGTCACAAGTCAAACATGCGGAAACAGTAAATTTCCTAATAATTTACTTGGTTACTGGGTCTAATGACAGGTTTTGGAAACCAAAGCACCATAATAGTATTGGAAAATCGCATACGCTTACATAGATGACTGTAACAGAAAATTTTGGTGTTTAGGTTGTAGTGCTGACAATTTTGCGTTGCAATTCTTACTGTTAACCTTCTACCCTTCAGGCAAAGAGCTGAAAGAAGACACAACACAACCAAATACTCAACCATGCCTCCTTCCAGACACTATAGACTATGCATCCCTTTATGTATTCAAAGCTGACCTAGATTTTGACAAACAGGAGGACTTCATATCATTGAGCACATCTCTTAAAAGACGTTCAGATATAGCGAGTAGTAGTCAAGAAATAAAGAAGCTCCGCTATATGTCTGCAGAGATCGGCAAAGTGAAGTATGACCCCAACAGAGAAAAGAAAGACAAGACATGATCAGTGAAATACAGCTTGCATATTCTATTTTTTATTGACTTAAATGTAAATTCGATTTTTATCACAAGATAAATAATATAGTCTTCTATATGCACAGTATTTGAAATATATTGTATAAAATATCTAAAATAGATTGTATTAGGAATAACACAAGATGTATCAGAAGAGTGAATATAAAGAAGTACTAATTCCATCTATATGGTATATCATGACATCTAATGTATGGCAGATGTCATGATATACACTGCAGGTTGATTTGTAGCGAGAGACTAGAGTATGAATTGTAGATCATACGGATTGGTTTGACTTGTCTCTGGAGATGAATCTTGGAACTGTTCAATTAATACTGCAACTTGACTGGCTGCTTCTCTAAAAACAAACATCTTTCGTTAGTAACACTATTAAATATTATAAACAAACGCACCCAGTCAAACCAGCTGTCACACTACCAGTCTTACTACTTGTAACGCCACCTGTCTTACTACAGTCTTACTACCAGTCACACCACCTGTCATAATGCATACTATAAACTGATATCTATATTAATAAATTGCACTATGTTGTTGTGTGTGTCTATTAGTTTACATAAACGTTATACATTTCCATAATCTCTGGGTGATTTCATAAAAACTTCGTACACATTTTTCAGCCTTTCACCAGGTCGTTAAAAAGTGACACCACCTGTCACAAGGTATACCTTCGATCGGTACATGTAAATGTAATACACTCAGTAAGAACACTGTTGGTTGTCCAATCAACTAGTATAAGAACCTGCTACCCCATAATTTGTCATTCATTAGCCATTCATTCAAAACACTGGTCTTTTTAAACGAGCTATAGTGCAGTAAAGCAAATTGCTATAAGCCTTCCTATTGAGCATGTTAACAAGTAATACACGCATGTGCTGCCTATATAACCTAATGCGTTAACAATGATTGGTAAACTTAGTGACCACGTCAGCCGATGAGCAGCTAACATGGTATTTGCAAAGACTGATTCTACCTACCGCTCTTCCAGATTGACCCTGTCTTGTTTCAGATTCACTGGCAGCGATAGCCTTAGCTAATGCTTCATCATCTTTTTCTTGCTGAGTCATTGGTCTAAAACAAAAAAACCTCAAAGTTCATATCCACTAACAGAGCACTTGACGCCTGCATACTGTATATAGCATTTAAGAGGTCAGCTAACCTTCCGGTGTGAGTGGGGGCCTGAGCAGCAGAAAGCTGAAGTGCTTGTTGCAGCGCCTCATCCTCTGTAAGACCAGCTTGGAAGTTGCCCACAGGTACTGCCCGTCCAGCATTCCTCGATTGTCTGTCTTGAGCAAGAGTACTGCCTGCATAAGATGATACATTGTCGTTGGTCTTACAATTTCACAGATCATACCAAACACTGTACAGTCGAACCTCGTTAAAACAATGTTAGTCCGGATATCAGATAAGATGAAACTGGACCACACACCATCTACTTATTAGTCAATTTTAAGGAGGGCTAACTATCTTGGCTTAAGTTAATCATTATGTTTTTATTGTGTGGATGATGAAGATTTGGAATTGAGTGCATGTCGAGTTGGCGAGTGATAAGTGTTTCAATAGACATATTCCCATGTTGGCACTTTGGTAAAAAAAGGAATTCTATGCTAGAAGTCATGATGGCGCACTCTCGTCAAATTGAAATAGGAATGACTAGTGTAAAAAACATTTGAAAACGTAAAAGCTTGCATGCCTTTTCACGCGCATCATTCCCAGGTGCTGTTTCCATTTTTCACAGACATGAAACATTTGATAAGAATTTGCGAGTCACAAAATTCGCTAACTCGGGCGTCTTTCCCGTTTCCATCTTGCAAATGTCACAAACTTGCAGATTAACCGTATCATGTAAACACAGTGAATATTGGAGGACATGGGGAAATAGAGGACAGTGAGCCAGCCACCACTAACCAACATTTTTCATTAGTCAACTATATATCCTTTGGTGCGTGTATCGATAACTTCGAAGATCAATTGGCTGATAATAACAGTTAACGTGATTTTTAATGCTCGCCTTTTCCTCAAATAGTTAGTCATACAAAGCATTCAATTTCTTGGTTGAAAAATACAAAGATTCCGTTGTGTATGCAATTGGTGCTTATAGTATCAACACCATAAGTCACTGATGTAATGCACGACCATCAAGTCTTGAGTTTACTAAAACAACTATAAGAGGTGACCAATCAAACTACTAAGGATTTTCAAGCATAAAATGTAAAAGATACTGTGATGTCATTGCAATAGCACTATACTCAAATTCTTCAAGGCCATAACTCATTGGTGGGAGTAAAATATGGTAAATTTAGAGGCAACTACATTAAAACGACACAAAATCCTGAGCTTTTTCCTACGGTACAGTTGTGTAGCTTTCATATAAACAATTGATCACCAGAGAGTAGCAAGGATTGAATGAAAGATGATTCAGTTTAGCTTCAACTAACAAAGTGAAAAGGATGAGGGAGGTGGTTAATATTTCGTGGACGGACTATAATCAGCACATACCTATTGAATTAAGTAGAGATTGTTGTGGAACAGTGCCACCAGATCTGGTTGGCTGTTTAGTTTCTGTCTGCTGCTTGCTTCTCATTGAGGCGGCTGACGCAGCCCTATCGGATAAATATAAACTTTCAAATCCAATAAACAGCTGTATATACCAACTACAATGACGATGCCTACCATGAGAAGTGAATAAGACATCTTGACAGCAATATAGTTTGAAGAGAAATAACTGAACTAAAACAGGAAGAAATAAAAATAAACTAGGAAGACTAAATCGGCATACTTGGTGATTATCATTCAGAATAGACCACTCTATTTTAATCAGGAGTTAATTATTCGTGAAATACAACTTGTCATAGTTATGTGACTAGTTATCTACTACTAAAAAATACCTGCAGCCTACTTTTTAAAACTTTCTTATGAAAACAAGCCTACTGCAAATATAATTATGAATGTATAGTGAACATATACGGTTACTAATGAATTTAGGACTAATGGATGCTGTCCACCAATAAGAGCGATATTAGGTCACAATCTTTACTATAATAAGAGCCGCGCTATGTCCGTCCGATGCCACACTCAGATATAACCTCCTAAGAGGTAAAGAAAATAAACTGCTTTCAACAGGTTTCGAACTTACAACTTTAGGCTTCTTAAACCAACGCTTCACCACCTCTGCCGAACGGACGCCTTGCCATGTTTTGGAATAATGGTGCGAATACTTATTACATGTGATCACTTACGGCACGCAGGACTGTCAGGGTACTAGTTATAATAGTCTAAAAACCAGTCAAGTATTACTTGAATTATTTGCATCAAACTTGCGTAAATATTACACAGACAACGCATATTAAGTCTCACATTTTAGTTCTCCTACACAGACAACGCATATTAAGTCTCACACTTTAGTTGTTCTACACAGACAACGCATATTAAGTCTCACACTTTAGTTGTTCTACACAGACAACGCATATTAAGTCTCACACTTTAGTTGTTCTACACAGACAACGCATATTAAGTCTCACACTTTAGTTGTTCTACACAGACAACGCATATTAAGTCTCACACTTTAGTTGTTCTACACAGACAACGCATATTAAGTCTCACACTTTAGTTGTTCTACACAGACAACGCATATTAAGTCTCACACTTTAGTTCTCCTACACAGACAACGCATATTAAGTCTCACACTTTAGTTGTTCTACACAGACAACGCATATTAAGTCTCACACTTTAGTTGTTCTACACAGACAACACATATTAAGTCTCACACTTTAGTTGTCCTACACAGACAACGCATATTAAGTCTCACACTTTAGTTGTCCTACACAGACAACGCATATTAAGTCTCACACTTTAGTTGTACTACACAGACAACACATATTAAGTCTCACACTTTAGTTGTCCTACACAGACAACACATATTAAGTCTCACACTTTAGTTGTTCTACACAGACAACACATATTAAGTCTCACACTTTAGTTGTCCTACACAGACAACGCATATTAAGTCTCACACTTTAGTTGTCCTACACAGACAACGCATATTAAGTCTCACACTTTAGTTGTTCTACACAGACAACGCATATTAAGTCTCACACTTTAGTTGTCCTACACAGACAACGCATATTAAGTCTCACACTTTAGTTGTCCTACACAGACAACGCATATTAAGTCTCACACTTTAGTTGTCCTACACAGACAACGCATATTAAGTCTCACACTTTAGTTGTCCTACACAGACAACACATATTAAGTCTCACACTTTAGTTGTCCTACACAGACAACACATATTAAGTCTCACATTTTAGTTGTCCTACACAGACAACGCATATTAAGTCTCACACTTTAGTTGTCCTACACAGACAACGCATATTAAGTCTCACACTTTAGTTGTCCTACACAGACAACGCATATTAAGTCTCACACTTTAGTTGTCCTACACAGACAACACATATTAAGTCTCACACTTTAGTTGTCCTACACAGACAACACATATTAAGTCTCACACTTTAGTTGTTCTACACAGACAACACATATTAAGTCTCACACTTTAGTTGTCCTACACAGACAACGCATATTAAGTCTCACATTTTAGTTGTTCTACACAGACAACACATATTAAGTCTCACACTTTAGTTGTCCTACACAGACAACGCATATTAAGTCTCACACTTTAGTTGTACTACACAGACAACGCATATTAAGTCTCACATTTTAGTTGTCCTACACAGACAACGCATATTAAGTCTCACACTTTAGTTGTCCTACACAGACAACACATATTAAGTCTCACACTTTAGTTGTCCTACACAGACAACACATATTAAGTCTCACACTTTAGTTGTTCTACACAGACAACACATATTAAGTCTCACACTTTAGTTGTCCTACACAGACAACGCATATTAAGTCTCACATTTTAGTTGTTCTACACAGACAACACATATTAAGTCTCACACTTTAGTTGTCCTACACAGACAACGCATATTAAGTCTCACATTTTAGTTGTCCTACACAGACAACGCATATTAAGTCTCACACTTTAGTTGTACTACACAGACAACACATATTAAGTCTCACACTTTAGTTGTCCTACACAGACAACACATATTAAGTCTCACACTTTAGTTGTTCTACACAGACAACACATATTAAGTCTCACACTTTAGTTGTCCTACACAGACAACACATATTAAGTCTCACACTTTAGTTGTCCTACACAGACAACACATATTAAGTCTCACACTTTAGTTGTTCTACACAGACAACACATATTAAGTCTCACACTTTAGTTGTCCTACACAGACAACGCATATTAAGTCTCACATTTTAGTTGTTCTACACAGACAACACATATTAAGTCTCACACTTTAGTTGTCCTACACAGACAACGCATATTAAGTCTCACACTTTAGTTGTCCTACACAGACAACGCATATTAAGTCTCACACTTTAGTTGTACTACACAGACAACACATATTAAGTCTCACATTTTAGTTGTTCTACACAGACAACGCATATTAAGTCTCACACTTTAGTTGTCCTACACAGACAACGCATATTAAGTCTCACATTTTAGTTGTTCTACACAGACAACACATATTAAGTCTCACATTTTAGTTGTTCTATACAGACAACGCATATTAAGTCTCACATTTTAGTTGTTCTACACAGACAACGCATATTAAGTCTCACACTTTAGTTGTTCTACACAGACAACGCATATTAAGTCTCACATTTTAGTTGTCCTACACAGACAACACATATTAAGTCTCACACTTTAGTTGTCCTACACAGACAACGCATATTAAGTCTCACACTTTAGTTGTTCTACACAGACAACGCATATTAAGTCTCACACTTTAGTTGTTCTACACAGACAACGCATATTAAGTCTCACACTTTAGTTGTTCTACACAGACAACACATATTAAGTCTCACACTTTAGTTGTTCTACACAGACAACGCATATTAAGTCTCACACTTTAGTTGTCCTACACAGACAACGCATATTAAGTCTCACACTTTAGTTGTCCTACACAGACAACGCATATTAAGTCTCACACTTTAGTTGTTCTACACAGACAACGCATATTAAGTCTCACACTTTAGTTGTCCTACACAGACAACGCATATTAAGTCTCACACTTTAGTTGTCCTACACAGACAACGCATATTAAGTCTCACACTTTAGTTGTTCTACACAGACAACACATATTAAGTCTCACACTTTAGTTGTTCTACACAGACAACGCATATTAAGTCTCACACTTTAGTTGTTCTACACAGACAACACATATTAAGTCTCACACTTTAGTTGTTCTACACAGACAACGCATATTAAGTCTCACACTTTAGTTGTTCTACACAGACAACGCATATTAAGTCTCACACTTTAGTTGTCCTACACAGACAACGCATATTAAGTCTCACACTTTAGTTGTTCTACACAGACAACGCATATTAAGTCTCACACTTTAGTTGTACTACACAGACAACGCATATTAAGTCTCACACTTTAGTTGTACTACACAGACAACGCATATTAAGTCTCACACTTTAGTTGTTCTACACAGACAACGCATATTAAGTCTCACACTTTAGTTGTCCTACACAGACAACGCATATTAAGTCTCACACTTTAGTTGTACTACACAGACAACGCATATTAAGTCTCACACTTTAGTTGTTCTACACAGACAACGCATATTAAGTCTCACACTTTAGTTGTCCTACACAGACAACGCATATTAAGTCTCACACTTTAGTTGTTCTACACAGACAACGCATATTAAGTCTCACACTTTAGTTGTCCTACACAGACAACACATATTAAGTCTCACACTTTAGTTGTCCTACACAGACAACGCATATTAAGTCTCACATTTTAGTTGTCCTACACAGACAACGCATATTAAGTCTCACACTTTAGTTGTCCTACACAGACAACGCATATTAAGTCTCACATTTTAGTTGTCCTACACAGACAACGCATATTAAGTCTCACACTTTAGTTGTCCTACACAGACAACGCATATTAAGTCTCACACTTTAGTTGTCCTACACAGACAACACATATTAAGTCTCACACTTTAGTTGTTCTACACAGACAACGCATATTAAGTCTCACACTTTAGTTGTCCTACACAGACAACACATATTAAGTCTCACACTTTAGTTGTTCTACACAGACAACACATATTAAGTCTCACACTTTAGTTGTCCTACACAGACAACGCATATTAAGTCTCACATTTTAGTTGTCCTACACAGACAACGCATATTAAGTCTCACACTTTAGTTGTCCTACACAGACAACGCATATTAAGTCTCACATTTTAGTTGTCCTACACAGACAACGCATATTAAGTCTCACACTTTAGTTGTCCTACACAGACAACACATATTAAGTCTCACACTTTAGTTGTCCTACACAGACAATGCATATTAAGTCTCACACTTTAGTTGTTCTACACAGACAACGCATATTAAGTCTCACACTTTAGTTGTCCTACACAGACAACGCATATTAAGTCTCACACTTTAGTTGTTCTACACAGACAACGCATATTAAGTCTCACACTTTAGTTGTTCTACACAGACAACGCATATTAAGTCTCACACTTTAGTTGTTCTACACAGACAACGCATATTAAGTCTCACACTTTAGTTGTCCTACACAGACAACACATATTAAGTCTCACACTTTAGTTGTTCTACACACATGAAAATAGCTAACTTTGTCAATTTATATACAGTAAGTGCTCTTACAACATAAATAATCCATTCCAGTAACATTTACGTTATAGGGATTTTACATTATAAGAACAGTAAAATACATGTAAACTGCCTAATCTGTTCTAAGATCTTTCCAAACAGGTAACATGCCTTTGGGCATACAAAAAGGAAAAACTTGACTTAATGTTTTTAATTTGCGCGCTGTACCATGACTGCAGCATTATTGTTTTGCATCGACAACTTTTCTCCTTTTTATGATCAATATCACTGGTTTTTTAGACCATTATTTGTTGTGATTTTACAATAACTTGATGGAATGTACACATCTTTGACGTTCATTTACAACGATTTGCCTATTTTTCTAAACAGCAAAGTGTACACTACAAAGTAAAACTAATAACAAATATTTTATATGTCTACAATAAAGCAAAACAACAAAATATTTTACAAATGCAGTACTACTTGTTCGTCATCTATCTGTATCTAGGGGTCAAGGTTGTGATAAAATAGAACTTTTGACGATACTCCAACTCGTGACATTCAGATTGGTAGACCGACACTGTAACACCTGCACCGATAGATCGCCTTTGTATTTATGAACAATGCGCAGCTACTCCATTCTCTGTTTTGTCGACACATATTGTGATGATGATTGCTGCAAAAGTTGTATATATAGGACATACAACGCTATACGCACGCCGATTTCTCTTTTGCAAGTGCGGCGAGATGGATTAACGTTCAAATCGAATATGAGAACTCACCCAACTTGGGACTTTACGTTATATGGAATTTTTTACGTAGTACAGCAAGCAAAAACTTGGCATATATTTTTTACGCTATTTGAAATTTACGTTATAGGAGTGTCTACTGTATCTGATTATCCACAGCATTGCGGAGGCAGTAAAAATAATCCGTAGTCGGCAGCATCTAAGAGCCCATTGCATAAAACCCAAACAAAGGGAGACAAATCCATAATTAATATTGGCATCTATCAAGGTATAACAATGTTGTTACTGCGCTAAATTTGTAAAATTCTCATGTCACCTTCTTTAAGGACTTGTAGTTTTGAATTGTGACATCCATCAGACAAAGTGGCAATCCATCCTTTAATGTTTTATGGCATTTGAAGCCAAAATACTGTTGGACTGCAAACTGCTGAAGACAAACTGCTTAAGTGACAAATGCTCACATAGATCTAGCGGATGCTGGACTATTAGATCGAGATCCTGTGCACTCGTGATCATTCTCATGTCTATGCTTTAGACAGTAGTTCTTGGAACACCTGTCACACCTGACACTCACCATCTCCTTCACCTTGCAGCCCTTCTTGCTGCACCTGTTCGTGTAGACCTGCAAGTGTGACAACATGATTGTCAGATCCATTAGTTATACTACCTGGACTCGCAGCAAAATATGACATATATATGAGTACTACACGAATGCCCGGCATTGCACCGGTAAGTAAAAAATATTCTGCACAGAAAATTGATATATAATCAACATATACAACATGTACCATTCTAACCTTTAAATGAAAGTATTTGTTTATTTCCGTGTAAGTCCAACCAATGCATAACGTAATGCATAACGTATCTCAAAGCTGGGGCATTGCTTAAACTGGTTGTTGAAAAACATTTCTCACGCTACTTTTACAACTGCTTATAAACAGTTGCAAGTAATGTAGTTGTCATTGTCTAAGTTCCTTTATCCAATGTATTTTAGGAACTTAAGCTAGTCTAAATCTTGACTTTAATAAGAGCTGCGTCCGTCGTTAGGTCTGGGCTTTTAAAAAACTTTGCGCATCACAGGAAACGAACCCATATATTCAGCAGATGCACATGCGTGAAGCCAAGCGTACTACCACGAAGCCGCACAGCCAGCTTGCCATGGCTTGGAATAATTGTAGTTATAATCGTTACAGGTCATGATCTCTCACGCAATCATGATCTTTAGCGTAGTAACCAAAGAAGTAGTCCATAATATGGCAAGGTGGCAGCGTGACATATTGATTAACCTGGAGGTTTGCAAAAGCAGTGTTTCCAAGTTCAATTATAGTGCGAAGCTGTTGTTTGTGCATATTTTATCTCCATAACTGGAAATTTTGGACAGAATAACCAACAAATAATACCAATTTCTTCTTCGAGACTTCAGTAAGTGGCCAATGAAAAATGGTTTGAAGGAAGAGTGTAAAATAACTCCGCATGCATATTTGATAATACAATAAACTATTAAAAGTACCAACCCGATTTTGGATTTTTACCAAAAGAAAATTTTCAAAAAATTACTCAAGTGATTAATTGTAGTGGTTTGATTTTATCAGTTGATGTGCCATGCTGTTAGCAGTATGAACACCACACTGCTCACTCACTGATAAAATACTAACATTTCATGAAGCAGAGGTAGTAAGCCGCACTAGGAATAAGGATGACAGATTGTGCATATGCAATTTAATAATCAATACATTGTTCATCCAAGTGCAATAAAATTACCTTAAGGAAATGTGTCTAAAAAATCATCACCTTGTGAAAGGAGGTCAGAAAAGCCTCACCATAGTAGCAAAAACTGCTTAGCATTACTTACTATTCGTTATTGAATTTTATGAACATAAACAAAGCCAATGGAAAGCTAAATTCAGTTCTGGTTATGATTTACCTTCCTCCGCTCCTTAGCTGGGTCGGACTGACAGTCAGCGTCGATGTGAGCTCCTACTTTAACGTCAGCGACTTCACCGGGCTTAAGAGGAATGGGTTTGTTACAGAGCGGACAAACTGGGACCTGCTTATCTTTTTTATATGATTCTGAGCAAGAATGGCTAGAATATTGGATGTGGTCCTTGCTTAAAAACAGAACAACAAAAGTATTAGAAATAAGAAAACCTCATCTAAAATGCAGCTGAAATAAACTAGACAATCCTAATATCATAAAAGAGAAAAAGGCATGTTCCCAACATTCAACATTTTGAATAAAAAAATGTTATTCATGATAAACACAGAATAAAACCAAATCTTAATTCTTAAAGAAGTTGTGCATACACAGAACGTTTTAAATCTAACAGAGTCCAGCATAATATATCTTACAAATTCCAAAAAACACACTGAAATCATGATGACAGAAGGTGCAGATGAAATTTAATTGCCAATGTATAAGTTCACCAAAGTACAAGAAAATAGTTTAGGATTTGCATCTAAAAAATCTTTACCTCATGAATGGTCGGAAGCGCCTCACCATAATAGCAAAAACTACCTAATTTGATCCATTACTATTGAATTCCAAAATTCACTCCGCAAAAATATGTAATGAGTTTGAAGAAAGCTTGAAACAGATATTCCGACATAGGAGGGTTCAAATAAACACAACCATTTATATATATCTTCTTGAAGCTAAAACCTTTTTATATACATAAATGCCCTGGTCAATATTGTAAAAAACTATTTGTTCGCCACAGCATGGTTTAGACTAAGATACATACCAAAAGATGAGAGCGCACGCATCACACCTCATAGGTAAAAAATCTACAAAAAAACAATATGACAAACTAAATTAAGCCTTTAATCTCTGATTACAGTTGGTCAGAAAAATAGTTCACTTCAGGCGATAGGCAAACTACATCAGGAAGAAGCTAGAATGAATGCACAAAAGTATTTTACAGCTACGGCTAAGTAAACAGTCAAATAGGGAAATATATTTATTATACAATGGATATAGTAAAGAAGGCTATGAGAAACACACGATCATTTCATTACATGAACTAGGATATGAGTTTGGTAATTACAGTGCACAATTAAAAATTTCTAGGACAACACAAAATCGCAAGTTAATACGAAACACATCATCGCAATTTAATACGGCCGCTCTTTATAGTATTTAAATTCAATGTTGGCTATGAGAATATAAAAAATGGTTTTTTAGTTTCAGTTTATATTCTAGAGCACAACCACCAGTAATACCCGAGCATGCACACCCTCTATTACACGACGATTAATGCCTCAAATCCTTTGATTGTGAAATTTCCTTCCAATCAAAAATTTGAAAGAAAAAAAGATACCAGTGCGTCTGAAGGTGCTTCCTAACATCTCAATAATTTATATTTCATATCACTAAAGAAATGTATTGAGCTACCAACTCTTAATAGCCTTATAACAATGAAAGCTAGCCTATGTTCAATGTTCACTGCCAATCTATATATAAATCTCAAAGTTTGTCGTCGTCGTTTGTTGTCGGTCCAGCTATAGCGATTATAATCTAGCAGTGAAAAACCCATATTGCAGAAAATTTGACTTCGGAACCTCCCATTCACAAGACAACAAGCCAACTCATTAAGCTACACGGGATGCAATGAATTCTTTTGGCGATATGAGTCATTATCTGGGTTAAAATACGCATAGCGACTGTGCATTATGCGCAACATCACTAAAGCTTGCTCTCACACCTCTTATTAGTAAGTTTAGAAATAGGTATACTAGCTTACTCGAATTAGCCAATGGCAACTACATTACCTACCATTGTTTATAAACTGTCTTTTAATACCCGTGCAACGCTGGACAATCGGCTAGTCTTTACTATAATAAGAGCGCTGTCAGAGCCTATCCAAAGCCACGCGAAAAGCATTAGGAAAAAGATTACACCGCATAAGAATCTAACCCAGATATTCTAACTCTCAGCCAATCGCGCTACCAACTGCACCAGCAGTTGGTAGCGTGAATCAATCAGCTTGAAATGATGGACACATAATAATCATTAATAGAATAGTTATGCACGTATGTACTTATTACACATGATGATCTGTCACGGAGCACGAGACTGCCAGCAGACTAATCACTAATAAAATCGAGCATATACTCAATGCTTGCCCAAATGAAAGTCTGTGATGAAAGGGTTTCATGCGGCTAGTTTTGCGAAAACTAATTCTCTGAAGTTTGTTGATGAAAAATGTTTGTAACCAACACACTATTTCTTTGAGAAGAATATGAAAAACTATGTATAAGCCAATTACAAGTGTCAACCTCCACCTATGTTCTAATTTTACAGATCACTAGTGCATCATGACTTACTTCTACATACCGGATAATTAATATTTAGGTAACAATAATGTAGAGAAAGTGATTGAGATGCAGCTTAAGTGCAGAGAGTTTAAGTTTATTGAGAAAAAGCTAAAATTTACCTTTAAAACGTTCCTTTAATGTTGCTTTTGAGACCAAGAAAAGCAATTCCCCAATAACCCGATAAAAGCTTTCTCAGAAAAACATTGAGCAACATCCGCTGGTCTTGTGTTTAAAAAACTAGCCTTCCTCATTAAATAATCCAGATTAATGCGACCTCAAGGAACAGACTACACAAGATACCTTGTTAAAAACTACACAATTTATTCTTTGAAAACCATTTCTATTTAATACTGCTTTGTATTTGTCCTAGTAAAACAAGTGCTGTTCAAGCGTTTAATATGACTGGCAAGTGCCAGCCAGCCAAAGTCTCTGCCACAGAAATGTCTGTGTAGTTTAATGACAATATTAGATTAATGCTGTCATAATATAATGCCATCATATAGGTAATTATGCTGTGTTCATAAAAGTACGTTGTTGCCACTTAGTAAACTGTCATCGACCTACAGAATAAAGACAGTACTTAGCCTTTAATGACAAAATGATAAGCTTCGGAGTGTCTACCATCTAACAAAAATTTTATTTTAGCCTTTATTAAATGTTCCTAAAATTTCTAAAGTTTTTCTAAATTTCAAACACTAATGAAGTCTTTTGTTTTTTTTTACCATCAAGTCCATACATATCTAACAGTTTACAATTTATACCACTGTTTATCAATATATTAAACAACAACATTTGGCTTCTTATTTATACGTCTACAATAAATAACATGCAAAAATGGACAACCTACTGAGTTAATAAAATCAATGATATACAGCCCCCCAGGGGGGCTGTATATCATTCATAAAATAAATAGATATGAGACAATGGTAGCGTAGTGAATTTGGCTGATCAAAAACATAATTATTATTAACTTCTTACCTAGTTGCTTGCATATTCTGTTGGAGCAATTTGTTCCAAGTTCAGGGAACTCCATTTTACTAAAGGTAGTTAAGCTATAGGAAATCGGTACAGGAATTAGGTAAAACTATTATTCGGCAATATTGTAGGGTTCGACGACGATTACACTATAGCCTGAAATCTGTGACTCCCTTTTATATATATTGCAGATACATGACTTATCCCGTTATTTGTTCTCGGATGTTCCAGAACCTGCAGTTACACTTGAGCTCTTCTTCCACTGTAACTACGGTAGATTTTAATTTAATATAAGTTCCTTGGAGTGCAATAACAAAGAACGCACGTAAACGAGACAATAGACATCGGCAAAATAGTGACCATTATTTACCATATTTAATCATTATTCTACGTCAGTGAAAACAAATTTGTTGGGTATATAAACCGACTCTAGCGCCCCCTATGCTCAGTCAGCTTTTGATGGCCGACAAATTTTGTTCGTTCGAAAGTCTCTTCTCTCTAATTACAATAATCTGGTGGATATAACTGCTAAAGGGCTTCAATTCCTGTAAGACCTGTAGCAGCAGCAACACTGAATCTGCTAATAATGTTTTTTGTAGACCATTGAATGCCAATTGTAGGTAGTGCCCGTTATGATTATCGAAATAACAATGATACGACAGCAGCGCGTTCAGCTGTTATAACCACTTCTACAGCATGTTAATTCAGTTAAATATATGACTTGTGTTGTGTTAATAATATGGTTTTAAAGTATTGTGTTTTTGTGTACAAATCTATTATCATTGTTTCACTCATGATCGTCTGACATGCATGTATATATTACCAGCCGCCATCATTGTAAGGATTTATATACCATCAGTAAAAAAGAACGTGATTACGATTATGTGACAAGTTGCAGGCATTTTCACACTAAAAAAGTCATATCACAAAAAATGAAGAAGTTTTACGCCTAACTACGTTTATCTCTGATCGTTTGTCGTTACAGCTATCAACATATACAGTATATGGAGTAATAGACTGCGAAAATCAATGACAAATGTGTTTTTTAAAACGCCGATATACGTGCGTAAATATTTGTCATAGCTAGCTGAAGTAACAAAGAATGACAAAGGGACGTTCAAGCTTCTGCCTCAAAAGTTTCAAATTTATTGTAACATCTGATGAAGTGAGCGCAAAACATGCTAGATCTACCAAACATGTAAAACTTGAGATACGTGACAGAAAAGATTTCCAACTTGTGATTGATGAGTTTTATAAAGAATTTTCAAAATATGATAGATAGAGCACCAATTATCCAACTCCTTTTTCGTTGTTGAAAAGCAGTGCATATCCCAAATCAACAAGTATGTCTTTGTACATAGTTGAATTCATTGCAAACTGTAAAAAGCTGATGGGCTTCTTATGAATTCTTGGCAACAATAATGTAGTATTTTATAGATAATTTTAATGATTCATTTTATGTTAGTTTTAATTTTTGGATATTGCATAGTTAGCGACTCTTTTCATTTCATTTAATTGTTTTGTACTCTCAAAATTCACAAGTTTCATATAACATGTATTTGCTACCTATTAATAGACCAAAACTGTTATCGCGTCCAATGCTTGCTTTAGTATGTACAACTGCTAAAAATAAAGTTTTAACATATCAGAGCGCTCTACCATAAGCACTCTTTATATTGTTTATTAAATGCATACATTTTAAATACTTCACACTTTGCACTGTAGCATTGGTCAGCAGCTAAAAGCTGCTGCTCCAGGCTTTGTTAATCAACAAAGTCTCGGGTCAAGTCTACAGCCATATGCAGCTTGCATGTGGTGTATATGCTGACACCACATTTGGGCATAGAGAGGGCTCCAAATCTATTTTGAGTTGAACAAAATATTTATGACTAGACAATCATTTATTAAAAAAGTCCTTTAAATCAATTTTGGATTATGTCATTGAGAGGTTTTTGAATAATCTCATGACACCTTGCCGTGTGAAGTGTTATGGCAAAGTGTTAACACACCACCATAATTTTACAATTTAATACCTACTATATGATAATATGATGTATTGATGGTGTGCAAACTACCCATGGATTGTTGTCTATCATATTAAGTTGTAAAATAACGTATTTTCCTTTCATTCCTTGTGTTCTATGTTGTTTTCAGTATTTGGCAATCTCTACAAATTATTCTTTTACTTCAACAAAATTTTGACCTGTTATTAAGTATAGGTATGTATACTGAAAAAATAGGTCAATTTATTTAGAACTGTTTTAGTGTAGCAAAGGAAAAGCTTATTGCCACTTGTTTGGTTGGGCACCCACCCGACTGAAAACAAGATGTCAACCAACGCACTGACTGCTGATTCTAAAGCCCCAGTGCGCGATGTCAAGCGGGTGCAATTTGGCATTCTCTCTCCAGATGAACTTGTGAGTAGGTCTTTTCTGCCTTCCTAAGTTTCTTGTCATTTTTAATGCCATTATTGTAAACAATTTTGCATTATATTTGCAGCGTCAAATGTCTGTCACGGAAGGTGGCATAAAATATCCCGAGACGATGGAAGGAGGGCGGCCTAAGATTGGTGGTTTAAATGACCCAAGGCAAGGTACAGTTGACCGACACTCCAGGTGAGTTCAGAGTGACACTATAATTCATGTCTCCTTTTCTTCACCCGACTTTCTTGCACCTCACATTACATTGAAATAAATGTGTCTTTTTTAGATGTATGACCTGCGCTGGAACTATGACAGAATGTCCCGGCCACTTTGGCCATATAGATCTTGCCAAGCCTGTTTACCATATTGGATTCCTGACAAAAACTATAAAGATTTTACGCTGTGTTTGTTTCTACTGTTCCAAATTACGCATTGATCCGGTTAGTAGATCTTCATTTTCTATGTTCTATGTCCATGAGCATCATCATCTAGCTCAATTTATTACATGTTTGGGGATATAGCTTGTTTCACCTCTTGAGTAGTTAAATGTGAAGACATTTGTACCAAAGATGGCTCTTTCGTTCCTGTGTGCTTCCGTACTTGCAATATGCTAACTAACCTCTCTAATTTGTCAAATCTTTAGTTTTGTACAGTGTCCATGGTTATAGGCAATCATCATGTTTATTAGCAAATGCATTGCATTTTCAGACTGGAGCAAATGTGAAAAGCGTAATGAGCAAGACAAAGCAGCACCCGCGGAAGCGACTTGCCACCATTTATGATCTTTGCAAGTCAAAGAAAATGTGTGAGGGAGGTGACGAGTTTGACAAGGAGAATCAAGGGGATGACAACGCAGATAAGAAAAAGGTTTCTATATTTTTCAGTTTTACCAAAAGTCATGCGAGTGGTTGTACCCATATTTTAATGCAATTTGTTTTCAAGACACAAGGTCTGTATCTTTTAGTCACACGGTGGTTGTGGAAGGTTTCAGCCAACCATTCGTAGAGCTGGTCTCGAACTCACTGCTGAATGGAAGCAAGTGAACGAAGAAACACAAGAAAAAAAGATAGTGCTCACAGCTGAGCGAGTGCATGAAATATTTAAACGAATATCAGGTTAGTGATCTAGTTTTTGATCATGATCATCTCTATGCGTGCATTTTGGATCTCCTTAAACGTGCGACATTCTGCTGTTTGACTGTTAGCAGCATAGAGCCAGCTCTAAAGATATAGTTGAAAGGATGAAAATCTCAATGACTGATAAGGATGTTCAGACATGTTGTCTTTGAGCGTTCTATGAAACAGGAACGGATATCTGATCAACTATGCAAAACTTGTACGATATGTCGGTTACAATTTTTTGCAGAGGATAGTCACATGTTAGCACACTAAGATGTTTTTTGTAGAGGAAGAAATAATTGTTTTGGGATTGCACCCAAAATTTGCCCGGCCAGATTGGATGTTGGTTACAGTTCTACCTGTTCCACCACTCTCTGTGCGCCCAGCTGTTGTCATGGCTGGTTCAGCCAAGAATCAGGTAGATGTCTTGTTGTACCTTGCTGTATGCTGTTGTTTACTGTTCATTATCACGGATTGTTTACTAATATAATTAATAATATATAATTCATATGTTTAGTGTCTACTAAAGTTGTGTTATTCATTTTACCAAATTCAGGATGACTTGACACACAAGCTCGCTGACATAGTCAAGGCCAACAATAACCTTGCGAGGAATGAGCAAAATGGTGCTGCTGCTCATATTATCGCAGAGGATGTCAAGTTGCTCCAGTACCACGTTTCCACATTCACTGACAATGACATTCCAGGTATGCTCTCTCTCCTTGTTCACACTCTCCGTAGCACAATGCTAGTTGAGAGTGTATGTCTGAACTAAAGCTTCGCGAGATGCCGATTTAATTGTTTGGTGGCAATTTTTTTAAGGTAGATAATTTGAAATTCGTCACTATTTATGGAGATATCGCCGATCGTATAAATGATATAATCGTGTAATGTCAATCGTGGCTTAATATATTATCTCACATCTGATTATTTTCAGAATGGATGATACTGGAATGCACAGGCCTTCTAGTCTTATAATAAGCTCATTTTATGATTTTCTACATACACGGGCATTCATGAAATAAATGTTTCTAATTATCACGAACAAAACTTTTTTTTTCCAAGTGGAAATACAAAAAAAATTAACGAAGGTTTACAAGTTTTTTACATATTAATAATATTGCAATAAATTGCGAATATTTTATTTGCAATATCAAATCATCTGATGATTTTTGGAAATCGTGAAGGTCTAGTGGGAACTTGGCCTATATTATTCAATGTGCAAATGTAATTCAGTGTAAACATTGAGCATAGAATTCATGATGTCCCTCTTTTGAAGCTTCTAATCGATGGATGGTTGTGTATAATCAGGTCTACCAAAGGCGGTGCAGAAGTCGGGTAGGCCGCTGAAAGCGGTGAAGGCAAGGCTAAAGGGTAAGGAGGGTCGAGTAAGAGGGAACCTTATGGGCAAGAGAGTCGACTTCTCTGCTCGAACAGTCATCACTCCTGACCCCAACCTCAGGATCGATCAGGTAAGTATCAGTTTTTCTTTTTGGCATCTTTGCATTAGACATCAGTATGCTTTTGTGCATAGAGTTTTTGGTCTACTTCAGGTGGGAGTACCAAGATCTATAGCACAGAACATGACCTTCCCTGAGATAGTCACTCCTTTCAACCTTGAGAAGCTTCAGGAGCTAGTGGCAAGGGGTGACTCGCAGTACCCTGGCGCCAAGTATATCATAAGAGACAACGGTGACCGCATTGATCTTAGGTATCATCCGAAGGTGAGTTTTATCACTCCCTAACTATCTGCAAGGGTGTCTTTCACGCTCCGGCTAAAGCAGTTGGTCATATTAAATGACACTCCATTATAGGCTTAATATATTATACATTATAATATAATAATACATTACAACTTAATAATACATTATAATATAATACATTATAGGCTTCTATCTATTGCTATTCGTGTAAAACAGCGCATACTAGTGCTGGGCAAGAATCATTTTACTCAATTAATAGATTATTGTTCTTTATTCAATCGAGAAGATTTGGAGTAGGTTTGGAGTGCGTTTGACTTTTGTCGTCAGCTAAGCCTTGTTTTTCCTAAATGTACCCAATTTTTCACAGGTCCTTCAAAGAGTTTGTTATTGCGCATTCCCACAGGCTAATCTACTTTGATGTTTCTCACACTGTCTTTAGTGTGCCTTGGTGTTCCCTCCTGTTTTTGTATTCTTCTTGATAATTGCCTTCGCATCAACACTCTTTCTCTCGATGTACAAGTATTCTTTGTGTATTCTAATACAAACAAAATATTAAATCTTAGGACAAATCTTAAAATTATCAAATTCGTATTATTAACGGATTAATATAAAAGTCCACATGATGATAGTGACTTTTTATTATGAGTTATTCACTCAGCAACCGTCTTAGCTGTGAAGGATATCAAACCAGGTGCCCTTCAATAACTAAAATCTGAAAATCATGAACTCAAAAATATGCACTATTTTTTATAAATGTGAGAACTTTGCCAAGCACTACATCATTACTAGAGATGAGATGCTTAGAAATTCACCTATTCGCTGACTCTCATCACTCATTTTTGCCAGGCTAGCGACCTTCACCTTGAGATTGGCTATAAAGTGGAAAGACACATGCAAGATGATGATGTAATCATATTTAACAGACAGCCCACCCTTCATAAAATGTCTATGATGGGACACAAGGCTAAGATACTGCCTTGGTCAACCTTCAGGCTCAACCTAAGGTTGGTGGTGCACATGGTAATGCATGTCCTGCTGTTTTATCTCTGCTATATGTGTTAATAGAATTGGTTGACTAGTTAGCTTCGTGTTACAGCTGCACGTCTCCGTACAATGCTGACTTTGATGGAGACGAGATGAACCTGCACTTGCCACAATCAATGGAGGCTCGTGCCGAGATTCTTCAGCTGGCCATGTCTCCGAGGATGATCATCACCCCTCAATCAAACAGGCCCGTCATGGGCATCATCCAGGATACACTTACAGCAGTCAGGAAAATGACCAAGCGAGATGTCTTTCTTACGAAGGTAAGACGAGCTGAAGGTAGTGGTGGATGACACTAATTAGTTTTTTTAGCATATATGCACCGGTAAAATTGGTTTAGTTGTTTCTGCATATTTCTTTTTTAGCAGAGTTTAGCTAGTTAATTTGAATTCTTGATCAGGTGTTGTCAGTTACTCGCACTCCTGGCAAACTCATTGTTTTTCCCGCATCAATGTGGCAGTCACCCTCTGTCCAGTTCCCGTCCCCCCTTCTGATTACACATATTTTTGAAATACTGTAGGAAGAAATGATGACCTTGCTCATGTTCTTACCGAAATGGGATGGCAGGATTCCTGTACCATCGATTCTCAAGCCGGTACCATTGTGGACTGGTAAACAGCTCTTCTCTCTCATAATCCCCGGCAGAGTAAATTGCATCAGAGCCCACGTTACTCATCCCGATGATGAGGACACAGGTCCATACAAGTGGATTTCTCCTGGTGACACAAAAGTACGTAAGCAATAGCTTCTTTTGGTTGTAAACATCCTCGTTGTACTACGGGCAAAGCTAGCGGAAAGGGAGGGTAAATAGTCACTGGGGTATCATAATTATTAATTTCAGCTCCGTTCTATGAAATGTTCAACTGCTAGCTTTGGTTTTAAATTGCTTCGTGACTGACTAGCTGGTGTCATTCTAGGTACTCGTGGAAGATGGCGAGTTGATCTCAGGAATTTTATGTAAAAAAACGCTTGGTGCGTCTGCTGGTTCCCTCTTGCACGTGGTAGCTCTCGAGCTAGGTCATGAGGACGCAGGACTTTTCTACAGTCATATCCAGACAGTGGTTAATGCCTGGCTCCTATATGAGGGACACAGCATCGGCATAGGGGACTGTATCGCTGACCAGGAGACATACATCAACATCAGAAAGGCTATTCGGAAGGCCAGGGTAAGATGACTCTATTGTATATTGTTTTCTTATGTAGTAGTTGCTTGAGTGTTAAGATTATATGTACTAATGGTTGGTTGCAGGCCGATGTGTTTGAGGTTATTGGAAAAGCGCACAATGATGAGCTGGAACCCACACCTGGTATGTTGTATATTTGTATATTTGTATTTTTATATATTGTTTTAATTCAGAGCAATCTATTCTGTTTCCGGATCTCTAGCAAGTATTTTATATTGTTCAACTTTTACACAAAAATGTTTCTTTTAGGTAACTCTCTTCGTCAGACATTTGAGAACCAGGTCAACAGAATATTGAATGACGCCAGAGATAAGACTGGATCACTCGCACAAAAATCTCTCTCAGAGTTTAACAACTTCAAAAACATGGTGGTGTCAGGTGCCAAAGGCTCCAAAATTAACATTTCACAGGTGAGACTGCTGTTGCTGAATATATCTCCTGTTTTAGAAAAAAATGTTGGAGAAGATACCATCAAGGTTGTGGTACAGAATTGCCTTGACTCACTTATCCTCAACGCTCCTTTTTTAAGGTCATCGCATGTGTGGGACAGCAGAACGTTGAAGGAAAGCGCATACCCTTTGGGTTTCGACACAGAACCCTCCCACACTTCATCAAGGATGACTACGGAGCTGAGTCTAGAGGGTTTGTTGAGAACTCCTACTTGGCTGGTCTTAATCCTACAGAGTTTTTCTTCCACGCCATGGGAGGACGAGAGGGGCTTATTGACACTGCAGTAAAGACAGCTGAGACTGGTTAGCAGTTTCCAGCCACTTTTCTGTCAGTTCACCAATTTGAATATTTTGAAAATACTTTTTGTACAACAATTGGCTTTGGTAGATGGTAGTTTGGAAGCCAGCGATGGTGTTGTTGAATGCTACTCTGCAGTAGGATGCCTTTGCTTTTTAGGCTGTTGAATGATTGGCTGATTGCAACCCTAAAGACTTGGTTCTAGCCAACTATCGGTTACTAGATCAAATGAATTTTTTAATTTGATTAGGAGAATCCAACATGTTAATTAGCCATTCTCACAAATGATTTCATGTTGTTTGTCTTTTCTAGGCTATATTCAACGGAGGCTCATTAAAGCTATGGAGTCGCTTTCTGTCCGATACGATGGCACCGTACGTAATCAGGTCGAGCAAGTTATTCAGCTTCGCTACGGGGAAGATGGTCTTGACGCTACCCACGTGGAGTTCCAAAGCATTCCAACTATCAAACCGAGTCAGCCCATCTTTGAAAAAAAGTTTAGATTTGATCCGACCAATGAGAGGTGAGATATTGATTGAAAAAACATTTGCCCCTTTTTCCCATCAATATTTACTTTGCTAAAGAGTCATTTTATATCATGGGCAGGCAACTCCGGAATGTGCTTGCTGAGGAGGTTATAAGAGACCTAGCAGGGGACACAACTGCTATCGAAGAACTAGAGGCTGAGTGGAGACAACTCTGTGATGACAGAACAGGCATGAGAGAGGTAGGAGTTATACCTGCATACATCTATTGTATTTAAACCTTACATTGTTTCTTTAAAATTATATTGACTGGTTAGCGATTGAAATATTATAGGACCTAGTTGTAAAACCCAATGAGGTTTACGTATTTGTCATTAAACCGTAAGCTCAGTTCTTGAGAGGTATAGCACATCCCATTTGCAGACTTAGATGCTAAAAACAATATCTTTTGAAAAACCTAACCCAGAGACTAGAGCTAGGAGCTATAACACCAGGATCTGTCATTCACAGACAAAAAGAGGCTTCTGGATATTATACTGAGATAGCTTGGATAAATTTGTTACTTTACGACTAACAACAAGTGACAGCACAGCGCATAACTACATTCAATACTGCTATCTATTTGCCACTTGCAGATATAAAGAATAAATACTCATACATTACTGAGATGTTCCTTTCCTTCAGTGTATTAGTGTGGTCTCACTTCGTCTTGTAGGTGTTTCCTAAAGGAGACATGCGAATTGTTCTTCCTTGTAACCTAGAGAGACTAATCTGGAACGCAAAGAAAATATTCCGTATCAACACCAGAAAAGCGACAGACCTCAATCCTGTGAGAGTTGTTGAGGGCATCAGGTGAGTACTAATAAACATCGGTAAATTGTTCAATCGTTCAATCTTCTCTACAAACATCTAGTGTTTAATTGTTGAACTCGATATCTGTGTGTATTTACATTATGCTGCTATAGAAACCATCTTGTTATGGATAGAAACAAGCCATAACCAATGATCTATTTTCTTCAGGAATCTGTGCTCCACATTCATGATTGTCAAGGGTGACGATCGGATATCTGTGCAGGCGAATGAAAATGCAACCATGTTGATGAAGTGTCTTGTTCGGTCAGTTCTCTGCTCGAGAAAGGTCATAGAGGAGCACAGGCTCTCAGCAGAGGCCTTCGAGTGGCTCATAGGTATGGTTTTTTATAAGATTATTTGCTACAGAGCTAAATATAAAACTGTACGTTGTTTATAGATGTAGTGAGACTCCCATTTCATGACCACACCAGCACCCCTCACTTTGTGTATTCTAAATTAATGGTGTTTCATTTCGATGACTGTTATCAGTCTGCAAGCTTGTTACTTCAATTTGTGGTTTTCTCAAGTCTTTGTAAATGAATGTTTCAGTTGTGTCTCCTGTATCGATGTTATGCTTTTCGCTTTTTCCACTTTAGGTGAGATAGAGACACGATTCCAACAAGCCCATGCTCATCCAGGTGAGATGGTCGGGGCGCTGGCTGCTCAGTCTCTTGGTGAGCCCGCAACTCAGATGACCCTTAACACTTTCCACTACGCCGGCGTCTCCGCTAAAAACGTAACACTGGGAGTGCCAAGGCTCAAGGAGATCATCAACATTAGTAAGAAACCAAAAACCCCTTCACTCACAGTCTTTCTTCAGGGCCAGGCTGCTCGCGACGCTGAGAAGGCTAAGGTAGCAGTTTATTCATTGACCTTAATGTTGTATGCTAAATATAGTAAACCTGATGTGTTTACTGTTGTTTTTAGAACCCCGCAATTGATTATATGGAATACAATAAACTCTTCTAAGAATACTCTCTCCAACACGTGAAGGTTTTAACATTAGTTGCAAATTTTGGAACCTATTCGCTTAATATGTCCCGGTTGCACAGGTTGGTTTTTGAGTGATTGGTGTGTAAGCGTTTTCTAGTTATGCTCATGCTTTATGTTAGCGCTTATCCCTTCATCCTATGGCTGCAGGATGTGCTCTGCAAGCTGGAGCACACAACTCTCCGAAAAGTTACAGCCAACACAGCCATCTATTATGATCCTGATCCAGAGAATACAGTCATCAGTGAGGATCAGGAGTTTGTTAATGTTTACTATGAGATGCCAGACTTTGATGTCGCTAAGATCTCTCCTTGGCTGCTGCGTATAGAGCTCGACAGGAAGAGAATGACTGACAAAAAGCTCACCATGGAACAGGTTAGCTCTCACTGCTTGTAATCTTCTGCTTTTTCCAATATAAATACCAGAAATATTGTCATAGGCTAGCCTACTAATGCCTCTGATTCTAATGGTGTTCATTGGCTATTGGTAAATTCAATCAGTGTTCTTTTCATTCTGCTATCTCAACTACTACAGTTGGCAATCAACACTTCTTTTGCCTGCACATACACATATTTATGACCTTGTTAAACATATCTTGTATGAAGGAACTATCTCTACTTATCTGTCTGTTGAAAAGGTGTCATTGCAATTTTTTGCTGCAGATTGCCGAGAAGATTACTGCTGGATTCGGTGAGGATCTCAATGTCATATTTAATGATGACAATGCAGAAAAATTGGTGCTTCGTATTCGAATCATGAATAATGATGAGGGGAAGATGGGAGATACAGACGAAGAGGTAAATACTAGCAATAGAGCAATTTTATTTTATAGTTGCTCAGGAAGTCTAGCTGAATTTTGGAGGGTTTAATTTTTTCAATATCAAATCGATGAAAGTGCTCTTTACGACGTTATATTCCAATGGGCATATATTCACAGGTAGTCGACAAAATGGAAGACGATGTATTCCTTCGGTGCATAGAAGCCAACATGCTGACAGACATGACATTGCAGGGTGTCGAACAGATTGCCAAGGTTTATATGCATCTCCCACGAGAGGAAAACAAGAAGAGGACAGTGGTGGGTGCACTTCGTTCACCTTACAGTTAGTGCAAAGCTGTGTAGGGTTTGCGGTGATAACCGTACCATTATTATTACACCTGCAGTTGCCTCCCATGTTTGACCCATGTTGTAGTTTATCATATACCATGCTGCTAAGTGAAACTTGATTAACTGGTGTGGATTATTCCGCTGCTTATACAGCCCACTGTGAGACAAACTTATATTCGGTCTCATTTTCTACACCTGCTCAATAGCGATTTTCTACACCTGCTCAATAGCGATTTTCTACACCCGCTCAATAGCGATTTTCTACACCTGCTCAATAGCGATTTTCTACACCCGCTCAATAGCGATTTTCTACACTTGCTCAATAGCGATTTTCTACATCCGCTCAATAGCGGTTTTTTTCAGTCAAATGCTATAAAAATTATTCAAAAGGTATAAAAGATCTGCTAAGGTAATTTTGCAAACTCATCTATTTCTTGCGATCAATGTACAGCCTAAAACTGTAATGGTACATTTTTACTTCTGAAATCTCGATATCCTCAGCAACCAATAAATTTGGTGAGTGATTCCACTATTTTTACACTATTTTTTTTATTCCAGATAACTCCAGATGGCAAGTACGAGTCCATCAGAGAGTGGATTCTTGAGACAGATGGTACAAGCCTGATGAGAGTTCTCTCCGAGCCCAGTGTTGATAAAGAGCGGTCAACCTCTAATGACATTGTAGAGATATTCTCTTGCCTCGGTATGTCATCAGAAAACAGGGCTCGTGCTAAGACATAGTATTGTGTAGAATGTCGTGGTCTTTACATAATCCCCCCCCCCCGCTATATTATACTTTGCCTATTACCAATTATAGGAATTGAGGCTGTGCGGAGGTCAATAGAAAAGGAGATGAACCATGTAATCTCATTTGATGGATCCTATGTCAACTACCGACACTTGTCACTCCTGTGTGACATTATGACATGCAAGGGTCATCTTATGGCTATCACTCGACACGGTATTAATCGGCAAGACACCGGCGCTCTTGCTCGTTGCTCTTTCGAGGAAACGGTTAGTTTAAATTTGCTCCTTCACATCAGGAATTTATTGCCATGCTGTACTCTCTTTAAATTGCTGCCACTAACAAGTTATAGTTTATACCAGGGGTGTCAAACTCATTTTCATCGAGGGCCACATCAGCGTAATGGCTGTCCTCAAAAGGCCAGATGTAACTTATAATTGTAATGAAATGTAATCGAATAATGTAAAATAACTTAAACTAGTCTTTGATATTAAATAACTTTATTACTTAAAGTTGCAAACAGAACAGTTGCACAGCAAAACATGCAGAACACTTGTTTTAAAAAAAAATCAGAAAAGTTACACAATACCCATCAACATGGGCATACTTTCAGTAAAATCAAAAATTGTGAGCTGCTAAGAACATGAATTTGTTTGCATACACACATTAAACCTGCAAACACTAAATAATTGCAACAGCAGCAACACAAAATCAATATGTAAGCAGCAAAAAAACAAAAAATTATTTGCTATTTGCTGAAACAAAGTTAGACTTGCAACAAAGAAATTACAAAATATACAGTGTTTGACTAAAATTAGTAATTTATTACATACAATACAAAGTTATGAATATTATTTATACATGTACAGTTAGTCATGAACATGAAAATCACGAAACAATAATTTCTAATTTTTTCTCACAAGTATTATCTTCAAAGCATAGCAAATCTACATCCCAATATAGCTCAAATAAACTGTCATAAACATGTTTCAAACAATAACAATATGTCCAGTAACTCTGTTCTTGACTTTTCAGACTTCAGGGGCCGCTCTAAGAATGAATATGATCCTATCGAGATTGAATGATAACTTTTGTCTGACTACGGTTGACAGCCTAAAAAGTGCATTTTTATTCGAGTGTAACGATTCAAATTGACATAATTAAAAGTTAGTAAAAACTTTGAAACATTAAAAATAATGTTTCAATTTGATTTATGCAGTCTTTCACTGTCTTACCCCTTCTGAATCTGCATATTTTTGGAGTTAAAAAGAATTGATCGCGAATGATAAATTTTAAAGTGACAGCGATGATTTTCGCTTCAGTTAGATGTCACAATGGGCGTAGTAATTTAGTTAAAACTTTTGCCAGAGAGATCATTGAGCCATATATGTACGTTTGTTTGATTGGCCAGAAATTTTTTTTCTGATTAATCAAAATTATTCTTATGTGATGTAAAAATAACAACACAAGGACTAGATAAATTTCAGAGGCAAGATAACTCGCGTTGGTGTGTGCCTAGCAACGTTATAAATAGGGGAGAATGAGTCTCGTGCGAATGAGTAATGAAGCCCTCGCGGGCCACATAAAATGAGGTGGCGGGCCACATGTGGCCCGCGGGCCATGTGTTTGACACCTGTGGTTTATACCATAGATATAATAATATAAGGTTTATTATATCTATGGTTTATACGGATAGCATCAATAAGATATTTATTGTGACAGCTTAATTCTCGATACTGCTGATGTCTCTTCAATTCATTAGTTACTCAGTAATGATAAGGCTTTACTGAAACCATTAATATCAACTTGTGATGAGTTATTTAGGGTAATGCCCCTTTTGTATTTCTCACCTCACAAGTACTGTTATCTACATAAACAGCTATAAAGGGCTGACTCGTACTTGCAGGTTGACGTATTGATGGAGGCATCTGCGCATGGAGAGGTTGATCCTGTGAAGGGTGTATCGGAATGTATTATGCTCGGTCAACTAGCTCGTCTTGGTACGGGCTCTTTTGATCTGCTCCTTGATGCAGAGAAATGCAAACATGGGATGGAGCTGCCTATGCCAAGCAGTATTATGGGTTTGTATTCATGGTAGCTGCTAATGGGTAAAGTCTGTATGTAGATGGTTGATCAAGTGTTATCCACTTTATGGTTATTGGTTCACCAAGTCCTGTTGCTGTTTTCTCATACGAATGAGTGAATGTTTGATTCTTTAGGCGGAGGTGGATTGTTCTTCAACGCTGGTTCCCCAAGTGCAGGCATGACACCTGGCATGACTCCGTGGTCACAAGGTGCCACACCGGCCTATGGTAGCGCCTCACCAGGCTTTGGCAGTGGCATGACACCCTACGCAGCTTCCTTCTCTCCATCTGCTCAAAGTGAGAGTGGTTTCTCCCCTGGCTGGAGTCCCAGCAGTCCAGGTGGAGCTATGTCTCCAGGGAGTCCTTATGGTGGAGCATCTCCTGGCTATAGTCCTACCAGCCCTGGTTATGATGCCTCTCCAGCTCAGAGCCCTGGTTACAGGTATGCGCTTTTGTTCTTTTGGTGCTTGTATGAATATCATGAATGGCGTTGCTGGTTGTATGCTAAACGTATTTATGTCTGTTGCAGCCCAGCAAGTCCTGGCTACAGCCCTACATCTCCAGGTTACTCTCCAACCAGCCCTGGATACTCGCCAGCCTCTCCTAAATACTCTCCAACTAGCCCAAGTTATTCCCCAACCAGCCCGAGCTATAGTCCAACGTCGCCGAGCTACAGCCCGACCTCTCCCAGCTACAGGTTAGACCCTCGACTTGGTACTTCCTTCGATTCTGTGCTTTTCTCGCATGCCTTGTATGTTCACTCATCTCGATATTTCATGCAGTAGAATCACTGTTAGGAAGAAGCTCGGAACCCAGTTTGCATTTGTTACCATGACCCTACGGAGTCGTCTTCTTTAATCATTAACACTTTTCAAGGCACTTCGGCTGGTTTTCTAAGCTTCACACTTGGATGTTTCTTTTCCAGTCCTACAAGTCCGAGCTACTCGCCTACAAGTCCATCATACAGTCCGACATCACCATCGTACAGTCCGACCTCTCCCAGCTATTCACCAACTAGCCCGAGCTACAGCCCTACCAGTCCGAGCTACAGTCCTACTTCTCCTAGCTACAGCCCAACCTCTCCCAGTTACAGTCCGACGAGTCCATCATACAGTCCGACTTCACCCAGTTATAGGTATGTCAATTCCGTAGACATCGGGTTAGTAGTTTTCACGCAGCACTGATGTTTCGTATTAGCGCATTGTTGTTATTGTTTGTTTACTGACAGCTACTATCTCTTGTAGTCCAACTTCACCGAGTTACTCACCGACGTCACCTTCCTATTCTCCAACTAGCCCTAGCTATTCACCGACCTCTCCTAGTTACTCACCGACCTCTCCTAGCTACAGCCCAACAAGCCCGAGCTACAGCCCCAGCAGTCCGCAGTATTCTCCGCAGAGTCCCTCCTACAGCCCATCAAGTCCCGCGTACAGCCCAACATCTCCAAGATATAGCCCAGCAAGTCCAGAGTACAGCCCAGCTTCGCCCAGCTACTCTCCATCTAGTCCACAGTACAGGTGAGCAGCAGCAACTGGTCCATGCAAATAGCGGATGGTGTTTGTTGTACTGGAGCACACATGCAAGGGTTTATGCATGCACATATCAGGGGTCAATTTTTGGGCAGACTTATCTAGTGTATCTGCTGCTTTTACCTGTGACCAGTTACTTGTTGTTTGGAAGCTTTTGAATTGAAGTAATGCCATACATGCCCAGACTCACCTGGAGTTCCTGACCATCTTTAACAACAAGTGCAGTTGATGAGTGCATTTAGTTTCAATATTTTGTAGCAAACTCTGACTTAGCTTTCAGGGAAATGTTATTTGAAAATACAGTAACCTGTAATATTGTATTACCAGTCCTCCAAGTCCTCAATACAGTCCAGCCTCCCCGAACTATTCACCATCGAGTCCGCAGTACTCGCCTACAAGTCCCACTTACTCTCCAAGTACTCCTACATACACACCAACCTCACCAGCCTATAGCCCGAGCAGCCCAAGTCATGACGATTAGAGGCTCGTCTCTGTCTATGCGCAACCATACTTTATGTACGTATAATCTTACATGCTTGATTTCTCTCTTTGTAAGCATATATAGGACTAATCATTATTGCATACTCATGTTTATCTCTTAAATTTTATTTTCTTATGCTATTTTTAAAAATTCAAGTATATTTTGTTTTAAACAGTATTTTAGTAAAAATTATATCTAGTATTGTTATGCTTAATTACTAATTATTACTTTTAATTCATTTTTGTAGATGCAGATCGGATTTCATCAATATCGATGATGCCTCTTGTACACTGCTACACGACAGCTGCCTGCTATGTTTATCATATCTATACATTTTCAAGCAAAGATTACATGTCAAAGCTGCTGTAGTTATGTTTACCAATGCTTGTGTTTATTCAAGCAATTAAAAACATGCTTGTGCATGCATTTCTCCTATTGGTTCATTGCCGACAAATATGTGATAAGCTTATCGCATAAAAATTTATCTCAACATTTTTGCTATTATTGCATATTTCATGAACATATTGTTATACAGAAAATAAAAACATCTGTACATACTGTAACAAATTTCATTTTTTTCGTAGTGTCACATTCATTGTTTGCTATCAAAAAGAACAGAATGTGCTGAGTATGTGACAACTATCAGCCTGTATATGAAAGTATTATGTTCATAACTATAGAAACAGAAACATGTTTGAACAGTGTATGGGTGAACAGAAAATAAGCAACTTATATGGTTGAAAGGATGAATTGTCGACCATTTCATTGTATGCTACACTTGTAAGTCGGCCCTACTTGATATCAATATTCGATAAGAAGTTGTCTTCTCTAAATTATAAATAAATTTCTAGTCCGATGGTGGCAGCAACACGCTTCGCTGTTTACGATTTTTATGAATGTGTACAATATTTGGCTATGCACTCCTAGAGCAATCGTCTAAACCCGGGAAAATGGCCGCTAACACAAAATTTGGAAAAATCGTCTGGTAAGGACTAGCGAATATTGCACGCTCTGGTAGAAGAAAGTCTATAAATTATTTGCCTGTACACGGCCTTTAAATAAAACGATACATTAGCAATAAAGTGAATAACTGTATTTACTAAACAATTTGATTATCCATAACGTATAAAATAATCGCACACAAGGTTTATTTTGTTGGGATCGAAGAAATGTGATGCGGGTATATTTGTGAGTTTGAGTGTAATTTCAAAAGCAATTATACATAGATGACCGTAATCTAAGTTCATGCCTTTTTCTGCGTAACACCTGTTTCGACTACATCTGTCAATCACGCTGGCGCGCCTTTTGTTGTAAATTGTTCAATGCCAGCAAATCTTGGAATGGAGCCAGGGAACAAATGTGATCATCAATATCTAGCGACAATTTATAAATGCTGCTCTATAAACCTGACGTATTTTATCTTTACCACAATAGGCCTTGAAAATACGGTAAAGGAATACAGTTTAATTATTTGTCTGCTTAGTTAAGTGTCTAAATAGAATTTATCTATATTACAATTGGGAACTCTCTCGTATTTATAAGCTGAAGGTAGTCTACATTCTAATTGAAAGATGAATTTAAACCTTAATCATCAGCCGCCTAGTAGTAAAATAAAAGCAAGTATAATAAAATGTTACAGTTTTAATATCAGGTATAAGGTTTTGTGTTTTCCTGTTTGAAACATGCACATTGCATGAGGATTTGTTGAATTACTGTACGGTGTTGCACGATGGACACTAGTCATACCTGCCAACTCTCACGTATTGAGTGTGAGACTCACGCAATTGCCCCATGCCTCACGCATCTCACGCAATTGCCCCCTTTACCCAAGCAACCCTGTTTTTGCCCCAATCTTCAAGTAGTAATCATATACTTACTACTAATAAACAACTATGTATAAACATATATGTGGCATTCTCATCTATCAATGACCTCCATGACATGTTGTTACCGTATGGAGTTATATTATCTTTCGCTGTGGTGTTTTTATACGCTATGAAAATTTACCCCACATCAAATCCTCACGTTTTCATTGCCCCCAAAATAGACTCTCACTCCTTTCCCCACTCCAAGGTTGGCAGGTCTGACACTAGTAATGTTTTGCTTCAGGTTTCATATTGCAACGTTTTCTGCTGCTAGAAGAATTAGATGAACAGGTGTTCTGTCATTTGTGTATATGTAGATTTTTAGATTAGATGCTGTTACAATATCAGAACGTGGTTTTGTTCTTGTAGTCGCTCACAAAGTTTGAGAGATTTATGTTTATATAAGATGTTTCTGTGTTCTATGTGTAATCTTTGTAGGCTGTGTTATCTAGTTGACTACTTTAATTTTATGTTTAGCATTCCATCGTCCGAATCGCACATTTAGTAAAGTTAATTACGGGCATAGAGTTTAATGCATACCATCTCTATCAGCATTTGTCCAATCATGAATATGCTTGAGTTGGTATCGCCATTTCGCTACTGATGTGGGTTCAGAGATTGTGAACATTGTTGGATGACTCATGTAAAGATAGGATTGCAACATATTTGACAGTACAAGTTTCTTCTGTACTTTTATACTGAGTCTTTTTCGTTATCTTCTAATTGTTATAACACTGATGTCATGGTCAGCACAATGCCCATCTCCCAATTTCTTCTTTTGAAGCCTTAATATGAGGGCCTGCTTTAAAGTTTTATGTAATACATCTTTTGTGCTCCATTTTTTTCCTGGTAGGGGAATAGCATCGGTTCACATCTATTTCGTTATGTATCAGTCATCTATCTTGAAATGTTGGTTATTTCGTTCTGAGTTAAGAGTTTTTCCTGAACTACAAATGGTTCAGAAAACTAGTTCAGAAAGCAAGCTGGTTTGCTTGTGAAGCAAGCAAAATGCTTTGGTAGTAGATTCTCATTTTAACATACTGTGCATCACATTATTTATTTCAATAATTTCCCACTCCACTTGTATCGATACATAGTTATAAACGAATTCGGCATGAGAAAAAATGGTTTTATAGTGCACGCAGCCAGGAACAACTATTTTATTTTTTATTTACGTTATAATCTTTTTTACATCAACTTTGCCGTTTGTCTCATTTGTAACACGGATAAAGAAAAGAAGTCGAGCTGCTAAAGGGAATGAAGTACGAATCAGCTTATTTAATTTCCCCTTATCAAAGCAGATTCAAAGCAGTGTTATGGTTATGACAACTCTTCATGTTTGTCTGAGTTCATCTTATTTGAATGTCTTTGTCATCGGAGGCTTTGTTATCCAAATTTTCAAGTTCTCATTTGTGAAAATAAAGAGAGCTTTTGTTAATCTCGGAGACATTCTCGTTGAACTTCGAAAAATTCTGTCAGATCGATTTGGCTTTTTAATACACCTACATAACCCCAAACCTCAGGTTTCGGTAGATACATTTGTCCAATCATTATCGGCCTAGATGCCTAAACCTGTGAATGGCTGGTGTGTTATATTAAGACTAGGAATGGCATTTGTTTGAAAATTTGTTATTGACTATTGTTGGAGTTGTCCCACCGATAGCGATAGTATCGAATTGTCAATGAGCAGACAGAGTTCACCGATAGTTATCGCGTGACTTGGAAGCTGGTAAAACTATCGTATTATCATGCCTGAAAAGATCGAGGATTGTGAGAAGGGATAGGAAAAGGTGTTCAAGTTATCAGAGCGTTCAAGTTTTCAGAGTTCTGTCACAAGTGCATGTATTTATTAGTAGATAAATGTACATAGGCAAACTATATATAAATCAAACGCATAGGTGGCTTGTTGCAAATTAAAAGGCTTGTAGTGTGAAATTAAAAAAAAATTTCATCAGAAAGTATAGAGACTTTTTAATCACTTGAGATTGGTTTGTTGTTTTAGGTGATGTGATTGCCAGGACGTTGTCAGATTAAAATTGGCAAAACTTGATCGCTGTTGAAATGCTCAGGAGAAAAGACATCTTTTTTAGCGTTTTAACCAAGATCAAGTTTTCCGATTTTCTTCGAAGGTTTGCTCACTTTTCCTAGCTTTCGGAGGGCCATCGCTAAGCGGATGTTTGGCAAAATTTGATTTTTGCAAACCTTTAAAACGGCCGTTAACAAAAATATTTTGCTGATGATGGTAATAACGACGTCTAAGAACTACTAAAAGTTGAGGTTTATCTCTCTGGCTTGGAATAAAGTGATATTCTAAAGCGATAATAACTGTCGCAGTAGCCGTTGGGCAAAAAATTGTTCGAGTTAATCAAGTTCAGGGCGAGTTATCTAAAGCAATTTATCATTCCGTGGGAACGGACCAAACAAATCCGTTCGAGTTAACCATGTGTTCGAGCTATTCGAGGGTGATAACTATCGGGTTATATTATTTTTTATTATTCGATAACGATACATTAGTTTCGGATGTTTCGATAGGCTAGAAATAGGCAACATATTCATATCGAGAAAGACAACTATCGCAATCAACTATCGTGCAACCCTAATTGAGACCACTAAAATTTGAGTCAAGAGTCGTTAATTCACTCTACCTAATTTGCCTTGATTTGTAAACATCATTGGCACCTCTTATACCCAGATCTTCCATTGTTATATTAAATAACTGAATGTACACCAAATTTGCCAGACCATCTGTTTACTAAGAATATTTTTGTATTACAGGGCAAAAGTGAAAGGAAGCTCTCCTTGGCCTGCTAAGGTTTGTTCCTTTTCATATACAGTAGACGCTCCTATAACGTAAACTTATAAACCTAAATTCCACATTAATGTGAATAATTTATGTTAAGCTTTTGCTTTTTACTGCGTAAAAAAGTCCATATAACATAATGTCAAATCGGGAAAGTTCTCAAATTTTATTTGTATAACGAGCGTATTTTAGTTCGCCTTAAAATTACTGCTTCCTCTCTTGACGCGCGTAGGAGAGAAAACGACATATTGGGTAATGTCTACTATATAGACTAGCACCATGGCTGTCTAGTTCGCTGTGAGAGATTGTCACCTGTGTCGATAAATCACAGAGAATAAATAGCTGCACAATTATTCAAAAATACTTGAAGGTGTTCGATTGGTGGAGGTGTTAGAGTGTCGGTCTACCAAGCTGAATGTCACAAGTTCAAGTTTTATTGAAAGCTATTTTTTATCCTAACCTCTAACCCTGACAACAGACTGACTGATACTGCCCTTATTATGGTAAAGATATATTTTTGTTTTACTTTATTTTAGACTTAATTTTGCATAGATTTTACTTTAGAGAAAAATGAAAAAATCGATTTAAATTAACTTTGAAGATATGTGTTTTCCTTAAAGGTTGACTTGCAACAAAATTCACCTTACAGTTATTTGGTATCAAAAGATTCACCACGTGAAACTGAGTGAACGGGATCTGAAAAAAGAGGAAAGTTGTCAATACAAACCGATAATACCACAGTTACTGTCCAGTTATTAAATTAAAAAGTTAAGTTTAGTTCTTTTCCTATTGGAAGGGCCAGAAAGGGTGAGTTTAGGAAGATCTGGGACTGAATTAGGTTATTTACATCTATTTTACTTTCCGTACAACATAAAATCCCTGTAACATAAATGTTCCCGAAATGGATTATTTTCGTTGTAACAGTGTCTACTTTACCAGACTATGATAATATAATTGAGACTATATCATAGTCATTAAATACCTTAAACATATTGAATGAACAACTTTTTTTCAAATTAAACCACGCCTCAAGGCTTAGCTATGTCAAGGATGACATAGCGCCTAGCTGACTAGTCATTGCTGATAGAATTTAATTTGAGGTGCTCTATATTCTTTACTGGTATAAGGCAAGGCTTGATTTTCATGCATCTAGCGTGTCTGGGGCTCATTGTTTTCATATGAATGTTGTGAAAGGATATGATAGTTTACAAAAACATGGCAACACAACCATGAAGATTCATTTGCCAGTTTCTGACTAAAATCAACTTATTTAAATGCGTTCAGCTTGGCTGGAATAGCTAATTGAGTTGTTATCGTGGTTACTGTGACAGGAGGTGACAACTCTTACAACTTTTGACTATGTAATGGTTGATGTAGCAGTTTTGTAACTAGTTGCGTAATTTTAAATTGGTTGTTAGCATGTATTTAGCAAATGTACAGTTATAAGGTAGACATTCTACAGTTTCATAATTGTGATGCTTCTCACAATTAAGAAACTGTGCCGCTCACATGCTTCTCACTTGCCGCTATATTTGTATGCTCATTTGCAGATATTTTTCTGTAAGGTTTGGTAGGTCTTGTTTGTGGAAGCTATATATTACACAAAAAGCAATCATAGAAACTAAGTCATAAATTTGCATTACTTAACCAATAATGTGTTGTTTTATACTTGATACAATCTAATTAATATGTATTATTCAAGTGCAAACAATGCATTTAGTGACCTGGGTATTTTGGCAACATTATGTCAACGCTTTTGATAGTATTAAGATTAGTTGTAGCAGGTGTGACTGATTGGCACATAGTAAATTATTAGTGAAAGGGTCTCTTTATTAGTACTAATGGAGGAATAATGGATAAAATTAATCTGTTTAATGTAAAAGGTGCAAGAGAAAATGTAGTGTCCAACGTTTTATACAACTGGTAATAGGCTGTACAGTCACTTCAAATGACCAAATTTTGTTTGCACAAGATAATTATGCATGTTGCTTATGCATTGCATGGAGACGTGGTAGGGAGATGACTCTTGTTCTATCAGCTAAGTGTTAAAGGTTGACTTGCAACAAAATTCACATTACAGTTATTTGATATGAAAAGATTCACCATGTCTTACTCTGTTGTGATGTAGGTGCAAAATATGTGGAAAGGTGATTACAAGCTCTTAAAAGCTCAAAAACGAACAGAAAATCGCAGCCACAGTCGAGACCGCCGTAGTTTGGATTCTCTTTCCAAAACGGCTCAAATGGGATGTAGTTGTGAGAGATGGTTTCTGTTTACACTTTCATGCAACCTTATTCGTCGAAATATTTTCACAAATATACTTCACGCATTCAATAAAACTATGTCTATTGTTCTTACGCGTCTGTTTTATCGTCATCGTAATGCTGTCACTTTTAACAGTGATATCTTATAACTTACCGTAAAAATTCGTTTAATTTTTTAGCTTTCGCTTGACGGAGTACATATCATTGTCTGATAATCATGACGAGCCTGTTGGTCGCTTGTGATAATCGAAAAGTGCTGCAGAAATTATTTGCGAAGTATTGGGTCACATGATTAGATTACGACTTGCCAATTAGACCAAACCGAAACAAAACTGTAAAGTATTAGCATCTATATTTGATAACGGGGTCTTCTGTAAAACCCGAAGAGTTTGTCATAAACTAGTGCTACGATAAGTTTTATATTGAGCTTTTTATTGGCCTTTCAATTCACGTGAGAACATCACGTGACAAGACGATAACCACATTTCATGGCTACGTCATCGAAATAAAAAGATTCCAATCTACGACGGCTTTTCGTTTTTGAGCTTTTAAGAGCTTGTAATCACATTTCCACATATTTGGCACCTACAACACAACAGAGTAAGGCATGGTGAATATTTTGATACCAAAGAACTGTAATGTGAATTTTATTGCAACTCAACCTTTAAGGTTAAATAAATGGGAATATCTGAATTATTCTGTTTGAAAGAACACATTTTCTTGTATCTATAAATTCAACATTCTTTGTGTTCTTTTATTTTGAATAAGTTATGTTCAGAATTAGGAATCTTGACTAAAATAGTTGGTAATAGTATAATTAAGGAAGTAGTGCCTACAAAACATTAACTTAAGAGAAACTATCTCTGATTATGTGAGGTGAAAAGTATGTTACATTATTGTTAACTATCTAACTTCACCTTTGGCAGGTGTATTGTCATTACCCATATACTCAATAAAAACAAAAGATGCATTCGAATCATCATGGCTGTGTAGTTAGTACAAAAACATACTTCTGATGTGTGTTTACCAACCTGTTCATCAATTTCAATGATGCCCAAGTTTGCTACTGCAATCTTATAGAACCTATTCTCGGCTTAAAAATTGCTGTGTTATGATATAAAATTGAACCATGTCTAACATGTGAAACAAGTTTTGCGACTGTAGTCATATATATCCCAAGTCCTCATTTGTACTAATGTGTGTATGTGCAATGGTTCCGATGTCTACAGAATGAATTCCATTTTTGTCTTGCAATTTCGTTACTGTGTTTTTACTTTTGTAGAGTGTTGATCCTACGATAAAGCGCCCAGTGAAAAAGGGAAACTGGCATTTCGTACGATTTTACGGTTCCAATGATCAGTAAGTTGACCTTCTATTGTCTTCTCTATGTTCTAAGATTCGTCATATCTGCTAACTCAGAGTCCCTATTCCCTTCGTACATATGCTCAGGCTACCTAGTTCCTTTGTGCAGTAGCCTGTCTTGACAAACTGTTGTTTTTACGGAGTTGTCCCTCCATCGAGCAGGCGAGCAACACAACAGCTTGTCACAAGATGTACTGCAGCTGATGCATCAGCTGCACTTATAGGGAGTTGTTCTCTTCCGTCTATGCGGCTTGGTTGCGATGTTATGTCGGTCGCTCCATTGGTAATCAAAACGAATTTCGCGCAAAAATTTATGTAGAAAAAAATAAGCTTACAATGTTTAACCGGCGACCAGTCTCTGCGGCAAACTTTAGTAGAACTTGAGAACTTAGGCAACAACAGCGACTAAACATGTCGTTTTTTGTGCGCTCTGTCAGTTTTATTTCTATTTTTGTATCAGTCAGTTTTATTTGTCCTTATCGATTTTATTTTCATTTTATTTTATTCTTAAGTTCTACTAAAGTTTACAACAGAGACTGGTCTTTGGTTAAACGTTGTTGTCTAATTTTTTTCTACATAACATTTTGCGCGAAATCCGTTATGATTACCAATGGAGCGACCGCCATAACATCGCAGCTAAGCCGCATATACGGAAGAGAACAACTCCCTTTCAGTGCAGCTGATGCATCAGGTGCAGTACGTCTTGTGACAAGCTGTTGTGTTGCTCGCCCGCTCGACGGGGGGACAACTCCACAAAAACAGCAGTTTGTCAAGACAGGCTATTTGTACAGATACTCTCACTACCTTGTTCCTCTTTACAGATTGCTTTGAATACTTGGATTAGTGGTATATTTTTATCGGCATTAAAACATGTCCATTTAGTGCCTATATGTGTTCTTGCTTCCTTCAGTGCTTGTATATGTTACTATTTCCTTCTGGACTTAAATATTTTCTTCTATCCTCTAGTGCGTGGGTCGACTATGACACACATATCTGGCCATACAAAGAGTTCAGAATGCGTTATGGCGCACGAGACAAAGCACCACAACTGTTCAGGGAAGGAGTTGAGGAAGCTGATGATGAGTACACCAAGCTAAGCCCGGTATCATCTATACATTCACTTTATTTTCCAATTAGCCTGTTGAAAATCATTTTTAAACCATTCGGTATGTTGAACATTTGAGCGAGCGCCAAATCAGAAATGAATTAGACATTTAGAAAAAAAGTGCAATATTGTAAATATCTAAGTGTATAATCATGAATACGTATACCTGTGTTTGTAGCGAGTTATGTACAACAAATTAAACATTGCATTTACTGTATATACTCATATATAAGTCGAGTTTCTGACGATTTTAAGGTAAAGTTTTTCAAGTCGACTTATACATGAATAATGTTTATGGACATGTTGCTGCCTAGTCGAATAGAATGCGAATATGAAAAGAGAATCCCATTATTATACACGCAATATGCATATCACGGTATAAAGCCTTAACAGGCACTTCTAATAATGGTGCTTCATCATATAAATGTCAAAGCTACGTTACAGAGTCACCGATATCAAATATTAATGAAAATACGGTATATAGGCCTTATTACCAATAAACAAGTTTACAATGGCACTTTCAATCAGAACATGGCAGCCGTCATGCTGTAGTACCACTGACTGGTTTTAGATTTAACAAGTAATATATTTAATAAAAATATTAAGCAAAATTTTACAATATATTTGGAAAACCGTTAACGAAGTTTTGCAACTGTAAATTGCAAATGAAGTCTAATGCACATACATTTATAAATAGATCTTGCTCTATAAATATTCGGGATTGGTTCGTTTACCAGGCACAGTCGATTCAGATTTAATATAATTATTCCAGAATATTCTGCAATAATAATAATAGCAATAACTTAAATAATGCAATTTTTGTTTTCAAATTACTTATCAACTTATGAGATCAACATATACATAAATATATATGGTAATTGCCATTAATAAATCCTTAAAATTATCTAGCTGACAGGGAAATGATGCTTCGCATATCTACAAATATAGCTATTACCTATTGTTGGTTTCTGTAGGTAATACAGCCATTTTTAACCTATGATCAATAGCAATAACCTTCATGCCATTATGATTATTTACTGGTTGTTTGAGGCGGTTTTACTAACGTTCTAACGCTTATTATAACCATTACGTTAAAATCTGCCTGCTCTGTTCGAATGCTTATTATGAACATTACGTTGTGTGACCGTCGATTTTTAAAATCTGCCTGTTCTGTAATTTTTCGGTAAATTAATTGCCTCTATAAAAAAGATTGCTTTTTCTTAAAATTAAGCTTTAGATGATTATTACTAATCAAGAACGATACTAAATTAGCTAAATCTTGGCAATCATTGACTTTTCATTAGCTATCATGGTTTTCATTTGTTTATCGTGCGTAGATGTTGGAAGAGGTCAATTTTATTACCGGTACTTGCATTTTACAGCAATTAATAGCAATTGACAGCTCCTAGCAATTAACAGCTCTCTTGAAACTATATACACATGTAGCAACAATGTAAACTTATTATTATCCAACAATGAAATATGTATTTATGTTTATTTGTAAAATTCGCTATTAAAACCGATGATAGTATTGTATAGGTAATGAAGCCGTCGGTGTGAAGACTAATATTTAACATGATGCAATTCATCAGTAGGAATTAGGAGGATGTCTTCAGCGAAATTGCTCTTCATATTACTGAGTTTTGTGGCTGGAGAGCGTATCGTTATATAGACTAGGACCCTGGCAGTTTTGTGTGCTGCGAGAGTCTGTATCTTTAATCGTTATATAGACTAGTAGGACCCTGGCAGTTTTGTGTGCTGTGAGAGTCTGTATCGTTATATAGGCTAGTAGGACCCTGGCAGTTTTGTGTGCTGTGAGAGTGTATCGTTATATATACTAGTAGGACGCTGGCAGTTTTGTGTGCTGTGAGAGTCTGTATCGTTATATAGGCTAGGACCTTGGCAGTTTTGTGTGCTGTGGGAGTCTGTATCGTTATATAGACTAGTAGGACCCTGGCAGTTTTGTGTGCTGCGAGAGAGCTTCTTGTGTGCCGGTAAAGCCTTGGCACTAACAATTTGCACAGTTAATCTGAGATGTTGCAAGGTGTTTGACTGGTGCAGGTGTTAGCGTGTTAGTCCACCAGGCTGAATACGGCGAGTTTGAATCTCATACAATGAAACCTTTTTTCCCAAACACCAACCATAGACTTGGACAGACGGACACGGCTTTTATTGTAGTAAAAATTGACAGATTTCAGTTGTGTGTATTTAAGTAAAAAAAAACTAAAAATTAAAAATTTGGCAAATACATTGCAGACAAATTTTTGTACAGTTAGAGCAGATTGCATTTAGTAAAATTTCATATATTCTAGTTGATTGATATGCTAAAATCAAGCTATTTTTATTTAAAATATACTAATAAGCTTATATGACATGCTTGATAATCTATTCTGGTTGTTTATTGCTAATGATTTACAATATCAGCTGTTTTTTTTTGTTATTGATATTTCTATAGTACTAACCAGTTCTTTGCTTTTTGTTCTTTAAATTACAGCTAGTACACTTGTAGTCAGCTAGTACGCTAGTAGTCAGCTAGTACGCTTGTAGTCAGTTAGTACACTAGTAGTCAGCTAGTACACTAATAGTCAGTTAGTACACTAGTAGTCAGTACACTGGTAGTCAGTTAGTACGCTAATAGTCAGTTAGTACGCTAGTAGTCAGTTAGTACACTAGTAGTCAGTTAGTACGTTAGTAGTCAACTAGTACACTAATAGTTAGTTAATACACTAGTAGTCAGTTAGTACACTAATAGTCAGCTAGTACACTAATAGTCAGTTAGTACACTAGTAGTCAGTACACTAGTAGTCAGTTAGTACACTAATAGTCAGCTAGTACACTAATAGCCAGTTAGTACACTAGTAGTTAGTACACTAGTAGTCAGTTAGTACACTAGTAGTCAGTTAGTACGCTAATAGTCAGTTAGTACATTAGTAGTCAGTTAGTACACTAGTAGTCAGTACACTAGTAGTCAGTTAGTACACTAGTAGTCAGTTAGTACACTAGTAGTCAGCTAGTACACTAATAGTCAGTTAGTATACTAGTAGTCAGCTAGTACGCTAATAGTCAGTTAGTACGCTAATAGTCAGTTAGTACACTAATAGTCAGCTAGTACACTTGCGAGTCCCATGCACTGTAAGAGGTTGTCATGAGTAATCTCTATATGGAGAGTTCCCTCGTATGAGTGGTGTATTGGTGGCTCACTTGCCTTTGAATATGAAACTTGAGTTCAACCCCTGAGTGAGGCAATTCTTATTTTTAACGCTCTTAGCGTGGCTTCGGACAGATTCTGCTCTTATTATAGTAAAGGTTACGTTAACTACCCTGCAGGATGAAAATATTCGGCGGATTTATTAATTTGCGATTCCGCGAAGTTTATTCCGCGAATTATTAAATTCCACAAATAATTAGTTCTATTTTTAAACACAAGAGAGAATAACTATTGCCTCAAATTGAAAACTAGCCGCTAGGCAGAAATAGTAAACGTATCTGAGTTCCAAATTTTTTTAAATCATTGCTGGGACTTTGAGTTAACCCCATTGCCAATGCATCACACTTCTTTACAAAATTATTCAAGGTTGTCACAAGTTATTCGGCATGGCATCATCTTCGCAAAAATCTCTTACCTTTTTTTACATTAAAATCGACTCCATCAAACTCTAATACCGAAGTTGATGACGATAATGATTCCGATCTGGACATTATGGTGTGTATTTGATTTGCAGTGCAGATGTTTTCCATAATTAACTGCGTTAGTTCATTCTCTTGTTTAAAAACTGATCACTTTCATTCAATACTTAAGCTGTTGATACTTAGCTTGATTGACTCGGAGTTTTCAGCTAAATAGAAACCTAAACACGTGGTGTACGCATGTGAAGGATTAACTCTATTGCTAGCTGCAATAGAGTTAACCCTTAATAGAGAGTGATGTGTTCATCCGCAAATAAAATAGTCCGCGAATATGCATGAAAAAGGCAATTTGTGCAAAACCTAACTCCACGAATATTTTCATCCTGTAGGTTAAGTTTTTATAGCTGACTGATAAGAATGGTCACGATACAACAGGCGATTTCCAAGGCAAATAAGATATCGTTTATGACAGTTTAATACTTTGAATGTCGCTGTTTCAATTCGTCGAAAGAGCAAATGTTCATTGTTTGTTGCATTTCTATGCATCAAATGATGTTACAAAAGATTAATCTTCGAAGCATGTAGGTGTAGTGATCGTGTTGAAGTCACAGATGTATAATGAGGAGATTTTGCTCTGTTGTGTTTGAAGATAGACGACTATGTTGATAGTATATTTGAAGTAGTCAGTCTTTCAGAATCTTACTTGAAACTGTTTATGTACAGGAAGACTTGCCGGCTAAAGATCATGATTTGATACCTGAGACAGATCATAAGCCTAAATCTAAGGTTCAGCCACCAGTTAAAAGTCAAGATACTTCCAAGACTTTGTCAGCAGCATCTAAAAACACAGCAGCTGTCAAGAGTTCTGCCACAGTCACTACTCCTGCTGGCAAATTAGCAAAACCTTTAGTTTCTGCCAAAACCACAAATCGGACAGAAGACGTCAAGCCAGTTCGAGCAACAGCATCAATAACTACAATTGGCAAAAGGGTATATTCGCTAACTTTAACATCTTGTCGAGTAGGAAGGTTAAGTCGAGAGTATATAGTATATATGTAGTGTTGCTGTACGTGTTGAGTATAAAATGTCGCGTTCTCAAGACTTGTTCGCTTATGTGATCTCTTCTGATTATTTGCTTTTTAATTTCCTTCTCTTCAGCAGGTAGGCAGAATAGTAAATACACAAAAGAGAAAAGTAGCGACAGATGATAGCGACTCGGAGCCATTGAGCAAAATTGTAAAGAGTCCGGTTGCTGTCTCTAATGCTAATGGTCTAGAAACTTCTCCAGACAAAACCAATCGTCTCTCCACCACTCAGGCACGGTACATGAAGGATGCATCCCCTAGACGTACGCAGGTGAAGGTAGGTAATGTGCTACGTACCATTCGGTACATAAGCGAAATAAAATTCACATCGCATGTGCATTCTTGTGTTAACTGTTGTCCGCGTGGTATTGCCCTATAGGCCAAGGTCTTTGAGTTCGAGGACACAGACACCCTGATGAATACTCTCTCTAACAAGAGAAATATCCGTCCTATAGGCTGCAAGATTGGATTTATAGGCCTTGGGATTATGGGTCTCGGCATGGTGCGCAACCTCGTTAAATTTGGACATAAGGTGTGCATATGGAACAAGACTCCATCCAAGGTAAATGACTTGATGGTGTGTGGTCAGTATATCGCATTCCATCTTCGTACGGGTACTTATGCCCTGCAATATTTTGTGATAATATTTTAACAATATTTTACTCGTCATAAAAGGACTATTTGATAAGGCTGCTCGGTGGCAAGGCTAAGCGAGCACCCTAAGGCGCTATATTGTTGCTAACTTGATATGCAGTTAAAACTGATGTGCCATTGGGTAAACCATAAGTTGAGTCGTTTCAGATAACCGGTGCTGGGGAGTCATGGTCACCAGGCTACTAGACCGCTTGCTCAGGAATGCCATCTATTTTTTCTTAATCATTTCGATACATACTTCAACTATAAACAACCACCTTCTGGGTTTTGTCAATCATATTTCCCTTTTACTTTCAAGCGACAATGCTCATCCATTTGCTGCCCTTATTTTCAATATCGTATCAGTAGTTATTTTTGGTATTATTAGGATGAGGCTAATAACGTGCCAAGCTTGTCTAGACTAATGTACTTTCTGCCTCATTTATATTGACAATGTTAGGACTAAGTTAAAGTCATCTATCAAGTATATCACTGGCTCTAATCAGTGGAGGCCATTGCTTAGCCCACCTTAGTATCTTGTAACCTTAATGCGATGCTAATCAAACATGTCTCTTCTCTCCGAGTCTGCATGCAGACTGTTTGGTGTACTCCTGCTGTAGTGTGAGGAGTTGAAAAGGGAACTGAGCGCAGTGCAGGTATGTGACACTCCTGCTCATGTTGTCTCACTCTCCGACATAACATTCGCCTGCGTAGCTGACCCATTCGCCGTTAAAGAGGTGAGCTCTTCCTTGTCTCGTATTTGCTTTTCAGCAACTTTGTCTTGCACGAGTCTAATGCTACATAATAATAGGTCCCACCGTTGAATCAGCAAAACAACATTCTACTCGCAGGTGCTCTTCTGTCAGAATGGTGTTCTTGAGAGTATCAGACCTGGCAAGGCTTTCGTCGACATGTCAACTGTAGACCTTGAGACAGTCAATGACTCCGAACATGTTAGTAAATACACTCTACCATTTTCTACATCCTCTTACTGTAACTTACTCCCCACTCCATTCTACTTCCTACTCTTTACCGTCATGTTTTTGTTACCCGCGCATTGCTATCAAGCCTTATTGTCTCCGTTCTTCATGTTGTGCTGCAGCAAATAACTAAAAAAGGTGGAGACTATCTAGAAGCGAGAATCTCTGGAAGCAAATCTGATGCTGCCAATGGCTCTCTACTCTTTTTGACAGCAGGAAACAAAAAGTTGTATGACCGGTGCGCTTCTTGCTTCCAGGCCATGGGTCGGCAGAGCTATTTTCTCGGTTGGTGAATTATACCCTGGCCCTTGCTGTCTAAGCACAACACAGCATTATTTGCAGGCTGCCTTTTTTCTGTTCAGCGTCTCTCATTTCATACCTGCAAATGCTTGCCAAAAGTTGCTCCTGCAGAAATCATCTGTAGCCTCATCATTCAAATAATCACTCTAAGGTATTGTCATGAATTGAATTGTCTCTCTACTCATGGAAGACAGTCCCAGTAAATAAAAATGTGTTGAATTCTTCAATTCAGTAAATTCTCTCCAATGCTCACAATGTTCTAATAATTTTGGTGTTAGTTCCCTAAGCCATTTTTAGCACCCAAAAATTGTTCAAAGCATTTTTTCTACCCAGCAATGGGTTTTCAAAGGATGCTACAGCACAGAGAAGCAAAAGAAAAATTTCGAATGTAATTCTGAGAAAGATTGATCAATTATATGAAGGCCAAAACAGGGATTAAAACTACATTGTACAGTCGAACTTCTATTTATGATTGTCTTAGCGCACGAGTTTCTCAAAAAGCAATGTAATATTTGAGCAAATGCTTGTCTCTTTATCCATTGTAATTTTTATCATATAATGTTAGTTTTTTTAACATCGCAGTTTTGTGTGAGCGAAAACTAAGATGACAAAGAAAAAGGAGAAGTAAAAAGTTTAACATATAAAATAAAAAATAAACAAAACAAGTTTGTTCAACGTATACATATTTTATGTTTGTACAGATTATGCTGTCTATCTCTATCACAAACTACTTGGGCACTATATTCCTCTTGCTTTCCTGGGTCTATACCCATATTCATCTATATTTTTGGTGAATCTTGCGACAAAAACATTTTTATTAGTTATTGCTTTATGAATTTAGTTTTTTTGTATAGAATCTATATACAGTGTACCCTCAGGATACGGTTACCCTGATATACAATTTTTTTACCTTACGAAGTGGAACATGATGATTGTTTCGCGTCACCATTCGAATGTTATTTCACCATACAAATTCAACAAAGTTTTCGTTCAAGTTCAAAATGGGCAATTGGTGTGCTTGTTACGTATGCCAAAATAACAAAGACGTTGAAATGCTGTTCGCCGAAAACATTTTCATAACGCCTGAAAGAGACACGATGGCCAATCTTTTTCAGTTCAGCATTTCTTGGTGCAAAATAGTAATATTTTCCCTTGAAAACAAATAGCAAAGTTGGAGTTGCGATTCCTTTAAACAGGTCAGTGGTCAGACAACTTCCCTTAACCTGTTAATGAAAATCAACTTCATTACGAAAACAGCATCATTTGGGCTTTCTTACCAAATTAGGTTAAAAAAGGTTTTAATAAGATCGGCTAGCATTATGTTGAAAACGAATCTAGAAACCAACAGGTAATAAAATTTTAGCGATAGAATGTTGAAGTTCAGTAAAATAGTTAAAAATACAGAATAAAACTTAGCTTTACACGTGTGTTTAGTAAGCTAAACCTATTCAAAGTTTACGTTATACGTACGTCTGTCTTGAAGGTAAGATCTCTCAAGGATACATACTGCACATAGTACATTGCAACGTTATATTTTAATGCAGATCATAACCACTAAATACACAAAATATATTAACGTTACTGTAGGTAACTATAGTTCCTAAGATTAACATACTATTTTGTTACTAGTTTTTAATATATGCAACACTTTTATCATTTTTTGATAATTACTACTAGGGAATGTTTGCATTATACTAACTATGGTTTCTATACCCCTTCATACGATTTTTTTATCATAAACATTAAAATCGTATCCTGAGGGTACATTTTTTAATGAGCAAAAACAAAGGTAAGAATACTTTTTCAATACTTGCACGTGAGCTGATTGTAGTAAGGTGTGATATCATGGTGTCATTTATTAAACGTAATATGAGAGGAAAACTATACCAGTTACAGTTGCTATTTCACAATTAATTCTGCTTTGAGGTTTACTAAATGAATTCATAGGTCCTATTTTAAAAGATTCTTCCGTACCATTGTACTACAGATGCAGTCAATTATTTCCATGGCACTTGCTAATTCATGGCAGAAGAGTGTTCTCTGATTTTTTACACACACACACATCAAAACAAGATTGGATCTCAAGAAACACTGATACTTGCAAAACCATAAAAATTAAAAAAAATTGTGATTTGTTTCCCAAACATGATTGGAAGGAATCATGATTGCAAGCAACGGTTTAAGTCATTTGAATTTTGTGCCAACCTCATCACAATGGTAACGTCGGCAGTTTCTATCTGTCCTAAACACAACCACAGTGCACCCTCAGGTTACGATTTTGATCCCTTCCAGGGTTGGCATCGATGGTAAAAATATTGTATGTAGGGGTATGAAAACCATAGTAATTATATAATGCAAACATACCCTAGTAAAAATCATTAAAATTCTATATAAATGCTGTACATATTAAAAACTAGTAACAAAATAGTGTTAACCTTAGTAACTACAGTTACCTTCAGGAACTGTATTGTATTTAGTGGTTATGATCTGCAATAAAATGTAATATTATAATTACATTCTATGGTAATAGTATAATTCTTACCTTCACGACAGACGCACGTATAACATAAACTTAGAATTCACCTTAAAGGTTGACTTGCAACAAAATTCACATTACAGATATTTGGTATCATAAGATTCACCATGTCTTACTCTGTTGTGTTGTAGGTGCAAAATATATGGGAATGTGATTACAAGCTCTTAAAAGGAAAAAAACAAAAGTTTTATTGGCAGCCACTCGAGACCGCTGTAGTTTGGATTCGCTTTCCAAAACGGCTCAAATGGGATGTAGTTGTGAGAGATGGTTTCTGTTTACACTTTTATGCAACCTCATTCGTCGAAATATTTTCACAAATATACTTCACGTGTTCAATAAAACTATGTCTATTGTTCTTACGCATCTGTTTTATCGTCATCGTAATGCTGTCATTTTTAGCACTGATATTTTATAACTTACCGTAAAAATTCGTTAAACTTGTTAACCTTAGCTCGAAAGGAGTACATATCATTGTCTGATAATCATGGCGAGCCTGTTGATCACCTGTGATAATCGAAAAGTGCTGCAAAAATTATTTGCGAAGTATTGGGTCACTTGATCAGATTACGACTTCACGATTAGGTGATGCCGAAACAAAACTGTAAAGTAGCGAGCATCTATATTTGATACGGGGTCTTCGGTAAAACCTGAAGTGTTTGTCATAAACTAGTTCTACGATAAGTTTTATATTGAGCTTTTTATTGGCCTTTCAATTCACGTGAGAACATCACATCACAAGACGATAACCAAACTGTAATGATTACGTCAGAGAAACAAAGAGATTCCAATCTATGGTGGCTTTTCGTTTTTGAGCTTTTAAGAGCTTGTAATCACATTTCCATATATTTGGCACCTACAACACAACAGAGTAAGACATGGTGAATCTTTTGATACCAAATAACTGTAATGTGAATTTTGTTGCAAGTCAACCTTTAAATATGTTTAGCTTCCTAAACACACACACTTAAAGCTAAGCTTTAGTATGTATTTTCACCTATTTTACTGAATTTTAACAAATTATCACTAAGATTTTATCGCTTAGCAGTTTCGGGCTTTGTTTTCCCTATAACTTTTAGCGGGCCTGATTAAACTTTTTTCAAATTAATACGGCAAGAAAGCTGAAACGATGCTGTTTTCGCAATGAAGGATTTCAATTAGCAGGTTAAGAGAAGTTGTCTGACCTTTTGTTTGAAAAGATTGCAACTCCAACTTTAGTTCTAATGAGAAAGTATTACCATTTTAAATACACATGAAAATTGTTGAACTGAAGGATATGGATCATTGTGTCTCATTCAGGTTTGTGAAAATATTTTCGCCGAACATCATTTTGGCTTCCTTGTTATTTTGATGAAAAAAGATTCATATAGTGAGGTGAAAAAATCATCATGTTTCACTTCGTAAGGTGAAAAAAATCGTATATCGGGGTATTCGTGTCCTGAGGGTGACTACTATTATTTATCAACTCAAGATCGGCAAAACACCCATTCAGTACTTCTTCATTCAACATCTTCAGTACTTAGGATTGCTAGTATTGATTAATAAAGAATGGTTTTATCACGTCAACATCAATTGTCGCCTCAATCGTGCTAAGCATTGTCTTACTAGCTAAAACTTTAGCTATTTTGTGACTATGTTCACGAATAATTAGTAAGGATATCAAAAGATAAACATGTCTTTTTCAGAGAACAATAGACAAATTAAACACTCCCAAATTATAAAAATCTACTAACTACAATGAAATAGCTGTTTCATAATAGAACTACTAGCCCATGTCAGACTAGCTACGTCCGAAGCACAATGGTATGGTGGACAGTAAATTGAATAATAGCTTCACACATTCTACGAGTTTTCGTTGTTGTATTATCATTAATTGCTGTTGACCATACTCTCACCATGTTTCATTTCATTTATTATTTTTGCACTCTGAAATGACTTTTTGTAGATGTCTCTTTTATGGTGTTTCACAACGCCAATCTTTTTTATTATTAGTTAATAATATGCTTGTCCGTCCCGTGCACTGTGAGAGATTGTCATGAGCTATAATTATATGGAGAATTGTCTCGCGGAGCTGTAAGGCGCTCCAGTGGTGTAGTGATAGCATTTCTGCCTATGAATGTTACACCCTGGGTTTGCTTCCCGTGCGAGACAATCTTTTTTCCGTGGCTTCAGACGGACACTTCTCATATTTTAGTAAAGATTTATTGCTAAAATGATCACATTTTGTATGTGCTTCTCATTTTTTTCAAACGTCGTTTTTGCTGTCGCTGCCATTAGAATTACTATAAAATTTTTCTCTATTCTATACAAAATTACTCTTCTCTGTTACTTACCATGTATGCAAAAAGCAATCACTAGTCACCATGATTTTAGAAATGCATTCAAATACTGCTTCCGTTTCACATTTTGTGCTATGAATTCTTGTATTGCTATTGCATTACTCTGAAAAGTTCAAGCTAGGCAATAAATCAATTATCAGCGAATTACCCAATAAATAAACTATCAGGAAATTACTCAATAAATAAACTATCGGCAAATTAACCAATAAATGAACTAACTAGTTTTCTTTCTGTTTTATGAGATTTGCTGTGGGTTGCCCAACTCTTTTACTAGTGTTTGACCAAATATCATTGTATTATGAGCACATTTAGATGTATTTAATAACAGTTTAAAAACTTTGGATCGTTGGACAAATTGCCCAGGGTTACTGACACGCATTGACAAGAACGGCCAGGGTTCATAGGGTTAATACAAATTACAGAAAAGGCAGACTATGCCACTTTAAAGATGAACATAAATGAAATTTGGTAGATTTTATCAAAAAGTATGGATATTTTTCTATCATTTGCAATTGTTTTTGATGTTAGAGATGTTCTGACTGCCAGGATGTTTCAAGATTAAAATCGATGAAACTTGATCACGATTAACACGCTTAGATTCAAGCAAAAGTGTGATTACGATGTCTATGGTTGCATTTCGTCATAAAGATTGACAAAATAGAGGCGCATAATGGTGCAGCATGAATGTAGTAGCAGATATCAATAACGAGAGGGGCAGCTGTGCAACTAGTGACCTCATGTCAGCAAGGGTTTTCCTTCTGAGCGTTTTAACGGTGATCAAGTTTTGTCAAGTTCAATCTTGAAACGTCCTGGCGGTCAGATCACTTCAAACATCAAGACAATCATAAATGATAGAAAAATACCGACACTTTGTGATAAAATTTACTAAATTTACCATTTAGACTGGGATCTACTAAATCTACCACATAGACTGGGGACGCTGTTGCACACCCTTATGCATATGTATCTACTGTTTAATTCACCTACTCCATTCTCTTCTCTCTAAAGTTGAACCCATTCGTTATTATGTTATGTATGTCTAGCTGTCCATTTACCGCAAGACCTGTTATCTGTAATTTTTTGAACAGGGGCGGTAGGTGATGGCACGCGGATGATACTATGTCTAAACCTTGTCCAAGGTTCAATCAATACAGCTGTTGCAGAGGGCATGGCCCTTGCTGAAAGGGTTGGCATGAAGCAGTCCGACTTGCTTGACATTTTAGGTGATTCGGCTAACGAGCTCATTGCCAACACAAGCAAAGGTAATGTGTTAACAAATGCTTTTTAAAAGCTGAATCCTCGTTAAAATGGACCCTATTAATCCAGATATCGTATAACACGGGCAAATTTGGACATAGCAGCTATAAACAAATTGCAATTATGTTCAAACAATCAATAATCGGGTTTATTTTTAGATTTTTTTCTGATTTTTAGAAAAAATTAGAAAATTAGTAAATGTAAAAACCGCTTATTAGAACCGTTTATATAAATAACTTGCTATAGCGAAATACTTTTTTCAATCATATCATTTGTACGCTATTTGAATTTCATGATGGTAGAATATAATTTTATATGATTTATAAGTATGTTATAAAACCGCAACAAAAGTTCGAAGGAGTAACTTATTTAATATTCATTACAGCAACACCGCGAATAATTTGCCATTGCAGTTGTCTAACATTCATTGCTATTTTTAAAAAAATACAGGATACAGGCTAAGTATTTTAGACTATATACAGTGTAGTATCGTGCACAGTATTTTATAATGTACAGCATATAATGCAATGAATATAGGCCTTATTAAATAGATTCTTACTGTAAAATTCTACACAATTTAAAATATTCATACTAGCTGTGCTTCCCGTTGTTGCCCAGGTATTAAAAATCAGTTTATAAACAATGAGAGGTAATGTAGTTGCCTGCCACTTGCTATTAGCTTGGCACATTGCTAATGGCTAATTTGAGTAAGCTCACTAATAACAGCTAACTACTTGCTCTCATGATTGAGAATGCATAAAATTACGCTACCGCTCTCCATGACGCTGCGCCATCACATTGGTTGCGTTGTAACGCAACCAATGTGATGGCGTAACGCAGAGCGGTAGCGTATTTGCACTCATATAATGACATACATCAACTAATGAATTCATCAAGGTTGTGTGGCTTAATTGGTAAGGGATTGGATTGGCAAATGGGAGGGCCCAAGATCAAATCTTTTGCGATACGGATTCTTTATTCCAAGATTTTAATAGCTATAGCTGAAAAAACACACATGCCATCTTTGAGAAATATATATATATATATAGATAGGCATATCCATTAAGCTGGCCGATCAACTAAACTGGACCACCCACCATCCCTGTCTGTCCGTTTTAACTGGGGCTGACTGTATAACAGATTTAACTAATGCCTTGCAGTGCTATTATGCCTGTGTTCGTAGCCTTATTTTGAATGTTTTAACCATCAACATTGCTTTGAAAAATCACCTAGACTTTGACAATGGTAAAGGTTCATCCAGACTAATATGATATCTGAAAATATTTTCTTGTGTCAAAGACAACTAATAGAAAGCATCACAAGGACTTAGCCCAAACCAGTTGTTGCGATAAAATTGTGTGTAGCATCTAATCTGTATTCAGCCGAAACAGTAACGGCTGTATTCGCTTTCATCGATAGTGGTTGTGCAAAAAGCTATCTTTACAACACGCTGATTGTTTACTGAAGTCTCTAACTGTACATTTAAAAGCTGCATGTACAAGGTGTGACATTCTATTTGCCAGTCAGGATAGGGCAACTCATGTACCAAAAAGTGTCGGCAGCTATGAACACTACATAATCATAATAATATGGCCAGTCAGGATAGGGCAACTCATGTACCAAAAAGTGTCGGCAGCTATGAACACTACATAATCATAATAATATGGCCAGTCAGGATAGGGCAACTCATGTACCAAAAAGTGTCGGCAGCTATGAACACTACATAATCATAATAATATGGCCAGTCAGGATAGGGCAACTCGTGTACCAAAAAGTGTCGGCAGCTATGAACACTACATAATCATAATAATATTGCCAGTCAGGATAGGGCAACTCGTGTACCAAAAAGTGTCGGCAGCTATGAACACTACATAATCATAATAATATTGCCAGTCAGGATAGGGCAACTCGTGTACCAAAAAGTGTCGGCAGCTATGAACACTACATAATCATAATAATATGGCCAGTCAGGATAGGGCAACTCATGTACCAAAAAGTGTCGGCAGCTATGAACACTACATAATCATAATAATATTGCCAGTCAGGATAGGGCAACTCGTGTACCAAAAAGTGTCGGCAGCTATGAACACTACATAATCATAATAATATTGCCAGTCAGGATAGGGCAACTCATGTACCAAAAAGTGTCAGCAGCTATGAACACTACATAATCATAATAATATGGCCAGTCAGGATAGGGCAACTCGTGTACCAAAAAGTGTCGGCAGCTATGAACACTACATAATCATAATAATATGGCCAGTCAGGATAGGGCAACTCATGTACCAAAAAGTGTCGGCAGCTATGAACACTACATAATCATAATAATATGGCCAGTCAGGATAGGGCAACTCATGTACCAAAAAGTGTCGGCAGCTATGAACACTACATAATCATAATAATATGGCCAGTCAGGATAGGGCAACTCATGTACCAAAAAGTGTCAGCAGCTATGAACACTACATAATCATAATAATATGGCCAGTCAGGATAGGGCAACTCATGTACCAAAAAGTGTCAGCAGCTATGAACACTACATAATCATAATAATATTGCCAGTCAGGATAGGGCAACTCATGTACCAAAAAGTGTCGGCAGCTATGAACACTACATAATCATAATAATATTGCCAGTCAGGATAGGGCAACTCATGTACCAAAAAGTGTCAGCAGCTATGAACACTACATAATCATAATAATATGGCCAGTCAGGATAGGGCAACTCATGTACCAAAAAGTGTCAGCAGCTATGAACACTACATAATCATAATAATATGGCAAAAAGACAAAATAATTATGTTAACATTAAAGTAGTCTCCCATCTGATAACTCGATAAATACTAGTTTGTATCAAATGACAATTAAAAATGCCATTTTGTACCAAATGACAAATAAAAATGCCAGTTTGTACCAAATTACCAATAGAAATGGAAGAATTGGCAGACTTGCTTTTGTGTACATCTTTTGGTCTTACTGATTGTAGTTGTAAAAATTTTGCCAGATATGTGTACTATTTCTTATGCGCAGTATTCAAGGGTGTCGGTATGGTGTGAATCAAATTTTATCTGTGTTAATTGTTATATTCATGGCTTGGTACAGCCTCTCAAAGTGCATCCTTGTGAGAAGAATGGTTTACATCTAATAATCTCATATGGTAGTAATAATCATATACCGAAGGGCTTTAAAACCGTGGGTTTGATCAGCAGGTATATGGACAGGCAAAAGTGATCTACAACAATGTTGTAGTTAGAATGGTAAGTGTTGATGAATTTCATGTCAGCATACACTTAAAAGTAAAATTGTTATGTTACACGTTTTGCATTTTGTCGCGGAGTAAGTGCATATGTGCTTGTGTAGAAATGTACTTAGCAGAGGGTGGTAGTTATGTGAAGAGGAATATAGTAAGATGCTCCCAGCGAGATCTCAAGTGGTAGACTTTTATATCTCTTTCTTAGCTATCATTGCGAAGAAGTTTACTCCTCAGCTCTCTCTCCAGCACATTCAAAAGGACCTGAGACTCGCTGTCGAGATGGCTGACATGTATGATCAGCCTCTGCAGGTGGCAGCATCTGTTAATGAGGTGAGTGCTAAGGATGGTTCAGCTTTCAGTTTAGACCACTAAATGTCTCGCTTTTTTTCACTTCGCCAAATAATAAGCAGTGACCCATTGTTTTATTAGGATTACCAACATTGATATAGTTAACCCTGTAATTCATAATAGACTTCTTTATTCCTTTTACAGCCCAAAAGTCTATGATAATCCCACAAGAAATACTGCAGTTAATTACATGTCTGTGTAAAATTAAAACACGCATATAAAGCTATGTAGAAAGCTAAATGTAACAACTGAAATATTATTGAAAAACCAAATTAACAATCAATAAAGACATGTTTTATTATCAGAAATATTTTAAGCACTTGCACTCTCTGTAGAATGTGATGATGAGAGGCGTTTCACCCAGCATCTTTCACCAGGATGTTTTACTCGGGATTGTTTACCCAGAGTGTTTGCTCTTTTTATGCTTACCTTTTTAGTAGTTTTAGCCGTAAATTATCACATGCCATTTGGCTCATATTTCAACACAATGGATTCAGATATTTTACTTGTCGCTCACTTTCACATTTGCAATTATTTTTAAGAAATGAAGTTGTAGCTTATTTAACAATGTTTAAAATTTAGGTTCATCAATTCAGTCTGTCAAATTTGAATGGAACACTTAACAATTTAACTCAAAGGCATTTCTGAATCACTTTTTTACTATCACTAGTATTAGTAGTACAACTAGAACAAGGTCTTTATGGTGTAAGGTGCGTTACCTTCAGGTGTGAATATATCAAGAAAATGCAAGCAAACTTTTGCTCAGAGATACGAGACAAATTTGAGACGCAAGCTTACGAGACACTTCTCGATGCGGCAGCTGAGTGGCCGAGTGTGGTGTTATGTGTGTGTGTCCATCCAGACAGGCCTAAATCAAACACTAAAACCGATAACCTTACCCTCTTTCTCACCTTTTTTCAGCTTTTTCCAGATGTCTTAACCATGCTCAATCTGTCGTTAGCAGATTTAGGAATTTATAGATTCTTCTACAAAGTTTGCGAGAAGCTATTTACAAAAACAGTATCGCTTGGTCTTTCTCTTGGGATAAGTTTGAGTCAAGCCAAAAGGAGAAAAATAAAACAAATTTAGAATTATCTTTCTTTTCCACGCTGCTGTTAGCCACCACCGTCTGTATCAAAGGCAAGAATTTCATACGGCGCTGTACATAATAATGTCACATTTTATTGCAGATTATAACCACTAGGTAGTTATTTGTTACTTTGTGAGTGTAGGTGATGAATTGGAACAATTAAAACCATGTTTTTCCATTCAAAAAAATGCCCACAATTTCCTATTTTGGGTGTTCTTTTAGAGCCTGGGAACGGATTAATTTGAATTTTGTTATTTTACATACCGTAAAACCTCTATTTGAATGCCATGGCACTCTATTTTTCAACCTTTCCTCTGTAGTAGCATTTTATTAGAGGTGACGTTCAAATAGCTCATCAGATTTTTGGGAAGCCTAATTTAAACCTTTTACGGGCGAAACAAATGTTGCCTATATTTCGCTCTTTCCTTCGGGTGGAGCGATATTAACCCTTTTGGGTGAAATAAATCTGCTATAATTCACCTCCGATTTGTCATAGATCTCCAAAATGATATGTAATGGGAAGCTCTGAAATATCTCTATCAGTTAATATCTATTGCTTGCAATTAACCTGCGATGATCTTATAGACTGCGTTGCAATTTTTGAAGCTTTCGATTTTTTATTTCATTCTAAATTTCAAGGCCTATTTTTATTTTGTAACTATATTTAACAGAGTCGCATTAAAGCTCATTGCACTCATTAATATGTGTGCCACAGTTTGCTGCCAAAACTGGCTTTTAATGTGCAATAGAAGAAGAGTTATGAGCGTCGATCTATTGTAAGCCAAGTTTATATAACCGCAATGATGCTATCAAATTATATGCTATAAACCTGCAAGTATAAAAGTTATATAATCAAGATCTATCAAACTCTACAAATATATTTTCAAGAGCTAGTGACATACACTAACCATAATTATAATACATGCAGAAACAAAACATAACATTTTTGAAATAAAAATATTTGCATCGTTTGCTCAGCAGGTTGTGTTCTGATTGTTGCTTTCATATGGAACCATTTCATCTTCTGACTGTTCAACGCCTTTCACAGGGTCTGCTGACTTCAAAGCTTCTTTTGTACTAGTCGATATAATTAGCATCCAAACAACTTTAGTAGAGCAATACTTTTACGTGTGTTATTTTAAAAACTTTTTGCCATAATAATGAGAAACTTTCACCCGCATGCGCGCTAGTTATAGTCTGAAATAGTAGTACAGATTCCATCGTAATTATTAACCGTTTTTCACATATGTCAAAGTATCAAGACTGCATAAATAAATAACTACTGTTAGCCTGATACAGTTAATAATTATTTCTATGGTGTTGTTTTCAAGAAATACCTTTAAGCTTTGGAGTTGGAAATGGTTTTCGGTGATGATGTTATTGATGTAACCAAGTCATTATTAGCACCATTTGTGGATACTTCTACTAATCGCTTGCTATTATGGGCTCATAAAGATCAAAGAATGTCAGAACGGGGCGGTCAATAGAGGTGGCGCTTAATTAAAGGGTGGTGCTCTATTTTTCAACTCTTCTCCTATAGTGGCAATCAAATAGAGGCAGTGTTCAGATGGAGGTTTTATGGTAAATTGAAAAAAGTTGATTTGAGATACGGGTAAATTAGTATAGAAGCTTGGGTTCCGCAACACATTACCCCTATATCTCAAGATATTACTGTATGTATATTTTCAAAAGGTTGGTGAAAAATCAATATCGACAGATATTGGTTTTATATTTGTGCAAGACCTTATCATGTGTCTTTTTTGTCTTCAAGTGCACTTCTACATCTCTCTTTGTCGCACCTGTTTTAGCTGTATAAACGAGCCAAATCAATGGGGCTGAGCAACTTAGACATGAGTGCTGTGTACAAGGCAGCAAGCAAGTGATCTCATATTGAGACCCTCAAGTAGCACTTCTCTGACCTACGTTCTTGGCTGACTCGATGCACATCCTGCTGCCGTGATCCTCTATAGAAAATGCAGCGGCTCTAGTTAATTTAACATTGTTCTACAACTATGCAGTACTTGTAGGAGGCCATGCATAAATATTTATTTTCTATCTTAAATATCTGAGGGGATGAGCTGCAATGTACTTGTATGTATGTAAAATGGCGTATTATCGGCATCCAGTTTTGCTAACATGTTTATATTTTTCTGTACATGCAATTTGTATTTTATATTAGTTAATACAGATCTTCATTGGCAGATGAGATCTTGCATGAATATTTAACTGACTGGCAAGGATGTTTTTCCTTCTCTTGTTATTCTTTAAAACTGTATAGTACTATTTGTCTTCTAGTAAAGAAATTACTTGTAAATAAATGTATATCACATGGAACATCTCTCAACCTTCAGCAGGCCTGTTGCATATTCCCTGGTTGCAAGATGGGGCTGCAAATGTTAGGCGACTAGTTACGAACACCTGGGGCTCTGGACCCTTTAAGCATCAACAACCCTCAAAGTATGCATAAATGCAATCAATTCTAAGCATCAAAATAGAATTTTGAGAGTCATTAATTGATTGATTAAGAATGATCAGAGTGATCAAATTAATCAATCAAGAGTTGATTTCAATTTGATCAATTAAAATTAAGAGATCAAATAAACAGGCTCATGATCAGCCTGTTTATTTTTAGTTGGCAGAATTAACCAAAACACCTAGTTACTACACCACAAGGCTTACCTAGAGAAGAATGCAGTTAATTTCTTTTGTTCATTGTGGTGTAGACGATGTTCATCTAAATAGCTAAAAGCTCTATATCTCTCAACAACATAGCTTTTTGAAGCAAGTTTGCTATGGCACAAGTTGTATATTATAGGAAAATGCAAGCTTGAGGGTCTTCTTCACACCCCCCCCCCTCCCCCGCACTATAAGCAATAAACTTCAGTTTCCAAGTCTTAACAAAGTCTCACAAGATCACTCATTTGGCGAGATCACCACGGAGACAACATAGAACGCTAGTTGCTAGTAAATTAATTGTTTGAAATTCCAAGTGAATGAGCTTAGACTGCAATTCTTAGTACTTAGCCGCCGAAAATCACTAAAAAGTTGGGGCTGCCCCAGGGAATACTGGCCTGACCTTCAGAAATCTTTTAGGGTCGCTGTCATCTCAGAAGAGTTTACCTAATAAATCGTTTTTATGCCGCTAGGACCGCAGTTGTTAATGGTATCAGTTTAATTGAGAAAATTTTAATCTCACTTGAGTCTAGGTAGATGATAATCATAACTAAAAAATGGCAGCTGCCATCATGGATGGCTATATAAGGTCTAAACATCTCAATAGGTAAGTAGTAGTTGAACTTGCTTGTTTCTACATAGAACAGTGATAGCTGTGCTTTTACAATAAAGGTAGGGGAAGATGTACTTTAGCCTGTTCTGTTGAGCTGGCGGGTAGTTGAGCCTATATCCTTGGTTAAAGTGGGTGGTGGCCGTAGCTATTTCCTCTGTGAAAGTGTGTCATGGTGGTACTTATGTCTTCTGTTAAGGTCTGTGGTGGTGGCACCTATGTATTCTGTTAAGGTCTGTGGTGGTGGTACCTATGTCCTCTGTTAAGGTCTGCAGTGTCTGTAAAATGTCCTAAACAATGTCCTTATCAATCACCGCTATTTCTACAATCTATCATCATTTCTGTTTCCCATTCCACCGTCACTCTAATTTTGATCCTATCAAACTCTTCAAATGTAAACTCACTTTTACCAAGTACTGCTACATAGCTTATTCTCATCTAGAATGTGTCATATGTGTCATAATATATGCATGTTTATTATTTCTATTGTTATTACTGTTGTTATCATTATTATTTTCAACGCTGATTTTCTCAGCCAATTTATCTCTTTCTTCGGTTCTTCCTCCTCTATATTCCCATCACCAGGCTCTATCATCTACTCATTATCGTGTTGCTTAAATAGTAACAATATGTTTGGTTTCCTTGTTTGTGTTATTTGGTTTATACATGTAGTCGGAAATCCTACAGTACTTTGCCTTGTCGTTCCTATCATTTCTTCTGGCAAATGATCTTACCAGTTCTTTGCAGGTGGTAACTGACTTCCTACATAAGTTCTAGTCGACAAGGTGTGTAACCTAATTATTATCATATTGTTTTTATGACTTTTGATTACAGCTCAAAGGCAGTCTTGATGGTATCTGGCCACGGCCTGGCCCCTTACCGAGGTACCAAAGGTTGTAAAACCTTGCGGATGATGAAGCACATTACGCGCGGTGCTAAATTTTTACAAGCTGAAAGCATTGAAATCTTTCGAGATAGCGGCACAATGACTTAGAATATCTTGGCCACCGTTATTATCAACACTAATACGCTAGCCGCCGTCTGAGTCGCACTAGTCGACGTGAGAGATCATCATGAGTAATAAATATCTGCCCAATCTTTCCACACTGCATCATGATGATTGAGTGACACAGTTGATGGTGCGCATATATTGACCTATTAACTATACGCCGCTAGATTGCTTGATTGTTGGACTCCTCCGGACATCTCTTGTTAATTCCTTGGAGCATAAAGTTCAAACACAGATTTTCATTGGATGGCTCAGGTTTTTCCAATCTATTACTCTGCTGTACAATTCTGCAGCACCAAAACTATAAAATGATAAAAAAAACTTAAAATGTGCCAACACTGACTTGTCAATTTTGGTGCTCATTTGTATGAATAACAGAGTGTTTAAGGAGAGGTTAACCTCTTCTTAAACCCTCTGTTATTCATACAAATGAACACCATAATAGACAAGTCAGTGCTGGCACATTTTAAGTTTTTGGAGTTATTGCTACTTAAATAATTAATTGCCGGTAATTATAGTTTTTTTGGTGTAGAATTGTACAGCGAAGTAATAGATTGGAAAACCTGGGTCATCCAATGAAAATCTGTGTTTGAACTTTATGTTCCTACGAATTAACAAGAGATGTCCGGATGAGCCCAACAATCAACCAATCTAGCGGCGTTATCTACATTAATGCGGTATCCACAATTTTCTGAAAAGCCTAGAAAGCGAAGGAAAGATGGTACAGCACAGTGAAAAGCCAAAAAGCAAAAGGTTTCTAGCCACACAACAGTAGAAGATGGCTTGTGTAAAATTTGGGAGTTTAAAATTATGAGTTTAGATAAATGGCGGAAATAGATTAGCGATTGTAATCAAATGTGTACTACAAAGGGTCATCAATATGCTTGTTCATCTCCATTAATAATTTGTGTGAAGAGAAAAAGACCCAGAGGTGGTGAATCGTCTAACTCTAGTCCTCATGGCTGTACAGAGCTGTATTATGTTGAAATATAATATAGGGAAGATTCTAGAAATGCTGAGCCTGAGACAGTTAAGAATATGATCTGCCATGAAGCATTTCTATCTATTTTTGGTATTGTAACAGCAGAGCACTTTGATCAGGGCCATAGCGATAGACCTCTTGGCCACCATGGTCATATAACCGAGCCTTTAAGATACCGAGCAAGGCCTGGCCGCCGGTAAGAACTCAGACTGCCGAGAGGAAAACCGAAGGACTGAGAAGAAACCATGTGTAGAACAAAGAAAAGAGGTGGAGCCTAGACTGTAAATCTATATATACAATGTATATTTCTCAAAATGTGTGTGCCTGTGTATGTCCAGCTATAGCTATTAAAATCTTGGAATCAAAACTCCGCAGTCTGATGGATTTGAGCTAACGGAAATTGCAGCCGCAAGTTTTAAATCCACGCGCTCTACCACTGAGCTTTACAAGGTATATTGATTCAAGTCACTATCATATACTATATAGCACATGCACACGCTAAATGATGTATTATTTAAAACTCTCTTAACTCTATGAAACACGATCCTTTTTCGTGTTGTCTTGAACTTCTATTTTCGGTTTTTCATAAGGTTCAATTTCTAAATGGCGGCCAAGGCCAATTCTTTTCACGCAAACAATTGTTTTATTTTCGTTGGCAGAGCCTCTACATTCTCTCTCCGTTCGGTCAGACAAAGACAGTACGGTACTTCATTTTTACATCAGTACCAATATCGAGAGGTACCAGTATCGTCGTATTTAAAGTTTTGAAGGATAACTTCTGGTGGAACAGTCACCTGTTTATATACACACACTTCTATGCAAGAATTCTTATTATTAATTCAATATATTCAGGGTTTTTATTCTGTTTTCTCAGTTCTTATCAATTGTATCATTACCGAATCATCTTTTATTGTAATCGTAGCAAAACAGACTTAACTTAGCTATTACTTGCTAATTATTTCACATTTACACTTAAACCCTTTTATAGTTGTTTTATTTATTTTTAATTTAGTTGTCCTGCACAAAACATTTTCCTCATGATATGAAGTTTGAAAGTTACAGTTCTTTGACAAAGTTTAAAAACCTTTACAATTGTTTTTATTTTCTCTCTTAATTCATTTAAACTACACAAAACACTTTTCTCATGATATGAAATTTGGAAGTTAGAATGGCAAATGTTATATGTGAAATACAAATAAATTTTCTGTTCAAATACTTTTTAATTACTGAGAAACGCCGGGCATTCAACTAGTAATGATATAAAAAGAAGAGGTATCGATCGTTAGGCAGAGTCGTACTGTGCACCTGCTCTTTACATATATGTTCTTGGTTATTGCCTGTCATGCATATATATTTATTCAGTAAATATATATTTCATTAGCACTCAACACTCAGTGCTGTTGTTTGACTGCCTTGCGGAGAGTAAAGGGAACCGGCAATTTCCTTTACAGTTTACTAAGCATTGGGTAGAAACTATTAGAAAATCTTTAGCTGAAACAGGTTAGTCTAAATGTCATTTTAGGCTGAAGGAAGTCTGACACATTAGTTTCTAGAGACTCTATTGAGTCATTTTATTTGCTCTCATGTGGCGCTAGACAGTATTCTCAGTACCCTCAATTTCAAAACTCGTAGTTAGCAAAGTATATGCAAATTTCTCAAAAGAAATTAAGTATTATCTGGTAGTAATTACCTAGTGCCCGCTTTAAATATAGAATTAATGTCTAGTTGCCATTATTTCATGCATTGGTGTCAGATGAAACAGTCTTGAATATTCTACGCAGCAATGACTTCAATGTTTTTGAAAGACACCATCCACCACAAAATTGTAGAGTGAAATATGGGAATAGACTTCATAAGATCACAGAAGAAGCAAGAAATTCTGTTATTGACCATATACGCTCTTTCAAAATCCTCACATTGTACTTCCAAGAGCCACTGTTCTACTGCAGTGTTTGCTTTTGATTTTCATAAGAATCTACCTAATAAAACAACTAATGATTTTTACTATTGGCCACTATTGTCATCAGCTCTCTTTCCTTCAATATCCACATGTTAGAAATGAATGATGTTCACATGCACTGCTATGATGAAACCATACTTGAGAATTAGATAGAGGACCCAAATTAGATATAGATTAGTTACATAGATACAAATTAGATAAGATGCACCGTTACCCAAATTTGTTACACCCCACAATATCAACAGAAATTTATCTCGAACTTAAAATTTGGTGATTTGTGCACTGATCATATACGTTATTAAAAGATATACGTTGCTAAAGTTGCCATGACGAGCTATCCGTTATCCGATATAATAAAAACGATTCGCAAACGGATAAATGATAAAATTTTTGTTAAAAGTTTGAAGTTTACTAAAACATGTAATATCATTGGTGGATGCTTCTGATAAAGGAAGAGTTTAGTAAGCGTGATGCGATCCATGCGATAGGGGACAGGAAACTGTTAATTGACAGAAAGACACAAAGTGGGAAGATAACTCTAAAGTACATGATACAACAAAACACATGCTAAAACTTTCTTCAAGTATGTGTTTAGAAAACAAATTCATTTAAGTTAGATTCAGCGTTTATGTTACATGTCTGTCTCGAAGGTAAGAACTATCCACGTAGTACATTGCAATGTTATATTATCCGGCAGATCATAATCACAAAATGCACCAAAGTCATAGTTAAATTGCTAGTCAGGGAGCCACAAACCACTCACCATAAATAAACACAAGATCACAAGAGAGAATTGACCTCGGCTCCAGTCAATATATATCAAAGGGGTCACGCATCTCCTAGACGTCTAAGCCGTATCCGTTAGTTCCAGTAACCTTAACCTCTAGTAGTCTAATTAGCCTGTGGTTCTTTATTCCTAAACTGTGTTACATTATGATTATATAACAGTCATTGTAGGTACCTATAGTTAATAAGGTTAACATAGTATTTTGGTACTATTTTTAATGATGATGATTTTCACCAGGAGTTGATTGTATTAGATAATGACTATGGGTTTCTATACCTCTCTACGTACGTCTATAGCCTAAGATATTTTTTCATGCCAGTGTTGGCATGCGAAATTGGCATGCGAAATTTGGCATACCAACTTTTGCACGCTAAATCTGAAATGAACCGAAATCATAAATGTATACCAAATAATTTTTTATTGTAATCGTAGCAAAATAGACTATATTTAGCCATTACTTGCTAATGATTTTACATTTAAACACCTTTACATTTTTATTTTTCCTTTTCATTTATTTCAACGAAACACTTCTTTCAAGTTATGAAATTTTTAACTTACAGTTATTTGAAAACTGAGAGAGATAGAATGCATGCAATCTTGCACAATTGCAGAATGATTATCTAGAGAAACTGATATCTAACATAAGATAAATATTAGTAGTTGACAAGTATATATGTATGTAAATCTATATATTTCTCAAAGTTTGTGTGTATGTATGTGTATATGTGTGTATGCGTGTCCAGCTATAGCTACCCTATTAAAATCTTAAGAATTAAAATTCCACGTTTGGATAGGTCAGAACTCACGGTGAATGAATTTATTTTCTCTCTTAATTTATTTCAACTACACTTCTCCCATGATATGTAGTTTGAAAGTTAGAATGGCAAATGTTGTTATACATGTATGTTAAATACAAATCAATTTTCTGTCCAAAGACTTTTGTATTACCCAGGCAACGCTGGGTAGCACAGCTAGTATATATATAATCCCGCGACCAAACACGAGCGAAGCGATTGTTTGGGAGCTTTATGATAAATGCATATGCGCACACAACTTCCGAAAAATTATCCATCAGCAGCCGTAACTAATCCCTTGTACCGAAATCTCATCAAAAAATTTAACCACTTTCGTGTAGAGTCGTTTAAGTATAATAATGATACAAAACACATATAAACCTATTTAAATATGTTACCAAGTCTTTGAAAAGTTGAGACAATATCCTAAAACTTACCCATTTGATTGGATAATACATAACTAGACAGATTAATTTGGCCTAAAATCGCCATTAAAACCTGACAAGCCTTTTTTAATCAAAATTAAGATCGGCAAACAAAACGCCAACAAAGCCCTGCGACAGATAGTAGAACTATTAAGCCGTGCGCATTTCACGAGAAAAACATGCACATTTCACCAGTCTATGGCATTGTTCAATTGCCGAAGGTTTCTGTAATAAACGTAGAAGTACGGAAAATTAATCGTTTCTTTTTTGCCGATTCTACCGGACTCTGACATTTTGGACACTTATAATGAGTACTTTGGTATTCCAACTGATGTTCAAAACAGTGAAAGTAAAGGAAATGACGATGATGTTTTTTTAACGATTCTTATAAGATTATTACAACATTTAATTGTAAGAATAATTATTCGATTTTATAAAATTATTATAAGATTTAGTCACAAGAATAATCATTCGAATTTACAAGATCGAAATGTATAGCGACCGATGGTGTGCAATATGTTACTGTTATTATTTTTCTAAAGATTTTGTTGATGATACTGCGACTGTGCCCAATATCGCGGTACTGCCAAGCCGTTTTTAATATCTGCAAAATTAAGTAACAGGCCTACATTTTCTTATAGATATACACCTATTTCTATGTCAACCAGCTAAAATCTATTTAGATTTTTAAATTCAGCATAATTTTTAGAGATAAATACAGAAATCTAGATGAATATCACAACTTCTTGAATTGGTTAATGGTTGCTATGACCAATGATATACAGCCCCCTCCCCCCCCTACCCCCCCCTCCCCCCCCCCTACCCCCCCCCCTATACCCCCCCTATACCCCCCCCCCCCCCCCGAGCCTGTGTATATTACACAGCAGCTTGCCATTTTACTTCTAATATTGCATTTCTCCTATTGCAGGGGAGAAATATAAACATACATATAATCTTTTCCTTTCATTATTGCTGTTTGTTGTACATAATAACACCCAGTACATTACAGCTACCATTGCAGCTACCATTGCAGTTCTCCTATTGCACTGCCGTGCCATTTGACTGCTAATATTGCATTTCTCAACCAGCAGTACCCTTTCTTTTTTCCATTATCACTTTGGTCGTGGGCTGTATGACAGGGGAATTTCTAGTATATATTTTTTAAATTAATTTAAAGATAATGTATAAATATATTTATCACAAAGCTATGGTTGTCATATGCACCATTTAGGTATCTTATAGAGGAATCCTTATGAAACATCATTATGAGCTATCCTGGCAGCTTCTGTATCCCTTAACAATAGTTTTGCTCATTTGCTCAAAGGCAGCATCTTTAGCTTTTGACTGTCAGCGAATCATATTTCCTTGTTTGAAGGAATCGAAGCCACTGTGGCTATTAGAGCTAGCCTCAGAATGAGGAAACTATAGCCTACAGTCAAAGCAGATCACTAATTATCGAGCTACGTCGTTTAGGTCCCACATACAGCATAGGATTTTTACATACCAGCTGTTAATTTCTAACAGGTAGTGCCAGGTTGAGAGATGACGCTGTTAGCCCAGGGCAGCTATTGACACAAAGAGCTAGCTAAAATGGATGATACTGCCAAATTGGTATAGAAATGGTTTATACAATATTGACAAAAGTTATGTTTACTGTAACTGCAGTTTGAGTCAACAACTAGTCTGTGATGAGGAAAATTTTGCCAAATATTTTAAAAAGACGATTGAGATAAGAACTCGGAAAACTCTTGAAACCGCCATTTCTGTAGCATGATTTCTGATAATAATAGCAGGGGAAGCTTAGGCTATCTTCCAGTTCATATTTTCTTTTAATGAACTTGTTATTGCGTCGATCATAGCGATAGGTTTATATCTTAAGAGAACTAATGAAATCTTAAGGTATTCATTCTCAAATGATAGAAGTAAAAGCAGACACTTTTTTATTGCTATAAAAATTTTCCCATAACATTCACACTAGCAGTTGTCTTTGTGAGTAGCTAGTCAACCATGAACCCAAAATATTCAACTGTGAGTGGACGACAGCAAATATGCGATAGAAAAATCATAAGTTGGTGCGAAACCAAATAAGCCAATGGTCGCCTTTGCTATAATGAGAGCTGTTGTATCCGCTGGTCTGTTTGAAGCCACAATTAGAGGCAGAAAATATTGTATCATGTTTGGTTGGTGCTGTCGGTGGTTAAACTGACACTTTAGCAAACTAATTGACTACCAGTTGACCATCATTTCAGAATAGCTTTGTAGAGACCTATTTGATGTGCTTCATTGATGCACGAAATAACTATCTCTCAAGGGGCACTGGACTACTAGGGTACTAGTTTTATTGAAATACAAATAAAAAAATTTCAAAAACTGAATGCACCAATTTCTGACCAACGATTTTGGTAATTAGAAGCACAAAATTTCCATAGAAGTTCTGCTAATGTATAAAATGTAAATACGGTAAATAGCTGAGAAGTGTATCGTAGCCCAAGTGTTGGCTATATTTAACTGATAGAAAACTCACAAGTGACACAACTTCAAACATAGAAGTAGATATCCATGGGCTGTTTGACTGGAAAACAATTTTGAAGGTTTGGTTTGATATACCTGATGATATTGACAAGCAGTTTAACTTTGACAAGTTTAATAATAAGATACTTGAGAAATCGAGTCTGGTTTTCTATTATTGATAAATGTTTATGTAGAGAAATTCTACATGCGGGTCTCTGCAGGTCACTAGAGCATTTATGAACTCGGTCTAAAAAGCTATACCCATTGACCAATCAAATTGAATCACCTTATAAGGCAGCGCTGACTTGCTCAGAGTATATAAAAAGACAGCGCAGCGGCTGGTCAGCAGTTCATATTGAGAATCAGGATGGGTAAGTTTAAAATAGAGTCTATCTGCTTTTGTTTGGCTGGGAAATCAGTGTGATGCGTCTGTCATCATGTGACACCTGTCACCATGTGACACCTGTCACCATGTGACACCTACATAGAGAGCTCCTTCTGCTATTACTAGGATACTGGGGTTTACTGTAGTGAAATAATGTTACTGCTGTGTTTATACTGTATACCGCTATAACATTACTTTTATCTAAGAACTTAAAAAATTACCTATGCATTAGCCAGAGCCTAAATAATTGGCGATTGTGAAAATCTTTGCATGCGTGTGATTGTATTACATTTGGTTAAATTATTTCATTTTCACAATATAGAGTGTATAGCATTATATAATAAATGACATAAAGAGTATAATAAAAAGACATAAATCAGGAATTATTGAGGGAGTTGAAAAAAATGTGTTTTAAAAGTTGGGAGTAACAGAAAGTTCATAAACTGAAACATACGATGGTTGAAGCTGTAGGCTGGTATCACAAATAGAAAAACGATGTTTGTCATATATGTAAAAGGTTGACAAGCCACAGTAAATAAAAGATGCTGTCGCAAACCAGAAACTATCTTTCGCACAAGCCACATTCTTGTTAGACTTCTGCAGTCGTGTGATGAATTCCGTTTTTATTATTTCAGGAATTGTGCCCAAGTTGGTGCTGCTTCTTTCCGTTTCCTGCTTGTCAGCAGATGAGACATTTGTGGTTTTGGCGCCTAAAACCTTACGACCTGGACTCGCGACTAGCATACACTACAACACTAGAAATGCTCCATCTTTCACTTCAGTTACTACCTCCATCTACCAAGATGGAGTTGAGAAATTCTCATCGAAATCTGCATTTAATGGAGGTAAATACATCTACGATTTAAATAAGATGTTATTTATCACATTTGACGAGATATAACTTATAATAAAACATTATTTATACACAAAATATTAATTTATAGCTAGGAGAAATCTTTCAAATGCTACAGATGGTGTATTCTTATCTTTAGGTCGAGTCTTCATGCGCCCTTTGAATGTCCCTACTGACCTGAGGCCGAGTTCGGCAACTCTTTCTGTTTCCTTTACGGATAGAAATGGACAGTTTTATAACAGTTCAACAGAAATTAATGTAGAATCAAAGGCTCACTCCATATTTATACAGACAGACAAAGCCATGTACAAACCTTCTCAAACTGGTATGTGCTTTATGCTATTTTTAACTTTCCTAGCCTTGTGCCTCTTGCTTAAATGGCTTTTTATTCTCCTTGAGGAGGACTCCTTTATATTGACCTCCTGTCAATGTGAGATCCTAGCTTATGCTTTACTGGAATTGAGCAGCATGACCAAGAAGTACTCGCGGTTCACCGGTTAGACGCTGACTTACTATCGGAAGGTTGATGGTTCGAGTCATACAAGATTCATTGGTGCATTATGAACTTAATAAGACCACAAATTCTTCTGGACTACATTAACTCTAAGTTGGTAGACTACTCATAAAGCCCAGATGACTTTCTCATGGCTTATAATCAATTTGTGAGTTTTCTTTGGAGAAGCATGACAAAATTTGGCTCTGAAATTATATCAACTTTATATTTACAGTGAACTTCAGGGTGATCGTGGTGGACTCCAACATGATGCCCCACAGAGGTTCCTGTGACGTTCAGATAAAGGTGAGTTATGTATAATTCATACGCAACAGATGAGAGCCTTGTCATATTGATTCGTGTTCTATTCATCAACTTGTTACTAAGCAGCCTGTTGATATGTGGATATGCATGTGTCTGCATACAGCACACATATTTTTGTTCTGTCAGGGTTCAGTTTTTACACAATATTCGTAACTGAAATCGTACATAGAGCTATAATATATCCAGAATGAGTTTCTTTGCGCCAAATGACCCATATGTCTATACATACTAGGATGCTGAGGGCAACAAGATCAAACGGTGGAGGGCTGTGGAGCTGGAAAGTGGCACGCTCACTCTCAATTTGGAGTTGTCTGATCAACCCGTTTTGGGAGACTGGACTATTAAAGCGACAACTGATCAGGTTTTTGCTTTAGTAGTTGTCTGCTCTGTCAGTATCTATTTTATTTCTTTCTCCAGAACATATGAGAAACTTTGTTGTTGTAGCTCAACCAAATAACGCTGTCAGAAATTATGAGACCAACTAATAATTCAAATCTCTGTTCATCTTTACATCCTAGCTGGAGCCATGTTAATCCATTTAGCTATCACATATTGCATGTCACTAGATGCAGAAATTTCTGCTTACCCTATATAACAATAAATTAAATATAATAATAAATTATATATTAATTAAATGTAATAATACTAATATATAATATACGTATATTCTAGCAAGATATAGTAAAAGCCATTCAATCTCATTTTATAGATGAGGTGATGGAGTTGTGTTGTCATGTTATATCTTCAATACCTGATCACTACCTACTTTACACCATGAATGGCCCTTTTCAGTGCCACTAATTATTACAGGAATTGTTCAAATTGCGATAGAACTCACAGAATTAATTAGTTGGAATACAATAAGCAAATATTTAGGCTATCATTTCATTCTCATCAAGATCAGTTGTATACACATTTTCGTAGAAAGAATTAATTTTCACTTGATGCTTATTAGTAACTCACTATATAATAATTGTTAGAAAATTTTGCATTTAATGATACTATAAGGCTTGGAGTGGTTTCTAGCTTAATTAAGGCAGTAAATCATCACTATCAAATACCTCTTAAATGTGAAGTGGTCATATAACATCCTCAGGTAATGTAACATTACATTGTTTAATAATAGTTGGTAATTATGCTTAGGGAGAAGTTGAAGAAAAAACAATATCCATCGCTAAATACGTCTTACCAAAGTTTGAGGTGACTCTTGATGCCCCGACTTATATTTTGGTTAGAGATTCACAACTGATGGTCACGATAAAAACAAAGTAAGTATTATTCTAGTCATGATCTACAGACCAGTAGACTCTGAGCTTACTACAAAATAGATCATGATTTGTCCATTTGGTACAGGTACACATTTGGAAACGGTGTGGATGGAATGGCTACAGTATCAATAACCAATAAGAATGGTGCGATATCTACATATGACTACAGATTGAGAAGATATTTCTATCTAGATAGAACTCTTGAACTCGGCAGCCTTCCAGTAAGTCAGCAAAATCCTTTTGTCATTCAACGCAAAATTTAACACTTATTGATTTGACTCTGTAACCCGTGGATATGCCAATTATCATTTAGTTAGTTGATAACCCCACACTAGGTTTAACCTTTGACCTTTATACATTTGCAGCTGATATTTGATATTTGTAGCTGGTTGATGGTAAAGTTGAGGTGAGACTCAGCAGAGGTCAGCTGACAAGAATATCACGACTTGCAAATGGAGATGAATTAGAAATTTCAGTTAATGTAACTGAAACGCTCACAGGTAATAGCACTACTATAGCACTACTATAGCACTACTATAGCACATTTATATAGCACATTTATATAGCACTACTATAGCACAATTATATAGCACTACTATAGCACTACTATAGCACTACTATAGCACTACTATAGCACTACTATAGCACATTTATATAGCACTACTATAGCACTACTATAGCACTACTATAGCACATTGATATAGCACATTTATATAGCACTACTATAGCACATTTATATAGCACTACTATAGCACTACTATAGCACTACTATAGCACATTTAAATCTTTGGTTATGCTGAGATCCGTACAATTGTATAAAAGCGCGTATATCTTGATAGTCATTATAATTGCATGAATATATCGGTAGTTTTATGTAGACTCGTGCATAACAGCAGTTATTTAAAGGCATATATAAAACTGTAGTTTCCTAGAGGCATGTACATATTAAAAGCTGTAAAAAGAGGTTTATATATGAGTAGTTGTATAAAGAGGTGTATATACTAGTAGTTGTATAAAGAGGTGTATATCTTAGTAGTTGTATAAAGAGGTGTATATATTAGTAGTTGTATAAAGAGGTGTATATCTTAGTAGTTGTATAAAGAGGTGTATATATTAGTAGTTGTACAAAGAGGTGTATATATCAGTAGTTGTATCAAAGAGGTGTATATATTAGTAGTTGTATAAAGAGGTGTATATATTAGTAGTTGTATAAAGAGGTGCATATATTAGCAGTTGTATAAAGAGGTGTATATATTAGTAATTGTATAAAGAGGTGTATATATTAGTAGTTGTATAAAGAGGTGTATATATTAGTAGTTGTATAAAGAGGTGTATATATTAGTAGTTGTATAAAGATGTGTATATATTAGTAGTTGTATAAAGAGGTGTATATATTAGTAGTTGTATAAAGAGGTGTATATATCAGTAGTTGTACAAAGAGGTGTATATATCAGTAGTTGTATAAAGAGGTGTATATATTAGTAGTTGTATAAAGAGGTGTATATATTAGCAGTTGTATAAAGAGGTGTATATATTAGTAATTGTATAAAGAGGTGTATATATTAGTAGTTGTATAAAGAGGTGTATATATTAGTAGTTGTATAAAGAGGTGTATATATTAGTAGTTGTATAAAGATGTGTATATATTAGTAGTTGTATAAAGAGGTGTATATATTAGTAGTTGTATAAAGTGATTTGTATACTAGTAGTTGTATAAAGTGATGTATATATTGCTAGCTGTATAAAGACCCAATGCTCCCTGTTTTTATAGGAATAACGAGGAATCAGAAAGAGACCGTGAAGGTTTTAAGCTACTCTGAGCGAATTGAGTTCCTTTCAGCATCTCCTGCTACCTTCAAACCTGGCTTCCCCTACACTGGATTTGTAAGTCTTATATTTATACCCTCTTTGTAAGCTAGTTGCTGGTACATCCAGTTTAGTAGTGAGTTGACTCATTATTATACCATTTACATATTCCTTGCTTCTATGAAACAGCAAAACAACTGACTTTCAAGGAAAAGATTTTCATGTTAATAGGTCTTAGTCGATGAACTTTAACGAAGTTTTAGTAGATTTTATCAGAAATTTTTGGCATTTTACTATTATTTGCGATTGTTGTTAACGCTTGAGGTGATCTGATTGCCAGGATGTTTCATGATTAATGTAGACAAAGTTTTATCAAGCTTCAAACACTCAGAAGAAAATTACTTGGCGAAATGACATCACTAGTTGCTATCATTGCTATAGTTGATATCGGTTATTGCGTTCAAGTTGCAGAAATATGTGTCTCTAATTTGTCAGTCTCTTTGCAACTATAGACCTCATAATCGCATTGTTGCTTGATATGAAAGTTTTAACTGTGATCAAGTTTTGGTCAATTTTAATTTTGCGACATCCTGGCAGTCAGACATCCAAAACAATCGCAAATAATTAAAACATACTAATACTTTTTGATAGAATCTGCTGAAATTTTGTGTAAGTTCATTTTGTAATTATTTTGTACGTCTTGAGACGTACCTTCAGCAGATGTTATGCCTAAAAGGAAATCAACTTACAATGTATAGCTGACTACTTACACTTTCAGTTGAAGCTGAGTCAAGTAGACGGAGGAATTGTTCCTAATCCAAGGAAAGCAGTAATAGTAGCAGATAGTAAGTTTGTTTATACACTTTATTATTATTTCTATCAACTATATCATCATTATTATTATTCTTTTTCTAACAAGCCTCTAAACATTAGCATTATTATAGAACTTTAGATTTATAGCACTTTGAAGATAATTTGGCTCGAGAAGGGATCGATTTAAGCACATGCAAGATTCTTGAGACAATTGCACAGTGACTTGGTAATGCTTCGGTTTCTACTCCAATTACTCTCATTGCTATGAGTCACTTGTACAATTTACATTTCAGTTATTATTATCATTAATGTTATTATTATTATTAATGTTACCAGCGGTATAATCTTTACTATAATGAGAGCAGTGTCCATCTGCCTGAAGTCACACTTGGAGGTTAGGAAAAAAATCCATTGTAAATTAACTTCTTGTTAATTTTACTATTATTGTTATTGTTGTTATTATTGTCAGGTTTTGAAGATAGAGGCTATAGATACCGTGAACGGAAAACCACTTTTGAAATTAATTCATCCTTCCTTTCCAATGGATTGGCTGAATTCTCACTAGATATACCTTCTAATGCAACCAGAGTTACTCTCACAGTAAGTACTTCAACACTAGCAACCAGAGTTACTCTCACAGTAAGTACTTCAACACTAGCAACCAGAGTTACTCTCACAGTAAGTACTTCAACACTAGCAACCAGAGTTACTCTCACAGTAAGTACTTCAAAACTAGCAACCAGAGTTACTCTCACAGTAAGTACTTCAACACTAGCAACCAGAGTTACTCTCACAGTAAGTACTTCAACACTAGCAACCAGAGTTACTCTCACAGTAAGTACTTCAACACTAGCAACCAGAGTTACTCTCACAGTAAGACTTCAACACTAGCAACCAGAGTTACTCTCACAGTAAGTACTTCAACACTAGCAACCAGAGTTACTCTCACAGTAAGTACTTCAACACTAGCAACCGGAGTTACTCTAACAGTAAGTACTTCAACACTAGCAACCAGAGTTACTCTCACAGTAAGTACTTCAACACTAGCAACCAAAGTTACTCTCACAGTAAGACTTCAACACTAGCAACCAGAGTTACTCTCACAGTAAGTACTTCAACACTAGCAACCAGAGTTACTCTCACAGTAAGTACTTCAACACTAGCAACCAAAGTTACTCTCACAGTAAGACTTCAACACTAGCAACCAGAGTTACTCTCACAGTAAGTACTTCAACACTAGCAACCAGAGGTATTCTCACAATAAGTACTTCAACACTAGCAACCAGAGTTACTCTCACAGTAAGTACTTCAACACTAGCAACCAGAGTTACTCTCACAGTAAGTACTTCAACACTAGCAACCGGAGTTACTCTAACAGTAAGTACTTCAACACTAGCAACCAGAGTTACTCTCACAGTAAGTACTTCAACACTAGCAACCAAAGTTACTCTCACAGTAAGACTTCAACACTAGCAACCAGAGTTACTCTCACAGTAAGTACTTCAACACTAGCAACCAGAGTTACTCTCACAGTAAGTACTTCAACACTAGCAACCAAAGTTACTCTCACAGTAAGACTTCAACACTAGCAACCAGAGTTACTCTCACAGTAAGTACTTCAACACTAGCAACCAGAGGTATTCTCACAATAAGTACTTCAACACTAGCAACCAGAGTTACTCTTACAGTAAGTACTTCAACACTAGCAATAGTCTAGTTACATACGGTAGTAGTTTACTTGCTCTTTTTAACTAAGTTTAGAAACTCCATTCCTCTTTCCTTTTTTCAGGCCCGCTACGGTCGGCAATCAGTAACTAAATCTCTTAAAAGGATGACTTCAAGGAATGACAACTACGTACAGCTGTCTCTACAGACAAACGGTCTTCAGGTAACTGTGATACAATATATTCATATTATAGTCATATTATATTCTTATTATATTCATAGTATATACTCTTGTTATCTTCATATTATAATGTTATATTACTCACTGTCACAAAGTGGTGATGCAATGTGACAGGTTCAAGATATCTGGTGTTGTGATTGTATCCTGATGTCTGCACAAGGCTAAGAGTTAAGACGTCCGGGTGTAATATTGCGGCTAACTATGTATAAGTAATAATATGCAGGAGATTGCTGTGAGAGTATGATATAATCCTTTATTGCTGACTTGTAGCCATGCACGCTGTAAACTGAATTCTTAATTCTTATGAACCGCTGCAGTCAGGCTATTTATACCTCCTTACAATTATTCTAGAAACTTCCAGAAAATCCATTCAGGAAAAATCTAGTAATAGAACAATGCTTCTAAATTTATGATCATGACTCATCAGCGTATTGCGCAATAGCTATTGTCATGCTATTACATTGTTTATGATACTATATACAGCACTCAGAATCTGTGACACTCACTCTATATTATATTTATACTATATTTTTTATATCATATTCATACTATAGTATCTTCATATTTTATTATAATCCTGTTATATTACCTTATATTATATTCACATTATATTTGAATTATGCTATATTTATATTATACTTATATCATCTCATAATATATTTGGTAATTTTTATATTACACGTCTAATGTAAGCCTTCACTGAAGCCCGTTAAGAGTCAAGGTTTCAAATAATCAAGTTTAATAATTGTGTCACTATTGCTGACATAGACAATAGAACCTCCTCTAGTCTTGAAAAAATTCTTCATGTCAAGGCTATTTTGGAAAAACTCACATAGTCCCTAATCAAAAGTCAATTATTATTTTCAGGCTGGATCACAGGCCAACTTCAAGGTGACTTGTAGCATAGCGAGGCAGATTGTTGAATACCAAATTTGGTCTCGTGGTTTGATGGTAACTTCTGGTAGTGTGATGGTCAACACAGAAAGCTACATCAGGTAAAACTTACTTTAAAAATAAACTTAGACAAAATTCTAGTTGTTTTTATCAGAAGGTATAGTTATTTTTTATCATTTGCGATGGTTTTTGATGTTTGAAGTTGTCTGATTGCCAGGATGTTTGAAGATTAAACCGATAAAATTTGATCGGGGTTAAGATGAAGCGAAGGTGCGATTATGACGTCTATAGATGCAAAGAGACCGATGAAATAGAGGTGCAACTTGAAAACACTAGTCGATATAAACTATAGCAATGATAGCAACTATTGACATAATTTTGCACAGACTTTTTTCTGACCATTTTGTGTTGTTTCTGAGTGTTTCTTTTAAGATATTTGTTCACTTTAATTTTGAAACATCCTGGCAGTTAGATCACCTCAAGCATCAACACTCAGAAGAAAAATACTACCTTTTAGGATTTAATCCACTCCAATACCATCTCAAGCTCAACCCTCTAGCCCTTCAAGTAGGTTTTTTCCTATATAAAGGGTTAAAGGGAATAAGTTTGGAGTGAATTAGGCTATTTACATGTATCTTACGATTCATAAAATGTAAAATCTCTATAAAGTGAATATTATCAGAAAAGATTATTTACGTTGTAGAAGCGTCTACTGTATTAGCATTTGCCTTTTCTATCAAGGTTGTATCACCAATAGAACTTTATGTAAACCTCAAAGGCGTCATAAAGTCAGCAATGCCATTGGTCAATTAGTTAACATTTATGAAGAGCTCATTGTCAGATGTGTTTAAAAAATGATATAAAAAACGCCGATACTTTCTGATAAAATCTACTAAAATGTTGTTAAAGTTCATTTTTAATCAGAATAGAGCTACATTTATTAAACCTGCTCTTAGCTATTTAGCTATATATATATAGCTATATAGCTATATATATATATATATATATATATATATATATATATATATATATATATATATATATATATATATATATATATATATATATATATATATATATATATATATATATATATATATATATATATATATATATATATATATATATATATATATATATATATATATATATATATAGCTATATAGATGTGCTTTGTTAGCTTATAGCATTTAATGTGAATGTTTTAGATGAAGTTTTACTGCTGTCAGCAGATGTTCCATTATCTCTGTACAATGTTACTGTAACTCAGACACCTTAAACTGTTTGCAGCATTCAGATGACGGCGAGCATGTCACCATCAGCGAGGATTGTTGCATATTTCCTTGACCAGACACGAGACGGTTCTGCTGAACTCGTTGCGGATAGCCTCAACTTCAATGTTGATGGAGTATTTGAACGAAATCCAGTAGGTGTCAGCATTTTAGCAGACTCAGAGCTACACAACATATGTTCGCTGTCTCTGAGAATCATAATCTTTACCATTTGACAAACAGTCTTGACATTTTTTAAAGTTTACTTTATTGACTAAAAATGTTTTGAGTTTAAAAATTTAAAGATGGCCTAGAATGAGACGCGACTCATCCAAATTTCAATTTCAGACAGCCATCTTTGTGACAGTGTGTCATGTCACAGCAGTGTGTGCCAAGTTATAATAGGTCACATCAAGTCTCATTATGTTGTCATGTTGCGTCATGTCACTTCACGACTGTGTGATACAGCATCATGCCATCTAGTGTCATATCACATTATTTTACATGTATTATTTAGCCTTGTGAAAAAAGCTATTTTGGAAGCAAATTTTACTTTTAATCCTGAAACTACATCTGGTTTGATATTAGTAGTAAGCATTAATTACATAGTCATATATATTCTAGTGTAAGTTTCAATTATATTGTTATTATATCCAGGTGTAAGTATTAATTATATTGTCATAAATATCCAGTTGTAAGTATTAACTATACTGTCATATATATATATATATATCTAGTTGTAACCATTAATTATATTGTCATATATATCCAGGTGTAAGTATTAATTATATTGTCATAAATATCTAGGTGTAAGTATTAATTATATTGTCATAAATATCCAGGTGTAAGTATTAACTATACTGTCATATATATCTAGTTGTAAGTATTAATTATATTGTCATATATATCCAGGTGTAAGTATTAATAATATTGTCTTATATATCCAGGTGTAAGCATTAATTATATTGTCATATATATCCAGGTGTAAGTATTAATTATATTGTCATAAATATCCAGGTGTAAGTATTAACTATACTGTCATATATATCTAGTTGTAAGTATTAATAATATTGTCATATATATCCAGGTGTAAGCATTAATTATATTGTCATATATATCCAGGTGTAAGTATTATTATATTGTCATGTATATCCAAGTGTAAGTATTAATTATATTGTCATATATATCCAGTTGTAAGTATCAATGGTATTGTCATATATATCCAATAGTAAGTATTAATTATATTGTCATATATATTCAGGTGTAAGTATTATTATATTGTTATATATATCCAGGGGTAAGTATTATTATATTGTCATGTATATCCAGGTGTAAGTATTAATAATATTGTCATATATATCTAGGTGTAAGTATTAATTATATTGTCATAAATATTTAGGTGTAAGTATTAATTATATTGTCATAAATATCCAGGTGTAAGTATTAACTATACTGTCATATATATCTAGTTGTAAGTATTAATTATATTGTCATATATATCCAGGTGTAAGCATTAATTATGTTGTCATATATATCCAGGTGTAAATATTATTATATTGTCATGTATATCCAGGTGTAAGTATTAACTATACTGTCATATATATCTAGTTGTAAGTATTAATTATATTGTCATATATATCCAGGTGTAAGTATTAATTATATTGTCATATATATCCAGTTGTAAGTATCTATGGTATTGTCATATATATCCAATAGTAAGTATTAATTATATTGTCATATATATTCAGGTGTAAGTATTATTATATTGTTATATATATCCAGGTGTAAGTATTATTATATTGTCATGTATATCCAGGTGTAAGTATTAATAATATTGTCATATATATCCAATTGTAAGTATCATCAATGGTATTGTCATTTATATCCAGTTGTAAGTATTAATTATATTGTCATATATATCCAGGTGTAAGTATTAATTATATTGTCATATATATCCAAGTGTAAGTATTAATTATGTTGTCATATATATCCAAGTGTAAGTATTAATTATATTGTCATATATATCCAATAGTAAGTATTAATTATATTGTCATATATATATATCTAGTTGTAAGTATTAATTATATTGTCATATATATCCAGTTGTAAGTATCAATGGTATTTTCATATATATCCAATAGTAAGTATTAATTATATTGTCATATATATTCAGGTGTAAGTATTATTATATTGTTATATATATCCAGGTGTAAGTATTATTATATTGTCATGTATATCCAGGTGTAAGTATTAATAATATTGTCATATATATCCAATTGTAAGTATCATCAATGGTATTGTCATTTATATCCAGTTGTAAGTATTAATTATATTGTCATATATATCCAGGTGTAAGTATTAATTATATTGTCATATATATCCAAGTGTAAGTATTAATTATGTTGTCATATATATCCAAGTGTAAGTATTAATTATATTGTCATATATATCCAATAGTAAGTATTAATAATATTGTCATATATATCCAGGTGTAAGTATTAATTATATTGTCATATATATCCAGTTGTAAGTATCTATGGTATTGTCATATATATCCAATAGTAAGTATTAATTATATTGTCATATATATTCAGGTGTAAGTATTATTATATTGTTATATATATCCAGGTGTAAGTATTATTATATTGTCATGTATATCCAGGTGTAAGTATTAATAATATTGTCATATATATCCAATTGTAAGTATCATCAATGGTATTGTCATTTATATCCAGTTGTAAGTATTAATTATATTGTCATATATATCCAGGTGTAAGTATTAATTATATTGTCATATATATCCAAGTGTAAGTATTAATTATGTTGTCATATATATCCAAGTGTAAGTATTAATTATATTGTCATATATATCCAATAGTAAGTATTAATTATATTGTCATATATATATATATCTAGTTGTAAGTATTAATTATATTGTCATATATATCCAGTTGTAAGTATCAATGGTATTTTCATATATATCCAATAGTAAGTATTAATTATATTGTCATATATATTCAGGTGTAAGTATTATTATATTGTTATATATATCCAGGTGTAAGTATTATTATATTGTCATGTATATCCAGGTGTAAGTATTAATAATATTGTCATATATATCCAGTTGTAAGTATCATCAATGGTATTATCATTTATATCCAGTTGTAAGTATTAATTATATTGTCATATATATCCAGGTGTAAGTATTAATTATATTGTCATATATATCCAAGTGTAAGTATTAATTATGTTGTCATATATATCCAAGTGTAAGTATTAATTATATTGTCATATATATCCATTAGTAAGTATTAATTATATTGTCATATATATATCTAGTTGTAAGTATTAATTATATTGTCATATATATCCAGTTGTAAGTATTAATTATGTTGTTATATATATCCAGGTGTAAGTGTTAATTATATTGTCATATATATCCAGGTGTAAGTATTAATGATACTGTCATATATATTCAGGTGTAAGTATCAATGATATTGTCATATATATCCAGGTGTAAGTATCAACTATATTGTTATATATATCCAGGTGTAAGTGTTAATTGTATTGTCATATATATCCAGGTGTAAGTATGAATTATATTGTCATATATATCCACGTGTAAGTATTAATGATATTGTCATATAGATCCAGTTGTAAGTATCAATGATTTGGTCATATATATACAGGTTTAAGTATCAATGATATTGTCATATATATCCAGGTGTAAGTATTAATGATATTGTCATATAGATCCAGTTGTAAGTATCAATGATATTGTCATATATATCCACGTGTAAGTATTAATTATATTGTCATATATATCCAGGTTTAAGTATCAATGATATTGTCATATATATCCAGGTGTAAGTATTAATTATATTGTCATATATATCCAGGTGTAAGTATTAATTATATTGTCATATATATCCAAGTGTAAGTATTAATTATGTTGTCATATATATCCAAGTGTAAGTATTAATTATATTGTCATATATATCCAATAGTAAGTATTAATTATATTGTCATATATATATATCTAGTTGTAAGTATTAATTATATTGTCATATATATCCAGTTGTAAGTATCAATGGTATTTTCATATATATCCAATAGTAAGTATTAATTATATTGTCATATATATTCAGGTGTAAGTATTATTATATTGTTATATATATCCAGGTGTAAGTATTATTATATTGTCATGTATATCCAGGTGTAAGTATTAATAATATTGTCATATATATCCAGTTGTAAGTATCATCAATGGTATTATCATTTATATCCAGTTGTAAGTATTAATTATATTGTCATATATATCCAGGTGTAAGTATTAATTATATTGTCATATATATCCAAGTGTAAGTATTAATTATGTTGTCATATATATCCAAGTGTAAGTATTAATTATATTGTCATATATATCCAATAGTAAGTATTAATTATATTGTCATATATATCTAGTTGTAAGTATTAATTATATTGTCATATATATCCAGTTGTAAGTATTAATTATGTTGTTATATATATCCAGGTGTAAGTGTTAATTATATTGTCATATATATCCAGGTGTAAGTATTAATGATACTGTCATATATATTCAGGTGTAAGTATCAATGATATTGTCATATATATCCAGGTGTAAGTATCAACTATATTGTTATATATATCCAGGTGTAAGTGTTAATTGTATTGTCATATATATCCAGGTGTAAGTATGAATTATATTGTCATATATATCCACGTGTAAGTATTAATGATATTGTCATATAGATCCAGTTGTAAGTATCAATGATTTGGTCATATATATACAGGTTTAAGTATCAATGATATTGTCATATATATCCAGGTGTAAGTATTAATGATATTGTCATATAGATCCAGTTGTAAGTATCAATGATATTGTCATATATATCCACGTGTAAGTATTAATTATATTGTCATATATATCCAGGTTTAAGTATCAATGATATTGTCATATATATCCAGGTGTAAGTATCAATGATATTGTCATATATATCCAGGTGTAAGTATCAATGATATTGTCATATATATCCAGGTGTAAGTATCAATGATATTGTCATATATATCCAGGCGTAAGTATCAATGTTGTTGTCATATATACAGGTTTAAGTATCAATGATATTGTCATATATATCCAGGTGTAAGTATCAATGATATTGTCATATATATCCAGTTGTAAGTATCAATGATATTGTCATATATATACAGGTTTAAGTATCAATGATATTGTCATATATATCCAGTTGTAAGTATCAATGATATTGTCATATATATCCAGGTGTAAGTATTAATGATATTGTCATATAGATCCAGTTGTAAGTATCAATGATATTGTCATATATATCCAGTTGTAAGTATCAATGATATTGTCATATATATACAGGTTTAAGTATCAATGATATTGTCATATATATCCAGGTGTAAGTATTAATGATATTGTCATATAGATCCAGTTGTAAGTATTAATGATATTGTCATATAGATCCAGTTGTAAGTATCAATGATATTGTCATATATATACAGGTTTAAGTATCAATGATATCGTCATATATATCCAGTTGTAAGTATCAATGATATTGTCATATATATCCAGTTGTAATTATCAATGATATTGTCATATAGATCCAGTTGTAAGTATCAATGATATTGTCATATATATCCAGGTGTAAGTATTAATGATATTGTCATATAGATCCAGTTGTAAGTATTAATGATATTGTCATATAGATCCAGTTGTAAGTATCAATGATATTGTCATATATATCCAGTTGTAAGTATTAATGATATTGTCATATAGATCCAGTTGTAAGTATCAATGATATTGTCATATATATCCAGTTGTAAGTATCAATGATATTGTCATATAGATCCAGTTGTAAGTATCAATGATATTGTCATATATATCCAGTTGTAAGTATCAATGATATTGTCATATAGATCCAGGTGTAAGTATCAATGATATTGTCATATATATCCAGGTGTAAGTATCAATGATATTGTCATATATATCCAGTTGTAAGTATCAATGATATTGTCATATAGATCCAGGTGTAAGTATCAATGATATTGTCATATATATCCAGTTGTAAGTATCAATGATATTGTCATATAGATCCAGGTGTAAGTATCAATGATATTGTCATATATATCCAGGTGTAAGTATCAATGATATTGTCATATATATCCAGGTGTAAGTATCAATGATATTGTCATATATATTGTATATTATCGTATATAAGTCTGTATCTTTCAGGTTGCAGTCTCATACAGCAAGGAAAGTGCTCAGCCAGGTGAGAGTGTTGATGTACAGGTCACTGCTGTCTCTGGCTCTATGGTTGGTTTGCTGGCTGTAGACCAAAGTGTCCTGCTTCTGGCTGGAGGAAATGACATCACGCAAGCTGACGTACGTATCCTTAGTGATTGGTGCGGTGTCTGATTTGATTAGTACAAGCTCAGACAACTCCCATACTATCACCACTTTTCACTTTTATGAAACTTGCATGTTCTGCCTTATCAGCAAAGCTTTCTATCAAATTCTCATCAAGTACTCAATAGGAAGCAATTCACATTAAAGGCGTGTCTACTTTAGTTTGTCTATGCACTCCAGAATTTGAAGCTCTATCTTTTTATCCTTCATCTGACCTGGCAGTTCGGTGAGAGATCAAGCTGATGTATGCACTTGTGACCTGGCAGTCCGGTGAGAGATCAAGCTGATGTATGCACTTGTGACTGAGCATTCTTAAGCCTCATACTGATAGGCACAAACATATTGAAACATGATTTGAGCAATTGTATTATTTATATTATTGTTGGTCATTGCCTGTCGTCTGATTGCAGTTTCTGTCATAAATCACACAAAATAACTATTATCCTTAATTATTCTGAGGCTTCAGAAGGTGTTATAGCGCAAGGGTTAGAGTGTCAGTCCAATAAGCTGAATTTCATGGGTTCAAGCCCGCATATGCCAACATTTTAGTCATATCATTAATTGCTCGTACAGAATTGTGGGCTTGGGTGAAAATTGCAACATTTAAAACACCTGCTATTGCAACATAATAAAAGGCTTTGACATACATGTATATATTGCACTTTATTAGTTCTGTCAATTAAAAATTAATTCAAAAGTCACGTTTTATTAACAACGAAGCGGTGAGTCACCTTACACGAATTTCACGTGAAGCTGATTTCAGAATTGCAGGAATTACAATGGAAGTTATAATCTGTCCAATGAGGACTACTCATTTCAGCAAATCAAATATACATATATTGTCTTTCATTCATCAATTACAAAATTCATTACCATTTAAAATGACCCTTGATAATAATAATACTGATTAACAAAAAATTTTAAGATACTCACATCTGTTTCAATTTTAATTATAAATGAGCTGAGTAAAAGCCATAGCTATTATTCAGCTCGTCTACAATTAAAATTGTAACAAACCTTCTTATAGCAACAAACCTACCTTTACATAAAGTCTCATTTAACACACTCACATTGTGTCATGATGCAGTTGAATTCATATTTCTTACCCATCAAGTATTATTAGTTGGACAACTACCAGTTTTTTGTCACAGGTAATCTCTGAAATGAGGGAATATGACACAACTCCAAAGAATGACGATCAGGGGAATGTAGCCATGTGCTTTTTCCCATACAGCACTGCTGGAACTGATACCTCATCTCTTCTTTCTAACTCAGGAATTGTCGCCCTTACCAACTCGCTCATATATGTTGCACGTAAGTAAAGACATTGTACAACAATTTATGTAACAGAAAGCTGGAGTATATTTAATATACAGTTATACATTTTTACTCTAATTTATTTCAGACATATAAAATATGTTTTTCCATGCAGCATAGACCCTGCTGTCTAGAGAAAAGTCAAAAAATTGTTTTACATTCACATTGAAAGTGTGTACTCCCAATAACTTAGCATAAAACCCTAAATCAAGTGAAAGTGATATAAAAAGAAAAGTTGTTGATACAAGCCAATAATACTACAGTTACTATACAGTCATTACTATAGTTACTATACAGTCATTACTACAGTTACTATACAGTCATTACTACAGTTACTATACAGTCATTACTACAGTTACTATACAGCTATTACTATAGTTACTATACAGTCATTACTATAGTTACTATACAGTCAATACTAGTTACCATACAGTCATTACTACAGTTACTATACAGCCATCATTACAGTTACTATACAGTCATTACTATAGTTACTATACAGTCAATACTAGTTACTATACACTCATAACTACAGTTACTATACACTCATTACTACAGTTACTAAACAATCAATAATTTACAAAAATAAGGTTAGTTTTTTTCTTATATGAAGGGCTAAAGGGAATAAGTTTGGAATGGTATTGGAGTGCTTTAGGCTATTTATATGTATCTTACGATTGATAAAATCTCTATAATGTGATAGTTTTTAGAACAGACTATTTACGTTGTAGGAGAGTCTACTGTATTAGCTTTTGCCTTTCTTATCAAGGTTTTATCACCGATAGCACTTTAAGTAAACATGCAAGGCATCATAAAGTCAGTGATGCCATTGGTCAATTAGTTAGCATTTATGAAGAGCTCATTGTCAGATGTGTTTAGATTAACTGTCAACCAAATAAATTCTAATTAAATGAATTTTTATATAAAGAACATGTTTTAATCAATAAATACTATCTTCAAACCTTTTACAATGCATATTACACCAGCTCACTGCAGATTACACTTGTATATTGGATGTTAAAGCTGTATGATGCATGTTACATCAATGTGCTGCATATTAGACCTGCATGTCACACATTCCAAAGGTCTGCCGCGTGTTACATACATCTCCACCAATTTTATTATCATGTTCATGAAAAATTTGTTGTAAACAGAGTCGGTCTCAAGAAGAGCTCACAAAAATGGCCCATTTTAAATGTTGTGCTGCTTCTTGCTCTTGACTAAACCTATGAGTAGATAACTCCGATGAGTCAGAGGTTTCATCAAAAGGTTGCATCTGATTCTTAGCTCGACTCAGTCAGCAGAAACTGACTGAGCCTATCAGAGATTAGATACATCAGACACCTGCATATCACGCCTTTCTTCTGCATATCACACCTTTCTGCTGTATATAATATCTGTCTGCTGCATATAACATCTGTGTGCTGTGTATAACACTTGTATGCTGAATGTAACACTTATTTGCTGTATATCACACCTGCCTGCTGCACAGCGCACTCGGGTGCTGCACACCATCTCTATCTGCTGTATACCACTCATGTCTGCTGCATATCACACCTGTATGCTGTATATCACATCTGTCTGCTGCATATGGCATGTCTGCTGTATATCACATCTGTCTACTGTATATAACATCTGTCTGTTGCACATCACACTTCTCTGCTGCATATAACACTTGTATATTGCATATAATGCTTACCTATTTGCTGTATATTACACTCGCCTGCGGCATATCACAGCTGTATGCTGTATATAACATCTGTCTGTTGTATACAATATCTGTCTGCTGCATAACAAACCTTTCTGCTGCATATCACACCTGCATGCCGATTATATTACTTTCTCATGGCACCTTTTGCCTACATAACACTCATTTACACTTTACACAGGTGCACTTGTGCGCATCTTAAGTAAAGCATAAACTCATTCATAAACATGTGTATTAGTAAAAACCTGACCATCTCATAGATCTCAGTTTTATGGCCCCTAAAGGACTAGGAAGCAAGTGTGGAAAAGAAGCTACCGATGTCTTAGACCATTTTAAACTTTCTACCATTTTTATATATACGTCGTCATCATAACTGGAATGAAATCATTACATATTTAATTAGTAAATATAATTTAAATTCAATAAATATCATTTAAATGTATTAAAAGAATTTACAAATGAAGAGTTAATGTATAATGTCTATTCAGTTTATTGAAATAACGCCAAATGCAGGATAAGCATAGAGCTTTGATCTGGTAGCGAAAGAATTCCTTTAAAAATACAAAAAGACTTAGACTTGAAATTACAAACTAACTAAACGTTTTGTACACATGTTCCCCGGCCTTGGCGACTCGCAAACCTCTTGTCTGCAACACCTCACGGCAGCAACTCCCCACACTTGTGTAACCTATGCTACTTGCTAGCCAGTGTTAAAGTACGTGCTCTGTTCCGTTAGGAGAAAGGTACGAGATGAGATACAGTGTTCCAATGAAGGGAGAAAGAGGTCAAGTGATGCATGGGTTGGTTTTTGATGAACGTTTAATGTCTGTTCCTGAACCAACCTTTAATAATGCTGTTGAGCCTAAAGTACGAAAGATCTTTCCGGAAAGCTGGATATGGTCTAACCTAACTTCACAGTGAGTAGTAAGGTTTTATTTTTTAAATTTGACGATAAGTAGTTGTTTTTCCATGAGTATTTAAACTCATCCATGAAAGAATTTATGCCACTTGATGGAAAAAGGTGTTTTAACTCTAACAATATTTGCTGAAAAAGTACGTTTTGTTTATGGTGTAAAACCTTTATGTTTTCAGACTCTCAAATATTGCACAATCTAATTGTTCTAGGTTTTTGCTCTACTTCTATTGCCAGCAGACAAAATCTTACGTTTACGCCTCAAACTTATGTTTAAGTAAAAAGAATGCCTTTATTCTGCTTTAAAAATGCAATTCATACGCTGGTCTAAAAACTGTGAAAGATCCTTGTTTTATTAACCAAACTATGTCTTTATTATTAGAAATGGTCAGGTGGTGATAACTACCACGGTCCCTGACACTATCACTTCATGGGTGGCAAGCGCCTTTGCTGTATCCAATATGGCTGGTCTCGGGGTCTCTCCAGAAACTGCTAAGGTATGTACATATTCCCCATTTACCATTTTGCAGCATTGTGTACTTCAGCGCTGTCTACGCATCAGCGGAAGGTTTCTATTTATGTTTCAGATGAGAGTCTTTAGACCTTTCTTTGTTTCTCTCAATCTACCGTATTCAGTGGTGAGAGGTGAGCAGCTCGTTCTTCAAGCCATAGTTTTCAACTACCTGAACAGGGATGCAAATGTTACAGTCACACTTCCAGAGTCTGACGAGTACAGATCTATCGTAATTGACGATTCTGGTTTGATGGAACCTGTCCAAAAAATGGAGATTGTGACTGTGTTGGTATGTTTAATTATATCAATGTGCTATTATTATATAGAAACTGTTTACTCTCTAGAAACTTACAGCTCTCATTTGAGTTTAGGTCTTTTAGTTTAGCGTATTTAGTCTTTTAATCTTAACCATCTTCCCTTCCTTTTGAACACCATCTCACCTTGTCTTTTGAACACCATCTCACCTTGTCTTTTGAACACTGTCCCATCTTCCATTTTGAATATCATCTCACATTTTATTTTGAACACCATCTCGCCTTCCCATTTAAACACCATCTTATCTTCCTTTTTAAACACCATCTCACCTCACTTGCTTTCACTTTTTAGGCTCATTAAATGCTTTAAGATTCTTAAGGATGTTATACTTAGAGGTTTTGAATAAACAGACTGTTTTCTCTTTTCTTTTCTCTTTTTTGTAGACCATCTGGTCCCATTTTATATCATTCAAAAGCGTGGTCATTTGTATTTCTGAGAGGCAGGATTTAACAAGAAAATGTCGTCTTTATGACAAAAACTTGCCTTTTTTTGTTCAGTCTTTCAGCCTTTATTTTCCATCTGAGGCAAATGTATGACTTTTTTACTACGCTTAAAAATTGTCTTTTTCTGCTACTCTCATGAGACTATCGTCATTTTTTGCTACTCTCATGGGACTATCGTCATTTTTGTGTCATTGTTAAGCACTGCTCTCTTTTTAACATTACAAGGTTCTCTTTTAGGCCAAGGCTAACCATGGCACTACCATCTCCTTTCCTATCGTACCTGTGACAATTGGGCTAATGAAGGTCAGGGTTACTGCCACCACTTCTGGAGCTGCTGACGCTGTTCAGAGAGATCTCCTAGTTGAGGTTGCAATGGCTAATATCTCTCAATAAACCTTTAGGTTCTAGACATGGTCCTAGCAATCCTTGAATACAAGGTCATATGATTGTCATTCCTGTGTCTGGACCATAGAGTTATCTCCCCCTAGAGTGATAACTACACGAGCGTTTCCGGTGCCAACAAGGAGCACTCAGGCCACGCCCCTTTTTTGTGCTAGTCAGTCGTAGTGATTGACTAGATCAATAACATCAGCCATGAGAAGGGTTAAACAAGGATCATGAATTTCCAGTTAAGATAGTAATTAATGCTCATATTAAAGAAATGATGATTATAGTTCAGTACTCTAATAATTACATGCTTATTATTTAAAGCAATTCAATACCTACCAGGGATCGCTAAACATATTATGGAAATGTTTACTTTCCCATATCCATTTCCATAAACATAAATATTTCCATAATCTTAGGGAAATGGATATGGAAGTTTTATTTTAGAAATATGGAAATAATATGGAAATGGAAATAATATGGAAATGAATTATGGAAATGTTATGGAAATGGAAATAATATGGAAATGAATTAAGGAAATGTTATGGAAATGGAAATAATATGGAAATAAATTATGGAAATGGAAATAATATGGAAATGAATTATGAAAATGTTATGGAAATGGAAATAATATGGAAATGAATTATGGAAATGTTATGGGAATGGAAATAATATGGAAATGAAGTAAGGAAATGTTATGGAAATGGAAATAATATGGAAATGAATTATGGAAATGGAAATAATATGGAAATGAATTATGGAAATGGAATTAATATGGAAATGAATTATGGAAATGTTATGGAAATGGAAATAATATGGAAATGAATTATGGAAATGTTATGGAAATGGAATTAATATGGAAATAAATTATGGAAATGTTATGGAAATCGAAATAATATGGAAATGAATTATGGAAATGTTATGGAAATGGAATTAATATGGAAATAAGTTATGGAAATTTTATGGAAATGGAAGTAATATGGAAATGAATTATGGAAATGTTATGGAAATGGAAATAATATGGAAGTGAAGTAGGGAAATGTTATGGAAATGGAAATAATATGAAAATTAATTATGGAAATGGAAATTGTGACATACACGTAATCCCTGATACCTACATGACTTGCAAAGGCACTGAATAGATAGTGTTAAGTAAGTGAGTTAATGCAATCAGTTATTCATAGATATGAAAGATAGTCATACCAGGGTTGTATTACATTAGTGTGATGTGATGGCAAGCTAATTGACTGCCATCAACTATGAGCTGTACTGCCCGAGTAATAAAAAGGTCTTTGGACAGAAAATTTATTTTACCGTATATAACATTTACCATTCTAACTTTTAAACTTCATATCATGGGAAATATTTTTAAGCAGTTCAAATGGATTAAGTGGAAAAAGAAAACAACTGTAAAGGTTTTCAAGCTTTTTCAAACAACTACAACTTTCAAATTTCATATAATGAAAGAAGTGTTTTGTTGAAAAAAATTAGGAAAAAAATAAAACTGTAAATGTGTTTAAATGTAAACAAATTAACATGTAATGGCTAAATATAATCTGTTTAGCTATGAATACAATGAAAAATTACTTAATAAATAAGGTAATAATAAAGTCTATTTTATTTTGATATAATTATAATTTAGTATAATTAAGTATAATTTATTTTTATTTAACATATAACAACATTTGCCACTTTAACTTTCAAACTACAAATTATGAGAAGTGTTTTGTGTAATTGAAATAAATGAAGAGAAGAGAGAAAATAGAAACAACTGTAAATGTTTTCAAGCTTTTTTAAACAACTACAATTTTTAAATTTCATATCATGAAAGAAGTTTTTTGTTAAAATGATTTAGGAAGAAAAATGAAACTGCAAATGTGTTTAAATGTAAATGTGAAATAATTAGCAAGTAATGGCTAAATATAATCTGTTTAGCTATGATTACAATCAAAAATTATTTAATAAATAAAGTAATAAAAATGTCTATTTATTTTTAAATAATTATAATTTAGTATAATTAAGTATAATTTATTTTTATCTAACATATAACAACATTTGCCACTCTAACTTTCAAACTTTTTGCTTGCTTACATCAAGCAAAGATGTCCACTAACTAGTGGACATCTTTGCTTCAAGCTAGCCTATGTATTTGATTGATATGTATTGAAATCTAATGTTACATGCAAAGGCTGTTTGTGAACTGTGGTGTCAATGAATCACCCTATTACCATACAATGACAATACTTTCAGTTGATGGCAGTCGATTAGCTTCCCATCACACCAATGTAATACAACCCCAGTATGACTATCTATCTTATCTATGAGTAACCAATGATATACAGCCTCCATGTGTGGGGGCTGTATATCCTTGGAGTAACTGATTGCATTAACTCACTTACTTAACACTATCTATTCAGTGCCTTTGCAAGGCATGTAGGTATTGAATTGCTTTAAATAATAAGCATATATTAGAGTAATAAACTATAATTTCTTTAATATGAGCAATAATTACTATCTTAACTGTGGAAATTCATGATCATTCGCATGGCTGATGTTATTGTTCTGTCAATCACTACGATTGATTAACACAAAAAAGGGGCGTAGTCTAAGCGCTCCTTGTTGGCACCGAAAACGCTCGTGTTGTTGAAGACACAGTTATCACTCTAGGGGGAGATAACTCTCTGGTCTGAACTAACTGCAGGCTGAGGGAGTGCAGAAGGAATACAACCAAGCTGTACTCATTGATCTGAGCAACAGCTCTCTCTTCACAGAAACTCTGGCTATAGACTTACCTTCTAACGTTGTCAGCGATTCAGTACGGGTAGAGCTTTCTCTCATTGGTAAGCTTTCATTACATTAAAAAACTTCAATGTAATTTCATAGGAGTTGCATTCTCTACACAAAATAGTGCTATTCATTCCAGATAGTTGCTGTATGATGTAGGGGATGTCATGGGACCCGCTTTGACTGGACTCGATAAGCTTATCAGGATGCCTTATGGCTGTGGAGAACAAAATATGCTCTTCTTTTCTCCCACAATTTTTGTTACTGAGTATCTCATGCAGACCAATCAACTCACAGCTGAAACTAAGGCTAAGAGTTTGGGATTCATGGAGAAAGGTCTGTCGTGTTTATGTGAGAGGAGTTTAGAAACTTAGGCTATTGTCTCTGTGCTATAACAGATATTGGTTTACGTACATCATTACCAGACAGTCATTGGTCAGAAGCATTTCATCCTAACACAAGATAAAGGGTGTTAGAGAAATAAGATTTATCTATATATTACGAGATATGATAAAACTCACTTGCACTGGCTTGTCACTATTAGATATATAAGGTGTCACACACGTTTTCACTTTCCGTAAGCCCGTTCTAAAAATAACTCTTGGTCCCTGACTGAAAATATGTGAGGATACTGATGAATAGAATTCAATTACAGGTTATCAGAGAGAACTGACCTATCAGAGATCGGATGGTTCATTCAGCGCATTTGGGCAAAGTGACCCTTCTGGAAGCATGTGGCTAACAGCTTTTGTAGTCAAGTCATTTCAACAAGCGAGAAGTTTTATTTTTGTGGATGAGAAGACAATTCTAAAAGCGGTTGACTGGATAATCAAAAGGCAAAATTCGGATGGGAGTTTTCCAGAACCTGGTCGCATCATTCACAAGGAAATGTTGGTGAGCATTACCTAGTTACAAAAATCATGTAGTTGTGCTATAATATGCATAGCCACTATTCCTAGCGAGTGTCTTTTATAACAGGGTGGTGGAGCCAGTAGCAGAGTAACTTTGACGGCCTTTGTTCTGGCTGCCTTATCAGAAGTTCGAATCAGTTCTCCAAGACAGGTAGAAGGGCTTAGAACTGCTTAGAACTGCTTGGCGGTCTGGCCAGATGTATCTAGAAAGACAGGCGCGTGAACTTGCGGACCCCTACAGTTTGGCACTGACTTCTTACGCCCTTTTTAAATCCGGCAGTCCGTATGTCGATTTAGCATTTCAACCTCTTCAAAGACTTGCCATAACAGAAGGTAATTGGAAATGTTATGATCACAAACAAAATTTTACCATTTTTCAAAACAAGAGGCAGCTTTCTGGTACAATACATTTAGTAAAGTGCATAATATCGACCTTAAGCCTGGTTCCCATATACGTCGCAAAGCACCGGTGACACACCACAGGCTATTAGCGATGAAATGGGAACGTATGCGCCGAGGACCGCCGAGGATCGCCGGTAGTTGCCGGCGGCATCGCAATAGTTTAGCGCTGTTCAAATTTCGCAAACGGCCGCAGGCAAAACCTTCCCGAAATGCACTGTACGGGTAATGGTCACCATTATAAGAATGGCATGGCGAGCGAACATTTTATTTGATTACGCAATTATGTTTACGATATTATTAACGATGTGGCTTTTATGTGAACATTAAACTGCGCCGAGCACCGCAAGTGTTTTGCTGCGCGATGTTACCGCCGGTGCTTTGCTACGTATATGGGAACCAGGCTTTAGTGTTTTTATGTATTGCTCTCTCAATTGATTTAGGCTTGTTTTTAAAAAAGATTGCCTGGCATGGGATTTGAACTCACAACTTTCAGCATAACACCTATTGCTACTACCATGTGTGCCAATCCTTCAAACACCATAGAAGTAGTGTTATGGTTCATATAGTTATTCTCTGTGCTTTATCCCCCACATTTGATGATCTCTCATGTCACTCGATACTGCCAGGGTACTAGTGATTTGTAATTCATTCATGTACCCTAGGACACTTATATTTCGCTAGTATTTAGTTTCGTGAGTAGCATACAGAGTAAAATTTAGTTGCAACTTAATTTCGCAGCTCTGATGAGTGCGAAAATATAGTGATGTGAAAATAAATGCAGTGGAACAAACATAATTAGATTCCTCAGGTTCGGTTCACCGATAAGAAATTTTTTTTCAATTTGGGACTAGTTTGTAATTGTGAACCGCAGGTAGAATTGTGTGGCCGAAATCGATAATGCAATTTGATCGCTTGCTGCCATTTGTTTCTTGGACTATCATTAAACAGAGCTATTTAATTCCGCGCTTTCGCTAGTTCGTTATGACAGTTTAGTTTCGCTCATGAAATTTTCGCGAGAGGATGACTTCGCGAAAAGGCGAAAGTTAGATGAGGTGAATACATAAGTGTCTTAGGGTAATTATGTAATTAGGGTACTTTTTTAGGGCATTTAATTAGTTTAATTGCAATAATAAAACTCTACCATTGCAAATATTTAGCCTCAAAAAGGTTCAGACTAAATAGAGTTGTCATATCGCACTTCTTACTTCTTTCTACATCTACTACTCTCTGCATTGATCTATGATTGTTTTAAGAACTCAGTGTATATTAGGTGGAATGCAATACTGGCACCAGCCCCAACCAACTCCTGCAACCAACAGTAGAGCATGGAAAGCTCCACACCAGCAGGGTCGAGCTATTGACATAGAGCTAGCTGGTTATGTACTGCAGCTGGTCACAGAGAGATCTGGTGTTACAGAAGCGATGCCTATCCTTAAGTGGATTTCAGCCCAGAGAAACAGCAATGGTGGCTTCTCATCAACTCAGGTTTGAGTCACTAATGCTATTTTTACACTTCCTTTCGAAGTATGCCTAACTGTTGTATCTACACACAGTGTCTGTGTGTGTGTTTAGGTCTGTTGTGGATACATCTATGAACATCTCTTATCTACATGGGCTAATTTCATGTTTTCTCTACTGTTTCTAGGATACAGTTGTGGCATTACAAGCGCTTGCTAAATATGCCAAAGTAGCATTTGGATCAAGTCATATGATCGTGAATGTTGCAGCAGCAGGACACACCCATTTCTATAGCATCAGCTCTTCCAATGCTCTTTTGTTGCAAAGTCGGGTGGTTAGTAGTCCTTCCTACATTCTTGAGACAATCCTTAGCCAGTGTTACCTCATTCAACTCTTTTCAGGTATCACATATACATGTTATGGGTCTGATTTGTTTCTAGTTGGATGCTGATACCAAGTCTGTGAGACTATCAGCCAGAGGCTCAGGAGTAGCCTTAGCTCAAGTTTCTGTCAGTTACAATGTGGAAGCACATGAACAAAAGCCCGCATTTGACACCGTAGCCACTATAATCAGTGAGTCAGACAATATGATCACAATGAGAGTTTGTACCAGGTTAGTTATGACTAACGCAATATTCTAGTTAGAGCTTTACAGCTTTGCAGCAGTTTCTATAGTGAGGAAATGTACATATACAGATATCTCTGTAAAGGAATATGCTACTAGTTTAAATTCCATACAGTTAGTGCCATATAAGACTGCTGAGGTGACAAGGGATGTGTGTGGTTACTAGGTGGTTGCTGGGTGGTACAACAGGCATGGCTGTTAAAGAGATCGGTATACCGAGTGGTTTCACGGCTGACATTGAGGCACTTGAGATGGAACGCTACGACGGAGTGAAGAGAATTGAAGAGGGTGACAGGAAGATTATTCTTTATTTTGATGAGGTAAGAGCACCTGTTGGACTTTCACTGTTGTTAGACTATCTTTCTAGCGAGTCTGTGGTTGTTTATTTGTTGTAAACTTCAGATGTCCATATATGGTAACTGTTTAAGGTGTATCCAGTGAACTGAAGGAAGTTCATAAGTATGTTTATGGTATTTTAACATATTATAAATTACGACCTTCTCTAAGGAAAAATGCTCACAAATTAACAATCACTTGCAAACTTTGGAAAAATGCTCATAATCACTTGCAACCTTTTAAATTGCTAAAAAAACAACAGTTGTGACCAATTATAGACATCTAAATATATATTATTTAGTTTCCATGTTATTACAGCTTACAAGCGAGGAGAAGTGTGTAGAGGTCAATGCTGACAGAACAGGATTAGTAGCTAAGGCTAGGCCAGTTGCTGTCAAGGTCTATGATTATTACGAGCCTGAGAACCAACAGACCATCTTCTACTCGAGCTCCCGTCTCGGTAACAACAACATTTGCGATGTATGTAGAGATAACTGCCAGGGATGCAGTGAATACTTGCTAAAAAAGTGAATGACTGGATTTTAATAAGAAATCAGCATATTTTGAACAATTGCTGTCAGCTTTTAGTTTATCATATAGTGAGTAGTTGCAATGCTTTGTATTTATCAGTTGTGTATTTTATGCCAAATATTATTTTTATTATGTTATAATGATAATTGGATGGCTTCAATTTCATAGAACTTATATAATCCATAAGTAGATTATATCAGATAATAAACACGCATGAATACTAACTCATGAGATTTAGTGTTTATAATGGTTATTATGCCATTTAGGCTGTGTATATCTGGCTGCTTTTGCCAACATCTTGATCGGTCACTGAATTTCAAAAAAAATTCCCTTTTGTTGAACTAAAATATTTCGAAATTTAGTTAGACAAGCTAGCATGAGCTACTAGCAAATAAGAACGACAAACGCATTTGTGTCATTCGTGAAACAAATCACCAATAATCAGGCAAATGTTAGCAACAGTTTATTGGCTAGTGTATGCAGTGTTAGTGAAAATAAAATGAAGCATTATCGTTATCAAATCATTATAGCACACAAATCCCTAACATTCCAAGGTCTGTTGTCAAAAAGACTGATCCATTATGATTGCATAATGACTTGTGCGATAGTGGAAGCGTTTTCTCTCGCAGATAATTTATAGAAAAGTATTGAAACCATTGGTAGAAACAGTGCATAACTTTTTAACTACGCACTGTTTTATCAACTAAAATATGATGGTGAACTAAAATCGATTTAGAATATGTAACAGACAACATATCATGTTCAGGTTTTTTTCCGGACATTGGAAAATATTTAGATCAGCTATCGAATTTTGATGATGTATAATGCAGTGTGCAAATGAATAAAGCAATAAGATCAATGCAATCAATACGATCAACGCGATCAATACAATCAATACGATCAACGCGATCAATACAATCAATACGATAAATAATATTAACTTATTTTACAAACCTGTAGTCAAATTACAATTACTGATGAATTCAAGTCAATATTAAGCTACATATGGCTAAGCTTACCTTTTTATATCCTTGTAAAACTGGTCTGATAAGAACAACCTTTGAGATGAATTGTATAATAATGCCTGTCACCCATAATAACACTGAATAAAATGTCTCTTGATCTAAACCAACAGAACTACACTTTGCACAAGGATATGACATGCACTAAATATAGTGTCTGGAGTTTATAAAAAGGTCATACACTATGTTACACAACAAATGAGCAGCAACAAGATGTCACTGCTATACAGCTGCAAGACTGCAATAAAAATATAAATTGTCATAATAACTTAATATAGTGTCTATTACTTATAAACAGCCCATAAGTGTTAAAAATATGTATAAAAAGTTATTACATCTCATCGCATATTGACTTATGCCTAGCCTTCTGCGCATTGTTCACTGTCAGTAAAACTGTCAGTAGTTCTGAGTTTAGCATGTATCAGCTACTACCAGCCTAACATCGTTAGATTAAAGAAATTTAACAAATTTTTAATCAAAATGCTGATGGTTTGGCAGTCTCACACAAATTGATTACAATGTAAAATTAGCTAAGTCTTATCGGTTCATTAGCAAGATGATAAGACAACTCCGAAACTCTTATTTCACTGAAAAAAAGCTAAGTCGCAAAAATTCTAACATTTTCAGGACAAAAATGGAAAATTCAATGTGATTATTTGAATCTCAATTTAATAATTTACTTGATCACTCACTGATACTTGATTACTTACTTGATCACTCACTGATACTTGATTACTTACTTGATCACTCACTGATACTTGATTACTTACTTGATCACTCACTGATACTTGATTACTTACTTGATCACTCACTGATACTTGATTACTTACTTGATCACTCACTGATACTTGATTACTTACTTGATCACTCACTGATACTTGATTACTTACTTGATCACTCACTGATACTTGATTACTTACTTGATTACTCACTGGTACTTGATTACTTACGTGATCACTCACTGATACTTGATTATTTACTTGATCACTCACTGATACTTGATTACTTACTTGATCACTCACTGATACTTGATTACTTACTTGATCACTAATTTGATACTGAGATGTTCGGACGAGTCCAACAATCAACCAATCTGGCTGCGTTATGTAGATTAATGCTGTCTTGAGTTATTGAAAGTTGCTTAGTTAGTCTATATATATAAATCTAAGTGTTCGTGTATCGTCCGTGGTTCTGTGATAGTTCTGTCTGTCCGTGGTTCTGTGATAGTTCTGTCCAGTTATAGCTATTACAATCTTGGAATGAAAAGCTCGGTCTTTGCTGGATATGAACTCCCGAAGGTTGCCACTGCAAATTGTAAACCAATCATCTAACCACAAGTCTATGAAGGTTCTTACGATTCCATTTCTCTTACTATATACTGGATATACTTTTCCCGATTGCACATGTTAAATGACGTACTAATTGAAACTTTGCGCCCACGGGTTATGATGCCCCTGTTAAAAATATTTTTTGCCCAACTCTATGAAACACGATGCTATTTTGTCCTTGCCATACTAGGGCGAATTTGTTTTTCTGTCATACGAAATCAACAAAAATTTATCTCAAAATGAAAACATGGTGACCATTGTATTGATTATGACGAATGAACCAAAATTTTTATGTTTTTCGCCAAAATACCTACCACAAAGATTTTTAGTTTTTAGGAGGTGTTTACATTAGATAATTACTATGGGTTTCTATACCATTCTATACAATATTTTCGTCTTATGATGCCAACACTGAAATGAAATAAAATCATATCCTTATGTACCAAATGATTTTTCATTGCAATCATAGCAAAACAGACCATATTTAGCCATTAATTGCTAATGATTTCATATTTACATTTAAATACTTTTTCAGTTTTATTTTTTCTCTTAATTTATTTCAACAAAACACATCTTTCATGATATGAAATTTAAAAGTTACAGTTCTTAGAAAAAGTTTGAAAATGTTTACAGTTGTTTTATTTTTTCTCTAAAATCATTTGAACTGCACCAAAAAGCACTTTTCTCATAATATGAAGTTTAAAAGTTAGAATAGTAAATGTTGTACATGTTAAATAAAATGTTTTGTCCAAAGACTTTTATTACCCGGACAACGCCGGGAATTCAACTAGTGCTAAATATAGGTAGGTGGCATGTGTTTGTTCGCTAAACTATTAATAATAATATTGGAATCATAAAATACGTGTGAGTATAAAAAATTTTCAGAATAGCCTAGAAAGCGAAGAAATGATGGTACTGCACAATGAAAGGCCCAAAAGCAAAAGGTTAGAACAATAGAAGACGGCTTATGTAAACGGTAGAAATGCTTTAAAATTATGAGTTTAGATAAATAATTAGCGATTGTAATCAAATGTGCACTACAAAGGGTCATCAATATGCTTGTTTATCTTCCTTAATAATTTGTGTGAAGAGAAAAAAACCCAGAGGTGGTGAATCGTCTAACTCTAGTCCTCATGGCTGTACAGAGCTGTATTATGTTGAAATATAATATAGGGAAGATTCTAGAAATGCTGAGCTCAAGACAATATGATCTGCCATGAAGCACTTTCATCTATTTCTGGCATTACTGAGCGATGGATGAAAACTATTAAAAAACTTAGCTGAAACAGGTTAGTCTGAATTTCATTTTAGGCTAAAGTGAGTCAGATGTGACACACATCACAGTTTTTAGTGGCATATTAGTAAGTCATTTATTTGCTCTCATGCGGTGCTAGACAGGATTTCAGTACACTCAATTTTAGAAGTTGTAATTAGCAAAGTATCATGCCATTTCTTTAAAAAAATGGAACACTGTAACAAAACTAGTATGCGCCTTAAATATAGAATTAATACGTCTAGTTGCCATTATTTCATGCATTGGACGTCAGATGAGATGAAACAGTCTTAAAAGTTCTACACTGCAACAATTTGAATGTTTTTGAAGGACGGCATCCTCCGCAAGATAGTAGAGTGTAATACAAGAATAGACCTCATAAGATCACAGAGGAAGCAAGAAATTCCGTTATTGATCATATATACGCTCCTTCAAAGGCCACAACACCCTGTACAGGTCTAGGGGCGCATCTCATCGTCTCTGCTTTCCTCAAGAACTCAACATATCCAAATGTATGATCTGCTCCAGACAGCTAATCCAAACATCCACTTTGGCTATGAAACACATCATAATATTTTTACTGATAGTTTTAACGTCTCATTAGGATGCCCTCAAATAGACACTTTCTCTCAATGTCTCATTAGGATGCCCTCAAATAGACACTTTCTCTCAATGTCTCATTAGGATGCCCTCAAATAGACACTTTCTCTCAATGTCTCATTAGGATGCCCTCAAATAGACACTTTCTCTCAATGTCTCATTAGGATGCCCTCAAATAGACACTTTCTCTCAATGTCTCATTAGGATGCCCTCAAATAGACACTTTCTCTCAATGTCTCATTAGGATGCCCTCAAATAGACACTTTCTCTCAATGTCTCATTAGGATGCCCTCAAATAGACACTTTCTCTCAATGTCTCATTAGGATGCCCTCAAATAGACACTTTCTCTCAATGTCTCATTAGGATGCCCTCAAATAGACACTTTCTCATTAGGATGCCCTCAAATAGACACTTTCTCTCAATGTCTCATTAGAATGCCCTCAAATAGACACTTTCTCATTAGGATGCCCTCAAATAGACACTTTCTCTCAATGTCTCATTAGGATGCCCTCAAATAGACACTTTCTCTCAATGTCTCATTAGAATGCCCTCAAATAGACACTTTCTCTCAATGTCTCATTAGAATGCCCTCAAATAGACACTTTCTCTCAATGTCTCATTAGAATGCCCTCAAATAGACACTTTCTCATTAGGATGCCCTCAAATAGACACTTTCTCTCAATGTCTCATTAGGATGCCCTCAAATAGACACTTTCTCTCAATGTCTCATTAGGATGCCCTCAAATAGACACTTTCTCATTAGGATGCCCTCAAATAGACACTTTCTCTCAATGTCTCATTAGAATGCCCTCAAATAGACACTTTCTCATTAGGATGCCCTCAAATAGACACTTTCTCTCAATGTCTCATTAGGATGCCCTCAAATAGACACTTTCTCTCAATGTCTCATTAGGATGCCCTCAAATAGACACTTTCTCTCAATGTCTCATTAGGATGCCCTCAAATAGACACTTTCTCTCAATGTCTCATTAGGATGCCCTCAAATAGACACTTTCTCATTAGGATGCCCTCAAATAGACACTTTCTCTCAATGTCTCATTAGAATGCCCTCAAATAGACACTTTCTCATTAGGATGCCCTCAAATAGACACTTTCTCTCAATGTCTCATTAGGATGCCCTCAAATAGACACTTTCTCTCAATGTCTCATTAGAATGCCCTCAAATAGACACTTTCTCTCAATGTCTCATTAGAATGCCCTCAAATAGACACTTTCTCTCAATGTCTCATTAGAATGCCCTCAAATAGACACTTTCTCATTAGGATGCCCTCAAATAGACACTTTCTCTCAATGTCTCATTAGGATGCCCTCAAATAGACACTTTCTCTCAATGTCTCATTAGGATGCCCTCAAATAGACACTTTCTCTCAATGTCTCATTAGGATGCCCTCAAATAGACACTTTCTCTCAATGTCTCATTAGAATGCCCTCAAATCGACACTTTCTCTCAATGTCTCATTAGAATGCCCTCAAATAGACACTTTCTCTCAATGTCTCATTAGAATGCCCTCAAATAGACACTTTCTCTCAATGTCTCATTAGAATGCCCTCAAATAGACACTTTCTCTCAATGTCTCATTAGGATGCCCTCAAATAGACACTTTCTCTCAATGTCTCATTAGGATGCCCTCAAATAGACACTTTCTCTCAATGTCTCATTAGGATGCCCTCAAATAGACACTTTCTCTCAATGTCTCATTAGAATGCCCTCAAATAGACACTTTCTCTCAATGTCTCATTAGAATGCCCTCAAATAGACACTTTCTCTCAATGTGATGAATAATGTCCTCAAATAGACACTTTCTCTCAATGTCTCATTAGGATGCCCTCAAATAGACACTTTCTCTCAATGTGACGAATAATGCCCTCAAATAGACACTTTCTCTCAATGTAATGAATAAGTTCTTAGGAAGCAGCATGCTGAGCTACAAGCAACAAATTTTAAGAGAATTGAGCAAATTTAGTACAAAAAATAATATGAAAAATTAGAAATGGAGAATGACTTACTGCACAAGTGACTTACTGCACAAGTGACATACTGCACAAGGGACTTACTGCACAAGCAAGATACAAGCTACAAATGAAATGAGCACTACACAGGTAATGCGCAGAGATGTTTTACACCAACAAAAGGAAGCAAAAGTCTGTGCCAAGGGACACTGTTCTATTGCAGTGTTTGCTTTTAGTTTTCAAACGAATCTACTTACTCCTAATAAAACAATTAACGATGTTTACTATCGTCATCGGGTCTTTTTCTTTCAATATTCACATGCTAGAAATGGATGGTGTTCGCATCTACTGCTATAAACAATACCTGAGAAGAGCTAAAATTATATGAGATCTACTGTATGTATGTTAAATCACATCATCGTAAATCACCAGAAGTAGAAAGGAAAGCTTGAGAAGTGGTAGTGTGCTGGACAGAATAAAAACTACACACTCATTCACTACTTTTATTGGCTGGCGAACAAGAAAAATAGATTTAATAGATTACAGTAAGTTATCCAATACGTGGGCATTCTTACATGGAATGTGATTGAGACATGAATGCAGTGAATTGCAAGTTAGATGTAGATCTCTCGTCTAATTTGTTAAAGGTATTTTGAAATATTTGCAAACATCCTAAACCGTTTAATATAATTCATTCCAACAGCTGAAAGCTCTTCAACTACACAGAACATCCAAAACAAAGGTACAAAACAACTTGCCCAATAAAGACGTAAATTAGTGAATACGGATAGCAGGTGCTTGTCTCATGGAGAATCATGGAATGGCAGGTATATCGAGAGTCCTATTGGTAAACGCTCAGAACATATTCATTGAACTCAGCCAACTTGCATCACCACCAGTGTATTACCAATCGGGAAAGCAAAATGCTATGATTTTCAAGGCCAAAAAATACTTTGCATATTAGAGAATCATCCAGATTATGACAATCTTATAACCAGCGACGATGGCGATGAAATTTGGACAATACTGTACAGACTTATTGAATTTTTATTAATTCAACTATTACTTATGTTCCTGTACATTATATTCAAATGAATTTTAAAGCTAAAAAATATAACGCGTTATTAAACAAAGCCTTAGATACTGTATGCATGTCGAAAAATAGGAGATATATAATTATTGCTAATATGCACATTAAATTTTGGCTACTGCATTGTAAGAAACTAATATCCATTGCTGAAATTGTTATTTTATAAGCACTGTAAAGGTTTTGTCCACCCTTACTTACTCTACTAGTATAAGACTCGATGCATAAGATTATACATGTATTTCTGCTTTGTTCATAAGAGTACAAGAATAGTCAAACACATGCAATGAACAGGCCCAGAACAGCTCTGCTCTATACTACAAATGTTCAGGCTTGTATAGCGGGTAGGCTCCGCTTCTCGTTCTATTTGGCCCGGCCCGGCCCGGCTTTGGCTTGGCTCGGCTTGGCGAGCCGATAGATATAGGTATATCTATATATAGGCTATACATATATATAGATATATCTTAGAGATAAGAATCTTATATTACGGATATCATCTTAAATATATACATGTACGGTTATCATATGCATGTTTAGGTATCTCATGGAGGAATCCTTATGAAACATCATTATGAGCTATCCTGGTTGCTGGCTTGGCAGCTTCTGTATTCCTTAACAATAGTTTTGCTATTTTGCTCAAAGGCAGCATCTTTAGCTTTTGACTGTCAGTGAATCATATTTCCTTGTTTGAAGGAATCGAAGCCACTGTGTGCTATTAGAGCAAGCCTCAGAATGAGGAAACTATAGCCTACAGTCAAAGCAGATCACTAATTATCGAGCTACCTCGTTTAGGTCCCACATACAGCATAGGATTTTTACATACCAGCTGTTAATTTCTAACAGGTAGTGCCAGGTTGAGAGATGACGCTGTTAGCCCAGGGCAGCTATTGACACAAAGAGCTAGCTAAAATGGCCGATGCTGCCGAAATGGTATAGAAATGGTTTATACAATATGGACAAAAGTTATGTTTAATGTAACTGCAGTTTGAGTCAACAACTAGTCTGTGATAAGGAAAATTGTGCCAAATATTTTAAAAGAACAATTAAGATATGAACTCGGAAAACTCTTGAAACTGCCATATTTGTAGCATGATTTTTGATAACAATAGTAGGGGAAGCTTAGGCTATCTTCCAGTTCATATTTTCTTTTAATGAACTTGTTATTGCGTCAATCATAGCGATAGGTTTATGTTTTAACAGAACTAATAGAATCTGAAGGTATTGTAAAACTCATTACCCACACTCTACATAAATATTACATGAAAAAAGACATACCCCCTTCAAGGGTAAAGTGTAATTGAAATTATTCATTAACAATTAATATGTTGAGCTCATACCGCAGAAAATAGCAAAGAGAAGATAACTCCATCCTTACGAATGCATGTTGTAAAACTAAACAAATGCAACTAAACAAAACAACTAAACATTTTGTCACATGTACACACTAAGGGAACGCATTGGGAAACATTACAGCGAATATTACATTACCATGTAACAATCACCAATGGTAAATAGAGTGAGGTGAGATGCTCCAAAATTCAAATCTCGTATGAACCACGACACTAAAGTGCTCTAAAATTACCATACTTGGGTTTGCGTCATGCTAGCCAGCAAAACATACCACATCTGGAGATAGGATTACACCTTAAAATGAACAAACGGAATCTGTTTAGTTTTCCTATAAAACATTCTATCAAGGTTCATTCTCAAAGGAGAGAAGCAGGCCGAAGAAATACTCTACATTTATAGTCATCTTTGGGGTGAAAAGTCTGTCATAATAAGTACTAAAAGTAGTAGTTGAGAGAAACTAGCAACACCAAAAGAGAGGCATGAGCCAACTCTGGAGACAGTTTCTGGAATTCATGAGAAAAGAGAAAAGAGTGAGAAAAGAGTGCATAAATTTTCATACCGAGTCAAAGTTCATTCTCAGACTATAGAAGTAAAAACAAGCACATTTTCGCTGCTATAAAAGCTTTGCCATACTATTTACACTAGCACTCGTCTTTGTGAGTAGCTAGTCAGCCATAAAACCAAAATATTCAACTGTGAGTGGACGACAGCAAATATGAGGAAGAAAAGTCATAGGTTGGTGCCAAACCAAATAAGCCAATGGTAGCCTTCGCTATAATGAGAGCCGTTGTATCCGCTGGTCTGTGTGAAGCCACAATTAGAGGCAGAAAATATTGTATCTGGCTTGGTTGGTGCTGTCGGTGGGTAAACTGACACTCTAGCAAACTAATCGACTACCAGTCGACCATCATTTCAGAATAGCTTTGTAGAGACCTGTTTTATGTGCTTTATCGATGCACATAATAACGATCTCTCAAGGCGCACTTGACTACCAGGGCACTAGTTTTAATGAAATATGAATAAAAAAATTTGAAAATGGGATGCACCATATTCCGACCAGCGACTTTGGTAATTGGAAGCACAAAGTTTCCATAGATTGAAGTTCAGCTAATGTAGAAGGTTGTTGAACTTGATTTGGCTAACTTGGTGAGTGCACTTTCATTTTAAGAGCTTACTTGAGTATTTTAGACGCAAATAGCTGAGAAGTCTATCGTAGCCTAAGTGTTGGCTAAATTTAACTGATAGAAAACTCACAAGTGACACAACTTTGAGCATAGAGGTAGATATTCATGTGCATTTTGATTGGAAAACAATTTTGAAGGTTTGGTTTGATGCACTTTATCACATTGACAAGACGCTTAAGAAACTGAGTCTGGTCTTTATTATCGATGAATGCTAATGTAGATAATTTCTACATGCGGGTCTCTGCAGGTCGCTAAAGCATTTGTGAACTCTGCCTACAAAGCTATACCCATTGACCAATCAAATTAAATCACTTTGTAAGGCAGCGCTGACTTGCTCAGAGTATATAAAAAGACAGCGCAGCGGCTGGTCAGCAGTTCATATTGAGAATCAGGATGGGTAAGTTTAAAATATAGTCTATCTGCTTTTGTTTGGCTGGGAAATCAGTGTGATGCGTCTGTTACCATGTGACACCTGTCACCATGTGACACCTGTCACCATGTGACACCTGTCACCATGTGACACCTGTCACCATGTGACAACTACATAGAGAGCTCCTTCTGCTATTATGATATTACTAGGATACTAAGGTTTACTGTAGTGAAATAATGTTACCGCTCTATGTGTATATTCTGTACAGCTACAACATTACTTCTATCTAAGAACTTAAAAAATTACCTATGCATTAGCCAGAGCCTAAATAATTGGCGATTGTGAAAATCTTTGCATGCGTGTGATATAGAGTGTATAGCATTATATAATGCTATACACTAGTATATAGCATTATAGCATTATAGTGTATAGCAGTGTATAATGCTATACACTAGTGTATAGCATTACATAATGCTATACACTAGTGTATAGCATTCTGTAATGCTATACACTATAGCATTATTACACTATAATAATAACAATATAATAAGAACAGTGTATAGTATTATTATATAATGATATACACTAGTGTATAGCATTATATAATACACTATAATAATACTATACACTAGTGTATAGTATTATTACATAATGCTATACACTAGTGTATAGTATTATGTAATAAACAACATAAAAGACAGAAATGAGGAATTATGAGAGAGTTGAACAGATGTGTTCTAAAAGTTGATAATCTACCTAATAGTAGTGCCAAAGAGTTGGGATGCCGAATTATAGGTTGTAGTAACAGAAAGTTCATGAATTGAAACATACGATGGTTGAAGTTGTAGGCTGGTATCACAAAATAGAAAAACGCTGTTTGTCATATATGTAGAATGTTGACAAGCTACAGGAAATGAAAGATGCTGTCGAAAACTAGAAGCTATCTTTTGCACAAGCCACCTTCTTGTTAGACTTCTGCAGTTGTGTGATGAATTTCGTTTTTATTATTTCAGGAATTGTGCCCAAGTTGGTGCTGCTTCTTTCTGTATCCTGCTTGTCAGCAGATGAGACATTTGTGGTTTTGGCGCCTAAAACCTTACGACCTGGACTCGCGACTAGCATACACTACAACACTAGAAATGCTCCATCTTTCACTTCAGTTATTACCTCAATCTACCAAGATGGAGTTGAGAAATTCTCATCGAAATCTACATTTAATGGAGGTAAATACATCTACGATTTAAATAAGATGTTATTTATCACATTTGACGAGATATAACTTATAATGAAACATTATTTATTCACAAAATATTAATTTATAGCTAGGAGAAATCTTTCAAACGCTACAGACGGTGTGTTTTCAATTTCAGGTCAAGTCTTCATGCGCCGTTTGAATGTTCCTACTGACCTGAGGCCGAGTTCGGCAACTCTTTCTGTTTCCTTTACGGATAGAAATGGACAGTTTTATAACAGTTCAACAGAAATTAATGTAGAATCAAAGGCTCACTCCATATTTATACAGACAGACAAAGCCATGTACAAACCTTCTCAAACCGGTACGTGCTTTATGCTATTTTTAAAGGTCGACTTGCAACAAAATTTACATTACAGTTATTTACTATCAAAAGATTCACCATGTCTTACTCGGCTGTGTTGTAAGTGCAAAATATTTGGAAATGTGATTACAAGCTCTTAAAAGCTCAAAAACGAACAGTTAATCGCCACCATCACGAAACCGCCATAAATTGGAATTAGTTCATTTCTCTGACGTGGTCAATCCATTTGGTTATTGTTTTGACACGTGATGTTCTTGCGTGAATTGAAAGGCCAATAAAAGGCTCAATATAAAACTTCTCGTAGCACTAGTTTATGACAAACACTTCGGGTTCTACCGAAGACCCCGTATCAAATATAGATATTCGCTACTTTACAGTTTTGTTTCGGCTTGGTCTAATCGTCTAGTCGTTATCTAATCATGTGACCCATACTTCCTGCAAAGCAGCGCAAATAATTTCCGCATCATTTTCCGACTATCACAGGTGACCAACAGGCTCGCCATGTTTATCAGACAATGATATGCACTCCTTCGAGGTAAGTTTAAAAAGTTAAACGAATTTTCACGGTAGGTTTTAAGATATCAGTGCTCAAAGTGACAGCGTTACAATGATGATGAAACAGATGCTTAAGGACAATAGACATGGTTTTATTGAATGCGTGAAGTAAATTTGTGAAAATATTTCAACGAATGAGGTTGCATGAAAGCGTTAACAGAAGCAATCTCGATCAACTAAGCCCCATTTGAAACGTTTTGGAAAGCGATTCTAATCTACGGCAGTTTCGGGATGGCAGCGATTAACTGTTCGTTTTTGAGCTTTTAAGAGCTTGTAATCAAATTTTCACATATTTTGCACCTACAACACAGCAGAGTAAGACATGGTGAGTCTTTTGATACCAAATAACTGTAATATGAATTTTGTTGCAAGTCAACCTTTAACTTTCCTAGCCTTGTGCCTTTTGCTTAAATGGCTTTTTGTTCTCTTACCTTGGGGAGGACTCCTTTTTATTCACTTCTTGTCAATGTGAGATCCTAGCTTATGCTTTACTGGAATTGAGCAGCATGACCAAGAAGTACTCGCGGTTCACCGGTTAGACGCTGACTTACTATCGGAAGGTTGATGGTTCGAGTCATACAAGATTCATTGGTGCATTATGAACTTAATAAGACCACAAATTCTTCTGGACTACATTAACTCAAAATTGGTAGACTACTCATAAAGCCCAGATGGCTTTCTCATGGCTTATAATTAATTTGTGAGTTTTCTTTTGAGAAGCATGACAAACTTTGGCTCTGAAATTATATCAACTTTATATTTATAGTAAACTTCAGGGTGGTTGTGGTGGACTCCAACATGATGCCCCATAGAGGTTCCTGCAACGTTAAGATAAAGGTGAATCATATATACATGTACTTCATACGCAACAGATGAGAGCCTCGTCATATTGGTCGTGTTCTATTCATCAACTTGTTACTAAGCAGCCTGTTGATATGTGGATATGCATGTGTCTGCATACAGCACACATATTTTTGTTCTGTCAGGGTTCAGTTTTTACACAATATTCGTAACTGAAGTCTTACATAGAGCTATAATATATCCAGAATAAGTTTCTTCACACGTAATAACCCATATGTCTATACATGATACTAGGATGCTGAGGGCAACAAGATCAAACAGTGGAGGGATGTGGAGCTAGAAAGTGGCACACTCACTCTCAACTTGGAGTTGTCTGATCAACCCGTTTTGGGAGACTGGACTATTAAAGCAACAACTGATCAGGTTTTTACTTTAGGAGTTGTCTGCTCTGCAGCATCTATTGCTTATCCTTCACTCAAACATATGAGAAACTTTGTTGTTGTAGCTCAACCAAATAGCGCTGTCAGAAATTATGAGACCGCCCAATAATTCATGCCTTTGTTCATTTTGACACTCCTGCTGGAGCCATGTTAATCTATTTACTTACCACATAATGCACATCACTTGATGCAAAAGTTTCTCCTTATTCTAGCAAAATAAAGCAATAGCGTTTTGGTCACATTTTGTAGCAGAGGTGATGAAATAAGTTGGAGTTGTATTATCATGTTATACCTTTAGTACCTGATCACTAGCCACTTTACACCATGACTGGCCCTCGTCAGAACTACCAATTATTACAAAAGTAATTCAAAATATGTTGAGATAGTATCACAAAACTAATTAGTTGGGAATACAATAAGAAAATAACTAGGCTATCTTTTAATTCTAATCAAGGTCAGTTGTATACGCGTTTTCATCGAAAAACCTATTTTTTAATTGATGCTCAATGGTAACCCACTATATAATAATTGTTAGAGAATTTTGCATTTAATGGTACTACATAGTTTGTGGTAGTTTTTAGTAAAATTAAGGCAGCAATTCATCACTATCAAATACCTCTTAAATGTGAGGTGGTCATATAACATACTCTAGGTAACGTAATATTACATTGTTTAATAATAGTTGGTAATTATGCTTAGGGAGAAGTTGAAGAAAAAACAATATCCATCGCTAAATACGTCTTACCAAAGTTTGAGGTGACTCTTGATGCCCCGACTTATATTTTGGTTAGAGATTCACAACTGATGGTCACGATAGAAACAAAGTAAGTATTATTCTAGTCATGATCTACAGACCAGTAGACTCTGAGCTTACTACAAAATAGATCACGATTTGTCCATTTGGTACAGGTACACATTTGGAAACGGAGTGGATGGAGTGGCTACAGTATCAATAACCAATAAGAATGGTGCGATATCTACATATGACAACAGATTGAGAAGATATTTCTATCTAGATAGAACTCTTGAACTCGGCAGCCTTCCAGTAAGTCGGCAAAATCCTTCTGTCATTCAACGCAAAATTTAACACTTATTGATTTGACTCTGTAAACCGTGGATATGCTCATTATCATTTAGTAAGTTGATAGCCCCACACTAGGTTTAACCTTTGACCTTTATACATTTGTAGCTGATATTTGATATTTGTAGCTGGTTGATGGTAAAGTTGAGGTGAAACTCAGCAGAGGTCAGCTGGCAAGAATATCACGACTTGCAAATGGAGATGAATTAGAAATTTCAGTTAATGTAACTGAAACGCTCACAGGTAATAGCACTACTATAGCACTACTATTATAGCACTACTATAGCACTACTATAGCACTACTATAGCACATTTATATAGCACTACTATAGCACAATTATATAGCATTACTATAGCACTACTATAGCACATTTATGTAGCACTACTATAGCACTACTATAGCACATTTATATAGCACTACTATAGCACATTTATATAGCATTACTATAGCACTACTATAGCACTACTAGAATAGCACATTTAAATCTTTAGTTATGCTGAGATCTGTACAATTGTATAAAAGCATGTATATCTTGATAGTCATTATAATTGCATGAATATATCCGTAGTTTTATTTAGACTCGGACATAACAGAAGTGATTTAAAGATCTATATAAAACTGTAGTTTCCTAGAAGCATGTACAGATTAATAGTTTTACAAAGAGGTGTATATATTTGTAGTTGTAAAAAGAGGTTTATATATGGGTAGTTGTATCAAAGAGGTGTATATATCAGTAGTTGTACAAAGAGGTGTATATATTAGTAGTTGTATCAAAGAGGTGTGTATATTAGTAGTTGTATAAAGAGGTGTATATATTAGTAGTTGTATAAAGAGGTGTATATATTAGTAGTTGTATAAAGAGGTGCATATATTAGTAGTTGTATAAAGAGGTGCATATATTAGTAGTTGTATAAAGAGGTGTATATATTAGTAGTTGTACAAAGAGGTGTATATATTAGTAGTTGTATAAAGAGGTGTATATATCAGTAGTTGTATAAAGAGGTGCATATATTAGTAGTTGTATAAAGAGGTGTATATATCAGTAGTTGTATAAAGAGGTGTATATATTAGTAGTTGTATAAAGTGATGTGTATACAAGTAGTTGTACAACGAGATGTATATATTGCTAGCTGTATAAAGACCCAATGCTCCCTGTTTCTATAGGAATAACGAGGAATCAGAAAGAGACCGTGAAGGTTTTAAGCTACTCTGAGCGAATTGAGTTCCTTTCAGCATCTCCCGCTACCTTCAAACCTGGCTTCCCCTACACTGGATTTGTAAGTCTTATATTTATACCCTCTTTGTAAGCTAGTTGCTGGTACATCCAGTTTAGTAGTGAGTTGACTCATTATTATACCATTTACATATTCCTTGCTTCTATGAAACAGCAAAACAACAGACTTTCAAGGAAAAGATTTTCATGTTAATAGGTCTTAGTCGATGAACTTTAACGAAGTTTTAGTAGATTTTATCAGAAATTTTTGGCATTTTACTATTATTTGCGATTGTTGTTAACGCTTGATGTGATCTGACTGCCAGGATGTTTCATGATTAATGTAGACAAAGTTTTATCGAGCTTCAAACACTCAGAAGAAAATTACTTGGCGAAATGACATCACTAGTTGCTATCATTGCTATAGTTGATATCGCGTTCAAGTTGCTGCCTTACATGTCTCTATTCTATTGGTCTCTTTGCAACTATAGACACCATAATCGCATTGTTGCTTGATATGAAAGTTTTAACTGTGATCAAGTTTTGGTCAATTTTAATCTTGAAACATCCTGGCAGTCAGACATTCAAAACAATCGTAAATAATTAAAACATACTAATAATTTTTGATAGAATCTACTGAAATTTTGTGTAAGTTCATTTTGTAATTATTTTGTACGTCTTGAGACGTACCTTCAGTAGATGTTATGTCTAAAAGGAAATCAACTTATAGCTGACTACTTACACTTTCAGTTGAAACTGAGTCAAGTAGACGGAGGAATTGTTCCTAATCCAAGGAAAGCAGTAATAGTAGCAGAGAGTAAGTTTGTTTATACACTTTATTATTATTTCTATCAACTATATCATTATTATTATTCTTTTTTAACAAGTTTGTAAACATTAGCATTATTATAGAAATTTACATGTAGATTTATAACACTTTTTAAGATTATTTGGTTTGAGAAGGGATCGTTTTAAGCACATTTAACTTTTTTGGAATTGCGGAATAATTGTGCGGATATTTAATACAAATAATTAGTAATGATGATATTAATAATTTGAATTATTATTATAATATTTTCACTGTTTTAAATTAGTATTTTATTGTTATTTGTTATTATTTATTATTATTATTTTGTGGTTTACCACGCGGGTCGCTGCACTTGGAATTTATGGTCCCGGGCATTAGCTATATGCTAAAAATACTACCCATATAGATTTCTGATACAGATAGCCCACATGAGTATTCATTTAGCTCCTAGTAGCACTGGTCATTGTTAAATATACTGTAGCTCAAAGAGTTCTGATATATTGAAAATCATCTAATCTCAAGTACTAGTTCTCTATACTTCCAATATTTCATTCTTCTTTACCAATCCTGTGTCTTTTATTACATCTGTGTCTATAATTTAGTATCAATTTTACCTATATATAAATCTCAGTTTTTGTCATTTTATTAAACTTGGTGTCAAATTATAGCAATTAAAATCCACACAGCACTAGATTTGATCTCTGGATCTCCTCTTCTATTTTGCGCTTGTTCATACACCCTTTCACTAACCATTCTTTAGTCCTTTGACAAGGTTCCAGTTCCACTTACATCTTGGTGAGGTTTTGAGAAATGGACAACTCTAAAACTGCTAGTAATTCATCGAAGAGTTCAAAGAATCTCATGAAATTACCTCTCTACTGGTTACTGACCAATTCCTAGCAGACTTAGTCCAGCAAAATATTATGCTTTTTTGCCGTATATCACAACTGCCCGTTGCATATTGCATTTGAGAAAGTTCATTTATTTTATTGCTATTCTTATAATAATTGTTGTAATGTTGTTACAATTATTGTTATTAGTACTGTAGTCCCGTACACCTTGAGAGATCATCATGTGTAATAAGTATGTCTACAATTATTCAAGGGTATTGCAAAATGGTCCAGTAGCCAGTTGAATCCGCCTGAATCCCAGTTGAATAGTGCGCATGAATGTAAATCTAGATATCGGAGTTCAACTCCTGTCAACATCAATTGTTATAATTCTTGTTAATCATACTATTATTGTTAGGTTTTGAAGATAGATTCTATACATATGGTCAACGAAGAACCACTTTTGAAACAAATTCCTCTTTCCTTTCCAATGGATTGGCTGAATTCTCACTAGATATACCTTCTAGTGCAACCAGAGTTACTCTCACAGTAAGTACTTCAACACTAGCAACCAGAGTTACTCTCACAGTAAGTTCTTCAACACTAGCAACCAGAGTTACTCTCACAATAAGTACTTCAACACTACCAACTAGAGTTACTCTCACAGTAAGTACTTCAACACTACCAACCAGAGTTACTCTAACAGTAAGTACTTCAACACTAGCAACCAGAGTTACTCTCACAGTAAGTACTTCAACACTAGCAACCAGAGTTACTCTCACAGTAAGTACTTCAACACTAGCAACCAGAGTTACTCTCACAGTAAGTACTTCAACACTAGCAACCAGAGTTACTCTCACAGTAAGTACTTCAACACTAGCAACCAGAGTTACTCTCACAGTAAGTACTTCAACACTAGCAACCAGAGTTACTCTCACAGTAAGTACTTCAACGGTAGCAATAGTTAAATTGCACAGTTGTTTGATTGTTCTTTTTAACTACGTTCAGTAAATCCATTCCTCTTTTCTTTTTTCAGGCCCGCTACGGTCGCCAATCAGTAACTAAATCTCTTAAAAGGATGAATTCAAGGAATGACAACTACGTACAGCTGTCTCTACAGACAAGCAGTCTTCAGGTAACGGTGATACAATTTTTATAATATTTCATATTATATTCATATTATAGCCGTATTATATTCTTATTATATACATAGTATATTATATTCACGTTATCTTCATAATACAATTTTATATTACTTACTCTATATTATATTTATACTATATTTTTATATCATATTCATACTATAGTATATTCATATTTTATTATAATCCTGTTATATTACCTTATATTATATTCACATTATATTTGAATTATGTTATATTTATATTATACTTATATCATCTCATAATATATTTGGTAATTTTTGTATTACACGTCTAATGTAAGCATTCACTGAAGCCCGTTAAGATTAAGGTTTCAAATAATCAGGTTTAATAATTGTGTCCCTATTGCTGACATAGACAATAGAACCTTCTCTAGTCTTGCAAAAATTCTTCATGTCAAGGCTATTTTTGAGAAACTCACATAGACTGTGTCCCTAATCAAAAGTCATTCATCATTTTCAGGCTGGATCACAGGCCAACTTTAAGGTGACTTGTAGCATAGCGCGGCAGATTGTTGAATACCAAATTTGGTCTCGTGGTTTGATGGTAACTTCTGGTAGTGTGATGGTCAACACAGAGAGCTACTTCAGGTAAAACTTACTTTATAGATAAACTTACACAAAATTTTAGTCAATTTCGTCAAAAAGTATCAGTATTATTCTATCATTTGCAATTGTTTTTGATGTTTGAGGCGATCTGACGGCCAGGATGTTACAAGATTGAAATCAATAAAATTTGATTGCGGTTCAAACGCTCAGATCAAGCGAAAGTGTGACTATGACGTCTATAGATGCAGAGACCAACAGAGTAGAGACACGTAATATTGCAACTCAAAAACACTAGCCAATATCAACTATAGCAACAATAACAACTAGTGACATCATTTTGCACGAATTTTTCTTCTGACCATTTGCGTTGCTTCTGAGCATTTCTTTTGAGATATTTTGTTGATCTTAATGTTGAAACATCCTGGCAGTCAGATCACCTCTAGCATCAAAAGCAATCTCGGATACGAGAAGAATATCAATACTTGCTGATAAAATCAGCTAAAACTTTGTGAAAGTTCATTTTTAATCAGAATAGAGCTACATTTACTAAACCTGCTCTTAGCTATATAGCTATATATATGGCTATATAGCTATATAGCCATATATAGCTATATAGCTATATATAGCTATATATATATATGGCTATATAGCTATATATATAGCTATATAGCCATATATAGCAATATAGCTATATATATATATAGCTATATAGATGTGCTTTGCTAGTTTATAGCATTCAATGTGAATGTTTTAGATGAAGTTTTACTGCTGTCATCAGATGTTCCATTATCTCTGTACATTATGACTGTAACTCAGACACTTTACACTGATTGTAGCGTTCAGATGACGGCGAGCATGTCACCATCAGCGAGGATTGTTGTATATTTCCTTGACCAGACACGAGACGGTTCTGCTGAACTCGTTGCGGATAGCCTCAACTTCAATGTTGATGGAGTATTTGAACGAAATCCAGTAGGTGCCAGCATTTTACCAGACTCACAGTTACACAACATATGTTCGCTGCCTCTGAGAATCATAATCTCTTCCATTTAACAAACAATTTTGAAATTCTTTGAATTTTACTTTCTTGATAAAAAATTTTATGACTTTTCAATTTCAAGAATAGTTTAAAATGAGACACGAATCATCAATTTTTTACCTTCAGACAGCCATCTTTGTGACAGTGTGTCATGTCACAGCAGAGCGTGCCACGTTATAAAAGGTCACGTCAAGTCTCATTATGCTGCCATGTTGCGCCATGTCACTTCACGGCTGTGTGATAAAGCATCATGCCATTTAGTGTCATGTCACGTTATTTTACATGTACTATTTAGTCTTGTGAAAAAAGCTATTTTAGAAGCAACTTTTACTTTTAATCCTGAAACTACCTCCGGTTTGTTCATTAGTAGTAAGTATTAATTATATTGTCATATATATATACAGGTGTAAGTATCAATTATATTGTCATGTATATACAGGTGTAAGTACTAATTATATAGTCATATATATCCAAGTGTAAGTATTCATTACATAGTCATATATATTCTAGTGTAAGTATTAATGATATCGTCATATATATCCAGGTGTAAGTATCCATGATATTGTCATATATATCCAGGTGTAAGTATCAATGATATTGTCATGTATACTGTATATTATTGTATATAAGTCTGTATCTTTCAGGTTGCAGTTTCATACAGCAAGGAAAGTGCTCAACCAGGTGAGAGTGTTGATGTACAGGTCACTGCAGTCTCTGGCTCTATGGTTGGTTTGCTGGCTGTAGACCAAAGTGTCCTGCTTCTGGCTGGAGGAAATGACATCACGCAAGCTGACGTACGTATCCTTAGTGATTGGTGCAGTGTCTGATTTGATTAGTACAAGCTCAGACAACTCCTTTACTATCACCACTTTCTACTTTATGAAACTTGCATTTTTGAAACAATTGAAAATTGATTCAAAAGTCATCTTTTATTAGCTGCGAATCTGTGAGACCTCTGAAACTAATCTTTAATCTCAAATAAAATGTATTTCATATAAAAGAAATTATATTAGAAATTAAAATCTGTCCAATGAAGACTATATAAAGGATATACTATGTCTTTATTTTACTTTATATATGCATGTATATACCTCTATACACATGTATTTATACCTGTATATATATATACCTGTATATATATACCTGTATACACATACATACAGGCATATATATAGCTAACTGTAATTCCAGTAGTCATTGGGGCACTGGCCGCAATAACACCTGCGCATAAAATGTAGCTTGCCTAGATACTGGCAGCAATCAACTCGACTGAGTTGCAGAAAAGTGTGCTATTGGGAACAGCTAAGATCTTGAGGCGAGTGCTCAAACTCCCAGGTCTCTGGTAGGAGACCCGAGTTAGAGCAGAAATTACTACCCATATGGGTTAACCAGAGAAAATTTTTTTTTATATATATTATATATGTTACACGGCTTCAAGTCATAGCAACAAACCTACTTTTACATAAAGCCCCATGTAATATGCTCACATTGTGTCGTGATGCAGTTGAGTTCATATTTCTTACTCATCAAGTATTAGTTGGACAACTACCAGTTTTTTGTCACAGGTAATCTCTGAAATGAGGGAATATGACACAACTCCAAAGAATGACGATCAGGGTAATGTAGCCGTGTGCTTTTTCCCATACAGCACTGGTGGAACTGATACCTCATCTCTTCTTTCTAACTCAGGAATTGTCGCCCTTACCAACTCACTCATATATGTTGCACGTAAGTAAAGACATTGAACAACAATTTAAGTAACAGAAAGCTGGAGTATATTTAATATACAGTAATATATTTTTACTTTACTTTATTTCAGATATATAAAATATGTTTTTCCATGCAGCATAGACCCTGCTGTCTAGAGAAAAGTCAAAAAATTGTTTTACATTCACATTGAAAGTGTGTACTTCCAATAACTTAGCATAAAACCCTAAATCAAGTGAAAGTGATATAAAAAGAAAAGTTATTGATACAAGCCAATAATACTACAGTTACTATACAGTCATTACTACAGCTACTATACAGTCATTACTACCGTTACTATACAGCTATTACTATAGTTACTTTACAGTCATTACTAAAGTTACTATACCGTTGTTACTACAGTTATTATACAGTCATTACTACAGTTATTATACAGTCATTGCTACAGTTACTATACAGTCATTAAATTAAAAAGGTAGCTTCATTTTTTTTCTATTTGAAGGGCCAATGGGGGTGAGTTCGGGACGGTATTGGAATGGTTTAGGCTATTTACATGTATCTTACTATTCGTAAAATGTAAAATCTCTATAATGTGATAGTTCTCGGAACAGATTATTTACATTGTAGGAGCATCTCCTGTATTAGCTTTTGCTTCTTTAATTATGGCGGTATCACCAATAGGGCTTTAAGTAAACATTTAAGGCATCATAAAGTCAACGATGCCTTTGGTCAATTAGTTAGCATCTATGAAGAGCTCATTGTCAGATGTGTTTAGATTAACTGTCAACCAAATAAATTCATATTAAATGAATTTTTATATAAAGAACATGTTTTAATCAATAAATACGATCATTCAACCTTTTACAATGCATATTACACCAGCTCGCTGTAGATTACACTTGTATATTGGATGTTAAAGCTGTATGATGCATGTTACATCAATGTGCTGCATATTACACCCGCATGTCACACATTCCAAAGGTCTGTCGCGTGTGACATACACCTCTACCAATTTTATTATTATGTCCATGAAAAATTTGTTGTAAACAGAATCAGTCTCAGGAAGAGCTCACAAAAATGGCCAATTCTAAATTTTCCGAATGCTTCTTGCTCTTGACTCAACCTATGAGTAGATAACTCCGATGAGTCAGAGGTTTCATCATAAGATTGCATCTGATTCTTCGCTCGCCTTAGCCAGCAGGAACTGACTGAGCCTATCAGAGATTAGATACATTAGACACTTGCATATCACACCTTTCTACCGTATACCACACTTGTCTGCTGTATATCACATCTGTCTGCTGCACATCACACTTCTCTGCTGCATATAACACTTGTATACTGCATATAATACCTTTCTTCTGTATATCACAACTGTCTGCTCCATAAATTGCCTGTTTGCTGTATATCACAACTGTCTGCTCTATAAAATGCCTGTCTGCTTTACATCACATCTGCTTGCTGCATATAACACCTGTCTGCTGCATATTACACCTGTATGCTGCGTATAACATCTGTATGCTGTATATAACATCTGTCTGCAGCAAATCACACTGGTCTGCTGCATATCACACCTGTCTGCTGCATATTACACCTGCCTGCTGCATATTAAACCTGTATGCTGATAATATTACATTATCACTGCATCTTACACTTTTTTGCCTACATAACACTCATTTACACAGGGAGCACATGTGCTCATTTTACATAGAGTTTTCATAAACACAATCATTAACACGAATATTAGTAAAAACTGGACCATTACGCAGAACTCAACTTTATGGCCTCTAAAGAACTAGGAAGCAAGTGTGGAAAAGAAGCTATCGATGTCTTAGACCATTTTAAACTTTCTACCATTTTTATATATACGTCATCATCATAACTGGAATGTAGTCATTACATATTTAATTAGTAAATATAATTTAAATACAATAAATATCATTTAAATGTATTAAAAGAATTTACAAATGAAGACTTAATGTATAACGTCTATTCAGTTTATTCAGTTAATGCAAGATGCAGGATAAATACGAAGCTTTGAGCTTGTAGCAGCAAAGTTCCTTTGAAAATACAAACAGACGTAGAGAACATGACTAAAAGTTTTGTACACATTTCCTCCGGCCTTGCAGACTCGCATAAACTTTTGTCTGTAACACCTCACGGCAGCAACTTCCCACCCTTGTGTAACTTATGCTATTTGCTAGCCAGTGTCAAGGTACATACTCTGTTCTGTTAGGAGAAAGGTACCCGAGCAGATACAGATATGTTTTGATGAGAAGAAGAGGCCCAGAGGACATTCTAGCGGACCCAATATTTTTGAAGGGTCCTGATTTGGTTGCTGATGAACGTTTAATGTCTGTTCCTGAACCAAACTTTAATAATGCTGTTGAGCCTAAAGTACGAAAAATCTTTCCAGAAAGCTGGATATGGTCTAACCTAACTTCACAGTGAGTAATGAAAATGGTTTACTTTTTAAAGTGGACACTAAGTAGTTGTCTTTCCATGAGTATTTAAACTGATCCATGAAAGAATTTTTGCCACTTGACTGCAAATGCTATTTTAACTCTAACAATATTTGCTGAAAAAGTGCATTATGTCTATGGTGTGAATCTTTGAGTTTGCTGTTAAGCCAATAGTGTTTAGACAGACCCTCAGATATCACAATTTCTGATAGTTCTAGGTTTCTGTATTACTTCTATTGCCAGCAGACTAGATCTTATGTTTACGCCTCAAACTTATGTTTAAATAAAAGGAATGCCTTCGTTCTGTTTTAAAAATGTGATTCATACTTTATTCTACAAAGCTTCGATAGAACCTTGTTTTATTAACCAAACTATGTCTTTATTATTAGAAATGGTCAGGTGGTGATAACTACCACAGTCCCTGATACTATCACTTCGTGGGTGGCAAGCGCTTTTGCTGTATCCAATATGGCTGGTCTCGGGGTCTCTCCAGAAACTGCTAAGGTATGTATATATTCCCCATTTAACATCATGCAGCATTGTTCACTTCAGCGCTGTCTACGCATCAGCAGAAGGTTTCTATTTATGTTTCAGATGAGAGTCTTTAGACCTTTCTTTGTTTCTCTTAATCTACCATATTCAGTGGTGAGAGGTGAGCAGCTCGTTCTTCAAGCCATTGTTTTCAACTACCTGGACAGGGATGCAAATGTTACAGTCACACTTCCAGAGTCTGATGAGTACAGATCTATCGTAATTGACGATTCTGGTTTGATGGAACTTGCCCAAAAAATGGAGACTGTGACTGTGTTGGTATGTTTAATTGTATCAATGTGCTATTATTATATAAAAACTGTTTACCCTTTAGAAACTAACAGCTCTCATTTGAGTTTAGGTCGAATGCCTTCATCTTTTTCCTTAGCATATTTAGTCTTTTAATCCTCACCATCTTCCCTTCCCTTTTGAACACCATCTCATCATCCCTTTTGAACACAATCTCATCTTCCCTTTTGAAAACCATCACATCCTCCTTTTTGAACACCATCTCATCTTCCTATTTGAACACCATCACATCTTCTCTTTTGAACACCATCTCATCTTCCCTTTTGAACACCATCTCATCATCCCTTTTAAACACCATCTCACCTGCTCTTTTGAACACCATCTTACCTTCTTTTTTAATCACCCTCTCATCTTCTCTTTTGAACACCATCTCATCTTTCCTTTTGAACACCATCTCACCTTCTCTTTTGAACACCATCTCATCTTCCCTTTTGAACACCATCTCATCTTCGTTTTAAACACCATCTCATCTTCCTTTTGAACACCATCTTACCTTCCCTTTTAGACACCATCTCATCTTCTCTTTTGAACAGCATCTCATTTTCGTTTTGAACACCCTCTCATCTGCCTTTTGAACACCATCTCACCTTCCCTTTTGAACACTATCTCATTTTCCCTTTTGAACACCCTCTCCTCTTCCCTTTTGAAAACCATCACATCCTCTTTTTTGAACACCATTTCATTTTCCTATTTGAACACCATCTCATCTTCCCTTTTGAACACCATCTCACCTTTCCTTTTGAACACCATCACATCTTCCTTTTTGAACACTATCTCATTTTCTCTTCTGAACACTATCTCTTCTTCCCTTTTGAACACCATCTCATTTTCTCTTTTGAACACCATCTCACCTTCCCTTCTGAACACCACCACATCTTCCCTTTTGAACATCATCTCACCTTCCCTTTTGAACACCATCTCACCTTACTTGTCGTCTCTTTTCGGTGTCATTAAATGCTTTACAATTTTTAAGGTATACATACTTAGAGGCTTTCAATGAACAGACTGTTGTTTTTTTTGTTTTTTTTTGTAGACCAACTGGTCCCATTTTGTATCATTCAAAAGCGTGGCCATTTGTGTTTCTGAGAAACAGGATTTGACAAGAAAATGCTGTTTTTATGCCAAAAACTTGCTTTATTTTTGTTTAATGTCTCAGCATTTATTTTTTATCTGGAAAATGTCTGACTTTTTCACCATGCTTAAAATTGCCATATTTTCTACTCTCATGAGACTATCGTCATTTTTTGTATCATTGTGAAGCACTGCTCTCTTTTTAACATTACAAGGTTTTCTTTCAGGCGAAGGCTAACAGTGGCACAACCATCTCCTTTCCTATCGTACCTGTGACAATTGGGTCAATGAAGGTCAGGGTCACTGCCACCACCCCTGGAGCTGCTGACGCCGTTCAGAGAGATCTGCTAGTTGAGGTTGCTATGGCGAAATTCTCTCAATAAACTTCTTGATTCTAAACATGGTCCTAGCAATCCTTGAATACAAGGTCATATGATTGTCATTCTGGTGTCTGGACTAACTGCAGGCTGAGGGAGTGCAGAAGGAATACAATCAAGCTGTACTCATTGATCTGAGCAACAGCTCTCTCTTCACAGAAACTCTGGCTATAGACTTACCCTCTAACGTTGTCAGCGATTCAGTACGGGTAGAGTTTTCTCTCATTGGTAAGCTTTCATTGCATTAAAGAACTTGAATGTAATTTCATAGGAGTTGCATTCTCTACACAAAATAGTGCTATTCATTCCAGATAGTTGCTGTATGATGTAGGGGATGTCATGGGACCCGCTTTGACTGGACTCGATAAGCTTATCAGGATGCCTTATGGCTGTGGAGAACAAAATATGCTCTTCTTTGCTCCCACAATTTTTGTTACTGAGTATCTCATGCAGACCAATCAACTCACAGCTGAAACTAAGGCTAAGAGTTTGGGATTCATGGAGAAAGGTCTGTAGTGTTTATGTGAGAGGAGTTTAAAAACTTAGGCTATGGTCTCTGTGCTATAACAGCTACTGGTTTACATACATCATTACTAGACAGTCATTGGTCAGAAGCATTTCATCCTAATACAATATAAAGGGTGTTAGAGAAATAATATTTATCTATATATTACAAGATATGATATAACTCACCTGCGCCGTCTCGTCACTATTAGATATATAAGGTGTCACACCTAAATTTTTACTTCCTGTGCGCCTTTTTAAAAAAGGAGCCAACTCATAGCTGTACTGTCTGGTCACTATTAGGTATATAAGATGTCACACATTGGTCTTTACTTCCTGTGTGCCTTGTTCAAAAAATGATATAACTCACACCTGCACTGTCTTGTCACTTTTAGATATATAAGATGTCACACATTGGTCTTTACTTCATGTGTGCCTTGTTCAAAAAATTATATAACTCCCAACTGTACTGTCTTGTCACTATTACATATATTAGGCGTCACACGTTGTTCTTTACTTCCTGTGTGCCCTGTTCAAAAAATGATATAACTCACACCTGCATTGTCTTGTCACTATTAGATATATAAGATGTCACACATGTCTTTACTTGCTGCTCACCTATTCTAAAAATAACTTTTTGTTTCTGACTGAAAATAGGTGAGGATACTGATGAATAGAATTCAATTACAGGTTATCAGAGAGAACTGACCTATCAGAGATCGGATGGTTCATTCAGCGCATTTGGGCAAAGTGACCCTTCTGGAAGCATGTGGCTAACAGCTTTTGTAGTCAAGTCATTTCAACAAGCGAGAAGTTTTATTTTTGTGGATGAGAAGACAATTCTAAAAGCGGTTGACTGGATAATCAAAAGGCAAAATTCGGATGGGAGTTTTCCAGAACCTGGTCGCATCATTCACAAGGAAATGTTGGTGAGCATTACCTAGTTACAAAAATCATGTAGTTGTGCTATAATATGCATAGCCACTATTCCTAGCGAGTGTCTTTTATAACAGGGTGGTGGAGCCAGTAGCAGAGTAACTTTGACGGCCTTTGTTCTGGCTGCCTTATCAGAAGTTCGAATCAGTTCTCCAAGACAGGTAGAAGGGCTTAGAACTGCTTGGCGGTCTGGCCAGATGTATCTAGAAAGACAGGCGCGTGAACTTGCGGACCCCTACAGTTTGGCACTGACTTCTTACGCCCTTTTTAAATCCGGCAGTCCGTATGTCGATTTAGCATTTCAACCTCTTCAAAGACTTGCCATAACAGAAGGTAATTAGAAATGTTATGAGCATGAACACAATTTTACCATTTTTCAAAACAAGAGGCAGCTTTCTGGTACAATACATTTGTTAAAATGCATAATATCGACCTTAGTGTTTCTATGTATTGCTCTCTCAATTGATTTAGGCTTGTTTTAAAGAAAGATTGCCTGGAATAGGATTTGAACTCACAACTTTCAGCATAAGACCTATTGCTACTACCATGTGTGCCAATCCTTCAAATACCATGAAAGTTATACATATAGTTATTCTCTGTGCTTTATCCCCACATTTGATGATCTCTCATGTCGCTCGATACTGCCAGGGTACTAGTGATTTATAATTCATTCATGTAATTATTTAATTAGGGTACTTTTTTAGGGTATTTAATTAGTTTAATTGCAATAATAAAACTCTACCATTGCAAATATTTACCCTCAAAAAGGTTCAGACTAAATAGAGTTGTCATATCGCACTTCTTACTTCTTTCTACATCTACTACTTTCTGCATTGATCTATGATTGTTTTAAGAACTCAGTGTATATTAGGTGGAATGCAATACTGGCACCAGCCCCAACCAACTCCTGCAACCAACAGCAGAGCATGGAGGGCTCCACACCAGCAGGGTCGAGCTATTGACATAGAGCTAGCTGGTTATGTACTGCAGCTGGTCACAGAGAGATCTGGTGTCACAGAAGCGATGCCTATCCTTAAGTGGATTTCAGCTCAGAGAAACAGCAATGGTGGCTTCTCATCAACTCAGGTTTGAGTCACTAATGCTATTTTTACACGTCCTTTCAAAATATGCCTAGCTCTTGTATCTACACACTAGAGCTATGCGTCTGTGCGTGTCGAGGTCTGATGTGAATACATCTATGAACTACTCTACATGAGCTAATATCATGCCTCTTCTACTGTTTCTAGGATACAGTTGTGGCATTACAAGCACTTGCTAAATATGCCAAAGTAGCATTTGGATCAAGTAATATGACTGTGGATGTTGCAGCAGCAGGACAAACCATTTCCTATAGCATCAGCTCTTCCAATGCTCTTTTGTTGCAAAGTCGGGTGGTTAGTAGTCCTTCCTACATTCTTGAGACAACCCTCAGCCAGTGTTACCTCATTCAGTTCTCTTCAGGTATCACATATATGTGTTATGGGTCTGACTTGTTTCTAGTTGGATGCTGATACCAAGTCTGTGAACCTATCAGCCAGCGGCTCTGGAGTAGCCTTAGCTCAAGTTTCTGTCAGTTACAATGTGGAGGCATATGAACAAGAGCCCGCATTTGACACCGTAGCTACTATAATCAGTGAGTCAGACAAAAGGATTACTGTGAGAGTTTGTACCAGGTTAGTTATTACTAATGTAATATTCTGATTTGAGCTTTACAGCTTTACAGCTTTGCAGCAGTTTTCATAGTGAAGAAATGTACATATACAGATATCTCTGTAAAGGAATATGATACTAGTTTAAATTCCATACAGTCAGTGCGATATACATGTAAGACTGCTGAGGTGACAAGGGATGTGTGTGGTTACTAGGTGGTTGCTGGGTGGTACAACAGGCATGGCTGTTAAAGAGATCGGTATACCGAGTGGTTTCACGGCTGACATTGAGGCACTTGAGATGGAACGCTACGACGGAGTGAAGAGAATTGAAGAGGGTGACAGGAAGATTATTCTTTATTTTGATGAGGTAAGAGCACCTGTTGGACTTTCACTGTTGTTAGACTATCTTTCTAGCGAGTCTGTGGTTGTTTATTTGTTGTAAACTTCAGATGTCCATATATAGTAACTCTTTAAGGTGTATCCAGTGAACTGAAGGAAGTTCATAAGTATGTTTATGGTATGTTAACATACTACTTATAAATTACGAACTTTTCTAAGGAAGAACGCTCACAAATTAACAATCACTTGCAACCTTTTAAATTGCTCAAAAAAACAACAGTTGTGACCAATTATAGACATCTAAATATATATTATTTAGTTTCCATGTTATTACAGCTTACAAGCGAGGAGAAGTGTGTAGAGGTCAATGCTGACAGAACAGGATTAGTAGCTAAAGCTAGGCCAGTTGCTGTCAAGGTCTATGATTATTACGAGCCTGAGAACCAACAGACCATCTTCTACTCTAGCTCCCGTCTCGGTAACAACAACATTTGCGATGTATGTGGAGATAACTGCGAGGGGTGCAGTGAATACTTGCGAAAAAAGTGAATGACTGGTTTCTGATAAGAAATCAGCACATTTTGAACGATTGCTGTCAGCTTTTAGTTTATCATATAGTGAGTAGTTGCAATGCTTTGCATTTATTAGTTGTGTATTTTATGCCAAATATTATTTTTATTACGTTATAATAATAATTGGATGGCTTCAATTTCATAGAACTTATATAATCCATAAGTAGATTATATCAGATAATAAACACGCATGAATACTAACTCATGAGATTTAGTGTTTATAATGGTTATTATGCCATTTATGCCTTTTGCCAACATCTTGATTGCTTAATGAATTTCAAAAAAATTTTCATTCTGTCTAACAAAAATTCCCTTTTGTTGAACTAAAATGTTTCAAAAATCAGTTGAACTGCTGCTTGAACTTGTTCAACTCACAGAAAACCATTTGATTGCGACAGCCAATCAGAGCAGATAAAGTGCAGTTTTATTTTCTCATGCAAAACAAGCTAGCAAGAGCTACTAGCAAATAAGAACGACAAACGCGTTTGTGTCATTCGTGAAACAAATTAGCAATAATCAGGCAAATGTTAGCAACAGATTATTGGCTAGTGTATGCAGTCTTAGTGGAAATAAAATGAAAAATAATTATAGCACACAAATCCTTAACATTCCAAGCTTTGTTGCAAAAGGATTGATTAATTATGATTGTATAATGACATGTGTGATATTGGGAGCATTTTCTCTCGCAGATATGTTATAGAAAAGTATCGAAACCTGTTTGATAAAAACAGTGCATAATTTTCTAATCACATACTGTTATACTATTATATACAACTAAAATATGGTGGTGAACTATATCAATTTAAAATATGTAACAGACAACATATTATGTTCAGGTTTTTTCGAACATCGGAAAGTATTAGATCAACTATCAAATTTTGTGATGATGTCTTGCGCAGTGTGCAAATGAATAAAGCAATAAGATCAATACAATCAATAAATAATCAATCAATCAAAAGCAATCAATAATATCAATAAAACTAATGAGATCAATATGACCAATAAGATCAATACAATCAATACAATCAATAATATCAATAAAATCAATGAGATCAATAAGATCAATACAATCAGTACGATCAATAAAATAAACTTATTTTACGAGTTTATAATAAAATTACTATCACTGGTGAATTCAAGTCAATATTAAGCTACATATGGCTGAGTTTGCCTTTTTATATCCTTGTAAAACTGGTCTCATAAGAACAACCTTTGAGATCGACTGTATTAATGCCTGTCTCCCACAATAACACTGAATGAAATGTCTCCTGATCAAAACCAACAAAAATACACTTCACGCAAGAATTACACATGTGCAAAATATAGTGTCTGTAGTTTATAAAAAGGTCATACACTATGTTACCCGACAAATGAGCAGAAACAAGATGTCACTGCTATACAGCTGCAAGACTGCAATAAAAATAGAGATTGTGATAATATCTTAATATAACGTCTACTGCTTATAAACAGCCCATAAGTGTTAAAAAGGTGTATAAAAATTACTACAACTTACTGCCATATTGACTTATGCCTAGCCTTCTGCGCAGTGTTCACTGTCAGTAAAACTGTCAGTAGTTCTGAGTTTGGCATGTATCAGCTACTACCAGCCTAACATCGTTAGATTAAAGAAATTTAACAAATTTTTAATCAAGATGCTGATGGTTTGCCAGTCTCACACAAACTGATTGCAATGTAAAATTAGCTAAAAATCTGATTGGTTCGTTTACAAGATGATAAGACAACTTCGAAACTCTGTGATCAGGGATTAAAGAACTGTGGATCCCAATAAATTCTAACATTTTCAGCACAGAAACAGAAAAGTCAATATGATTATTTGAATCTCAATTTATTAATTCACTTGATCACTAATTTTCAACTGCAATTGAAATAGTATTTTGAACAAATATAAATTTTATCACGGTGTACTGCTATTGCTGACTACACTACTAACAAGCTCAGCATTCTACTAGATAATCATGCAGTCATGTATGTGATGCTCAGTGGAGTAGTCAATTGACACAATTACAAACAAAAAACACAATTTTGTTTCATTAATATTGTGTTGTTGGTACTAAAACACTCATTTGTTGTATTGTGTTTTATTATATTATTTTATATATTATATTGTGTTTTATTCACTGTAGAGTGCTAAAGTTATTTGATCTGATACTTCTTAAAGATTCTTTCTGTTAGTTGAACTTTTAACACTTTTCCAACTTTATAAACTCAACCTATTCTACATTTTATGGATCTTTGTGAAAGAAACAGCTGATACTCTGATTAACAAATAATTGTTAAAAATTCAAATGTCATTATTATTATTCAAAAATTCAAATCATAGTTTTTTATTTTTACTTTGGAACACATTGATAATACATAAATGTGTCAGTTATTCTAGAAATTTCTACCATAACAACAGCTATGTCCAATTTGTTTGAAACAACGGTTGGAGGTCCATAAAAATATAAAAGAACTTACAACATTTAGATTAGCAGCCTGGCATTCAGGGCTAATCTATACAGGCCATAGTTCTATACTTTACTAAAAACAATGTCTGTTTATCTGTTTGTCTGTTCGTCTGTTCGAAGACACGCTAAGAGGGTTAGGAAAAGAGATTACCTGGCTCAGGAATCAAACCGCAGATTCAAAAGCATACACACTATCATCACACTACTAGGTCACTTTAAAACTTTGTAGTACAATTATCCGCATACTGATTAATCATGATGATCTCTCACATGACGCGAGACTGGCAAAAGCACTAGTTCAAAATAATTGTGCAAATTGTCTGCGCTTTATCGGCACACATGACAATCTCTCACGTCACACTAGACTACCAGGGTACTAATTTTTGATAATACTCATTTTACTCTACTGCACAAAGGAATTTCTAGCATTTACTTAGTACCTATAAAACTTACAAAGACTGGGCTCAAATAGGCCAGTACAGTTTGCTATGTACATGCCGTATTTTGAGGTGATAATAATTATTACTTAACACTTTTCTCATCTTCTCTTTTTTGCTCTTGTCTCTACTCTTTGTCTTTCTCTCTCTTTCTCTTCTTCTCTTGTGGCAATTGAGTCTCTACTGAGATGCTGCTAATCTGTAGATAGCTTTATCATCAAACCTCGACTTAAAATTCATTCCACATCTATTAAAAATCTTCAAAACATAAAAGAATATGAGCAAATATTTGTCTCTACATACAGAGTAATCTCCAGCATGTAACTTCCAAAAGTATTTGATAAATTACATTTTTGTGAGTAGCAGTTAACGGATTGGTAAAATTACATATACATGTAGTACATAAATTACATTAAAGTACATTACATTATTTATGTAATTAAAATTATTACAGCAAATAAGGTTGCGTTTCACTCAACCATCGAGCCTATGCACCGCTACATTTCTGTTTGTGTGTCCCTAAGGTAAGATAATAAAACTAACCAATGAAAAAGGCTTTTATTAATATTATTAATAAAAGCCTTTTTCATTGGTTAGTTTTCAGTTAGTTTTTACATATGGTATGACTTTTAACATTTAGTTCTTTAAATGCATTTTAATACTACACGTAATTGCTTGAAGTACTTATCATTGAGTTTTGAGTTTTACAACCAATCAAGCGCAATACAATGCATTTCTATTACACTATTTGCTTCAACAAACAACGATTTCTTCATACGAAGCAGATATCGAAGCAGATTAGCTTTGGGATTGCTGTACTTGGGCTTAGCAGTGCGAGCCTCAAACTTTGTGGCGCGAACGGAAGCAGCTGATCTATTCATTATTTCGGCTGACTCGTCATCCTTCCCCTACTGTTCGATTGATTTTTGATTCCTTTGGAAACATGCAGCGAGTCACCGCTGCGAGACAGCTCAGAAAAGGCATTGACATTTTCATTCTCTAAGTGACCATGGCTTGATTTGCCGCTCTCTTCCGCTATCACTCTAATTCTGCTAATATCAGCAATGATGCAGAAATAGCCACGAATGCTGCGAGCTTATGACGTAATACTAGCATAGCTGTGAGTGCAGTGTATATATAATTGTGGGGGTATGAATGGTTGAATAAAGAATTAAAGGCTTTGAAGAAGACAGAAGTGGTATCCATTAGCACTGTCCAGTAGCAGTGTCCATCATAAGCGTGTGACTGATAATGGAGGCTATAATCGGTAAACATCCGTTGGGCAAATCTGGGTTGACAGTTTCCAGCATTGGTAAGTCTTGATGTTTGTGTACCATTTTACCATTGTTCAACGTTTCATCATTTTCTTAATGAAAACTGTTTTAGGTCTTGGCGTATGTAAAGATTTCTTTGGTTTTACCTTTAAAACTGGTAAACCGAATGGCACTGCTTGATTGTCATAAAATAAATTGATTCCGTAAAATAGATAGATTTTCCTTTAAAGCGTTGGGGTGAGTAGCTTGTAACCTGGTTCAGCGGAACAAGTGGAAGTTCCTCAAGCTAAGCTTTCTGTTTGCTTCGCATAGAAAAATTAAAGGTTCTCACTCTAAAATTTTCAAGTAACTGTCACAATTACTGTCACAATACTGTCACAACTGTCACAACTGTCACAAAATACTATTATTTTGTTTCTAATGTTTGGTAATATTTTTTTGGGGCAGTTTGCGGCTTAAGTTCTTTGTTTAGCAAGGTTCTGTTTCAAGGTCATAAACATAAGAATAGTTTTCAAAGGCTGCACAATTATTAAGTATTTTACTATTTTCAAAGTTGCTAAGCGCTAAATCTATGAGTTGACATAAAGATTTTATTGGGTTTATTTAAATAAAAACCCAATGTAGAATTTGACAAATTTTATGGCTTTGCTAATTTTATGGCTGTAAAATAGTTGAGTTAAAAATGTTTTTCATATAAACTGCTATGGAATAAAATTTTATGCACCAGAAGCTCAATTTACTGTTATGTGGCTTAGCTGGGGAAGCTGGTGCATTCCATAGACTTTTCATACAAGGTAGGAGTTAAAAACTTCTGAATAGATGCTTGCATTTGCCCAATACATTTGCGTGAGAACTGAATATGTTACTTGTTGAACAGGAGTTGGAAGTGTTGGCCTTTCTGGATTACATGGTCCAACCGATGAGAAGGAAGCTCAAGAAGCGATAATCTATGCAATAGACAGCGGTGTTAACTTCATTGACACAGCACCATTCTACAACAACCGGCGGTGAGCAGCCAGCCCGCTTCCTGCTGCCTAATCAGATGTGTATTAATAGCTATCTTGCTCAGTGATGGTTTAAAAAATAACTTGCTAAAAACCTGTTTATTGCTTTAACTTTTACTAGGCAGAGTAAGACAAGTAAATTAATGGCAAATACCACGGTTATACCTAAACCTGTGTTGAGATAAGTAGGAGAGAATAATTCTTGTAGAGCTGAAGAACTACTAGGCGACATCGTGTCACAGTTCGACCGAGAAACTATTTGCTTGGCTACAAAAGTAGGGAGATATATGGATCCTGCCAGTGGCACACAGAGGTGAGTAGCTTGTAACCTGGTTCAGTGTTTGCTGTGAGACTTACTAGAACTAAGGAACTATGAAATAGCTATTTCTGTTGACAAATTGACTTCGGGCTTTTTCACTCGCTTAAATATGTATGTTTAATACACTAGGTTACTCATGACAGTGGAGTTATGGCTCCCTGTACTTGCGCCTATGAGTAGTACGCATCTATGGTAGTACTATACTTTGTTTTACGGCATGAATATTATGACTTTATGAATATTATGGGAACATTCAGCATGTCGCCATGTTCACAATGGACGCCATGGTGCAATTGTTAAATTGGAATGTTGAATGTCGGGTTTTCTAGTTTTTATTTGTGACTGGTTGGTAGGAATAAATCTAGGTCGCAATTTTTATCATAAACAGCGCAGTGTCTGGTGGTGTCTGACGTCTGAAGCCAGGGTTGAGAGGTTAAATAAAAGATAGTTTCCTACAGGATTTCAACTCGCGACATACGTGTTAATAGACCTTCACACTAACACCTGCACCAACCAACCAACCACCTCTTGACAATTCGGAATAGTTATGGACATACTTATTCTCTGTGCTTGCCGGTGCACATGACTCCTCACTGCCAGGGTGCTAGTGCAATAGTTCACATTTAGTTGTTTTTTGACGAGTGCATGTTACACATTATTATTGGGTTTTTGTACATTTTTCTGTCCTTTACAGTTTTGACTATTCTGCTGAAACGACGAAGGAAAGTGTGCTGAAAAGCTTACAATGTATGAAGCTGTCATACATAGACCTTGTGCAGATACATGATGTAGAACACGCGCCCAGCCTACAGACCCTTATCAATGAAACTATTCCATGTTTAGTAGATCTAAAAATATCTGGACTTATCAAGTCTATTGGTGTTACAGGTAAATTTATTTAGACATGATTGCTTATTGATTGATTGATTGATAACAATATTGCAAACATGATTGATTAATAAATTTAACATGATTGCTGTACAGTTAGCTTGTACATAAGTAATGTTTATTAGACAGCTAAGGTCATTGACACGAGCTGTTCCTTAGACAAATACACAATTCTCCCAGAGCTTGGTATTGAAGATGTAAACAAGGAGTCATGTTGGTTACCAACAATATTTGTATTCAGCATGCTGCCGGCAGTCGGCAAAATGGTTTTAACATTTTTTGTTGTCAGCTCAAATGATGTCACAACTGCCAGAGGAGCTGTCAAAACACTCCTGATTGATCCAACACTTCCTACATCAATATTTTTGCCATTGTTTTAGTAAAGATGCGAAAAGTTTAGGCTGTAATGCCATAAACATCTGATAGCTTAGATTGGACCTGACAACCGTTGTGTTAGTTACCACAAGCATTCTGAAGCTTTGTTATGTGTTGCAGGCTACTCTACAAGGCATGTTCGGAAACTAGTCGAGGCCTGTATGGAGCATATAGATGTTGTCATGTCATACTGCAGACACAACGTGTATGATACCACTTTAGCCAGGGATCTACCATTTTACAAAAATAACAACATTGGAGTGATAAATGCATCTCCCCTTGGTGAGTTGGCATCGAATTGGATCTACTGCATTAGCCATTATTGCTCCTATTAAAAGTTTATATCGATGCCTATAAAAATATATCTACATGTATATTCATCTTCATAGTTTTTGTACCTAACAAACATCTTTCCCTACATGCAACAAGACAGCACAGATTATTGACTTACAAACAGACATTTTACTGACTTTTGCATTATGAGTTGTGTTCTCTTTACAGGAATAGGACTATTCACTAATGGAGAGAGCATAGCTTCTTGGCACCCGGCGACAGACGAGATAAAAGAAGCCTGCAAAGAAGCTGCAAACTACTGTGACTCTCAGGGAGTAGACATTGCACGACTAGCACTCAGGTACCTTGTCTTTAATTTCTGTAATAATTGTGCAGTTATTAGACCAGTTAATAGCAGTAATCGTGCAGTTATTAGACCAGTTAATAGCAGTAATCGTGCAGTTATTAGACCAGTTAATAGCAGTAATCGTGCAGTTATTAGACCAGTTAATAGCAGTAATCGTGCAGTTATTAGACCAGTTAATAGCAGTAATCATGCAGTTATTAGACCAGTTAATAGCAGTAATCATGCAGTTATTAAACCAGTTAATAGCAGTAATCGTGCAGTTATTAGACCAGTTAATAGCAGTAATCGTGCAGTTATTAGACCAGTTAATAGCAGTGATCGTGCAGTTATTAGACCAGTTAATAGCAGTGATCGTGCAGTTATTAGACCAGTTAATAGCAGTAATCGTGCAGTTATTAGACCAGTTAATAGCAGTAATTTTGCAGTTATTAAATTGATGTTAACAAGTATACAACTGTCCAATTTCTGGAAGTCGATTATGAAAAGATGAGTGCTCTACCGAGGAGCTTATGAATCAGCCAATCATCATGTAGCTCTATACACTGTGTAGTCACATGCATCTATTCATCATAGAGTCGCATGTAGGTCGTCTATACACCGTTGGGTTGCATGTAGGTCTTTATACCGTGACCAACTTGAGGTATTATTCAAGAAAGTGTAATTCATTTTAAAAAAAGAAGGAAACTTCTAAAGCTACTCTAGGAGTCGTGGTCTGCAGTGGAAGATTAAGAATGCAATTTGGAGGACATATCAAATAAAAGGCAATTATTTCTAGAGCTATCAGTATGAGATTCAAGTTACAGGAGTAGTCCTCTCCTTGATATTATTTGAGCATCTGCTGCGCGCTTTGGTTTAGTGTTAGCTGAAATATATTGGCATATTACTAATCAACCAAGCTTACCGACTCACCTCTTGTGTTATTACAGGCATTCCGCTGAGACAGAGGACATCTCGATGACACTATGGAGTAGCAGAAAGCTACAGCATATGAGGTCAAACATATCTTGCTCCATTTTACCACTGACGAAATTAGAAAAGTCCACTATGCAGTATATCAAAACAGAAATATTGTCACGCGTCCAGGACAAACATTGGGAAGAGCAGCTGGATAAAGAAAATCCATTTTGGCCAATAGAATAATTGTAGCGCAAGGCAGGAGACCGGTTCCTTAGATTGCTGATCTGTTATCAACTAAACTAGATTGCTTCAACTAACCAGACACTTGTAACCACTTGTCACTCGCACCATGTCTAAGAAAGACTACACTGAGATTATTTTGTTATCGGAACTTTTTTTGCTGGAAACCTAGATTATTCAACATTAATTAAAGATCAAAGGGATGTTTTTGTATAATTTGTTCAATATAAAGAAAATAGTGTTGGATACTCAGTAAACGTGTAAAATATAAGCAGTGCTTTTTAAATAAGATTTAACAATCGAGATGATCACCTACAGCGTTTGCAAATAGTAAAACTTGAACCAGATGGAAGTTATCTGACACTTGCAGAACTGGTCAGACTGACTCTGCTACCAGTAATACCTGTAATACCTGTAATCCAGTACCACCTGTATATATGTCTGGTTGATGGTGACTAAAGTGTCAAGCCTTATACAAGTAGGGTGAACTGGACAACCTTACGAAATAAAAAAACAAGATCTGAAAAGGCGCTGTGCTAAGCGATGAGCCGTGGCAGCATCTAGAGAACAAACAAACCTATTCGTCAGCTACTGCACCAGTAAAGTACAACCGCTGCACTGCACCTTCCGTCAAAAGAGTGAATTCGGTCCGGCAAAAATTGCTTCCCAATAGTGGAGCGCAGCTCTATAGAATAAATGGCAAATTTCACAATCAAACCACAACCATGTAGACTGCTGTAAGGGAGAGAAACTGAGCAAAGACTTGCTCTTGAGAGTTTTGCCTATTATCTGCTAGGCGGGTGAGGTGCACAGACAGACTCCTCAGCCAAAATGTCCCTTTGAAGGATAATTTGGCTGAATGGCAGAACCAAATCTATATGCATAAATCTCATAGTTTGTGGCCGTCTGTCGTTCGGCCTGTCCAGCTATAGCTATTAGTATCGAGCAATGACAAAATCTGCATCGCAAAATATTTGATCTCGGAAACTCACTTTCACTTGGCTATATAGCCTAACTAATTAAGCTATGTGAGATACAATGGGTTTATTGGGCGATTGAGTCGTTCCACGGGTTAAAATTTGCATAGCGCTCTGCGTTACGCAACGTCACTAAAACTCTCACAGCTCTTATTAATAAGTTTAGCAGTATCGACACTAGTTTACTCAAATTAGCCATTGGCAATGTGCCAGGCTAATGGCAAGTGGAAGGTAACTACATTACCTGCCACTGTTTATAAGCAGTTTTTTGATACCCGTGCAACTCCAATCTTTCGGCTACTTCTCTCTTCTAGAACCTCCATTTGTTTCCTGTTTCTACACATTTCACACTGCACCCCATGTCTAAAGGGTATGTAGTCATTAGCTTAGAGTGAAGCTCTTGACATTCAGTATAATACCTCTCTTCTGCTTACGCGTCCTTTTTTATAAGAGTACCCATTTTTGACTGCATATGCAAATTCTTTGATAGTGTACAGGAAGTCGTAACATAAATGCTTCCAAAATGGCAGTTCAACATAGAAGCTGAACATTAGAGAAGCTTGTAATGCAAAGTTCGAAATGTGCAAAATGGATTGCAAGAAATTGTATTTACTAGAGATTATATAAAAACAGAAGATCTACATAGCTACTATTTGTAAATTACGTTTAGATTTGTGTTTTATGTTTTAGCAAGTTCGGTCTTCACTTTCTTTTCCAGTAAGAGAAACATCCTTCGCAGTTATCTCCACATACATCACAAATGTTGATGTTACCGAGACGGGAGCTCGAGTAGAAGATGGTCTGCTGGTTCTCAGGCTCGTAATAATCATAGACCTTTACAGCAACTGGCCTAGCCTTAGCTACTAATCCTGTTCTGTCAGCATTGACCTCTACACACTTCTCCTCGCTTGTAAGCTGTAATAACAGGGAAACTAAATAATATATATTTAGATGTCTATAATTGGTCACAACTGTTGTTTTTTTGAGCAATTTAAAAGGTTGCAAGTGATTATGCGTGTTTTTCCGATGTTTGCAAGTGATTGTTAATTTGTGAGCGTTCTTCCTTAGAAAAGTTCGTAATTTATAAGTAGTATGTTAACATACCATAAACATACTTATGAACTTCCTTCAGTAAACAGAATACACCTTAAACAGTTACCATATATGGACATCTGAAGTTTACAACAAATAAACAACCACAGACTCGCTAGAAAGATAGTCCAACAACAGTGAAAGTCCAACAGGTGCTCTTACCTCATCAAAATAAAGAATAACCTTTCTGTCACCCTCTTCAATTCTCTTCACTCCGTCGTAGCGTTCCATTTCAAGTGCCTCAATGTCAGCCGTGAAACCACTCGGTATACCGATCTCTTTAACAGCCATGCCTGTTGTACCACCCAGCAACCACCTAGTAACCACACACATCCCTTGTCACCTCACCAGTCTTATATGGCACTGACTGTATTGAATTTAAACTAGTATAATATTCCTTTACGGAGATATCTGTATAAGTACATTTCCTCACTATGAAAACTGCTGCAAAGCTGTAAAGCTCCAACCAGAATATTACGTTAGTCATAACTAACCTGGTACAGACTCTCACTGTAATCCTATTGTCTGACTCACTGATTATAGTGGCTACGGTGTCAAATGCGGGCTCTTGTTCATATGCCTCCACATTGTAACTGACAGAAACTTGAGCTAAGGCTACTCCTGAGCCACTGGCTGATATGCTCACAGACTTGGTATCAGCATCCAACTAGAAACATGTCAGATCCATAATATGTGATACCTGATGAGCATTGAATACACTGGCTGAGGGTTGTCTCAAGAATGTAGGAAGGACTACTAACCACCCGACTTTGCAACAAAAGAGCATTGGAAGAGCTGATGCTATAGGAATTGGTTTGTCCTGCTGCTGCAACATCCACAGTCATATTATTTGATCCAAATTCTACTTTGGCATATTTAGCGAGTGCTTGTAATGCCACAACTGTATCCTAGAAACAGTAGAAAAGGCATGATATTAGCTCATGTAGAGTAGCTCATAGATGTATTCACATCAGACCTCGACACGCACAGACGCATAGCTTTAGTGTGTAGATACAAGAGCTAGGCATATTTTGAAAAGGAGTGAAAAAATAGGATTAGTGACTCAAACCTGAGTTGATGAGAAGCCACCATTGCTGTTTCTCTGAGATGAAATCCATTTAAGGATAGGCATCGCTTCTGTGACACCAGATCTCTCTGTGACCAGCTGCAGTACATAACCAGCCAGCTCTATGTCAATAGCTCGACCCTGCTGGTGTGGAGCCCTCCATGCTTTGCTGTTGGTTGCAGGAGTAGGTTGGGGCTGGTGCCAGTATTGCATTCCACCTAATATACACTGAGTTCTTAAAACAATCATAGATCAATGCAGAGAGTAGTAGATGTAGAAAGAAGTAAAAAGTGCGATAAGACAACTCTATTTAGTCTGAACCTTTTTGAAGCTAAATATTTGCTATATTATTTTTTATATATATTATTGTATTATGTATTATATTTTGCTAGTTTTATTATTAATGAACTAGTACCCCGGTAGTCCGATGTGCTGCAAGAGATTGTCAGGTATGCTAGTGATGCTAATAAAACACAGAAAATAAGTGCACAGTAATTTGAGCAACGTGGAAGGTGAATGGTTAGTACAGTTGGCTGCGCGTGAATGCTGCAGGTTCAAATCCTGAATGAGGCAATCATTTTTCTCAACCCGCAACCATAGCGACGGACTGACAGATGAATATAGCTCTTACTATAGCAAAGATAATATACTTACCAAAATGGCTGACCAGACTATAATCAAACTAATAAATTATTTTCCATAAATTATATTACAATGATTAAATAATTAAATGTAAAATTGATATAAAGATTAGTTTTAGAACCCTTGGTTCTATATAAAAATTATTATCCTCATACCTTCATGTTTGGCCAGCATTTCAAGAGGAAGAAAAGCTCTGTCCACATTGGAGCTGCCAGCCTTGAAAAGAGCATAGGAAAACAGTGCGAGACTGTAGGGATCAGAGAGAGCGGAAACGTGGCTATCCAAATAAACCTGCGCTTTCTTCTGAGCTCTTGCAAGATTTGCTGACGCGGCTGAAGAGGTTTGTGGAATGTCTGATATGGCAATTAAGACAAACGCTGTCAACGTTACATTGCTACTGGCTCCACCACCCTGTTATTAGAATCAAATATTAGGAATAATGGTTATGTATGTCAATGGTATCATGATGAGAGTAAACAATTCTATTTCCTTAATCCCAAACTTGTTTGTTTCTACATTTGTGCTACATTTCTATTTAGTGATACTAACATACCACATCTACCATCGTATGTTTCAGTTTATGAACTGTCTATTACTACCACTTACAATTCACTATCCCGACTCCTCCGCAATCCTATTAGATTATTTTTTATGACTACCAATACCAGTAAAAAGTTATACAAACACACCGTCATTCCCTTGTGGATGATGTGACCAGGTTCTGGGAAACTCCCATCAGAATTTTGCCTCCTGATTATCCAGTCAACCGCTTTTGAAATTATCTCCTCGTCCACAAAAATAAAGCTTTTCGCTTGTTGGAATGACTTGACTACAAAAGCTGTTAGCCACATGCTTCCAGAACGGTCACTTTGCCCAAATGCGCTGAATGAACCATCCTCTCTCTGATAGGTCAGTTCTCTCTGATAACCTGCAGTTGAATTTTATTTATCAGTATCCTCACATATTTTCAGTCAGGGACCAAGAGTTATTTTTAGAACGGGCTTACAGAAAGTGAAAACGTGTGTGACATCTTATATACCTAATAGTGACAAGACAGTACAGCTATGAGTTGGCTCCTTGTTTTAAAAAGGCGCACAGAAAGTGAAAATCTAGGTGTGACACCTTATATATCTAATAGTGACGAAACAGCGCAGGTGGGTTATATCATATCTTGTAATATATAGATAAATATTATTTCTCTAACACTCTTTATCTTGTGTTAGGATGAAATGCCTCTGACCAATGACTGTCTGGTAATGATGTACGTAAACCAATATCTGTTATAGCGCAGAGACAATAGCCTAAGTTTCTAAACTCCTCTCACATAAACACCACAGACCTTTCTCCATGAATCCCAAACTCTTAGTCTTAGTTTCAGCTGTGAGTTGATTGGTCTGCATGAGATACTCAGTAACAAAAATTGTGGGAGCAAAGTTGAGCATATTTTGTTCTCCACAGCCATAAGGCATCCTGATAAGCTTATCGAGTCCAGTCAAAGCGGGTCCCATGACATCCCCTACATCATACAGCAACCAGCTGGAATAAATACCACTATTTTGTGTAGAGAGTGCAACTCCTATTCAATTAAATTCAAGTTCTTTAATATAATGAACGCTTACCAATGAGAGAAAACTCTACCCGTACTGAATCGCTGACAACGTTAGAAGGTAAGTCTATAGCCAGAGTTTCTGTGAAGAAAGAGCTGTTGCTCAGATTAATGAGTACAGCTTGGTTGTATTCCTTCTGCACTCCTTCAGCCTGCAGTTAGTTCAGACACAGGAATGACAATCATATGACCTAAATGACATATGAGAAGTTTATTGAGAGATATTACCCATAACAGACCTCAACTAGCAGAACTCTCTGAACAGCGTCAGCAGCTCCAGGGGTGGTGGCGGTGACCTTGACCTTCATTGAACCAATTGTTACGGGTACTATAGGGAAGGAGATGGTGGTGCCACGGTTAGCCACTGCCTACAATATACCAAAGCCAGAATGATCTCTCTAAGCCTGTATAAGTAGTTACAACAGCTACGATTACTGAAGAAAAAGGAAGTAGGACTCGTTAAAAGCAAAGTGTAGTAGAGTCTTACAGTCTAGAAGGTTTATCATGTTATGCCAGTCAAAGTAACGACAAAAAACTGCTTAGAGTTTATAAATTAGGTTCTAAATGCTCTTCTAAACATGACTTCAATATGTCAAACTTTAACACAATCTTGGGTTTGCATATCTTGGGTTTGCATTGTGGGTGAGTGAAAATGCATGCTAGAAAGTGACAAACGTCAGCTAGACGTTATTACGGATTCATTCAGTGCAAGCAGCTAAAGAGACTACAGTGAAACAATAATTGTGTCTGACCAAAACTGTGACAGCTTCCTGTCGCTTGACATTTCTTGTGGAACCGGAGACGTCAATTACGATAGACCTGTACTCATCAGACTCTGGAAGTGTGACTGTAACATTTGCATCCCTGTCCAAGTAGTTGAAAACTATGGCTTGAAGAACGAGCTGCTCACCTCTAACCACTGAATACGGTAGATTGAGAGAAACAAAGAAAGGTCTAAAGACTCTCATCTGAAACATAAATAGAAACCTTCCGCTTGTGCGTAGATAGCGCTGAAGTACACAATTCTGCATAATGTTAAATGGGGAATATGTACATACCTTAGCAGTTTCTGGAGAGACCCCGAGACCAGCTATATCGGATACAGCAAAGGCGCTTGCTACCCACGAAGTGATAGTATCAGGGACTGTAGTAGTTACCACCACCTGACCATTTCTAATAATAAATAAATGATTTGTTTAAAAAAATCTTTAAAAATATATGCAACGATTGTTTTTATATCAACCAGATTAATAAATTATTAAGTCATTAATATGATGATAAGGTGAAATATCAATTATAATGGCAGAAAAGGAAAAGTTGGAAAATAAATACTAACACTGAGCTAGCGTAGTATATTAGTGAGTACTAACACTGAGCTAATGTAGTATACTAGGAAGTACTGACAGTGAGCTAGTGTACTATACCTGTATGTACTAACGGTGAGCTAGTATAGCATACTAGTAAGTACTAACAGTGAGCTAGTGTAGTATACTAGTAAGTACTAACACTGAGCTAGTGTGGTATACCAGTAAGTACTAACAGTAAGCCAGTGTACTATACTAGCAAGTACTAACAGTGAGCTATTGTACTATACTAGGAAGTACTGACTGTGAGCTAGTGTACTATACCTGTAAGTACTAACGGTGAGCTAGTATAGCATACTAGTAAGTACTAACAGTGAGCTAGTGTAGTATACTAATAGGTACTAACACTGAGCTAGTGTAGTATACTAATAAGTACTAACACTGAGCTAGTGTGGTATACAAGTAAGTACTAACAGTAAGCCAGTGTACCATACTAGCGAGTACTAACAGTGAGCTATTGTACTATACTAGGAAGTACTGACTGTGAGCTAGTGTACTATACCTGTAAGTACTAACGGTGAGCTAGTATAGCATACTAGTAAGTACTAACAGTGAGCTAGTGTAGTATACTAATAGGTACTAACACTGAGCTAGTGTAGTATACTAATAAGTACTAACACTGAGCTAGTGTGGTATACAAGTAAGTACTAACAGTAAGCCAGTGTACCATACTAGCGAGTACTAACAGTGAGCTATTGTACTATACTAGGAAGTACTGACAGTGAGCTAGTGTTCTATACCAGTAAGTACTAACGGTGAGCTAGTATAGTATACTAGTGAGTACTTACAGTGAGTTAGTGTAGTATAATAGTAAGTACTAACAGTGAGTTATTGTAGTATAATAGTAAGTACTAACAGTGAGTTAGTGTGGTATACTAGTAAGTACTAACAGTGAGTTATTGTAGTATACTATTAAGTACTAAAATCAAGCTGCTGTAGACAACATCTCTCATCCATAACACTCAATACTTTCAATCTCACTCTAATATGCTCCGTATTTATCTTCCCATTTCATCCCTTTTTCTATTTCCTTTTTCTCTCCTTTAGGATGTTCCCACCTCTCCCTCATTTTTTATTCCAATCTACAGTAATTGCATTTTTTTCTCCATTCTTTCGTGCATCCTCCCATATCTCTTTTATGGTGCACCCTTTAGTTTTTATCTTTTTCATTTTTATTTATACCCCTCCTTGTCATTCTTTTTGCTCTCCTGTCCTTTTAATCTTTTAATTCCCCGTTTATTACTTACACAGATGTTACATTAGACCAAAGCCAGCTTTCAGGAAAAACTTTCCGGACAATTTCAGGATTTCCAGCACGGGGTGGAGCAGCCCCGGTGGGAGGAGCAGCCCCGGTGGGAGGAGCAGCCCCGGTGGGAAGCCTAAGCCCATCAATCATCGCAGGTGGCCTCCAATAGTCACGATAATCATAATCTGGAATAAATCGAAAATATTAAAAACTCAAAGTATAAACCGCTCAAGCAAATACTCAACAGATTACTCCCGCTCTGCGCAGCAAAATATGAATGTACATGTATTTGCATAACTTGGCACCTTTTCAACAGCCAGAGATCTGTTTGTCTTACTCAACTGTGCTTATGCGTCTTGTTACTAACACTAAGTGTACTACTCCTGTATCATGTTTATATCAATAAAAACCAGCATTACCGAACTCCTCAAATGTTTCGACTTCTGTAAGCCGAATTAGTAGCAATACAAACATATTATAGACCTTGGTCTAAACATCTTATAAACGGACATAAAGTTTGAACCTACTAGTGAAATCAGTTTTAGTGACTGAAAACACAGAGGTTGACTGATACAGTTATATATACATCTATATATATAACTTTCAATGTTTGTATTTTATTCGGTGGAATTGTTTGTGTTAGTTCGACCATCAAAGAAAGGTTTAGATCTCAGAACCTCCAGTTCTGGAGGCGGCAAGCTCACCCATTTGGCTAGGCGTTCAGCTGATGGTGGCGACCAATAATAGTGAAAATATTCATCACATCAGTTAAAATACTCACACTTAAAGCGCTTGGGGTTATTAAAGTTGAATCTAAAAACCTTTTTTGTAGATTTCATCAGAAAGTATCAGTATTTTTCTATCATTTATGATTGTTTTTTGTTGTTTGAAATGATCTGACTGCCAGGATGTTTCAAGAATAAAATTGATAAAACTTGATCACGTTTACAATGCTCGCAAGAAAACTACGTGCAAAATGACATCACTAGTTGTTATCATCGATAGTTAAAATCGGCTATTGGGTTCAAGTTGAAGCGCTTACGCGTCTCTGTTCTGTCAGTATCTTTGCAATTATAGACGTTATAATCATTTATAATCGTTATAATCACTCTCGATTGATCTGAGCGTTTTAATCGCGATCAAGTTTTGTAAATTTGAATCTTGAAACATCCTGGCCATCAGATCACCTCAAACATCAAAAACAATTGCCAGATGATAAAAAATATCGATACTTTCTGATAAAATCTCTGTGTAAGTTCATCTTTACCTAGTTATGCGCAACGTAAAAATTATTAAGCCGGTTTCAAACATGGCTATATTTTAGTGAAGATTTAACCTACTAGCTTACGAAATAAGTTACTCAAATGCATCGTATAATTATTTTATTATCCTTACAATGCCGGGCATTTGGCTAGTTTGTTATTCAAGAAAATTACTATTTTTCTTTGATGTCATGCACAGTGCGCAAAAATCTGGAGTGGTAGCTGGCAACATTTAGCTAGTTGGTGGCTGTTTAGCAAAGCCCAACTAATTTTCACCACCAGTCAGTAGAATTGCTTGGGTAGATTATATGAAGGTATTTTAAGTTTTTTGTTTTGAAGCAAAATTTATAACGAGCTCTAACTAGTTATTCCAAAAATTACAAACCTTGATCCGAATGTAACAAGAATGTTCCGATGAAAAAAAATTCTCGTTAAATTCTGGCCATCGTCAAGATACCGCCAGCTGAATGTATATTTAAGAAAATTACTAGCAAAAACAGTTAATTTCATTTGCAGAAGATGGAATTCCGTTCAGGTTACTGACCACTACTTGCCAAACTTATGCAGCCAACAAGCAGTCCTGGCACTTGACAACTGTGTTTACTATCCACAAGTTCCGTTGAACCAATTTTTTAAAAGATCTAGCCTAATACCAATCACTTTTGATGGCCATGACTATTTACGTGGCACCAAATTGTGTCTATCGAGGCCTCGGCGATTACGTCACTTTGTGTCAGCTGTTTTCGAGATATGCAATTGCTTCAACATCTTTGGATGGAGGCATTCTTTCACTCACCACGAAATGTGGGTTTCGTCTGTATATCCAGTGATTTCAATCCGCTGTAAGCCTCAATGACAGGAAACAGATTAGCTTCCTCAAGTTGTGCCATTACTAGTGCTTTTGCATCAGCTCAAACCTTTGGACTGTTTCAGAAAACTGGCCTTGACAACCACAATTCATAAACACTAAAAGAATAGTTGTTTTGGTTTTTTGTTTGATACCTGATGTGTCTTTCAACTAAGGAGGAATTATTTCAAATTTTATAGCAATCAAAGAATTGTTTATTATTTTCGGTGTATGTACCATTATTTTGCCCAGGTATATCCAAAATATCTGTAAATTGTGCACAAAGTACGGTTTTCGTGTCTCCTAAAAGTTGATGGAATCGATGCAAGCTCCATAATCTTTTCTTTCTTTCTAATCATAGATTGTATGGAAACAACTGCCTTCTGGTTTCTGTCGGTATCCAGTAATAGTCAACAGTAGCAGCCATTGCTCTGAAAGTCTGACTCTGGTCCAGTGTGTTTAAACTATCATAAAGTATGGTGAACATGAACAGTACCCGTTTATTATACACAGAATTTTCACTGTAGCGCCCATGCTTTTCTTCTAGAGCTTTCCTTTGTCTCTCACTCATCTTACTGCTCTACCACAACAGATACCCTTTTAGTTTTGTTTAGTTTTTCTTCATTTCTTATTATATTCCCTCCCTTTCTTTTTTTCTTTTACCTCTGTCCCTTAACATAATCTTTCCTTTCACCTCTGTCCCTTAACATAATCTTTTCTTTCACCTCTGCCCCTTAACATAATCTTTCCTGTCACCTCTGTCCCTTAACATAATCTTTTCTTTCACCTCTGTCCCTTAACATAATCTTTCCTTTCACCTCTGTCCCTTAACATAAACTTTTCTTTCACCTCTGCCCCTTAACATAATCTTTCCTTTCACCTCTGTCCCTTAACATAATCTTTCCTTTCACCTCTGTCCCTTAACATAATCTTTCCTTTCACCTCTGTCCCTTAACATTATCTTTCCTTTCACGTATGTCCCTTAACATAATCTTTCCTTTAACCTCTGTCCCTTAACATAATCTTTCCTTTCACCTCTGTCCCTTAACATAATCTTTCCTTTCACCTCTGTCCCTTAACATAATCTTTCCTTTTACCTCTGCCCCTTAACATAATCTTTTCTTTCACCTCTGTCCCTTAACATAATCTTTCCTTTCACTTCTGTCCCTTAACATAATCTTTCCTTTCACCTCTGTTCCTTAACATAATCTTTCCTTTCACCTCTGTCCCTTAACATAATCTTTCCTTTAACCTCTGTCCCTTAACATAATCTTATTATTCCTCCTCACTCCGCCACTCTATCTCATCCAATAAACTACCTCCTCTCCCAGGTTCCTCTAATACACTCCCTCTTTTCTCTCTCTCTCCATCTTTTCTTTTTTGTCCTTTATTTTCTCCAAACTGTCTTCCCTTCACTATAATATCTCTTACATACATATTTAATCCAGTTTATACTTGCCTTCTCAATCTTATTTCCTTTAATCAGAAAGCTTATATAAATGATTAAGTTAAATTAATGCTGCTTATTTGAATTAATACAATTTTTCAACTCACACAGATGTCACATTAGACCAAAGCCAGCTCTCTGGAAACACCTTGCGAACAGATACACTTTCAGAATTTGTTGTTTTTGAAGGGGCAGCTCCAGTTGGAGGAGGACGTTGTTTCTCAATTAACCTAGGAGCCAGAGTACCCTTTGCAAATGCCTCGTTAGCGAATCCATTTAAGTGAACCAATGGGCGTATTCGCCATATATCTCCAAATCCACCAGTTGGTTCTGAAATTTTGAGAAGTTCACAACTCAACTCTAACAGGTGTATTTTGTATAGTCATCCAATACAACGTCAGACTGTAACCACGTGTTTAGAAAAATTAAAAATGATTTGAGACAAATAAATGCGAAAAATTGGAATAAAAATAAAAAAAAATTCGAGAAGACAACTCTGCAGATTTATTTAGTACAGTTGTCTAATGCAACGCCAGACTGCAACCAAGTGTCTAAAAGCATGATATTGCTCTTGCTTTTTCCCCTGCACCCAATGATCAAGGTGTGTGAATCACCGGCTATACATGTGAAAGTTGAGAATACTGTCAATACACAAAATTTGCGAGTTTTTCGGTAGTGCATGAGCAATGTAAAACCTGGTTTATAACTTGATTAGACAGTTTTGTTAACAACTCCTCAAAAATACTTTTCTCATGAGCTACTGTGCTACCTATATTTTTTGCTTCATGTTACATCTCTAGATTATTTACGTCCAAACTAATGTACATGAAGCTTTTGCAGACCATTGGCTTTGCAACCAGCTGTCAAATCACATTAAACCAAGCATTCGACTTATCCAATCACATTAGACCAAGCATTAGACTTATCCAATCAGATTAGACCAAGCGTTAGACATCCAATCACATTAGACCAAGCATTAGACTTATCTAAACGAATTAAACCAAGCATTATACCTATACAATCATATTAGACCAAGCGTTAGACTTATCCAATCACATTAGACCAAGCATTAGACTTATCCAAATGGATTAGACCAAGCATTATACCTATCTAATCACATTAGACCAAGCATTACATTTATCTATACCCAATGGACAATACATTACATTCAATTTAACCATATAAGAAAGAGTGAATTGCAATATATGGCTAGATCAAATGTTACTAAATTAGTATAACAACATATGACCTTGACAGAAATACAACACAAAGTATGAGTGGTAGTTCAAGATCCTATAAGCAAAATCTCTCTTCACTACTCCTATTTGTCAAGATAGTATGTTCTAAAAGTAAGTGTATACAAGAAGGGTATGGCATGTTACAGACTTTTCTGCATGTCAAGCACAACTAACTACACAGCTATGTGCTATAGCAGAAAAATCAATCAAAAACCAAGAGTAGTTACTATTGGTTTTTGATTTTCAGCTCCTTTTACTTTCTCGCTCTTTTTCACTACTTTCTCATTTTCCTTCTTAACGTACTTGATTACACATTGCATTAAACCACATGGCTTCCATAAAATTCTATGAAAACCTAAATACAAAAAACTAAATTAAATTTTAAAAAGAATGAATGAATAAAGCAGTAATATTAAATAAAAACTTTATTGTTACTTTATGGTAGACAGAAAACTGAAAGTGCTGAGCAATGCGGAGGTTCAGAGATGCAGGTAGCAACACAGATATGCAGTGTAACTGCCTTAGATATACATGTAAACTAGGTTATTCTTATATAGCTTAGCTTAATTCTTATATAGTTTAGCTTATATTTGAAAATATTTTTATACTTTTTCAAAAATTTATTTTTATTTTCACAAGCTTCTTCACTTTCCTTTACAAGATTACAGTGTTTTAACAAACTCTGAAAGTGATACGTTGAAAATGTAAATGTTGAGGTGATCGGAAGTTGAGGTTTGACTTCAGATAGTAACTAGCAGTAAGTCCGGCTATGCCCAAGATATTTTTTATATTCAATCAGATTTTTCAATTTTCAATATTTCAATCAATATTTTCAATCCATTTTCAACCAGATAGCCATCAGGTGGGTGTTTAAGAGGCTGCTTCTCAGGAACCAGACAGAGTTTAAAATAAAAATAGTTTTACTAACCTGGCAGAAAGCTCGGAACATATGCTTGTGAAATTTGGATGAAATTGGAACAAAAATGTGGAAACCCATCGCGTTTACGCAGACTAACAGACAGTCAAGGACAAAATAGGATTTATTACAATGGATGATGTTGAGATGTACTGTAGAGAGAGCATCACACACATTAATAGACATCAGAGTGAAGAAAGAAGACATAGTACATGTTTTATTTGCAAAATAGAAACTTTATGCTCAGTGGAATCAGTCTATTGAATAGGTCTCACAGCTTACCTGCTTCATACACCTTTGCAGAAGTCAAAGCTAAAAGCCCAGAATTGTCCAGCAATTTCTTTGTATCCTCTCCACTTGTGACATATGGATACCAGAAAAAGCCCACAGGTTTGGATACAGTGTCATAAGATTGCAACTGCGACACAACCTACATTAAGAGTAGAGACTATGTACAAGTCCTTTAAAAATGGATTTAATGGATTCATTTTGTCAACAGCTCTAAAACAGCTCTGTAACATGACATGAAAAGTGCTAAATCACATTTCACATGTGTCACAACATATATACTACATGAAAACTGTACGTGTAGTACATTCAAATCATAATATATTAAGTTAATCCACTTTGATATATTTTCTTCTTATTCAAACCGTCACATACTGGAGTAAATGTTATTATAGGAACATATAATACTGTAAAAACCCCTAACTGAACGCCATCTCTATTTGACTGTCACTATTAAAAAAGGGTTGAAAAATCGAGCGCTATGGCGTTTAGTTAGAGGTTTTACGATATGTTTGATTCAAGCCTAGGAAGGAAAAGAAAATTTTTAGTGTAGCAGTATATATAGACAAGCATGTTTCTGTTGAATATCTATGAACAAGCATGAAGCTATGTTAGTGGTTTTAAGCATTCAAAACGTGACACTGGTAAAGCTATCCAGTGAAAATTGGCATTAAATGATGTTTGTAATATGCTGCTTGGTCGCAGCTTGACTGTAGCTTGATACACCTACAGTATACTACCTAACACTTTCCAATATACTGACACAGTAGACAGGCCTACCGTCAGTCTGTTGTGGGTGAAATACAATGGGCCTAACAGAGCAACATACTTTTATTTTCCTCAATTTGTATGAAAAACTCCTTCCCTCTTTCGGTAAGGTCCCCATATCATTAGTTTGCTTGTTTCTAAGAGTAGTATATCTGTAGTTTATCCGTTGCTAAGGGCGCCATGACCTGAGCTTGGCTGTTGCTAAGGTCACTATGACCGTTGTTTAGCTGTTGTTAAAATCATCATATCCTTTATTTAGCCGCTTCTAAGAACACCATGACTTTCGTTTAGCCATTGCTAAAACTGCTACATCATTAATTTAGCTTTGCTGGTCCTGATGAAGTCACGGAGATGTTAGCATTGCTGTCAAAATCACCTTATGTTTATCTTGGCTGTTGACAATAGAACTGTATTTAGTTTTATTGCTGCCAATGTAGTCTGTTACCTCAATTTTATTATATACTAAGTGTCCATACAGTGACAGGCGTAGAGACGCACCCAGTATGGCACTGCAAAGCCATCATGGAAGCAGCCTGTCATTGTCATTCTGTAATGATTCAGCGCCGCTGTTTGGAATCGTATTCACCGCACGATGTACCATCTTTGTGCCATGGAAACGGCCTTAGCGACCAACGGCGTTGCGCTTGCGTGGACAAATAGGTCTTGTTTGCCTGTTGGTTCAAATGCAAACATACATCTTGACATAAGGCATCACACAACCATCACTCCACTATAGCGCCTGTGGAAACAGGAGCTGCTTGTCAGCCCGATGTAGAGTTTTAGCACTGGCACACTCGGGTGTCACTACACTATCACTGTATGGAGACTTCGTAGTTACTATCATTAGTTGCTGAATCTACTTTATTAACTGATAGCCTATGAGGCACTGAGACATTGAGTCACTTGTGAAGACAGCTCAATATTTGCAGATACCTAGTTGACAGATGAGCTAATATGTGAGTGGTGAAGCCCACAGTTATTAGTAAACCAAACCTGCTCAACCATGGGGTATGTGCATATTAAAACAAGTTGAACTTTACAACTCTGTTTGCTATACGAGGCATTATTTGCTAAAATCTTGTTGTTTTGTACAATTAAAATGACTCGGGCTTAAAAAAGGTTTGGCAGAAAGTGTTTAAAAACATGTATTTTTGTAATCTGGTTTAGATTTCGCTTGATTGAAACTTTCATGATACTTGATGATCCAACAACATAGAGTGTATGTAGAGCGTATGTAGAGTGTATGTAGAGCTTATGTAGAGTGTATGTAGAGCGTATGTAGAGTGTATGCAGAGCTTAAGTAGAGCTTATGTAGAGGATTAAGAATTCGAGCAGCGGAAAAAGTTTGGTGCTGACAAACTCCTATCACTCCTAAATTTCTCTATTGGTTTCCTGCTCAAGTCAGTAGAAAAATAGGCTACAGCTTCTGCGAGTAAAGAAAAAGCTGGCTTTAGGCAAGCATAGATGCGTCTTGAAAAGTGTTTTGCTCATGAGAAAAGGAATGTACATGTACAAAGATATCTTTATCTATCTATTTATTTTAAATCTCGTTATCTCTTTATCACCTCTCGAGTGTGCGTGTGCGTGAGCATGTGTGCGAGTGTGTGTGTGAGCATGTGTGCGTGTGCATGAGCATGTGTGCGAGTGTGTGTGTGAGCATGTGTGTGAGCGTGTCTGTGAGCATATGTGCGAGCGTGTGTGTGAGCATGTGTGCGAGGGTGTGTGTGAGCATGTGTGCGAGTGTGCGTTTGTGTGTGAGCATGTGTGCGTGAGCATGTGTGCGTGTGTGTCTGTGAGCATATGTGCGAGTTTGTGTGCAAACGTGTATGTGCAAGTGTATGTCCAGTGTAAGTGTTCAGTGTCCAGTGTATGTGCAAGCGTGTGTGTGAGCGTGTGTGAGGGCATGTGTGTGTGTGTGTGTGTGTGTGTGAGCATGTGTGCGAGTGCGTGTGTGAGCATGTGTGCGAGTGTGCGTTTGTGCGTGAGCATGTGTGCGTGAGCATGTGTGCGTGTGTGTCTGTGAGCATATGTGCGAGTTTGTGTGCAAACGTGTATGTGCAAGTGTATGTCCAGTGTAAGTGTTCAGTGTCCAGTGTATGTGCAAGCGCGTGTGTGAGCGTGTGTGAGGGCATGTGTGCAAGCATGTGTGCGTCCGTGGGCGTGCGAGCATCTGCGCTCATGCTCATAGAACTGATAGGTTTTATACAATCTTACCTAACTGCATGGAAACCTGCCTACAACTAAAACATCTATGCATCAACACGCAGCTTCTGCAACTGCTGTTATTCTGTGGTGTGTCGTTACAACACACCTGTAGTAGGATGCCAGAATGATGCGTGAAAAAATTAAATAATGACTGCAATTCAATGCTGCCAAATGACATTGGATTCCGTAAGTCTCTCACAGAAACACCTCACAGGTAACAGTCAATAAGCATCTCCATACATAATTGGCAGCAATTAAACGTTGTCATGCAATCCTCTGACGCTAAAATTGTTTTCTATAAAAACAAATCCTTTTACAAATGACATGCGATGTGAATAGACTGTGGCAAAGTCTTCATCGCAGCCTTTGTATCAGAGCACAAATCAATGTTGAACAACTAGATGAGGTAAATAGCTATGCCCAAACCAACTGCGGAATAAACTGCTACGGAATAATTTTGTGAATACTTATTACATGTGGTCTTTTAGGTGCACGGGACCGTCAGTGTACTAGTGTAAAGCAATAATAGAAAGCCTCAAATTCTGCGGCGCATAGACAAACTAAAGTACACATGCCTTTGGTGTGAATTGCTTCTTATTGAATACTACTTGATGAGAATTTGATAGAAAGCTTTGCTGATATGGCAAAATATGCACGTTTCATGAAGTAGAAAGTGGTGATAGTATGGGAGTTATCTGAGCTTGTACTAATCAAATTAGACACTGCACCAATCATTAAGGATACATACGTCAGCTTGCGTGATGTCATTTCCTCCAGCCAGAAGCAGGACACTTTGGTCTACGGCCAGCAAACCAACCATAGAGCCAGAGACTGCAGTGACCTGTACATCAACACTCTCACCTGGCTGAGCACTTTCCTTGCTGTATGAGACTGCAACCTGAAAGATACAGACTTATATACAATAATATACAATACACATGACAATATCATTGATACTTACAACTGGATATATATGACAATATCATTGATACTTACAACTGGATATATATGACAATATCATTGATACTTACACCTGGATATATATGACAATATAATTAATACTTACAACTGGATATATATGACAATATCATTGATACTTACACCTAGATATATAAGAGAATATCATTGATACTGACACATGGATATATATGACAATATCATTGATACTTACACCTAGATATATAAGAGAATATCATTGATACTTACAACTGGATATATATGACAATATAATTAAAACTTACATCTGGATATATATGACATAATCATTGATACTTACACATGGATATATATGACAATATCATTGATACTTACACCTGGATATATATGACAATATAATTAATACTTACACCTGGACACACTTATCATTATATAATTAACACATAAAATTAATAATTAACTCTTCAAATAAAATATAAGAAGCATCCGCTAGCCTAGCTAAAGCTCTACTCAATAGATTTAGAATCACTTACCTTATTTCTGTCAAAAGCACCTTCTACATTGAAGTTCAAGCTGTCCACTAACAGTTCTCCATCGACAACAGCATAGGCAAGAATTCTAGCAGAAGGAGCCATCTCAGCTTGCATCCCTACACTGAACAAGCACACAGAAACCTTTGTTAAACATGACCATAACAGGCTAATTGTGATGCTCATTGATATTGAAAGGTGAGAGAAAGAAAATCAGACTAAGAATACAAAGTAAACCTGAAATTATAGCGTAACAAAAATTTGTATGAGAAAAGACTCTATAACAATCATATAAAGGCACCGCATAAACATCAATCGTCTCATCGTATAAACATCAATCGTCTCATCGCATACACATCAATCGTCTCATCGTATAAACATCGAACCTCATGAAATAGATCTAAATAACCAAACCAAAACCTGTACCTGAATGAAGACTTGGTATCAACAATGATACTTCCTGATGTTATCATGGAACCACGCGCCCATATTTGGTAGTCAATTATTTGACTAGATTTTGTGGTGGACAGTGTAAAGGTTGCCGCAGAATTAGCCTACATTACAAACAAAACAGATACAAATTGTGGTGAAACTCCTTGTTTGTAGCAACTATGAGTTATCAGCAAGTCTCATGTAGCATATTTCCTTATGATTTCACGTCTGTATATATTTGTTCCATATTTTGATACTTCATACAGTTGTTATACATTTTAACTGTAGGAACTTTGGGTTTAGTTTAACTGTTGCTATGGCCCCCATTTCTTTAGTTTGGCCTTTGCGAAGACTAATATACCGGTATCTGTACTTTAGCTGTTGCTAAGTCCACTACATGTTTAGTTTAGCAGTTGCTATGACTACCATATCTTTAGTTTAACTGTTGCTAACTGTTGTATCTGTAAAGTAGCTATTGTCAAGGACACGATATCAATAATAAAAGCACTGAAATACTGAATACTGAAAGCACAATGCAATTAACTAAGACTCTCTTACCAGAGTTACACAGGCCTCTTCAGTAAAGTTATCAAGGATTACCTTAGGTTTGAGGGTATCTAAAGACAGCTGCAGGAAATTGCTGTTCTGAGATTTGGTCTGTTTGATAATCTTGGATGCTGTCACACCGACCTTGTTATCGTACTTCGCCTGTAAAACCGGTAAAAACTAGATTTGTTTTGAGGAAAAAGCAGAACAAAGCAAAAAGTCAGCGTGTATTAGATATATATAGCTTTAAGTATAAATAAGAATGCAAAATGTTATGAAATTGCTGCTTTGCAAGTGTCTAGTGGCAGACTTCATGCCTAGACCTCACCCATCAGGTAACAGTAACAATAGTAGCCTACATATACATTTTATAAACATGTATATGTACATGTATATAAAATTACTATTTATCCTATTTTAAGACAAAGAAACAGATAAATGATATATGGTATGGCAACACTGGCTATACACTGAAGGACCGTTTCCTTATGATGGGGAGAGTACATTGTATAAATAAAGAGGAAGTACTGACATACATATACACTGAAGGACAGTTTCCTTATGATGAGAAGAGTATATTGTATAAAAGAAAGAGGAAGTACTGACATACATATACACTAAAGGACAGTTTCCTTATGATGAGGAGAGTACATTGTATAAAATAAAGAGGAAGCACTGACATACATATACACTGAAGGACAGTTTCCTTATGATGAGGAGAGCACATTGTATAAAATAAAGAGGAAGTACTGACATACATATACACTAAAGGACAGTTTCCTTATGATGAGGAGAGTACATTGTATAAAATAAAGAGGAAGTACTGACATACATATACACTGAAGGACAGTTTCCTTATGATGAGGAGAGTACATTGTATAAAATAAAGAGGAAGTACTGACATACATATACACTGAAGGACAGTTTCCTTATGATGAGGAGAGTACATTGTATAAAATAAAGAGGAAGTACTGACATACATATACACTGAAGGACAGTTTCCTTATGATGAGGAGAGTACATTGTATAAAATAAAGAGGAAGTACTGACATACATATACACTAAAGGACAGTTTCCTTATGATGAGGAGAGTACAATGTATAAAATAAAGAGGAAGTACTGACATACATATACACTAAAGGACAGTTTCCTTATGATGAGGAGAGTACATTGTATAAAATAAATAGGAAGTACTGACATACATATACACTGAAGGACAGTTTCCTTATGATGAGGAGAGTACATTGTATAAAATAAAGAGGAAGTACTGACATACATATACACTGAAGGACAGTTTCCTTATGATGAGGAGAGTACATTGTATAAAATAAAGAGGAAGTACTGACATACATATACACTAAAGGACAGTTTCCTTATGATGAGGAGAGTACATTGTATAAAATAAAGAGGAAGTACTGACATACATATACACTGAAGGACAGTTTCCTTATGATGAGGAGAGTATATTGTGTAAAATAAAGAAGAAGTACTGACATACATATATGGTGGTGCTCTCTGTGCCAGCTGGAACATCTACCAAGAGCTCAGCAAGACCATTGCTTGAAAAGTTGACAGTCACATCTTTAGAATTAGTTATGTAGTGAAGATGATGCCAGAAACCTCCAATCGAGCTATCTTCTTCACATAAAAACAAACAATAAAACATAAAGTCGCAATAAGTGTGCCCTCAAAGACTAATAGTCTAAAGTTAAAAATTTATACTGAGCAGTGGGAGCAACGCCCGTAAACTATGGTATCGTAGAATCAGAGTTTAACTAATTGCTGTAGCCTTCATCTGAAGATAAAACAGTTTTTGATGTGAATGACCAGAAGAGAGAATATGAATGTTAATAAAAAATAGGATACTTCTGTGCCAAAACACAACAGGAAACCAACATAACAGACAAAAAGAACTGAGTGATAATGGAAAGCGCAGCATAACAGAGAATGAGAATGAAGTAAATGCTACCCAGTCAACACCATTCAGACTTACTGACAACACTTTTAAAGGCAAGGTTCACACTGGCCTGCTTGGGCTGGAGCACGATTCCTCCATCCACTTGTGTTAATGACAGCTGTCAAACACAAACACGCCATTGGTTAAGACACCAGAAAGTGTACACAGCCTATGGCATACATGACATCAGGTGAGCAAGAGTATACGGCCCATGAGGCATTAATACAGTATAAGATAACGTTGATTTGCAGATACAAACAATATAGAGAGACAGTGGGTGTACACACTATGAGATAACGATGACTTGTATATATATACAAGATACGAGATATGAGAGCTGAGTGTATACACTAGGAGATAACAGTGACTTGTACATATATACAATAAAACAGGCGGTGTATACACCGTAACGACAGCGAGTGTATACACTATTGTATTATATTGTATTACAAGACAATTGTATTATCTCAAGTAGGAATAGCCTCTACATTTTCTCTTCATTCGGTCGGACAAAGTACCAGAAAAGGTAGTCCAATACCTCATTTTTACATTTGCACCAGTACCGAAAGGCACCAGTATCGTCGAATTCAATGTTTTGATGAATAGCTTATGCAACAATTAAAATGTACTACGAACTCAAAGCTAAAAGTAAACGTACATAAGCTCTGTAGGTGAGTCCAGGTTTGAATGTACTGGGTGATGATGCTAGGAACTCCAGTTTCTCAGCATAGTTGTAGATTGTTAACTCTGAAGTGTCCTTCCGTTGTATTCCTTTAAAGAGATAAAATGCAATAATGGAGACAGAACTTCGTTGCTCAAAAACATTAGTTTACATATTTAATAGCACAATTATGGAAAATGTGTCGCTGTATGTTTGCTCGTGACACATAACCGCACGTACTGTGGATAAGAAAATACAACTGGCAATGGACACTTTGCTGTACCTGTAAGTTTCTCTGTTACATTAGCAGTGATTTTCAATTTGTCACCAGTTCTAAACAGTGACATCTGATCAAGTAGCTGCTTCGTGAATAACGCTTCAACCTTTCCATCTACTAACTACAAATATAGCATAGTGTTGTATGAACAGACAGGTGTAATAGAACACGCATTCCAGTATAGCAAACAGAAGGCACAATCAGATGTTCTATCGGGGAGAGTCAAGACAAAACTTGCATGAACTAGAAATGTACAGCTTCTTCTGACTTACTGAAAGATCTTTAAGCTCGATCGATTGTCCACCATGATTATTTTTTATAGTGACTATGGCTGTTCCATCGACTCCTTTCCCAAATGTATACCTGTTACAAAGGGTCAAATCATGACATGTGAGAAAGTATCTAGCTCTGATATATGAGAAAAAGTGTCAAACCATAATATGCTGGAAAGTGTCAAACCATGAGATGGGACAAGTGTCAAACTATGACATGAGAGAGTCTCAAACTCTGACATGTGAGAAAGTGTCAAACCCTGACATGTGAGAAAGTGTCAAACCCTAACATGTGAGAAAGGGTCAAAGCCAGGTTGACTGAATGGCAGTCACACAATCTTTTACTGCGTATTTTTGTAATAGAAACAAAGCTTACTTTGCTTCTACGGTGACTTTCAGCTGTGAATCCTTCACCAACATAAAGCTTGGGGCGTCAATATTCACCTCAAACTTTGGCAGGACGTATTTAGCAACAGTTACCTTCTTTTCCACAGCTTCTCCCTTAAGCAAATTGAAAATTATTCACTAGGTATATACTTTGATCACTGATAATGTAAGCAATTTAGGCAATCACGAGTCCAAACCCTTACAAGTTTTTCAACATACAACCTGAACCATGAAAAAATATTTACTTTGAATGTGAAGTCATTTCCATCAAACACAGCTGAAATTATTAAAAAAATTATCCTTCTGCAACTAAAAGAATTACCAAAATATCAACATAATATAACTTGAGTCAATTTAAATTTAATTATCTGATGGAAATTAGAATAAGGCAAGCAGCATGTTTCTACCACTCACTCTATCATCAAAGCATTGCAGAGCTTAAATTTTCATTCACATGTCTTTAACGTAAACTAACAATAAAACATTGTACTTCATTAATGTAATTTTTATATAATTTTGGTTTTTAAATATATTTTTATTATAATTTTTTTACAGCACATTTATCATAATGCCATCCGCGATTTCTCAAATTAGTTATTGTCGTTTCATTTGAGCTCAAGAAACAACTAAACAAAACACAGTGTATCCTTATAAGAATATTTGTTATATAGGATGGTTTTGACATACGGAATAAATGCCACACCGGATTACTTTCATATGTAAAAGTTTGACTTTAGGGAAAATATAAACAAATAAAGCATTCTATACAAGAGCAAACCTAATACCTTATTTGTAACAGCTCTGATTGTCCAGTCTCCCAAAACAGGTTGGTCAGACAACTCCAAGTTAAGAGTGAGTGTACCACTTTCCAGCTTAACAGAATTCCACTGTTTGATCTTATTACCCTCAGGATCCTGGCATAAATGATAATTAGCAGGATAAACAAGCGAATATTTAAAAAATTTCGAGACAAATATAAGTTGACAAATAAGCAAGAAGTAATACATAGAACAAATGTACACTAAAACTAGATGATTTTTACTGTTCATGAAACAATGTTAAGTAATACTAACTGATTTTGTATCACTGTTGAGCAGTAAATTTTGGTTCACACTCTATCACATTATATCGGCATTAATCCCACAATACATCAGTGATAACAGTGTTCACACTATCACAAACCCATCTGCCTTTATCCAATTTGGATAATATATTGTAATAACGGTCAGTGTACTTGAGATGAATAAAATTGAATCACTTTAAGAGCTAAACTATCTCAATTAAATGAAAAATAACTCTTCGTTGAAAATAACTCTTTATTTACTAAATAATTTCGTGCCTGTTGGTACTCTTTGGATACAATTGGCTACATTGGAGAAGTCTCCAATATAATGCTCTCAATATACAATATGGCCGCTGAATTGATGAAATACTAGTCTCGCAGCAACTATCATGAAGAGAAATATAGATCAAATAATCCACGATGGCCAATCACCATCGCTGAAGTAGTGCACAGACTGCTGTGGATAAGTTTGACAGCTTGACAGCTGTCAAACAATATCCGAGGTGAGCCGACAATGTCATCAGTTTATGGTGCACATAGTTGACAAATAATTGACTAAGAGGACAACCCGTTCACACGACGGTAAAGTGTGGACCAGCCTTTAACTTCTAACTTACTTTTATCGCTATATCACACGAGCCTCTGTACGGCATCATCTTGGAATCGATGACCACCACTCGGAAATTGACTGGAAGTAAAAATAGCTTGAGTGAGTTAAGCTAGCAATAATGAGACATAATCTACTATACACGTTGAAAGGGCATCAAATTCTGATAGAAACTATGGCACCTTTGCTCAAAAGTTTATAAACGAATTCTAAAAGCTATTTGTAATGAGTTATCACAAAATAGGCTTAGTTCCACATGTATGACATAAACTGCCTCAACCGTAAAGCAGTCTAAACATTTGGTTACTTCAATAGCTCTACACTATGCATGCAGGGCTGATCATGAAATAACTCACAGAGGTAGCAGCAGGTACCTGTGGTGGCAGCAGGTACCTATGGTGGCAGTTTTGTACATCCACTACCAAACTAAACTCAATGAATGTATATTGGTTTGCCTTGTCCGATACATATTAAGTTTATACAGAGTGCAATTATAGAGAAATTAAAGATTTTAAAAGCTTGAATGGCAAACTGGTTAATATTGTCCTGGCAGACTTTAGTAGCAGCCTTTCACCTTATCATGTTGAAAGGAGTGTATCAACTAGATAATACCTGTTTATAAGTGCATCGTACTTCCGAACTGAGTAAACTAAAACGACAGTCCCAATGTAGCTACTGCAGACGACCTTAGGCTCAAGCTAACCAGATCAAGTTGTTCATCATAAATGCGCGTGTAATACCTCAAATATTGAGTGTGATGCCTGCTTAGCTCACTGGAGGCTGTACAGGTTTTTAAGAGCATTTTGGCACAAACGTCGGCTCCGCGATCTTCACTAGGGTATGTTTTAGTCCAGTGACAAGAGAACCTTTACTACTGGAGACTTGACCTTGACTACTGGAGACATGCCCAGTTACAGAGAGCAATTTAAAGTTGGATATCAATTCTTTTACTACCAGTGGACTTTTTTAAATTGAGCCCCAACTTGTTGTTTGTAGGTCAGGTGTTCTAGACCACCAGGCTACGGCTGCTCTCTGTTATACTTGTATATATATATGTATATATATATATACGGCTGTCAGGCGGAAATTGACAGTGACTTGCATCTTAGCGATGTATGTTTGGGTCAAGAGGTATGGTAGAGAAAAGGTGACCCAGTTCTCAGTATCTACCACATCCGGAACTGTCAGATTAACCTGAAGGGATGCCAGTGCAACACATCCAGTCTAACAGAGCCCGGTAGCCATTTCACTTGCCCAGTGTGTGAAGGACAGAGGTGGATTTTTAACATGCCCATGTTGTCAGTTTGGTACACGGGGCCTCCAAGTTATGGTCTAGATCCAAAAGACCCAGCAATTAAGGGTTGAAAGCTTGCTGAGAGCTTTTTGTCAGATCGGCATTAAGCAGGACTCAGACCACCAGTCAAAGGCGCTACCACTAGGCAACCCTGACACCTCTTGTATACATGTATATACATTATCCATTATTATATATTTATCATTATACATGTTTATACATTAACTAGATCAATGGCCAGCATTGCACAGGTAATAATAGTTTTTGCACAGAAAATTTAACATTAGTTGCTAAATTTGCTTGCCATTGGCTAAGCTTTTTACCCAATGAATTTGAGTAACTTAAGCTAGTAACTTGAGTTAGTTTAAATCTTTACTATAAAAGAACCTGTTTGAAGCTGTCTGAAGCCAGATTGCTTATAATCGTTATGCATCAAGCGTAAATTCAAGCATCCTAGTAGTAAACAATAGCATTTTCGCAAGTCCAGTGTAATCAGTATGATCTGTACAATTATTCAACAGCATAGCCAGGCAGACACGTAGGGTAATGGATAGTGAGACTGTCTGCAGACCTAAAGGTTTGAAGGACAAATCCAGTGTGCAACGGATCTATTATTCCTATAACTTTATTTCCATAACTAGACACAAAAACACTGGGATCTATATATGGAAAGAGCTTCCACGAATAGTCAAGTTTAGATATCTATCTGGTGAAATTTAATGAAGACTACATTTAGGAATTATAAATGGAAAATTATTTGTAAGTCCTAAATTTAATTTTGAAATATGTAATTTCAAATCCTTTTGTTTATAGTTAAGTTTAAAACTGGCTTTCAACTTTTTTGTCTGATTGAATTTTGTTCTGTGATCTAGTAAGACAATTACTAAAAAATACACCGTTAAAAACCATTGATGATGGCTCCATATGCTTGGCTAATATATTGCGTGGCTAATATATAGCGTGGCTAATATATAGCGTGGCTAATATATAGCGTGGCTAATATATAGCGTGGCTAATATATAGCGTGGCTAATATATAGCGTGGCTAATATATAGCATGGCTAATATATAGCGTGGCTAATATATAGCGTGGTTAATATATAGCGTGGCTAATATATAGCGTGGCTAATATGTAGCGTGGCTAATATGTAGCGTGGCTAATATATGGCGTGGCTAATATGTAGCGTGGCTAATATGTAGCGTGGCTAATATATGGCATGGCTAATATATAGCGTGGTCAATATATAGCGTGGCCAATATATAGCGTGGCCAATATATAGCGTGCCCAATATATAGCGTGGCCAATATATAGCGTGGCTAATATATAGCGTGGCTAATATATAGCGTGGCCAATATATAGCGTGGTCAATATATAACGTGGCCAATATATAGCGTGGCTAATATATGGCGTGGCTAATATATGGCGTGGCTAATATATGGCGTGGCTAATATATGGCGTGGCAAATATATAGCGTGGCTAATATATAGTGTGGTTAATATATAGCGTGGCTAATATATAGCGTGGCTAATATATAGCGTGGCTAATATGTAGCGTGGCTAATATATAGCGTGGCTAATATATAGCGTGGCTAATACATAGCGTGGCTAATATATAGCGTGGCTAATATATAGCGTGGCTAATATATAGCGCGACCAATATATAGCGTGGCCAATATATAGCGTGGCTAATATATAGCGTGGCTAATATATAGCGTGGCTAATATATAGCGTGGCTAATATATAGCGTGGCTAATATATAGCGTGGCTAATATGTAGCGTGGCTAGTATATAGCGTGGCTAATATATAGCGTGGCTAATATATAGCGTGGCTAATATATAGCGTGGCTAATATATAGCGCGACCAATATATAGCGTGGCCAATATATAGCGTGGCTAATATATAGCGTGGCTAATATATAGCGTGGCTAATATATAGCGTGGCTAATATATAACGTGGCTAATATATAGCGTGGCTAATATATAGCGTGGCTAATATATAGCGTGGCTAATATATAGCGTGGCTAATATATAGCGTGGCTAATATATAGCGTGGCCAATATATAGCGTGGCTAATATATAGCGTGGCTAATATATAGCGTAGCTAATATATAGCGTGGCTAATATATAGCGTAGCTAATATATATCGTGGCTAATATATAGCGAGGCTAATATATATCGTGGCTAATATATAGCGTGGCTAATATATAGCGTGGCTAATATATATCGCGGCTAATATATAGCGTGGCTAATATATAGCGTGGCCAATATTTAGCGTGGCTAATATATAGCGTGGCTAATATATAGCGTGGCCAATATTTAGCGTGGCTAATATATAGCGTGGCTAATATATAGCGTGGCCAATATATAGCGTGGCTAATATATAGCGTGGCTAATATATAGCGTAGCTAATATATAGCGTGGCTAATATATAGCGTAGCTAATATATATCGTGGCTAATATATAGCGAGGCTAATATATATCGTGGCTAATATATAGCGTGGCTAATATATAGCGTGGCTAATATATATCGCGGCTAATATATAGCGTGGCTAATATATAGCGTGGCCAATATTTAGCGTGGCTAATATATAGCGTGGCTAATATATAGCGTGGCCAATATTTAGCGTGGCTAATATATAGCGTGGCTAATATATAGCGTGGCTAATATATAGCGTGGCTAATATATAGCGTGGCTAATATATAGCGAGGCTAATATATAGCGTGGCTAATATATAGCGTAGCTAATATATAGCGTGGCTAATATATAGGGTGGCTAATATATAGCGTGGCCAATATTTAGCGTGGCTAATATATAGCGTGGCTAATATATAGCGTGGCTAATATATAGGGTGGCTAATATATAGCGTGGCCAATATTTAGCGTGGCTAATATATAGCGTGGCCAATATTTAGCGTGGCTAATATATAGCGTGGCTAATATATAGCGTGGCCAATATTTAGCGTGGCTAATATATAGCGTGGCTAATATATAGCGTGGCTAATATATAGCGTGGCTAATATATAGCGTGGCTAATATATAGCGTGGCTAATATATAGCGTGGCTAATATGTAGCGTGGCTAATATATAGCGTGGCTAATATATAGCGTGGCTAATATATAGCGTAGCTAATATATAGCGTGGCTAATATATAGCGTGGCTAATATATAGCGTGGCTAATATATAGCGTGGCTAATATATAGCGTGGCTAATATATAGCGTGGCTAATATATAGCGTGGCTAATATATAGCGTGACTAATATATAGCGTGGCTAATATATAGCGTAGCTAATATATAGCGAGGCTAATATATAGCGTGGCTAATATATAGCGTAGCTAATATATATCGTGGCTAATATATAGCGAGGCTAATATATATCGTGGCTAATATATAGCGTGGCTAATATATAGCGTGGCTAATATATATCGCGGCTAATATATAGCGTGGCTAATATATAGCGTGGCCAATATTTAGCGTGGCTAATATATAGCGTGGCTAATATATAGCGTGGCCAATATTTAGCGTGGCTAATATATAGCGTGGCTAATATATAGCGTGGCCAATATATAGCGTGGCTAATATATAGCGTGGCTAATATATAGCGTAGCTAATATATAGCGTGGCTAATATATAGCGTAGCTAATATATATCGTGGCTAATATATAGCGAGGCTAATATATATCGTGGCTAATATATAGCGTGGCTAATATATAGCGTGGCTAATATATATCGCGGCTAATATATAGCGTGGCTAATATATAGCGTGGCCAATATTTAGCGTGGCTAATATATAGCGTGGCTAATATATAGCGTGGCCAATATTTAGCGTGGCTAATATATAGCGTGGCTAATATATAGCGTGGCTAATATATAGCGTGGCTAATATATAGCGTGGCTAATATATAGCGAGGCTAATATATAGCGTGGCTAATATATAGCGTAGCTAATATATAGCGTGGCTAATATATAGGGTGGCTAATATATAGCGTGGCCAATATTTAGCGTGGCTAATATATAGCGTGGCTAATATATAGCGTGGCTAATATATAGGGTGGCTAATATATAGCGTGGCCAATATTTAGCGTGGCTAATATATAGCGTGGCCAATATTTAGCGTGGCTAATATATAGCGTGGCTAATATATAGCGTGGCCAATATTTAGCGTGGCTAATATATAGCGTGGCTAATATATAGCGTGGCTAATATATAGCGTGGCTAATATATAGCGTGGCTAATATATAGCGTGGCTAATATATAGCGTGGCTAATATGTAGCGTGGCTAATATATAGCGTGGCTAATATATAGCGTGGCTAATATATAGCGTAGCTAATATATAGCGTGGCTAATATATAGCGTGGCTAATATATAGCGTGGCTAATATATAGCGTGGCTAATATATAGCGTGGCTAATATATAGCGTGGCTAATATATAGCGTGGCTAATATATAGCGTGACTAATATATAGCGTGGCTAATATATAGCGTAGCTAATATATAGCGAGGCTAATATATAGCGTGGCTAATATATAGCGTGGCTAATATATAGCGTAGCTAATATATAGCGAGGCTAATATATAGCGTGGCTAATATATAGCGTGGCTAATATATAGCGTGACTAATATATAGCGTGGCTAATATATAGCGTGGCTAATATATAGCGTGACTAATATATAGCGTGGCTAATATATAGCGTGGCTAATATATAGCGAGGCTAATATATAGCGTGGCTAATATATAGCATGGCTAATATATATCGTGGCTAATATATATCGCGGCTAATATACATCGCGGCTAATATATAACCTTCACTTGTCGATAACTAAAACCTCTTATCACAACTCTCAGACATATTCATTTAATGTGCTATTGATTAGCTAGTAAGCAAACTAACGTGTAAAAATATAAAATATTTGCTATTTCACAGAAAATGTCAATTATTAAATTAAAGATAAACAATGTAAAAATATAAAGTGAAAACCTAAATTTTCTTATAAAAACCAAATTACCAAAGTGGTATGGTAATTGGTGCTTTACCTTAGAGAGGTTTGCTGATAAATTGAGTGAGAGAGATATTCGCCATAACTTACACTTACTCACACCAGATGTACAATTCAATTCATTTAACACTTTTTGCTATTTTTACATATAGTGCTTTAATTTTTACCATCTTTTTACTTCATCTTACAAAACTAACGTTTTGAAAGAATAGCTCAAATTTTGTGCCGCATGAAGAGGTGATCGAAAACAAGATTGGACTGTATTCCTTGGTCAAATTCACCTCAAGTGAAGGATTGTTAGTGCTTGCAGCCAAAAAATGGTGATTGCAGTCTGAATTAAAAATTTTGAAGCACCTGTTTTTTATCAACAGAGGGATAATTTCAGGTGATCAGCAAGGCAAAAAGAACTTGATGGCATTAACAATATCTTTTAACTATATTTCAAATCAGTCACCATAGAGCTAAGAAATATTTAGCACCTCTGGGACTATATTCATACTCTATATGTAGAGTCTGCTTATAGGCTACATATTTCATATACCTGGGCTACATAATTCTTATATTTTTTGTCCCTGCACCCTCCACTTCATGAGGAAATTGGCTGGTTTTCATATACATTCTGCTAACCGTTAACTTGCAATCTTATGTTGTAGCTAGTTGAATACCCATTTTATTACCTGTTGCACGGGTAATAAAAAAGTTTTGGCATGGAAATTTTATTTTTAATTGGCTAAATTTTATTACCCAATGAATTTGAGTAACTTAAGCTAGTAACTTAAGCTAGTCTAAAGTCAGTTCCTCTGAAGCCAGTGTTAGGAAAAAAGTTTATGATCTTCAAGCGTGCTGTTTAAATCAATCGGCATTAAACAGTGACAGGGGCAATAAGAATGATGGGCACAATTATTCCATAATATGGCCAGTTGGACGCGTAGTGTAATGAAGAGTATGTCTGCTTGCAGAACTAGAGGTTCCGAGTTCATTTTTAATGCAAAGTGGATTTTTCATTTCTATAACTTTATCGCTCTAACTGAACACACAAGGGACAAACACTGAGACATATATATATACATTATACATATTATCCCACGACCAAACAAGAGTGAAACGATTGATTGGGAGAATTATGATAAATGCACATGTGCACACAACTCCCGAAAAATTATCCGTTAACGGCCGTCACCAAACCCTTGCAACGAAATCCTATCAACAAATTTAACTATTTTTCAGTAAAGTCGTTTAAGTATAATAATGATACAAAACGCATATAAACCTATTTCAATATGTTACCAAGCCTTTGAAAGGTTGACGCAAATTCCTGAAACTAACCCATCTGATCGGATTATACATATATAGACAGATTTATTATGACGAAAATCGTCACAAAACGCTTGAAAAGCTTCGTTTAATAAAAGTTAAGACCGGAAATTGAAACGCCGAGCGACAGAGAATAGAACGATAAAGTTTTGCCACAAGTCGCCACAAAACGCTTGAACACCTTGGTTTATTAATAGTTTCGATCGACCTACGAAACGCCAGTCAAGCCGTGCGACAGATAGTAGAAATGTTTACTGTGTACTGTTTGTCTACTGTTTGAGGCGTAGACCGATTTACAGGTACGAAAATGTGGTACACAGTTTATCAGCCTACGTTTTTGTCCAATTACCGAAGGTTTTTCAAATTATCTAGAACATCAGCCAGATTTCTTTACATCTTATCTACAAGGTAGGGCGTTACTACAACGCCCTTTTATGACAAGAATATTTCTTTATTTCACTCCAGTTTGCATAAAACTTCCAGACGCGTAAATGCCAACGCTTGCTCTCTCTTACATATCGCTGTCAAAACCATTCTACATTCATCACAACACAACCAACTTTCAAACTGTATATTACACATCAGTTTGTCGTTTAACGTTTAATATTGTATTTCAGAGATATAATAAACATATTTCTTTATTGTTGGCATTGTTGTTGTTAGTTAAATTACGTACAGTAGGTTAGGTCTACAGCTTGAATTAATGTTTATTTTATTATTGTAAAACATAAGTTTGAGATAGTTAAATATTTATTTTATTAATATTTATTTCTGTTACATATCGCTGTCAAAACCGTTCTACATTCAACACTGTTATAGCTGAAAATCATGTTTTTGAAATAGCTGTATATTAGCAATGTTCCTACAAACGTAAATGTCAAGAGATTAGTTAATAGATAGGAAACTTAGCAGTTACAATACATTCCTACAGCATATATTATCTCCCACTAACGGAAACAAGTATGCATCAACAACCATTGTTTACATGCTGCATACGTGTACAATATTCTTACCATTTGATTGTGGAGTTGGGAATTACTTACTCAGTCCATATAACAGTGCAATAATAGGAACACTATAGCAACACTATAGTGTTGCTATAGTGTTCCTACTATAGCAACACTATAGTAGGAACACAACTCCTATTCAGTCTATCCATTTATATAGAAGTAGCTTTATAGTTATATTCATTACATGTCTAGCAACTAAGGAAGCAACATCATTTATTTGTATACTAATAGTTGATCGATCAACATGTATATTATATCATAATATCTTACGTCTAGACTGCTAATCTAACCCCAACCCAGTCTTTAGAGGGTTGGTTGGAGGTGTACGTACAGTAGTGTATACATGAGGCATCGTTACATGAACTATAGCATTGGATTAGCCTTGTTGTAGAACCGTAACCTGACCATCACTAGACTACCTCCCACCTATCGGCATCGACACTCACATAGACGGTGAATAACATTATAGCATCAGCTAACCAGAGTCCTCTGCACCTAACGACAAACACAACTGAAGTGAAGACTATCCATATATAAGGAGATTTGGACTCATACTAATACTGAAGGTAGATAGCTCATTTACAACAAAATAAGCTACAACAACACAACCAACTTTCAAACTGTATATTACAATATATTTTACTTTTAACATTGCATTTCAGATATATAATAAACATATTTGATTATTGCTGTTGTTAGTTTAATTACTTACAGTAATTTAGGTCTACAGCTTGAATTAATATTTATTTTAACCAACAAACTACTTTCAAATTGTATATTACACGGCAGCTTGCCATTTACTTTTAATATTGCATTTCAATATAATAAGAGATATAATAAACATATATCATTATTGCTGTTGTTATTTAAATTATGTACAGTAGTTAAGGTCTACAGCTTGAATTAATATTTATTTTATTATTGTAAAACATAAGTTTTAGATAGTTAATTATTTATTTTATTAATATTTATTTCTGTCACATTTCTGTTATTTCTGTTGCGCCTTTTTAGAGTCGTGCTCCCTCAAATTTATTTTATATCATCTCAAACAAGTCTCATTTACATTATACTCTGTCAATTCCTGCTGAGAACTACTTTTTCGACAACTAACAGTACCCTTTCTTTTTTCCATTACTACTTTGGTCGTGGGCTGTATGACAGTGGAATTTCTAGTGTATATAATATATATATAATTATATATATAATATATATATTATATATATAATATATATATAATATATTGTCGGTTCAAGTATTATGTTGTTATATTATAACAACATAATACTTTAACAGACTGAGTGTTAATAAATGAAATTTTAATAATTATAAATTTTAATAAATTTTATCCGAAAGTATCAGTATTTTTCTATCATTTGCAATTGTTTTTGATGTTTGAGGTGATCTGACTGCCAGGATGTTTCAAGATTAAAATCAAAAAAATTTGATCGTGGGTAAAATGTTCACATCAAGCGAAAGTGCGATTATGATGTCTATAGTTGCAAAAAGACTGACAGAATAGAAACGTGTAACACTAACTTAAACGTAATAATCGATATCAACAACAGCCACGAGTGACATCATTTCAGTGGCACACACTTCTTCTGAGCATTTCAGTCGTGATCAAGTTTTGTCGATTCTAATCTTGACACATCCTGCAGTCAGATCGCGTCAATAATCGCTAATCGTAAAAAAATACCGACACTTTATTATAATAATCTGCGAAGATTTTGCATAAATTCATCTTATATATAAATCTCAAAGTTGGTTAGTTGGTTTGTCAAACTATAGCTATTAAAATTTAAGAATGAAATATCCTTTTGATGCTGGATTAGATCTCGTAACCTCCCATTCTTCAAACAACATGCTAAACCTTTGAGCTAAGCGAAACACATGGAGATCATAGGGCGATATGAGTGGTTATCTAAATTAAAATACGTATATCATTAGGTTACAGTGCAACGTCACAACAGATTGCCCTCACGGCTCTAATTAGTCACTATCTTGCTCAAATTAGCCCTGGGAAATGTGCCGGGCTAATGGCAAGTGGCATGCAAGCAACTACATCATCTGGCATTGTTATATAGGTTGTTTTTTTAATACCAACATTCCGCTAGTCTTTAAACATAAGTGAAATTGTCTGCTTTAATTCCGCTGAAGCTAATCTTTGATGATAGCTGGTCAGTTAGCTAACATCCGTAAGAATAAGCAATTAAGTCATGCAGTGGGATGTCTTATCTTTGCTTTTAAATCAACCACAAGTTATGTGTTGTCAAGCAATATATTTACTGATTTCCTAGTGGTCCGGTTGGTTATTCGATAAAGCAAACTTGCCAAACTTAAGATTGAATTCACCAAGGTGACAGCGATAAGGAGTCTGACAAGTAACAGATTAATGATTGAATCAACATTTCTTGAGTCTTGTGAACCCAAATCTTGACCTGTTTACCCAGCAGGTGGGCTATAATCAGACCCAAGGTGATAGTTATCGATAAGACAGTTTGCAAAGCATCAGTTGTGGTAAAAGAAATGGAGGGTTCTGTAATTACAGCCTATGATTGCTGGTCAATGGCTAACAGTACAGCTATGAAAACCAACCAATTCCCTTCCTAAGGTCACCCAGTGGCGTATATAGCAAGTAGAAAGTGCAGAGTCAAAATTAGTGTAAAAGATCAAATAAGAAATACATAGCCCAGGTATATGAAATATGTAGCCTATAAACAGACCCTACATAGAGTATGAACATAGTCTCAGAGGTGGTAAATATTACCTAGCTCTATGGTGACTGATTTGAAATATAGCTACAAAATGTTGTTATGCCATCAATTTCCTCTCGCCTTGCTGATCACCTAAAATTATCCCTCTGTTGATGGAAAAACAGGTGCTTCAAAATTCTTAATTTAGACTTTGCAATCACCATTTTTTGACTGCAAATGCTAACAATCCTTCACTTGAGATGAATTTGACAAAGGAATACAGTCAAATAATGTTTTCGATCACCTTTACATGCGGCACAAAATTTGAGCTAATCTTTCAAAACGTTAGTCTTGTAAGATAAAGTGAAAGAGCTGGTAAAAATTAAAACACTATATGTAAAAATAATTTTAAAAAAATGTCAAATGGATTGAAACTACTTGTGCATCTGGTGTGATTAAAAGTTATAGCAAACATCAATTTATACTCACTCAATTTATTAACGAACTTATCCAAGGTAAAGTACTAATTACCATTTCATTTTATTAATTTGGTTTTTGTAAGACAATTTAGGATTTCACTTCATATTTTTAAAATTATGATATATTAAATTTTATTTTAATGCTGCATGTAATCACTTGAAGCTTTTATTATTATTGCTTAGGCTCGAGAACAAACACAACAAAATAGTGCGCAACATATTTTTACAAAGTTTAAACATATGAAGCAATTATCAGAAAGTATCAACTTCACACGTCATATTTAGACTGTACAGAAAGTGACTAACCAGTTTGAGAGGGTTTGTACTGCGCTTTGTCCGTCTGGATAAAAATTGAGACACTCTTAGATACAACAGTCACTTGTCCATATGACACGATTTCAGGAGCAGAAGGGTTAACCAACTGAAAAGCAACCCTAATCTGTGCGGAGCCTGGTCTTAGGTCTCTAGGGACAGATAGCGGAGCATCAAACACTTTTCCTGAAAAAAATGTTATACTGTTGTATAACATATGTATGTTAATGGTTGTATATAACATATGTTAACAGTTGTATAATATATGTATGTAAAAAGTTGTGTGTAACATATGTTAGCGGTTGTATAACATATGTATGTAAAAGATTGTGTATAACATATGTTAACAGTTGTATAATATATGTATGTTAATGGTTGTATATAACATACGTTAACGGTTATATAAAATATGTATGTAAAAGGCTGTATATAACATATGTTAACGATTGTATATATGTATGCAAAGAAGTTCTGAATGAAATTATCCAGAACTTTGACTTTCTGTTAACTTCCACACAACTAACCCTTGCTACGATTACACTCAGTAAAAAACTTTATAAAAATGCTCTTGCGTCTTTATGGAAACTAACCTGGTGTGAAAGAGTGGTTAGACGAAAACTTCTTCTGATTATTCTGGGAGATCTCCGTGACAACGCTGGAATACTGAGAGGAACCGCGAGTATTGTACTGAATATTAGCAGTCAGACCGGGGCGTATTATTTTAGGAACGAGTACTACATAATCTTCTTGGTTTGATCCATGTGCACAGGAAGCCAGCAGCGCAATGATGAATATCTGTAGGAAACCTGAAACATGATAAAGTGACAAAGCGTTACAAACATGAAAATTAATACATTGATGAAGTGTTTGCTGAAAAGACATCTGAGAATATTTACCCATGTTTCAGCTGTTATGCCTGCACATGAAGTTGCCATCAAAATATCAGCTTTCTTTTATATATCTACAAAGGTTTCTGACAGGCATTGTGATTAGTCAAAGGCTTAAAAGCAGCAAATACAACAGCCAATCCAGATATTGCATGAACTGATAAGCTTGCTTATCAGTCAAAGAGCTTCTCTAGACCTTGTGTTGCTGTCTACTAGGAATATTTCGAATACCGAATGAAAATGATTGCACCAAGTTTTGTGTTTGTAAAAAGCTGAGATAGTCTGCCTTTTGCAAGTTTACCGGAGGTGATATTATAAACGCAATTCATTTAAGTATCAAACATTTGTCTATATATCTTTAAAGTAACTAATTGTTAACAAAATAATTTATTAAAAACAGTTTGTCTACATTGTTAGGCCATAGCTGGCTCTCGATCAGTAGAGTAGGGAGCCTTACACAATAAATAAATCTATTTTTTCATTAGTACAATAATTATTTCATTAGTACAATAATTATTTTATTAGTACAATAATTATTTTATTAGTACAACCACTTAATTCGAATTCTAGTTCAATTACCAAATCAAATATTTATTTTTTCGTATCTCATATAGATATACGGTGTTTAACCTATTTTGCTCTATCCATTGCCAAGTTGCCTTGTATACATACCATACCCTATCCACAACTCATATCATATGCTCATTTATGTTACAGTTTCTTCTCTTCTAGTATTAGTGAGGTTGACAGAATTCTGTACTCTCATGCTAACCAAAATAAACATTATACACAAACAAATGAAATGAGCTATTTCATGCATTAAGAGCTGTTGTACAAGTACTTGATATACCACGTACATTGTTTAGTTCCCGACAGTTTCCATAGTCAGATATTTTAGATGATCAACTTGAGAGATGTATTTTACAGTACATAAAATGACATAGCGATGAATGGCAACAGGAAAACTCATTAAGAGGTCTATTTTAAGGGAGTGACCAAAAGTTAAAAAAATCCGATTTGATACTAGTCAAGAAAACGAAAACTAAATATTTGAATATCTCTATTTTCATCATACACGACTAATTTGACATTGAAATATTGCTTAGAGAGCTCAATAAATTTATAGTCCTTATCATATCTCAGTCTACAGGACAGTAAAATGCTTGAAGACTTAAGCTGCCTCATAGTAGTCAACAAATCGTCTTAAATTGGGTTTATTTAAATAAAAACCCAATGTAGAATTTGACAAATTTTATGGCTTTGCTAATTCTATGGCTGTAAAATAGTTGAGTTAAAAATGTTTTTCATATAAACTGCTATGGAATAAAATTTTATGCACCAGAAGCTCAATTTACTGTTATGTGGCTTAGCTGGGGAAGCTGGTGCATTCCATAGACTTTTCATACAAGGTAGGAGTTAAAAACTTCTGAATAGATGCTTGCATTTGCCCAATACATTTGCGTGAGAACTGAATATGTTACTTGTTGAACAGGAGTTGGAAGTGTTGGCCTTTCTGGATTACATGGTCCAACCGATGAGAAGGAAGCTCAAGAAGCGATAATCTACGCAATAGACAGCGGTGTTAACTTCATTGACACAGCACCATTCTACAACAACCGGCGGTGAGCAGCCAGCCGCTTCTTGCTGCCTAATCAGATGTGTATTAATAGCTATTTTGCTCAGTGATGGTTTAAAAAATAACTTGCTAAAAACCTGTTTATTGCTTTAACTTTTACTAGGCAGAGTAAGACAAGTAAATTAATGGGAAATACCACGGTTATACCTAAACCTGTGTTGAGATAAGTAGGAGAGAATAATTCTTGTAGAGCTGAAGAACTACTAGGCGACATCGTGTCACAGTTCGACCGAGAAACTATTTGCTTGGCTACAAAAGTAGGGAGATATATGGATCCTGCCAGTGGCACACAGAGGTGAGTAGCTTGTAACCTGGTTCAGTGTTTGCTGTGAGACTTACTAGAACTAAAGAACTATGAAATTGCTATTTCTGTTGACAAATTGGCTTCGGGCTTTTTCACTCGCTTAAATATGTATGTTTAATACACTAGGTTACTCATGACAGTGGAGTTATGGCTCCCTGTACTTGCGCCTATGAGTAGTACGCATCTATGGTAGTACTATACTTTGTTTTACGGCATGAATATTATGGCTTTATGAATATTATGGGAACATTCAGCATGTCGCCATGTTCACAATGGACGCCATGGTGCAATCGTTAAATTGGAATGTTGAATGTCGGGTTTTCTAGTTTTTATTTGTGACTGGTTGGTAGGAATAAATCTAGGTCGCAATCTTTACCATAAACAGCGCAGTGTCTGGTGGCGTCTGACGTCTGAAGCCAGGGTTGAGAGGTTAAATAAAAGATAGTTTCCTACAGGATTTCAACTCGCGACATACGGGTTAATAGACCTTCACACTAACACCTGCACCAACCAACCACCTCTTGACAATTCGGAATAGTTATGGACATACTTATTCTCTGTGCTTGCCGGTGCACATGACTCCTCACTGCCAGGGTGCTAGTGCAATAGTTCACGTTTAGTTGTTTTTTGACGAGTGCATGTTATACATTATTATTGGGTTTTTGTACATTTTTCTATCCTTTCCAGCTTTGATTATTCTGCTGAAACGACGAAGGAAAGTGTGCTGAAAAGCTTACAATGTATGAAGCTGTCATACATAGACCTTGTGCAGATACATGATGTAGAACACGTGCCCAGCCTACAGACCCTTATCAATGAAACTATTCCATGTTTAGTAGATCTAAAAATGTCTGGACTTATCAAGTCTATTGGTGTTACAGGTACATTTGTTTAGACATGATTGCTGATTGATTGATTGATAACAATATTGCAAACATGATTGATTAATAAATTTAACATGATTGCTGTACAGTTAGTTTGTACATAAGGAATGTTTCTTAGACAGCTAAGGTCATTGACACGAGCTGTTCCTTAGACAAATACACAATTCTCCCAGAGCTTGGTATTGAAGATGTAAACAAGGAGTCATGTTGGTTACCAACAATATTTGTATTCAGCATGCTGCCGGCAGTCGGCAAAATGGTTTTAACATTTTTTGTTGTCAGCTCAAATGATGTCACAACTGCCAGAGGAGCTGTCAAAACACTCCTGATTGATCCAACACTTCCTACATCAATATTTTTGCCATTGTTTTAGTAAAGATGCGAAAAGTTTAGGCTGTAGTGCCATAAACATCTGATAGCTTTAGATTGGACTTGACAACCATTGTGATAGTTACCACAAGCATTCCGAAGCTTTGTTATGTGTTGCAGGCTATTCTACAAGGCATGTTCGGAAACTAGTCGAGGCCTGTATGGAGCATATAGATGTGGTCATGTCATACTGCAGACACAATGTGTATGATACCACTTTAGCCAGGGATCTACCATTTTACAAAAATAACAACATTGGAGTGATAAATGCATCTCCCCTTGGTGAGTTGGCATCAAATTTGATCTACTGCATTAGCCATTATTGCTCCTATTATAAGTTTTTATCGATGCCTATAAAAATATATCTACATGTATATTCATCTTCATAGTTTTTGTACCTAACAAACATCTTTCCCTACATGCAACAAAACAGCACAGATTATTGACTTACAAACAGACATTTTACCGACTTTTGCATTATGAGTTGTGTTCTCTTTACAGGAATAGGATTATTCACTAATGGAGAGAGCATAGCTTCTTGGCACCCGGCGACAGATGAGATAAAAGAAGCCTGCAAAGAAGCTGCAAACTACTGTGACTCTCAGGGAGTAGACATTGCACGACTAGCACTCAGGTACCTTGTCTTTAATTTCTGTAATAATCGTGCAGTTATTAGACCAGTTAATAGCAGTAATCGTGCAGTTATTAGACCAGTTAATAGCAGTAATCGTGCAGTTATTAGACCAGTTAATAGCAGTAATCGTGCAGTTATTAGACCAGTTAATAGCAGTGATCGTGCAGTTATTAGACCAGTTAATAGCAGTAATCGTGCAGTTATTAGACCAGTTAATAGCAGTAATCGTGCAGTTATTAGACCAGTTAATAGCAGTAATCGTGCAGTTATTAGACCAGTTAATAGCAGTAATCGTGCAGTTATTAGACCAGTTAATAGCAGTAATCGTGCAGTTATTAGACCAGTTAATAGCAGTAACCGTGCAGTTATTAGACCAGTTAATAGCAGTAACCGTGCAGTTATTAGACCAGTTAATAGCAGTAATTTTGCAGTTATTAAATTGATGTTAGCAAGTATACAACTGTTCAATTTCTGGAAGTCGATTATGAAAAGATGAGTGCTCTACCGAGGAGCTTATGAATCAGCCAATCATCATGTAGCTCTATACACTGTGTAATCACATGCAAATCTATTCATCATAGACTCGCATGTAGGTCGTCTATACACTGTAGGGTTGCATTCAAGAAAGTGTAATTAATTTTTAAAAAAGAAGGAAACTTCTAAAGCTACTCTAGGAGTCGTGGTCTGCAGTGGAAGATTAAGAATGCAATTTGGAGGACATATCAGATAAAAGGCAATTATTTCTAGAGCTATCAGTATGAGATTCAAGTTACAGGAGTAGTCCTCTCCTTGATATTATTTGAGCATCTGCTGCGCGCTTTGGTTTAGTGTTAGCTGAAATATATTGGCATATTACTAATCAACCAAGCTTACCGACTCACCTCTTGTGTTATTACAGGCATTCCGCTGAGACAGAGGACATCTCGATGACACTATGGAGTAGCAGAAAGCTACAGCATATGAGGTCAAACATATCTTGCTCTATTCTACCACTGACGAAATTAGAAAAGTCCACTATGCAGTATATCAAAACAGAAATATTGTCACGCGTTCAGGACAAACATTGGGAAGAGCAGCTGGATAAAGAAAATCCATTTTGGCCAATAGAATGAATGTAGCGCAAGGCAGGAGGAGACCGGTTCCTTAGATTGCTGATCTGTTATCAACTAAACTAGATTGCTTCAACTAACCAGACACTTGTAACTACTTGTCACTCACACCATGTCTAAGAAAGACTACACTGAGATTATTTTGTTATTGGAACTTTTTTTGCTGGAAACCTAGATTATTCAACATTAATTAAAAGATCAAAGGGATGTTTTTGTATAATTTGTTCAATATAAATAAAATAGTGTTTGAGTACTCAGTAAACGTATAAAATATAAAAGTGCTTTTTAAAAAAGATTAACAATCGAGATGATCACCTACAATGATTGCAAATAGTAAAACTTGAACCAGATGGAAGTTATCTGACACTTGCAGAACTGGTCAGACTGACTCTGCTACCAGTAATACCTGTAATCCAGTACCACCTGTATATACGTCTGGTTGATGTTGACTAAAGTGTCAAGCCCTATACAAATAGGGTGAACTGGAAAACCTTACGAAATAAAAAAAACAAGATCTGAAAAGGCGCTGTGCTAAGTGATGAGCCGTGGAAGCATCTAGAGAACAAACAAACCTATCGGTCAGCTACTGCACCAGTAAAGTACAACCGCTGTACTGCACCTTCCGTCAAGAGTGAATTTGGTCCGGCAAAAATTGCTTCAATAGTATAGTGCAGCTCTATAGAATAAATGGCAAATTTCACAATCAAGCCACAACCATGTAGACTGCTGTAAGAGAGAGAAACTGAGCAAAGACTTGCTCTTGAGAGTTTTTGCCTATTATCTGCTAGGCGGGTGAGGTGCACAGACAGACTCCTCAGCCAAAATGTCCCTTTGAAGGATAATTTGGCTGAATGGCAGAACGAAATCTATATGCATATATCTCAGTTTGTGGGTCGTCTGTCGTTCAGCCTGTCCAGCTAGAGCTATTAGTATCGAGCAATGACAAAATATGCATCGCAAAATATTTGATCTCGGAAACTCACTTTCACTTGGCTATATAGCCTAACTAATTAAGCTATGTGAGATACAATGGGTTCATTGGGCGATAAAGTCGTTCCACGGGTTAAAATTTGCATAGCGCTCTGCGTTACGCAACGTCACTAAAGCTCTCACAGCTCTTATTAATAAGTTTAGCAGTATCGATACTAGTTCACTCAAATTAGCCATTGGCATTGTGCCAGGCTAATGGCAAGTGGAAGGTAACTACATTACCTGCCACTGTTTATAAGCAGTTTTTTGATACCCGTGCAACTCCAATCATTCGGCTACTTCTCTCTTCTAGAACCTCCATTTGTTTCCTGTTTCTACACATTTCACACTGTACCCCATGTCTAAAGGGTATGTAGTCATTAGCTTAGAGTGAAGCTCTTGACATTCAGTATAATACCTCTCTTCTGCTTACGCCTCCTTTTTTATAAAAGTACCCATTTTTGACTGCATATGCAAATTCTTTGATAGTGTACAGGAAGTCGTAACATAAATGCTTCCAAAATGGCAGTTCAACATCGAAGCTGAACATTAGAGAAGCTTGTAATGCAAAGTTCGAAATGTGCAAAATGGATTGCAAGAAATTGTATTTACTAGAGATTATATAAAAACAGAAGATCTACATAGCTACTATTTGTAAATTATGTTTAGTTTTGTGTTTTATGTTTTAGCAAGTTCAGTCTTCACTTTCTTTTCCAGTAAGAGAAACATCCTTCGCAGTTATCTCCACATACATCACAAATGTTGACGTTACCGAGACGGGAGCTCGAGTAGAAGATGGTCTGCTGGTTCTCAGGCTCGTAATAATCATAGACCTTTACAGCAACTGGCCTAGCTTTAGCTACTAATCCTGTTCTGTCAGCATTGACCTCTACACACTTCTCCTCGCTTGTAAGCTGTAATAACAGGGAAACTAAATAATATATATTTAGATGTCTATAATTGGCCACAACTGTTGTTTTTTTGAGCAATTTAAAAGGTTGCAAGTGATTATGAGCGTTTTTCCAAAGTTTGCAAGTGATTGTTAATTTGTGAGCGTTCTTCTTTAGAAAAGTTCGTAATTTATAAGTAGTATGTTAAAATACCATAAACATACTTATGAACTGCCTTCAGTAAACAGAATACATCTTAAACAGTTACCATATATGGACATCTGAAGTTTACAACCAATAAACAACCACAGACTCGCTAGAAAGATAGTCTAACAACAGTGAAAGTCCAACAGGTGCTCTTACCTCATCAAAATAAAGAATAACCTTTCTGTCACCCTCTTCAATTCTCTTCACTCCGTCGTAGCGTTCCATCTCAAGTGCCTCAATGTCAGCCGTGAAACCACTCGGTATACCGATCTCTTTAACAGCCATGCCTGTTGTACCACCCAGCAACCACCTAGTAACCACACACATCTCTTGTCACCTCAGCAGTCTTATATGGCACTGACTGTATGGAATTTAAACTAGTATAATATTCCTTTACAGAGATATCTGTATATGTACATTTCCTCACTATGAAAACTGCTGCAAAGATGTAAAGCTCCAACCAGAATATTACATTAGTCATAACTAACCTGGTACAGACTCTCACTGTAATCCTATTGTCTGACTCACTGATTATAGTGGCTACGGTGTCAAATGCGGGCTCTTGTTCGTATGCCTCCACATTGTAACTGACAGAAACTTGAGCTAAGGCTACTCCAGAGCCACTGGCTGATATGCTCACAGACTTGGTATCAGCATCCAACTAGAAACATGTCAGATCCATAATATGTGATACCTGATGAGCATTGAATACACTGGCTGAGGGTTGTCTCAAGAATGTAGGAAGGACTACTAACCACCCGACTTTGCAACAAAAGAGCATTGGAAGAGCTGATGCTATAGGAATTGGTTTGTCCTGCTGCTGCAACATCCACAGTCATATTATTTGATCCAAATGCTATTTTGGCATATTTAGCGAGTGCTTGTAATGCCACAACTGTATCCTAGAAACAGTAGAAAAGGCATGATATTAGCTCATGTAGAGTAGTTCATAGATGTATTCACATCAGACCTCGACACGCACAAACGCATAGCTTTAGTGTGTAGTTGCTAGGCATATTTTGAAAAGGAGTGAAAAAATAGGATTAGTGACTCAAACCTGAGTTGATGAGAAGCCACCATTGCTGTTTCTCTGAGATGAAATCCATTTAAGGATAGGCATCGCTTCTGTGACACCAGATCTCTCTGTGACCAGCTGCAGTACATAACCAGCCAGCTCTATGTCAATAGCTCGACCCTGCTGGTGTGGAGCCCTCCATGCTTTGCTGTTGGTTGCAGGAGTAGGTTGGGGCTGGTGCCAGTATTGCATTCCACCTAATATACACTGAGTTCTTAAAACAATCATAGATCAATGCAGAGAGTAGTAGATGTAGAAAGAAGTAAGAAGTGCGATAAGACAACTCTATTTAGTGTGAACCTTTTTGAAGCTAAATATTTGCTATATTATTTTTTATATATATTATTGTATTATGTATTATATTTTGCTAGTTTTATTATTAATGAACTAGTACCCCGGTAGTCCGATGTGCTGCAAGAGATTGTCAGGTATGCTAGTGATGCTAATAAAACACAGAAAATAAGTGCACAGTAATTTGAGCAACGTGGAAGGTGAATGGTTAGTCCAGTTGGCTGCGCGTGAATGCTGCAGGTTCAAATCCTGAATGAGGCAATCATTTTTCTCAACCCGCAACCATAGCGACGGACTGACAGATGAATATAGCTCTTACTATAGTAAAGATAATATACTTACCAAAATGGCTGACCAGACTATAATCAAACTAATAAATTATTTTCCATAAATTATATTACAATGATTAAATAATTAAATGTAAAATTGATATAAAGATTAGTTTTAATTTTCTTTTGTAGCTGAAGATCTTATCTTAGCCCTAGTTCTAGCCCTAGTATTACCCTTGGTTCTATATAAAAATTATTATCCTCATACCTTCATGTTTGGCCAGCATTTCAAGAGGAAGAAAAGCTCTGTCCACATTGGAGCTGCCAGCCTTGAAAAGAGCATAGGAAATCAGTGCGAGACTGTAGGGATCAGAGAGAGCGGAAACGTGGCTATCCAAATAAACCTGCGCATTCTTCTGAGCTCTTGCAAGATTTGCTGACGCGACTGAAGAGGTTTGTGGAATGTCTGATATGGCAATTAAGACAAACGCTGTCAACGTTACATCGCTACTGGCTCCACCACCCTGTTATTAGAATCAAATATTAGGAATTATGGTTATGTATGTCAATGGTATCATGATGAGAGTAAACAATTCTATTTCCTTAATCCCAAACTTGTTTGTTTCTACATTTGTGCTACATTTCTATTTAGTGATACTAACATACTACATCTACCATCGTATGTTTCAGTTTATGTCTATTACTACAATCCGCAATCCTATTAGATTATTTTTTATGACTACCAATACCAGTAAAAAGTTATACAAACACACCGTCATTCCCTTGTGGATGATGCGACCAGGTTCTGGGAAACTCCCATCAGAATTTTGCCTCCTGATTATCCAGCCAACCGCTTTTGAAATTATCTCCTCGTCCACAAAAATAAAGCTTTTCGCTTGTTGGAATGACTTGACTACAAAAGCTGTTAGCCACATGCTTCCAGAAGGGTCACTTTGCCCAAATGCGCTGAATGAACCGTCCTCTCTCTGATAGGTCAGTTCTCTCTGATAACCTGCAGTTGAATTTTATTTATCAGTATCCTCACATATTTTCAGTCAGGGACCAAGAGTTATTTTTAGAACAGACGCACAGCAAGTAAAGACGTGTGTGACATCTTATATACCTAATAGTGACAAGACAGTACAGCTATGAGTTGGCTCCTTGTTTTAAAAAGGCGCACAGAAAATGAAAATCTAGGTGTGACACCTTATATATCTAATAGTGACGAAACAGTGCAGGTGGGTTATATCATGTCTTGTAATATATAGATAAATATTATTTCTCTAACACTCTTTATCTTGTGTTAGGATGAAATGCCTCTAACCAATGACTGTATAGTAATGATGTATGTAAACCAATAGCTGTTATAGCACAGAGACAATAGCCTAAGTTTCTAAACTCCTCTCACATAAACACTACAGACCTTTCTCCATGAATCCCAAACTCTTAGCCTTAGTTTCAGCTGTGAGTTGATTGGTCTGCATGAGATACTCAGTAACAAAAATTGTGGGAGCAAAGTTGAGCATATTTTGTTCTCCACAGCCATAAGGCATCCTGATAAGCTTATCGAGTCCAGTCAAAGCGGGTCCCATGACATCCCCTACATCATACAGCAACTATCTGGAATGAATAGCACTATTTTGTGTAGAGAATGCAACTCCTATTCAATTAAATTCAAGTTCTTTAATATAATGAACGCTTACCAATGAGAGAAAACTCTACCCGTACTGAATCGCTGACAACGTTAGAAGGTAAATCTATAGCCAGAGTTTCTGTGAAGAGAGAGCTGTTGCTCAGATTAATGAGTACAGCTTGGTTGTATTCCTTCTGCACTCCCTCAGCCTGCAGTTAGTCCAGACACAGGAATGACAATCATATGACCTATATGACATGAGAAGTTTATTGAGAGATATTACCCATAACAGACCTCAACTAGCAGAACTCTCTGAACAGCGTCAGCAGCTCCAGGGGTGGTGGCGGTGACCTTGACCTTCATTGAACCAATTGTTACGGGTACTATAGGGAAGGAGATGGTGGTGCCACGGTTAGCCACTGCCTACAATATACCAGAGCCAGAATGATCTCTCTAAGCCTGTATAAGTAGTTACAACAGCTACAATTACTGAAGAAAAAGGAAGTAGGACTCGTTAACAGCAAAGTGTAGTAGAGTCTTACAGTCTAGAAGGTTTATCATGTTATGCCAGTCAAAGTAACAACAAAAAACTGCTTAGAATTTATAAATTAGGTTCTAAATGCTCTTCTAAACATGACTTCTACATGTCAAACTTTAGCACAATCTTGGGTTTGCATATCTTGGGTTTGCATTGTGGCTGAGTGAAAACGCATGCTAGAAAGTGACAAACGTCAGCTAGACGTTATTCCGGATTCATTCAGTGCAAACAGCTAAAGAGACTACAGTGAAACAATAATTGTGCCTGACCAAAACTGTGACAGCTTCCTGTCGCTTGACATTTCTTGTGGAACCGGAGACGTCAATTACAATAGACCTGTACTCATCAGACTCTGGAAGTGTGACTGTAACATTTGCATCCCTGTCCAGGTAGTTGAAAACTATGGCTTGAAGAACGAGCTGCTCACCTCTAACCACTGAATATGGTAGATTGAGAGAAACAAAGAAAGGTCTAAAGACTCTCATCTGAAACATAAATAGAAACCTTCCGCTTGTGCGTAGATAGCCCTAAAGAGAACAATGCTGCATAATGTTAAATGGGGAATATGTACATACCTTAGCAGTTTCTGGAGAGACCCCGAGACCAGCTATATCGGATACAGCAAAGGCGCTTGCTACCCACGAAGTGATAGTGTCAGGGACTGTAGTAGTTACCACCACCTGACCATTTCTAATAATAAATAAATGGTTGTTTAAAAAATCTTCAAAAATATATGCAACGATTGTTTTCATATCAATCAGATTAATAAATTATTAAGACATTAATATGATGATAAGGTGAAATATCCATTATAATGGCAGAAAAGAAAAAGTTGGAAAATAAGTACTAATACTGAGCTATTGTAGTATACTAGTGAGTACTAACACTGAGCTAATGTAGTATACTAGTAAGTACTAACAGTGAGCTATTGTACTATACTAGGAAGTACTGACAGTGAGCTAGTGTACTATACCTGTATGTATTAACGGTGAGCTAGTATAGCATACTAGTAAGTACTAACAGTGAGCTAGTGTAGTATACTAGTAAGTACTAACACTGAGCTAGTGTGGTATACCAGTAAGTACTAACAGTAAGTCAGTGTACTATACTAGCAAGTACTAACAGTGAGCTATTGTACTATACTAGGAAGTACTGACTGTGAGCTAGTGTACTATACCTGTAAGTACTAACGGTGAGCTAGTATAGCATACTAGTAAGTACTAACAGTGAGCTAGTGTAGTATACTAATAGGTACTAACACTGAGCTAGTGTAGTATACTAATAAGTACTAACACTGCGCTAGTGTGGTATACAAGTAAGTACTAACAGTAAGCCAGTGTACCATACTAGCGAGTACTAACAGTGAGCTATTGTACTATACTAGGAAGTACTGACAGTGAGCTAGTGTTCTATACCAGTAAGTACTAACGGTGAGCTAGTATAGTATACTAGTGAGTACTTACAGAGAGTTAGTGTAGTATAATAGTAAGTACTAACAGTGAGTTATTGTAGTATAATAGTAAGTACTAACAGTGAGTTAGTGTGGTATACTAGTAAGTACTAACAGTGAGTTGTTGTAGTATACTATTAAGTACTAAAATCAAGCTGCTGTAGACGACATCTCTCATCCATAACACTCAATACTTTCAATCTCACTCTAATATGCTCCGTACTTTTCTTCCCATTTCATCATGCACCCTTTTTCTATTTTCTTTTTCTTCCTTTAGGATGTTCCCACCTCTCCCTCTTTTTTTTATTCCAATCTACAGTAATTGCATTTTTTTCTCCATTCTTTCGTGCATCCTCCCATATCTCTTCTATGGTGCATCCTCTAGTTTTTATTTTTTTCATTTTTATTTATACCTCCCCTTGTCATTCTTTTTGCTCTCCTGTCCTTTTAATTTTTTAATTCCCAGTTTATTACTTACACAGATGTTACATTAGACCAAAGCCAGCTTTCAGGAAAAACTTTTCGGACAATTTCAGGATTTCCAGCACGGGGTGGAGCAGCCCCGGTGGGAGGAGCAGCATCGGTAGGAGGAGGATTGTTGGGTCTTATTGCGTCCATTGGAGCTATTGGAGGCCTAAGCCCATCAATCATCGCAGGTACCCTCCAATAGTCACGATAATCATAATCTGGTGCTAAAATCGAAAATATTAAAACCTCAAATTATAAACCGCTCAAGCAAATACTCAACAGATTATCCCCACTCTGGGCAGCAAAATACAAATGTATTTGCATAACTTGGCACCTTCTCAACAGCCAGAGATCTGTTTGTCTTACTCAACTGTGCTTATGCGTCTTGTTACTAACACTAAGTGTACTGCTGCTGTATCATGTTTATATCAATAAAAACCAGCATTACCGAACTCCTCAAATGTTTCGACTTCTGTAAGCCGAATTAGTAGCAATACAAACATATTATAGACCTTGGTCTAAACATCTTGTAAACAGACATTACAATTGGACCTACTAGTGAAATCAGTTTTAGTGACTAAAAACACAGAGCTTGACTGATACAGGTAGCTACATCTATATATATAACTTTCAATGTTTGTATTTTATTCGGTGGAATTTTTTGTGTTGGTTCGACCATCAAAGAAAGGTTTAGATCTCAGAACCTCCAGTTCTGGAGGCGGCAAGCTCACCCATTTGGCTAGGCGTTCAGCTGATGGTGGCGACCAATAATAGTGAAAATATTCATCACATCAGTTAAAATACTCACACTTAAAGCGCTTGGGGTTATTAAAGTTGAATCTAAAAACCTTTTTTTGTAGATTTCATCAGAAAGTATCAGTATTTTTCTATCATTTATTATTGTTTTTTGTTGTTTGAAATGATCTGAATGCCAGGATGTTTCAAAAATAAAATTGATGAAATCTGATCAGGTTTAAAACGCTCGCAAGAAAACTACGTGCAAAATGACATCACTAGTTGTTATCATCGATAGTTAAAATCAGCTATTGGGTTCAAGTTGAAGCGCTTACGCGTCTCTGTTCTGCCAGTCTCTTTGCAATTATAGACGTTATAATCATACTCTCGATTGATCTGAGCATTTTAATCGTGATCAAGTTTTGTAAAGTTGAATCTTGAAACATCCTGGCCATCAGATCACCTCAAACATCAAAAACAATTGCCAGATGATAAAAACTATCGATACTTTCTGATAAAATCTTTGTGTAAGTTCATCTTTACCTAGTTATGCGCAACGTAAAAATTATTAAGCCGGTTTCAAACATGGCTATATTTTAGTAAAGATTTAACCTACTAGCTTACGAGATAAGTTACTCAAATGCATCGTATAATTATTTTATTATCCTTACAATGCTGGGCATTTGGCTAGTTTGTTATTAAAGAAAATTACTATTTTTCTTTGATGTCATGCACAGTGCGCAAGAATCTGGAGTGGTAGCTAGCAACATTTAGCTAGTTGGTGGCTGTTTAGCAAAGCCCAACTAGTTTTCACCATCAGTCAGTAGAATTGCTCCGGTAGATTATATGAAGGTATTTTAAGTTTTTTGTTTTGAAGCAAAATTTATAACGAGCTTTAACTAGTTATTCCAAAAATTACAAACCTTGGTCCGAATGTAACAAGAATGTTCCGATGAAAAAAAATTCTCGTTAAATTCTGGCCATCGTCAAGATACCGCCAGCTGAATGTATATTTAAGAAAATTACAAGAAATTAAGTAAAACAGTCAATTTCATTTGCAGAAGATGGAATTCCGTTCAGGTTACTGACAACTACTTGCCAAACTTATGCAGCCAACAAGCAGTCCTGGCACTTGACAACTGTGTTTACTATCCACAAGTTCTGTTAAACCGATTTTCTAAAAGATCTAGCCTAATACCAATCACTTTTGATGGCCATGACTATTTACGTGGCACCAAATTGTGTCTACCGAGGCCTCGGCGATTACGTCACTTTGTGTTAGCTGTTTTCGAGATATGCAATTGCTTCAACATCTCTGGCCAGAGGCATTCCTTCACTCACCACGAAATGTGGGTTTCGTCTGTATATCCAGTGATTTCAATCCGCTGTAAGCCTCAATGACAGGAAACAGATTAGCTTCCTCAAGTTGTGCCATTACTAGTGCTTTTGCATCAGCTCAAACCTTTGGACTGTTTCAGAAAACTGGCCTTGACAACCACAATTCATAAACACTAAAAGAATAGTTTTTTTTGGTTTTTTGTTTGATACCTGAGGTGTCTTTCAACTAAGGAGGAATTATTTCAAATTTTATAGCAATCAAAGAATTGTTTATTATTTTCGGTGTATGTACCATTATTTTGCCCAGGTATATCCAAAATATCTGTAAATTGTGCACAAAGTACGGTTTTCGTGTCTCCTAAAAGTTGATGGAATCGATGCAAGCTCCAAGGATGTCTTGCTAATCATAGATTGTATGGAAACAACTGCCTTCTGGTTTCTGTCGGTATCCAGTAATAGCCAACAGTAGCAGCCATTGTTCTGAAAGTCTGACTCTGGTCCAGTGTGTTTTAACTATCATAGAGTATGGTGAACATGAACAGTACCCCTTTATTATACACAGAATTTTCACTGTAGCGCCCATGCTTTTCTTCTAGAGCTTTCCTTCGTCTCTCACTCATCTTACTGCTCTACCACAACAGATACCATTTTAGTTTTGTTTAGTTTTTTTCATTTCTTATTATATTCCCTCCCTTTCTTTTTTTCTTTTACCTCTGTCCCTTAACATAATCTTTCCTTTCACCTCTGTCCCTTAACATAATCTTTTCTTTCACCTCTGCCCCTTAACATAATCTTTCCTTTCACCTCTGTCCCTTAACATAATCTTTCCTTTCACCTCTGTCCCTTAACATAATCTTTTCTTTCACCTCTGCCCCTTAACATAATCTTTTCTTTAACCTCTGTCCCTTAACATAATCTTTCCTTTCACCTCTGTCCCTTAACATAATCTTTTCTTTCACCTCTGCCCCTTAACATAATCTTTCCTTTCACCTCTGTCCCTTAACATAATCTTTTCTTTCACCTCTGCCCCTTAACATAATCTTTCCTTTCACCTCTGTCCCTTAACATAATCTTTCCTTTCACCTCTGCCCCTTAACATAATCTTTCCTTTCACCTCTGTCCCTTAACATAATCTTTCCTTTCACCTCTGTCCCTTAACATAATCTTTCCTTTAACCTCTGTCCCTTAACATAATCTTTCCTTTCACCTCTGTCCCTTAACATAATCTTTCCTTTCACCTCTGTCCCTTAACATAATCTTTCCTTTCACCTCTGTCCCTTAACATAATCTTTCCTTTCACCTCTGCCCCTTAACATAATCTTTCCTTTCACCTCTGTCCCTTAACATAATCTTTTCTTTCACCTCTGCCCCTTAACATAATCTTTCCTTTCACGTATGTCCCTTAACATAATCTTTCCTTTAACCTCTGTCCCTTAACATAATCTTATTATTCCTCCTCACTCCGCCACTCTATCTCATCCAATAAACTACCTCCTCTCCCAGGTTCCTCTAATACACTCCCTCTTTTCTCTCTCTCTCTCTCTCTCCATCTTTTCTTTTTTGTCCTTCTTTATTTTCTCCAAACTATCTTCCCTTCACTATAATATCTCTTACATACATGTTTAATCCAGTTTATACTTGCCTTCTCAATCTTATTTCCTTTAATCAGAAAGCTTATATAAATGATTGAGTTAAATTAATGCTGCTTATTTGAATTAATACAATTTTTCAACTCACACAGATGTCACATTAGACCAAAGCCAGCTCTCTGGAAACACCTTGCGAACAGATACACTTTCAGAATTTGTTGTTTTTGAAGGGGCAGCTCCAGTTGGAGGAGGACGTTGTTTCTCAATTATCTTAGGAGCCAGAGCACTCTTTGCAAATGCCTCGTTAGCGAATCCATTTAAGTGAACTAATGGGCGTATTCGCCATATATCTCCAAATCCACCAGTTGGTTCTGAAATTTTGAGAAGTTCACAACTCAACTCTAACAGGTGTATTTTGTATAGTCATCCAATACAACGTCAGACTGTAACCACGTGTTTAGAAAAATTAAAAATGATTTGAGACAAATAAATGCGAAAAATTGGAATAAAAATAAAAAAAAATTTGAGAAGACAACTCTGCAGATTTATTTAGTACAGTTGTCTAATGCAACGCCAGACTGCAACCAAGTGTCTAAAAGCATGATATTGCTCTTGCTTTTTCCCCTGCACCCAATGATCAAGGTGTGTGAATCACCGGCTATACGTGTGAAAGTTGAGAATACTGTCAATACACAAAATTTGCGAGTTTTTCGGTAGTGCATGAGCAATGTAAAACCTGGTTTATAACTTGATTAGACAGTTTTGTTAACCAGTCCTAAAAAATACTTTCCTCATGAGCTACTGTGTTACCTATATTTTTTGCCTCATGTTACATCTCTAGATTATTTACGTCCAAACTAATGTACATGAAGCTTTTGCAGACCAGTGGTTTTGCAACCAGCTGTCAAATCACATTAAACCAAGCATTCGATTTATCCAATCACATTAGATCAAGCATTAGACTTATCCAATCAGATTAGACCAAGCGTTAGACATCCAATCACATTAGACCAAGCATTAGACTTATCTAAACGGATTAAACCAAGCATTATACCTATCCAATCATATTAGACCAAGCGTTAGACTTATCCAATCACATTAGACCAAGCATTAGACTTATCCAAATGGATTAGACCAAGCATTATACCTATCTAATCACATTAGACCAAGCATTACATTTATCTTTACCCAATGGACAATGCATTACATTCAATTTAACCATATAAGAAAGGGTGAATTGCAATATATGGCTAAATCAAATGTTACTAAATTAGTATAACAACATATGACCTTGACAGAAATACAACACAAAGTATGAGTGGTAGTTCAAGATCCTATAAGCAAAATCTCTCTTCACTACTCCTATTTGTCAAGATAGTATGTTCTAAAAGTAAGTGTATACAAAAAGGGTATGGCATGTTACAGACTTTCCCGCATGTCAAGCACAACTAACTACACAGCTATGTGCTATAGCAGAAAAATCAATCAAAAACCAAGAGTAGTTACTATTGGTTTTTGATTTTCAGCTCCTTTTACTTTCTCGCTCTTTTTCACTACTTTCTCATTTTACTTCTTAACGTACTTGATTACACATTGCATTAAACCACATGGCTTCCATAAAATTCTATGAAAACCTAAATACAAAAAACTAAATTAAATTTTAAAAAGAATGAATGAATAAAGCAGTAATATTAAATAAAAATTTTATTGTTACTTTATGGTAGACAGAAAACTGAAAGCGCTGAGCAATGCGGAGGTTCAGAGATGCAGGTAGCAACACAGATATGCAGTGTAACTGGCTTAGATGTAAACTAGGTAATTCTTATATAGTTTAGCTTAATTCTTATATAGTTTAGCTTATATTTGAAAATATTTTTATACTTTTTCAAAAATTTATTTTTATTTTCACAAGCTTCTTCACTTTCATTTACAAGATTACAGTGTTTTAACAAACTCTGAAAGTGATACGTTGAAAATGTAAATGTTGAGGTGATCGGAAGTTGAGGTTTGACTTCAGATAGTAACTAGCAGTAAGTTTTAAAATAAAAATACAGTGAAACATGGATAACTCGCCCTCGGATATAGCGAACACATGGTTAACTCGACTGGATTTGCTTGGTCCGTTCCCACGCAATGATAAATGGCTCTATGTAACTCGAACTCAACACTGTTAATTCGAACTGTTTTTTGCCCAACGGCTACCGAAACAGTTGCTATCGCTTTAGAAAATCACTTTATTTCAAGCCATAGAGGTAAACTCAACTTTTCGTAATTCATAAGCACCGTTACTACCTCCATCGGCAAAATATTTTTGTCAACGACTGTTCTAAAGGTTTGGTGAAATTTGATTTATACGTACTACTATACGATGAATAGCACGGGCTAGCCGGGTCACAGGCGCAAGGATTTTCGCCACGCACATACAAAACAAAAACAGCATGTTGTTTTTGTTTTGTATTTGCGTGGCGAAAATCCTTGAGTGCGTGACCCGGCTAGCCCGTGATGAATAGTTTTCCGACGTGGATTCCGAGTTGAATCAACGTCGGAATGTTGAATGTTTAAAACGTCTTAAAAATTGTAATTAAACGTATACATGTACGTTGTCTTAGCTAAAAAAAACTATTCATCGTTTGACCTAAACACAGAATACGTGTGTACATTCAATAAGTATCCATTCAAAAAACGTTAGTGATATACAATGTACCGTTAAACTTCGTAAAACTTTTAATTGAACTGCCTCGGAGTGTTGCTCTTAATGAATGCCAGGTAAAGTAAGGTAATCTTTGGATAAACTTCAAGAAAAATCGGCAAAATTGATCGTGGGTAAAACGCTCAAAAGAAAAAGATGTCTTTTCTTTTGAGCATTTCAGCAACGATCAAGTTTTGCCAATGTCAATCTAAAAAATGTCCTGGCAATAACATCACCTCAAACAACAAACCAATCTCAAGTGATAGAAAAATCTCTATACTTTTTGATAAAAAACGTTTTAAACTTTACATTAGAAGCATTTAATTTGAAACAAGCCATTTGTACTTTTGATTTATATTATAGTTTGTATATGTTCATGTATCTACTAATAAATAAGTAAATACATGGACTTGTGACAGTGCTCTGATAACTTGAACACTCTGATAATTCGAACACTTTTGCTCGGTCCCTTGAAGTTTGAGTTATCCGAGTTTCACTGTAGTTTTACAAACCTGGCAGAAAGCATGGAACATATGCTTGTGAAATTTGGATGAAATTGGAACAAAAATGTGGAAACGCATCGCGTTTACGCAGACTAACAGACAGTCAAGGACAAAATAGGATTTATTACAATGGATGATGTTGAGATGTACTGTAGAGAAAGCATCACACACATCAATAGACATCAGAGTGAAGAAAGAAGACATAGTACATATGTTTTATTTGCAAAATAAAAACTTTATGCTCAGTGGAATCAGTCTATTGAATAGGTCTTACAGCTTACCTGCTTCATACACCTTTGCAGAAGTCAAAGCTAAAAGCCCCGAATTGTCCAGCAATTTCTTTGTATCCTCTCCACTTGTGACATATGGATACCAGAAAAAGCCCACAGGTTTGGATACAGTGTCATAAGATTGCAACTGCGACACAACCTACATTAAGAGTAGAGACTATGTACAAGTCCTATAAAAATTGATTTAATGGATTCATTTTGTCAACAGCTCTAAAACAGCTCTGTAACATGACATGATAAGTGCTAAATCACATTTCACATGTGTTACAACATATATACTACATGAAAACTGTACGTGTAGTACATTCAAATCATAATATATTAAGTTAATCCACTTTGATATATTTTTTTCTTATTCAAACCGTCACATATTAGAGCAAATGTTATTATAAGAACATATAATACTGTAAAACCCCTAACTGAACGCCATCTCTATTTGACTGTCACTATTAAAAAAGGGTTGGAAAATCGAGCGCCATGGCGGTTAATTAGAGGTTTTACGATATGTTTGATTCAAGCCTAGGAAGGAAAAGAACATTTTTAGTGTAGCAGTATATATAGACAAGCATGTTTCTGTTGAATATCTATGAACAAGCAGTATATATAGACAAGCATGTTTCTGTTGAATATCTATGAACAAGCAGTATATATAGACAACCATGTTTCTGTTGAATATCTATGAACAAGCAGTATATATAGACAAGCATGTTTCTGTTGAATATCTATGAACAAGCATGAAGCTATGTTAGTGGTTTTAAGCAATCAAAACGTGACACTGGTAAAACTATCCAGTGAAAATTAGTACTAGATGATGTCTGTAATATGCTGCTTGGTCGCAGCTTGACTGTAGCTTGATACACCTACAGTATACTACCTAACACTTTCCAATATACTGACACAGTAGACAGGCCTACCGTCAGTCTGCTGTGGGTGAAATACAATGGGCCTAACGGAGCAACATACTTTTATTTTCCTCAATTTGTATGAAAAACTCTTTCACTCTTTTGGTAAGGTCCCCATATCATTAGTTTGCTTGTTTCTAAGAGTACCATATCTGTAGTTTATCCGTTGCTAAGGGCACCATGACCTGAGTTTGGCTGTTGCTAAGGTCACTATGACCGTTGTTTAGCTGTTGCTAAGATCATCATATCCTTTATTTAGCCGCTTCTAAGAACACCATGACTTTCGTTTAGCCATTGCTAAAACTGCTACATCATTAATTCAGCTTTGCTGGTCCTGATGAAGTCACGGAGATGTTAGCATTGCTGTCGCTAAAATCACCTTATGTTTATCTTGGCTTTTGACAATAGAACTGTATTTAGTTTTATTGCTGCCAATGTAGTCTGTTACCTCTATTTTATTATATACTAAGTGTCCATACAGCGACAGCTTAGAGACGCACCCAGTATGGCACTGCAATGCCATCATGGAAGCAGCCTGTCATTGTCATTCTGTAATGATTCAGCGCCGCTGTTTGGAATCGAAATCACCGCACGATGTGCCATCTTTGTGCCATGGAAACGGCCTTAGCGACCAACGGCGTTGCGCTTGCGTGGACAAATAGGTCTTGTTTGCCTGTTGGTTCAAATGCAAACATACATCTTGACATAAGGCATCACACAACCATCACTCCACTATAGCGCCTGTGGAAACAGGAGCAGCTTGTCAGCCCGGTGTAGAGTTTTAGCACTGGCACACTCGGGTGTCACTACACTATCACTGTATGGAGACTTCATAGTTACTATCATTAGTTGCTGAATCTACTTTATTAACTGATAGCCTATGAGGCACTGAGACATTGAGCCACTTGTGAAGACAGCTCAATATTTGCAGATACCTAGTTGACAGATGAGCTAATATGTGAGTGGTGAAGCCCAGAGTTATTAGTAAACCAAACCTGCTCAACCATGGGGTATGCGCATATTAAAACAAGTTGAACTTTACAACTCTGTTTGCTATATGAGGCATTATTTGCTAAAATCTTGTTGTTTTGTACAATTAAAATGACTTGGGCTTACAAAAGGTTTGGCAGAAAGTGTTTAAAAACATGTATTTTTGTAATCTGGTTTAGATTTCGCTTGATTGAAAATTTCATGATACTTGATGATCCAACAACATAGAGTGTATGTAGAGCGTATGTAGAGTGTATGTAGAGTGTATGTAGAGGAATAAGAATTTGGGCAGCGAAGAAAGTTTGGTGCTGACAAACTCCTATCACTCCTAAATCTTTCTATTGGTTTCCTGCTCAAGTCGGTAGAAAAATAGGCTACAGCTTCTGCGAGTAAAGAAAAAGCTGGATTTAGGCAAGCATAGATGCGTCTTGAAAAGTGCTTTGCTCATGAGAAAAGGAATGTACAAAGATATCTTTATCTATCTATTTATTTTAAATCTCTTTATCTCTTTATCACCTCTCGAGTGTGCGTGTGTGCGTGAGCATGTGTGCGAGCGTGTGTGCGAGCGTGTCTGTGAGCATATGTGCGAGCGTGTGTGTGAGCATGTGTGCGAGGGTGTGTGCGAGCATGTGCATGAGCGCGTGTGTGCGAGTGTCTGTGAGAGTTTGTGTGCGAGGGTGTGTGTGAGCATTGGTGCATGAGCATGTGTGCGTGTGTGTGCGAGCATGTGTACGAGTTTGTGTGCAAGCATTTGTGTGCGAGTGTGTGCATGAGCGCATGTGTGCGAGCATGTGAGCAAGCGTCTGTGTGAGCGTGTGTGCGAGCATGTGTGCGAGTGTGTGTTCAAGCGTGTGCGTGAGTCTGAGCGTTTGTGTGAGCATGTGTGCGAGCATGTTAGTGTATGTGCAAGCATGCATGCAAGTGTGTGAGCGTGTGTGAGGGCATGTGTGCAAGCATGTGTGCGTGCGTGGGCGTGTGAGCATCTGCGCTCATGCTCATAGAACTGATAGGTTTTATACAATCTTACCTAACTGCATGGAAACCTGCCTACAACTAAAACATCTATGCATCAACACGCAGCTTCTGCAACTTCTGTTATTCTGTGGTGTGTCGTTACAACACGACTGTAGTAGGATGCCAGAAAGATGCGTGAACAGATTAAATCATGACTGCAATTCAATACTGCCAAATGACATTGGATTCCGTAAGTCGCTCACAGAAACACCTCACAGGTAGCAGTCAATAAGCATCTCCATACATAATAGGCAGCAATTAAACGTTGTCATGCAATCCTCTGATGCTAAAATTGTTTTCTATAAACACAAATCCTTTTACAAATGTCATGCGAGGTGAATAGACAGTGACAAAGTCTTCATCGCAGCCTTTGTATCAGAGCACAAATCAATGTTGAACAACTAGATGAGGTAAATAGCTATGCCCAAACAAACTGCGGAATAAACTGCTACGGAATAATTTTGTGAATACTTATTACATGTGGTCTTTTAGGTGCACGGGACCGTCAGTGTACTAGTGTAAAGTAATAATAGAAAGCCTCAAATTCTGGAGTGCATAGACAAACTAAAGTACACATGCCTTTGGTGTGAATTGCTTCTTTTTAAGTACTATGTGATGAGAATTTGATAGAGAGCTTTGCTGATATGGCAGAATATGCACGTTTCATAAAGTAGAAAGTGGTGAATGTATGGGAGTTGTCTGAGCTTGTACTCATCAAATTAGACACTGCACCAATCATTAAGGATACGTACATCAGCTTGTGTGATGTCATTTCCTCCAGCCAGAAGCAGGACACTTTGGTCTACAGCCAGCAAACCAACCATAGAGCCAGAGACTGCAGTGACTTGTACATCAACACTCTCGCCTGGCTGAGCACTTTCCTTGCTGTATGAGACCGCCACCTGAAAGATACAGACTTATATGCAATAATATACAATATTACACAATACACATGACGATATCATTGATACTTACACATGGATATATATGACAATATCATTGATACTTACACCTGGATATATATGACAATATCATTGATACTTACACCTGGATATATATGACAATATCATTGATACTTACACCTGGATATATATGACAATATCATTGATACTTACACCTGGATATATATGACAATATAATTAAAACTTACACCTGGATATATATGACAATACCATTGATACTTACACCTGGATACATATGGCAGTATAATTAATACTTACATTTGGATATATATATATATATATGACAATATTATTGATACTTACACCTGGATATATATGACAATATAATTAATACTTACATTTGGATATATATATGACAATATCATTGATACTTACACCTGGATATATATGACAATATAATTAATACTTATCCCTGAATATACTTATCACTATATAATTAACACATAAAATTAATAATTAACACTTCAAATAAAATATAAGAAGCATCCGCTAGCCTAGCTAAAGCTCTACTCAATAGATTTAGAATCACTTACCTTATTTCTGTCAAAAGCACCTTCTACATTGAAGTTCAAGCTGTCCACTAACAGTTCTCCATCGACAACAGCATAGGCAAGAATTCTGGCAGAAGGAGCCATCTCGGCTTGCATCCCTACACTGAACAAGCACACAGAAACCTTTGTTAAACATGACCATAACAGGCTAATTGTGATGCTCATTGATATTGAAAGGTGAGAGAAAGAAAATCAGACTAAGAATACAAAGTAAACCTGAAATTATAGCGTAACAAAAATTTGTATGAGAAAAGACTCTATCAAAATCATATGAAGGCACCGCATAAACATTTATCGTCTCATCATATAAACATCGAACCTCATGAAATAGATCTAAATAACCAAACCAAAACCTGTACCTGAATGAAGACTTGGTATCAACAATGATACTTCCTGATGTTATCATGGAACCACGCGCCCATATTTGGTAGTCAATTATTTGACTAGATTTTGTGGTGGACAGTGTAAAGGTTGCCGCAGAATTAGCCTACATTACAAACAAAACAGATACAAATTGTGGTGAAACTCCTTGTTTGTAGCAACTATGAGTTATCAGACTTGATGTCCCCTTGCAAACTGCAAGTCTCATGTAGCATATTTCCTTATGATTTCACGTCTGTATATATTTGTTCCATATTTTGATACTTCATACAGTTGTTATACATTTTAATTGTAGGAACTTTGGGTTTAGTTTAACTGTTGCTATGGCCACTATTTCTTTAGTTTGGCCTTTGCGAAGACTAATATACCGGTATCTGTACTTTAGCTGTTGCTAAGTTCACTACATGTTTAGTTTAGCAGTTGCTATGACTACCATATCTTTAGTTTAACTGTTGCTAACTGTTGTATCTGTAATGTAGCTGTTGTCAAGGACACAATGTCAATACTACAAGCTGAATACTGAAATACTGAAAGCACAATGCAGTTAACTAAGAATCTCTTACAAGAGTTACGCCGGCCTCTTCAGTAAAGTTATCAAGGATTACCTTAGGTTTGAGGGTATCTAAAGACAGCTGCAGGAAATTGCTGTTCTGAGATTTGGTCTGTTTGATAATCTTGGATGCTGTCACACCGACCTTGTTATCGTACTTCGCCTGTAAAACCGGTAAAAACTAGACTTGTTTTGAGGAAAAAGCAGAACAAAGCAAAAAGTCGGTCGTGTATTAGATATATATAGCTTTAAGTATAAATAAGAATGCAAAATGTTATGAAATTGCTGCTTTGCAAGTGTCTAGTGGCAGACTTCATGCCTAGACCTCACCCATCAGGTAACAGTAACAATAGTAGCCTACATATACATTTTATAAACATGCATATGTACATGTATATAAAATTACTATTTATCCTATTTTAAGACAAAGAAACAGATAAATGATATATGGTATGGCAACACTGGCTATACACTGAAGGACCGTTTCCTTATGATGAGGAGAGTACATTGTATAGATAAAGAGGAAGTACTGACATACATATACACTGAAGGACAGTTTCCTTATGATGAGAAGAGTATATTGTATAAAAGAAAGAGGAAGTACTGACATACATATACACTGAAGGACAGTTTCCTTATGATGAGGAGAGTACATTGTATAAAATAAAGAGGAAGTACTGACATACATATACACTAAAGGACAGTTTCCTTATGATGAGGAGTGTACATTGTATAAAATAAAGAGGAAGTACTGACATACATATACACTAAAGGACAGTTTCCTTATGATGAGAAGAGTACATTGTATGAATAAAGAGGAATTACTGACATACATATACACTGAAGGACAGTTTCCTTATGATGAGGAGAGTACATTGTATAAAATAAAGAGGAAGTACTGACATACGTATACACTAAAGGACAGTTTCCTTATGATGAGGAGTGTACATTGTATAAAATAAAGAGGAAGTACTGACATACATATACACTAAAGGACAGTTTCCTTATGATGAGAAGAGTACATTGTATAAATAAAGAGGAATTACTGACATACATATACACTGAAGGACAGTTTCCTTATGATGAGGAGAGTACATTGTATAAAATAAAGAGGAAGTACTGACATACATATACACTAAAGGACAGTTTCCTTATGATGAGAAGAGTACATTGTATAAATAAAGAGGAATTACTGACATACATATACACTGAAGGACAGTTTCCTTATGATGAGGAGAGTACATTGTATAAAATAAAGAGGAAGTACTGACATACATATACACTGAAGGACAGTTTCCTTATGATGAGGAGAGTACATTGTATAAATAAAGAGGAAATACTGACATACATATACACTAAAGGACAGTTTCCTTATGATGAGGAGAGTACATTGTATAAAATAAAGAGGAAATACTGACATACATATACACTAAAGGACAGTTTCCTTATGATGAGAAGAGTACATTGTATAAAATAAAGAGGAAGTACTGACATACATATACACTGAAGGACAGTTTCCTTATGATGAGGAGAGTACATTGTATAAATAAAGAGGAAGTACTGACCTACATATACACTGAAGGACAGTTTCCTTATGATGAGGAGTGTACATTGTATAAAATAAAGAGGAAGTACTGACATACATATACACTGAAGGACAGTTTCCTTATGATGAGAAGAGTACATTGTATAAAATAAAAAGGAAGTACTGACATACATATACACTTAAGGACAGTTTCCTTATGATGAGGAGAGTACATTGTATAAAATAAAGAGGAAGTACTGACATACATATACACTGAAGGACAGTTTCCTTATGATGAGAAGAGTACATTGTATAAAATAAAAAGGAAGTACTGACATACATATACACTAAAGGACAGTTTCCTTATGATGAGGAGAGTACATTGTATAAAATAAAGAGGAAGTACTGACATACATATACACTGAAGGACAGTTTCCTTATGATGGGGAGAGTACATTGTATAAAATAAAGAGGAAGTACTGACATACATATACACTGAAGGACAGTTTCCTTATGATGAGAAGAGTACATTGTATAAAATAAAGAGGAAATACTGACATACATATACACTGAAGGACAGTTTCCTTATGATGGGGAGAGTACATTGTATAAAATAAATAGGAAGTACTGACATACATATACACTGAAGGACAGTTTCCTTATGATGAGAAGAGTACATTGTATAAAATAAAGAGGAAATACTGACATACATATACACTAAAGGACAGTTTCCTTATGATGAGAAGAGTACATTGTATAAAATAAAGAGGAAGTACTGACATACATATACACTGAAGGACAGTTTCCTTATGATGAGGAGAGTACATTGTATAAATAAAGAGGAAGTACTGACCTACATATACACTGAAGGACAGTTTCCTTATGATGAGGAGAGTACATTGTATAAAATAAAGAGGAAGTACTGACATACATATACACTGAAGGACAGTTTCCTAATGATGAGAAGAGTACATTGTATAAAATAAAAAGGAAGTACTGACATACATATACACTAAAGGACAGTTTCCTTATGATGAGGAGAGTACATTGTATAAAATAAAGAGGAAGTACTGACATACATATACACTGAAGGACAGTTTCCTTATGATGAGAAGAGTACATTGTATAAAATAAAAAGGAAGTACTGACATACATATACACTAAAGGACAGTTTCCTTATGATGAGGAGAGTACATTGTATAAAATAAAGAGGAAGTACTGACATACATATACACTGAAGGACAGTTTCCTTATGATGAGGAGAGTACATTGTATAAAATAAAGAGGAAGCACTGACATACATATACACTGAAGGACAGTTTCCTTATGATGAGGAGAGTACATTGTATAAAATAAAGAGGAAGTACTGACATACATATACACTGAAGGACAGTTTCCTTATGATGAGGAGAGTACATTGTATAAAATAAAGAGGAATTACTGACATACATATACACTAAAGCAGTGATTTTCAACCACTGTGCCGCGGCACACTAGTGTGCCGTGAGAGATCCTCAGGTGTGCCGTGAGAAATTATCCAAGGTCCCTTTTTAAATACAGGTTCCTCAGGCTCTGAGGCAACTTATGCGGTAGGAGTGTTGTATTTGAATGCCAAGGCCTTGATGTAGTAGGCTAAATATCCAGGCACAGTGATCTAGGTGCATCTACTTTAGTGTTTCATGCATAGTCAATGCATTTAATATCGGCCCACAAAACTCAAAGTCCATCGAAAGCCGTCGTTTAGTACAATATGCCTAGTTAGGCACCTCTGATTACTAACTAGTGTGATGAATGTCAAAGTGTCGCTCAAATCAATGATATACAGCCCCTAACTGAACTGAAACAGGATCGGGTTTAAAACTAAGATTTGCTTATCCTCCTTTGGACAGTTTTTGGTTGACTGCTGCCAAGGAGTTCCCCATTCTGACCAACAAAGCTATTCTCACATTGCTCCCATTTTCTACCACATATCTGTGTGAGCTGAGCTTTTCAAGCCTAACTTCTATAAAAACTAAAAGCAGAGTGAGACTGAGAGCTGTTGAAGAAGAGCTTCGTGTCTTTCTTTTATTCCTGCCAGGATATTGGCATTATGTTTATCTAAACAGGCCCAGGTTTCACACTGACTGAGTATCAATAAATTGATGAATTTTATTGTGATTAAATATACCGTTCAGAGTGTCATTTTATAAAATTTTTGGTTAGTGGTGTGCCGCAAAAATTTTCCAATGTAAAAATGTGCCTTGACTCAAAAAAGGTTGAAAAACACTGCACTAAAGGACAGTTTCCTTATGATGAGGAGAGTACATTGTATAAAATAAAGAGGAAGTACTGACATACATATATGGTGGTGCTATCTGTGCCAGCTGGAACATCTACTAAAAGCTCAGCAAGACCATTGCTTGAAAAGTTGACAGTCACATCTTTAGAATTAGTTATGTAGCGAGGATAAGGCCAGAAACCTCCAATCGAGCTATCTTCTTCACATAAAAACAAACAATAAAGCATAAAGTCGCAATAAGTGTGCCCTCAAAGACTAATAGTCTAAAGTTAAAAAGTTTATACAGAGCAGTGGGAGCAACGCCCGTAAACTAGCGTCTTGAAGAATCTGAATTTAACTAATTCTCTAAAGATAAAACAGTTTTTGATGTGAATGACCAGAAGAGAGAATATGAATTTTAATTAAAAAAATAGAATACTTCTGTGCCAAAACACAACAGGAAACCAACATAACAGACAAAAAAGAACTGAGTGAGAATGGAAAGCGCAGCATAACAGAGAATGAGAATGAAGTAAATGCTACCCAGTCAACACCATTCAGACTTACTGGCAACACTTTTAAAGGCAAGGTTCACATTGGCCTGCTTAGGCTGGAGCACGATTCCTCCATCCACTTGTGTTAATGACAGCTGTCAAACACAAATACGCCATTGGTTAAGACACCAGAAAGTGTACACAGCCTATGGCATACAAGACATCAGGTGAGCAAGAGTATACGGCCCATGAGGTGTTAATACAGTATAAGATAACTTGATTTGCAGATACGAACAATATAGAGAGACAGTGGGTGTACACACTATGAGATAACATTGACTTGTTATCTCATAAAGTCTCTAATAAAAATGTAGGATAAAAGACATGAGAGCTGAGTATATACACTAGGAGATAACAGTGGCTTGTACATATATACAATAGAGCAGGTGGTGTATACACCATAAACGACAGCGGGTGTATACATTATAAGACAAAACAAGGATTTGAAAGTGTAGGCTGCAGAACAATTATTAAAAAGAATTTGGATTTGTAAGGAACATACAAGATAGGAACTATGTAATCTATACATATAAATCTCAAAGTCTGTCATCTGTCGTCATCTGTTCTGTGCTGTCTGTTCGGCTATAGAGATTAAAATCTTAGAATGAATGACACCCTTCATATTGGATTAGAACTCACAAATAATGCGGCCACAATTTTGTAAACACGAGCACCTAACAACACGAGCACCTAACAACAAAGCTAAACCATTCTTAACATTCACCTCGCTCTTACCATATACGTACTCTGTATCCTTTTCGCAATTTTACATGCTAAATTATCGTTATCAGCTTTTGCATTTGTTAATTTTTGAAATTTTTTAAAAGCTAATTTTTTCTACCATTACCTTTTTTAATTTGTAATTTTCAACTGTGCTGTGCCAAATTTGCTGTTATACTCCTATTTCTGGTTTTTTCTAAGGTTCGATTGTTAAATCGGTAAAGTTTAATACTTTTCACGTGGACAATTGTATTATCTCAAGTAGGAATAGCCTCTACATTCTCTCTTCATTCGGTCAGACAAAGTACTAGACAAAAACAGTACAATACCTCCTTTTGACATTTGTACCAGTATCGAGAGGTATCAGTATCATCGTATTCAATGTTTTGATGAATAGCTTCTGCTGCAACAGTAACCTTTTTTATACCCACACTTCTAGGCACTTATTAAATATTATTAATTCAACATATTCTGGATTTTTATTTTGTTTTCTCAGTTCATATTAATTGTATCATCACCAAATTATTTTTTATTGTAATCATAGCAAAACAGACTTTATTTAGCCATTATTTGCTAATTATTTCACACTTGCATTTAAACACTTTTACAGCTGTTTTATTTTTCTTCTTATTTATTAACTGCACAAAACACTTTTTTCGTGATATGAAGTTTGAAAGTAAGAATGGTAACTGTTGTTATATGTTAAATAAAAATAACTTTCCTGTGCAAAAACTTTTTTATTACCCGGGGTACACTCGGCATTCATCTAGAGTACACAGAAGTATAAGAAAGCCCAGCTTAGAAATACATGACTTTCACCAACTCTGTATAGAAACATTAATTATAATTTTCCAAAACTTAAAATAATACTTGGTGAAGAAATTTCCAAATACGATCTCTGTAAAAACAGATTGAAATGTACTAGGAACTCAAAGCTAAAAGTAAACGTACATAAGCTCTGTAGGTGAGTCCAGGTTTGAATGTACTGGGTGATGATGCTAGGAACTCCAGTTTCTCAGCATATGTGTAGATTGTTAATTCTGAAGTGTCCTTCCGTTGTATTCCTTTAAAGAGATAAAATGCAATAATGGAGACAGAACTTCGTTGCTCAAAAACATTAGCTTACATATTTAATAGCACAATTATGGAAAATGTGTCGCTGTATGTTTGCTCGTGACACATAATCGCACGTACTGTGGATAAGAAAATACAACTGGCAATGGACACTTTGCTGTACCTGTAAGTTTCTCTGTTACATTAGCAGTGATTTTCAATTTGTCACCAGTTCTAAACAGTGACATCTGATTAAGTAGCTTCTTCGTGAATAACGCTTCAACCTTTCCATCTACTAACTACAAATATAGCATAGTGTTGTATGAACAGACAGGTGTAATAGAACACGCATTCCAGTATAGCAAACAGAAGGCACAATCAGATGTTCTATCGGGGAGAGTCAAGACAAAACTTGCATGAACTAGAAATGTACAGCTTCTTCTGACTTACTGAAAGATCTTTAAGCTCGATCGATTGTCCACCATGATTATTTTTCATAGTGACTGTGGCTGTTCCATCAACTCCTTTTCCAAATGTATACCTGTTACAAAGGGTCAAATCATGACATGTGAGAAAGTATGAGAAAAAGTGATATAGCTCTGATACATGAGAAAAAGTGTAAAACCATAATATGCTGGAAAGTGTCAAACCATGAGATGGGAGAAAGTTTCAAACCATGACATGAGAGAAAGTTTCAAACCGTGATATGGAAGAAAATGTCAGACCATGACATGTGAGAAAATGTCAAACCCTGACATGTAAGAACGTGTCAAATCATGATATGTGAGAAAGTGTCAAACTATGACATGTGAGAAAGAGTCAAACTATGACATGAGAGAGTCTCAAACCCTGACATGTGAGAAAGTGTCAAACCCTGACATGTGAGAAAGTGTCAAACCCTAACATGTGAGAAAGTGTCAAACCCTGACATGTGAGAAAGAGTCAAACTATGACATGTGAGAAAGTGTCAAACCCTGACATGTGAGAAAGTCTCAAACCCTGACATGTGAGAAAGTCTCAAACCCTGACATGTGAGAAAGTGTCAAACCCTGACATGTGAGAAAGTGTCAAACCCTAACATGTGAGAAAGTGTCAAACCCAGGTTCACTGAATGGCAGTCACACAATCTTTTACTGCGTATTTTTGTAATAGAAACAAAGCTTACTTTGCTTCTACGGTGACTTTCAGCTGTGAATCCTTCACCAACATAAAGCTTGGGGCGTCAATATTCACCTCAAACTTTGGCAGGACGTATTTAGCAACAGTTACCTTCTTTTCCACAGCTTCTCCCTTAAGCAAATTGAAAATTATTCACTGGTTATATACATGTACTTTGATCACTGATAATGTAAGCAATATAGGCAATCACGAGTCCAAACCCTTACAAGTTTTTCAACATACAACCTGAACCATGAAAAAATATTTACTTTGAATGTGAAGTCATTTCCATCAAACACAGCTGAAATTATTAAAAGAATTATCCTTCTGCAACTAAAAGAATTACCAAAATATCAACATAATATAACTTGAGTTAATTTAAATTTAATTATCTGATGGGAATTAGAAAAAGGCAAGCAGCATGTTTCTACCACTCACTCTATCATCAAGGCATTGCAGAGCTTAAATTTTCATTCACATGTCTTTAACGTAAACTAACAATAAAACATTGTACTCCATTAATGTAATTTTTATATAATTTTGGTTTTTAAATATATTTTTATTATAATTTTTATACAGCACATTTATCATAATGCCATCCGCGATTTCTCAAATTAGTTATTGTCGTTTCATTTGAGCTCAAGAAACAATTAAACAAAACACAGTGTATCCTTATAAGAATATTTGTTATATAGGATGGTTTTGACATACGGAATAAATGCCACGCCGGATTACTTTCATATGTAAAAGTTTGACTTTATGGAAAATATAAACAAATAAAGCATTCTATACAAGAGCAAACCTAATACCTTATTTGTAACAGCTCTGATTGTCCAGTCTCCCAAAACAGGTTGGTCAGACAACTCCAAGTTAAGAGTGAGTATACCACTTTCCAGCTTAACAGAATTCCACTGTTTGATCTTATTACCCTCAGGATCCTGGTATAAATAATAATTAGCAGGATAAACAAGCGAATATTTAAAAAATTTCGAGACAAATATAAGTTGACAAATAAGCAAGAAGTAATACATAGAACAAATGTACACTAAAACTAGATGATTTTTACTGTTCATGAAACAATGTTAAGTAATACTAACTGATTTTGTATCACTGTTGAGCAGTAAATTTTGGTTCACACTCTATCACATTATATCGGCATTAATCCCACAATACATCAGTGATAACAGTGTTCACACTATCACAAACCCATCTGCCTTTATCCAATTTGGATAATATATTGTAATAACGGTCAGTGTACTTGAGATGAATAAAATTGAATCAATTTAAGAGCTAAACTATTTCAATTAAATGAAAAATAACTCTTCGTTGAAAATAACTCTTTATTTACTAAATAATTTCGTGCCTGTTGGTACTCTTTGGATAAAATTGGCTACATTGGAGAAGTCTCCAATATAATGCTCTCAATATACAATATGGCCGCTGAATTGATGAAATACTAGTCTCGCAGCAACTATCATGAAGAGAAATATAGATCAAATAATCCACGATGGCCAATCACCATCGCTGAAGTAGTGCACAGACTGCTGTGGATAAGTTTGAAAGCTTGACAGCTGTCAAACAATATCCGAGGTGAGCCGACAATGTCATCAGTTTATGGTGCACATAGTTGACGAATAATTGACTAAGAGGACAACCCGTTCACACGGCGGTAAAGTGTGGACCAGCCTTTAACATCTAACTTACCGTTATCGCTATATCACACGAGCCTCTGTACGGCATCATCTTGGAATCGATGACCACCACTCGGAAATTGACTGGAAGTAAAAATAGCTTGAGTGAGTTAAGCTAGCAATAATGAGACATAATCTACTCCATACGTTGTAAGGGCATCCAATTCTGATAGAAACTATGGCAACTTTGCTCAAAAGTTTATAAACGAATTCTAAAAGCTATTTGTAATGAGTTATCACAAAATAGGCTTAGTTCCACATGTATAACATAAACTGCCTCAACCGTAAAGCAGTCTAAACATTTGGTTACTTCAATAGCTCTACACTATGCATGCAGGGCTGATCATGAAATAACTCACAGAGGTAGCAGCAGGTACCTGTGGTGGCAGCAGGTACCTATGGTGGCAGTTTTGTACATCCACTACCAAACTAAACTCAATGAATGTATATTGGTTTGCCTTGTCCGATACATATTAAGTTTATACAGTGTGCAATAATAGAGAAATTAAAGATTTTAAAAGCTTGAATGGCAAACTAGTTAATATTGTCCTGGCAAACTTTAGTAGCAGCCTTTCACCTTATCATGTTGAAAGGAGTGTATCAACTAGATAATACCTGTTTATAAGTGCATCGTACTTCCGAACTGAGTAAACTAAAACGACAGATCATAAAGCTCAGTCCTAATGTAGCTACTGCAGACGAGCTTAGGCTCAAGCTAACCAGATCAAGTTGTTCATCATAAATGCGTGCGGTGCGCGTGTAATACCTCAAATATTGAGTGTGATGCCTGCTTAGCTCACTGGAGGCTGTACAGGTTTTTAAGAGCATTTTGGCACAAACGTCGGCTCTGCGATCTTCACTAGGGTATGTTTTAGTCCAGTGACAAGAGAACCTTGACTACTGGAGACTTGACCTTGACTACTGGAGACATGCCCAGTTACAGAGAGCAATTTAAAGTTGGTTATCAATTCTTTTACTGCCAGTGGACTTTTTTAAATTGAGCCCCAACTTGTTGTTTGTAGGTCAGGTGTTCTAGACCACCAGGCTACGGCTGCTCTCTATTATACATGTATGTATATATATATATATATATATATATATATATATATCTATATATATATATATATATATATATATATATATATATATATATATATATGGCTGTCAGGCGGAAATTGACAGTGACTTGCATCTTAGCGATGTATGTTTGGGTCAAGAGGTATGGTAGAGAAGAGGTGACCCAGTTCTCAGTATCTACCACATCCGGAACTGTCAGATTAACCTGAAGGGATGCCAGTGCAACACATCCAGTCTAACAGAGCCCGGTAGCCATTTCACTTGCCCAGTGTGTGAAGGACAGAGGTGGATTTTTAACATGCCCATGTTGTCAGTTTGGTACACGGGGCCTCCAAGTTATGGTCTAGATCCAAAAGACCCAACAATTAAGGGTTGAAAGCTTGCTGAGAGCTTTTTGTCAGATCGGCATTAAGCAGGACTCAGACCACCAGTCAAAGGCGCTACCACTAGGCAACCCTGACACCTCTTGTATACATGTATATGCATTATCCATTATTATACATTTATCATTATACATGTTTATACATTAACTAGTTGAATGGCCAACATTGCACAGGTAATAATAAATGTTTTTGCACAGAAAATTTAACATTAGTTGCTAAATTTGCTTGCCATTGGCTAAGCTTTTTACCCAATGAATTTGAGTAACTTAAGCTAGTAACTTGAGCTAGTTTAAATCTTTACTATAAAAGAACCTGTTTGAAGCTGTCTGAAGCCAGATTGCTTATAATCGTTATGCATCAAGCGTAAATTCAAGCATCCTAGTAGTAAACAATAGCATTTTCGCAAGTCCAGTGTAATCAGTATGATCTGTACAATTATTCAACAGCATAGCCAGGCAGACACGTAGGGTAATGGATAGTGAGACTGTCTGCAGACCTAAAGGTTTGAAGGTCAAATCCAGTGTGCAATGGATCTATTATTCCTATAACTTTATTTCCATAACTGGACACAAAAACACTGGGATCTATATATGGAAAGAGCTTCCACGAATAGTCAAGTTTGGATATCTATCTGGTGAAATTTAATGAAGATTACATTTAGGAATTATAAATGGAAAATTATTTGTAATTCCTAAATTTAATTTTGAAATATATAATTTCAAAACCTTTTGTTTATAGTTAAGTTTAAAACTGGCTTTCAACTTTTTCGTCTGATTGAATTTTGTTCTGTGATCTAGTAAGACAATTACTAAGAAATACACCGTTAAAAACCATTGATGATGGCTCCATATGCTTGGCTAATATATAGCGTGGCTAATATATAGCGTGGCTAATATATAGCGTGGCTAATATATAGCGTGGCTAATATATAGCGTGGCTAATATGTAGCGTGGCTAATATATAGCGTGGCCAATATATAGCGTGGCTAATATATAGCGTGGCTAATATATAGCGTGGCTAATATATAGCGTGGCTAATATATAGCGTGGCTAATATATAGCGTGGCTAATATATAGCGTGGTTAATATATAGCGTGGCTAATATATAGCGTGGCTAATATGTAGCGTGGCTAATATGTAGCGTGGCTAATATATAGCGTGGCTAATATATGGCGTGGCCAATATATAGCATGATCAATATATAGCGTGGCCAATATATAGCGTGGCCAATATATAGCGTGGCCAATATATAGCGTGGCCAATATATAGCGTGGCCAATATATAGCATGGCCAATATATAGCATGGCCAATATATAGCGTGGCCAATATATAGCGTGGCTAATATGTAGCGTGGCTAATATGTAGCGTGGCTAATATATAGCGTGGCTAATATATAGCGTGGCTAATATATAACGTGGCTAATATATAGCGTGGCTAATATATAGCGTGGCCAATATATAGCGTGGTCAATATATAACGTGGCCAATATATAGCGTGGCTAATATATGGCGTGGCTAATATATGGCGTGGCTAATATATGGCGTGGCTAATATATAGCGTGGCTAATATATAGCGTGGCTAATATATAGCGTGGCTAATATATAGCGTGGCTAATATATAGCGTGGCTAATATATAGCGTGGCTAATATATAGCGTGGCTAATATATAGCGTGGCTAATATATAGCGTGGTTAATATATAGTGTGGCTAATATATAGTGTGGCTAATATGTAGCGTGGCTAATATGTAGCGTGGCTAATATATGGCGTGGCCAATATATAGCGTGGTCAATATATAGCGTGGCCAATATATAGCGTGGCCAATATATAGCGTGGCCAATATATAGCGTGGCCAATATATAGCGTGGCCAATATATAGCGTGGCTAATATGTAGCGTGGCTAATATGTAGCGTGGCTAATATATAGCGTGGCTAATATATAGCGTGGCTAATATATAACGTGGCTAATATATAACGTGGCTAATATATAGTGTGGCCAATATATAGCGTGGCCAATATATAGCGTGGCCAATATATAGCGTGGCCAATATATAGCGTGGCTAATATATAGCATGGCTAATATATAGCGTGGCCAATATATAGCGTGGTCAATATATAACGTGGCCAATATATAGCGTGGCTAATATATGGCGTGGCTAATATATGGCGTGGCTAATATATAGCGTGGCTAATATATAGCGTGGCTAATATATAGCGTGGCTAATATATAGCGTGGCTAATATGTAGCGTGGCTAATATATAGCGTGGCTAATATATAGCGTGGCTAATATATAGCGTGGCTAATATATAGCGTGGCTAATATATAGCGTGGCTAATATATAGCGCGACCAATATATAGCGTGGCCAATATATAGCGTGGCTAATATATAGCGTGGCTAATATATAGCGTGGCTAATATATAGCGTGGCTAATATATAGCGTGGCTAATATATAGCGTGGCTAATATGTAGCATGGCTAGTATATAGCGTGGCTAATATATAGCGTAGCTAATATATAGCGAGGCTAATATATAGCGTAGCTAATATATTTCGCGGCTAATATATATCGCGGCTAATATATAACCTTCACTTGTCGATAACTAAAACCTCTTGTCACAACTCTCAGACATTTTCATTTAATGTGCTATTGATTAGCTAGTAAGCAAACTAACGTGTAAAAATATAAAATATTTGCTATTTCACAGAAAATGTCAATTATTAAATTCAAGATAAACAATGTAAAAATATAAAGTGAAAACCTAAATTTTCTTATAAAAACCAAATTACCAAAGTGGTATGGTAATTGGTGCTTTACCTTAGAGAGGTTCGCTGATAAATTGAGTGAGAGAGATATTCACCATAACTTATACTTACTCACACCAGATGTACAATTCAATTCATTTAACACTTTTGCTATTTTTACATATAGTGCTGTAATTTTTACCATCTTTTTACTTTATCTTACAAAACTAACGTTTTGAAAGAATTGCTCAAATTTTGTGCCGCATGAAGAGGTGATCGAAAACAAGATTGGACTGTATTCCTTGGTCAAATTCACCTCAAGTGAAGGATTGTTAGTGCTTGCAGCCAAAAAATGGTGATTGCAGTCTAAATTAAAAATTTTGAAGCACCTACCTGCTTTTTTATCAACAGAGGGATAATTTCAGGTGATCAGCAAGGCAAAAAGAACTTGATGGCATTAACAATATCTTTTAACTATATTTCAAATCAGTCACCATAGAGCTAAGAAATATTTAGCACCTCTGGGACTATATTCATACTCTATGTAGGGTCTGCTTATAGGCTACATATTTTATATATCTGGGCTACATAATTCTTATATTTTTTGTCCCTGCACCCTCCACTTCATGAGGAAATTGGCTGGTTTTCATATACATTCTGCTAACCGTTAACTTGCAATCTTATGTTGTAGCTAGTTGAATACCCATTTTATTACCTGTTGCACGGGTAATAAAAAAGTTTTGGCATGGAAATTTTATCTTTAATTGGCTAAATTTCATTACCCAATGAATTTGAGTAACTTAAGCTAGTAACTTAAGCTAGTCTAAAGCCAGTTCCTCTGAAGCCAATGTTAGGAAAAAGTTTATGATCTTCAAGCGTGCTGTTTAAATCAATCGGCATTAAACAGTGACATGGGAAATAAGAATGATGGGCACAATTATTCCATAATATGGCCAGTTGGACGCGTAGTGTAATGAAGAGTATGTCTGCTTGCAGAACTGGAGGTTCCGAGTTCATTTTTAATGCAAAGTGGATTTTTCATTTTTATAACTTTGTCGCTCTAACTGAACACACAAGGGACAAACACTGAGACATATATATATATACATTATATATACAATGTATACATATATAATATATATAATTATATATATAATATATATATTATATATAATATATATAATATATTGTCTGTTCAAGTATTATGTTGTTATATTATAACAACATAATACTTCAACAGACTGAGTCTTAAAATTAAAATTTTAATAATTATGAATTTTAATCAATTTTATCTGAAAGTATCAGTATTTTTCTATCATTTGCAATTGTTTTTGATGTTTGAGGTGATCTGACTGTCAGGATGTTTCAATATCAAAATCGAAAAAATTTGATCGTTGGTAAAATGTTCAGATCAAGCAAAAGTGCGATTATGATGTCTATAGTTGCAAAAAGACCAACAGAATAGAAACGCGTAACACTAACTTAAACGTAATAGCCGATATCAACTATAGCCACGAGTGACATCATTTCAGTGGCACACACTTCTTCTGAGCATTTCAGTCGTGATCAAGTTTTGTCGATTCTAATCTTGACACATCCTGCAGTCAGATCGCGTCAATAATCGCTAATCATAAAAAATACCGACACTTTATTATAATAATCTGCGAAGATTTTGCATAAATTCATCTTCTATATATATATAAATCTCAAAGTTGGTTTGTTGGTTTGTCAAACTATAGCTATTAAAATTTAAGAATGAAATATCCTTTTGATGCTGGATTAGATCTCGTAACCTCCCATTCTTCAAACAACATGCTAAACCTTTGAGCTAAGCGAAACACATGGAGATCATAGGGCGATATGAGTGGTTATCTAAGTCAAAATATGTATATCATTAGGTTACAGTGCAACGTCACAACAGATTGCTCTCACGGCTCTAATTAGTCACTATCTTGCTCAAATTAGCCCTGGGAAATGTGCCGGGCTAATGGCAAGTGGCATGCAGGCAACTACATTATCTGGCATTATTATATAGGTTGTTTTTTTAATACCAACATTCCGCTAGTCTTTAAACATAAGTGAAATTGTCTGCTTTAATTCCGCTGAAGCTAATCTCTGATGATAGCTGGTCAGTTAGCTAACATCCGTAAGAATAAACAATTAAGTCATGCAGTGGCATGTCTTATCTTTGCTTTTAAATCAACCACAAGTTATGCGTTGTCAAGCAATATATTTACTGATCTCCTAGTGGTCCGGTTGGTTATTCGATAAAGCAAACTTGCCAGACTTAAGATTGAATTCACCAAGGTGACAGCGATAAGGCGTCTGACACATAACAGATTAATGATTGAATCAACATTTCTCGAGTCTTGTGAACCCAAATCTTGACCTGTTTACCCAGCAGGTGGGCTATAATCAGATCCCACGGTGATAGTTATCGATAAGACAGTTTGCAAAGCATCAGTTGTGGTAAAAGAAATGGAGGGTTCTGTAATTACAGCCTATGATTGCTGGTCAATGGCTAACAGTACAGCTATGAAAACCAACCAATTCCCTTCCTAAGGTCACCCAGTGGCGTATATAGCAAGTAGAGAGTGCAGAGTCAAAATTAGTGTAAAAGATCAAATAAGAAATACATAGCCCAGGTATATGAAATATGTAGCCTATAAACAGACCCTACATAGAGTATGAACATAGTCTCAGAGGTGGTAAATATTACCTAGCTCTATGGTGACTGATTTGAAATATAGCTACAAAATGTTATTATGCCATCAATTTCCTCTCGCCTTGCTGATCACCTAAAATTATCCCTCGGTTGATGGAAAAACAGGCGCTTCAAAATTCTTAATTTAGACTTTGCAATCACCATTTTTTGGCTGCAAGCACTAACAATCCTTCACTTGAGGTGAATTTGACAAAGGAATACAGTCAAATCTTGTTTTCGATCACCTCTTCATGCGGCACAAAATTTGAGCAATTCTTTCAAAACGTTAGTCTTGTAAGATAAAGTGAAAGAGCTGGTAAAAATTAAAACACTATATGTAAAAATAATTTAAAAAAAACGTCAAATGGATTGAAACTACTTGTGCATCTGGTGTGATTAAAAGTTATAGCAAACATCAATTTATACTCACTCAATTTATTAACGAACTTATCCAAGGTAAAGTACTAATTACCAGTTCATTTTATTAATTTGGTTTTTGTAAGACAATTTAGGTTTTCACTTCATATTTTTAAAATTATGATATATTAAATTTTATTTTAATGCTGCATGTAATCACTTGAAGCTTTTATTATTGTTGCTTAGGCTCGGGAACAAACACAACAAAATAGTGCGCAACATATTTTTACAAAGTTTAAACATATGAAGCAATAATCAGAAAGTATCAACTTCACACGTCATATTTAGACTGTACAGAAAGTGACTAACCAGTTTGAGAGGGTTTGTACTGCGCTTTGTCCGTCTGGATAAAAATTGAGACACTCTTAGATACAACAGTCACTTGTCCATATGACACGATTTCAGGAGCAGAAGGGTTAACCAACTGAAAAGCAACCCTAATCTGTGCGGAGCCTGGTCTTAGGTCACTAGGGACAGATAGGGGAGCATCAAACACTTTTCCTGAAAAAAATGTTATACTGTTGTATAACATATGTATGTTAATGGTTGTATATAACATATGTTAACAGTTGTATAATATATGTATATAAAAAGTTGTGTGTAACATATGTTAGCGGTTGTATAACATATGTATGTAAAAGGTTGTATATAACATATGTTAACAGTTGTATAATATATGTATGTTAACGGTTGTATATAACATATGTTAACGGTTATATAACATATGTATGTAAAAGGCTGTATATAACATATGTTAACGATTGTATATATGTATGCAAAGAAGTTCTGAATGAAATTATCCAGAACTTTGACTTTCTGTTAACTTCCACACAACTAACCCTTGCTACGATTACACTCAGTAAAAAACTTTATAAAAATGCTCTTGCGTCTTTATGGAAACTAACCTGGTGTGAAAGAGTGGTTAGACGAAAACTTCTTCTGATTATTCTGGGAGATCTCCGTGACAACGCTGGAATACTGAGAAGAACCGCGAGTATTGTACTGAATATTAGCAGTCAGACCGGGGCGTATTATTTTAGGAACGAGCACTACATAATCTTTTTGGTTTGATCCATGTGCACAGGAAGCCAGCAGCGCAATGATGAATATCTGTAGGAAACCTGAAACATGATAAAGTGACAAAGCATTACAAACATGAAAATTAATACATTGATGAAGAGTTTGCTGAAAAGACATCTGAGAATATTTACCCATGTTTCAGCTGTTATGCCTGCACATGAAGTTGCCATCAAAATATCAGCTTTCTTGTATATATCTACAAAGGTTTCTGACAGGCATCGTGATTAGTCAAAGGCTTAAAAGCAGCAAATACAACAGCCAATCCAGATATTGCATGAACTGATAAGCTTGCTTATCAGACAAAGGGCTTCTCTAGACCTTGTGTTGCTGTCTACTAGGAATATTTCGAATACCGAATGAAAATGATTGCACCAAGTTTTGTGTTTGTAAAAAGCTGAGATGGTCTGCCTTTTGCAAGTTTACCGGAGGTGATATTATAAACGCAATTCATTTAAGTATCAAACATTTGTCTATATATCTTTAAAGTAACTAATTGTTAACAAAACAATTTATTAAAAACAGTTTGTCTACATTGTTAGGCCATAGCTGGCTCTCGATCAGTAGAGTAGGGAGCCTTACACAATAAATAAATCTATTTTTTCATTAGTACAATAATTATTTCATTAGTACAATAATTATTTCATTAGTACAATAATTATTTTATTAGTACAACCACTTAATTCGAATTCTAGTTCAATTACCAAATCAAATATTTATTTTTTCGTATCTCATATAGATATACGTTGTTTAACCTATTTTGCTCCATCCATTGCCAAGTTGCCTTGCATACATACCATACCCTATCCACAACTCATATCATATGCTCATTTATGTTACAGTTTCTTCTCTTCTAGTATTAGTGAGGTTGACAGAATTCTGTACTCTCATGCTAACCAAAATAAACATTATACACAAACAAATGAAATGAACTATTTCATGCATTAAGAGCTGTTGTACAAGTACTTGATATACCACGTACATTGTTTAGTTCCCGACAATTTCCATAGTCAGATATTTTAGATGATCAACTTGAGAGATGTATTTTACAGTACATAAAATGACATAGCGATGAATGGCAACAGGAAAACTCATTAAGAGGTCTATTTTAAGGGAGTGACCAAAAGTTAAAAAAATCTGATTTGATACTAGTCAAGAAAACGAAAACTAAATATTCGAATATCTCTATTTTCATCATACACGACTAATTTGACATTGAAATATTGCTTAGAGAGCTCAATAAATTTATAGTCCTTATCATATCTCAGTCTACAGGACAGTAAAATGCTTGAAGACTTAAGCTGCCTCATAGTAGTCAACAAATCGTCTTAAATTGGGTTTATTTAAATAAAAACCCAATGTAGAATTTGACAAATTTTATGGCTTTGCTAATTTTATGGCTGTAAAATAGTTGAGTTAAAAATGTTTTTCATATAAACTGCTATGGAATAAAATTTTATGCACCAGAAGCTCAATTTACTGTTATGTGGCTTAGCTGGGGAAGCTGGTGCATTCCATAGACTTTTCATACAAGGTAGGAGTTAAAAACTTCTGAATAGATGCTTGCATTTGCCCAATACATTTGCGTGAGAACTGAAAATGTTACTTGTTGAACAGGAGTTGGAAGTGTTGGCCTTTCTGGATTACATGGTCCAACCGATGAGAAGGAAGCTCAAGAAGCGATAATCTATGCAATAGACAGCGGTGTTAACTTCATTGACACAGCACCATTCTACAACAACCGGCGGTGAGCAGCCAGCCCGCTTCCTGCTGCCTAATCAGATGTGTATTAATAGCTATCTTGCTCAGTGATGGTTTAAAAAATAACTTGCTAAAAACCTGTTTATTGCTTCAACTTTTACTCGGCGGAGTAAGACAAGTAGAATAATGGCAAATACCACGGTTATACCTAAACCTGTCTTGAGATAAGTAGGAGAGCATAATTCTTGTAGAGCTGAAGAACTACTAGGCGACATCGTGTCACAGTTCGACCGAGAAACTATTTGCTTGGCTACAAAAGTAGGGAGATATATGGATCCTGCCAGTAGCACACAGAGGTGAGTAGCTTGTAACCTGGTTCAGTGTTTACTGTGAGACTTACTAGAACTAAAGAACTATGAAATAGCTATTTCTGTTGACAAAGTGGCTTTGGGCTTTTTCACTCGCTTAAATATGTATATTTAATACACTAGGTTACTCATGACAGTAGAGTTATGGCTCCCTGTACTTGCGCCTATGTGTAGTACGCATCTATGGTAGTACTATTCTTTGTTTTACGGCATGAATATTATGGCTTTATGAATATTATGGGAACATTCAGCATGTTGCCATGTTCACAATGGACGCCATGGTGCAATTGTTAAATTGGAATGTTGAATGTCGGGTTTTCAAGTTTTTATTTGTGACTGGTTGGTAGGAATAAATCTAGGTCGCAATCTTTACCATAAACAGCGCAGTGTCTGGTGGCGTCTGAAGCCAGGGTTGAGAGGTTAAATAAAAGACAGTTTCCTACAGGATTTCAACTCGCGACATATGGGTTAATAGACCTTCACACTAACACCTGCACCAACTAACCAACCACCTCTTGACAATTCGGAATAGTTATGGACATACTTATTCTCTGTGATTGCCTGTGCACATGACTCTTCACTGCCAGGGTGCTAGTGCAATAGTTCACGTTTAGTTGTTTTTTGACGAGTGCATGTTATACATTATTATTGGGTTTTTGTACATTTTCTATCCTTTATAGCTTTGACTATTCTGCTGAAACGACGAAGGAAAGTGTGCTGAAAAGCTTACAATGTATGAAGCTGTCATACATAGACCTTGTGCAGATACATGATGTAGAACACGCGCCCAGCCTACAGACCCTTATCAATGAAACTATTCCATGTTTAGTAGATCTAAAGATGTCTGGACTTATCAAGTCTATTGGTGTTACAGGTAAATTTATTTAGACATGATTGCTGATTGATTGATTGATAACAATATTGCAAACATGATTGATTAATAAATTTAACATGATTGCTGTACAGTTAGTTTGTACATAAGGAATGTTTCTTAGACAGCTAAGGTCATTGACACGAGCTGTTCCTTAGACAAATACACAATTCTCCCAGAGCTTGGTTTTGAAGATGTAAACAAGGAGTCATGTTGGTTACCAACAATATTTGTATTCAGCATGCTGCCGGCAGTCGGCAAAATGGTTTTAACATTTTTTGTTGTCAGCTCAAATGATGTCACAACTGCCAGAGGAGCTGTCAAAACACTCCTGATTGATCCAACACTTCCTACATCAATATTTTTGCCATTGTTTTAGTAAAGATGCGAAAAGTTTAGGCTGTAGTGCCATAAACATCTGATAGCTTTAGATTGGACTTGACAACCATTGTGTTAGTTACCACAAGCATTCCGAAGCTTTGTTATGTGTTGCAGGCTACTCTACAAGGCATGTTCGGAAACTAGTCGAGGCCTGTATGGAGCATATAGATGTGGTCATGTCATACTGCAGACACAACGTGTATGATACCACTTTAGCCAGGGATCTACCATTTTACAAAAATAACAACATTGGAGTGATAAATGCATCTCCCCTTGGTGAGTTGGCATCAAATTTGATCTACTGCATTAGCCATTATTGCTGCTATTATAAGTTTTTATCGATGCCTATAAAAATATATGTATATTCATCTTCATAGTTTTTGTACCTAACAAACATCTTTCCCTACATGCAACAAGACAGCACAGATTATTGACTTACAAACAGACATTTTACCGACTTTTGCATTATGAGTTGTGTTCTCTTTACAGGAATAGGACTATTCACTAATGGAGAGAGCATAGCTTCTTGGCACCCGGCGACAGACGAGATAAAAGAAGCCTGCAAAGAAGCTGCAAACTACTGTGACTCTCAGGGAGTAGACATTGCACGACTAGCACTCAGGTACCTTGTCTTTAATTTCTGTAATATTCGTGCAGTTATTAGACCAGTTAATAGCAGTAATCGTGCAGTTATTAGACCAGTTAATAGCAGTAATCGTGCAGTTATTAGACCAGTTAATAGCAGTAATCGTGCAGTTATTAGACCAGTTAATAGCAGTAATCGTGCAGTTATTAGACCAGTTAATAGCAGTAATCGTGCAGTTATTAGACCAGTTAATAGCAGTAATCGTGCAGTTATTAGACCAGTTAATAGCAGTAATCGTGCAGTTATTAGACCAGTTAATAGCAGTAATCGTGCAGTTATTAGACCAGTTAATAGCAGTAATCGTGCAGTTATTAGACCAGTTAATAGCAGTAATCGTGCAGTTATTAGACCAGTTAATAGCAGTAATCGTGCAGTTATTAGACCAGTTAATAGCAGTAATCGTGCAGTTATTAGACCAGTTAATAGCAGTGATCGTGCAGTTATTAGACCAGTTAATAGCAGTAATCGTGCAGTTATTAGACCAGTTAATAGCCGTGATCGTGCAGTTATTAGACCAGTTAATAGCAGTAATCGTGCAGTTATTAGACCAGTTAATAGCAGTAATCGTGCAGTTATTAGACCAGTTAATAGCAGTAATCGTGCAGTTATTAGACCAGTTAATAGCAGTAATCGTGCAGTTATTAGACCAGTTAATAGCAGTAATCGTGCAGTTATTAGACCAGTTAATAGCAGTAATCGTGCAGTTATTAGACCAGTTAATAGCAGTAATCGTGCAGTTATTAGACCAGTTAATAGCCGTGATCGTGCAGTTATTAGACCAGTTAATAGCAGTAATCGTGCAGTTATTAGACCAGTTAATAGCAGTAATCGTGCAGTTATTAGACCAGTTAATAGCAGTAATCGTGCAGTTATTAGACCAGTTAATAGCAGTAATCGTGCAGTTATTAGACCAGTTAATAGCAGTAATCGTGCAGTTATTAGACCAGTTAATAGCAGTAATCGTGCAGTTATTAGACCAGTTAATAGCAGTAATCGTGCAGTTATTAGACCAGTTAATAGCAGTAATCGTGCAGTTATTAGACCAGTTAATAGCAGTGATCGTGCAGTTATTAGACCAGTTAATAGCAGTGATCGTGCAGTTATTAGACCAGTTAATAGCCGTGATCGTGCAGTTATTAGACCAGTTAATAGCAGTAATCGTGCAGTTATTAGACCAGTTAATAGCAGTAATCGTGCAGTTATTAGACCAGTTAATAGCAGTAATCGTGCAGTTATTAGACCAGTTAATAGCGGTAATCGTGCAGTTATTAGACCAGTTAATAGCAGTAATTTTGCAGTTATTAAATTGATGTTAACAAGTATACAACTGTTCAATTTCTGGAAGTCGATTATGAAAAGATGAGTGCTCTACCGAGGAGCTTATGAATCAGCCAATCATCATGTAGCTCTATACACTGTGTAGTCACATGCAAATCTATTCATCATAGACTCGCATGTAGGTCGTCTATACACTGTAGGGTTGCATTCAAGAAAGTGTAATTAATTTTTAAAAAAGAAGGAAACTTCTAAAGCTACTCTAGGAGTCGTGGTCTGCAGTGGAAGATTAAGAATGCAATTTGGAGGACATATCAGATAAAAGGCAATTATTTCTAGAGCTATCAGTATGAGATTCAAGTTACAGGAGTAGTCCTCTCCTTGATATTATTTGAGCATCTGCTGCATGCTTTCCAAGCTTACCGACTCACCTCTTGTGTTATTACAGGCATTCCGCTGAGACAGAGGACATCTCGATGACACTATGGAGTAGCAGAAAGCTACAGCATATGAGGTCAAACATATCTTGCTCCATTTTACCACTGACGAAATTAGAAAAGTCCACTATGCAGTATATCAAAACGGAAATATTGTCACGCGTTCAGGACAAACATTGGGAAGAGCAGCTGAATAAAGAAAATCCATTTTGGCCAATAGAATGATTGTAGCGCAAGGCAGGAGACCGGTTCCTTAGATTGCTGATCTGTTATCAACTAAACTAGATTGCTTCAACTAACCAGACACTTGTAACCACTTGTCACTCGCACCATGTCTAAGAAAGACTACACTGAGATTATTTTGTTATCGGAACTTTTTTTGCTGGAAACCTAGATTATTCAACATTAATTAAAGATCAAAGGGATGTTTTTGTATAATTTGTTCAATATAAAGAAAATAGTGTTGGATACTCAGTAAACGTGTAAAATATAAGCAGTGCTTTTTAAATAAGATTTAACAATCGAGATGATCACCTACAGCATTTGCAAATAGTAAAACTTGAACCAGATGGAAGTTATCTGACACTTGCAGAACTGGTCAGACTGACTCTGCTACCAGTAATACCTGTAATACCTGTAATCCAGTACCACCTGTATATATGTCTGGTTGATGGGGACTAAAGTGTCAAGCCTTATACAAGTAGGGTGAACTGGACAACCTTACGAAATAAAAAAACAAGATCTGAAAAGGCGCTGTGCTAAGCGATGAGCCGTGGCAGCATCTAGAGAACAAACAAACCTATCGGTCAGCTACTGCACCAGTAAAGTACAACCGCTGCACTGCACCTTCCGTCAAAAGAGTGAATTCGGTCCGGCAAAAATTGCTTCAATAGTGGAGCGCAGCTCTATAGAATAAATAGCAAATTTCACAATCAAGCCACAACCATGTAGACTGCTGTAAGGGAGAGAAACTGAGCAAAGACTTGCTCTTGAGAGTTTTGCCTATTATCTGCTAGGTGGGTGAGGTGCACAGACAGACTCCTCAGCCAAAATGTCCCTTTGAAGGATAATTTGGCTGAATGGCAGAACCAAATCTATATGCATAAATCTCATAGTTTGTGGCCGTCTGTCGTTCGGCCTGAACTAATTAAGCTATGCGAGATACAATGGGTTCATTGGGCGATAGAGTCGTTCCACGGGTTAAAATTTGCATAGCGCTCTGCATTACGCAACGTCACTAAAGCTCTCACAGCTCTTATTAATAAGTTTAGCAGTATCGATACTAGCTTACTCAAATTAGCCATTGGCAATGTGCCAGGCTAATGGCAAGTGGAAGGTAACTACATTACCTGCCACTGTTTATAAGCAGTTTTTTGATACCCGTGCAACTCCAATCATTCGGCTACTTCTCTCTTCTAGAACCTCCATTTGTTTCCTGTTTCTACACATTTCACACTGTACCCCATGTCTAAAGGGTATGTAGTCATTAGCTTAGAGTGAAGCTCTTGACATTCAGTATAATACCTCTCTTCTGCTTACGCCTCCTTTTTTATAAGAGTACCCATTTTTGACTGCATATGCAAATTCTTTGATAGTGTACAGGAAGTCGTAACATAAATGCTTCCAAAATGGCAGTTCAACATAGAACCTGAACATTAGAGAAGCTTGTAATGCAAAGTTCGAAATGTGCAAATGGATTGCAAGAAATTGTGTTTACTAGAGATTATATAAAAACAGAAGATCTACATAGCTACTATTTGTAAATTACGTTTAGTTTTGTGTTTTATGTTTTAGCAAGTTCGGTCTTCACTTTCTTTTCCAGTAAGAGAAACATCCTTCGCAGTTATCTCCACATACATCACAAATGTTGATGTTACCGAGACGGGAGCTCGAGTAGAAGATGGTCTGCTGGTTCTCAGGCTCGTAATAATCATAGACCTTTACAGCAACTGGCCTAGCTTTAGCTACTAATCCTGTTCTGTCAGCATTGACCTCTACACACTTCTCCTCGCTTGTAAGCTGTAATAACAGGGAAACTAAATAATATATATTTAGATGTCTATAATTGGTCACAACTGTTGTTTTTTTGAGCAATTTAAAAGGTTGCAAGTGATTATGCGTGTTTTTCCGATGTTTGCAAGTGATTGTTAATTTGTGAGCGTTCTTCCTTAGAAAAGTTCGTAATTTATAAGTAGTATGTTAACATACCATAAACATACTTATGAACTTCCTTCAGTTCACTGGATACACCTTAAACAGTTACTATATATGGACATCTGAAGTTTACAACAAATAAACAACCACAGACTCGCTAGAAAGATAGTCTAACAACAGTAAAAGTCGAACAGGTGTTCTTACCTCATCAAAATAAAGAATAACCTTTCTGTCACCCTCTTCAATTCTCTTCACTCCGTCGTAGCGTTCCATCTCAAGTGCCTCAATGTCAGCCGTGAAACCACTCGGTATACCGATCTCTTTAACAGCCATGCCTGTTGTACCACCCAGCAACCACCTAGTAACCACACACATCCCTTGTCACCTCACCAGTCTTATATGGCACTGACTGTATGGAATTTAAACTAGTATAATATTCCTTTACAGAGATATCTGTATATGTACATTTCCTCACTATGAAAACTGCTGCAAAGATGTAAAGCTCCAACCAGAATATTACGTTAGTCATAACTAACCTGGTACAAACTCTCACTGTAATCCTATTGTCTGACTCCCTGATTATAGTGGCTACGGTGTCAAATGCGGGCTCTTGTTCGTATGCCTCCACATTGTAACTGACAGAAACTTGAGCTAAGGCTACTCCTGAGCCACTGGCTGATATGCTCACAGACTTGGTATCAGCATCCAACTAGAAACATGTCAGATCCATAATATGTGATACCTGATGAGCATTGAATACACTGGCTGAGGGTTGCCTCAAGAATGTAGGAAGGACTACTAACCACCCGACTTTGCAACAAAAGAGCATTGGAAGAGCTGAAGCTATAGGAATTGGTTTGTCCTGCTGCTGCAACATCCACAGTCATATTACTTGATCCAAATGCTACTTTGGCATATTTAGCGAGTGCTTGTAATGCCACAACTGTATCCTAGAAACAGTAGAAGAAGCATGATATTAGCTCATGTAGAGTAGTTCATAGATGTATTCACAAAAACCTAAACACGCACAGACGCATAGCTCTAGTGTGTAGATACAAGAGCTAGGCATATTTTGAAAAGGAGTGAAAAAATAGGATTAGTGACTCAAACCTGAGTTGATGAGAAGCCACCATTGCTGTTTCTCTGAGATGAAATCCATTTAAGGATAGGCATCGCTTCTGTGACACCAGATCTCTCTGTGACCAGCTGCAGTACATAACCAGCCAGCTCTATGTCAATAGCTCGACCCTGCTGGTGTGGAGCCCTCCATGCTTTGCTGTTGGTTGCAGGAGTAGGTTGGGGCTGGTGCCAGTATTGCATTCCACCTAATATACACTGAGTTTTTAAAACAATCATAGATCAATGCAGAGAGTAGTAGATGTAAAAAGAAGTAAAAAGTGCGATAAGACAACTCTATTTAGTCTGAACCTTTTTAAAGCTAAATATTTGCTATATTATTTTTTATATATATTATTGTATTATGTATTATATTTTGCTAGTTTTATTATTAATGAACTAGTACCCCGGTAGTCCGATGTGCTGCAAGAGATTGTCAGGTATGCTAGTGATGCTAATAAAACACAGAAAATAAGTGCACAGTAATTTGAGCAACGTGGAAGGTGAATGGTTAGTACAGTTGGCTGCGCGTGAATGCTGCAGGTTCAAATCCTGAATGAGGCAATCATTTTTCTCAACCCGCAACCATAGCGACGGACTGACAGATGAATATAGCTCTTACTATAGTAAAGATAATATACTTACCAAAATGGCTGACCAGACTATAATCAAACTAATAAATTATTTTCCATAAATTATATTACAATGATTAAATAATTAAATGTAAAATTGATATAAAGATTAGTTTTAATTTTCTTTTGTAGCTTAAGATCTTATCTTAGCCCTAGTTCTAGCCCTAGTATTACCCTTGGTTCTATATAAAAATTATTATCCTCATACCTTCATGTTTGGCCAGCATTTCAAGAGGAAGAAAAGCTCTGTCCACATTGGAGCTGCCAGCCTTGAAAAGAGCATAGGAAGTCAGTGCGAGACTGTAGGGGTCAGAGAGAGCGGAAACGTGGCTATCCAAATATATCTGCGCTTTCTTCTGAGCTCTTGCAAGATTTGCTGACGCGGCTGAAGAGGTTTGTGGAATGTCTGATATGGCAATTAAGACAAACGCTGTCAACGTTACATCGCTACTGGCTCCACCACCCTGTTATTAGAATCAAATATTAGGAATAATGGTTATGTATGTCAATGGTATCATGATGAGAGTAAACAATTCTATTTCCTTAATCCCAAACTTGTTTGTTTCTACATTTGTGCTACATTTCTATTTAGTGATACTAACATACTACATCTACCATCGTATGTTTCAGTTTATCAACTCTCTATTACTACAACTTACAATTCACTATCCCGACTCCTCCGCAATCCTATTAGATTATTTTTTATGACTACCAATACCAGTAAAAAGTTATACAAACACACCGTCATTCCCTTGTGGAGGATGCGACCAGGTTCTGGGAAACTCCCATCAGAATTTTGCCTCCTGATTATCCAGCCAACTGCTTTTGAAATTATCTCCTCGTCCACAAAAATAAAGCTTTTCGCTTGTTGGAATGACTTGACTACAAAAGCTGTTAGCCACATGCTTCCAGAACGGTCACTTTGCCCAAATGCGCTGAATGAACCATCCTCTCTCTGATAGGTCAGTTCTCTCTGATAACCTGCAGTTGAATTTCATTCATCAGTATCCTCACATATTTTCAGTCAGGGACCAAGAGTTATTTTTAGAACGGGCTTACAGAAAGTGAAAACGTGTGTGACACCTTATATATCTAATAGTGACAAAACAGTACAGCTATAAGTTGGCTCCTTGTTTTAAAAAGGCGCACAGAAAGTGAAAACCTAGGTGTGACACCTTATATATCTAATAGTGACGAAACAGCGCAGGTGGGTTATATCATATCTTGTAATATATAGATAAATATTATTTCTCTAACACCCTTTATCTTGTGTTAGGATGAAATGCCTCTGACCAATGACTGTCTGGTAATGATGTACGTAAACCAATATCTGTTATAGCGCAGAGACAATAGCCTAAGTTTCTAAACTCCTCTCACATAAACACCACAGACCTTTCTCCATGAATCCCAAACTCTTAGTCTTAGTTTCAGCTGTGAGTTGATTGGTCTGCATGAGATACTCAGTAACAAAAATTGTGGGAGCAAAGTTGAGCATATTTTGTTCTCCACAGCCATAAGGCATCCTGATAAGCTTATCGAGTCCAGTCAAAGCGGTTCCCATGACATCCCCTACATCATACAGCAACCAGCTGGAATAAATACCACTATTTTGTGTAGAGAGTGCAACTCCTATGAAATTACATTGAAGTTCTTTAATGTAATGAAAGCTTACCAATGAGAGAAAACTCTACCCGTACTGAATCGCTGACAACGTTAGAAGGTAAGTCTATAGCCAGAGTTTCTGTGAAGAGAGAGCTGTTGCTCAGATTAATGAGTACAGCTTGGTTGTATTCCTTCTGCACTCCCTCAGCCTGCAGTTAGTTCAGACACAGGAATGACAATCATATGACCTATATGACATATGAGAAGTTTATTGAGAGATATTACCCATAACAGACCTCAACTAGCAGAACTCTCTGAACAGCGTCAGCAGCTCCAGGGGTGGTGGCGGTGACCTTGACCTTCATTGAACCAATTGTTACGGGTACTATAGGGAAGGAGATGGTGGTGCCACGGTTAGCCACTGCCTACAATATACCAGAGCCAGAATGATCTCTCTAAGCCTGTATAAGTAGTTACAACAGCTACAATTACTGAAGAAAAAGGAAGTAGGACTCGTTAAAAGCAAAGTGTAGTAGAGTCTTACAGTCTAGAAGGTTTATCATGTTATGCCAGTCAAAGTAACAACAAAAAGCTGCTTAGAATTTATAAATTAGGTTCTAAATGCTCTTCTAAACATGACTTCTACATGTCAAACTTTAGCACAATCTTGGGTTTGCATATCTTGGGTTTGCATTGTGGCTGAGTGAAAACGCATGCTAGAAAGTGACAAACGTCAGCTAGACGTTATTCCGGATTCATTCAGTGCAAGCAGCTAAAGAGACTACAGTGAAACAATAATTGTGTCTGACCAAAACTGTGACAGCTTCCTGTCGCTTGACATTTCTTGTGGAACCGGAGACGTCAATTACGATAGACCTGTACTCATCAGACTCTGGAAGTGTGACTGTAACATTTGCATCCCTGTCCAGGTAGTTGAAAACTATGGCTTGAAGAACGAGCTGCTCACCTCTAACCACTGAATATGGTAGATTGAGAGAAACAAAGAAAGGTCTAAAGACTCTCATCTGAAACATAAATAGAAACCTTCCGCTTGTGCGTAGATAGCCCTAAAGAGAACAATGCTGCATAATGTTAAATGGGGAATATGTACATACCTTAGCAGTTTCTGGAGAGACCCCGAGACCAGCTATATCGGATACAGCAAAGGCGCTTGCTACCCACGAAGTGATAGTGTCAGGGACTGTAGTAGTTACCACCACCTGACCATTTCTAATAATAAATAAATGGTTGTTTAAAAAAATCTTCAAAAATATATGCGACAACTGTTTTCATATCAATCAGATTAATAAATTATTAAGACATTAATATGATGATATAAGGTGAAATATCCATTATAATGGCAGAAAAGAAAAAGTTGGAAAATAAGTACTAATACTGAGCTATTGTAGTATACTAGTGAGTACTAACACTGAGCTAATGTAGTATACTAGTAAGTACTAACAGCGAGCCAGGGTACTATACTAGCGAGTACTAATAGTGAGCTATTGAACTATACTAGTGAGTACTTACAGTGAGTTAGTGTAGTATAATAGTAAGTACTAACAGTGAGTCATTTTAGTATAATAGTAAGTGCTAACAGTGAGTTAGTGTAGTATACTAGTAAGTACTAACAGTGAGTTATTGTAGTATACTATTAAGTACTAAAATCAAGTTGCTGTAGACAACATCTCTCATCCATAACACCCAATACTTTCAATCTCACTCTAATATGCTCCGTACTTATCTTCCCATTTCATCCCTTTTTCTATTTCCTTTTTCTCTCCTTCAGGAAATTCCCACCTCTCCCTCCTTTTTTATTCCAATCTACAGTAATTGCATTTTTCTCTCCATTCTTCTGTGCATCCTCCCAGATCTTTTCTATGGTGCACCCTCTAGTTTTTATCTTTTTCATTTTTATTTATACCCCTCCTTGTCATTCTTTTTGCTCTCCTGTCCTTTTAATCTTTTGATTCCCAGTTTATTACTTACACAGATGTTACATTAGACCAAAGCCAGCTTTCAGGAAAAACTTTTCGGACAATTTCAGGATTTCCAGCACGGGGTGGAGCAGCCCCAGTGGGAGGAGCAGCATCGGTAGGAGGAGGATTGTTGGGTCTCATTGCGTCCATTGGAGCTATTGGAGGCCTAAGCCCATCAATCATCGCAGGTACTCTCCAATAGTCACGATAATCATAATCTGGTGCTAAAATCGAAAATATTAAAACCTCAAATTATAAACCGCTCAAGCAAATACTCAACAGATTACTCCCACTCTGCGCAGCAAAATACAAATGTATTTGCATAACTTGGCACCTTCTCAACAGCCAGAGATCTCTTTGTCTTACTCAACTGTGCTTATGCGTCTTGTTACTAACACTAAGTGTACTGCTCCTGTATCATGTTTATATCAATAAAAACCAGCATTACCAAACTCCTCAAATGTTTCGACTTCTGTAAGCCGAATTAGTAGCAATACAAACATATTATAGACCTTGGTCTAAACATCTTATAAACAGACATTACAATTGGACCTACTAGTGAAATCAGTTTCAGTGACTAAAAACACAGAGGTTGACTGATACAGGTAGCTACATCTATATATATTACTTTCAATGTTTTTATTTTATTCGGTGGAATTTTTTGTGTTGGTTCGACCATCAAAGAAAGGTTTAGATCTCAGAAGCTCCAGTTCTGGAGGCGGCAAGCTCACCCATTTGGCTAGGCGTTCAGCTGATGGTGGCAACCAATAATAGTGAAAATATTCATCACATCAGTTAAAATACTCACACTTAAAGCGCTTGGGGTTATTAAAGTTGAATTTAAAAACCTTTTTTTGTAGATTTCATCAGAAAGTATCAGTATTTTTCTATCATTTATTATTGTTTTTTGTTGTTTGAAATGATCTGAATGCCAGGATGTTTCAAAAATAAAATTGATGAAATCTGATCAGGTTTAAAACGCTCAAAAGAAAACTATGTGCAAAATGACATAACTAGTTGTTATCATCGATAGTTAAAATCAGCTATTGGGTTCAAGTTGAAGCGCTTACGCGTCTCTGTTCTGCCAGTCTCTTTGCAATTATAGACGTTATAATCATACTCTCGATTGATCTGAGCATTTTAATCGTGATCAAGTTTTGTAAAGTTGAATCTTGAAACATCCTGGCCATCAGATCACCTCAAACATCAAAAACAATTGCCAGATGATAAAAAATATCGATACTTTCTAATAAAATCTCTGTGTAAGTTCATCTTTACCTAGTTATGCGCAACGTAAAAATTATTAAGCCGGTTTCAAACATGGCTATATTTTAATAAAGATTTAACCTACTAGCTTACGAGATAAGTTACTCAAATGCATCGTATAATTATTTTATTATTCTTACAATGCTGGGCATTTGGCTAGTTTGTTATTAAAGAAAATTACTATTTTTCTTTGATGTCATGCACAGTGCGCAAAAATCTGGAGTGGTAGCTGGCAACATTTAGCTAGTTGGTGGCTGTTTAGCAAAGCCCAACTAGTTTTCACCACCAGTCAGTAGAATTGCTCTGGTAGATTATATGAAGGTATTTTAAGTTTTTTGTTTTGAAGCAAAATTTATAACGAGCTCTAACTAGTTATTCCAAAAATTACAAACCATGATCCGAATGTAACAAGAATGTTCCAATGAAAAAAACTTAATTAAATTCTGGCTATCGTCAAGATACCACCAGCTGAATGTATATTTAAGAAAATTACTAGCAAAAACAGTTAATTTCATTTGCAGAAGATGGAATTCCGTTCAGGTTACTGACCACTACTTGCCAAACTTATGCAGCCAACAAGCAGTCCTGGCACTTGACAACTGTGTTTACTATCCACAAGTTCCGTTAAACCAATTTTCTAAAAGATCTAGCCTAATACCAATCACTTTTGATGGCCATGACGATTTACGTGGCACCAAATTGTGTCTACCGAGGCCCTCGGCGATTACGTCACTTTGTGTTAGCTGTTTTCGAGATATGCAATTGCTTCAACGTCTTTGGATGGAGGCATTCTTTCACTCACCACGAAATGTGGGTTTCGTCTGTATATCCAGGGATTTCAATCCGCTGTAAGCCTCAATGACAGGAAACAGATTAGCTTCCTCAAGTTGTACCATTACTAGTGCTTTTGCATCAGCTCAAACCTTTGGGCTGTTTCAGAAAACTGGCCTTGACAACCACAATTCATAAACACTAAAAGAATAGTTTTTTTTGTTTTTTGTTTGATACCTGATGTGTCTTTCAACTAAGGAGGAATTATTTCAAATTTTATAGCAATCAAAGAATTGTTTATTATTTTCGGTGTATGTACCATTATTTTGCCCAGGTATATTCAAAATATCTGTAAATTGTGCACAAAGTACGGTTTTCGTGTCTCCTAAAAGTTGATGGAATCGATGCAAGCTCCATAATCTTTTCTTTCTTTCTAATCGTAGATTGTATGGAAACAACTGCCTTCTGGTTTCTGTCGGTATCCAGTAATAGTCAACAGTAGCAGCCATTGCTCTGAAAGTCTGACTCTGGTCCAGTGTGTTTAAACTATCATAGAGTATGGTGTACATGAACAGTACCCCTTTATTATACACAGAATTTTCACTGTAGCGCCCATGCTTTTCTTCTAGAGCTTTCCTTCAACTCTCACTCATCTTACTGCTCTACCACAACAGATACCCTTTTAGTTTTGTTTAGTTTTTTTTCATTTCTTATTATATTCCCTCCCTTTCTTTTTTTCTTTTACCTCTGTCCCTTAACATAATCTTTCCTTTCACCTCTGTCCCTTAACATAATCTTTCCTTTCACCTCTGCCCCTTAACATAATCTTTCCTTTCACCTCTGCCCCTTAACATAATCTTTCCTTTCACCTCTGCCCCTTAACATAATCTTTCCTTTCACCTCTGCCCCTTAACATAATCTTTTCTTTCACGCCTGTCCCTTAACATAATCTTTCCTTTTACCTCTGTCCCTTAACATAATCTTTCCTTTTACCTCTGTCCCTTAACATAATCTTTCCTTTCACCTCTGCCCCTTAACATAATCTTTCCTTTTACCTCTGCCCCTTAACATAATCTTTCCTTTTACCTCTGTCCCTTAACATAATCTTTCCTTTCACCTCTGTCCCTTAACATAATCTTTCCTTTCACCTCTGCCCCTTAACATAATCTTTCCTTTAACCTCTGTCCCTTAACATAATCTTATTATTCCTCCTCATTCCGCCACTCTATCTCATCCAATAAACTACCTCCTCTCCCAGGTTCCTCTAATACACTCCCTCTTTTCTCTCTCTCTCTCTCTCTCTCTCCATCTTTTCTTTTTTGTCCTTCTTTATTTTCTCCAAACTATCTTCCCTTCACTATAATATCTCTTACATACATATTTAGTCCAGTTTATACTTGCCTTCTCAATCTTATTTCCTTTAATCAGAAAGCTTATATAAATGATTAAGTTAAATTAATGCTGCTTATTTGAATTAATATAATTTTTCAACTCACACAGATGTCACATTAGACCAAAGCCAGCTCTCTGGAAACACCTTGCGAACAGATACACTTTCAGAATTTGTTGTTTTTGAAGGGGCAGTTCCAGTTGGAGGAGGACGTTGTTTCTCAATTAACCTAGGAGCCAGAGCACCCTTTGCAAATGCCTCGTTAGCGAATCCATTTAAGTGAACCAATGGGCGTATTCGCCATATATCTCCAAATCCACCAGTTGGTTCTGAAATTTTGAGAAGTTCACAACTCAACTCTAACAGGTGTATTTTGTATAATCATCCAATACAACGTCAGACTGTAACCACGTGTTTAGAAAAATTAAAAATGATTTGAGACAAATAAATGCGAAAAATTAGAATAAAAAAAAAATTTGAGAAGACAACTCTGCAGATTTATTTAGTACAGTTGTCTAATGCAACGCCAGACTGCAACCAAGTGTCTAAAAGCATGATATTGCTCTTGCTTTTTTTCCTGCACCCAATGATCAAGGTGTGTGAATCACCGGTTATACGTGTGAAAGTTGAGAATACTGTCAATACACAAAATTTGCGAGTTTTTCGGTAGTGCATGAGCAATGTAAAACCTGGTTTATAACTTGATTAGACAGTTTTGTTAACTCCTCCTCAAAAATACTTTCCTCATGAGCTACTGTGTTACCTATATTTTTTGTTTCATGTTACATCTCTAGAATATTTACGTCCAAACTAATGTACATGAAGCTTTTGCAGACCAGTGGTTTTGCAACCAGCTGTCAAATCACATTAAACCAAGCATTCGACTTATCCAATCACATTAGATCAAGCATTAGACTTATCCAATCAGATTAGACCAAGCGTTAGACATCCAATCACATTAGACCAAGCATTAGACTTATCTAAACGGATTAAACCAAGCATTATACCTATCCAATCATATTAGACCAAGCGTTAGACTTATCCAATCACATTAGACCAAGCATTAGACTTATACAAATGGATTAGACCAAGCATTATACCTATCTAATCACATTAGACCAAGCATTACATTTATCTATACCCAATGGACAATGCATTACATTCAATTTAACCATATAAGAAAGGGTGAATTGCAATATATGGCTAGATCAAATGTTACTAAATTAGTATAACAACATATGACCTTGACAGAAATACAACACAAAGTATGAGTGGTAGTTCAAGATCCTATAAGCAAAATCTCTCTTCACTACTCCTATTTGTCAAGATAGTATGTTCTAAAAGTAAGTGTATACAAAAAGGGTATGGCATGTTACAGACTTTTCTGCATGTCAAGCACAACTAACTACACAGCTATGTGCTATAGCAGAAAAATCAATCAAAAACCAAGAGTAGTTACTATTGGTTTTTGATTTTCTGCTCCTTTTACTTTCTCGCTCTTTTTCACTACTTTCTCATTTTCCTTCTTAACGTAATTGATTACACATTGCATTAAACCAAATGGCTTCCATAAAATTCTATGAAAACCTAAATACAAAAAACTAAATTAAATTTAAAAAAGAATGAATGAATAAAGCAGTAATATTAAATAAGAACTTTATTGTTACTTTATGGTAGACAGAAAACTGAAAGTGCTGAGCAATGCGGAGGTTCAGAGATGCAGGTAGCAACACAGATATGCAGTGTAACTGCCTTAGATATACATGTAAACTAGGTAATTCTTATATAGCTTAGCTTAATTCTTATATAGTTTAGCTTATATTTGAAAATATTTTTGTACTTTTTCAAAAATTTATTTTTATTTTCACAAGCTTCTTCACTTTCATTTACAAGATTACAGTGTTTTAACAAACTCTGAAAGTGATATGTTGAAAATGTAAATGTTGAGGTGATCGGAAGTTGAGGTTTGACTTCAGATAGTAACTAGCAGTAAGTCCGGCTATGCCCAAGATATTTTTTATATTCAATCAGATTTTTCAATTTTCAATAATTCAATCAATATTTTCAATCCATTTTCAACCAGATAGCCATCAGGTGGGTGTTTAAGAGGCTGCTTCTCAGGAACCAGACAGAGTTTAAAATAAAAATAGTTTTACTAACCTGGCAGAAAGCTCGGAACATATGCTTGTGAAATTTGGATGAAATTGGAACAAAAATGTGGAAACCCATCACGTTTACGCAGACTAACAGACAGTCAAGGACAAAATAGGATTTATTACAAAGGATGATGTTGAGATGTACTGTAGAGAGAGCATCACACACATTAATAGACATCAGAGTGAAGAAAGAAGACATAGTACATATGTTTTATTTGCAAAATAGAAACTTTATGCTCAGTGGAATCAGTCTATTGAATAGGTCTCACAGCTTACCTGCTTCATACACCTTTGCAGAAGTCAAAGCTAGAAGCCCCGAATTGTCCAGCAATTTCTTTGTATCCTCTCCACTTGTGACATATGGATACCAGAAAAAGCCCACAGGTTTGGATACAGTGTCATAAGATTGCAACTGCGACACAACCTACATTAAAAGTAGAGACTATGTACAAGTCCTTTAAAAATTGATTTAATGGATTCATTTTGTCAACAGCTCTAAAACAGCGCTGTAACATGACATGAAAAATGCTAAATCACATTTCACATGTGTCACAACATATATACTACATGAAAACTGTACGTGTAGTACATTCAAATCATAATATATTAAGTTAATCCACTTTGATATATTTTCTTCTTATTCAAACCGTCACATACTGGAGTAAATGTTATTATAAGAACATATAATACTGTAAAAACCCCTAACTGAACGCCATCTCTATTTGACTGTCACTATTAAAAAAGGTAGAAAAATCGAGCGCCATGGCGTTTAGTTAGAGGTTTTACGATATGTTTGATTCAAGCCTAGGAAGGAAAAGAAAATTTTTAGTCTAGCAGTATATATAGACAACCATGTTTCTGTTGAATATCTATGAACAAACATGAAGCTATGTTAGTGGTTTTAAGCATTCAAAACGTGACACTGGTAAAGCTATCCAGTGAAAATTGGCACTAAATGATGTTTGTAATATGCTGCTTGGTCGCAGCTTGACTGTAGCTTGATACAGCTACAGTATACTTACTACCTAACACTTTCCAATATACTGACACAGTAGACAGGCCTACCGTCAGTCTGTTGTGGGTGAAATACAATGGGCCTAACAGAGCAACATACTTTTATTTTCTTCAATTTGAATGAAAAACTCTTTCACTCTTTTGGTAAGGTCCCCATATCATTAGTTTGCTTGTTTCTAAGAGTACTATATCTGTAGTTTATCCGTTGCTAAGGGCGCCATGACCTGAGCTTGGCTGTTGCTAAGGTCACTATGACCGTTGTTTAGCTGTTGCTAAGATCATCATATCCTTTATTTAGCAGCTTCTAAGAACACAATGACTTTCGTTTAGCCATTGCTAAAACTGCTACATCATTAATTTAGCTTTGCTGGTCCTGATGAAGTCACGGAGATGTTAGCATTGCTGTCGCTAAAATCACCTTTACGTTTATCTTGGCTTTTGACAATAGAACTGTATTTAGTTTTATTGCTGCCAATGTAGTCTGTTACCTCTATTTTATTATATACTAAGTGTCCATACAGTGACAGCTTAGAGACGCACCCAGTATGGCACTGCAATGCCATCATGGAAGCAGCCTGTCATTGTCATTCTGTAATGATTCAGCGCCGCTGTTTGGAATCGAAATCACCGCACGATGTGCCATCTTTGTGCCATGAAAACGGCCTTAGCGACCAGCGGCGTTGCGCTTGCGTGGACAAATAGGTCTTGTTTGCCTGTTGGTACAAATGCAAACATACATCTTGACATAAGGCATCACACAACCATCACTCCACTATAGCGCCTGTGGAAACAGGAGCTGCTTGTCAGCCCGATGTAGAGTTTTAGCACTGGCACACTCGGGTGTCACTACACTATCACTGTATGGAGACTTCATAGTTACTATCATTAGTTGCTGAATCTACTTTATTAACTGATAGCCTATGAGGCACTGAGACATTGAGCCTCTTGTGAAGACAGCTCAATATTTGCAGATACCTAGTTGACAGATGAGCTAATATGTGAGTAGTGAAGCCCACAGTTATTAGTAAACCAAACCTGCTCAACCATGGGGTATGTGCATAATAAAACAAGTTGAACTTTACAACTCTGTTTGCTATATGAGGCATTATTTGCTAAAATCTTGTTGTTTTGTACAATTAAAATGACTTGGGCTTAAAAAAGGTTTGGCAGAAAGTGTTTAAAACATGTATTTTTGTAATCTGGTTTAGATTTCGCTTGATTGAAAATTTCATGATACATGATGATCCAACAACATAGAGTGTATGTAGAGCTTATGTAGAGCTTATGTAGAGGATTAAGAATTCGAGCAGCGGAAAAAGTTTGGTGCTGACAAACTCCTATCACTCCTAAATCTCTCTATTGGTTTCCTGCTCAAGTCAGTAGAAAAATAGGCTACAGCTTCTGCGAGTAAAGAAAAAGCTGGCTTTAGGCAAGCATAGATGCGTCTTGAAAAGTGTTTTGCTCATGAGAAAAGGAATGTACATGTACAAAGATATCTTTATCTATCTATTTATTTTAAATCTCTTTATCACCTCTCGAGTGTGCGTTTGTGCTTGAGCATGTGTGCGAGTGTGTGCGTGAGCATGTGTGCGAGTGTGTGTGTGAGCATGTGTGCGAGCGTGTCTGTGAGCATATGTGCGAGCGTGTGTGTGAGCATGTGTGCGAGGGTGTGTGCGAGCGTGTACATGAGCGCGTGTGTGCGAGCGTCTGTGCGAGTTTGTGTGTGAGCATTGGTGCATGAGCATGTGTGCGTGTGTGCGAGCATGTGTGTTCGAGCGTGTGTGCAAGCATTTGTGTGCGAGTGTGTGCATGAGCGCATGTGTGCGAGCATGTGAGCAAGCGTTTGTGTGAGCGTGTGTGTGAGCGTGTGTGTGAGCGTGTGTGCGAGTGTGTGTTCAAGCATGTGCGTGAGTCTGAGCGTTTGTGTGAGCATGTGTGCGAGCATGTTAGTGTATGTGCAAGCATGCATGCAAGCGTGTGTGTGAGCGAGTGTGAGGGCATGTGTGCAAGCATGTGTGCATGCGTGGGTGTGTGAGCATCTGCGCTCATGCTCATAGAACTGATAGGTTTCATACAATCTTACCTAACTGCATGGAAACCTGCCTACAACTAAAACATCTATGCATCAACACTCAGCTTCTGCAACTTCTGTTATTCTGTGGTGTGTCATTACAACACAACTGTAGTAGGATGCCAGAATGATGCGTGAAAAAATTAAATAATGACTGCAATTCAATGCTGCCAAATAACATTGGATTCCGTAAGTCGCTCACAGAAACACCTCACAGGTAGAAGTCAATAAGCATCTCCATACATAATTGGCAGCAATTAAACGTTGTCATGCAATCCTCTGACGCTAAAATTGTTTTCTATAAACACAAATCCTTTTACAAATGACATGCGATGTGAATAGACTGTGGCAAAGTCTTCATCGCAGCCTTTGTATCAGAGCACAAATCAATGTTGAACAACTAGATGAGGTAAATAGCTATGCCCAAACCAACTGCGGAATAAACTGCTACGGAATAATTTTGTGAATACTTATTACATGTGGTCTTTTAGGTGCACGGGACCGTCAGTGTACTAGTGTAAAGCAATAATAGAAAGCCTCAAATTCTGCGGCGCATAGACAAACTAAAGTACACATGCCTTTGGTGTGAATTGCTTCTTATTGAATACTACTTGATGAGAATTTGATAGAAAGCTTTGCTGATATGGCAAAATATGCACGTTTCATGAAGTAGAAAGTGGTGATAGTATGGGAGTTGTCTGAGCTTGTACTAATCAAATTAGACACTGCACCAATCATTAAGGATACGTACGTCAGCTTGCGTGATGTCATTTCCTCCAGCCAGAAGCAGGACACTTTGGTCTACGGCCAGCAAACCAACCATAGAGCCAGAGACTGCAGTGACCTGTACATCAACACTCTCACCTGGCTGAGCACTTTCCTTGCTGTATGAGACTGCAACCTGAAAGATACAGACTTATATACAATAATATACAATATATATGACAATATCATTGATACTTACACCTGGATATATATGACAATATCATTAATACTTACAACTGAATATATATGACAATATCATTGATACTTACACCTGGATATATATGACAATATAATTCATACTTACACCTGGATATATATGACAATATAATTAAAACTTACATCTGGATATATATGACAATATCATTGATACTTACACCTGGATATATATGACAAAATCATTGATACTTACACCTGGATATACATGACAATGTAATAATATTTACACCTGGATATATATGACAATATAATTAATACTTACACCTGGACACACTTATCACTATATAATTAACACATAAAATTAATAATTAATACTTCAAATAAAATATAAGAAGCATCCGCTAGCCTAGCTAAAGCTCTACTCAATAGATTTAGAATCACTTACCTTATTTCTGTCAAAAGCACCTTCTACATTGAAGTTCAAGCTGTCCACTAACAGTTCTCCATCGACAACAGCATAGGCAAGAATTCTAGCAGAAGGAGCCATCTCAGCTTGCATCCCTACACTGAACAAGCACACAGAAACCTTTGTTAAACATGACCATAACAGGCTAATTGTGATGCTCATTGATATTGAAAGGTGAGAGAAAGAAAATCAGACTAAGAATACAAAGTAAACCTGAAATTATAGCGTAACAAAAATTTGTATGAGAAAAGACTCTATAAAAATCATATAAAGGCACCGCATAAACATCAATCGTCTCATCGTATAAACATCAATCGTCTCATCGCATACACATCAATTGTCTCACCGTATAAACATCGAACCTCATGAAATAGATCTAAATAACCAAACCAAAACCTGTACCTGAATGAAGACTTGGTATCAACAATGATACTTCCTGATGTTATCATGGAACCACGCGCCCATATTTGGTAGTCAATTATTTGATTAGATTTTGTGGTGGACAGTGTAAAGGTTGCCGCAGAATTAGCCTACATTACAAACAAAACAGATACAAATTATGGTGAAACTCCTTGTTTGTAGCAACTATGAGTTATCAGCAAGTCTCATGTAGCGTAGTTCCTTATGATTTCACGTCTGTATATATTTGTTCCATATTTTGATACTTCATACAGTTGTTATACATTTTAACTGTAGGAACTTTGGGTTTAGTTTAACTGTTGCTATGGCCACCATTTCTTTAGTTTGGCCTTTGCGAAGACTAATATACCGGTATCTGTACTTTAGCTGTTGCTAAGTCCACTACATGTTTAGTTTAGCAGTTGCTATGACTACCATATCTTTAGTTTAACTGTTGCTAACTGTTGTATCTGTAATGTAGCTGTTGTCAAGGACACAATGTCAATACTACAAGCTGAATACTGAAATACTGAAAGCACAATGCAGTTAACTAAGAATCTCTTACAAGAGTTACGCCGGCCTCTTCAGTAAAGTTATCAAGGATTACCTTAGGTTTGAGGGTATCTAAAGACAGCTGCAGGAAATTGCTGTTCTGAGATTTGGTCTGTTTGATAGTCTTGGATGCTGTCACACCGACCTTGTTGTCGTACTTCGCCTGTAAAACCGGTAAAAACCAGATTTGTTTTGAGGAAAAAGCAGAGCAAAGCAAAAGGTCGGTCGTGTATTAGATATATATAGCTTTAAGTATAAATAAGAATGCAAAACGTTATGAAATTGCTGCTTTGCAAGTTTCTAGTGGCAGACTTCATGCCTAGACCTCACCCATCAGGTAACAGTAACAATAGTAGCCTATATATACATTTTATACACATGTATATGTACATGTATATAAAATTACTATTTATCCTATTTTAAGACAAAGAAACAGATAAATGATATATGGTATGGCAACACTGGCTATACACTGAAGGACAGTTTCCTTATGATGAGGAGAGTATATTGTATAAAATAAAGATGAAGTACTGACATACATATACACTGAAGGACAGTTTCCTTATGATGAGGAGAGTACATTGTATAAAATAAAGAGGAAGTACTGACATACATATACACTGAAGGACAGTTTCCTTATGATGAGGAGAGTACATTGTATAAAATAAAGAGGAAGTACTGACATACATATACACTGAAGGACAGTTTCCTTATGATGAGGAGAGTACATTGTATAAAATAAAGAGGAAGTACTGACATACATATACACTGAAGGACAGTTTCCTTATGATGAGGAGAGTACATTGTATAAAATAAAGAGGAAGTACTGACATACATACACACTGAAGGACAGTTCCCTTATGATGAGGAGAGTATATTGTGTAAAATAAAGAGGAAGTACTGACATACATATATGGTGGTGCTATCTGTGCCAGCTGGAACATCTACTAAGAGCTCAGCAAGACCATTGCTTGAAAAGTTGACAGTCACATCTTTAGAATTAGTTATGTAGCGAGGATAATGCCAGAAACCTCCAATCGAGCTATCTTCTTCACATAAAAACAAACAATAAAACGTAAAGTCGCAATAAGTGTGCCCTCAAAGACTACTAGTCTAAAGTTAAAAAGTTTATACAGAGCAGTGGGAGCAACGCCCATAAACTAGCGTCTTGAAGAATCTGAATTTAACTAATTCTCTAAAGATAAAACAGTTTTTGATGTGAATGACCAGAAGAGAGAATACGAATGTTAATAAGAAAAATAGGATACTTCTGTGCCAAAACACAACATGAAACCAACATAACAGACAAAAAGAACTGAGTGATAATGGAAAGCGCAGCATAACAGAGAATGAGAATGAAGTAAATGCTACCCAGTCAACACCATTCAGACTTACTAGCAACACTTTTAAAGGCAAGGTTCACATTGGCCTGCTTAGGCTGGAGCACGATTCCTCCATCCACTTGTGTTAACGACAGCTGTCAAACACAAATATGCCATTGGTTAAGACACCAGAAAGTGTACACAGCCTATGGCATACATGACATCAGGTGAGCAAGAGTATACGGCCCATGAGGCATTAATACAGTATAAGATAACTTGATTTGCAGATACGAACAATATAGAGAGACAGTGGGTGTACACACTATGAGATAACATTGACTTGTATATATATACAAGATACGAGATATGAGAGCTGAGTGTATACACTAGGAGATAACAGTGACTTGTACATATATACAATAAAACAGGCGGTGTATACACCGTAACGACAGCGAGTGTATACACTATTGTATTATATTGTATTACAAGACAATTGTATTATCTCAAGTAGGAATAGCCTCTACATTTTCTCTTCATTCAGTCGGACAAAGTACCAGAAAAGACAGTCCAATACCTCATTTTTACATTTGCACCAGTACCGAAAGGTACCAGTATCGTCGAATTCAATGTTTTGATGAATAGCTTCTGCAACAATTAAAATGTACTACGAACTCAAAGCTAAAAGTAAACGTACATAGGCTCTGTAGGTGAGTCCAGGTTTGAATGTACTGGGTGATGATGCTAGAAACTCCAGTTTCTCAGCATAGTTGTAGATTGTTAACTCTGAAGTGTCCTTCCGTTGTATTCCTTTAAAGAGATAAAATGCAATAATGGAGACAGAACTTCGTTGCTCAAAAACATTAGTTTACATATTTAATAGCACAATTATGGAAAATGTGTCAATGTATGTATGCTCGTGACACATAATCGCACGTACTGTAAATAAGAAAATACAACTGGCAATGGACACTTTGCTGTACCTGTAAGTTTCTCTGTTACATTAGCAGTGATTTTCAATTTGTCACCAGTTCTAAACAGTGACATCTGATCAAGTAGCTGCTTCGTGAATAACGCTTCAACCTTTCCATCTACTAACTACAAATATAGCATAGTGTTGTATGAACAGACAGGTGTAATAGAACAAGCATTCCAGTATAGCAAACAGAAGGCACAATCAGATGTTCCATCGGGGAGAGTCAAGACAAAACTTGCATGAACTAGAAATGTACAGCTTCTTCTGACTTACTGAAAGATCTTTAAGCTCGATCGATTGTCCGCCATGATTATTTTTCATAGTGACTATGGCTGTTCCATCGACTCCTTTCCCAAATGTATACCTGTTACAAAGGGTCAAATCATGACATGTGAGAAAGTATCTAGCTCTGATATATGAGAAAAAGTGTCAAACCATAATATGCTGGAAAGTGTCAAACCATGAGATGGGACAAGTGTCAAACTATGACATGAGAGAGTCTCAAACTCTGACATGTGAGAAAGTGTCAAACCCTGACATGTGAGAAAGTGTCAAACCCTAACATGTGAGAAAGTGTCAAACCCAGGTTCACTGAATGGCAGTCACACAACCTTTTACTGCGTATTTTTGTAATAGAAACAAAGCTTACTTTGCTTCTACGGTGACTTTCAGCTGTGAATCCTTCACCAACATAAAGCTTGGGGCGTCAATATTCACCTCAAACTTTGGCAGGACGTATTTAGCAACAGTTACCTTCTTTTCCACAGCTTCTCCCTTAAGCAAATTGAAAATTATTCACTGGTTATATACTTTGATCACTGATAATGTAAGCGATATAGGCAATCACGAGTCCAAACCCTTACAAGTTTTTCAACATACAACCTGAACCATGAAAAAATATTTACTTTGAATGTGAAGTCATTTCCATCAAACACAGCTGAAATTATTAAAAAAATTATCCTTCTGCAACTAAAAGAATTACCAAAATATCAACATAATATAACTTGAGTTAATTTAAATTTAATTATCTGATGGGAATTAGAAAAAGGCAAGCAGCATGTTTCTACCACTCTATCATCAAGGCATTGCAGAGCTTAAATTTTCATTCACATGTCTTTAACGTAAACTAACAATAAAACATTGTACTTCATTAATGTAATTTTTATATAATTTTGGTTTTTAAATATATTTTTATTATAATTTTTATACAGCACATTTATCATAATGCCATCCGTGATTTCTCAAATTAGTTATTGTCGTTTAATTTGAGCTCAAGAAACAATTAAACAAAACACAGTATATCCTTATAAGAATATTTGTTATATAGGATGGTTTTGACATACGGAATAAATGCCACACCGGAATACTTTCATATGTAAAAGTTTGACTTTATGGAAAATATAAACAAATAAAGCATTCTATACAAGAGCAAACCTAATACCTTATTTGTAACAGCTCTGATTGTCCAGTCTCCCAAAACAGGTTGGTCAGACAACTCCAAGTTAAGAGTGAGTGTACCACTTTCCAGCTTAACAGAATTCCACTGTTTGATCTTATTACCCTCAGGATCCTGGTATAAATAATAATTAGCAGGATAAACAAGCGAATATTTAAAAAATTTCGAGACAAATATAAGTTGACAAATAAGCAAGAAGTAATACATAGAACAAATGTACACTAAAACTAGATGATTTTTACTGTTCATGAAACAATGTTAAGTAATACTAACTGATTTTGTATCACTGTTGAGCAGTAAATTTTGGTTCACACTCTATCACATTATATCGGCATTAATGCCACAATACATCAGTGATAACAGTGTTCACACTATCACAAACCCATCTACCTTTATCCAATTTGGATAATATATTGTAATAACGGTCAGTGTACTTGAGATGAATAAAATTGAATCAATTTAAGAGCTAAAATATCTCAATTAAATGAAAAATAACTCTTCGTTGAAAATAACTCTTTATTTACTAAATAATTTCGTGCCTGTTGGTACTCTTTGGATACAATTGGCTACATTGGAGAAGTCTCCAATATAATGCTCTCAATATACAATATGGCCGCTGAATTGATGAAATACTAGTCTCGCAGCAACTATCATGAAGAGAAATATAAATCAAATAATCTACGATGGCCAATCACCATCGCTGAAGTAGTGCACAGACTGCTGTGGATAAGTTTGACAGCTTGACAGCTGTCAAACAATATCCGAGGTGAGCCGACAATGTCATCAGTTTATGGTGCATATAGTTGACGAATAATTGACTAAGAGGACAACCCGTTCACACGGCGGTAAAGTGTGGACCAGCCTTTAACTTTTAACTTACCTTTATCGCTATATCACACGAGCCTCTGTACGGCATCATCTTGGAATCGATGACCACCACTCGGAAATTGACTGGAAGTAAAAATAGCTTGAGTGAGTTAAGCTAGCAATAATGAGACATAATCTACTCCATACATTGAAAGGGCATCAAATTCTGATAGAAACTATGGCACCTTTGCTCAAAAGTTTATAAACGAATTCTAAAAGCTATTTGTAATGAGTTATCACAAAATAGGCTTAGTTCCACATGTATGACATAAACTGCCTCAACCGTAAAGCAGTCTAAACATTTGGTTACTTCAATAGCTCTACACTATGCATGCAGGGCTGATCATGAAATAACTCACAGAGGTAGCAGCAGGTACCTGTGGTGGCAGCAGGTACCTATGGTGGCAGTTTTGTACATCCACTACCAAACTAAACTCAATGAATGTATATTGGTTTGCCTTGTCCGATACATATTAAGTTTATACAGTGTGCAATAATAGAGAAATTAAAGATTTTAAAAGCTTGAATGGCAAACTAGTTAATATTGTCCTGTCAGACTTTAGTAGCAGCCTTTCACCTTATCATGTTGAAAGGAGTGTATCAACTAGATAATACCTGTTTATAAGTGCATCGTACTTCCGAACTGAGTAAACTAAAACGACAGTCCCAATGTAGCTACTGCAGACGACCTTAGGCTCAAGCTAACCAGATCAAGTTGTTCATCATAAATGCGTGCGCGTGTAATACCTCAAATATTGAGTGTGATGCCTGCTTAGCTCACTGGAGGCTGTACAGGTTTTTAAGAGCATTTTGGCACAAACGTCGGCTCTGCGATCTTCACTAGGGTATGTTTTAGTCCAGTGACAAGAGAACCTTGACTACTGGAGACATGCCCAGTTACAGAGAGCAATTTAAAGTTGGATATCAATTCTGTTACTACCAGTGGACTTTTTTTAAATTGAGCCCCAACTTGTTGTTTGTAGGTCAGGGGTTCTAGACCACCAGGCTACGGCTGCTCTCTATTATACATGTATATATATATATATATATATATATGGCTGTCAGGCGGAAATTGACAGTGACTTGCATCTTAGCGATGTATGTTTGGGTCAAGAGGTATGGTAGAGAAGAGGTGACCCAGTTCTCAGTATCTACCACATCCGGAACTGTCAGATTAACCTGAAAGGATGCCAGTGCAACACATCCAGTCTGACAGAGCCAGATAGCCATTTCACTTGCCCAGTGTGTGAAGGACAGAGGTGGATCTTTAACGTGCCCACATTGTCAGTGTGGTACATGGGGCCTCCAAGTTATGGTCTAGATCCAAAAGACCCAACAATTTAGGGTTGAAAGCTTGCTGAGAGCTTTTTGTCAGATCGGCATTAAGCAGGACTCAGACCACCAGTCAAAGGCGCTACCACTAGGCAACCCTGACACCTCTTGTATACATGTATATGCATTATCCATTATTATATATATTATTATACATGTTTATACATTACCTAGTTGAATGGCCAACATTGCACAGGTAATAATAAACGTTTTTGCACAGAAAATTTAACATTAGTTGCTAAATTTGCTTGTCATTGGCTAAGCTTTTTACCCAATGAATTTGAGTAACTTAAGCTAGTAACTTGAGCTAGTTTAAATCTTTACTATAAAAGAACCTGTCTGAAGCCAGATTGCTTATAATTGTTATGCATCAAGCTTAAATTCAAGCATCCTAGTAATAAGCAATAGCATTTTTGCAAGTCCAGTGTAATCAGTATGATCTGTACAATTATTCAACAGCATAGCCAGGCAGACCCGTAGGGTAATGGATAGCAAGACTGTCTGCAGACTGACCTTCAAAGGTTTGAAGGTCAAATCCAGTGTGCAACGGATCTATCATTCCTATAACTTTATTGATATAACTGGACACAAAAACACCGAGATCTATATATGGAAAGAGCTTCCACGAATAGTCAAGTTTAGATATCTATCTGGTGAAATTTAATGAAGACTACATTTAGGAATTATAAATGGAAAATTATTTGTAATTCCTAAAATTAATTTTGAAATATATAATTTCAAAACCCTTTGTTTATAGTTAAGTTTAAAACTGGCTTTTAACTTTTTCGTCTGATTGAATTTTGTTTTGTGATCTAGTAAGACAATTACTAAGAAATACACCGTTAAAAACCATTGATGATGGCTCCATATGCTTGGCGAATACATAGCGTGGCTAATACATAGCGTGGCTAATACATAGCGTGGCTAATATATAGCGTGGCTAATATATAGCGTGGCTAATATATAGCGTGGCTAATATATAGCGTGGCCAATATATATATAGCGTGGCCAATATATAGCGTGGCCATTATATAGCGTGGCCAATATATAGCGTGGCCAATATATAGCGTGGCCAATATATAGCGTGGCCAATTGAGGGGATGAGTCCAGTTGGCAGGCAGTGAGCAGTGTGTCTCACATGAATAAAAAATCACTGCAATTTAAAGAAAAATTAAAAAAGACAACTCAAGGACGTACAACCTACTCCTCGATATGAATTTTATTAAAAGATACCTTTACTTGTCGATAACTAAAACCTCTTCTCACAACTCTCAGACATAGTCATTTAATGTGCTATTGATTAGCTAGTAAGCAAACTAACGTGTAAAAATATAAAATATTTGCTATTTCACAGAAAATGTCAATTATTAAATTAAAGATAAACAATGTAAAAATATAAAGTGAAAACCTAAATTTTCTTATAAAAACCAAATTACCAACGTGGTATGGTAATTGGTGCTTTACCTTGGAGAGGTTCGCTGATAAATTGAGTGAGAGAGATATTCGCCATAACTTACACTTACTCACACCAGATGTACAATTCAATTCATTTAACACTTTTTGTTATTTTTACATATAGTGCTTTAATTTTTACCATCTTTTTACTTCATCTTACAGAACTAACGGTTTGAAAGAATTGCTCAAATTTTGTGCCGCATGAAGAGGTGATCGAAAACAAGATAGAAACGCGTAACACTAACTTAAACGTAATAGCCGATATCAACAACAGCCACGAGTGACATCATTTCAGTGGCACACACTTCTTCTGAGCATTTCAGTCGTGATCAAGTTTTGTCGATTCTAATCTTGACACATCCTGCAGTCAGATCGCGTCAATAATCGCTAATCATAAAAAAATACCGACATTTTATTATAATAATTGCATAAATTCATCTTTTATATATATATAAATCTCAAAGTTGGTTTGTTGGTTTGTCAAACTATAGCTATTAAAATTTAAGAATGAAATATCCTTTTTATGCTGGATTAGATCTCGTAACCTCCCATTCTTCAGACAACATGCTAAACCTTTGAGCTAAGCGAAACACATGGAGATCATAGGGCGATATGAGTGGTTATCTAAGTTAAAATACGTATATCATTAAGTTACAGTGCAACGTCACAACAGCTTGCTCTCACGGCTCTAATTAGTCACTATCTTGCTCAAATTAGCCCTGGGAAATGTGCCGGGCTAATGGCAAGTAGCATGCAAGCAACTACATTATCTGGCATTGTTATATAGGTTGTTTTTTTAATACCAACATTCCGCTAGTCTTTAAACATAAGTGAAATTGTCTGCTTTAATTCCGCTGAAGCTAATCTCTGATGATAGCTGGTTAGTTAGCTAACATCTGTAAGAATAAGCAATTAAGTCATGCAGTGGCATGTCTTATCTTTGCTTTTAAATCAACCACAAGTTATGTGTTGTCAAGCAGTATATTTACTGATCTCCTAGTGGTCCGGTTGGTTATTCGATAAAGCAAACTTGCCAAACGTAAGATTGAATTCACCAAGGTGACAGCGATAAGGAGTCTGACAAGTAACAGATTAATGATTGAATCAACATTTCTTGAGTCTTATGAACCCAAATCTTGACCTGTTTACCCAGCAGCTGGGCTATAAGCAGACCCCACGGTGATAGTTATCGATAAGACAGTTTGCAAAGCATCAGTTGTGGTAAAAGAAATGGAGGGTTCTGTAATTACAGCCTATGATTGCTGGTCAATGGCTAACAGTACAGCTATGAAAACCAACCAATTCCCTTCCTAAGGTCACCCAGTGGCGTAGTGAGCAAGTAGAGAGTGCAGAGTCAAAATTAGTGTAAAAGATAAAATAAGAAATACATAGCCCAGGTATATGAAATATGTAGCCTATAAGCAGACCCTACATAGAGTATGAATATAGTCCCAGAGGTGGTAAATATTACCTAGCTCTATGGTGACTGATTTGAAATATAGCTACAAAATGTTGTTATGCCATCAATTTCCTTTCGCCTTGCTGATCACCTGAAATTATCCCTCTGTTGGTGGTAAAACAGGTGCTTCAAAATTCTTAATTTAGACTTTGCAATCACCATTTTTTGACTGCAAGCACTAACAATCCTTCACTTGAGATGAATTTGCCAAAGGAATACAGTCAAATCATGTTTTTGATCACCTTTACATGCGGCACAAAATTTGAGCTAATCTTTCAAAACGTTAGTTTTGTAAGATAAAGTGAAAGAGCTGGTAAAAATTAAAACACTATATGTAAAAATAATTTTCAAAAAAACGTCACATGGATTGAAATTACTTCTGCATCTGGTGTGATTAAAAGTTATAGCAAACATCAATTTATACTCACTCAATTTATTAACAAACTTATCCAAGTTAAAGTACCAATTACCATATCATTTTATTAATTTGGTTTTTGTAAGACAATTTAGGTTTTCACTTCATATTTTTAAAATTATGATATATGAAATTTTATTTTAACGCTGTATGTAATCACTTGAAGCTTTTATTATTATCGCTTGAGCTCGGGAACAAACTCGAAAAAATAGTGCGCAACATATTTTTACAAAGTTTTAACATATGAAGCAAGTATCAGAAAGTATCGACTTCACAAGTAAAATCTAGACTGTACAGGAAGTGACTAACCAGTTTGAGAGGGTTTGTACTGCGCTTTGTCCGTCTGGATAAAAATGGAGACACTCTTAGATACAACAGTCACTTGTCCATATGACACGATTTCAGGAGCAGAAGGGTTAACCAACTGAAAAGCAACCCTAATCTGTGCTGCGCCTGGTCTTAGGTCACTAGGGACAGATAGGGGAGCATCAAACACTTTTCCTGAAAAAAATGTTATATGGTTGTATAACATATGTATGTTAATGGTTGTATATAACATATGCTAACAGTTGTATAATATATGTATGTAAAAAGTTGTGTATAACATATGTTAGCAGTTGTATAACATATGTATGTAAAAGGTTGTATATAACATATGTTAACAGTTGTATAATATATGTATGTTAACGGTTGTATATAACATATGTTAACGGTTATATAACATATGTATGTAAAAGGCTGTATATAACATATGTTAACGGTTGTATATATGTATGCAGAGAAGTTCTGAATGAATTCATTCAGAACTTTGACTTTCCGTAAACTTCTACACAACTAGCACCTGCTATGATTAAACTCAGTAAAAAACTTTATAAAAAAGCTCTTTCGCCTTCATGGAAACTAACCTGGGGTGAAAGAGTGGTTAGACGAAAACTTCTTCTGATTATTCTGGGAGATCTCCGTGACAACGCTGGAATACTGAGAGGAACCGCGAGTATTGTACTGAATATTAGCAGTCAGACCGGGGCGTATTATTTTAGGAACGAGCACTACATAATCTTCTTGGTTTGATCCATGTGCACAGGAAGCCAGCAGCGCAATGATGAATATCTGTAGGAAACCTGAAACATGATAAAGTGACAAAGCGTTACAAACATGAAAATTAATACATTGATGAAGAGTTTGCTGAAAAGACATCTGAGAATATTTACCCATGTTTCAGCTGTTATGCCTGCACATGAAGTTGCCATCAAAATATCAGCTTTCTTTTATATATCTACAAAGGTTTCTGACAGGCATTGTGATTAGTCAAAGGCTTAAAAGCAGCAAATATAACAGCCAATCCAGATATTGCATGAACTGATAAGCTTGCTTATTAGTCAAAGGGCTTCTCTAGACCTTGTGTTGCTGTCTACTAGAAATATTTTGAATACCGAATAAAAATGATTGCACCAAGTTTTGTGTTTGTAAAAAGCTGAGATAATCTGCCTTTTGCAAGTTTACCGGAGGTGATAGTATAAACGCAATTCATTTATGTATTAAACATTTGTCTATATATCTTTAAAGTATTTAATTGTTAACAAAATAATTTATTAAAAACAGTTTGTCTACATTGTTAGGCCATAGCTGGCTCTCGATCAGTAGAGTAGGGAGCCTTACACAATAAATAAATCTATTTTTTCATTAGTACAATAATTATTTCATTAGTACAATAATTATTTCATTAGTACAATAATTATTTTATTAGTACAACCACTTAATTCGAATTCTAGTTCAATTACCAAATCAAACATTTATTTTTTTGTATCTCATATAGATATACGGTGTTTAACCTATTATGCTCCATCCATTGCTTAGTTGCTTTGCATACATACCATACCCTATCCACAACTCATATCATATGCTCATTTATGTTACAGTTTCTTCTCTTCTAGTATTAGTGAGGTTGACAGAATTCTGTACTCTCATGCTAACCAAAATAAACATTATACACAAACAAATGAAATGAGCTATTTCATGCATTAAGAGCTGTTGTACAAGTACTTGATATACCACGTACATTGTTTAGTTCCCGACAGTTTCCATAGTCAGATATTTTAGATGATCAACTTGAGAGATGTATTTTACAGTACATAAAATGACATAGCGATGAATGGCAACAGGAAAACTCATTAAGAGGTCTATTTTAAGGGAGTGACCAAAAGTTAAAAAAATCTGATTTGATACTAGTCAAGAAAACGAAAACTAAATATTCGAATATCTCTATTTTCATCATACACGACTAATTTGACATTGAAATATTCCTTAGAGAGCTCAATAAATTTATAGTCCTTATCATATCTCAGTCTACAGGACAGTAAAATGCTTGAAGACTTAAGCTGCCTCATAGTAGTCAACAAATCGTCAAATGAGCTTTCGATATAAATAATATCTGAACCTATCACTACATCCCATTCACTATTAAAATAAGTGTTCTTTCGATCTGACCAGTTCAATACTGCCACTTCAATGGAATTATCTTTCCCCAAGAACGTCGAATCGCAAGTTTGGTCTACAGAACAATATGCAAACGAACTATGGCTCGCTTCCTTATTCGATCTAACGGCGGTGTTTCTCATTACATTTTCTTTCAGGATTCCGATACTCTCCTCCCGATCAGTCAGCAGCACACTAGCACCTGCCAACAGGAAGGAATAATACGTGACATGATAGTAAAAGATACAGCCAATACGAGGGGTGGTAGTTAAATAGTAAACATGATTCACAAACAAGACTATAGTCCATTATAGTCTTATTTTTAATAAAGAGTTTATATTGAAAATATTAATTTACAGCTGGTTTCTTAGACTCACATTCTTACCCACTTCGTTAAAATAAATGCATTGGGAATAATGAAAATATCAAGGGCAAAGTTATAGTCAAACAACAAAAGAAAGTTTAAACTCAAATTGGGGTATTGCTCGCTGCCCATAATGCAATGAAGGTTTTTCTATTTGATTAAAAGAACAAGAGGTGAGTTTTTCTAATAAAGATTTAGCAAAGTTGTACGAGCTCACCCACACACTATACATATATCTTAAATAAAAAAAATGAAAAAGTAAACTATTAAGCGATAGGGCCATACGATGCCGTAAAATAGTTTATGACATCACAATCAAAATATATTATTTCGTAACACCTTAATTTTACATAAAACAGCACGATATTGAAAAAAATGTTTTTCGTGATTGAAAGTTGCTTCAACCTGTTTTTTTATGGCTGTAACATAATAAGTTGGTAATGATACGTCTAAGCTTGGGGTGTATCTACAAAAGTATTTAAAAACATGTACTAAAGTATCTGGTATAAAATAGCTTTAGAACACATAAATAAAACCATAGAGTTCATATAGACAAAAGCTTAAATTAGATGATTATAATATATTAAACGAATGAGAATAACAAAGTTGGCCATCTTTCTCAGCATCTTTCTCAGAATAGTTCATAATCTTTGACCAAACGGTTCAGTGTCTTTAATGCTAGGTGAATGAGTTAAGTTCTTTTAACTCTAAATAACTGTAGTTCGATTTTATAAATTATTTCCAGAAAACATGAGAATTTGTTATGCAACGTTCGAGCTGAAAGATTTCAAACTGATAAATTCCACAGCTTTGATGTAAATGTTATAGTGAGGTCAAAAAACATTTTTATATGGTTCCAGTAGAAAGGATAAAAAAGGTGGAGAACAGGCTGAGCTGACAGTTATCGAGACACACAGTTTAAACTTGGATTTTCAATACCTTAGATCGCGAACAAGTTACAGTTTCAAACAGAAATTCAGGATTTCTCTGCTTTAATGCTGAATGAAATTTGGAACTCGAACAACCCTAAAATCTCTTGTGTATAACTATCGGCTAGCTTTAAGGTAATGTTGATATTGTAATTAGTAGCATTAAAAAGGGGTTTTGATGCGTTTTGTTTGTGTTATATTCAAATAAACACACGAACTATTTTTACACCTTTTTAATCGAGTACTGGTTGCAACAGATGTGGCAATGCATTTATGACCCTATCCTGCTTTATTAATATAGCACATAAATTCAGCGTACTCATATACCTATTCTACTGAAAAACAGAAACAAAATGCTTAGAAAAGCTCTTGTTTAGTTTTAGAATAGAATAAAATTATTTACATTATCTGCAGTGGGACAAACACATTTGAACCAGCCACTTTTCAAACAGCTTTCTGGATTCTGTAATTTGTAATCGATCATGGTTGAAAAGCTAGGTCAAATTATGTCAAATTATATATTGAAATCTCCCACAAGACGTTAATGCCTAACGCTAATACCCAATGCAACAGCAGTTATCTGGCAATTAAGCTGATGATCAAAGTTATCTCACAGCACAGATTACATAGGAAGAATAAAAAGTAAAAAACCAACGTGAAAGTTTTTCTTAAATCCATCCATTTGTAATAGTGTGACGGTGTTTTTGTTTCTGCTACAAAGCAGTATATAAATAAATTATGACATCCATGACTGCGTATTACCTTGCAAATATGCACACAGTCCTGCTAAACCAGTGCCAGCTCCAAGTTCCAAAACATTCTTCCCTTTGAAGAATTCCGTATTGCTTACAATGTACTCGCACATAACCACTGCCTACAACAAACCATATTGCTTACAATGTACTCGCACATAACCACTGCCTACAACAAACCATATTGCTTACAATGTACTCGCGCATAACCAGTGCCTACAACAAACCATATTGCTTACAATGTACTCGCACATAACCACTGCCTACAACAAACCATATTGCTTACAATGTACTCGCACATAACCACTGCCTACAACAAACCATATTGCTTACAATGTACTCGCACATAACCACTGCCTAAAACAAACCATCCATACAAACATCTTGAGAAATCATCAGCACTGTATCAATCGCCAGAGTAAAATGAATCTTATCACTAAAATAAAAAATACATATATTCATTTTTCTACAGAAGTGTAACGGTATGAACAATCTTTGGCTACTAAAATGGTTTTGCTAAAAAATATCAAATTTTATCTGATAAACATTAATATTTCACAATCAGCTATAATATCATAAATGATATTAATAATAATGACATAATATTATAAGATCATAAATGATCCTACCGCATCCCAAACAATCCCAGCCACTCCATCATGTGCCCAATTCTGTCTAATAGAGATTTTGTTGCTGCCAAATTGGAAATGTTTGTAGGGCTTGTGTTGTGGCAGCACATTATTCTCATCATATAAAACCAGAGCTCCGCTGTCGCCCTTCGCTGACATCTTACTTGTAATCACGAGAAACACTATGATAGAACTCATTAATGTACTTTCCATTAAACTCAGTGCTTGCCATTTGCGACAATGTTCTTGAATTAAGTGTCCAATCTGTAAGAATCAACATATAGCTAGCTACAGGAATAGATTATGCAGCATATATTCTTTAAGAATCTCACAAATGCGAAGCAAGGGTCTAAAGGGGATGAGGCCTTACAAAAACATAACTACCATACGGATTACACTGAGCAAGTTAATAGATGATGTAGCATGCAATCATTATCGTATTACCAAGAAAAGAGAGAGTTAATGCAAGTGCTGTTCACACCCTATTATACTTTGAGTGTCAAAAAATCCGTTATCTACAACTGTTAAGATGGCTTTTCGGTAATAGCTGTCAGATTTGCAGATGTTACAGGAGAGCTGAAAAGATATCACCAGATATGACAATATTTTAGGTCACTTTTTTGGATTACCCATAATTTTATTAAGAATTATTCCATAAATCAAAAAAATTTTTAATACTGTTTGTCCACACAAAGCAGATTTTCGTGCACATCCGTGAACCTTCTTCGCAAAAAACCGCACAAAAATTAATACAACTGTAAAAGATGCTCAATTATCTTACATAAAGCTAGATGTAAAAATGTAAATCATTTGTCTTAATGTGACACTAGAAGATCGGATTGCCATTCAAGTGTGCAGAGCATGCCAAAAATCTTCAACAAACCCAGTTCTAACAAATTTGTTAGGTTCTTTATTGTGAGCATAGGTAAAACTGTCTACAATGCTTACAGATGCCATTGAGTCTGACTTTTTAATATATGTTAATTATAGATAACAACCACTTATCTTGACTAAATGATAAAAACTAAGATGATGAGAAAGTAAAGCTTGGTATAAAGTTTTGATAGGCTGGTGGTTTGTTAGTACATTAAAGTTACTAACTACAGCTATGATTTCACGCTTAATGCCATTAATTACTCACAAAATGCCTTACTGCCACCAAGTGGGAGCATTAATGTTGCTGAGATCTGCAACTAGTCAATTGCCATTTCAAGTAAGAAGAGATAGGAGTTCCTTTTAAGTTTCACAAGTTGATTGTTACAATGTGGCTATTGTGATTCATTAAATAGATACTTGGTTCAAGTTCAGAAAGAGTGTCGCATATTTGTTTAAACAATTGTGAAGCTGTGTTGTATATCATAATATACTTTTAAAGATCGATAGGTGTGTGTTACTGTTTTCTTGTAATCATTCTGTTGCTATAGAGGTATGTTGTTATACAAGTCAGTTTTTATTCTAAGCAGACAAAAGAGTGAGTAGAAGCGCCTGGTATGAACCAGCTAGCTTTTATTATTGACAAACGCATGCACATAACAACACAACATATAACATTATGCACATACAGTCAAACATGGATAACTCGAACTTCAAGGGACCGAGCAAAAGTGTTCGAATTATCAGAGCATTCAAGTTATCAGAGCACTGTCACAAGTCCATGTATTTACTTATTTATTAGTAGATACATTTACATATGCAAACTATAATATAAATCAAAAGCACAAATGGCTTGTTTCAAATTAAATGCTTCTAATGTAAAGTTTAAAACGTTTTTATCAAAAAGTATAGAGATTTTTCTATCACTTGAGATTGGTTTGTTGTTTGAGGTGATGTTATTGCCAGGACGTTTTTTTAGATTGACATTGGCAAAACTTGATCGTTATTGAAATGCTCAAAAGAAAAGACATCTTTTTCTTTTGAGCGTTTTACCCACGATCAATTTTGCCGACTTTTCTTGAAGTTTATGCAACTTCAAGAAAAAGTTACCAAAGAAAAATCCCTTACTTTACCTGGGATTCGTTAAGAGCAACACTCCGAGGCAGTTCAATTAAAAGTTTTACGAGGTTTAACGGTACATTGTATATCACTCACGCGTTTTGAATGGATACTTATTGAATGTACACACGTATTCTGTGTTTAGGTCAAACGATGAATAGTTTTTTTTAGCTAAGACAACGTATACGTTTAGTAAAAACAATTTTAAGACGTTTTAAACATTCAACATTCCGACGTTGATTCAACACGGAATCAACGTCGGAAAACTATTCGTCACGGGCTAGCCGGGTCACGCACTCAAGGATTTTCGCCATGCACATACAAAACAACACGCTGTTTTTGTTTTGTATGTGCGTGGCGAAAATCCTTGCGCGCGTGACCCGGCAAGCCCGTGTTATTAATCGTATAGCAGTGTAAATCAAATTTGACCAAACCTTTAGAAAAGTCGTTGACAAAATTAATTTGCCGATGGTGGTAATAACAACGCTTATGAATTATGAAAATATGAGGTTTACCTCTATGGCTTTGAATAAAGTGATTTTCTAAAGCGATAACAACCGTTTCGGTAGCCGTTGGGCAAAAAAACAGTTCGAATTAACAGTGTTGAGTTCGAGTTATCTATAGCAATTTATCATTACGTGGGAACGGACCAAAGAAACTGTTCGAATTAACCATGTTTTCGAGCTATCCGTGGCCGAGTTATCCATGTTTGACTGTATATATAATTTTTAAATAAGTATACATTACATGACAAGCCTGCTGTAATGAGAAATTGAATACGCGTGCCTAGTGAATCAAGATGAGTTTCAATGCATAAAATGCAAAGCACGATTTATAAACGATTCTGATATACCTTTAATGCTCTACCACATGAGGTAACACTTGAAAAATAATATCGCCCTAGTTTTTTTTCTGTTTCCAGCGAAACGTAAATATCATAAAATCTATTTATCTCGATGAACATGGTATATTTTGCAAAGTACAGAATTCTTTACTATACAGTATGATATAGCATTGGAATGTTTGAAATTTCTGTACACTGTACGGAAATTGCAAACTTGCCGATGCAATAACATAGGGCCTACATAGTAAAGGACGTTCTACACGCTTTACAATGCCAGAAGTTAAAAACCCGCAACGGAATGGCAACTAAGACCGTAATTATGTGAACCAGGCATGACATGTCACTAATGCTTGAAATGTATTACCTCGTATTTGTCTTTACACTAGACCACTTAATGTGGAAGTGGTGTGCCTCATATGATTTAATTTACTTTGTCAGTGATTTTCAATTTTTGAGTAATTGAGTTTAATATTAGTCAGTGCAAGCTTATCTTGCTATATAAGTTTATAGTGCTTTAGCTGAATGGTTATTTGTAGGATTTTTAATGTCTCTTACGGTTCTAGGTAGAAAGCTGTTAAAGTATTCACTTTTAGTGGCATATACGGATGATGGTAGTCCTTTACTGTTTGCTTGAGTTTGAATATGAGGCTCGGATTGGTTAATAAGTTGGTCAATGAACTGTTCAGTGCTGAATGCTTATCCTCTTCACCAAGTATCCTCATTAAAAGTCATAGTCTGATGTCAGGACATATCTTTTGTAGCTCAAAACCAAGCTTTTCTTTCGCTTTACTAACACTTTTTCGTCCTTCAAGATGGCTTATAAAACGTACAGCTTGATTTTGAACAGCTTCTACATGTATATCTGCTATGTGTTTTTTTAGATATATTGCCATCCATTTTGCTGCAGCATATTCAAGATGTGGAGGACTAAGTGACTTGTATGCCAGCAATCAAGCAGATCGTGCAGCCCAGTATAAGGCACTTTTTATCATGCCTAGTTGTCGCTTTGCAACCACTGTTTTTTCAGAAATCTGCTTGTCAAATCTTAGGTTAGATTGTAACTGGACACCAAGATAACATGTGTCTTTCCCATGGTCTAGAACTTGATCACCAAGAACGTATTTTGATATTACTCTACTGTCGTTAAAGCCGATAACGTGACACTTAGTTGCATTGAAGTCCATTTCCATTTATCTGCCCATTGTTGCAGTGAATCAATGTTTTTTGAAAACGATTTTCATCAGTTCTGTTGTTGACCACTTAGTGAATCAGAGTGTCATCTGCAAGTGACATCTGACAAGTGACATCTCAGAGTGTCATCTGATCCTTGTGGTACTCCTGAAGTCACAGGCAGAACAATAGATCTAACTCCATTGAGCACCACACATTGATTTCACTCAGACAAGAAGTCATGTATTCATGTTAATAAATAGCTGCCAATACCTTGTATAGTAGAAAGTTTTTGCATTAGAAGCTTATGAGCAGACCTGCCAATCCTGGAGTGGGGCAATGAAAACCGAGGATTTGATAAGTGGTGTAAATTTTTATAGTATAAAAACACCACAGGGAAAAATAATATAGCTCCATATGGAAACCACATGTCGTGGAGGTTATTGATAGATGAGAACGCAACAAATATGTTCGTAACTTCATACATAGTTGTTTATTAGTAGTAATTATATGATTACTACTTGAAGATTGGGGCAAAAACAGGTTTGCTTGGGTAAAAGGGGCAATTGCGTGACAAGGGCGTGAGATGTGTGAGGCAATTGCGTGAGTCTCACGCCCAAGGCGTGAGAGTTGGCAGGTATGCTCATGAAGTACCTTGTCAAATGCTTTTGTGAAATCAAGTACAACCGCGTGTATGTTGTTTGATGCCTCAACCGAGTATAATATGTCATGTAGAGTTTCACAAAAGTGAGTTTCGCCAGAAAGTCCTCTCCTAAATCCATGCTGACGGTTATGGAGTATAGAGACTAGTTTAAAATTAAGTGTTCTCAAAACCCCATGTTCTAGAATTTGGCATGTGGCAATTTATAATGGTTATCGCGATCACAGTTAACTACGGGAGTTCAGCGTTTTGGTACATTGATGGTGAGCCATAAATCCAGCTTATGCTAATGCAACATTATCTTGAGAACTACTACATAAAACATGTACAGTATAAGCGGGTTTTGTAAATCTCATAGAGGAGCTACCGCGTTTTTAACGCGTAATTATTAGCCTCGCGATAGAGTTTGTACGCTGACAATGGTTTTTCGCTAAGCCAAGGCTTTATTAAACCACGAAACTATTTCCGCAGACTTTACGATTCGATCACGTCTGCACGTGCTTTCGAGATGAATGCTTTGCGGATCGTAAGATAGTCGATCCATTTTGACTCCAACAAGTCGGGATTAAATCACGCTTATAAACCTTGGCGCGGTCCTGCTAGCCGAGTTTCCGCCCCTTCTCTTGGATTTTTACCCAGTATTGGAAGTACGAAACTGTCCTTATAGATATATTAATTGCGCCACCTGAGCAATAACTGATGTTGTTTGTATTATGTGATGGAAGATTATGTTTTATAACGATCTTTCGTAATTAAAAAATATTTTTATAAATCATTGGTAATCGGTAACTGTTGTCGCGGTTGCTGCAATGATGCATCGTAACTAAAAGATGAAGTTATAGCCAGAGACAGGAAAGGACGCGAGGAAACGAGATTAAATCGTGTGCACCGTTGCTGCTAGTTTTGTTTGTACAATTGTCGTTTCATGCAACAAGTTTTGGTAGCAGTTGTCGTTGCAATTTTTTTAAAAGGCATCAAGCTTCTACTTCTTTGAAAGCCATTGCTATGATTTATATATACATATTGCTAACCATCGACACCTGTAGATGCTTGAAATTTTATACGTTGCCAGACCATCTGTTAGGTTATTTTCATTTCAGTAAAATGCTCGAGAATTCCTAAAGCTTTTGAATTTTTCTTTGAACTGCATAAAAACGTTGAGTCACGTTTACGTACAATTTTTGTGTACGCAACGAAGGGAATGTGTTTAGAATAATCAAATGGTGTATGTTGTCGACTATTTATTGTTGCATGCAAGAAAATCAATTGTTGTTTTACTTGTAAACGGAACAATTTACCAATTAATAGTCTGTACCAAAGACATAGGAAACAATGTTTTAGATCGATACGTGTATTCACTTGCTTTGCATACAGACTCGTGAGAAATAGTATCAAGACAGTTTTGATAGTTGTTTTTTGTGCATGTTGAGGTTTTACAGAGCCCTATTATTGGTGTTAGTCTGTTAGCTGGTAGTAATAAATCAAAGCTTAGTTTGCTCATTTGATTTGCCTTTGTTAAATTTTGATTCACTTAATCAACTTATCATCAAATGCTTGATCATTTTAATGACATAATTTAGTAAATGATATGACTCAATTACAGCTGTCACTATTTTCAGGACTACCGTCTACATAGTTGCATACATAATGGTTGCTAAATATGAAACTTTACGGGTGCAACAAATAAGCCAGTTGCACAACTTGCAGCTTTCCATATTTGAAAAAAAAATTGGTTTTCACAGCTTTCCAAATGTAAACAATGTTGATTTGCTGCAGCACTCGGATTTTTTCAATGACTACAATTTGGCCATCTTATTTATTCATTAAAAATGTTTTCAAAGCAAAGATTTTTAAAAACTTTTGTGACTAGCATGTTGAATTTACCGTAAAACCTCTAATTGAACGCCATGACGCTCTATGTTTCAACCTTTCCTCTATAATGCGGTCAATTAAAGGTGGCGTTCAAATAGAGGATGGCTTTGTTTTTTCAAATGCCTTTTACGGGTGAAATGAATGTCACCTATATTTTGCCCTATTTTTCCGGTGGAGCGATATTAAACCTTTTGGATGCAATAAATCTGCTAATATACATCCAACTTGTCAAAGATCTCTTAATAAATATGCATTGAGGAACCGGGAAACATCTCTACCAGTGATATCTATTGCAATTAACCTGCGAGAATATTATAGCCTGTGTCCTGTAATGCAATTTGTTGGAGCTTTCAATTTTTATTTCATTCTACATTTGAAGACATTTTTTATTTTATATCTATAATTACTAACGTTGCATAAAAACTCATTGCACTCATTGATATGTTTGTGGCATAAAGGTTTTGCTCGCTAAGCGCAACCTTTGACCCAAAACTAGTTGTTTATCTACCATCATAAATGTAAAACGTTTTTATATAAATGTTCTTCAAAGTATCAAAACCTCGTTAAACAAGGAACTACTATTAGACAGACAGTTATTAATTATTTCTATGGTGTTGCTTTCAAAGTTTCAACAAAAAAGCGAAAAGCTTTGGAGTTGGATAATGAGAGAATTGAATGTTATTGATGTAAATGATTCATTATTAATACGATTTTGTGTACACTTTTCTACCGGTCACTTGATATTATGACGTCATAAAGCTCAAAGATTGGCAAAGTGGCATTCAAATAGAGAATGGCGCTCTATTTTTTAATCCTCTCATAATGGCGGTCAAATAGAAGTGGAGGTCAATTAGAGGTTTTACGGTAATTCCAATTGGCTTTATTTGGCATCAACATTTTGGTGCCATGTTTTTTAGTGAAATAGTCTATATTCACTGGGCCCTTTCAGTTGGCTGTGCCTAGCAAGTTAGCTGTGAAGTTCATATTGCGACTTATCTCCACCATTGCGATACCTCTTAAACCTTCAATTGGCTGTTTTTGAGTTTCTCACCATGTAGGTGAATTAATTGCGAACAACTTTTTCGTTGTTGGCATAGGTGATGTGGCTTTTGTAATGAGTGTGCCTGGGAGGATTGATTATTAGAACCTGACTCTATCACTAAGGCCCAAATCTGACCCGCTTTTTTAAAAATTTGTTCATAAAGTGGTGTACAATCTGATCTGGAAACGTTGAAGCATTCAAATAGACGATTAGAACGCTCTTCAGAAGCAGCGTATGGCGTACAAACATTTGGAAAAGCCATTATTACGGCGTGTCAAATTTTTTATTTAAAAGTATTTCAGTTTTTTTCTCAAAACATACAAATTATCATGAGCAAATTAAGTAATAAGTCTATCTAAAAAAATTTACTTTAGATTAGTCCCTTGTTTAATTTGATCTGATATCTTCGACACATGAAAAACTTCTAACAAATCTGCTTACTCCGGCAGCGTTTACGTCGCTCTGCAAGTGGGAGAGTGCAAAATATGGGCAACATGTTCCTCCGTCCACTGAACGGCTGATAGACCTACCTTGACTAGGTTCTCATAGGTTAAAGGTTGACTGACAGCATATTAGATCTACATTTATGGCAATATATTTAATTTTTTTAACATTGATTTTGGTGTTAGAAAAACACAAACCAGTTTTACTAACAAAAACACAATGCAAGCTCCAAGCTGTGACATAGGCGGTCATTTTTTCAGCTAATGCGTGAACACCAGACAAAAGCATTTTTATTGACTGCCTTCTTATACATTTTTTCCTGTCTAGTTGCCTCGCATGGTTACCCACGTTGGGTAACATGGTTATGCAACATTGGTGCCATGTTACATTATAATGCAAAGTTGAAGTAGCTTCCACAAATAATAAAAAGGTCTACATATTTATGTCTTGCATTAACTTTCGAGCTGTGGAACTCTTCTTTCAGGCAAATACAAAATTTAAAAAATGGTCTGTAAAAGTTAACTATTCATTGAAGCCGCCTGTTTAAAAATCTATGGACACGTACTCTGCTTTCCTGAATAAGGATTTGGATTAGACCATTTATAGACAATCCCATTTATAAAACGAGTGGCTTTAATATTACTTTATAGCATCGCAAATGTTTTTGGGCGATATTTTGCAAAAATTATCAATTTTTGCAAAAATGGTAATAAAACTTGGTATTTACACAATTACACAGAAACATTTTTGAAACCTCAACTCTATAGTTTCCTGCTGCTGTGAATGCATTAAAAATCTATGCTGCCAGTTAATCTATATACGAGAGTGATAGTAGACTTGTAACCTAGTGTACAAGTCGGTCATGTGTTTTAAGATAGTGCTGCAATTGTCTAAGCTATTTAAATATTGTTTTAAATATATGTATAAATATCTTGGTTATAGTTGTTATGACGAAAAAAGTTTCTGTAAATCCACAGTAATGCGGTCACCAAAATGGTTGTTAATCGGCTCATCTGTGGGCTAACTTCTTTTAATTAAAAGTTGACTTGCAACAAAATTCACATTACCGTTATTTAATATGAAAAGATTCACCATGTCTTACTCTGTTGCGTTGTAGGTGCAAAATATGTGGAAAGGTGATTACAAGCTCTTAAAAGCTCAAAAACGAACAGAAAATCGCAGCCACACGAGACCGCCATAGTTTGAATTCCCTTTCCAAAACGGCTCAAATGTGATGTAGTTGTGAGAGATGGTTTCTGTTTACACTTTCTTGCAACCTTATTCGTCGAAATATTTTCACAAATATACTTCACGCATTCAATAAAACTATGTCTATTGTTCTTACGTGTCTGATTTATCGTCATCGTAATGCTGACACTTTTAGCAGTGATATCTTATAACTTACCGTAAAAATTCGTTTAATTTTTTTGCCTTAGCTTGAAGGAGTACATATCATTGTCTGATAATCATGACGAGTCTGTTGGTCACTTGAGATAATCGAAAAGGACTGCAGAAATTATTTGCGAGGTATTGGGTCACATGATCAGATTACGACTTGCCGATTAGACCAAACCGAAACAAAACTGTAAAGTAGCGAGCATCTATATTTGATACGGGGTCTTCGGTAAAACCCGAAGCGTTTGTCATAAACTAGTACTACGATAAGTTTCATATTGAGCTTTGCATTGGCCTTTCAATTCACGTGAGAACAGCAGGTGACAAAACGATAACCAAATTCTGTGGTTACATCATCGAAATAAAGAGATTCCGTCAGAGAATAAATGATTACGTCAGAGAAATAAAGAGATTCCAATCTACGGCGGCTTTTCGTTTTTGAGCTTTTAAGAGCTTGTAATCACATTTCCACATATTTGGCACTTACAACACAACAGAGTAAGACATGGTGAATCTTTTGATACCAAATAACTGTAATGTGAATTTTGTTGCAAGTCAACCTTTAAGTATCTACCGTAGGCAGTCTTGATATGAAGAGATAAATATAAAACCTTCAACTTGAACTATAGCTTATCATTCAGACGAATTGTAGTTTATGGTAATTGTTTTTGACAAAGCATATTCAGCTATCGAGTTTTCAAATTATGATTGGTAAAATTAAGCCTGGTAGCACTATTGTTGATCATTGAAATTAAAGAAATTGCTTTTTTTGATTTTTATTGTGTATTTTTTTTAATGCTTGTAAATTGATTCAATCGCTCTCATACTTGTAACGAAATAGAAAAGTTGCTTCACTACAAGAGTAGACAGCCTTACGATAGGATGTCAATAAATGAGAACCACTGCATAAGGCCATTCTACATTGATCCTAAAAGGCCAATAGCAAAGCTACAATATTGGTGACAATTTGATTTAGAGTGATGTTCACTAATAAGGTATCCAAGCAACTAATAATTAGCATTGTAGGTTTGCATTGGTATTACCCAGCAACACAACAGTTAACGTGAGTTGTTTGTAAATGGAATATAGTCGTAGCTGTTAAAATGCAAGTTTTATGGTTTGTTGCACATTTTCTAAGTGCCAAAATATAACCTAGCTTTGCAAAGTTCAAACATGGATGTTCATTAAACAGATAACATTCACTTGTTATGAACCATTTCTCGACTGAACACACATGGCTCCGAAATTACTACAAAGACAATACTATTTAGCAGCACAATTGTATCACGGGCATTGGTGTATGAAAGCTGCTACATCTTACACCAATTTGTAGAAGATACATTGTTGAACATATAGCAGCTATATACAGATTCGAATGCTGAGAACCTTCTTTATAAGTTCATATGATTTGCTTGCAGTTTACATTTGAAGATCTTATAATCCATGTTGTAATTGCTTTGAGCTATTAAGTTTTTTCAATTTGCTACATATTAATACATTTTTGGATTATATTAACATATTTAACAATATTGTATAAATGTTCATTGAACTTATTAGGTGTTTGCCGCTGTCTGGAGCAAAGTCTGACTTTTTATGTACAATTGAAGTTGGGTGATGAGCCTTTCTCTCTATTCATCGCAAGCCCAGTTTAGATAATAGCCTTTGTGTTCATCAAACAATGTGCTATGTTCTACAAATATATAAAATCAATAATAATTTATCGAATGTTAAAAATAAATATACCTCAGCAAGTGATATATACAAACATATTTATATTACTTGCACAAGCCAAAATAATAGCATTTACTATAAAACAGTAATACACATCTGTACAAATACTAGCTTTATAATAGTTGTTCAGCCTGTATTGTGTTGACCCGAGCTGAAAAATCAATGTCATATTACAAATCTCTAAAAAATCAAAAGAGTTCAAAAGGTTTAACTTGATCCAATACTCTTGACTTGTTTTGTCAACCCGATATTGTCTGGATCTGTCTCAAAAGGATTAATATATTCTGTACAGTGAAATTTTTAAATATTCATCTTGTAAATGACCAGACTACTGCGGATATTGTCAATAGTTTTCTCTTATTGGTTCATTCTTTACAAACAATTGTTTCAGCCGTACACACGCCATCTGTAAAGGCGCAGTATGTCGTCTGACGCTGCTACGACTCCAAACTTAGTAGAACGCAAGAGTAACAGTGAAATAACATCTGAAAGCATGCGTAATGGTGAGGCCGATGCCACAGAAAGTAATGCATTTTGTGATGAGATGGACGGAATGAGTTTGACTGGTGACGTCTCTGGGTTGGCCCTTTACACATGTCCAGAATGTCTTCAAGAGTACAAGCTGCCAAGGGTTCTCAATTGTCTCCACGTCTTTTGTGAAGATTGTCTCAAACCGCTCCTTAAAGAAGATAATCTCTCTTGTCCAATGTGTGGCATGGTAAGATAGTCTTAATCCATCTTGCTTAATTGTGTGGTTGTTTTTCAATTCTGGGCCAATTCTTTATACAAAATGATGTTTTCCAATCACCCTTCTAGTGTTCAAATATATGGTTTACATGAATTGATTTTTATTATTATTTTAGACAAACTTTCAGTTATAGGTCAATACAGCACTTGGGTCATAAATTGCTTGAAGTTCCTCATGATACATGTGTTTAATTACTGCACACTTGAAAGCATTGTGTCTTAGAATGCAATCACCATTTTAGACAGCTAAACCTAGGTTTTCTACCACTTGTTCTTGCTAGATCTGCTCTATAGACTTGATCACTTTAACATAAAAAGTTTGCTAAATTTACTGGGTCATATCTAAAATGTTATATAAGATTGCAAAAGCAAGCTGCTTGCAAAATCATGAAGTTGCTAACTTGATGGTCTTTAGTACAGTACATGGTAGTGTTGGGCCGGTATATAATTTAGTGCCGGATAGGATATCCTTGCACTTTTTTATCGGTTTTCCCGGTGTCGGTATCCTCGCTATTTACCATCTTCGGTATCCTTTGCCAACTAAGAAAGTTCGGTATTGTAATTCGGTATATGGTTTTCAGTGTGTGTTTAACTTCAGCTTACCTACTGCCTATTTTTATATAACACAGGTGAGAATAAATGAACTATAAAACGTATAAATATATCAAACGCATCAAATATCAAACGGAGGGTTTTATAAATATAAAACGTAATATACGTTTTACATTTGATAAAATAAAACCGTAAATTACGTTTAACATTCTATCAATGTAAGACATAATATAATACTAGATACCTATAGGTAAGCGTGGAAATGTTTGTTGAAGAAAGAGTTGTACTATAATTCGCATGTGTTGTGTTTTCAGAATGTCTGAGAGAAAAAGTTGTGATTGTCAATGTGCGCTGGAGAGACTCTTTTTGATTAGTGTGTTCATCAAAGAGGCGTTTTTTGCAATTACAATAATCATAACATCAATTGACCCGCGATTGTAATCTCATTCGGTTACACGGCGATTGTGCGCGAGACGTCAAATGAGCTCTCTCATAAGCAGCTCATTGTGCCGAAGATTCTCCCGCACATTGCCTCACTGGTAATGCTGTAATCTGTCAAATACAAAAATCTTTCCGGATAACCATTTACCGATAGGCTTTTACGGATAAATACCGATCATATCAAACCGGCCGCGGATAACTAGCTGTCACCAAAAATGATTGGTTTCCTCGGATACCGAGAATTCCTCGGTGTCGGTAAGAGCGGATAACCAAATACTGGCCCAACACTAGTGCATGGTTTATATGCTGCATTTTGTGCTGCTCACATTTAAAATTTTTTAATATTTCAAGAATTATTGTAACAGTATTTGCTGAGAAAAATAGAATTTTTTCCGACTTTACCATTTCATCTAGTAGGTTTTTGCGCTGTTTTTATGTAGATGTTAAGCAAACGTAATCTTATCCTGTTGCATTGAATCCATCAGCAATTCTTATGTCAAAAATTTGCTATTTTGACATAAATCATTGTAGTTTTATGTTGAAAATACCTTCCAAGCGATTTTAATGTCAGCCTCTCTTAGTATCAAAACCTTGTTCAATATGCAAGATGCAATTGGCTAAACTCCTTTATGCATTGAAAAAGTTTGTTTTGTAGTTATTATAAGAAACAAGAACTTTAGTTAAGCACGGTTCAATAAAAAGTTTATAAGGGCAAAATGTCTTTATCTAGATCTGTGCACTATTTGCCCCTATAAACGTAGTTTATGCTGATTTATCTTGTTATTCTTTAAGATTTATGTCTATACTTGCCATAGTTCTAGCAAAAGGCAATGAACGAAGCGATATGTATGACTTGTTTAAAACTTGGTTGTCCAGTCTATCAGGATAGCGTTAAGAGCCACACATACAATGATCACAAAAATGCTTAGAAGTATTATTCTTCTCCAGAAACACCCATTCTATCATCATTGTGACTGAATAATATAGTCTATTGTCTTCATAACTGAATTGTAGCTTTTATAGTTGTTTTAAACCTAGCAGTTCCATACTGTTCCTAGGGGTTAACGTATCCAGTTTGCAAATGAGCTTTTGAACTATGCAAAATAATGTGGCTGCCAGAGTTCCTTCTTTCTTCTTCAGGTTGAGACTAGGAATTCCTTGACTATTGTTTATTATAGAATTGCTGAATCTATAAACAGTTGCGTGTCTTGTCCACTCTGTAGGGCCTATCCCTATAAGAGTTGCTAGTCATGTCTAGTGATCAGCATATACAATGGCTGTTAGATTAGTCAGTTCATATCTTTATCTATCGTTCTATTCTAGTACATGAGAGTTTGTTCATGACCAATGTTTCTATGCTGGCTTATTGATTTTCCTATCAATCCCTAGTAGGTGTGTTTTATCTCTAGCGCACTAGTAATGGTGTTCTGCCACTAATGAGTGCCATAATCTTTTCGTGTCATTCACTCTGAATGAGAACGTATATAACAGTTATGGGGATTACATAATTCTTGTTATAGGCACCCAGGTTGTTTGTCATACCATTGGTTACAACTTGGGTTAAAAATTCCCCCAGTAATTTTCACTAGAAGTTTTTAAATGTTGTAGAACACGGAAGTGGATAGTGTGGAGGAGTTGCCTTTGGACTATGTTATTGCCAACAGTTTGGATATGAAAGGCATAGAAGGAATGAACATGTCCTGCACTTCCTGCAAAGCAAAAGAGAAAGCAATCTCGCGCTGCAGTGACTGTGCACAATTTTTGTGTCCTAACTGTGTAACAGCTCATCAGTTTATGAGGTGTTTTGAAAATCATAAGGTGTGTAAAAGTCTTTCTTAGTTAATTGAACTAGTTCGGTTGCAGTGGCTCCTATAGAAAGTCATGATGATAGCTTGACAAGTGACTCCGGCCAGCTGATGATTGCAGATATATAAATGTTGTACTCTGCTGTTGCTATGAATAATAATAGTGTCTGTGTTTATCAACATTTGCATTGGATATATCACTTATGTGAGTTTGATCACTGCCTATTGTGCAATTGTCAACCAAAGCCTACCTGTGCTGCGCAAGGTGAGGTGACGAATGATAAAGCGGTGTGGTCAAGCTCAGCACTAGCATACTGAATTATGACTTGGAGTATATTTTCTTGGCTCTGTAGGTCGTGTCATTTGAGGATATTACCAAAGGTGATGGTTTGCCTATCCATAGACCGATTATCTGTTATCAGCACTCTGAAGAACAGCTAATGAAAAACTTTTGCAACAGTTGTGAAATACTGATTTGTAACGACTGCATGCTTCTTGACCACCAAGGACATGACATTGAGCGCTGCTCTTCTGTTCATGGTCGTGAGGTAATGTGTTATCAAATATGGTTCTGAATCGTACCATATTCACCTATAAATTGCCAGAATAGTGTTGGGAATAAGTTACTAAAAAAGATTTATGACACCGTTTGAGTTTCTCAATTTCACTAATTCGAAATGCTATAAATTTCTTTGCTCAATCTCAATGTATATCCACAGTAGCCAATCAAGTCAAACTTCAACTCACAATCATCTCATCAAAGTGAATTTGTCAACAATTTAAAATTCCATAAATTGTTTGGATCAACTCCTGAATTGATTTACAACATGGTCATAAAGCTTTCCAAAACATCGCAGTTTTGTAAGATAAAGTGATGAATTAAAAATATATAAAGTGAGTTAGTTTGATCAGCTGGTTTGCACAAGAGCATGTTATGCTGCATATCCTTGTTACCAACTTATCCTATACACCGAGTCTCCATCTCCACTTGCATGTCAGTAAAGTACAATGACAATTTAAACATCTTTTTATTTAATATCATTTTTGTTTTTGCATAAAATGTAGTTTTTTTACATCATGAATTTGTTTTAATGCTATATGCGATTATTTGAAATATTTATCATCGTTTTTCTGGGTTCTACAATGACTTAAGCAAAATACACTGTATTTTTACAACATTTCAAAGTGTGAAGCAAAAATCAGAATAAATCAATTTTACATGTCGAGGTTTAACCATATTACTGAACACATTCTAGTAATATTTAAAAGAGGTCTTTTTATAAAGGTTTTCACCTTTAGCTAGACTTGATCTTTGCCTATAAATCACGGTAGTCAGGGTTCACCCACACTTTCAATGTTTAATATTTTTATTGTGTTACTTTAGGTATTTGAGTTGAAAACATCATTGTATTTTTTTTCATAAATGTAAATGTGTTATCTTGACAACCTGACCTAGCAATGCATTATCCCAACTTATGACTTGGTTTCATGTTGTTCACTTTTTATTGAAGGGGCACTAAATATTTAAATAAATAACTTTATTCATTGAGATAATCTAAACATGACACCCTGTATATTTCTACAGCTAATTTGCCAGAGGTATTAGCCCAAAAATGTTTTTGTCTGTACCTAAAACTATGCAAAAGATGAAAAGTTATTGTAGGTAACTATGGTTACTAACCTTAACATATTGTTTTGCTATTTTTTATGATGATTTTTACCAAGCAGTGATTGCATTAGGTAGTTACTATGGATTTCTATACTATGTACGTCTATACAATATTTTCACCTTATGATGCCAACACTGAAATGAACCAAAATCATATTCTATACCAAATAATTTTTCATTGTAATTGTAGCAAAACAGACCATATTTAGCCATTACTTGCTAATGATTTCACATTTCAACATCTTTACAGTTTTATTTTTCCTCCTAATTTATTTCAACAAAACACATCTTTCGTAATATGAAATTTAAAATTTGTTTAAAGACTCTTATTACTCTGAACCGCCGGGCATTCAACTAGTATATATATATATAGAATATAGTGCTTTGTTTACTGCATTTAGCTTGAAAGCATGAAGACTTTGGTCGAGCATTCAAAAGTCAAGGTGGAGCAGTGCGATGAATCTTCTACAAAACTGCAGCAATCCCTTACTGACCTTGAGACACAGCATGATGATGCAAAGTCGCTGATACAAGAAACATTCCAGGTAGCAAGATGCTTTATGAATTACGGCGTTTCCTTGTGTTACGCTCATCCCAAACATTTGTGGATTAATGTAAAGTGCAGTGAAACCCTAATTTGTGTTAATCAGTGAAGCTATGTGTGTGAGGGTTATATGTATATGTGATGATATCAGAACTAGAGAAGCTTAAGTTTGACATGAAAAGCTTGCCTTAGTTTTTATCTAGTGGCTAGGTAGATTTTAGAAGGACTTCATATGGACATCAAAGTTCAATTCTCTAGTTAGATGCAGTGGCTTCGTGGCATTATTGGCTGTAGTAATTTGAATATAGCATAGTTCCTACAACCACATTTTGTTCGATGCTTCAAAATGGAAAACCGGTACGTAATGCTGCTAATGGCAGTGTCACAATAAAGCATGTGTAATGGTAACTTATCATAGTTTCTTTTTGTGGGTTGGTGTATGTTTGGAGAGTGAAACTTTTGAGCTTGTACTTGTGCATGTAATGCGTTATGTTGTTATTAGTTTTAGCAGTGAGAGCACCCATGCCACAATTACCAACATATCAAGTTGTTTAGAGTTTCCATGTGAAACACGTAGAAAAATGCTCTGAGGCAACACTAAATGATTAAAAATCTGCTGGTATAATCTCTTTGACACTTATTTATCAATTTATGATTAAGCAGCTATATTACTGTTGTGTTTTAAACTGACAGTGCTTTGAAAAACAGTAATTATTTCAACAATGGTTGATGATGATAATTTGTGTTATTAGAGTTACAAGGCTTCCTTAGAGCAACGACAGGAGAGTCTGCTAGCCCAACTAGAGGTAATCCATAAGCAGCAGGAGTTAGCCGTGCTGGAGAAGTACAATGAGGTCAACAAAACTGTGGATAAAATAGAACATGGCAGTAAGTTTCTTTGCATAATGTTTAAAACACAAGTGTTATCTATTGCGAGATCTGCCGATGGGATTGGCTAACGATGGTCTGAGAAAGACTTTATGGCATGTTTTTTTTGCCATTTTTTTATTATCTTCCGGCTTCGCTCGAAAACTTTCAAATAGGTCAGACAAAAAAGACATGAGTAATGCTAGTCTCGTAAGTGGCCTCTCTTGTACTCGGCCACCTAGTGGCTGCATTGAGAATCGGCTCGCATGCTCATATCTAAAGGTAAAAATGTGCTAAAAATGTGAGATTTTCCTCATATCTCAAAGTTCTCATATGTTAGGACATTCATGTCGAGGTATGACTGTATAGTATGTATAATCGGAAATAATAAAGAAATTGAGTTTATGCCATAAATGACGAAGAACATCAAAATTAGGCTTCCAATTAGTATTCTTTAAAGGTTGACTTGCAACAAAATGCACATTACAGTTATTTTATATCAACAGATTCACCATGATCACCAGATTACAAGCTCTTAAAAGCTCAAAAACGAACAGTTAATCGCCGCCATCACGAGCCGTAGATTAGAATCTCTTTCCAAAACGGCTCAAATGTGACGTTGTTGTACAAGATGGTTTCTGTTTACATTTTCACGCAACCTCTTTCGTCGAAATACTTCACGCATTCAATAAAACCATGTCTATTGTTCTTATGTGTCTATTTTATCGTCATTGTAATGCTGTCACTTTCAGCACTGATATCTTATAACCTACCGTGAAAATTTGTTTAATAGTTTAACCTTAGCTCGAAGGAGTACATATCATTGTCTGATAAACATGACAAGCCTGTTGGTTACCTGTGAAAAATACTGCAAAAATTACTTGCGAATTATGGGTCACTTGATCAGATTACGACTAGACGATTAGACCAAGTCGAAACGAAACTGTAAAGTAGCAAGCATCTATATTTGATGGGGGTCTTCGGTACAACCCGAAGTGTTTGTCATAAACTATTGCTACAAGAAGTTATATATTGAGCCTGTGATTGGCCTTTCAATTCACATGAGGACATCACGTGACAAAACAATAACCAAATGTACTGACTACGTCAGAGAAATACACTGATTCCAATCTACGGCGGCATTTCGTTTTAGAGCTTTTGAGAGCTTGTAATCATGTTTCCACATATTTTGCACCTACAACACAGCAGAGTAAGACATGATGAATCTTTTGATACTAAATAACTGTAATGTGAATTTTGTTGCAAGTCAACCTTTAAGATTATTCAGAGTTGCTGAATTAATCCCACCACAATAATTTGCTCACCACCACGTGGTGAGCAAGTTATTCCAGAATTGTTTGTTTCGTTCTAAAATATGTACATGTATATCAATTTCTTGTTCGATTTCATAAAATAAGTTGTAGAATCTCAAATTTATAAACTTTGAAGGTCTGTCAAGTTCACTCGTTTTTTTGAAGGTGCTTTTGTACAGCGAATCATAGAGAAAAGTGACTGTTTAGAATTTCTTGCGCTGAAGAAGGTGATGAACCAATATTTGTCATCACTCGTCAACTTGCCTTTATCGGGTGCTGTCTCTGTTGACATTCGCTTTGTGACTGACAAAGAGGTTTTTGAAAAGGCTGTCACAGATAGCTTTGGTCACTTCAAGTTGCGTGATGAGAACGTGTTAAAGAATCAACAACAGCAACAGCAGCTCCAACAAATAAGACAAGCTGAGCGGCAAGCCAGTCGGGCCAATCTTGCTGTGAGTATGTTAGATTAGTTTTCCTGAAAATGTCAATAATTTGAAACTTATATTTTGCCGTTTTGGCGATGACAAAATGGTAAATATTGGTATCATTGTTGTAATCTGATTCGCAAAATGTGATTCCATGCTTTGATTAGCTCCACTGCAATAATCACTTTTCGTAGGCTAATTTTTCGAAAAATATCACTTGTTATGTTGCTTATAGCTGCTCTATTACTTATAGACATCCCAATCAACTATATATACATTTGTTATACTTTCAGTTGCGCAATTTTGCTCTAACAAAGAACGCATGAGTAAAAGACAAGTCACCAGTTGCTAAGAAAAAAAACTCGGTATTTATTCATCAAAGGTTTTGGCAGTTCTTTCCACATCTAGTTTTACTGTAATACTCGAAGAAAGGTTTTTGATGCAATGTTTACATAAGCTTTTTTTGGCTTTCTGCCTAGTAGGCTTTTCTGGATAGCCACTATCTTTCATAATTCAATACATGAGAGCAGTTGTAGTAACTAGCGATGTTTAATCTTAGAAGAGTATGCGAGGCAGTTCAAGTAATCTTCATAAACTCCATTTTTGGTCATCATTCCTCCAAATTATTGGTATATCTTTTACTGTTAATCTTCATATGCTGTAGTCTGAGGTGAAATACAACACATCTCCGCCTCTGCTTATGCCATCTGGATCCTTCTCAGATATGTCTCGTTTACCTCCTGTCAGTTCTGTTTCCAACATGGATTCTCCGCTAATACAGCCAATTGGGATGGAAAATGACATGCTCAATGCCTATCATCTTCCAACGAGTGATGCGCTTGGATATCCTGACCAGTTTGGTAATTTATCCATCTCAGCAGTGATTCTGATTCTCCTTTGTGATCACTCGGCTCAAACGACATTTGTGATTCTTTTTAGTTAGCAACAATTTTTTTTCATTTTGTGTATCAGCTTTTGTATGTTTAAATAGGGTAATAGATATAAACTGCGGTTTCATCACTAGTTTTTTTATAATAAATAACATGTATTAATGTTTTGATTTGTTAGGCCTGAAAAATACAAGTGGCGGCTTAAACTTCATAGGAGAGCATGTCTCAGGAAATCATGGACATTCAAAGCCTCAGTCTCCTACCATGGGCTCGGACAGTGGGATTGGTATCGAGTCTACTGGCAGTCCAGGGACACAAGCTCATTCCAACCCTCCTCAGGTATCTGTTAATATGTTTTAACATAGCTACTCGTTTGGATTTTATCGATATATCTAACAGTGTTGTATAAAACCACATCGTAATTAGTCATGTTTGCTATAGGTTGTTGCAAAAACTGGCTTATTATATAAAGTAGAAGTTAAGTTGTAAGCCTCTATTCATCTCAAACCCAGTGTAGATAACGGCCTCGGTTCATCAAAAAGCACGTTAATTTTCAAATTTATTAAATGTTAAAATTTAATATTCAAAAGTAAAATATATATATACGCACAATGTTTATAATACTTGCAGATACCAAAATTAAAGCATTTCTACAAGTTTAGATTTTGCTCTGCTGCTAACAGTTATGGTCTCATTGTCGCTTTCACTGACTTATGGCTTTCAATTTCATCTTCACTCCCTTTTAATCTAACATCTTCCCTGCTGCTAAACCAAGTGATATCGGTGTCAACACAATTTTTTGTAGATGAACTAGTTTTTTTTCTTTAATTATTTTTAATAGTTTCTACAAAAAGAAAGACAAAATTTTATAATGAGCACTGCTTGCACTTGCCCACTAAGCACAAAGAATAGCTTTATAATAGCAATACAGACCACATCGTGTTTGCTTGAGCTGAAAATTCATTGTTATAAGTCCAATTAATTAAAAATGTAGTTGCGTCCAATTTGAGTTGATTTTATAAGAAAGTTTTTTTTGTTTATTAGTTGATATGTTGTTTGTTGTGTTAGGCAATCTCGTTGTCAAGATATTTGAAGATTAAAATCAAAAACAATTGATTGCTGTAAAAACACTCGGGCCAAAAAAACATGCCCAGACTTGTCCAAAATGATGTAACGCGTGATACAACCTGTCTCTATCTCTCATATTCACATCGGCTATTGCGATAAAAGTCTAGTCCTACGCTGCTCTATTGGCATATATTTTATCTTATATTTGCTCGTGTTGGCTAGAATAAAATTGTAAATCCAGCTACAGATACATTATTACCAATGTCTCAAATGCCTCAAACAAGGAAAATTAAAAACTTGTCATATTAGCTTCTTCTAAATGCTATGTAAACATCTTAGGACTGACTACCAATTCTACCATTCTACGGTAATTCTGTCAAGCAAACTATGTAGAATAAGGTCTTTGTATTGGCACAGTACCGTCGCTACCCACACTAATGATATACAGGCCCCCAAAAGCCCCGCCCACATTATGCCCGTCGCCTATCCTGAAGGGTGGGCTGTATATTATTGCCCACACCGCAAACTAGTTTCTTACTAGGTAAAATAAGCAAGCCGCGTCTTTGAAAAGAATATGTTGCGAAACCAACTACATCCCTAAAAGCGATATACATTGTATAGTCGACTGTCAACGTTATCGAGTCATTATTGGTATCAATTTGTAGATTGAAATTCACTGGTCACGTTTGATTAGTTGATTCAAGTACTAAACAAATGGTCGAGCTATGCAAAAGTGCCTGTCCATGCAGCTCTGATTGTACTTCATAAATCCATCTATCAGACAAGATTTCAGCACAGGTGTCAACGGGGCTATGATGTATTCAATGTTCTGCAAATCATGTTTTGTATCATCTTCAACAATATTATTTTATTATATAATTTTTACAAGCAAAAAATTTTTCATTTCGGCATTAAGCTTTTATTAAAAATATCCATCCAAGTCGTGGCCACGCACATAGTTTCAGCTCATACAATAAGACAAATTCATCTACTGCAGCAAACTCAAACAAAACATCATGGTTTATGCAGCACACATTCAAGTCTCTCTTTCCCATTGAAGGCAGTTTCCACACTGACAAAGCTGCTTCGGCTGGTGAGACCACATAAACATCCTGTAATCAATAAAACAAGTGCAATAAATATATATGTCATTCATAGATATGTCATTCTAACACGTATCTACTGAAAGCTTTCAAATTGGGAGTTAGATAGATTGCGAGTGTAACTTTAAAAATGAATAAATGTTTAACAAAAGCATAAGTATGTCAAGCCAACGATTCGAAGCTTTGGTTCTGGAAGTTAAAGATGTTCATTGATCAATCGATTTTCTTCACTTTCTACAAGTGAGAAGTGAACATCTAAAGTCAGATCATAAATCTAATTTATTACCTAAAACTGCCAAAGAAAATTTGAAGCAAATATAGCAGGTGAAACATTAAAAAAATATAAAACGATGATTGGTGATAGCAAAAAGTTACAATTCTATTAATCAGTACATGTATTAATGAATACTAAAATTATTACCTTTAGTATATTCATCAATCTAAGCCATTGTATTGCTAGATGCTATGGATTAAAAAGAAGCCGTCAAGACCTCACTGTACATACATATCTCTCACGCGCACACAGGAAATTACATTATAACCTCAAACAGGGAAATATAATCTGAATGTAAACTCTACAGTATATCTATAGGAGACTCAAAGTAAAAAATAAATTTACCTCTATCTTCCTCTGTAGCACTTTAACCACCTGATGCTCAGAAAACTCGGGAGTCACCTTCGCAGTAACTTTACAGTAATTTTTACAATTCTGCTGTTCGTCAAAAGAACGTGTCGATCGAGTAATTCATTAAAGTAACGATGTTAATTAATTTAGTAAATATTGATGTCCATGCGATTTAATAATATAGTAAAATCCCTAAATGTAAGGTCGCAGGCAACGCGTTTTACGAGTGATAACATTTATTACGACCTATATAAAAATTGCGTGCTGATTGGCTAATGAAGCGATCTTATATTTATCACTCGTGGACTCTTTTCAGATGTATCGCTAGTTACGTCACGAATGAAGCACCCGCTGGAATCTGAGCTTTTTAAAAGATAGCCTCATTCAAACGCATATATCTCTGGACAGGATTAGTCTACAAAGACAAAAATGTCATCAAATTGTAGCTGATGTTTTAGCCTTTTATTGGACTTGATTTCATTAAATCGAGCTTTTGGACGCAACCACATCTTTAAGGGGATTTTAAAAATCTGTATCTAAACCTTCAGGGCATGGATGGCAACCATGAAAAGGTTAATGATCATCACGTTTAATAGCTTTTATTAATATCAGTCGTCTGATCTTGGTATTTATGAACATTTATCAAAGATGACCACTGAAATTTCTATGCATAATGGTTAAAATTTAGTTTGAAAATTTTTATTTTCTTGTTGAACACTCACTCGCTCAATTTGACGATGGAACAAGCACCGAAATTTCAAGTGCCAGTTAGCAATTCCGGTAATAGCAATGTTGGAGCAGTGTCCTAAAATATTGGTACATATAAATATTATATAACCACAATGTGCTTTCCCTAGAAGATAAATATAAAAAGTGGTTAAAAGATGTAATGTTTTTGCACAAATGTTTCTAATGCAGTTGTGAGGCAAAATTGGGTATTGCATAGTATTGCGGTCAAACATTCGCCCATCATTAATCGCTTAGATGCAATTACAGTTCACTGGCACCGGTGATACCGTAAAAAGTCCATTGAAGTCCATTTTTGCAGTCTTTTACTGTTCCTGTGTTTTCTCTCTTATTCTCCATTTTGTGGCTGTTGGAATGATGGCAAAAAGTTGTTTCATTTGAGGTTTTTATGATTGCTAAAAATATATTTTTGTCCAATTTCTATCGTAACAAGAGTAAGGTTGTTCAACTTGTCTCAGAAATAGCTTTAATGCTTCTCCAAGAAGTCCGGAGGATAACTAATTAACTATTTATGGAGCCATACTAATATAGGTCTGTAACTACTTACAGCTATACGAAATTAGGTCTAACAAATGGTTTTAAATATAGGTTTGTATTAAATTTTATTTGTTTATCTGTCGGTGATGAAAAAAGTCAATCGCTAGTGCTAGGATATTCGAGATTGTCAGTCCAAAAATTTAAAAATCATCAGTTGTTTACTTTGATGTACTGGTTTTCCCCCAGTTTCAAGTCTATAGAGCATGCACTAAGCTCCACTGGTTTTTTATGCTTAGCAAGCAGATCAAACTTTAAAAAAGCTTTCCAGAAGGCAATTTTGTACAGCTCGAGCAGTAGGCCGGCCGGCCGTCTTTTGTAAAACTTAAAAAAATTATTGATCGCAAAATATTAGCTCTGTTTTTGTCAGGTTTCTTTTTTAGGCCCACATATAGCAAAAACATTTGTATAGTCACTCAATGCTAATACAAAGATATCGTAAAACCTCTATTTGAATGTCATGGTGGTCTATTTATCAACCTTTCTTTTATAGTGGCGCTTTATTAGAGGTGTCGTTCAAATTGAGGGTGGCATTGTATTTTTAAATAGTTTATCAAAATTTTGCTAGGATAAATTTAATCCTTTTATAGGTGAAGCAAATGTCGCCTGTATTTTGCACTCACTTTCCCGGCGGAATGACATTAACTCTTTTGGGTGTAAGAAACTGCTAACGTATCTCCAACATGTCATAGATCTCTAAATATATATGCATTGGGAAGCTGAGAAATATCTCTAGCAATTGATATGTATTGCTTTCAATTAACCTGCAATGATATTATAGCTTGCGGTACAATTTAGTGCAGCTTTTAATTTTTAACTATATTCAATAATGTTGCATAAAAGCTCATTGCACTCATTGATATGCTGTTAGTTTGCAGCCAAAACTAGCTTTTTATCTGCAATAGAAGACAAGTTATGTGCTCTGATCTATTGTACACCGAGTTTAGATAACTGTGAGGATGCTATCAAATAATATGCTGTAAATCTGCAAATTTATAAGTTACATAATAATACTTTATCAAATGCTACAAATATATATTCAAGAACAATTGACTTAAACAAACCATACATATAATACAATCAAAAACAAAAATTAACATTTTGAAACAAAAATATTTGCATCGTTCTGAATGTTGCTTTCGTTTGGATCCATTTCATCTTCTGGCTGTTCAATACTTTCCACAATATCTTCTGACCTCAACTCTTCTTCTGCACTGCTGAACTAGTCGATATTAGTGCCTAAACGGTTTTTAGCAGAGCAAAACTTTTACGAGCATCATTTGTGCGAAATGCACCGTGCAAAGATTTTGTTGGCTAAGCACAACTTTTAGCTTAAAACTAGTAGTACAGATTTCATTGTAAATGTAAACCGTTTTTCTACAAGGAACTACTACCGTACAGGATGAATTTATTCGCGGAGTTATATTTCGCGAAAATTGTCTTTTCATGTATATTCGCGGATGAATTTATTCGCGGCTGAAAACTGCCACTCTCTAGGAAAAGTTAACTCTATTACGTCTAGCAATAGAGTTAACCTTACGCATGCGCGCATTGCGCGTTTCGTTTTCTATTTAGCTTACAACTACGGGTGGATCGTACTAAGCTATAAATTCTTTGTTGCGTTCAGAGGTTTTCACGAATATTCACAGATTTGGAGGCCTTTGATGAACCAACAATTTGTGGTAAGTAATGAGTTTTTCACATTTACTAAATTAGTTGAATCTTACTTTGGTTCTTCGGTAAAACGCAATATTCACGTTTTCCATCCCTACCAATTCATTATTTGTTTTAGTGTGAGAGAGAGATTTTTCATCATACACGGAAGAACAATGATTGCAAGGGTGGTGTATGTCATTTTTAGAAGATCACGAATCATTCAGGGAAGTCTGGAAATTCAGATAGAAGTGACCGCAGCTACTTACGAGGAGAATATATCTGATTTTAAAAAAAGAGCAAAAACGCCTTTACGAGCACAAATCTTTGGCCAGCCGGCAGAACTTTGCAATAGTAAGCTACGAGGAGAGTTCTGATGATAACTTCCTTACCAGCCATGTAGTAGCAAGAGAATCGCCTTTAACATCTACCCAAGACTGACAGCGATGTAGAGCTGCTATTACCAAAATAACTAGTCAGAGAGCGCCATTACACGCTAGTATTCACTTATCAAGAGTATCGGTTTAATTTTATTGCTCCAGACAACCGCAATATAGACTAAACTGTTTATATTTACTCCATTCATCGTTTGTAAAATTTTATTTGTACACAAGTTTGTAATAAATTATAATATATCTATACATGAAATAAAATATATAATTTAATCATGTTTGCTGCAGCGATATCAAGGAGTTGTTGTCAATGAAGGGGTCTAGGTTGACCGGTTGCTTCTCTGCCAATATTCCTGCCTTGATGAATATTACTACTTGCCTCTAGTTTTCGTAATCGGAGTAGGTTGTTTTATTCTCAATCTGCAGTAAACACAAAAAAGAAAAAAATCTTAACAAGTGTCAAGGAAGTACAAAAACAATAGCTGAAGTATTTAATGAAAGCGATCAGTTTTTAAACAAAAGAATTAACTAATGCAGTTAATAATGGAAAAACGTATCTGCACTGCACATCAAATACATACCATAATGTCCAGATCAGAATCATGATCGTCCTCAACTTCGGTATTTGAGATTGATGGAGTTGATTTCAATGTATAAAGACTAGGAGAGCTTTTTTGCGATGATGAAGCCATGCCGCACTACTTGTAAAAACCTTGAATAATTTTGTAAAGTTTGCTGCAATGGCAATAAAACTCGAACCCAGGCGAGGATTTTAAAGAAGTTTTGGAACTCTACGTTTAGTACTTCTGCCTAGTGGCTATTTTCGCTATGTCGCCATTCTGCCTATCTTGAGACAACCTTGAATAATTTTGTAAATAAATGTGTTGCATTGGCAATGGTGTTAGCTCAAAGCCTAGGCAATGATTTTAAAAAATGTTTTGGAACCTACCTACGTTTAGTAGTTATATTAAAAACTAGCCTAGCGACTAGTTTTCAATTGGATGCAGTAGTTATTCTCCCTTGTGATAAAAAATAGAACTAATTTTTCACGGAATTTAATAATTCGCGTAGTTGACTGTTCGCGAAATCGCGAATTTTTATATCCATCGGATATTTTCATCCTGTACGGTATTAGTCTGATACAGTTATTAATTATTTCTTCGGTGTTGTTTTTAAAGTTTGAAGGAAAAACCAAATCGCTTTGGCGTTAGAAAACGGACTTACATATAAACAGAAACAACGAAAAAATTAATTGTTATTATTGATGTAACCGATTTATTATTAGTGTGATTTTGTGGATACTCTTTTACTGATCACTTGCTATTACTGGTTCATAATGATCAAAGAATGTCAAAGTGGCGGTCATATAAAGGTGGCGTTCAACTACAGAGCGGCGCACTATTTTTTAACCCTTCTCCTGTAGTGGTGGTCAAACAGAGGTGTCTTTCAAAAAATGGTGGCGTTCAAATAGAGGTTTTACGGTAACTTTGATATTAGTGTTGTCATAATATACAAATTTAGTTTTATAGAAATAATCTGAATAACCATAAAAACTTGCATCAAAGCATTGGAAATTTGTATATATTCATTTTGTCACCATATAAATGTTTGTTTTCATATCTCTCTTAGTCAAGCAAGCAATCCGTTTTCCATTATTTCCAGGCATCGTATAGTGTTAGCGACATTGGTAAATTCACCAGGGCCCATTCAACTACTGGTCAGATGTTTCATGATCAGTCCATTTCAAGAGCTGGTGCCAATATACTCAGCCCTTCTCCAGATCAAGGTTTGTAGTTTATTTTAGTGCTATTGCACTATAATAATTCACTCCATATTTAAAAATTGTCAATTCGTATTTGGGAATGTAAATTTTTCCAAATTTCGCTTAGTAAATCGCACTGGGCTTTTATATAGCAGAGATAATTGAGGTGATCATAAAACGCTTAGTCTTCATCAAAATATTAGACCATTTCTGTGATGCGGAATCATGATATTTCTGAATGGAGTGATCTGCATACTGCATGTTGTCTTAGGTGATTATTAGTAGTTTGGTCATGACGCTTTAGTAAATGTGTAAATATCCATTACGTGGCGTAATTATATTTATTACATTATCATTTCTTTTCTCAGATCTGCGCAACAGTATGTTCAGTCCAACGTCTATGGGTAGTCGTATGTCAAATCCTGCTGGGATCAGCGCGCTGGAGAGTGTGCTTGCCCAAAGGCGAGAAAGTGGGTCCCTGAATCTTGCTACAGGCAGCGGTAACAACAGTGGCTTTACTTCACCAACCCCTAACATGCAGTACCAGCCACAATTTCCACTTCGTGGCAAGATGTCGGCAATGCAGATCAGGTATAAACAATAAACATATGCAACTTTAGTAGTTACAAGAATGCAATTGGATAAGACGATTGGATTGGATCTCCTGCTTTTGCTTACAATCACTTGTGATACAGCTGACATGCACTCGTTTGGTTATCTTGGTACCACAAGCTATAAACAAGGAGACAATATTCGTTCGATCATTTCACAGCCATCCACATATAGCAGTTACCACTGTTTTTTGTCATGGACCGTCAAATCCCTCAGAAAGTTAGCTAAAGACATTGTTCAATAAATTTCCAATTACAGTTGTATAATCCTGTATTTTATATATAAATTTATAGAATATACAGTCTTGTAATACATTTGCAAAGGTAATCTTTCTACATGTTGATAGGTACAAATTTGGTGCCCTTGGGCCAAGCAAAGGTCAGTTTAATTCTCCTCATGGATTTTGCATGGGGTTTGAAGAAGACATTGTTGTCGCTGACACAAACAATCATCGCATACAAGTCTTCGATAAATCTGGAGAATTCAAATACCAGTTTGGGATTCCCGGTAGGCATTTACACAATTTTGTGTTGCTAAGCTTTGTGATTATTTGGATGATCAGGTGTATTCGAATTAACATAACTTTTTTTAACAAATGTTACCATCTCTAGGCATGCCATCATATTTCTAGGACGTGAGGAAGGGCAGCTGTGGTATCCTCGTAAGGTTGCTGTCATGAGGGGTGCTTCGCGGTATGTTATTTGTGACAGAGGTAATGAGCGTTCACGCATGCAGATATTCAGCAAGAATGGACATTTTGTGAAGAAGATTGCCATTAGATATATTGACATAGTCGCTGGTCTCGCTATCACTCCAGCAGGTATGCGTCCATTTTGTTTATATAACCATGCTTTACTATATCTCATGCATTCATATCTATCCTCATTTTGCTCAACCTGCTCACAAAATATGAAATTCATTATTTCACGTCATTGGAAGGCTCTGTCATTAAGTTGTTTAAATGTCAATGTTTGTTGGTGCTGACATTCATCCATCATCGCTGATGATCAGACTATTGTACAAAGTTATTAAGAGGTATTAGTGGATCTAGTCTAGTGTCTCTACTCTTAGGTAATATAGTGGCAGTTGACAGCGTGTCTCCTACTGTGTTCACAATCTCAGAGGGTGGAGATCTGATCAAGTGGTTTGACTGTTCTGACTACATGAGAGAGCCTAGTGACATAGCAGTTGCGGATAAAGAGTATTACGTCTGTGATTTCAAGGTATTGACAACGTATATAAAGTTACTCTTACAAATACATTATACTATTTCACCTTTATTCACTAGTTTCATGTGTTAAGAGAGTATTTGTTAGCAATTGTTTACAAAAAAGGTATTATATAAATCAACCAGTAATATGCTGTTATCATTATCTATCAGTGCAATTCGCCTGCTGTTGTTATGAAACTTTGTAATGCTCAATTTATTTTCGGTAGTTTGGCCAAGCATAAATGTAAAACAATTATCAATTATGCTGTGATGGCAGTTTTTCTCAAGAGTGAGGCCTTTCTCAAGCAATCTGAGGCCAAGATATGTTTGTCATATTTCTTAACTTATTAACTTTGTAATGATACCAAATAGTTTCTGTTTCAATTCAACTGGAGAAAAAGAGTGGGCAACTACAATGTTACTCGTCTGATTGGATTTTTATTAAAGCCTATGAGAGAGATTTGAGGTGATATAATTCTCTCAACGTCGTGTTTGAGCCCACATTGCCTAATTACATTCCTCTGAGAAATCATGACCGGCTGCGATAATTAAAAGTTACTAAATTGTTAATCGAGGTTACTTAATTATTCGCTACTGGATTGTCTTAGGACCCACACTTAGTTCACTAAGGGAGGAAAATCTGTATTTAGTTTTGGTATAAATACAGACATGCAAGAAGCTTTAAGCTTGAATCATTTTTTTGTTCATGCGAACACATGATTGTGAATTTCCTGCATGTGGTGAAAATTGCTAAGCATTTGATCAAATTTATTCGCCTGATTAACTTTTTGGTGTTACACGGGCTAATAGCTTGAATATTAATTATATTGAAGCATTGTTTATGTTTATCAGCTGAACATCCTATTTTACTACTTTAAAAGCTAAAGTTGGCTGAGCATTCTTGTCTTCTGAACATTCTTGTCGTCTGAACAGTCCCAGTTATGACAAGAAAAAAAATTTAAAACACTTGCGACAAAAGTATATTTCACACCTATAGAAGCAATTCAAGCATAAATGCACTGTTATTTTGAGGTGGCTTTTCCAAGTCCAGAATGAGTTTGGTATCAAATTGAGTACCGTACTTTGCGGACTATTAGCCGCTACTTTTTTCTGACGATTTGAGCCATGCGGCTTATATAAGGGTGCGGCTATTCTGTGGCTTTTTCTTTCATCGCTAGGGCGCATTAACCAGAATCTCCAGTTGGTGCGCCTCTAGCGGTAAAAGAAAATACGAAACAATGCCTAACGGTACTGTTCCGCTAGACACTAGGTTGAAAAGCGTCAGGTAATACGAAACACTGCCGTTATGCACTGTTCCGTTTTAAACAGCAAAGTTGCTGTAGCGTTAAAAAGCACCGTCCTGAGTTCTGCGGCCTATACAAAGATGCAGCCTATGTATTGTTTTATTATCGTTTTTTGGAAAGTAAAGCAGATGCGGCTTATATAGGGGTGCGGTTTATAGTTCGAAAAGTACGGTATTTGTGTTCCAACTATATTGCTTAAAAGCTAGAAATTTTGCTAGGAAAGCTAACAAATAGGCCCTAAAATAGTTATTAAAATTCTCTATTATTTAGTAATAAGAGTTAGATGTTTCTACTTTTTGTCTCTGAATAAATCTCATGTACAAACTGACCGGAGGACTTTTAACTGTCCGTTTCAACCTTGAATCTCACATTTACTAATATAAACTGTTCTGAAACATAGGTTCATGGTTTTTACTCTAAACAAAACACCAACGTATTTAAAAAAAAATCTCACTTTCATGCTAGATGTTATTCTCGAGCTCAGTTTTACAGTTAGCTTGTGTGTGTCTGTTAAATATGTCATATAAAATCTGTAAAAAAAAGGCAAATCAACTGAAAACAATAATTTCCTCAATTGGTATAATAGAATTTAAATGCGTTCCATTAAATATTGATTAATTTAGTATTACTGAATTTTCATGTCTTCTCACATGTTGTAGTATTGTCATAACATGCTTTACTATATGTAGGTTTAAATTATTTAGTAACATACAGAAATTTGGTGTACACGCTCCAGCAATTTAATCGTTAGACTTATTTGTTTTTGTCTTGAATATTTTGGTTTTTAGAAAGGTTATATGGAAACAGTTGTTTACACAATTGAAGGCCAATTTAAAAAAATTGTTCTTTGAACATAATTATTATTGCACATACAAATTACAAACAAAGTTGTCTGTCTCAATGTTTTACTCATATGGGTCTTTCCATAGATCTCGCCCACAAAGTGTGATTAAACGAATCAAATGTTTCACGTTTAAATTATCACAAAGTAAAAACAGTGTCATAATAAATCAGTGTTTACTTGGGTAGCACCAATCCAAACATCAATTGGCACAAAGTACGACTTCCAGCGACCAACACTTATTGATATAAAAAGCATTATTATGTGGTGTCCCCGACAGTTTTTGTCGCAAAACGTGTGACATGAAAGCATTGGGGTCTGAAATGTAAGATAATGTACTCAAAGGAAGCGTTATTTTATTTTACAAATTCGTTTTCTTGTCATCTGCGGAGCTGAATTCACTCTGCCTATGATACCAATGTAACAGGAACACCGCATCACCTGATGTCCCTGTTACATCAGCAACCTGTATTAAGGATAACTAACCTAAATAACTGGAATCAAAAGATATAAACATGTATGATCACTGTTATTTTATGTTGGAAGTGACATTACTTCAAATTAATGACATAGTGTTATCATTTGGCAATATTACCAGTGTAACCGGAAAGTGGTGTCTCCTTGTGTCTCTGTTACATCGGCAACCTGTATGTATGGTAAGACAGGCAATTGTTTTATGTAAAGTATATTGTTTGCACTCCATAGTTAACTGTTCTTATGGCATTGTAACCTTATTACCCAAGTATTAAAACAGCTGAAAGATGATTAAGCTTGTGTCTTTTTGTTTGATAAAAAGGTTTTTCGATATGGTGTCCCCTGTTATATCGGCAACCTGTCCCTGACCTGTTGTAGAAACACCAATATACTGCGAAATTTAAAAAACAAAACAGCAAATAACTGTTTTGTTTACAAAGTTTGAATAGTTAAGTTTCCTAAAAGTAATGCTAAATCTAGTGTAGGGGTGATTTGAGATGTTGACCTCTATGTCACACTTTGTGGGCAAGTTCTATGGTAAGACCCATATGCATTGTGCCTGCCACTGCAACGCTTACTTTCAGTTCATTTCTACAATAACAGAAGATATATGTTGCAACGCTACTAGATAATGAGGAAATAAATGGTTTTCCTTGATTAAAATAACAGTTTGTATATCAAAATTTTCATGTTAAATGCTAGTAATACTAAAAATGCACTCTTGTGAGTAACGTGAAAATTCACTGTTTCAAGACTTTCATTTGATGTCAAAATAAAAACTGTTTTTGGACACACAATGAACATATTGTAGTGTGAACTCCTATTCATCCTAATAAAATCTATTTGACTTGCTTGGTATATATACATGCTTTGGAAAAATGTCTGCTAATCCATAAGAAACTGGTTAGTCTTTGAAAAATTTGGATCAGTTTTCTGCCTACTTTGTAGGGACACTGTGTTGTCGTATTTAATGACGACGGTCAGTTCCTTCGGCGTATAGGCACAGATACAATAACTAACTTTCCGAATGGCATTGATATATCTGACGCTGGTGATGTGCTTGTTGGTGACAGCCATGGTAACAGGTTCCATGTGGCCGTATTCCAGAGAGATGGATCTCTCATCGGTGCGTCTTCCAAGCCTATATTTAGTTTGTAGTTTACATAGTTTTTGTTTATTTTGTATTATATTTTTTTAAGATAATTTTAAGCATTTTTCTTTTAAATGATTTTTGATCTTTGACCGTTTCCTTGTTTGTATCTATTTTATTCGTATGTTTTAGGAGAGTTTGAGTGCCCTTATGTGAAAGTGAGTCGCTGCTGTGGGCTGAAGATAACATCAGAGGGCTATGTTGTCACATTGGCCAAGAACAACCACCATGTTCTTGTGCTCAACACCCTCTATATCAGCTAAGTGTCTGGATACACATGCTCTCATGCGGTGAAGCGACATCTTAACAAGTTGGAGAAGCCTCCATTGTATTTTGGCAATTTGAGTACCTATATGTCCAAGATACTTGCTTTAAGATTAGTATGAACATCCATGCTCTCCAGTACGTATTTTAACAAGTTCTCATCTTCGAGAGCATCATTGTTGTTCGCAAGGGCCTTGTTGTCAGATGTACTTATCTAACTATAGGCTATACCACGCCTACCTGGTCTACATAGTTTCTCTTTCACCAACTAAATATTCTTCATTCGTCACCTCTTTAAAAAAAAAATTGTAGGCTACAAGCATGCAATATTTGTGATGATCACTTAAGGTAAATTTTCCTGAGTGATTGCTTTCTTGGTATCTTTATTGGTGCCCATGTCATTATGTATACAGTTTACAATCATATACTCTCTCTATAGTGTAATTTGTATGCCAAATTAATTATCTTTGTTTAGTGTTTGAAGTTAAAAGTGTTCAATTCTAATACGTAATTACTGTGATTGTATTAATCATTTTGTCAGAGACAATCCATAGAATCATATTTATCAGAATCCATACTAACATTTGAAAAGCTAACCAGAGATTTTCATACAATTTGCTGATGTTGATTATTGACCAGTCAAACATGACCATATGGGTTAAATTTATCTGCTGACCTAACATATTATATACACAATGTAGACTCGAATATTCCTTTTCTTAGCTAGCATTACTTTTCGTGTTGCCACAGGTATTTTTGTGTCTTCACTTGTAATATGCAATAATTGCTTCCCAAGCCATCCTGTATATATACACACATGTTACTAAATACTTTTTTCTCGCCATTTTATGAAAAAACAAAAAAGCTAAAAAAAATTGCCTCCATGTTTTGGAGATAGATTGATAAGGGAAAATTTTTTTCCCTGTCACGTATGCTTATGTGAATTATTTGTTTGTTTATTTACATCCATATGATTATTATACAGTATTGGTTATACTAGTAATCATGTACAACTGATATTTATGCGATGAGGCTGGCAAAATCTGGCAATATTTGTCTGTCTTATTGACAGACCCTAAAAGCTGGGGAGGAAAGGTTGGGGTAAAATTAGTTGTACATAAATTATACAGTATGTCGGTGCTTTGTATCAAATTCCCAATATACTAACATTATACTAGAACTACCGTACTCTTGCTTAAGACTGGTGACAAGTTTATTTTGTGTGCTATCGGCGCTCTTTTATTTGGGCTAGACCGGTCATTATTGTTATAAGTATCACATAGTAATCATTATACAGTCATATTCTATCCAAACCACTCAAATTCTTTACCGTATATTTTTCTGGCTCTTTAAGTGCAAATTATCAATATTAACTGCAGCAGCAAATCCCTACCACAGCTTTAGTCGTACCACTTATAATACAATAAGTATGATAATCTTGTGTTACTGTTTAAATTTATTTTTGTCTTCTATTCATTAATAATCCTATTTTGGCAAAGATATACAAAAAAATATTTCTGTATTAACATATAATAAGAAAAACCCAAAAAAAAATATTTTGCTGCAATCTGGTCGATTGAGCGATTTTTGAGACATTCAGTTGGTGTTATATTCGCCTTTTTGAATCTTACGTTGCATTTTCTTTACGTTTTCCATGGGCAGTGTTAAAGAGAACTAATCTGAGATAACAATGCTGTTTCATCAACGTTGTCTCGGATAGCTCTCAGTGGTTGGATCTCTCTAGAAAGGGGTGTCTTAGAGAATGCGCTTCATATTTACATACACATCTGTTATAGAACATAATAGTGCCTATTATTTTTGAAGGTTTACACGAGTTTTTCAATAGTTTTGTTTTCAAAGACACCTATGACTAGCTAATTTTTGTAGCATTAGACTGTATGTTTCGGCTTGATTTCGGTGACAGAAGTAGAATTATTTTCACATTTCTGTATCGTTTACTAAAATTGCTTTAAATGCATCTGGCTAGGATTTGTCTTCCATTATATGATAGTAATTTTGTGCAGGAAATGTTGTTCATCGTGTATCCTAGCGGTGTTGTATTTAATGCAATTTGAACAATGTGTACTGTCAATTTATCCTTCTCGTTTATTGTATTATATTTCGGTTTAGAATTTGATTTGATATTCAATAAATTTTTTCTCAGTTGAGATGAAAACTTGCAAATATTTGTGTCTTGTATGCTGCAAAAACTGTTGCTCAATGATGCATTTGTGGTACATAAATTCATAATCTTTATGCGCACATGTCTAAAAATTAAGTTGCTTCAGTGGTTTACTGGTCGGCACGTTATTGCATCAACACATACTTCTCAATAGAGTTAGTAAAATTACACAGAATTTAGTTCCTTTTGACATAAATTGTTTAAAAGGATTTGCAATAAATTTCCAGGCTAAATGCACTTTCTTGGTATGAATAGCTATCTATAGCTGCTGCTATACGCTTTTTTGGCTTGTGAAGCATTTTGTTCGTAAAAACAAATATAAAACCGGAATTGCCTAATTGCATATCATCACTTTGCTGTAGTTTTAGATGCCTGCTTGTTTTATACTCTGTCAAATTGTGATTGCTGGGAAAAGCGTATCTGTAAGTAATCACAAATCTGATTAATTAGTAAATCAAACTTCATGTTTAGTTCATGGTTTTGAAATTGTCAGTTGATCAACTGATGTGTTTGCCTCTGCATCAATACATGGTAATGACTTTTGTGGTCAAATGCGTGTTGCATTTATAATAGACAAGGATGGCAATCTGTAGAAACTGGCTCTTGTTTCCAATAGATTATAAGGTAGGTGGTTATACAAGTACATACACCATATTTCAAGTATATTCAAAATCCTTGGTGCCTATGTGATTTATTTGCGGGTCTCTATAACCGGACATTTTAATTATAAGCCTATTATACATGTAATTGTATTATTGCGGGTGTGTCCAATGACTGGCATTTTCGTTATTCCAGCGAAATCAACACATCGAAATTTAAATAACTAAAGAATTTGTTATCGAATGGCAGAAAAAAAGTTGTATGGCAAGGGCAAAAAACATGGTGTTCACCATCGTAAGGCAAAGAAACTGTATAACAGGGTCATCGTAACCCGAGAGTGCACTGAATATATGAATCTCCAGGTTTGTCTTCTGTCTGTTTTTGTTTTCTCTTCCCTTTATCCTTTTTTAGCGATTAAAATCTAGCTAGGAAAAAACACATAGAACTGCAATCCAACTCGCCATGTTTGCAATTGCAAGTTTGTAAACGCGCACACCTATGCACTAAGCTAAGCCGTTTTTATTCTCAAGTAGCTTATCTACAGTATCCTTATAGCAATTAAAGCTAATATGTACATGTTATTATGAATTAATATTTCCCTTCATGTTTGTTTTTCTTTAAAAAATTTTTTAAAAGCCATTTTGATATCTATTACTAATTTTCATGTGTAATTTTAAAATGTACCTTTTCAAATGTTCTGCTACATTGCAACTGGAAAAACAATTTCAATTTTCGGTTTTTGTAAAGGGCCTTCGCTAGAAATAGTGAAACTTAAAACTGTTCACATGAACATCCTAAGTAGAAACTCTACATTCTCTCTCTGTTCATTTAGGTTTTAGACGAAGTACCCTCATGCAATTCACCAATGTCTTTTACTTGGATATCTCATATTTATGTGTGTACCAGTATCGAGAGGTACCAGTATCGAGAGGTACCAGTATCGAGAGGTACCAGTATCGAGAGGTACCAGTATCGAGAGGTACCAGTATCGAGAGGTACCAGTATCGAGAGGTACCAGTATCGAGAGGTACCAGTATCGAGAGGTACCAGTATCGAGAGGTACCAGTATCGAGAGGTACCAGTATCGAGAGGTACCAGTATCGAGAGGTACCAGTATCGAGAGGTACCAGTATCGAGAGGTACCAGTATCGAGAGGTACCAGTATCGAGAGGTACCAGTATCGAGAGGTACCAGTATCGAGAGGTACCAGTATCGAGAGGTACCAGTATCGTCGTATTCAAAAGTTTTGATGGGTAGCTTCTGCAGAAACTGTAACCCTTTTTATACACTTCTATTTCACACAAATTTCTGGTTTTTCTTAAGGTTTGATTGCTAAATCTTTAAAGGCTAAATACTTTTCAAGTGGACAATTGTATTGTCTGGAGTAGGAATAGCCTCTACATTCTCTCTTTGGTCAGACAAAGTACCAGATAAAGACAGTACAATGTCTCATTTTTACATGTATACCAGTATCGAGAGGTACCAGTATCATCGTATTCAAAATTTTGATGGATAGCTTCTGCTGGAACAATAACCCTTTTTATACTCGCGCTTCATGTACTCATTGTTATTATTAATTCAACGTATTCATGATTTTTAATTTGTGTTCTCGGTTCATAACAATTTTGTCACCAACTGTGCCTGTTTGTGTGCCTATCAGACACTTGAAAGTTGTATAGGTGATCTTACTTGCTAAATCTTTTTATGTCGTTCAAACTGATATTCTGTTTGAGGCGATATTTTGCGCTAATCTTTTTTAGCAGGAATTTTACATTACATAGAAGAGATATTGAAAACTACATGGCTCGGCAACAATTGAATCTGAGGTAAAGATCTTCATTATTTAACAATATTTTGTAAGGTCTTTATCATATGTGCATCTCTAATTGTTTATCATACCTACATCTTTAAAAAAAAAGGGGCCAAATATTTTATCATACCTTCAACTATTCGTACTGGTTCTGTCCATGTTATATTTTTTGATTGTGATTTTCTCTAGGATCATTTTCGAATTGCTAATAATTATGAAGATTATTGTTTGTTTTGGCATTGTTTTTGCTGCATGATTTGCTTGAAGACCTACAGAAAGAAATGATCTTTCACCACACCATTTGAGCACACCCCATGGTCTTTGTCTAAGCTATGGAAAAGAGGAAAGAATCGTGTTAGCGGACACAATGAATCACTCTATTAAATTCTTTGACACTGCAGGAAAGTTTCAGTATCAGTTTCAAAATTCAGGTGAGAAGCAAACCACAGCCAAGTGGGGCAGCTATTTGCCCTTAAACTCCCTACTTACTAGCATTATAGCTCTGGTTTTTGCTAGGTTAATTGTAATTATGTTATGTAGTTGATGGCTTCAAATATTCCTGACAAATAAAACTAGTTTTTTATAAATAAACTGTTTACTCTATCAAAACATTATCAGGCTTTAGTGCAAATAAACTTACAAAGTCATGAGTACTGCCCTATGGTCATATTTGCTATGGTTAAGGTCATGTTAAATTCTTTTAAAAGCAAGCATAGTTCTAGTAATACATCATTTTACATTTGGAATACATGATAAGAAAGTTTCATAAAGTTTTCTGGTAAAAAAACTTTTGTTTCTGGCAGAATTTCTTATTATCTATATGAAAAAATGTGTTTGTTGTCTTTAGTTAGTCTATGTTGCTTTGTTTTCCAACCGAGTGGCAACGAAATTTAGATGCAACTTGTAACAACAATTTGTTGGCCAGGTAAACGTTAGTAAAAAATAGAATAGTAAACAACTTTTCCATATAAACTAAATTTTTTAGGTCCAGATAGAACATATCTGTGTTGTCCCCGCAAGGTCGCTGTCATAGGTGAGGGAGACTCTTCCTGTGTGGTGGTCTGCGATAGAACCAGCCAAATACGCTCGCGTCTGCAGATATTTAAAATGAATGGCTATCTATGGAGGAGTATAGATATGGAATACATTGAAATAGTGGCTGGACTAGCTGTCACACCATCAGGTATTAACTGATGTAAAATGGCACACCTTGTGTGTGCTATTTTATTTTAACATTGTCAGCAATAAGTTAATAAATTACTTGCAATACTTCAGGAAGGACAACCAGATGATCTGAAATAATGGCTAGCTAGGTATGTTTGCCTGATGCGTACTATACAGTATTCATTTAGTGGCAGCTGAAGGTTTGTAAAATGGCCAGATTAAATGCAAAGTTAATCATTGATTGATCAATGCATATACTGTAACTGATTGAGTTCCTTAAAGGTTTACTTGCAACAAAATTCACATTACAGTTATTTGGTATCAAAAGGTTCACCATGTCTTTCTCTGCTGTGTTATAGGTGCAAAATATGTGCAAATGTGATTACAAGCTCTTAAAAGCTCAAAAATGAACAATTAATCGCAGCCATCACGAAAACGCCGTAGTTTGAAATCTCTTTATTTCGATGACGTACTCAAACATTTTGGTTATTGTTTTGACACGTGATGTTATCAGGTGAAATAAAAGGCTCAATATAAAACATCTCGCAGCACTAGTTTATGACAAACACTTTGGGTTTTACCGGAAAGCCGTATCAAATATAGATGCTCAATACTTTACAGTTTCATTTCAGCCTGGTCTAATCATCTAGTTGTAATCTGATCATGTGACCCATACTTCTTGCCAAACAGCGCGAATAATTTATGCAGCAGTTTTCGACTTTCACATGTGACCAACAGGCTTGTTATGTTTATCAAGGGATGATATGTACTCCTTCGAGCTAAGGTTAAAAAAAAATTAGACGAGTTTTACAGTAGGTTTTGCGATATCAGTGCTCAAACTGACAGAATTACAATGATGATAAAACAGACGTGTAAGGACAATAGACATGGTTTTCTTTAATGCGTGAAGTATATTTGTAAAAATATTTCGACGAATGAAGTTGCATGAAAGTCTAACCAGAAGCCATCGTGTTCAACTACGTCCCATTTGAGCCGTTTTGGAAAGGGATTTCAATCTATGGCGTTTTTGTGATGGCTGCGATTAACTGTTCGCTTTTAAGAGCTTGTAATCATATTTTCACATATTTGGCACCTACAACACAGAGTAAGACATAGTGAATCTTTTGATACCAAATAACTGTAATGTGAATTTTGTTTCAAGTAAAGCTTTAAATTGCAGATAATTTTAAAAAATGCATGTCATATTTTTAGAGCCAAAATGTAATTACAACTTGTGTAACAAATAAAAATATGTTGATGGTACTTTTTTTTTGCTGTGAGGAAATCTTCAGAAAAGCCTGCTATTTATGAAGCACAGTTTATTGATGACCTTTTTATAGGTGAACACGTTTGCAGTCTGGTTAATTTACAATGATTTTTGTTTATAATATGAAAGAAAAATATGTGACTTTTGCTAGACATGGCTTCAGACAAGCATTCTAGAAGGTATCACAAATGATCATGTACTACAGCTGCCCTAAATAAATACATGTAATTATTTGTCCATATTTGATAAGGTTTGAAATAGAGAAAACAATTCCAATTTTCATAAGCAGTAATGGGTGATTGTTCGCAATGCATTTGTAACTTGTTCGACGCACAGTTATGCAAAGTTGCATTTAGTGCTTGATGGTGTCATGAATTTTTCTAAGACTAAAATAGTATAACTTTTTTTCAGTTTCTGTTTTGATTGTAGCTTTTGATGTTCTATGTGCTGTTATATCATACGTAAGAGCTATCTTTTCCTGCCACCTGTTAGTGATTACTCATGGCCTGGTGGTCTAGAACGTCTGACCGGCGTATGACAGGTTGGGGTTCAATTCTCAAAAATTCTTTGTTGGTGACAAAAATGACATCCAACCCTAATTGCTCTCTGCAACAGAGCGTTTCTCTAGACGTCGAGGCTCCCTTGTCACTGGACGCAGACATGTTTAGGTCAAGATCGCAGAGCCATTGTCTGAGCAACAATACTCTAAAATAACACACAGACAGCCTCTGCTTGCAGGTGTTATACTCGATCTTAGAGGGATTGCTCAGAACATTCTGGTGAAAAAATGTTGAACTGTCTTTCCTATGAACTTGTAGCATCACAAACAACTAGATTATGCTTTTGACTTCCTGCAGTACTGGTGCACTATTATCATATGACAGTTTGGTGATCAAGTAGCTTGCAGATAAATAGTTCTGTTAGTTCCTCTTCTGTTGCCAGGACTCATAGTGGCAGCAGACAGTGTGGTGCCTGCTGTGTGCACTTTATCAGGACGAGGAGAGCTCCTGCGTTGGTTTGATTGTTCTGATGAAATGAAGGAACCTAGCGACATTGCTGTAACAGATAATCTCTTTTATGTTTCTGATTTTAAGGTAGGTATTATAATTGTTATATTATGTCCTCGGCTCAATGCCAAGTGTTATATGTAAGTAATACGTTGTCAATGATTTCATGGTAAATACTATATACATATACATGAATATCTATAGATCTCAAAGTTTAATTGTTGTTTTTTATCATCGCTGTGTCCAGTTTTAGAGATTAAAATCTAGCAATAAAGTATCTGTAACGCACTGTATTTGAACTCACGACAGTTGCAATTACACATATACAAATACATGTACTTAACCACAAGGCTAAGCCGTTCTTATCAGTCACATCTATTTTATCCACGTATCCTATCGGGATTGCAGGTTACAAGCTAAGTGGGTATGTACTTTTTTATTATTAATTTACCTTCTGCGTTTGTTTTCCTTCTAAAATTTTTCAAGTCATTTCAAAATCCTTTACCTATTTATTTATTTGTAATTTCGAAATGTGTCGTTTTAATTTCAAAGGTCCTGTCATCCCCTTCAATTTCCAGTTCTTTTTAAGGCTATCGCTAAAAACTATGAAATTAAATAGATTTACATGTGGACTGCCTAGTCTCCTTACAAGGAGATGCCTCTACATTCTCTCTTCATTCAGTTAGATAAAGTACCCTCTTGCGCTGCATTGCTATGTATTAGTACCAGTATCGAGAAGTACCTGTATCGTCTATTAAAACTTTGAATACAACAAGCTGTCGCAACAATAACCTTTTTATACACTTATGGAATCATTGTTATTATTACTTCAACGTTTTCATAGTTTTTATTTAGTTTTCTTGGTTCGAATTAATTGTATCATTATCAAATATTTTTTCATTGTAGGAAAACAAACTATCTAGCCATTATTTGCTATTTATTTTACATTTAAACTCATTTACAGTTGTTTTATTTTTTATTTTAAATTATTTGAACCGCACAAAATACTTTTCTCATGGTATAAAGTTTAAAAGCTAGAAAGGAGACTGCTGTACATGTTAACTAGAAATAAATTTTCTATGCATTACCTCTTTTTTACCTCTCCAATACCCGAGCGACACAAAACATTAATCTATTTTATATATGTCTGTCTGTCATCCATATGTCCAGTTATAGCCAAAAGGTTTTGTGGCGAAAAAAACTGCTTTGTACTGCAATTCAGCTCGGAAGCTCCCAGTTCTGCAGACTGGTGTGTTATCCACGACACCACACAGCCTACTTGCAATACTATGGAACCATTGTGCACATACTTATTACATTTGTTAATCTTTAATAGTAGTTGGTTAAAATACTCACACTTCACCTAGCACGTTTGGTCTAATTTACTAAAAGAAAAAGTATTTTATTAAAACTAAAATATGTGCCTAGACATCCCCAAAATGCTATAAAGATATAAATACTAGCTGTGCCACCCAACGTTGCCCAGGTATTAAAAATCAGCTTATAAACAATGAGAGGTAATGTAGTTGCCTGCCACTTGCTGTTAGCCTGGCACATAACCAATGGATAATTTGAGTAAGCTTACTAATAAGAGCTACCCCTCTCCACAACATTACGCCATCACGCTACGATGTAACGGAGAGCGGTAGTGTATTTGCTTTCTTATACCGACATATATTGCCTAATGAATACATCAACTCGGGTGGCTTAATTGGTAAGGCATTGGACTGGTGAATGGAAGGGTCCGCGATCATATCTTCTGCGATAAGGTTCTTTTTTCCAAGGTTTTAATAGCTCTCGCTGAACAAACACAGACACTAACATTGAGAAATATAGATTTAGCATAAATTTAATTAAACTTATGGCACACAGAAATTATCCAACCCCTTCATTTAAAAGTTGAAATGGTAAATGTTGTATGTATATATTAAATAAAGACAAATTTTCTGTCCAAAGGCTTTTTTATTGCCCGGGCAACGCCGGGCATTCACCTAGTGTGAATTATACTATTATCTCTAATGTCAATGTAGTTTTCCTGTGTGGGTAAAGCAGGTTGATCAACAAAGATATGAGTTAGGGGAGTTTTTTTCATTGTACACATAGATAAGCTTTTATAAAAACCCTCAAACAGCTTGGGTCACCACACAGTTGTTCTGTTGCTCTTATCCAAAGATGTATTACCAATAGACTTACTCTTGCCATGTGTCTGTTCTAGGGACATTGCATTGTGGAATTTCACCCATATGGTCAGTTCCTTCGACGTATTGGTAGAGATTCATCCATCAGCTTCCCAAATGGAATAGATATATCCCACAGAGGATACCTACTGGTAGCTGACAGCCACGGTAATAGAGTTCATATAACTGTGTTCAGGCCGGATGGCACACAAATAGGTGAGTTTAGATGAAACAATAAACATCATGTATAAGCATAACAGTCATATAATTCACTATACCATAAGATGGTGAGTCCATTTCAAATACAGTGGAACCTCGGTTCTCAGCCAACTCGGTTTTCGATCAAAGAATTTGAGATTTGTTTGTCTCGGATCTCGAACATAAATTCGGTTCTCGACCAAACCGGAGCATGCGCATTGGAATTAAACGTTCGGAACAGCTCCGGAAACGGCATGGAAACATTCGTTAACAAAGGAAAAGCAAGTTACGCTTCATAAATTCTTTACAAAAAGGAAGGCACCATCTTGGACAACGTCCCTCTACCAAAGAGATTTGCTAGGGAGACAACTCCTTCAGTCGACTTACCCTAAATTGTTTCAGAGGAGGATTCTCCTTCAAAGATGTGAAGTAAACATGCTATTGCTGTTTATATTTTCTTTTTCACACGATTTTGGATGTAACTGATCTGTTGCATTTTTGCTGTTTCCTGAAATTTCTGCAATTTCCGGTATTGTATCTAAACCTGCAATGTTTTTGATGCTGTAAGAGCAAAACATACGAAAATTTTACATTTACTTTTTGTTTTCTCTTTTCATCATCATAGATAGAAAAATTTTTATTAGAATTAAACACGATCTATATCTACCCATTTTTATTTAAAGTATGTAATATACAGTACAGTACTGTTCATGGTGTAAAATGTTGAAAAACTACTTTACCGAAGTTGTTTTCTTGGTTTGGAATGGATTAAAATTTATGTACATTAATTCTAATGGGAATAATTGTTTCGGATCTCAAACAACTCGGATTTCGAACAACCTTCTGGAACGGATTATGTTCGAGACCCGAGGTTCCACTGTATGTATTGTTCGCAGCAGGCCAAAGAAAAGGTTCTATTACTGTATATATGGTTTGTTTGCTGTGCTCTCACTCTTTAGGGTTACCGTAATTAATAGGATATCATCAGCTTTCAATGACACTTACAAACCCACAGGCAAAAAACTAAAAAACTCACAGAAACCCTAATAAACATGTACAGACACTCATAGACACTGCAAGAAACTCATAGACACTGATAGATCATAAACACTCATAGACACTGATAAATCATCATACACACTCATAGACACTGATAGATCATCATAAACACTCATAGACACTCATAAACCTCAACATACGTAAATACTCACAAACATTGACATTATTGACAATCAAAAACTCTTGTGGACTCTATCAGACAATCCTAAACAAACATAGACACTCCTAAACAAACATAGACACTCTTAAACAAACATAGACACTCCTAAACAAACATAGACACTCCTAAACAAACATAGACACTCCTAAACAAATATAGGCACTCAGACACTCACAGACACTTCTGAACAAACATAGACATTCCTAAACAAACATAGGCACTCAGACACTCACAGACACTCACAGACACTTCTGAACAAACATAGACATTCCTAAACAAACATAGGCACTCAGACACTCATAGATACTCCTGAACAAGCATCGACATTCCTAACCAAACATAGGCACTCATAGACATGCACAGACACTCCTAAACAAACATAGACATTCCTAAACAAATATAGGCACTCATAGACACGCACAGATACTCTCAGACACTCCTAAACAAACAGGCACTCACAGACACTCATAGACACTCCTAAACAAATACAGGCACTCATAGACACTCTTAAGACACTCCTAAACAAACAGGCACTCACAGACACTCATAGATGTTCAAAGATCAAGAAAAAAAGCCAATCTAATTAGATAATTATGTGAATGTGTATAATTATAGGCTTGCACATTTCCATTCTTAATGGTAACCGGTTCTGAAATCAAAAGGCATATATATATATATGTGTAGGTTTTGCTAAATTAATTTATCAATAATAAGTCAAATGTTACTTTTGTCAACTGAGCTTTGCTAAAAAGGGTGTTTGAGTGGTTCAAGTTAATTTTTTTTCACATAAGGCTTAGACATGTGTGAACATCAGCCTCAATGCAAGTTATATTCAGTTTAACATAAGGCAAGTGTCTACAAACTAGGTTAACTTTATAAAAAGATCTACTTATTTAAGAACAAAAGGGAACTGAATCCTGTGATAAATTACACAGCTTTGTCTTGTTTCATGTGCAATTTCCGGTTGTCACCATGTTTGATATAATTGGTGAAAGGTTTACATAAAAAGTTAGGCATGGAGCAATCTATTTAAATACTGTTTGGTCAGGCAAGTGTAGGCGGCTATGCTTAACTTTTAGTGGAGGTGCCCTTAGTTATAGACCCTTAGTTATCTACGACCAAACACGAGCGGATCGAATGTTTGAGAGTTTTATGATAAATGCATGTGCACACAACTCACGAAAATTATTCATCAACAACATCGCAAACCCTTGTACCGAAATCTCATCAACAAATTTAACCATTTTTCAATGGAGTCATTTAAGCATATTAACGCTACAAAACACATAAAAATCTATTTAAATATGTTACCAAGTCTTTGTAAATTGTCGACAATATCTTAAAACTTACCCATCTGATCGGATTCTACACAAACTAGCTGTACCACCCGGCGTTGCCCGTGTATTAGAAAAGTATTTGGACAGAAAATTGATTTGTATTTAATATATAACAACATTTGCCATTCTAACTTTCAAACTACATATCATGAGAAAAATAAAAACAACTGTAAAGGTTTTAAAACTTGGTCAAACAACTGTAACTTTCAAGCTAGTAGCCTGACATATTGCCAATGGAAATTTCCACTAAACTAGTTAATAAGGTTAGGCTTCCAATGATGGTAAGCCATGACTTTGAGTCTGCATTGTTGTCCAGCTCAGGTGTTCTAATGATAGCTATAGCCGGAAAACGTACAGACGGATCCGCAGACGGACTTTGAGAAATATATATATACATGTATATAGACAGACAGATATATTTGGCTGAAAATCGTTATTAAAACTTGCCAAGCCTTATTTTTATTAAAATTGAGACCGGCAAACGAAACGCCGAACGACTGAGAATAGAACCATTAAGTCGTGCGCATTTCACGAAAAAATAATGTGCACACTTCACCAGTCTATAGCATTGTCGAATTGACGAAGTTTTCTGTAATTAACGTAGAAGTACTGAAGTATAATCGTTTCTGTTTTGCCGGTTTCAAAGTACCTGAAATTTTGGACACTTCTGAGTACTTTGGTATTCTAACTGATGTCCAAAGCAGTGAAAGTAAAGGAAATGACGATGATATTTTTTCTAACGATTCTTATGAGATTATTACAATATTTAATTATAAGTTTGGATGACTATTGAAGTGTTATAGTCACACTAACAACATCGATGATGGGCAATATGTTACTGTTATTATTTTTTCTAAATAGTTTTGTTAAATAGATTTTCTAAAAATCTATATAAATATCACTTCTTGATATTGTTAGCTATGACGTTTTGAAATGTAAATAAAATTTTGCATTGGTTTTCTATTATTACTGTATTACTATATTAATAATATTGGTTATTCTAATAATATCAGTGCATTTTACTTCTAATATTGCATTTCTCCTATTGCAGGAGGAGAGATATAAACATATAAACTTTTCCTTTCATTATTGCTGTTTGTTGTACATAATAACACATTACAGCTACCATTGCAGTTATCCTATTGCACTACAGTGCCATTTGACTGCTAATATTGCATTTCTCAACCATCGGTACCCTTTATTTTTTCCAATATCACTTTGGTCGTGGGCTGTATGACAGGGGAATTTCTAGTAGTTAGTTATGGTTGGTGTATGTTGTTACAGGAGCGTTTGAATACAGTGATCTAGAAGTAAGTCGTTGCTGTGGATTAAAGATAACAGCCGAGGGCTATCTCGTTACACTCGCCAAGACTGACAGCCGGGGTCTCATCTTTGACAGACTATACATATGACAATATGTTTATTCCGTATGATATACATATGACATATCTAGTCTTTAGTTAGTAATTGATATTGTTGCCATCTGGTCAAAAGGTTTTAATTGCTTTATCTCACAATAAAAATGCTAAATATTTGAAGCATTATTGACCCAGCTGCTGCAGTCGGATGTGAGCAGAGTCTGATGGGAGGGCGTGTGCAGCTGAAGCAATCTGTTAGCAGTTTTGTTAAGAAGAGCCTTTCATGTATAATTGTAAAGTTTTAGGTCATTGGATGCATCACTTCTCTTGTAACTGGATTAAATATACATTTATATTTGGTCAAAGCTTGGAAAAACAACAGCATTTTCAACAGGTCATTTGTTGATGTACAAAAAGAATTACATCATACTTTTTAGGGCAGCTCACCAATGAACTAGCTGACCAATGAACTAGCTGACCAATGAACTAGCAGCATTTCAACATCACATATAAAATCATCGTGCAAAAACTGATAAATGAATTTCCCAGTTATACTATTTCTTAAAGCTGGATAATTGCTGAGACAGATAAAGAAATATCTACCCTTGCATCTCTTTTTATCATTTCTAATAATATCGCTCTTTCAAAAAGGTTGAAAGTTTCAATGTTTCAGTTATGCGTGGAGCAGGCTCCGACGTTTAAGCTCAAATTTTGCTCCAGTTCTATAAAACATTATTCATGCCCGTGCCGGAGTACCTTCGAAATGTTTTCGCAATAACTGCAAGCAGGAGATCTTTTCTCTGATAATAAAATAGGATTGGTTGAAGAATTTAGTAACTCTAACTAGCATTTTGTAGATAATAATGCCCAATTATTTTTATACATCTTCAAATGATTGGTTAAAACCGTATTTGTTTTTCAAGCCATGGTTAACCCTGGGTAACATGTAAAAGTTAGCCAGTTAAAGGAAAACTGTTGGTTCAATTGATCTAACGTTTAGTGTGTCTATGAAGGTGTCTTTGCTGAACAACATGGTGTTAACTGAAAAACAGAACACGTTGAAAATTGTCCCACAGGGCTTCCAAGTGTTTGCATACCTTTGTAATCCTAGTAGTTTTGCATCACTATGATGAGCACTTTATGCTCTGATAAGCCGTATCTTCTCTTATGTACCTTGATAAAAGACCTTGATACTTGTCTTAGATCACTTTTTCCTGTTCCCATTCACGTGCAACATAGCGTAGAGTTTGTTACTTCGTTAGTCATGCAGGGATCAGCTGCTGCCGTTACTGTTTGCTCAATTTTCATTTCGATATTGTTCACTCCTGACTCGCTTATAGCAAAGAAGGTCCTCTCCTTTTTCTATTTTAATTTATCGTTTGCTCTTTTGGTAATATTTTCGTGTTGGTGGTTTTCTCTTGGTTCTATTTTACGGTTTTGGATTGTTCTCTCCTACTTCTCTTTTGGTATGTGTAGTTGTTCTCTCCTAGTTTTCTTTGTGCGTTTGCAATTGTTCTTTAGTGTTGGTAGTGGTTCTCTCTTGGTTCTATTTTAGTGTTTTGGATTATTCTCACCTAGTTCTATTTTGATGTTGGTTTTGGTGGTTCTAGTAGTTGCTCTTTCCTGGTTTTCCTTTTGCGTTAGTAATTGCTCTTTGGTGTTGGTAGTTGTTATCTCCTGTTTTTATCTTAGTGTTGGTAGTTGCTCTCTCCTGGTTCTTTTCCAATTAACATTGCAATGTAAGTCTTTACTAAATATGCAACTACATGTATCTGATGACTGTTGAATTAAAAATTTTCTAATGATTTCCAAGAACACGCATACAACCATTGATTGTTGCTCAGGTACAATGCCCAATGATACCCAAAGCTGCAATTAAATACTGAGTACAAGACCAGTGTAAATATACCTCCCTCGAGACTGCGCATGCCCTATGTTAACTGCCTAAATAATAATGGAAAGAGTATTTTTCAAGCTTGTCGTTTAGTAGGAGTGATAATTTGTTGACTACCGCACTCACACTATTGATTAGTATCATATATGACCAATAAAAATACCATAGAAGTGCACAGAATGCATAAGCTAACCTACTGCGTGTAAATAATAAACATTTGATAATAAGTAACATCTATTTACCATATTATGTCATTAGCAATAAATTGTCACCTCTCAGAATGGAAATCGCCATATATATGCAATAAAATTTACCATAAAATCTTTATTTGAATGCCACCTATATTTGAACACCATCTCTAGTAGAATGCCACTATAGAATTAGGGTTAAAAAATAGAATGCCACCCTTCAATTGAATGCCAGCTGTATTTGACTGCCACTTTGACATTCTTTCATCTATACAAACTCAAAATAGCAAATGATATTGAAAAATGTCTACAAAATGGTGCCAATAATGTTCGGTGACGTCATTAACAAACAATTCTTTCGTTGTTTCTGTTCATATCGAAGTCCATTTTCTAATGCCAAAGCTTTTTGGTTTGGTTTTCTTAGAACTTTGGAAGCAACACCAAAGAAGTGATTAATAACTGTATCAGACTAATAGTAGTTCCTCGTTTAACTCGGTCTGATACCTCAACATGTATGAAAAACAGTTTAGCATAAATGTTGAGGCCGACGGCATTAATGTCGATCTGGCCAAAGAATAGTGTTAAATATAGAAGACATTATCATCGCTCCGCGTGTCCAAGGGTTAAATTTATCTTCCCAGAATTCTGACAAGCTAATCGAAAAGTACAGCGCCACCCTTTACTTGACTACCACTTCTAATTAAATGCCACTATAGGGGAAAAGTTGAAAAATAAGCGGCCATGGTGTTCAAATAGTGGTGGTACAGTAAATACAAAATAAATATTTTTTTCCCTTTCGCAGCTAATAAATGTTTAGTACATTTTCACGCAATCTTACGGCTGAACACTAGCTAGAGCACACCTTACTTAATATTACATTCCCATTCTTCCTAGTCTGTGGTACCAGCTATCGTGCTAAGCTTGTAATCTATCAGCTCAGATGTATCTTATTTCATTTTGTCTGGAGAAAATATATACAGCTGAAGTAAACAATTATCGATTGGATAATTACTCGAGTTAAACTAATAAAGAGTAGAATAGATTGTACTTGGCTTTCAGCGACTGTCAGCTTTAAGAACATAGCCTTTTCTCTCATCCAGCTCTCATCTGATGGGAGGAAAGACTGAATCCTTGAAACTGAGTGTAGCTGAAAGCTTAGTACGCCCTATTCTTCAAACTGTATATACTATATACAGTAATACTTCAACTTACGAGTGCTCCAACGTACGAGAAACTTAAGATACGAGCCAGCTTTCTAGCAAGTTTTAGCACTAACATACGAGCCATGTTTGAGATACGAGCACTTGAGTGAGTTGCCAAGTATGCCGGAGGTGTTTTATTAGAACAGCATCACTCTGTATTTTTCAACTGCTCAGGTTATACTGTTGTACCGTGTTTTTTTGTGCACGATTTTCTGTGCAGAATTATGTGAATTAAAAGTACTGTGCGTAGACCGAAAGTTTGCCAGTAAAATGAAAGATAATACAAAGAAAAAGCAAATGATAACAGTCGATATTAAACGGAAAAGTATTGAAAAATATGCGAAATGTGTATGCGTGATTCAGATAGCTCGGCAATATGACAGAAATACATTCATAATTATCAAACAGAAGGATTATATTCAGGGCATTTAGTTCGCAAAAGGACTAGCCATAGTTTCTAAACGGTGCAGCGATCTTCACGACCGCTGATGGCATTAGACAAACAATTGGCCGGTGACAGCGTAACTGAAACGATGCAATGTGAAAAGGCCGGCGCTATCTATCCAAACTGTTTAATAGACATTCGGACAAGTTGGCTAGTGATCGTGTGTTAACCATTTGTGACGACACCTGTGTTCGTCCTAATCGCAACATGTTGCAAGGGCGACAAAGGCAAACGTCCTTAGATAGGTTTATCTTAAAACGGCTGGCTAGTCGTGAAAGCGAAAAAAAGGAAAGATTTCTCGCTAACCAGTGAGAAATTTCAAACTATGAACGCCGAAGAAATTTTAATTACGTTTAGTTGAAAATGAAAGTTTGCTTTTAGGTTTGCTTCTAAGTTTGTCTTTTAACACTTTGATAAAATCTAAATTTATCAAAGTCAACTGTTGTAATGAAGGATAACTTATATCTCCCTCCCTGGCAAATGCGAGTGTTAACTGCTATTGTATGTATTTAATTTTACATTTTAATTAATCACATTTCCTTGCATTATTTTTTATTTGTTGCTTTTTGAAAGCATGTAGTACGTAAGGACAATAGCCAACATGTTCTTTCTGTTACAACATCTTGTTTTGAGTGTTTTATTTGCCTTTTTTTAGAGTATGGAAACCTATCAATATATATTTAATTGTTCTATATATAAATTAATTGCACCAACATGCGAGTAAATTGACATACGAGCTCAGTCTCGGAACGCATTAAGCTCGTAAGTTGAAGTATGACTGTACTGTACATGTTATGATGAGTTGGAAACTAATATGAATTGTCTTCTCTTAGTAGTACCGTTTCGCTGTAGCTCATGATCTGATTTACTGCTTGAGCCTGTTTGCAGTAACGTACAAGAACTATAGTCCATAACATGATGAAATGAGTAATAGCCTTTTCCTACTGGTTGAAATGATGACAGATCATTTTGTTACATTTTGCTCGGGAGGGGGGGGTGCTGACATTTTATTGAATTTAAAGGAATTGCGCCAAGTTTTTATTATGTTCTTCTCCCTGATTAATTTGAAACTTTAAATGCACCTTCCATGACGAGGCCTGTAAACAATTGTTGGTATCATTGTGCTGCCAGCTAATCTGAGGTTTTTATTTGTACACGGTGGCAGCGCTTTTAAGTAAATCAGTGTGAGCAAAACATGTTTTATGTGTTGGAAAAAATATAGTCATAATTTGTTGAGCCTCAGGACATTTGATTGTGTAGTGATTCTTCAAGTTGTTTCTCAAAGGCATGTCTGTGACAATCTTCAACATTGATGAAAATCTTTTACATGACTTAGTCCTTTGTGTAATCTTAAAGCGTCGTAAATGTTCTTTCTGTTCAAACATAAGACAGTGACACGCAGATCTATGAAAAGTACGAGATGATAATTAAATTGTTATACATAAATAAAAAACTTGCTAGTGATTTCAACTGATTTATGTTCATGTGAGATGAGAACTAATCACAGTATATCATCTAGTGACCATTGGGCGCCATTTTTTTAGTAGAGTCCTCTGGTGAAGCTAATATTACTAATATTACTTATTTGCTAATATTACTAATGCGCACGCATTTTGTGACCCAGTATACTTATTAGGCCAGCTAATAGGCATATAACTACTCAAGCTTTGCAGGTAGGAAGCTTGAGATTAATCATATTTTTTATTAGTTTTTATGCATCAGATGGCATTTTAGCATCGAAACATAGATAACCTCTGGCTCACACTTTGAGTCGTTCGAGACATAAACTCCTAAATATGCTCTGAAATAATGTTAAGATCGCGAGAACAAATGGCTATTTTCATATATCTTTTGCATTTCTTTTTTTTGTCAATTTAAATATTGATTATGTAGATTTTTAATATCACTTGCTCTAAATTAATGCTGAGTTGTCGAGATAGCTGCCATATTTTTTAGTCAATTGGCAAGGAGAAACTTACTACAACACAAAATATGTACCAGAACCATATAAAAAATTACATGTTTCTCTTAGGTTGTTCTAATGCAATATGCGTTAGATTGACTTAATAATGCCGATATCTTCACATTATTGCACTAATCACATCTAGAATCTATCAAATCAATCACATCTACAATCTATCAAATCAATCACATCTACAATCTATCAAATCGATCACATTTACAATCTATCGAAACACTCACATATACAATCTATCAAATCAGTCACATTTACAATCTATCGAAACACTCACATATACAATCTATCAAATCAATCACATCTACAATCTTTTGAAACAGTCACATATACAATCTATCAAATCAATCACATCTACAATCTATCAAATCAATCACATTTACAATCTATCGAAACACTCACATATACAATCTATCAAATCAGTCACATTTACAATTTATCGAAACACTCACATATACAATCTATCAAATCAATCACATCTACAATCTTTCGAAACAATCACATATACAATCTATCAAATCAATCACATCTAGAATCTATCAAATCAATCACATCTACAATATATCAAATCAATCAAATATACAATCTATCAAATCAATCTCATCTACAATCTTTCGAAACGATCACATATACAATCTATCGAAACACTTACATATACAATCTATCGAAACACTCACATATACAATCTATCAAATCAATCACATCTACAATTGATCAAATCAATCACATCTACAATCTTTAGAAACACTCACATCTCTAATATGTAATTTTGATCTATCATGAAATCACATGCTCAAGATGCAATCAAGCTCATCGTTTGATTGCATCTCCAATTTATCAAGACAATCATATTTCTAATTTGTCACTCAGGTCACACTCACTATATGCCATGACAGTTCTATCACAAATGTATGACTATGCTCATATCTCTACATGACGACGATCACTTCTATTTTATGATTATCGTATTTTCACCCTACTACAGCTATCCTGTTTAATTTGTCTTGCGCATAACAAACCAATCAAAAAGTTATCAAGCCAGTATCCGATCCTCAAGTAGTAAGATATAAAGAACGATGTAATTTGAATAGACATCGGCGCCTGAAGCAACTCGGGATATCAGTCAGTGACTATTGTACTTATAGACAGCTTTTGTAAGCAGTGAGACATGCTATTAATCTGGTCTGCTAACGACAGGATGTTAATCAATTGCTGGTTTTTCTTCACTTACATGTATGTGTTGTGAGGAGATAATCATAACAATATTGTCAACTAATTGAACTCCTTCAACTACTAGAGAAGTAGAATGGTTTCTATCATAAAACTAAAAGTTTGTTTCTTAATGATTTGCTGTTGAACTTTATTTCAAAGTATGCTATTTTACTTCTTAGAAAAGAAGTTTTATAACCGTATAATTTATAAGAAATGGTTTAAAAATTGAATTTTAGTACAGTCAAAAAGTGACTCTGTCCTCTGTAATCATTGGTCAACAAGTAGTTCTATCCTCTGTAACCATTGGTCAGAAAGCAATTCTGTCCTGTTTAGTCATGGATCGGAACATATTTTAAAGAATAGAGAAAGCATAATATTATTATGCTTTATTAGTTATCTTGAGGTGTTGACTGATGTTCTAAAAAAAGAATCAAGGAGATTGACCCACTAGAAGCTGAAATATAGCCAGCCAAACACAGGTCTACTTAATAAAGAATTAGAGGAAAACCCTTCGAAAATCCCGAAAACTGTGACGTATAAAATCGACTTAATGGTCATGTGCCGGAGTTGCGCACCTTTACCGCCGTTATGTATAATGATTATTTTGGCTACGAGATGTGAAACGCTTCTCGCGATAGTTAATAATTTACAGACTAGCTCTGGTTTCTCAGAAAAATCAATCAAACATTGTGTGGTAAAGGCATTTGCCCACAACCCCTCGCCATGATTTTTCAAAGCAGAAGAGCAGATTTTGACTATTGTGCTTCAAATTTTAACTCGATCTCCACGGATATGCTCCGAAGATCATCTGTTCAACGAACGGCGCGTGTATAGTCTATATGCGATATCCGCGAGATGCAGTTTGTTTAGAATAAGAAATAGGAATGGGACTTTTTGTTCCTTCATCATTTTTCTACTGTGTATCTTACTGCAGCATTCTTCTACTGTGTATCTACTGCAGCATTCAGTTGATTTTCATGATTATCGTCACTATTAACAGACTGGAAGTTCATTACAGCCATAATCTTAAAAAGACTAACTTGACCGTGCTGCTCTTGCTATAAGAAAAGAAAACAATAACTTTTGCTTTGATTTTTCTATTGATCTATTATCTTATCTATGATTATTTTTTATGATTTATATAATATTCATAATGTATATTATACAAAATAATAATATAGCTGCGTATAGAATAAATGATGTAACTAATATAATTTGTAGAAAATTCCAAATGATAACCGAGATTGATGATTGATTTAATTGATTCCATTTATTAGCTATAGTTAAAAAAATCTGAACAACGCTAAAGATGAGTCTGAATAAGGAAGCTAAGTAGGAGAACAACAAAACTGAGCTGAACTAGCAAAATAGCGAAATGTTGCGAAATAATAGATGCGTGTAATTATTTTATCCTAAAACTAATCTACACGTCAGAGGGACTGGTTCGGAAGTCTAGGAGCGATGATTGTTAGGCCCAATTTGATTGTTCTATACTTCCAGGGATTAAACCAATTAAAACGCCGTGATTGTTATAGGAGAGCGCATTAGTTGGCTTAATTGACCAATGGCACACAAGTCGATTTCATACGTCATATATTGATGATTACCAAAACACTTATGTTTTTTGGTAGACCTGTGTTTGGCTGGCTATATTTCAGCTTCTGGTTGGTCAATCTCCTTGATTCTTTTTTTAGAACATCAGTCAACACCTCAAGATGAATAATAAAGCATAATAATATTATGCTTTCTCTATTCTTTAAACTACTTCAAATTGCATGAATAATCTCTAAGCCGATTATGAGTTTCAAAACATAAAATTTAAATTAATCTGTCATTCTGTAAGCTTTTTGGGAACAAAACTTTTCAATGTCTTTTGCTATATGGATTGACTGTTTCACCAATTGTGATGCTTCAATGTTTTGCTCAGCAGGAAATGGAATATTATTATATAACAATCCATATTACTAATATATTATTATCTACCATATCCTTTACAATAAAAAAGAAAATGCAAATATTTTATATGATTTTACTCTTTCGCATTGAGGATCGCAATCAGCACATAGTAATCGATACTGTAAAAAAATCCAGTGCTAGTATGTTTCCAAAAGTATAGTCCCTTGTGCTAGATTAATTGCTCTGTATATAGCAGTTCTAAAAGTCATTAGAAAGGATTGCTTAACGCAGTCACCGTAGTCTTCTTGCCGGTCGTCAACTCAATCGCCTGCACCTCACTGCGTCTAATCAACCTGTATGCCTGTACTCTGTAGTTTTCATTCAGCCAGCCGTAGGTCACTGTGTTCGCTATGCCATATAAGGTAAAAAGTAGCACGGTGAACCATGTCATCACCAATGGGCAATGGTCCTTCAGATTCAAACCAAAGCATATGATCACAGGACAAAGACAGATTACAAACTGAATATTAATAATCACGATATATAAGGTGGCCTTCACCACCTGATTGTCTTTAGTTATTTTATGTCGTTTGTGCATTCGATAAAGTTCGACACAAATTAGTAGTTGCAGTCCTGAGGTTATCGCAAAAGGTATGACAAGAAAGATGGTGGAAAAGGATGATGGAGCAACATCGACATAGTTGCTAGCTCCAAAAATTGTGTTCAAGCAAAGGCCAGACGAGAAGGCCGTGTCCCTGATGATGCTGATGAGTAAAATGAATAACCATCCACTCGCGATCCATATATAAAAGTGTTGGGTCACCTTATTCTGCTCGTAGGTGAGAGGTTTACACAGAGCTAGATACCTGTCATAGCTGCCTAGAGTGAACAAATAGTAGCGAAAGTGTGGAGCGATGGTCGTGAGGATGCTGACGACAGCAGCGATTGCTTTTGACCTTTGGTATGTAAAATTATGCAGCTCACAGTTTATCTGTAAGAAGACAGAGACGTTTGAGAGAATGTCAACAATTCCTATATGAATTAAAATTTTGAGATACGGCTTCTTCCTCAGCGATGGCATCTTGACGAGCACTACGATATGCAAGGCGTTAATCATGGTTGAGATGAAACCGAGGCTCGAACAGATGATCTCCCAGTACCTGTTGTGGCAGACCACAGTCGAAAAAGCGCAAAAAGGTAGAGTGCTGTTGCTTTCACCTTCGTTCATAGTGATGATGATACCTCAAACGTCTTCCGTGAGTGAAAGCCAGGTTCAATGGCGCAGAGTTGGCTTTCAATGCTGATACGGTAAGTGAAAGATTTTACTCTATATTGCAAGGTGAAAATACAATAAGATGCGGCGTCTCAAGAGAGTCTTTATCAATCTTGATGATCGCGTCATAGCAACCTTTATATTGCCTTTTTTCTATTGTCCGTAACAATTAAAACATGCCATCTGATTTCATCACACTAGTTAAACTTTTGCACAAGTATATTTAGCTTCTCCAACATACTTTCATACTTTGGGTATTTTCGCAGCTTCTTTCCATGCGATAAGAAGATAACATTGTTCATAATTATTTTCAAAGAAGCTGCCCATTAGAGGGTCAAAATAAAAATCCAAAAAGGGCTCTTACAGGGTACTCCTCTGCTTGACCTCTGCTTGACCTCTACTGACTTCAGGCGTTACTGTAGAAGTATTTGGTTTTAAAAGCTTAATAAAATGTAATTATATTATGCCTTTTCCAGTTTCGTTGTAATAAAATTAATTTTACATACATAAAAGTAGACAAAATGTTGAACACTGTCAATGTATACAAATTATCTCTTTAGTACTAATAAAATGCAAATATGATACATAGAATTCTGTTTAAACTCAAGAGCTTTAATGCAACGTGTCTTCAAATAGATCTTTGAATATGCCGTTGTTTATATTCTAAAGATTTACAGACATTCAGACCTACAGACTAGATGCCAAAATGCCTAAAATGCCTATATATATATATATCAGATATATATCTGATATATATCTGATATATATCAGATATATATTTGATACATACAATAAAGTATAGGCTAAAAGTCAGCATAAAGGGCTCGATACTAAAGTAGAGCTTACTATAAATTTGGTAAGAAATTTATTAAAATTTGACTAAGCAAAAAATTACTAAAAGTTTCATATTACACAAAAGGTGTGTAACACTCATCAAATAAAATGCTTAGTGAGGACTATACACAAAATTCTGCATTAATTGGTAAACTGAAATAAAAGCTCAGGTATTAAAAGCTAGATGGATAGGGTCTATTATGTAGTGCTATTTCCTAAAAGATGTTTCTTAGAATGTCTACACGTAAATATTAGTTCACTACGTTTGTTTAGAGTTGCCTTCTCAGGTCTGTAAATGATGAAATATTTTTTCAAAGTACATAATTTGCAATTTCCGTTGTTTTTAGAGTATGGCTTGGCGTGTGATAAAATCTTCCAGGCTATGTGGTAGTCGGTGCTGCTTTCTTTGAGGTCCCATATGTAGCTGCTTAGCTCGGTATAGTAGCGTTTAGAAATGTCCTTGAATGTCGATTTGTGAAGGTTATATCTAGTTTTGAAGCTGTTTTTGGTTAGCCCTACATATGTGGCTACAATTTTTTGTTATCGGTGGTTGTTACGCTTGCCTGGTATATCACCGATTTTGCTAGGCAATTGTCTGGTAATGGGCAGATGTTCTTATTTCGCAAATTGCAGCCGGGATTAGTTGTTTCTTGATAGTTCAGTGATAGTAGCTTCTGATTGTGAGAGTTGATAGCCTGCTTCACATTGTTCATGTAGCTATAGCTTAATTTTATAATACTTCTGTTAAAGATTTTGTGTAGCTTGTGGTCAGTAGAAAATTCTTCGTCGATTAATTTAAAGAAAGTTTTCCCGATGTTGGTGAGTACGGTGTTGCTGTAAGGGGTGTTATACCAGATTGTGTTTCTCTTTCTTTGTTTATTTCTTGCCTTTAGTTGTTGAGCTTTAGGTGAGGAGAATTCTAGCTTGTGTTGGCATCCACTTTTTACTAAGGCTTCCTGATAAAAAGGGGCAGCTTTGCTGAAGGCATTTTCATCAGATGAAATTTCTGAGAGTCTTTTGTTGATTGCCAGTGGTATATTTTTAATGATGTTAGGCGGGTGGTTTGAATCTTTGTGAACATAGGTAATGGTGGTGTTTGGCTTAGTGTAGGGCTCATACTCCCTATTTTCTAGGTTTCGGGTTACGTCTAGGAAATTTACTATTTCCCTGTAGGCTTCTATTAATATTTTTAGATCATGTGAGCCAAAGATAGCACACAGGTCTTTCTTGATGTGATTCAAACCACCCACCTAACATCATTAAAAATATATCACTGGCAATCAACAAAAGACTCTCAGAAATTTCATCAGATGAAAATGCCTTCAGCAAAGCTGCCCCTATTTAACAGGAAGCCTTAGTAAAAAGCGGATACCAAAACAAGCTAGAATTCTCCTCACCAAAAGCTCAACAACTAAAGACAAGAAATGGACAAAGAAAGAGAAACACCATCTGGTATAACACCCCTTACAGCAACACCGTACTCACCAACATCGGGAAAACTTTCTTTAAATTAATCGACGAAGAATTTTCTAATGACCACAAGCTACACAAAATCTTTAACAGAAATGTTATAAAATTAAGCTATAGCTGCATGAACAATGTGAAGCAGGCTATCAACTCTCACAATCAGAAGCTACTATCACTGAACAATCAAGAAACAACTAATCCTGGCTGCAATTGCAGAAATAAGAACACCTGCCCATTACCAGACAATTGCCTAGCAAAATCAGTGATATACCAGGCAAGCGTAACAACCACCGATAACAAAAAATTGTAGCCACATATGTAGGGCTAACCAAAAACAGCTTCAAAACTAGATATAACCTTCACAAATCAACATTCAAGGACATTTCTAAACGCTACTATACCGAGCTAAGCAGCTACATATGGGACCTCAAAGAAAGCAGCACCGACTACCACATAGCCTGGAAGATTTTATCACACGCCAAGCCATACTCTAAAAACAACGGAAATTGCAAATTATGTACTTTGGAAAAATATTTCATCATTTACAGACCTGAGAAGGCAACTCTAAACAAACGTAGTGAACTAATATTTACGTGTAGACATTCTAAGAAACATCTTTTACGAAATAGCATTACATAATAGACCCTATCCATCTAGCTTTTAACACCTGAGATTTTATTTCAGTTTTCCAGCTTATGCAGAATTTTGTGTATAGTCCTCACTAAGCATTTTATTTGATGAGTGTTACACACCTTTTGTGTAATATGAAACTTTTAGTAATTTTTTGCTTAGTCAAATTTTAATAAATTTCTTACCAAATTTATATTTGATATATATATCTCAAAGTTTGTCATCTGTCTGTCCTTCGGTATATTCAGCTATAGCTATTAAATTCTTGGAATTAAAATTTCACAGTCTGCTGGATTTGAACTCGTGAAGATTGAGACTGCATGTTTGTAATCCACTTCTCTAACCACGAGACTACAAAAGCTCTTACGATTCATAGCTTTTACTAATATAATGGTTACACTCTTTTTCAGTTTTCACGCTCAAAATGATGTAATAATTGAAACTCTGTTAACTCTATGGAATGTGATGTTTTTTTCGTGAACTTTTATTTCCTGTTTGTTTTTTGTAAGTTTCTGTTGCTAAATTGTGTTATCTCAAGTAGAAATAACTCCTACATTCTCTCTCCGTTCGGTCCGACAAAGACAGTCCAATATCTCATTTTTACATTTGTACCAGTGTCGAGAGGTACCAGTATCATAGTGTATAAAGTTTTGATGGATAGCTTCTGCTGGAACAGTAACCTTTTTTATAACAACACACTTCTATGCACGAATCGATACCGGTGTTATTAATTCAACATATTCAGGATTTTTATTTAGTTTTCTCAGATCGTATGAATTGTATCTTTACCGAGTCATCTTTTATTATAATCGTAGCAAAACAGACTTAATTTAGCTATTACTTGCACTTGCTTATTATTTCACATTTAAACACTTGTATAGTTGTTTTATTTTGTTTCTCAATTTATTTGTTTATACAAAACATTTTCCTCATGATAGTTTGAAAGTTACAGTTGTTTGACAAAGTTTGAAAACTTTTGCCGTTGTTTTTATTTTTTCTCTCATTTTATTTAAACTGCACAAAACACTTTTCATAATATGCAGCTTAAAAGTTAGAATGGTAACTGTTGTTATATATAAAATACAAATCAATTTTCTGTCCAAAGACTTTTATTACCCGGGCAACGCTGGGCATTCAATTAGTACATATATATTTATCAAGAGTGATATTCGATCATATCGATATATATATATTTTAATATGCATGTAAGTTAGTTAAACAGTGTATAAACCTTGAGGTACAGAATTTTTTCATGTAGCCTGGGTTACAAGAAGTAGGCAAAATAAAATAAGTCTATTCAATAATACGACACTTGTAGAATAAAAAGACAAATACGGACCAACAATACATTGGGTTTATATAGAGACAGTTGAGGCAGCCATGTGCGAGATGAATTTTAGTGTACCAAATGACAGTTTAAAGATAGCTCTGGGGACAAAGAAATGTGAAAGCACTTGGTCACCATGTTATCATCAGTTCACATACATGTAGAGCACCTGCACTCAACTGCCACCTTGGTGTACAAAGCACGCTGATCAATAAACTATCAGCATACAGTAGTGCAGGAAGTCTTTGTCCTCTCAAGAGTAAAGATACTGCCTATGAATAGAAAGGCTTGGAGTATATTTTGGAAAAAAGGGAAGACAACCTCCTATTAGCAGGTATGTTGAATATTAAAAGCGTTAGAGTTAATGCTTTGATGTTTTAAAACTTGCTATAAAAACCAACTTAGAGTCTGAAGCACATTGAAAGTGCTCAAAATCAAATGATTATTAGTGGTTTTATCATAAAGTCTGTAAATAAGATGAGAAGAGAAAAGTTTTGGTCTGTTTAGAATAATGTTGTTCTTAGGATGTTGTTAGCTATTGCTTGCTTGTGCTCAATTATTAGAGGAACCATCAGTCTGTATGGTAATGGCCTCTACACCACAATCACCATAGAGGAGTCTATTTAATATGGTAAACAGATGAGACCTTGGAAAAAAGCAGAATACTAGTTTCTGAAATCCATCACAATGCATCAATGGCCAAGCCGCCATTGGACAGTTTTGAACCCCCATGGTGGGTTTAAATTAAATTTAGGCTAGAAGATATAGAAGGAGCAATGGAGAGGAGAACATGAATTTGATGAAGTCAATATACTTTGGCTATAGCAAGTTCTTACATGCTTTGCAATCGCTCAGTTTTCGGTTACTGACTTTTAGAGATGGTAACCTTGGCCCACTAGAAACTCAATAGGTGGCATCGATGAGCCAACATCTTTTGACAGTGGAAATTCCTGAACAAGGGTAACGCATTTATGTCGGAGTCTCTAGAGGGAGGGCATCCTTGAATTAGTACTGCTAATGAGCATAAATTCAATGAGTACAAATAAGAGACTTCTCACTGTGTGATATCTCTATGATATTTCTATGATATCTCTATGATATCTCTATGATATCTCTATGATATCTCTATGATAAAGACTATACTTGTCGGTATATATTGAGGAGAGGAGAGAAACATCAAGAAACATTTTTTTGGACAATTATTTGTTTATATTAATCAACTAGCTGTGCCACCCAGCGTTGCCCGTGTAATAGAAGAGTATTTGGACAGAAAATTGATTTGTATTTAACATATAACAACATTTGCCATTCTAACTTTCAAACTACATATCATGAGAAAAGTTTTTTGTCTTATAAACAATGGGAAGAAGTGAGGGTTTGCTATTAGCCAGTTTAATAATGTGAGAGAACAGCTTCTCATGACGTTATGCTATGACCTGCATCATACGTAAAGCAGTTAGGTTTTGCTCTGATATAATGACTTATATCGCAGGCTAGTAATTCGACTTTTGTAGTCTTGTGGTTAAGGCAGGCACACTGGTGAACGGCTTGGCCCGAGATCGAGTCCTCTTTGGTACGGAATATTTATTCCAAGATTTTAAGATAAATAGCCGGATTTCCGACCAATACATGGAGTTTGAGAAATATATATAGATAATACGTCATCAACCTGGAACACTGCAGAAGTTGTATTTGTTCAATATTCAGCTCCGCGTCTATTTGCATTTTTCAACACTTTGTTATCGCGAGACACTGAGAGGCATATTTGTTTGTATCATTATTGGTTATCAAAACTATTCTTTTTATTTGGCCTTTGTACCAGTAATAACATCAATTGTTTTTGTAAGGAATAGTGTGATACTGTTATTACCAAAATAGAGATCAAAATATAATTTAACTCGTACTTACGGGAACTATGAACTCTTTTTCTCTTTACCACACACGCTGTCTCCGTATGAAATATTACTAGCGACTAGCACAACTCTCTTTGACTAGATTTAAATTGATTCTTTCAAAAGACCATCATATGCATGTATAAGCAGGCAATCATATCATAGGTCATATCATTGCAATCAGCAGGTTATTCTGCTGTACATCAGTCAACCCTCATGTGCAAACTCACAAAAGTGTGTGTGCAATTACCGACATAAAGGGCATATGATACAAACTTAAATGTTATGCTCAATCAATGGTTTTGTCTTCCTTGGCCGATGTGAAGCATTACGGTGTGTAGATTGAGCTACAAGTGCCCAGCGTTGTGTTTATGTGCTATATGAAGCCAGTGCAAATAGAATTAAATCTTTTTGTTAAGGTTATATATGTTGGTCGTATCAAAAATTAAAGAAAGCTTTTCATGACGAATCTTAAGCTTTTCAACATGCATATTTTAGGAAGCGCACATTTGGATACGTCATGTAGAGCTCGATGCACCTAGTGGTAATTGTACAGCGACCTTGAGTCTTGTTTGTTGAGTGTAAGGGAAGAATGAATCATATGGTAGAGTTTGGTTTGCCCTGATTCATCAAGGTTAGTCTATACCTAATTTAATATTTTATCTGTTTTGGCCTTTTTCAGCTGGCAGACAGTACAGTCAAATCTTTAATGTTTATGGTAATGTAATTAAAACACTATTATAATACTTAGAAAACTTTTGATGTTTTATTCACGGTCTCTAATTAAAGCTTTATCTAATAAAATTTGACAATGAATAGAGATATCTTAAAAACTCAACTTATGTTCTCATTAACAGATAAATTTTGTATATATAACATATGCCTTTTAACACAATTCACTTTTATGCATTCAGGTTTGTTTGTATATTTAGCTTGAAGTCAGCAAGGCTAACAAACTTATAGTGCTAGAAAATGTGGAGTACCTAAACATGACAGTTGTTATTGGAAAGAATATTGTGTCCGAAACTTCAGCATACGATAAGTAGAAGATTTTAGTTTTAGGCTCAACTAGCAAAAACCTCGTGTTTGTGTCTTTTAAACGTACCCACCAATTACAAGAGATTTTTGTTCAGCTGCAACCCAAAGATGTAGGCTTTGTAAGTAAACAAAAAGTAGCTGAACTTTTCTATTAGTAGTGGCACTGCTATAAGATATAACTCAATTGCGCTACATCCCATTCTAGATGAGACGCAAAGACAGAAATGTTAATGCTAAGACAAGCGAATCACACAGCGAGAGCTCACAGGCATCTCAGTCAGGAGATGAAACGTCAGCAGATGCCACTCTGGCTGAGGAATCGGCAGTAACCAGTTCTGACTACAATGCTAGTCGCAAGTCATCGACATCTAATGACAGGAGGCAGCGAGATGCTGAGTCATCTGACCAAAGCAAGCCAGAAAAGGCTGATTACAGCAAATTCACTGATCTTCTGTCTGACTCGGTAAGCTAATTACAGACATACCATCACCAATATTAAAAGCTACTTTTGTTACATAAATGGTGATCTTTACTGTAATAAGAGATGTGTTTGTCACTATGTGTGGCACACGAACTTATTTTTGATGTTTTATCCTTATATACTTACATATAATTACTCTTATATATATTTTGCATATTGTGTCTGTCTTTCTTACGTGTCTTATTGCTAATACTTAGTTAGTTAGGCAGTAACTAAGCCAACATGTTGGCCACTATATTAATCATTATTCTTATACGGTTTCCTACCCGGTTCTATTATACAGTCAGGGGAAAATATATGTATATGTAGGGAGCGCTCTCGCTAGGAGAGCAGATTAGTCGCAGCTACACGACTAATGGAAGTTCCTTCGGAATAAAACGAACGAAAAACCAAACTCACTTTTCTTACAATTTATGCAACATTTATTATAATCTAGATTGTGCCTGAGTAAAGGCCAGATACAGTAAATCTTTTACACATGCTTTGAAGTTTAGGAAAAATGATTCCCTTCAGCGGAAGTCGAACTTGAGACGTTTGACTTTCTAGAGCGACACTCTACTGTTTCCCAAATCCATCACTTTTAACAATTGTGCAGTTTGTTATTACACCTCATGAACTCTGACGGTTCACCGGACTGCCAGATACTAGTATATATTATTAGCTAATTTCTTTCCCTACTTTGCTGACAAAATTTAGTTAAAAAACAGTAACTTATACATCATTGGCTGGTTTATCACCAATGCTTAGCTAAGAAGGAACCAAAATCTCCATGAAAAAAATTTCCAAATTCAAAAAACAATACTAAAGTTTTATTTAGTACAAATTGAATACTTAATGCTTAAAGTTTAATTGAGGTGCTTGCACAGATTTGTTTGTGTCCAAGACTGTTCCATGAATGAATCTATACTACTCTGGGCTATGAACTTTCAACCCTCAACCATACCTAATTTACCCCCAGCCATCATCATTTCACTCTCAATCATGTCCATTTCAACCTAAACTGCACCAATTCCATCTTCCCTATTCATACCATCCTTGTCTACATTTATTCTATACTCAACCAGGTTGATTTTATTCTTAATCCCATTTTACCATAGATATAGTAAACCCTAGATTGGCGAATAGCTATCATTACAATGGAGCAAAAGTGAGGCCTATAATTGGCTGTTGTTTTCACGACGTTATGTCGTAGTGATGTGCATCACAGCATCAAAGCCTTCAATTGAGCAATAAGTTTAGTAGTGGAAGCACGCTTGGCATGCTAGTTTTTAAGTCATAAACATAACAATAAGACCAAATTCTTAGTGAAATGTCATCAGAAGAGACCACAACACCCCAGGTATATCCTGAATTGCCCATAACAAAACAGAACTTCAACTCAAAACAAGAAGTTCTCAACAATATCATAAGCTATCTATGCCGATTAAAGACACCAAGCTGAAAGCTGCTAGTGGAAAATAATAGGAAAATCATCATCATTTCGTCATTGGTTTTGAGTCAGCAGCCAAATCTGTACATGGCATTGCTCAATATCTTTTCAGCAACTACCCTTACATCAACTATTTCCTAACCTTAAAGATCAACCAGGATCACATCGAGATTCTGTTTTCAACAATACGATCTAAGGGTGGCTATAACAATAACCCGGATGTGCAGTGCTTTAGATCTGCACTTCGAGCACTGTTCATAAAAGCAGATATCACACCGTGTCCCAATGTTAACTGTATTGATCTGGATGTGAGCAGGGCTGAAAAAACTGGCCAACTCCTGCTACATTCTCTGGCTAGAAAGAAAAAGAAAGAAGAGACAAAAGCTGAGGAAGGTGAAGATGAGGAGTTCGGTGATGAGGATTTTTTTCTAACTCAAATGTGATGAATGTATTAAGTTCTTGACCGATGTCGAAGTAGTGGGAAGTAGAAATAGTGATGACATAACCCTAATCTCAGTTAAAAACAGAGGAGGATTGGTGACCAGATTGATAGGCCGAATATGTTTTGCTGCAGAAAAGTGCCTACGTTCACACATGGAGAGCTGTGGTATCACACAGAGAGCTTTTAAACAAGTAACATCACAGACAGTAACATATATGTCTTATTGCATAACGTCCATCAAGGTTTTACATGTACAGTGCATGCCAACAGTCCACTCAAAACTATAGTAAATCGCTATACTAAAATTAGAATACACTATGTCGCTTCAAAGCAGGAATCTAGTTCAACCAACCTTAGACAAAAACTATCTCGTCTAGTTATTTTCAGTCATGTCTAATGGGTGTTTAATACAGTGGTCCAGCGTAACTGCTTCTAAATATCATTTGATTCATTAGTTCATTATTAGTTTAATTTCTATTTGGTCACTCTTTGTATTATCAATGATATAGAAACTTCTAAATCATTGGTATTATCCATTACCATGTGTTTAAGATTCTTGCCTTTCTCATCCAAAGTCATTACAGTCATACTTCGACTTACGAGCTTAATGCGTTCAGGGACTGAGCTCGTATGTCAATTTATTCGCATGTTGGTGCAATTTATTTATATATAGAACAATTAAATATATATTGATTGTTTTCCATACTCTGAAAATGCAAATAAAACACTCAAAACAATATAGCCTATTGTAACAGAAAGAACATGTTGGTTATTGTCCTAACTTACCACATGCTTTCAAAAAGCAACAAATAAAAATAATGCAAGGAAATGTGACTAATTAAAATGTAAAATTAAATACATACAATAGCAGCTAACGCTAGCATTTGCCAGAGAGGGAGAGATAAGTTATCCTTCATTACAACAGTTGACTTTGATAAATTTAGATTTTATCCAAGTCTTAAAAGACAAACTTAAAAGCAAACCTAAAAGCAAACTTTAATCTTTAACTTAACGTAATTAAAATTTCTTCGGCGTTCATAGTTTTAAGTTTCTCGCTTGTTAGCTAATTTTTCTTTTGTTTCGCTCTCAGGACCAACCGGCCGTCTTAAGATAAACCTATCTAAGGACGTTTGCCTTTGTCGCCCTTTCAACATGTTGTGATCAGGACGAACACAGGTGTCGTCACAAAAGGTTAATGCCTGACCACTAGCCAACTTGTCCGAATGTCTATTTTTTATAGTCTTGATAGATAGCACCAGCCTTTTTACGTAGCATCGTTTCAGTTACGCAGTCACCGGCCATTTGTTTGTCTTTTATCCAAAGCCTGAGCAGTCTCTCCATCAGTGTTCGTGAAGATCGCTGCATCGTTTAAAAGCTATGGTTAGTCCTTTTGCAGACTAAATGCCTTGAATATAATCCTTGTTTGATAATTGTGAATGCATTTCTGTCATATTGCTGAGCTAGCTCAATCACGCATACATCTTTTGCATATTTTTCAATAATTTTCCGTGTAATATCAATTGTTATCATTCGCTTTTTCTTTGCATTACCTATCCTTTTACTGGCAAACTTTTGGTCTACGCACGGTACTTTTAATTCACATAATTCTGCACTGAAAATCGCGCACAAAAAACATGGTACAAAAGTATAATCTGAGCAGTTGAAAAATACAGAGTGACGCTGTTTTCATAAAACACCTCCGACATACTTGGCAACTGACTCATGTGCTCGTTTCTCAAACATGGCTCGTATGTTAGTGCTAAAACTTGCTTAAAAGCTGGCTCGTACATCAGGTTTTTTGTACGTTAGGGCACTCGTAAGTTGAAGTATTACTGCATATAAGTTTTACATATTTTCAATAAAATATGCAGTCTCAGATGCACAAACTATGGAAAAATTGAGCGGTTTTTAGTGCTAAGTCAATAGGAGTTAATAGATCAGCTGATCCGCTTTGCACATCACCATGACGTTGCGTCATGCTAATTATAGGCCTCACTTGTTTTGATTATTCGCATATCTAGGGTTTACTATATCTATGAATTTTACCTTCAACGATAGCCATTTTACGTTCAACGATAGCCATGTTACGTTCAACGATAGCCATTTTACGTTCAACGATAGCCATTTTACGTTCAACTAATCTTGCACTCATGGCACTCAACTAGGTAATAGGTTATTAGTACGCTGCTAGTACGCTGGTAGTACATGCTATGTCTGCTTTAAGCCCCACACAATGATCATTATTGTTGTTTTTACAGGTGCTCGATATCAACAGTAATTATGATTATCCCAAGAAACTCGTCAAGGACTATAAATTGGATTTGTGAGTTGCTATAGTGAGTGCAAGAGCTTTGCTAACTGTCTATTACCTCTTTTTCTTCGCTTCATGTTTTGAGATACATATTGATTTTTGCTTCAACCTGTTTTAACACCTGCGCAATCCTCTCATATCAGTCTCTCAATATCTTACAAGTTGAATGATAGTGTAATTCATTCAGTTACCATTCTTTATAATTAAAACTAAAACAGGCAGGATTATTCAAAGTAGTTTTCCTTTATTGTCAGAAATAATAATGTGTAGTATGGAGATGTTAAAGCCTTTTATTATGCTACAATAGCAGTTGTTTTAAATGTTGTAATTTTTATACAAATACAAAACTTTGCATAAGCAATTAATGATATGGCTAAAATGTTGGCCAATATGGGGCTCGAACCCATGACATTCAGCTTATTAGACTGACGCTCTAACCAACTGAGCTAATCGGCCGCACTGGTATATAATAAAAGCCTCAGAGTATATCATAAAATCTTTATTCCCTAAGCTTTGTGATAGCAATGATATACAGCTCTGTATATCATTGGTGCTGGAAATATCATCAGGGGCTGTATATCATTGGTGATAGCGAAAGTAAACAGTTTGACAGAAAGTTCAAAGGGTGAGCTAAGAAAACACAACACTAGGAATATACCAAAGCCATAGATATATAAACCTTTTATATATCTACGACCAAAGCTTTATAAGAATGCGACCTAAATAACAAGTTAGTTTTTATTAGGCTAGACAAGATTAAAGTCCCCCAAAGAAAATATGTTTTGTTTAACAAGCAGCAAGCCTTATGAGTCAGAATATAAAATCTCCTGACATGTTATTTTACAGAGCTGCTGAGCTGCAGACCAAGCTCGATGAGGTACGGGTGCAGTATGATGTGCTCAACTATAAACTTTCCAAGGTGCACTCAGGCTACAGTTTATTGCAAGGCTACTAATTGAGAAATAGCCCATACACCAGGCTATAGTAGGCCTTACAGCTATTACTACCATTACTACCTAAACAATAGTGTATTCACCTGTCCTCAGGCTATATTAGACTGAAGACATCATTACTTAGTCTATGCTAATGGACCTTTTTTATTGCAAAGCCAATACGTAAACAAGAGTGCATACGGTAGTCCTCAGGCTATATTACAATGAGGATATCAAGACTTAGTCTACGTATAATCGACCATTTCTCGTATTGCAGGTTACTATATGAACAGCAGCACATGCATCGGGCTATCTGTCATATACAATAGACTATGCTGAAACAGCTAGCAATTCACATTGCAATGTCATATTATTATTTTTATTTATGGCTTTGTAATATCGTGATACTTTGAGCCCATGTCAACCACTTGTCAACCCATGTCAATAACTACATGAACTTTTTAAAAATTAACTAAAACTTCTAGTTTTATTTTTAAAATTTTATCCAGTAATAACTACTTTAATGCTTCCAGAATTCTCTCTAACATATAGTCCAGTTATTCAGTCAAATTTGCAACTGCTTGTCCTTCACAGAGCAAGACCACTTGCGTTAACTTGGAGCGAGAGAATAAACGGTTGAGAAAGCAACTCCAATTGCAGAACGAGTATGAAGTGAAAACCGGTCAAGTTTTGTTAAAGCATGCAACGGATCTGAATGAAATCAGAGCTAGATACAGGGACACGAAAGCTGAGTTGGAGAAGGTATTCTGATATTACATTCAGCCTAAAAGTTGACTAGTCAGAAAGAGTGTATTACTCAAATGTCTCTCAAAGAGACCATTTACCTGAAATCCGTTTTAATATGGGCCTATGTACAAAACGGCAATTTATCTGACCAATAATTATATTCATTTCAAAACTGGAAAAATGAAAATTTAAATTTCTTGACTCAGTACTTTTTTTCAACACTATGAATGTCGATCATGAAAACTGTACCTTTCAACTTTGTGCAGAAAATGCTGCAAGTATTCTGTCATTCAGACTATGTGTCCTCATTCGGCAGTAAAAGTAGCAGTGAATCTGATGATTCAGATGGTAGCTGTGATTTCTATTGTAGCTAATGTTTCTAGGAAAAGTAAAGTGAATAGAAATATTTCTCACCAAATTTTCAATTTTGTTTTATCAAATCTTTAAAAAAATTACTAATATCATTACCACTATTTACGCTTGTCAAAACTCGGCCATCTTGTAGGAAAATGAACACGATTTTTATTTTGTAGCATTTGAATCAATACTTTTCAAATTATTGTAGAAAATCTAAGACTGTTTCCAAATTAGCAAGCTTTAAAAAATTAATTACGTCCTAGCTAAACACTGTGAACGTCGAATATTTTACGGTTTCATACGCATATTTTACATTTGTTGTAATATTTGTTGAGGTGACTCTGAGCAAAGAAAAAACTTATTTTGAGTTTTTTAAAGCTTGTTAGTACTGACATAATATGTAGACAATAAAATAATACATATATTATTATATTGTAAGCAGTATAATATTGTTGTCATAGTATTGTTGTATAAGTCAGTTTGTTTTTCCGGCCTCTAGATAAAAATGGGCACAAAGCCCGTAATCAGCTGGAGACCAAAGAAGCAAAAGAGCCCGAAAAAGAAAACAATGGAAAATTCGGCTTCCGCCAAGTCGGAGCAAGTAAGTACTGAAATATGTGGTTTGTTGCTAAATTGTACAGTAACGGTAACACCTGACAGAATTTTAGAGCAAATAAACTATCGTGGTTATGCAGTAACTGATGACAGGGTTCCAGAGCAAGTATGTAGCTATTGAGGTTATTCAGTAATTGATGACAGGGTTGCAGAGCGAGTAGCTATTGAGGTTATACAGTAACTGATGTCAGGGTTGCAGAGCAAGTAGCTATTGAGGTTATACAGTAACTGATGTCAGGGTTGCAGAGCAAGTAGCTATTGAGGTTATACAGTAACTGATGTCAGGGTTGCAGAGCAAGTAGCTATTGAGGTTATACAGTAATTGATGACAGGGTTGCAGAGCAAGTAGCTATTGAGGTTATACAGTAATTGATGACAGGGTTGCAGAGCAAGTAGCTATTGAGGTTATACAGTAATTGATGACAGGGTTGCAGAGCAAGTAGCTATTGAGGTTATACAGTAACTGATGTCAGGGTTGCAGAGCGAGTAGCTATTGGGGTTATACAGTAACTGATAGCAGGGTTGCGGAGCGAGTAACTATTGGGACTATACAGTAACCTCTGGCAGGGCTGCAGAGCGAGTAACTGTTGGGACTATACAGTAACTGATGACAGACATGCACAATGAAATTTTTTGAGTCTGTACTGTAGAAACACGCAGCATAGCCCCAAATATGCTTTTATTGTACAGTAAATACTTGAAAATAAACAGTACAATGTTTATTCCTTGCCGTCACTCGTAATCTGCTACTGTTTAGTAATAGCTGCTACCTGACGCAATGCTTCCTCGAACAGTTGCCACTTATACAATTTAGCTTTGAGGTACCTGTAGTTTGCTTACATACTAATTAATTGTTTAAACAATGCATAAGAATTCATCTTTAAGAATTAAAATTATATTCAAATTTATAAATAAATATGTTAAAATCTATTATAGTTAAGTTTACAGAAATCTGATTAATGTGTAAAAATCAATAAATAGTAGCAGGTTGTTTGACCCCATGTGTTAAATAGGCAGTCTAAATCTATGTAGCAGTCTAAATCTATGCAGTAGTCTAAATCTATATAGCAGTCTAAATCTATGTAGCAGTCTAAACCTATGTAGCAGTCTAAATCTATATAGCAGTCTAAATCTATGTAACAGTCTAAATATATGCAGCAGTCTAAATCTATGTAGCAGTCTAAATCTATGTAGCAGTCTAAATCTATGTAGCAGTCTAAATCTATTTAGGACTCTAAATCTATGTAGCAGTCTAAATTTATATAGCGGTCTAAATCTATGTAGCAGTCTAAATCTATGTAACATTTATACTTTTATAACAAATAGTAAGCTTCCATTTTGGTCCAGTAAGCTAGTGTACATCTATGACAAAGATACAGGGCTATACCTATAGCAAAGACACCCTTACATCTATGACAAAGATACAGGGTTACATCTATGACAAAAAGACACGCTTACATCTATGACAAAAATACAAGGTTACATCCATGACAAAGAGACATGCTTACATCTGTGACAAAGACACTGACCTACATCTATGTATTTTAAATAGATGTCTATATTAGATATTGTTATATTATCGATGTGCCATGTTTTGCAGGATTCATTAGGAGATGACTTGAATGCAGATGTGCAAATAAATAACAGTACGTATTGAATATAATACAAGGGTTGCATTTAGTAGCTTGTCATTGCAGATTAGTAGGACATCTCAGACGACCAAATGGGAAACTGTAATTCTTGTTCATTTTGTTGCAGATCGCCGAAGTTCTACCATGTTGCATCCTATCAGGAGGCCATCTAGAAGTAGAACAAAACATGCCCGGACTCGGAGGGGCAGAAGTAAGGGAACACAATTTGCACCGAGTCACCATCTTAACTCTAACAGAAGAGAGCTGCATAAGGATCCTATTGTTATTCTTCATGCCCCGATCATTGGACGAAAGTCAACAAAAAGGTCAAGAAGTGAAGGTCATTTGAACCGGAGAGAACGCTCTTTGAATCGAAGGCAGCTAGCATTGCCTACAAACAAAGTGAATTCTTATAGAACTGTCAGGGATTGGCAGAGGTACAACACTGTTAGTCCTAAAAAGCACTCGAAAAGTAAAAATAGACACGCCAGTTATCACAAAAAGTCTCTACCTGTTCGCCCCAAGCATTCACCAGTTTGGAAAAAGTCTCCGGTCCTTCTTCGAAGACATTCTCCTAATATTTTAAGACAAGGGAGAAAAAGGTTTCAGCCCTTACGTTATCAAAGTTTTTCAGTTCCCCGCCAAAGCAAGTCAGTCCCTACCAGAGGTCAAAGTCGACGCAAAGCGGTTCAACGTCACCGATCGCTCTACAGCAAACGACCCAACAAGTCCACAAACAACTTGGGATTGAGCAATGAAAACAACCATGCAATTCAATTGTTGAACAGTATGCTGGAAGGAGTGCATTTCAATTCCAAAAAGAAACTTTTCTTGCCTGGAAAATTATCCGACACCACTGGTCAACGACATATCTCAATTTTACCCTCAGTTGATCCACCAGTCGCGACTTTGAGCAATCTAGGCATTGCTTCGACTGCAGCAGTTTCAGAGCACCCTCTCAAAGCCAAAGCTTCTCGAGAAAGCGTGAACACGAAACGATACGTTCGTATGATTCATGCTAAGCTTGACGATTTAAACAGCAGAAAAAAGCTTAACAAAAATGAAGTATACATTAAAGATCAATACAAAAAACTTCTACTTTCAAATGTACGCCAGACAGGCCATTTCCTGCCGTATAAACAGAAGCCCCTAAACCAAAATAACAACGCTGATGACCCCGAACATATCAGCGACAGGGATGATCTGAGTGACCAATCTAAATCTGCAACTCAGCTAGAAAATCCTCAAGAAACGCTGTCGAATGTTGGATTAGCAGCATTTTCTTCAGCAATGGAAGACGCTAAAGAACAACTGGAGACAAACGACAACGACAATGCAGCATCGGCAGTTTTCCGTCCAGTCTTTGATAACGTGAATGTGAGTGTAGCTTTGTTTGTGATTGCAATATGAACTCATATGATACTACCCAATCTACTTGTGACACAATTGAAATTCTTATAAAATCTTTTCGTAACGAATGAGCGGTTGTTGTAAGTACGTGTACGTTTAAAATAAATTGAATGAATAATGCAGTCCAATTTTTCTCTACCAGACCAATGCATCCTATGGTGACCTCCATCCCGAGGTCTCACGCCTGCAGCACTTGCTGAATCATAAGGAGATTCATCATCATGAATTTCTCTCCGCTTTCACAGGTACAAATCCTGAATATCTTTGCCTTCCGGAATATCTTTTTCCTCTGGAATATCTTTTTCTTCTGAAAAATCTTTTTCCTCTGAAATATCTTTTTCTTCTGGAAAAATCTAACATGTCTGATAATCGATTAATTACTATTTATTGATGTTTCTAAAGATAAGGAGTTGTTCCCACTTTATTGTGAATCTGGATGAGATTATACTGTTACAAGTCTTCTTCATGAAGTGAATTTAGGAATAATTAACAGAATAATGAATTTAGTTCAAAATTTTGAGTCTAAACTTTTAGTTATTGGACTGTTTGTTAGGCAGTAAACAAATCTAATTATTAAAGCCTCTTCTTGGTGTCAGAATTAAATGCAATGTGATTAATAAACTCGCTGAGAAGATGGGCAAGTTAAACGGAACGCGATTGAAGCTGAGTTGAACTTTGAAGTAGTTGCAAGCTGCAATCAGTTAAAACAGCTTCTCCAGTTTTTTTCAAAGACTGCAACACTTGCACCTTTTACTCAGTTATATCCAGCATCATGTTTGTATAACAGCACTACATCCTCCACTGAATCTATATTATATTAAACATATATATCATTATTGAAAAGGTAAGAAATCATTGTTCCTCCGTGTAGTGATGAAAATAGATAAATCCAATATTAGTTTGTCAAGACTGTTGTTTAGATGCGTTAGTAGCAAAGGAAGCAGCAGTGGACTTGGCAGAGGAGCAGCAGGATACAATCCACATGTTGGATAGAGAGATGAGCAAAATGAGAGATGAGTATGAAGACATCATTCACATAAAAGTATGTTATAGCAAGGAAGCAACTGGCATTGTAAGGTTAGCAGTTGGTAGAAAAAGGTTAATAGTCGATAGACTAAGGTTAGTAGCTGGTAGAGTAAGGTTAGTAGTCGGTAGACTAAGGTTAGTAGCTGGTAGAGTAAGGTTAGTAGTCGGTAGAGTAAGGTTAGTAGTTGGTAGAGTAAGGTTAGTAGTCGGTAGATTAAGGTTAGTAGTCGGTAGAGTAAGGTTAGTAGTTGATAGAGAAAGGTTATTATTCGGTAGATTAAGGTTGGTAGTCGGTAGACTAAGGTTAGTAGTCGGTAGATTAAGGTTAGTAGTCAGTAGAGTAAAGTTAGTAGTCGGTAGATTAAGGTTGGTAGTCGGTAGACTAAGGTTAGTAGTCGGTAGAGAAAGGTTAGTAGTTGGTAGAGTAAGGTTAGTAGTCGGTAGAGTAAAGTTAGTAGCTGGTAGAGAAAGGTTAGTAGTTGATAGAGAAAGGTTATTATTCGGTAGAGTAAGGTTAGTAGTCGGTAGAGTAAAGTTAGTAGTCGGTAGAGAAAGGTTAGTAGTTGATAGAGAAAGGTTATTATTCGGTAGAGTAAGGTTATTATTCGGTAGATTAAGGTTAGTAGTCGGTAGAGTAAAGTTAGTAGTCGGTAGAGAAAGGTTAGTAGTTGATAGAGAAAGGTTATTATTCGGTAGATTAAGGTTAGTAGTCGGTAGAGTAAGGTTAGTAGTCGGTAGAGTATGGTTATTATTTGGTAGATTAAGGATAGTAGTTGGTAGAGTATGGTTATTATTCGGTAGAGTAAGGTTAGTAGTCGGTAGAGTAAAGTTAGTAGTCGGTAGAGAAAGGTTAGTAGTTGATAGAGAAAGGTTATTATTCGGTAGAGTAAGGTTATTATTCGGTAGAGTATGGTCATTATTCGGTAGAGTAAGGTTAGTAGTCGGTAGAGTAAAGTTAGTAGTCGGTAGAGAAAGGTTAGTAGTCGGTAGAGTAAGGTTAGTAGTCGGTAGAGTAAGGTTAGTAGTCGGTAGATTAAGGTTAGTAGTTGGTAGAGTAAGATTAGTAAATGGTAGAGTAAGACTAACATAATTGTGCAGTGAATGCGGAAACCTACTGGTGTTGTTTAACAACAGAACAGCCACGAATACTGTCGAAAAACTCCACTTCATAAACTTTTTTAAAGAGATAATATTTCACTAGAACGTTTATTTAACATCCACTAAAACTCTTTCTCTTCCAGTCACCGACTTCAACCACTGATTTTCACTAAAAATAGAATACGTAATATAAAATAGTCTGCATGATTCATTTCAAAAATTAAACCATTCAGCATACCATGATTTGATTCTTCAGAACAATGAGATAGATTTACAAAATGAGGTGCTGTCTTCTTACAAAGATGAACGATTTTCTTTGACTAAAGCCCTAGAAAAGGCTACAAAGTGCATGGTCAACAAACTACAGGCTAAAAATGCTGCTCTCAGGGTAGGTGTTTGAACATCCTAGAGCTAAGTTACATTACTTATAATACATGTACATTGTATGTACCAGTCAGTTTAAATCTGTCTTAACACTCTGCTCATGCGTTGGTTTGTCTTTTTATTCTTCCACATGATATTTTTCTAGCTATACTCTATGTTATGGTTATTGGTGTGCCCCTTGTTTGTCGATTGGGTAATACCATTATTTGTTGTCATTGCTACTGATATACTTCATCATACTACATCAGCTGCTGGGCTTAGAAAAGCTTTCCATTTCAACTTTTGAGTCAAATGTAAAGATATTGATGGTGCCATGGTGCACCAGCCGCTCAATGTTACAGTTTCATTGGGCCACAAGCTAGAAGTTTGACTAGGAGGTTCACATTAAGTTCCTCTACTCTGAATTTTTGCCAAATTCAATATAATATATAAAAAGAAGAATATAATATAATAAGAAGGGATAAGAAAAATTAGCTTAAAATCTTTTTAAACATAAACAAGAAGTTTGGGGTTTATCAACCAATTGATACAAAAATGCATTCAGTTTAACAAATGAGTTAAAGTTTTTCTGGTAACCAACATTTTAAGTGGGCCATTATATAACGTGTTATAAAACTTTGAGTTCTGTAGAAGAAGAACATGGCTCACCATGATGAAATATCTGAACTAAGAAGAATAGCGCTGCAACAAGAGGCACAGCTTAAGAATCTTACCGAAACTTTACAGGTTGGTTTACAAATGCATGATTGAAATATAAGATCAACTGGATCTCTTGGAGTCATCTAACCTTGATTCTACATACCTTGTCCTCATGGAAAGTTCTAGAAAATACATTTGAAAATCCTGATAGCAGCCTGCTTTAAAGAATATAGCATTGTTGAAACTTTCTTATTGCGCTGTTAAACACATTGGTCTTTGTAATCATTTTCAAGCTCAACAATATATTAATATTGTATTAATTTTATTAATATAATAATTACCTGCAAGCATTTTTTATCTCTGAAAACTGAAAAATTGCACCAATACTTTATTTTATTTTTAAGAAGGCCTTTTGATGTAAACTATGTGGCTATTTTTCTGAAACGTTGAAATGCTGCTTTTATTGAAACTAAGCTTTGCTGTTACAAATTATTGTGTTAATTTAACTGTAACGCCTTTTCAAATGCTGAATTAAAATATGGTGATTTACTTTTAGAGAGTGAAAATATTTCACGAAAGAGAAGTCGCCATATTCAATACGAAAATAAGACAACTTTATGACTTGACAAAAACGAAAGAGGCAGAAATCCATGTATGTTAACTACTCTGTAAATATTATTGTGAATAATAATTTTTTGTGTAAAAACTTTGTGAGTGACTTGAATATGTTTGAAACAGAAACTTTATCTGTGAGTTTATAGGAACAGGCTGTGTTGTTCTCCTCTCTAACATCTATATTATAGTATTCAAGGTTACTCACAAACAGCTGGTATTGTTGTTTCTAGATACATGTATATCCTTATAACAGCAGTGTTTAACTGTTCTAATATATGACATATATGACCTATGTGTATGGAAAATACAGTATATATAATATGTTTGTCTTCACGCATGTATATATAATTGTATATACAAATTTTTTTTCTTTCGAAATCAAGCTTTTTCTAAACCTGATGAGAGCAGATTTTTATCTGCTTCAAACAAATTTGTATTGATTAACACCAAGATTTATAGCTGATGCAGAGAGATTTCAATTCCTAATTAGACGTAGTTCCCAAGCGTGTAGGACATAGTATATCTATGGAATAATAGGCCGTAACAATAGAGTAGGAAGCACAAGCTAAACTACATTGAAGTAGCCAAAGGCAGATCACTGCTGACAGCCTATAAAAACAGTGTGTCAGCTTAATAAGTGAATAAAAATACTCTGAATGGCATCCGAGACAACATCTTCAAACATCATGCGATCATTTATATATAAATCAAAAATCATAGAAGTGAAGTTTTCACTGTAATCTATTTAATCACTGGTTGGAAGTACCGCTTTCATCACTAATTGTTAACAGATTGTTTAGTATTCTATACTAAACAATAGCCCTTAATCTCTGTAATTTCATTTGTTTCTCATTTGTTTTACATTTGTGTGTTTCTAGTGTTCTGTATGTTTCATGTTTCATATTTATTATGTAGGTAAGAAACTTTTTTTAATATACACAAGGAATGTTGGAAAACACGAATTCCATTCCAGCGCACTAATTTCGTTAGACAAATTTTTTGTAGGTTGCAAGTAAATGTTTTTACTGACACGAGTAATTTAGCGTTATGATTTGCTACAAGACAATCAGTACCGAATAATTGTTCAAAAAAGTCTATGTGGTGATCTGATCAACTAATTTTCTTATAATTAATCTGAATAGTGAATGTGAAGGTCAATTATGACTGCTCCAGAAAGTAATGAGTCTATTGTTGCTAAGGCTAGTAGGCACCATACACTTCTGTAACATTTTTCATAAACACTTTGTCAGTCTTATAACTTCATTCCATTAACTTCTTTTCGTCTGCAACGCTCGATGATTTATATTGTTTTCTTACTTACTATCTTCCTCCGTACCCTATAACTCTTCTGCACTACACATTTCACTCCTCCGTACCCTATAACTCTTCTGCACTACACATTTCACTCCTCCGTACCCTATAACTCTTCTGCACTACACATTTCACTCCTCCGTACCCTATAACTCTTCTGCACTACACATTTCACTCCTCCGTACCCTATAACTCTTCTGCACTACACATTTCACTCCTCCGTACCCTATAACTCTTCTGCACTACACATTTCACTCCTCCGTACCCTATAACTCTTCTGCACTACACATTTCACTCCTCCGTACCCTATAACTCTTCTGCACTACACATTTCACTCCTCCGTACCCTATAACTCTTCTGCACTACACATTTCACTCCTCCGTACCCTATAACTCTTCTGCACTACACATTTCACTCCTCCGTACCCTATAACTCTTCTGCACTACACATTTCACTCCTCCGTACCCTATAACTCTTCTGCACTACACATTTCACTCCTCCGTACCCTATAACTCTTCTGCACTACACATTTCACTCCTCCGTACCCTATAACTCTTCTGCACTACACATTTCACTCCTCCGTACCCTATAACTCTTCTGCACTACACATTTCACTCCTCCGTACCCTATAACTTTTCTGCACTACACATTTCACTCCTCCGTACCCTATAACTCTTCTGCACTACACATTTCACTCCTCCGTACCCTATAACTCTTCTGCACTACACATTTCACTCCTCCGTACCCTATAACTTTTCTGCACTACACATTTCACTACACAAGTCTAGAGCTCTCAGTTCAGTTCCTGCACCGTACACGATTACGACATTTTCTGTTCATTTTCTGGTCAATCCAACTCCCCATCTGGCCTCTCATTATTTTTATCCAGACATCTGTTGTCACGTTTTCTCCCTTGGGCAGTTCTCCTAATGCTATCTAGGTTATCTTCTATACTCCACCTTCTCTTAGTAACATGATTTACTGTTGTCTGTTCATCTATATCAAACCTGTGTTTCTCTGTTCACATCTGGTGGGTTTCTTGAAGATATCTAGTCTTATCTGGTTGACTGGCATCATAGCACTCTAATATCACTATAGTATCTTTGCTAGAATATTTTTCCTTTTAATTTTTGTCAGTAGATTGATCAATGTCTTGATGCACCAGCTCTTGCACAACATCTCTTCACAGCCAGGTGCGCTAGACGTGACTCAATGAGCAATTCGTGCGATTTCAGTTTTTTGTCTTTAAGAGTTCATAATAAGCATGAGTGCTAGTTTGTATTCAGGGTGACTGCCTTATGCTTCTTCTGTACCAAGTTGGCTCACTTAATTAGTTATTGAACAATTTTTTAACTCATGTTTTAAAAATCGGATCTGTTTCATCTATACACTTGCCAAGAGTTATAGGTAACACATAGGTTCACCTGCCAAGAGTTGTATGTATAACATGTGTTCACCTATTGGAGGTCGTAGTAATACATGTGCTCATCTACCAGATTACTTTGAAATAGATAACTACAGTTGAATCTAAACATACCGCAAATGTACATTCACAATAGATTTAGTCAAACTAGACATTTTATAGAACTACCAGCAGATTTCTTCTGATGTGGTCCACATGGCAGAACAGATGAATCTTGACCTGCACATCAAGGATGAAATTATCAAGGTCGGTCACATGACGTGGGTAGACAGTGGCTAACAGTCTATCATATTCATCCAACTGTTAATTCAAATTGTTCAATGTATTTTGCTACTAGTAACTAGCATGCGACACGTCTGCAGCTTTCATATCTCTAATGACTTGAAGGTTTTCTTTTCATAGAGATCATCACTTTATCATGAGAAAAAACAAAGTCCTGAAATTTAAATAGCAGATGTAATAACTGTAACAAGTGTAATAACTGTGAGCTAAAGTATTTTTATAAGTGTGGCTAAAGCTTGGTTCACATACAAACCACATCGTAGTGCAAGATGCGTCCAAACTATACAACGAGTTGTTGTTGTTGTTGTGAATGCTGTAATCCTAAGTACATGTACATGTATATGAGCATCCCTAGAATATGGTCTAGTAAGACTAAATTGTGTGTGATGATGTGTGATGACAGGTGCTTTAAGGTTCACATGAATAGCTGTAAGTATTAATAGTAAAATTTGCTATTTTAGAGGTGCAATCGATGATGTGTGATGACAGGTGCTTTACGGTTCCCATGAATAGCTATAAGTATTAATAGTAAAATTTGCTATTTTAGAGGTGCAAGCAATGATGTGCGATGACAGGTGCTTTAGGGTTCACATGAATAGCTATAAGTATTAATAATATAATTTGCTATTTTAGAGGTGCAAGCGATGATGTGCAATGACAGGTGCTTTAGGGTTCCCATGAATAGCTATAAGTATTAATAGTAAAATTTGCTATTTTAAAGCGCAAGCAGTTTTTGCTTCCTTATTTCATTCCTTCCTTATAATTACTGAATTGTGATAAATGCTAGTGTTTAATTGAGGTTAACTGTCATTTTATGTAGCTTGTTAAAGAAACACGATAACTATAAAACAACAGCAGAGTGTAGCATAATCTATTGCAGGCTGTGAAATATATGTGAATCAGATTTAATAGCTTTCATTAGCCATACTCAAAGCACAATTTAACAATAGAGATAAATTGAAAGTTAGTGACATATAACAACATTTGATTCTCTCAGTATGATGTTCTGCAACACTTGTCAGTCACCTGCCATTGCTTGCCAAGGATTATTTCTATTCTTATATGGATCAACCATGTCGCTCCAGTTAGTGGGTTTCTGTCTGAAACCGTCTAAAAGTTTTTTACAAAAATATCAAGCATTGCAGTTTAATAATAAATGTGACATGAATGTTGATAAAAATACTTTGAACTTTTAGGAACAGACATTAAAGTTTGCACAAATCTTTTTTCTCACATGCAGTGGGTGACATGTTTCAGTGTTTCTGGCATGGACCAAATAGCTAGCGCAAGCAAGGAGCTTTTCGAAAAGGTTTTTCTTCTTTTGTACTTCCAGTGTCACATGCCAAACTGGAGTGCTCAAAGTTTCAAAGTATCAGTTGTAAATCTAACCACTTGCACCTGTCTGTTATTGTCATTTGAATTTCCTTCTTTAGCAACTACGCAACGACCTGGCCAATTTCGAGGTTGGCTTAAATGAGGTGGAAGGTGACCGAGTACTTGTTAAACAGAACAGAGCAGACAAGAGAGTGACATCTCTTGGTTTTCCACGTATAGTAGATGGAAGCCTCGTCATCTGGTACAAGAGCAGATCACATGGCGATAACTTCCTTGTCCTGAGGATATTCGGTGGCAAACTTTTTGTTGTAGAGTATGTGGTACATCATAGCACGCTAGTCATACAAGTAGAACAGGTTTTCTTATAAAGTTTGTCGATGGTTATATCCGCATAGAAGTTTCTAATGCTTACCATAATATGCAAAATGAAACATTATTGACTAGCTAAAAAGTATATTTGACAGTTTATTAGGAGAAGCATTTAAATCTAACCTCTATATGAAGAAACATGATAAGATGAATAAGATTGTTCAGTCAAGTAGAGACATTAAATTTTCACTGTTATTACTAACGTTAATGACAACCTTTGAGTGATCTCGGAAAGAGACAAGGACCTAATTGCTATCGACGCAAATAAATACCCCTGCATTAAAATGGCGCAGATTTTGGTCTACCGGTTTGATTGGCTGATTTGGCTGATAGCTCAAGGCATAAAAATATTTTTGTTTTTCTACTCACCTTTCAGCGGTCAATTAAATTAAGTTCAGTTTATCAACTAAAAGAGTGATAGGGCACTGGATTACTACCTAATTACTGGGTCAGGGAAATGTGGTTAACTGTGAACTAAGTGGGAGTGTTGTTCTAAGACTTGTTTGTAACTTTATAGTTTACAGTTAGTGTTTTGGTGTCTAGGAGTTGTCTTCTCCCTTAGTTACTGATATCAGTACTATAAACCACCAAGTCGATATGTACCAATGATACAAACCCTCACTAGTGAGGGTTTGTATCATTGCTGATATTCAGTTTTTGACCTACTTTTTGATACAGCTGTTTGCTAGTGCCGCTTGTGTTTTCGTTAGCCAATCATATGTTAGTGATTCATCACACGTTATAATGATAATCACTTTGCTTTCTGTTCTCTACCTGGGTGGCCACAATAAAGTTTGCTTAGCTACAAACTAATTCTTAAACACTATTAGATGATGCCAAAAGTGATAAGTTACCATAGACTCTATTCCCTGCCACCCTTTGAAACAAAAATGGTGTGTGGCAATCAGACTAATAATGGTTTACCTATATCTCTGTAAATTAGTGTGTACATGTACCCTACAATGTTAATCATATAGGTCTGTCTAGCTACCCTGATGATCATAGCAAGTTATTTTATAGAAAGTCTGACATCTTACCCGAGTTGAACAGAATTCTACCCAATTTGGTCAACAGCCCCATATTCACTCATGCAGTCCTCAAGCTAGACAAGGGTACTCAATGGCCCACCCCTAAACAGGTGAAACTTGAATCATAGTTTTAAACTACTCAGGAGTATGCATGTACACAATGTAGATGTATGCTTATTAGGTATGAAGATATTGAAATAATATTATTTCATTAGTTTTTATTCTACAAAGTGATACAAAGTGACATTAATAAAAATATTAGTACGATGTAAAAAGCTCTGATTGTTATATTTTTAAATTCAACCTCAAAATTAAAAATATCCTTAGAGCCTTGAGCTTCAGGGCTATACTATAGAAATCTAGTCTGAACCTTGTATTTAAGAAACTGAGCCAATGGCTGGACATAATAATAACAGGAACGGGTAAAGTTGATTGTTGATTTGATCAAGAATAAGAATTCTCTCTTTCAATAAGTAGCTTTACTGGAACAATAGAGTGTCCATCTTTCACACTCACAAAAACTTTGATGTTAACTCATGCGCAAAATAGTAGCATTGATTAGGTCTTCCAAATAAACTTAATCCTTAACACTATGCTTTTTGAACCCCTTGCTCTCTACAAACATACGGACATACAGACAGACATACAGACACACTGACAGGAAAACATGCAGAGGGGCAATGCGACAAACGCTTGAATAAGCGTGTAGAAAACATGCAGACAGCACCCAAACAAATGCACAAACAGACCCGTGGACAAATACTTAGACAGACAGGCAGAAAGCAAACTGATGATCCAACAGATGTGCAGACAAGCTCCTAGACAGAAACCCCAACAGACAACCAGACCGACATCAAGACAGACACTCAGAAAGACATATAGACAGACAAACATCCAGACATACATCCAGACAGACATACAGACAGACATCCAGACAGACATCCAGACAGACATCCAGACATCCAAACAGACATCCAGACATCCAAACAGACATCCAGACAGACATCCAGACAAACATCCAGACAGACATCCAAACTGACATCCAAACTGACATCCAAACAGACATCCAGACAAACATCCAGACAGACATCAAAACAGACAACCAAACAGAATCCAAACAGACATATAGACAGACATCCAGACAGACATCCAAATAGACATCCAAACAGACATTTAGACAAACATTTAGACAGACATCCAAACAGACATCCAGACAGACATCCAGACAGACATCCAGACAGTCATCCAGACAGACATCTAGACAGACATCCCATCCAGACAGACATCCAAACAGCCATCCAGACAGACATCCAAACAGACATCCAGACAGACATCCAGACAGACATCCAGACAGACATCCAGACAGACATCCAAACAGACATGTAGACTAACATTCAGACAGACATCCAAACAGACATCCAGACGAACATCCAGACAGACATCCAGACATTCACCCAGACAAATATCGGCATTGTATGAGCAGACAAATGGACAGTCAGACAGGCAAACAGACATCTAAACAGATGGGCAGACAGACACCTAAAGAAACGGGTAGACAGACAGACACCATACAGATGTTAAGGAGACGCACCAATGGATACATCGACTTATGCTCAGCAGACACTTGGAAGAACATGCAGGCGCTTCTATATAATCTAATGGCTATAATATTGATGACATGATTAGCCGGGACACTAAAAGTTAGTGGCTCACAGAGAACAGAGATGGCCATATCATATTCAACTTTTAGTGTAGCATGTGTGATAATATTGCATAGTATGAAATTTTGCCTGGCAACCAACCAGCAGGTAAATCTCTTTAGTCATCTTTCAATAGGAGTGCCCTGGTCAAAGCGCACTGGCTATGCAAATCCATCTTGTTGGAAACCGAGCTCATCTGGCAATGGAAGGTCGACATCTTTGCTCACAAAAGCCTGTTCTATTTGTCGATGACGAGACGGAAGAGAGTATGCGTAAAGAGATAACTTCACGTCCTTACCAAACAGGTTTGATGAGTTTAACCTACAAGTCTAGTTTCTATGTTGTCCAAATTTATTCGGTCCTCAGACCCCAAAACATTGCCAATACATTGTCTATAATTTTTTGGAGTTTTCTATGATAGTCTAGGACAGTCTATAGTCTATAGTCCATAGTCTAGGACACTAGAAAACCAACTCAGACTTTTATTTAAGAGGATTGTTTTCCGTGTCAGGTTTGTCTTTGATTCTCTGTTTGTGTGTGATCGCCTATAATTTTCTATTATTGCGCACATTAGTCGACAATAATTGCCTGTTATTTTTCATAGTTGTCTAGACCTGTCTTTATTTGTCTACTAGCTATGCTACCCAGTATTGCCCAGGTGTTAAAAATCAGCTTATAAACAATGAGAAGTAATGAGAGTTGCCTGCCATTTGCTATTAGCCTGACAGATTGCCAATGGAAAATTTTAGTAAGCTAACTAATGACAATCACTTATGCAATCACCCTGCATGGTATGCAAAGGTGTTGGGTATGTGCTACCATATAGCAACTTATATCGGCAAGCAAACAACTCAATCTCTGTGGCCTATTGGGTAGGGCATCGGACCGGCGAAGGGTAGGGTCCGAAATCAAATCTTCTTTAGTATGGATTCCTAATTTTAAGATTTTAATAGCTATAGCCGGAATGCAGGCAGACATCGACATAAAACTTATTTTGAGAAATATATATGTATATAGATGGTCCAAATGGCAGCACAGCCACTGAGAGTAGCCCTAGTTTAGTTGTTTTTTTACCTGCTATATAGATCTTATGTTCGTCTTCTCACCACTCATTTCACCTTGACCTTTTGCTGTATTATTAATGATTAATGTCTAGCTGATTGAGAATCAATCTAATTAAGTTAGAACTTTCTAGAAGACACATTCTCTCAAAAGCATATACTGTCTGTATCAAAATCTTGCAGCTTCTTTTAAGGGCAGCAAGGTCTTTTACTTAGAATTATTCTACTAGTGGAAATAAGAGTGTTTACGGACTTCCCATGGTGCACCTCTATAGTACACTTAGAAAATATTTTGTTGATATTGAGGACATGTGATATGCAACTACTTACGCTTGCGCTGGATTTTGGAGTTATCCTCTACACAAACACGACATTAAACTTTAGACATCATACTAAATACTTATATTCGCTAAAGGCTTTGCTAAGCGACTAATGGTCGTCATGCCAATTTTTCAAGCGCTCTGCTAACTAAATTTTCTTGTAACCATTACGACAGTTACTACAAAAAATAATTGATCAGGGCACCAGTAAGTATTCATACAAATTGTGGTAGCCCTAGGTGTGTTGTACTGCATTTAAGGGCTGTATATATGTACACCCACAGCTGCCAGCAATCTAGAAAAAGCTATCCTCTTATCCAAAGTGCAAGAGACAAAACCAAAGAAGACTAGCTCAGACTTTTATTTAGGAGGATCGTCTTCCGAGTCAGGTTTGTCTCCTCCCTACAATTAATATTTGATCTTATTCGATTAATTATCTGGTTAATTGTTTATCCTGATAAATTAGTATTAAATCTTATTTGTTTGTGTATTTATCAGTTTAGGTGTTTTTTGCAATTAATATCAACCTCTGTTTCTTCTACTGTAGCTTAGGAATGCATTTAGTAAGCTTGTTGAACAAGTTGAGTCGGCCTACAGACAAAAAAAGTTTGAAATGATGCAATTAGTACTGAAAGTAGTCACGTGCTGTAAATTAAAACAAAATCTGCAGCGTAAAGCATACAGACTTAAGAATGCAGTGTTGTTGAGCTTTGTCAACTACAGCTGTGTTTGAGTAGATGCTAGCGCAAGAGGTGAACAGAACGAAAGCCCCGGATCAGATGATTCAGAAGGGGAAACAGGAACTAGTTCAGGTGATGAACCAGGAACTAGTTCAGGTGATGACAAAAGTGATGGCAGCAGCACTAGCAGTGGCAGCGGAAGCAGCAGCAGTGGTACTCAGTCTAGTGCAGGTTGGTGTTTGGTAGTTCATGGTAATGCTTCGGGTTTAGTAGTCTCGGGCAATGGTACTCAGTCTAGTGCAGGTTGGTGTGTAGTAGTTTATGGTAATGACTCAGGTCTAATGGTCTCGGGCAGTGATACTCAGTCTAGTGCAGGTTGGTGTGTAGTAAGTAGTTTATGGTAATGACTCAGGTCTAATGGTCTCGGGCAGTGGTACTCAGTCTAGTGCAGGCTGGTGTGTAGTAGTTTATGGTAATGACTCAGGTCTAATGGTCTCGGGAAGTAGTACTCAGTCTAGTGCAGGCTGGTGTGTAGTAGTTCATGGTAATGACTCGGGTCTAATGGTCTCGGGCAGTGGTACTCAGTCTAGTGCAGGCTGGTGTGTAGTAGTTTATGGTAATGACTCGGGTCTAATGGTCTCGGGCAGTGGTACTCAGTCTAGTGCAGGTTGGTGTGTAGTAGTTTATGGTAATGACTCGGGTCTAATGGTCTCGGGCAGTGGTACTCAGTCTAGTGCAGGCTGGTGTGTAGTAGTTCATGGTAATGACTCGGGTCTAATGGTCTCGGGCAGTGGTACTCAGTCTAGTGCAGGCTGGTGTGTAGTAGTTCATGGTAATAACTCGGGTCTAATGGTCTCGGGCAGTGGTACTCAGTCTAGTGCAGGCTGGTGTGTAGTAGTTCATGGTAATAACTCGGGTCTAATGGTCTCGGGCAGTGGTACTCAGTCTAGTGCAGGTTGGTGTGTAGTAGTTCATGGTAATGACTCGGGTCTAATGGTCTCGGGCAGTGGTACTCAGTCTAGTGCAGGCTGGTGTGTAGTAGTTCATGGTAATGACTCGGGTCTAATGGTCTCGGGCAGTGGTACTCAGTCTAGTGCAGGCTGGTGTGTAGTAGTTCATGGTAATGACTCGGGTCTAATGGTCTCGGGCAGTGGTACTCAGTCTAGTGCAGGTTGGTGTGTAGTAGTTTATGGTAATGACTTGGTATGAATGTTCAACCTGCTAAAGATACAAAATGCAGTTGCTGCTTGTTCCTTAGCTGCTGCTTGTTCCTATTGTTAGTTCCTTTGGTTTTGTTCAAGATTTCAATTGTTAGGATTGACTGGAAGCGGAAGGTCTTTAGTAGCTTAATAGCTGTGTTTGCTAGCTATATAGCTGTATTTAGTAGCTATATAGCTGTATTTAGCAGCTATTTAGCTTTGTGCAAAGGTCTCTGCAGCTTTCATCATGACCTCCGATACGACCTTTAAAACTGCTGAATATTCTAAATATTTGTTAAAATCTATAGAGTTAATGGAAAACCTCTGGGAAGGTAAGTAGTTCTGATTTTTTTACGGTGTAAAATAATGTCAAGGTCATCAAAATGTCACTCCAACCAGCCGTCATCTTCTTAAATCTGAGAAGCCTTAAGTGGCAAACCAAAATCTCACCAGTTTTCCTAAAGTTTTTTTGTAAATTTGTTTGCATTGATTTCTTTGTGCTTTTTAATGGTGATATGATGAAATACAGATTTTTGCATAATAAGCATTACTTTAGATGTTGTTGTGATTGGTGCTGCAAAATTTAGTAGCTATTCTTAATATTTCATATTTAGAATTATCTGGTGTGTAATATCTATCATCCAGACATCATTGAAGTGCAGTATACAGCTGATTAAGTTTTCTTCACAGAGAATCGCTCGTCCAATGCCAGAACTAACTTCAGTCGAAATGCTCGAGCAATGTCCTCTACAAGCGATGAAAGGCGAGATTATGAAGCTGCAGATGAAGACCTTGATGATTTCACAAGCCGACTGCTACAGGAACTTAATGACGACCGCAAAAAAACCACTAATGAAGCGAAAGGTAAAAATTACTACGAGTTAGAAGCCTGGGAATCGCAGGTTCTAGTATAATAACAGATCTCTAATTCAAACGTTAGGTATTAGGCTATTTACAAAGTTGATATGAAGTATTAAAATATAAGCAGAAAAGCAAAAGATTTTAAATGTTGATATTTGCAGGACTAAATATTTACCAGCCAGCAATAAATATATAGTACATGTAGCTGTTACCTTATAAGCCCACTTATTTGCCAACTGTAGACAACGAAAAATGTTTAGTAAACTGAAAGTCGACTTATAGGAGCATAAATCCAATTGAGCTCCAATTATAGACAAGACAATTTCTCAAATAACCCAAAATCACTCGTGTCTCATTTGCTGCTACAAACTGCAATAAAACTTATTTAATAAAACAATTTGACAAATAAAACTCTGTTTTACTGTTTTTACTCTGGATGTCGCATTCTAGCTAGTTCAATAATCCAACCATAAAAATAGATGGTCATTCAAGTGGCTGTTTTCATGTTGATCAAATAGAACCTTAGTTTCTTTATGTTAGTAAAATTCAGAAAAGTTAAGCTATTCTTTGATAAGGAACACTTATGAATGCACAGCATATCGATACTCTGTTGTTATTAGCCCAAAGGTACTACGAGCTTTCTTATTTGAGTGATTCTAAACTTTTCATCATTTTTGGAAGGATTTTAAGAGTCAGCATGACAGCGTATACTGTAAGATTTTGAAGCCATTTCGCATGCTGGTCAATCCTTAGATGAAGCCATTTTAGTATGAGCCATTTTAATACTAACAGTCACACAAAATCGTTTAAAACAACTTAACCACTGGCTTTATGGGAAATTCAAAGCATTTTTTGCTATGAACTCTCAATGGATATCTACTGAGGGTCAAACTATTATCTCTGGTTCACCTAAGCCAAAGGAAACTGACTTGGAGCCATACGAGCTTGTAGATGGTTTTCCTAACCCCCCTCAAAGAGCAATATTGCTGAGATCTACGGCTAAAGTTGGAGGTTCTGTCAACCCTCTTCTCTATACTAAATAGTTTGGCATGACTTCAAGTAGCGTAATGAGATTGCTATTATAGCGGGACACTGGGGAAATAGGATAGGGAGGTGTGAATAACAAGGATGTTGAGTATATTTGGGGTACACAAACTAGCTACACAAATGTCTGAAAGCTATGCACAAGTTGGTGACATCTTCACACAAGCGTGTGATGGCTATGTGTGTGTGGCAGCTACACACAAGTGTGTGACAGCTACGCGCAAGTGTGTGACAGCTATGTGCAAGTGCGTGACAGCTATGCGCAAGTGTGTGACAGCTTTGTTTGGGTATGTGACAGCCTTATTATTAGGGTATCTGACATTTTGTTTTGGGTATTTGCTCTTTGAGATTTTAACCTTGTTAGCATCGTCTCATATCATTGCAAATGTGAGCTTTTTGCAGAACTATGTCCAACTAAAGTTCATATATATGAATTTGATTTGAGGTCACAAGGTCATAAATGCTCACGTTTTGCGTATTGTCAGCCTTCATAGCCAATGAAATAGTTGATTATACCTAAGGGGAAAAACTAAAGTTGTACATACAATAGACGCTCCTATAACGTAAATTCCAGATAATGTAAAGAATTTATGCCAAGTTTTTGCTTCATACTACGTAAAGAATTCCATATAGCTGAAAGTGTCAAATCAGGCGAGTTCTCAAGTTTGATTTGAATAGTAACATATTCCGATGAACTTGCAAAAGAAAAACTGGCATACAGTGTTTTATCTATTATATATTTAACTTTTGTGACATTCTAGTTCGTCGTGATAGGTAGTCAGATGTGTCTACAAAACAGAGAATAGGATGGCTGCGCAATTAATCATAAATACAAAGGCGATCGATTGGTGCAGGTTTTACAGCGTCGGTCTACCAATCTGAATGTGATGAGTTTGAGAATCGTCGAAAGCTCTTTTTTATCCTAACCTTGATTCCTGGATACAGATAAATGACAAACAGGTAGTACGGCTTTTTACAGTAAAAATATTTTGTTGTTTTGTTTTATTGTGGATTAATAAAATATTTGCTATTAGTTTTACTTTGCAGAGTACGCTTTGCTGCTTAGAAAATTAAGCGAATCGTTGTAAATGAAAGTCGAAGATGTGCACTCCCATCAACTTAATGGAAAATTACTGCAATCATGGTCTATAAAACCAGTGAAGTTGATCAGAAAAAAAGAAAAGTTGTTGATGCAAACCAATAATATTGCAGTTACTGTGCAGTCATTACTACAGTTACTATACAGTCATTACTACAGTTACTGTACAGTCATTACTACAGTTACTGTACAGTCATTACTACAGTTACTGTACAGTCATTACTATAGTTACTATACAGTCAGTACTACAGTTACTATACAGTCATAACTACAGTTACTATACAGTCATAACTACAGTTACTATACAGTCATTACTACAGTTACTATACAGTCATAACTACAGTTACTATACAGTCATTACTACAGTTACTATACAGTCATTACTACAGTTACTATACAGTCATTACTACAGTTACTATACAGTCATTACTACAGTTACTGTACAGCCCATAAATTAAAATAGTCAAGTCAAGTTTTTCCTTTTTCATGGCCAAAGGTGTGAGTTTGGAAAGATTTTAGAATAGATTAGGCAATTTATATGTACTTTACTGTTCTTATAACATAAAATCGCTATAACCTAAACATTCCTGTAACGGATTATTTACATTGTAGAAATGCCTACTGTATTTCTTAGTGCCAGTTTTTTTTCTAGTTGTGTAGTATTTTCTCTAAAAAACATGTATGCTTCTGTGAAGAACCTTGGTTAAAAGTGTTTGAATTGAATGCAATACACCGTACTAATAACAAGCCTTCCCAATGGTGCAGTGTGTGTGACAAGCCTAATCATTGGTCCAGTATGTATGACAAGCCTGATCATTGGTGCAGTATGTGTGACAAGCCTGATCCTTGGTGCAGTGCGTGTGTGTGAGTGAGCGCGTGTGTGCGTGTGTGTGACAAACCTGATCATTGGTGCAGTGAGTGTGTGACAAACCTGATCATTGGTGCAGTGAGTGTGTGACAAACCTGATCATTGGTGCAGTGAGTGTGTGACAAACCTGATCATTGGTGCAGTGAGTGTGTGACAAGCCTGATCATTGGTGCAAAGTGATAGGTCTTAGACAGAGCCTCATATTAGGTCAAGTGAAGTCACCAGGGTCACTACAGATCCTTCAAGTTCACTTTTAAAACCATAATTCAAATATAGGTGCTTAGTCTTACAAAAAATAAATATCTTTTAATAGTATGCCTACTTAACAAAAGTACTTTTGCTGTCGATAAGTTTTATAGAAGGCATCTGAGAATGCCTCAGATAGCCTTTGTTCTTTTTCAGAGTCTCTCCAAAGATCAATTGTATTAATATGACGCGTGCCTTGTACAAACATCCTCCATCTTTAACTCTTTTTATCGTGGTCTAAATGAGCGGTGATAATAAAATTTATATATATCTATCTATAACAACCACCACTATTCTTTGCAACACAACCATAATATAGAAAATGAATACCATAATATTATCATGGAGATTTGTAATGCTTCAAGTATATCATTCCCAAAAACCATCTGAAAGCGTTGTGGTTTACGCATTTATGTAAATCTGAGTCTATGTTAAATTTTGGTCGCTAGTTAACGAACATGGAAAAATGGCAGTCTTTTGGTAATGAACTCTTTGAACTTGCATCGAATTTGGAGCCTACATGAGTGTTGCTGGAGTGAGTGACCAGACTCTACATAGTAGCTAAACGTACCAGCCATAGTAAGTTGCTCTGGTAATCTTTACTAACTTGGTTTTGCTACTGTGGCTTAGATGTCTAAAGCACCCGAGCTACAAAAGTCGCTAGTAGTGGGAGGCAGGACACCAGGCCTTAAGATTTCATCAAGTGGAATTAGTAAACAGACTAAAGCACTTGAGTTGATCACTGATTTTTTATATGACAGTCCTCTTCAGATCTATTGGCACGCCTTTCCTCAGATACCATTCTTCCTCTTTTCCTCAATGAAGATCTCTTCAGCGAGGAATATGCTTGATCAACGCAACGACCAACCAAGCGCGCTTTCACAACCTGGCAGAGTTCCAAATTGATCTCTTCAGCATTGTCATTGATCTTGGCATGCTTTAACATTACATGCATATCGATTATGTAATGCCCTGCTTAGCATGGTACTCAAAAACTTACAGTAGAACTTAATGATGACTATAAAAAACCAGCTTATTAACGAGGGAAGCTTCTTGATACCTGTGCTTCAATATACAAGTAGTGCAGTTTTGTTAGCGGCAGGAAGGTCCTATTTTCAGCTTGTTTTAGAGTCGCATTTCGTAAGTTGAGTTCCTTACAGAAATAAAGTATACATACACATAGCTGAGTTACATCTTCGCCCAATCCACCCACATACAGAGACATAAAGAGTTCTTCAGCATTGTCATTGCGTTAACTAAATGAGAAACAATTATTCATCCTTGAACTATGACCTTTGGTCATGTTTCTTACTTGAGCTGTCTTTAACAAAGTTACATATAAAATAATGCATTATCATTCTTTGCGAAAGGATTACTAGCGGGGCTAACTAGCTACATTGTATTCTCTCATCTAGCCCCTGCTGTTATGTAGAACTGGAAGAAATCCAACCGATCACACATAGTTACGAAAACTATGACCTTGATTGGCTCGAGGAATCCTTGGCGCATGACAATACGAGAGAAACTTGTGCTAGTCCTCGGCAGCGCCTCAAAAAGGTGGAAGCAGATATCAGCAGACTCAACAGAAGGCACATTAAACTAGCGGCATCTAGTCATGGGGCATTCAAGCCTTCAATTCCAGCAGCAGGCAACGAGAGGGTAATACTTACGCTTCAAGAGCTCATTCTAGTGTATTATGTACCTTCGCCTAATAATATTCTTCAAAGATACAAAATCACCAGTTAGTCAGCCAGATGAAGTCTGGGTAATATAATTATTACGTTTAATTATAGTAAATTATTTAAATTTATTAAGTTTATGAAACTATGCTAAAACTGCCAAAAGTTTGGGCATTTCAGTTTAGCAGTTTACTATTTAGGGAAGCTTCTTGATTACGAATCAAATTGATGCCGTTGATTAATTAAAGTTGGAGATAGTTTGAGGTGTGCCAAGGAAGTGGTATAATTAGTAACCATCATACATTTCCGTAAGTTTCGTAAGGGTGTAAGTAAAATTTAAGATGGTGACATTAGCATGCAGAACATGCCCATAATACTCTCATCTATCTACTGACCCCAGTAAGAATCCTTTAGCAAACAATTAAAAATCAGAGAGACAAACCAGTGAGCAGAACCGGAACCTAACAGCTGGCAGCTGCTGACTTCTTTTACTGATATTTATATGGCGATACAACGATCTTATAAATTAGTAAATAACAATATATAATAAAGTAAACAAATACATTAATATCCTGACACCTGCTAATACTTGCTTACGTTTGTCACTCATGCTAGAAGTTGAACGGATTTTAGGTGCTAAACAATGAGGCGGAGCTTACAGGATGGAAAGCTAACAAACTGGGTGAAGACTACAAATTCACCCGCCTGTCCGGAGATGAGGACTTGAGGCAGTTCATAAAAGAACACACCCTTGATCTTGAAGGTTTGGTTTTTGTCTTCTCTTTGCTATTTAGCTACAGTAGCTGGAGAGTAGTGAATAAAAATGATGGACAAAAACATTCCCTCTGTAACGAATAAGTATGCAGATATCACACCAAACAGGACACTAAGGTCACCCGGATGCATAGCGTTATTGCAGGGACTGCTTGGGTTGATCGAGATTGGGGTGCCATTGCGTGCAGAATGTGAAACAGGGTTTTTAGAATGCTCTGGGCATGAGCTGGTTATATTGTGCGCTGTAACAGACAGAAACGGAAAAAGGGGTGAGTGACATTGCTTTTTAGTTCTAATGATAGCGTGGTCTACTGATCCAGAGTACTTGACTGGTAAAAACAAGTTTCTGGTTAACTCTCAAAAAGGTTTGAGGTTGGTTGTGACTTTCAGACCACCAGTCAGACCTTTTCCAGAAAGATCTGACTGGGAGTGACAGCAAGAGAATCCAACCGTAAGATCTCACACACTCTTCTCTCCTCCTCTCTTCGCTTGCACTCTCCCGCTCTCTTATCAGACCAATAATAGACATTTATTTAGATGTTCAGTGGTAGAAAGTAATTACACACAGACCCATGATTAACATTAGAGAACAAGCTAGAACATATTGACTTACCTAAAATCTAATGCTTACCTGCGCCATCAAAGAACCTGTTAATTAGAGGGGCAGCTAGGGATCTGCTAACTCGAGCAATCCTGGTAGGAATGGAAGTGTTACATGTCCAATACCATAGTGTTGCAACTTTTACTATAGATGATATTTTCTACCTACGTATTAATGCATAGGGAATTAAGTAAAATCCCATGTATCACGGAGCGCGTATGCATTTTAAAGATGATGGTGGGTACGAACCGATGCCAGATGTCTTGTACAATGAAGAAACAAGAAGATTTTCGATTCCCTCTCCCTCCGAAAAAATGAACAAAGTAGGAAGTACCAGGTGAAGTTTTAAGACTATTTTACGAGTACCTGGTTATACTAGACTTACAGTTATGTAATCCTTAGGGCTTCTTTTATTCAGCGGGTTTATATTTTAGAAAGCATGGAGCCAAGGCTAAAGATAAAAAATCATCTGAAAAGAAAAGAACAAAAGAGGTGAAGAAAGAGTACTAGAGACTCTAGCCTATCTGTACATAAGACGGACCTGTCTCGGACACCCTGTACAGTCCTCCAAGGATTAGCCTAAAAACTCATACATTGTATCTAGTTTCATAGAGTCACACACAGATGTATAACTTCTTAGACTCTAAAATTTATTCTTTAGAAAATAAAATAATGGCATTCATCATACAATGTAATACGAACAGCAAATGTGCTACTGGCAGTACACCCAGAACAGAATAACTGTTATGAATTGCTTGCAACATTGTAAACAGTTGGTGATAGTAAAAATACAGCAAACACAAGATATAGCACTATTGCAAATGCTAGATATATAACACTATAGCAAATGCTAGACATATCACTACAAAGTCAATTTAACAATCCAACTGGAGTTTCTGGTGCGTGACTAGGAAGTCGAACTAGAAGTCAGACCAGAGGACGACCTTCTTCTTGTTGTCACATGAGATTAGGTAGTTGCCAGCTGGATGCCAGGAGCAGGCAATTACCGTGTGACTGTAACAAATGCTGGCACATATTGTAGGTTGAAGCAAGGAAGGATAGATATAAGATACACTCTCCTATTTAGCAGGTTTATAGTGTTTTCATCATATCATTTAAAACAAGGTTCATGTCCAGTAATTTGAGTCTGTAACTCAGTAGCAGTTTGTTTGGAAACGACATGTTCAAGGCTATCTGATTTCTTGACATGTCCCTATTTGATAAGTGAATAAAACTGAGGCCAATCAAATCTGCTTTGAGTTTGTAATCATTTTCTATTCGGAACTTCTGAAAATTCACAGTGAAATAAACTGTAAAGTTAACAGCTTTACAACAAGAACGCAGAATAACTAATCGATGACCAATAAGAACACAGAAGAACTAATCGAATGACCAATAAGAACACGGAACTAATCGAATGACCAATAATAAAACATCTCAAAGGAGCTCTCAGTCACTTAGAAAACTGTACAAACTAGACACATAGTTTAAACAGTTCAACTCACGTGTGCTCCTTTTCGAGAACCTTTTCTACTCGACCCTTGTTCACATTCCATATGTATATGCTACCATCAGATGAGCCACAGCAAACGTACTCCATGTCTGGGCTACAAGCATATGGTTAGCATAAGGTTAAAGTTTCGGCTGAAAACTGCAAACTATGGTGACTGCAAGCTAGAAGTCTGGTATACAAGAGGTAAGCATATGATGAACATAAATTATAAAAACTGAATGATAAACAACAATGCCTAGCATGTGAACCAATACACTGGAATTGCCTAGGACTCACCTAAATGTTGCCTTGGCATAGTCTGCGCCGATATTGAAAGAACTAGCCCTAAAAAGTGACAAAAATTTGGTTACTCGGATAATAGACTGAGCCAGAAATGTTGGACACAAAGGCTATGTGAGCTCTAGCATGTAAGTCAAGGCAGTGACAAGGGGAAACATGTTATTCTGTACTATAAAGCTCATAATATCCACAAAATATTGCTTTTACAGCAAAGTAATAGTTTGGAAGCTAGGAGGTTTGAGAGCTGCCATCGTTTGAGAGATTTTAAAAGAAAAATCGAAATAAATTGTTTCCTTGGCATGAAGCAAAGACATTATAACTCTACCACAGCTGCACTGGTGATAAAACAAGCAATTAGACAATAATGGAGCTGGTAGAGCAATGAGCAGCCTTCCCACTGAAGCTAAGCAGTTATACATGCACAAATATGAAAATTATACACACATGAAGGTGGAGACGACTTGGTTCATGCGAATGTCGATAATTTTGAGTGATGGCTCACGAGTGGAACAGAGGAGACGATTTCTATCTGCATCAGAGCAAACAATACCGATGATACAATGCTAGCCAACTACTCTTTAGGGCAATAATAACATTTAGCGGTCCCTAGATCATCTTTTTGATATGGCTGCCCCGGAGTCTCACTAGTAGAGAGGCCTCTTAGCTATAACAATTGCTGACTATTGAAAATTTCTCATAAACTTTTATAAAAAATGAAAAGAAGTGAGAAAGGAAATGAATTTGCTGCTTGAACCTAATCTTATTTTCAAGTGCTATTGTTACAGTGATAGTATCATTGCGATCGACAACCCTCCATTTCATTTAAGGATTGTCCCCTCTTGCTTAGAAAATTTATAATAATCAGCAATTGCTATAGCTAAGAGGCCTCTCTACTAGAGAGACTCTGGGGCAAATCATAGTATCATTGTAACTCTTTGCTAAAGAGACAATGTGCAGAGGGTTATCTGATTATTTTTCAGGATAGGATTATCCTGGAAGGATAAACAGGATTATCCAGATTATCTTTAAGATAATTTCATGTTGTGGCATAAACCAAAAACAAACATATCTGTTTGAAAATCAGAACTGCAAAATACATTTAAAATTCATGCATTAATAAATATGCTACTGCGACTAGCCATACTATAGAAAAAACAAATACCTATTAACAATATCATGAATCATCCTTTCCATCAAACCTTACATGTATATAACTAAACAATTTAGCATAGATATGACCATAACAATGATCTGGAAACATTTAACTGAATTACAACTTATAGAAGAAATCTGATATCTTTTAAAGCAGCTAAAATTCATCCTATAATAATGCTAGAGCTGACAGATTCTAAAAACACACCGAGAGCATATATACACACCGAAAAGCAAGTGCTTACCTGTGGCTAATTCAAGAGAAGTAACTTTAGCCTGTAGCGTAATTTCATTAGACTGTGAGTCAGTCCTTTTGTCCCAGAACCGTACCTTTTTATCAAAATGGCCGCTGACCACCAAAGAGCCAACCGTAACCAGCGCGTTGCAACTTGATCCAGCGAACATTGTTCTCACACCTAGTAAAAAGGAAGCCTGACTAGACTCTTAAACTAGATATCTTTGTAGTGAACACCGCCTATTACCTTTTTATGTACTTGAGAAATGAGCAGTATGAGAAGTATTAGAAACCCTCTTCAGACTGGGAGCCTTCCAGCTGGCTGACTATCATGAGAAATTGGGCGGATGCAAGGCTCCATGCACACAACTCGGTAACGGTGAGTCTTAGGTTGGTACAGCGTGCATACAACGCATGCGCGACGAACATACATTGTGAATACAACGCACATACACTTTCATCTCAACGCACATACAACGGTCAATAGAAAATAAATAGAATACTTTGTGTAATGTTTTAGAGCTGTTTTATTAACAGACTATAAATATAAATAGAATATTGAATAATAATATAATATTATTACTACTATCATTATGATACATTAATATTATTAATAATATTAATGTATTAACTGTGTCACGTTGTGGTGCATGCATCGTTACTTACATGTGTCGGGGTTTGTATCCACAATGTTCGTGCGTTTAAGTACCTTGTATGTTCGTTGCGCATGCGTTGTACCGACCTAAGATGAACCCGTTACCCACAACACTAATGGTGAAACGAGCAATACAGTCATACATTGACATACGCGCCCCAACATATGAAAAAATTGAGATACGAACAAAATTTTGAGCAAGTTTTTGCCTTGAAATCTGAGACAATTTTGAGACAAGTCTCTCACACACTGCCGTTAGCCGCTATGTCTGTCTTGAGGTAAGAACTCGATACAGTAATGTACATAATAATATGACAACTTTATTGTAGATCACAACCATTAGATAGGTGTTTGTTACTTTGTGAGCGTAGGTATTGAATTACACAATTAAAACATTTTTCATAGCATGATAACGAATTAATTTGTATTTAGTTATTTTATATAGGAAATATTGCTTTGAGATAAGAGAAAATTGACATACGAGCTCACTTCCAGAATGCTTTGAGCTCACACCACAAAGTATGGCTGTAGTTCAAAATCTTTTAATATATACTTACAGGCCCGCTCCCTCAAATCCCACTGCTTAAGCGTTCTGTCATGTGACCCAGAAACTACCATTCCAGCATTTTCCATAAACTTAGCGCAGAACACCCTACCAGAGTGACCTGTTAGGGCGTGTCTATGTCTCTGGTCATTGATGTTCCAGATGTGACAGGCAAAGTCATTGGAGCCAGCCAGTAAGGAATTCTCAGGCTTAAATAGAAAATCATCTAAAATTTTGTTGGTATGTTATATTCTTCTATGTAAACATAAATATTCGACTAAACATACAAGTTGTTCAATTCATTTTACACAAAGTCCTACAGTAAATCATTAATAAATACTGCAGGCAATTAATAAATACTGCAGGCAATTAATAAATACTGCAGGCAATTAATAAATACTGCAGGCAATTAATAAATGCTGCAGGCAATTAATAAATACTGCAGGCAATTAATAAATACTGCAGGCAATTGCATTACGGCAGAGGAAACTTATAAAACTGTAAAAACCTAAATTAAAAAAAGTCAAATTATCATATATGTAATAACTGGCGGAATTCCCTGCGTTGTACGGGTATTAAAATCAGCTTATAAACAATGAGAGGTAATGTAGTTGTCTGCCACTTGCTATTAGCCTGGCACATTGCCAATGGCTAATTTGAGTAAACTTACTAATAAGATCTAACTACTTGCTCTCATGGTTGAGCATGCATAATACATTCATTGAAGGTATACCTACATGTATAATAATATAGATAATACATGTACCTTCAATGGATGCATTAAATTAGTTACTAACCTCCGAGTCAAACTCGATAGACATAACTCCTCCATTGCTGCCGGCAAGAGTGCCTCTCTTTTGGCAGCGTTCTATAAACAGAAGAACAGCGCTGGTTTTTCACATAATCGAACCATAATTTTTTATAATACCTCACAAACTGGATGATAGGACAAACTCTTTAAGTCTCACCTTACTCACCATAGCCTCAGTGGCAAAACAAATATTCTCATTCTGAATGAATCTATTGTTTGAGGTTATGTATATAACAACAGACAAAAAGGTTTGACTAAAATGAAAGATCTGAGGCTACTTACGATTGGCGGAAACTTCCCAAATTTTCACCTTCCTGTCAACCCCAGCTGTGGCGAAGACCCTGCCAGATGGACTCCATTTTATATCATTGATCTCTCCATCATGCGCTTCCTCAAATATCAATAAACTCATCAAATGATAAGCAGTGTGAAGGAGTAAGCGGGAGAAACAGAGGTAATTGGGTGACACTCAAAAAACTTTCAAGAGGAGACAAATTAAAATGATACTAACGTACCAGAAATTGATTAGCTCAAAAGAAGGTAAAATTTAAAAGAGAAACCGTGAGTCACTCTGCATCATAGCATACTGTTACGTGTCAGAAGTTAACCACAAAATAGTTTGTTGCACCGTGGCATACAAAGCACTTGCAGGCAGTTCCATTGATCATCATACGCTTTTCTGCATGTAGACGGCGTGTAAAACAAGGTTATTGCTCTTTATGGACTAAGATCTCAACTGTAACAAGTACAACAGAATTTGTGTGACAATCTATTCTTTTTAGATCAGTTTTCATTTAGTAGTTTTTTTAACATACATGTATTTATAGATAAAAATATCTTAACAAGAGCTAATATTATGTAAAAGTTTAAAAAGGCGTTTATACAGAAGGCAACAAATTTTCGTGCCTTTTTCTTCTGTTCTTATTTTGGTGAAGCAAATAAACGGTGAACTAATATACCAGAAAAGCCTATTTCCCGCAGCAACTATTATCAAATGATTACCAAAATTCAAGCCTAATATGGAGCTAGTAATGTAGCAGTACTATATTCCTGTACAACTAGAATGGTGGCCTTGAAGGAGTGTGGGACTACTCTCATGTCAAGGCTCAGCTAGTAGATAGCTGACCAAATGGTTAGAGAGTACTTACGAATGAGTAGAGCACTTTAGTTGGGACAGAAGCAGTGCTGTAGTATGAGGCTCTGCAATATAAAGAACCTGCTCAATGAATTTCAAGGCCTGGTCACAGCTACACTACATGCTATAGGAATGTCAAGGCCTGCCTGTCCCAAAACAGAGCTCAGGCTTTATTTAATATCATCTACATATGAGAATGTGTCATATGTAAAAAATCAGATTGAGCACAACTGGACATGCTCAATGTCCGTGAATGATTTATAACATCACGAGCTATGCTTGGTCCAGTGTGACAAGTCAAAATCATTTCAAATCTATTCACAGATGTAAGAATCACAGGATATGGATCACAGGCTACAAGTGAAGCAAAATACATAAACTTAGTAAAAGACTTAATGACTTACTGAGGCACCTTGACCACACCAGCAAATAATATACATTCTCTGACAGGAGACTTACTGAGGCACCTTGACTACACCCGCAAACAAGATACATTCTCTGACAGGAGACTTACTGAGGCATGTTACCCACAACAGCAAACAATATATATTCTCTGACAGGAGGCTTACTGAGGCATGTTACCCACAACAGCAAACAATATATATTCTCTGACAGGAGGCTTACTGAGGCACCTTAACCACACCAGCAAACAAGATACATTCTCTGACAGGAGACTTACTGAGGCACCTTGACCACACCAGCAAACAAAAGACATATACTGACAGGTGACTTACTGAGGCACCTTAACCACACCAGCAAACAAAAGACAAAATCTGACAGGATACTTACTGAGGCACCTTGACCACACCAGCAAACAAAAGACATATTCTGACAGGATACTTACTGAGGCACCTTGACCACACCAGCAAACAAAAGACATATTCTGACAGGTGACTTACTGAGGCACCTTAACCACACCAGCAAACAAAAGACATAATCTGACAGGAGACTTACTGCGGCATCTTGACCAAAACTTTGGGTTCAGCCTTCATTGCCTCCTTTATTTGCTTTTGTATCTTATTCTGCTTTTGTCTTTGAAATTCTTCCATTTCTTTGTTTTGTTGATCGGCATCCTGTTGTGTTCGCTCCAGCCACCTGTGAATGAGTAGTGACATAAGAAAGTGACATAAGAAAATGACATAAGAAAATGATATAAGAAAGGGACATAAGAAAGTGACATAAGAAAGTGACATAAGAAAGTGACATAAGAAAATGACATAAGAAAGTGACATAAGAAAGTGACATAAGAAAGTGACATAAGAGAGTGACATGAGAAAGTGACATGAGAAAGTGACATAGGAAAGTGACATAAGAAAGTGACATAAGAAAGTGACATAAGAAAGTGACACGAGAAAGTGACATAAGAAAGTGACATAAGAAAGTCACATAAGAAAACAATTAGTATGGCGAAACAAGACTGCATAAAATACGATAAGCAATCAGACGGAAAAGCACAACTCCATCAGTGAATTGACAGCAAGTCGTAGAATAAATAACAGAAGGGACTGACCTTTCTATAAGGTCATTGTACTGCTGCTCGGTAACCTTGTACTTGTCAGACATACAAATATACTCCAGTTGCAAGGCCTGCTGTTCGTCCTTAAGCATCTAAAAATGCACAAATGTGTTTTAGCATTGGTAATAATTTCTTCAGTATTCAACATATTTGTGTGAAACACCGAAATGTGAAGTAGGAAGAAATTTGAGTAGTAACCAACTATTTACACTGAGACCACATGGAGGTTCCTATTGGCTATCATAGAATTGAACATTGACACTCATCAAATATGTGGCTCTTATTTTCATCAACGAAACTGTGTGATTTGTGTAATGAATCACCTAGCATGACTAACTGCAAGCGGAAACAAGCAAAATCATTTCCTTGAACTCAGGTCTTCAGCCAGACTACCACTTGAGATACTCAGAACTGCATTCTTAGCATTGTCGATTCTAGAACTTTTAAAGTGTTTTAAAATGTAACCTTTTCATGCAAATAGATAAGTATCGCAGACAGTAAGCTCCAAAAAGCTAAACACTCCAATAGTACAGTCATATCTTGACATATGAGCTTAATGCGTTCCGGGACAGAGCTTGTATGTAAACTCTCTCGTGTTTCAAATCAAATTTTTTATATAAAATAACTAAATACAAATCAATCCGTGACCATCCTCGGAGAAAAACCACTCAAAAACACAATATTACAATGGAAAACTGTGGTTTAATTGTTCTAATTTACAACCTATGCTCCCAAAGTAACAAATACCTATCTAGTGATTATGATCTGTGATAAAATGTTTAATTATTATGTACAGTACTGTTTGTAGTTCCTACCTCAAGACAGACATAGCGAATAACAGCGGTGTGAAAAAGACTTTACTACACCACTTTCGGTACGCTACACTTTTGTGACTCTACGTAATATAAACTGTACATTTAACTTAAACGAACTTTGCACACACTTGAAAATAAGTCTTAATTTTGTTACACAAAACTTAATTCTAACTTGGTTTTAATTTTCGGAATCCCAACTTTTCTTCTTTTTCTGGTTTGGCCCTTTTGCCTCACTTCCACCTTCACTTGTAGCCAAACTTTCTAAAACTTTTTCAAATTGATCCGACAAGAAAGACCAAGTGATGCTGTTCTCATATCTCAATTTTTTTCGTAACTCGAGACAAAACTTTGCTTAGAACTTTCCTCGTATCACAAATTTTTCGTATGTTGGGACACTTGCATGTCAAGGTATGACTATCTTCAAAAGCTCAGTGCAAAATTCTTATATTGGCCCAAACCCAGTGACTCTAATGTACTACACCAATTGTACCACACGCCTGACTACTCTCTGAGCATATGTCTTAATACTACAACCCTAAGCTATCTTGTGCAACTGGTTATAAATAGTGGAAACAACAGAAAACAGAGTTTCTTAGCTAGTTATTACGTACTTGGTTAGTAGCGGAGAGTTCTTCTACTCTCCCCTCCAATTGCTCAACTTTAGCTTGGGCAGCAGATACTTCATTGTCTTTGCCGAGAATACTAGAATCACATATAAACAAACACTATAACAGCTATTAACAGATATTAAACAATTCTTGATTCTCACGAACACACAGCCGGAACTTTAGAGAAGGAAGATAAATCTAAAAGCACTTATTCAGAATACTCACGCTGCCTCTTTGATACTCAGTTGTTTCTCATAATCTTGTATCTTGTTCTTCAAATCAATAATCTCTTGATTTTTCTTAAAAAAAGATGGTTAAGAATACAACATAGGAGTTATTCACACATGCTCATAAAAAACAGACCGAAGAGCCACACAAGGACATGAAACAAAGAGTTGTAACGAGTACATATCAAACTTTTGCATAAGAATATAACATATCAGATACTCATAACAACCAACATCAGCCACTTATTAAACCAGGAGTTAAGACAAGTCAACACTCGCTCCTCAGTCAACTAGTTAAGCGAAAAGCAGACGAGCTCCAAACAACGAGCTTGCTCATTGGCTGACATCTAAAGCTGCAAATGTCGGAAACAATGAACATCAATAACAACAACATTATAATTTCTTGTACACACTTTTTACCCAATTTTTTTGATTTTTACTATAATAAGAGACATGTCCGTCTGTACTTCTTTCTGAAGTCACGGTTGAAGGTTGGAAAAAGGATTGCATCAGAATTCGAACTCAGACATTTGGTTCAACAGTGAGGCACGCAACCATCAATGCCACGCGACCACCTTGCTGCCTTAAGGAATAATTGTGACCATACTTATTACAGATGACGATCTCTCACGGTGCATGGGATTGTCTAGGTACCAGTACATACGAAAGCAAAAAATATTTCATGTATTAAACAGTAACCATTGACAAGATATGAATCAACAAATTGACATACAAATGACAATGATAAGTTTAGCTATTGGATGGTAGCCAAGCTGCTTATTCTGGTCTAACAATGATAAAGCTATTCCCCTGCTCTTCACTGATCTCTTCTTAAAAACGCCTATACGCATGACCCTAAAGTATTAGATATAATGAAGAGAAGCAACAAGTACTCTCCAGCCATATATGTAATCATCGCATGCGGTATTTGATATATATGTCATCATACACTGCGCCTTTCAAGTCTGTGTTTGTAAAATTAAATATTTATTTTGCAACTATTTCCTCCCGCAGACATAGAAAGATTTTCAAATCTTCCCCACCCATGCAACTAACTATAACACATCAGAATACGGATTAAGCATACGGATTAAGCATACGGATTAAGCATACGGATTAAGCATACGGATTAAGCATACGGATTAAGCATATGGATTAAGCATACGGATTAAGCATACGGATTAAGCATCGCTTTGGATGAGCCTTTCACATAGGAAACTGAATAAACTACTAAATAAACATTTGAATCGCATAAATCTGAACATTTCATATTCTCACTACATCTTTGTGACAAGGAGTAATTTCTATAGTAATAGCTGAAGCACGATATGAGGAACCAAGCAATGCAAAGTACAATTACTGAGCCCTACCTCTCCTCGTTCTCTCAAAAGTCCAGTGAGCTCTTCTTGCACTTTGATATGCTGTTGCAGCTGTTCCTCTGAAGCCCTGCAATACCAGAGCTTGCATTAAACTCATGTGAATTGACCCTTTTCATCAATAGTATACCTAATACACTTACAGTGGTGATCAAGATACCACTGAAAGTGATGCAACGCCATTGCTTCTATAAGACCATCTAGCAATTGTTTTTTGGATTCCATGTCGTGACATAAACTCGCTTTTTTTATTATCTCATTTCTTTATTATCTTAGGCATAAACCTCGGTGCTATAAGCCCATAAGTCTCAGACCATACTCTATATGTTTGAGAAATTTTGTAGACACTCTGTCTGTCACCAAAAGTATTCTCAAGAAATATAATCTACCGGTATTAATTGGGCACCCATTTTACCCACTTCTGTGATTGACAATAAGGGCTGATCAACTAAATATCAATACGCTACTGATACTCCGAATGCCACAAATTCAGTCTTATATAGCAGGGGTTCCCAGCCTGGGGTACAATTTAGAAATCTAGGGGGTACAATACAAGTTATAAGCTTAATAAATTTTTGGTTTGTTTGGCTCTAATTATTAATAACTTTGCTGAAACCACTGCTATAGAGTTATTATTGGTATCATTTAAAGCCAACTAGTTTTGCCATTCAGACAAACTTGGGCAAGCATCAGCCCTAAACACAAGGTTGTTTCATCAATTATGTCAAGATTGCAATGCAGATCATGAAAACCTCCTTTACTACACAGAAGTGAGATGGCTTTCTAAAGGCAATGTCCTGGATCGATTTGTGGGACTGATTGATGAGATTACAACTTTCTTTGCTACACGACTTCTGAGAAAGCTTCAAAATTCAGTGAGAAGTTAAGGACTTCAGAATGGAAATGGAAAGCTGCATATCTGAGAGATATCTTCTTAAGATTAAACACTGTCAACACATCCCTTCAAGGGAACTCTACCACTACAATTGATTTTACAGATGAGCTTAGAGCATTTATCATGAAACTAAAGATGTGGAGAAAGTCAATGCTGGATCATTTGATATGTTTGATAGCTTGTCAGAAGAATTGCCTTCACATGATTCAATTTCGTTCATGAAAGATCTGGTTGCAGACCACCTCTCTCTGCTGGCTTGCGAGTTTCAACAATATTTTCCTGACCTAAATGACACAGATTTGAAGTTGGCTAGAAACCCATTTAATTTAACTTGTAGCTGGTATTTATAGTGACATGCAAGAAGAGATGATTGACCTTCTCAATGACTCTGGTGGACATGATAGATTTGAAGATTGCGTTCTTAGCAAGTTCTGGTGCTCATTGATAACATCCTACCCAAAGCTTTCAGAGGTAGCTTTAAAATTGTTGCTCATATCTCCTAGTAGTTATAAGTGTGAGCAAGGGTTTTCCTCACTTTTGTACATCAAAAGCAAATATCGCTCACGACTAAATGTTGATGACGACCTCAGAGTTTCATTATCTGTAACTGAACTGAACATCAAACAGATCACTGATGCGAAGCAGTCACAGCCTTCCCATTAGACTGGCCAAAATAAAGTGGGAAAGTAACAAAATACTGTGATGTATAAAAGTTGTACTGCATAGTTATAATTATTTTAATAAATAGCAATTTCATACCATACCACATTTCTTTACCTGTTTAAGTGACACATTTCAATAATGCACACATGTGATATTCATGAAGTTAGACCAATAATACCCTTGATTGAACTGTGTTTTCCAAAGGGGTACATTTTTTGCAATATGACTCCCAAAGGGTACCTAGGCCAAAATAAGGTTGGGAACCTCTGTTATATAGTGACATGTATACTTAGGTATGCATACATACATACGTATTTGGACAAATTTGCCGAGCAGTTGTATATACTTAGTTTCTATTGAATTATTGTCATAACATGCAAATACACTATATTACACCAAAATCAGAGCGAAAAGTCAAATATTAAAATATATTCAATAATATTTATGTGTAGAGCATCCTTAGCATTCTATTAATGTGTATATTGTCATAATCCACATATTAAATATTTAAAAAACTGAATAAACCAATAACAAATGTCTTTATTTTTAGCAGTCCTATAATTACTGTCACCACTGTATGTACAGAAAGAACTGTTCTGAATACTAGATAAAATATGAAGCATTGTGACTAACTTAGTTTAGTATTTAAATGTTTGAACCTTATTTAAATATTAAAAACCAACTTAAAAGCAGCTGTGCTTACATTCGCCTAACACAACAATAACCATAATAATAATAACAATATAAGATGCTACCAGATGCGAACCAGCTCATCTACATTGAACAGTAGCGAGAATAACATCTATGTATGTGAACATGAAATTATGCTTCTATAGTACTGGACAGACGATTCAAAGGTTTCCAGTTAAAAACCAAAGTTCTGCACAAAACAATGCCTTTTACTAAATCATGAAATTACTTTTTTAAAACTAAAAATGGACTTTACTCAGCATGTTAAAACTGACAGCAATAAGCAAATGGGTTATACTGTATTTGTCTAAATTTTAGAGAAGTGAACTACTGTATTTGTCTAAATTTTAGAGAAGTGAACTACTGTATTTGTCTAAACTTTAGAGAAGTGAACTACTATATTTGTCTGAACTTTAGAGAAGTGAACTACTGTATTTGTCTAAACTTTAGAGAAGTGAACTACTGTATTTGTCTGAACTTTAGAGAAGTGAACTACTGTATTTGTCTAAACTTTAGAGAAGTGAACTACTGTATTTGTCTAAACTTTAGAGAAGTGAACTACTGTATTTGTCTAAACTTTAGAGAAGTGAACTACTGTATTTGTCTGAACTTTAGAGAAGTGAACTACTGTATTTGTCTGAACTTTAGAGAAGTGAACTACTGTATTTGTCTGAACTTTAGAGAAGTGAACTACTGTATTTGTCTGAACTTTAGAGAAGTGAACTACTGTATTTGTCTAAATTTTAGAGAAGTGAACTACTGTATTTGTCTAAACTTTAGAGAAGTGAACTACTGTATTTGCCTAAACTTTAGAGAAGTGAACTACTATATTTGTCTGAACTTTAGAGAAGTGAACTACTGTATTTGTCTGAACTTTAGAGAAGTGAACTACTGTATTTGTCTGAACTTTAGAGAAGTGAACTACTGTATTTGTCTAAACTTTAGAGAAGTGAACTACTGTATTTGCCTAAACTTTAGAGAAGTGAACTACTGTATTTGTCTAAACTTTAGAGAAGTGAACTACTGTATTTGTCTGAACTTTAGAGAAGTGAACTACTGTATTTTCTTTGCTAGTGAGATCAGTATCAAACGTTATATGTATACACGGCGCATACATTAACATTACCAATGTATTATTATGTTAAAAATGGCAATAAATGACAAAGATCTAATTAAAAGAATATAAAGGTAAAAATATAAATCTTAATATAAATTCAACCACATGTGAAGTTATAATTTCAACACGTTCAATTTTTTTATTGTACACGGTAAAAGCTCAGTGATCAAGCTAGCAAGTAAAATCTAATGCAATATATATACAGTGAAACTCGGATAAATTGTCCTCGGATTTATCGAACACATGGTTAACTCGAATGGATTTGCTTGGTCCGTTCCCACGCAATGATAAATGGCTTTAGATAACTCGACCGAAACTCCGTTAACTCGAACAGTTTATTTCCAAACGGCTACCGAGACGGTTGTTACTATCGCTTAGAATATCACTTTATTCCAAGCCATAGAGATAAACATCGACTTTTAGTAGTTCTTAGGCCTCGTTATTACCAACTTCGGCAAATATTTTCATTAACGACTTTTCTAAAGGTTTGCAAAAATCAAATTTTACCAAACATGCAAAGAAAGCAAGAAAAGCGAGGTAAAATTTGGATAACTTCAAAGTAATATCGGCAAAATTGATAATGGGTTTTTAATAGTAAAGCAGTTTTGTAATAACTGACTTACTGCAAAATTGATCTTGGTTAAAACTCTCGGTAGAAAAATGCGTATGTATTTTTTCTGAGCGCTTTAACCGCGATCAAGTTTTGCCAATTTTAATCTGAGAACGTCCTGGCAGTCACATCACCTAAAGCAACAAACAAATCTCAAGTGATAGAAAAATATCTATACTTTCTGATTAAAAATATTTAAAACTTCACACGAGAGACCCTTTAACTTGCAACAAGCAATATGTACATGTTTCTACTGATAAATACGTGCACTTATGACTGTCCTGATAACTTGAACGCTCTAATAACTCGAACACTTTTGCTCGGTCCCTTGAAGTTTGAGTTATCCGTGTTTCACTGTATTTGACAAATATATATATGAAAAATATATACATACGCTATATATTATATACTCATGCTACAGACAGTACTGTTTCGGCTATTGAAGCCTCATCAGTGCAGCTTAGAGCTCAGGCATGGGACACAAATCCCATTACTAATGATGCTAGATTTTACTATGTTCATTCAAATATACATGTACATATATATTTAACCCCCATATATATTATATATATATTTGAATGAACATAGTAAGATCTAGAATGGATATCAATACCTAAATAAATTATTAGATTACCTAAAAGAAATGTTCACATTACTAAAGCAACCGATTTATTGACTTATACGTTGGCCATTCAGGTAAACCCTGAAGATACTGTATAAACTGTTATTTATTCTACAAACAGGAAATTAATGCTAATAATGATGATAAGACCTTTTGCACTAATCAATGACAACCCTAGACTAGCATTAAACATACAACCATAGACTAGCATTGAACATACAACCCTAGACTAGCATTGAGCATACAACCATAGACTAGCATTGAACATACAACCATAGACTAGCATTGAACATACAACCATAGACTAGCATTGAACATACAACCCTAGACTAGCATTGAACATACAACCCTAGACTAGCATTGAACATACAACCATAGACTAGCATTGAACGTACAACCATAGACTAGCATTAAACATACAACATTTCAGTCATAAGAAAGTATCAAAGACTTACCCGGATAAGCTTGTCTTTTGACGTAACGTCACATTTTCAAGTCTCAACGTATCCTCAGTCGACTCTAATTCCCGACACTGCTTTTTCAGTTCTAGAACTGATTTGAGTAAACGAGCATCTGTAACAAACGCGAAGGGCCTATTCATCATGCTAACATTACCTGCTACATTAATAAGCAAGTATGTGGCTAATATAAGGACGAAACTCTAAACTTGTGAATATTACGTAAAAACACATTTATGATGCGATTTCACTCATAGGTCATAGAACACCTAAATAAAACACCAACAGTGCGTATGGGGAGAGTGCATCTTATGGTTCATGATTTGATGACAGTGTGAAACGGAGATACATCGTGCTGCTGAGAATATTCATGATTTTTGGTGGTGTGAGCAGAATCTTCATATCTACTACATTTCATGGAAGAAAGCTGTTATGGCATATGAGGTTGGATGCAACCTCGTTCGTCTACAAAGGTTGAACCAACATTCATACATGTATGAATGTTGGTTCAACCTTTGTAGACGAACGAGGTTGCATTGCCTCTGTCATTAAGAAGTACACAATGAGCCGAGGAGAGAGTACCGTGTCACCAGTACAAATATTCTTTGTGACTCAGCCTACATCTATTATTAAATGATTGCAACTCAAGTTGAGCGTGCCCTTTTATCAATGCATTACAGGCCTTGAATGTTTTCGATGAAACGGACTGATTTATTTTTTATTGATTCAATTGAGTCAAAAGTGGTTTTGTCTGGCAAAACCCATAAAATGTCATGATACTCTAGCGAACCAGTCTACATTTGATGTTGTAGCTAAAAGTTTGCTTCATGGAGGGAGTATTTGATGCAGCCAAGAATTTTTGATGCAGTGTCAATCTTTTTGTTTATGTACTTGTCAAATATCAGGTTTGAGAGCAATAAATATTGAAATGACTGGCCTATATCACAACTCGTAGTATAGACACACACAAAGTATAAGCTGGCTTATTCGTTTGTTATGGTTATAAAAAGTTGAGGTTATGGTCATTGCAGAGAACCATAACTTTACGTTTTCTGATTGACTGATTAGACAAAAATCTGGTCAGTGTCATTAAAAAACATTATGATTCTCTGCTATTGTTGACTTAAGATATTAGAAATGTTTCATCCGTATATGGGCGAACCATTTTTACTGTTGCAAGCTTCCGCCTGAATTTATGCATAGCACGAATGCAAAAACATACATAGGCTACTCACTTGAAGTTATGATTTTAGACAACCCATCTTCTCTTTCTCTACAATTTCTACGCTGTACTTCTGCTAACAGATAACTTTGAAGATCCATATTGTCCGTGGTGTCGATTAAGATCTCACAAATCAAAAGTTCATCGCAAAATAGTAACTGGCTCCATTGCTGTACCACCCCAAATTTGTTAATGCGATTTGGAGCGTCCGCAAGAATTTCAATTGCTTGTCAAATGAAATATATTGCTATGTCAAGGTTTACTAGTTTAACGCGTTTGGACTATTTTTTGGCAAAGCGTTCGCTGCATAGACCGCGTATTTGAACAGCCCAGCCACAACAGACATCGCGGACCTATAGATGTCTATATTATTGCGCGCAGATGTCATAACCAATACAAATAAATGTAGACGACATTTTGTTGTGCGAACTTGCGGTTCGCGAAACTGTGCAAAAGAAAAAAGATATCCTCCATTTTGTATGCTTGGACCAATTTGTTCGTCACTGCATGTTTTTTGTGTGCTTGTTACATATGTGTTACGCTAAATAGATATGCACTCGTAATTACTTTCTACTCACGTTAACAATTCTCGTGTTTTTGCTATTAGTACCCCCGTTGTGGCGTGTTTGTGATACTAATAGAGTGGTTCATTCTTTCATTTTCAGCTCGTATCCGACGTTTTATGATATGTATTCACTATTTTGCCTTTTAACATCTCTGTTAGTGGCAGCCGTGTTATAAAAGTAAGCTAGAATAAGATGCTCAATTTTAATCACCAATACCACCGAATACAACATCCGTGAATGCTAAGTATCGATGCTTTTTACTTAGCCTTTTAGTGACAGCCTTTTAGTGGGCAAATTTATCTTTTTTTTAAAGCCTTGCCATAAACACCAATGTTTTATAACCACTCAGTGCGATCTCCACTCAGTTGTAAAGAGCTTGATACGCCGCCGTATATAACTATATGTTGGCCTTCCAAAAACCCTGTTGGTTTCTTAACACAAATTTCTACAATGCAATCGCGCGTGCAATGAACACTAGCATATATAAAGTAACGTTTCGTTTTATTTTTTGTCAGAGATAAAACTCTTTAGAAAGCTTCGCAAAATGACTCGGCATTTCAGTTCTCATCTATCTCTATCTATCTCGATAAAATATCTCTTGTGGCCCGATAAGCCTTTAGAGATAAGATGCGACTATAACGATAAAAGAGATCAGATATTCTTGTAAAATCGAGAGTTAAATAAAATCTGCTATTGAGCTTGTTCCATATATATATATATATATATATATATATCAAAACTTCATGACTCGGTTAAAAAATGAGAACTTCATGGCATCTGTATTAATAGTGTGCCTAATATTAGACCCACGAGTAAAATAGGCGGAGTTGCACAGTGTAAACTTTTTAAAATCGACCATAAGGTCTTGATTTAAAATTTTCAGTAAAGTGTTTTTATCCTTAGTGCATCTTCTCTCTTCAAGAGTGTGCCAAGACATGTTTTCCATTGAAGATGTAATACTGTCATACTTTCTAAAACCGTTTGCCCATCTGAACGCTCTTCTGTTTATGGCTTCTAAATCCCTAATGATGTGCATAAAATGTGGATTCCACACCTCTGAAGCATACTCCAGTAAAGGACGACATACACTAAAATAAGCCGTTCTCTTAACAGCATGGGAAGTTCCTTTGAGAGTTCGCATAAGCATGTAAAGGGTGGCATTAGCCTTACGCATAATAAAATTTATATGATCACTAAAATTGAGCGAATTAGAAACCTGTATGCCCAGGTATACAAAGGAATGGGATGAAATAAGCGGAGTGCATCATAAAATTAGCAATTCAATTCCTATTTATTTTGAGTCATATATCTAGTAAGCATCGATTCAATTCACAATTCATTGTGAAAACATCGCAATTCAATTCTCAATTCTTTAGCTATCCTAACTTCAATGATTTGATTCAATTTTCTTAAATAAACGAAATCGATTCACTGTCAATTCTTACAAAAAATTGACCTGTGACAGTATATCAAAATAACAATAACCCGCCATCGATAATTTAGCTACACGCATTAGCTCAGTCTATTGGCTGTTTGTACAGCAAATATCAACTACTTCACCATTTTTTGCTACTATACACTTGGTATTTTTGCTGTTGAAGCAGAGATTCTGTCATAACTTCAATTTAAAGTTCTTTTAGAATCGGCAAAAATTCTGCTCAAGAATCAATGCATTTAAAAAACAAACTGAATGTGTAATATTTTTGTAGTTTACTAAAACCCGGCGGCAAAAGAAAAACACTATTGTTTTTGCATCTTGACCAAAACGCAGACACCCATTATCGAATACAGAAGTGTAGTAGCCAAAAATACCTTTGGTCCAGTTTTGAAAGAGTTCACTGGCAGAAATATGTTAAGTTCACTGTTTACAATTTTTCTCTTATTCTTCCTTAACCGAAAATTAGAAAAAAAAATGCTTCCTCAAGCTCCGTAAGCATTTTGGTTGATCTTATTTTACCTGCTGCAATTCCCCTCTTTCAATCTTCAACCGTTCTGACATCTGAACACCTTCCACATATCATTGTATATCATTGCCCACACCAAAAACTAGTTTCTTAGTAAGTAAAACAGGCAAGCTGCGTCTTTGAAAAGAATATGTGGCGAAACCAACTACATGCCTAAAAGTCATGTACATTGTATAGTCGACTGTCAACATTATCGAGTCATTATTGGTATGAATTTGTAAAAAAAAAATTCACTGGTCACATTTGATTAGTTGATTCAAGTACTAAACAATTGGTTGAGCCATGCACAAGTGCCTGTCCATGCAGCTCTGATTACACTTCAACATCCATCTATCAGACAAGATTTCAGCACAGGTGTCAACGGGGCTATGATGTATTCAATGTTCTGCAAATCATGTTTTGCATTGACTTCAACAATGTTATTTTATTATATAATTTTACAAGCAAAAATATTTTAATTTCGTCATAAGGCTTTTATTAAAAATATCCATCCAAGTCGTGGCCACTCACACAGTTTCAGCTCATACAATAAGACAAATTCATCTACTGCAGCAAACTCAAACAAAACATCATGATTTATGCAGCACGCATTCAAGTCTCGCTTTCTCATTTATGGCAGTTTCCAAACTGACAAAGCTGCTTCGGCTGGTGGGACCACATAAACATCCTGTAATCAATAAAACAAATGCAATAAATATATGTCATTCATAGATATGTCAATCTAACGCGTATCTACTGAAAGCTTTCAAATTGGGAGTTGGATAGATTGCCAGTGTAATTTTAAAAATTAGTAAATGTTTAACAAAAGCTTAAGTACGCCAAGCCAACGATTCAAAACTTTGGTTCTGGAAGTTGAAGATGTGCATTGATCAACCTATTTTCTTCACTTTCTACAAGTGAAAAGTGAACATCTAAAGTCAAAGCATAAATCTAATTTACTAGATAAAACTGCCAAAGAAAACTTGAACCAAATATAGCAGGTGAAACGATAAAGTCAACCTTTAACAGTAATTTTTACAATTCTGTTGTTCATCAATAAAATGTGTCGATCGAGTAATTCATTAAAGTAACGATGTTAATTAATTTAGTAAACATCGCTGTCCATGCGATTTAATAATAGAGTAAAATCCCCAAATTTGAGATCACAGACGACTCGTTTTACGAGTAATAACATTTATTACGACCTATATAAAAATTTCGTGCTGATGACTGGCTAATGAAGCGATCTTATATTTATCGCTTGTGGACTCTTTTCAGATGTATCGCTAGTTATGTCACGAATGAAGCACCCGCTCGAATCTGAGCTTTTTAAAAGATGGCCTCATTCAAACGCATATATCTCTGGACAGGATAAGTCTACAAAGACAAAAATGACATCAAATAGTAGCTGATTTTATAGCTTTTTATTGGTCTGAATTTCATTAAATCGACCTTTTTGATGCAACCACATCTTTAAGCGTTTTGTTGATAGATTACACATACGAAACAATATTTTAGTTATATGGGAATACCAGTAACTTTAGCTCCCTTGTCAAGTTTAAATGTTACAGGAGTTGAGTTAACTTAAGCGTCAACTAACCAAGTTTTTGAGGTCTATATGATAATACTAGTGTTTATATAGTGTTGACCTAGTAATTTCGACTTTGACCCTAAATATAATTTCCCCTGCACCACTTCTTCCCAACAACTTCATCAGCAGATTGAGTTGGCGATGGCCTTTGTCTACTGCAGGGCTTGCTATAATGATGTTTTACTTTACACACAAAGCATCTAGCGTTGTTGGTAGGATATCTGCCTCTTTTACCGATTTGCCTTCTGCAACAATGTGGACACTTTATTTTGCACTGATGACATCTCTCTTCTATTCTCGGCCAAAACATTTAGGTGATCGAGCCCTGACTTCCATTAAGATTGTCACTCACTAGGTAATTACTTTTTATTTGTAATACTGAAGAATAGTGAGCAACAGATTGCTTCCCAAGGTCAATGAGGTATTCATTCAGCTTGTGATCATATACACCTAATATCCTGTCATGAATTAAATTCATTCCACATATTTCCATCCAGTTCTCAGCATGTGCCTGAACATCTGTTCTATACCGATGATGGCCGAGGTTCTCTGTTTCATTTTATTGAACTTAACTTGCCCACAAATGAATTCTGAGCAAATTCTAAGTGTGCTTCTAAATATTTAACCACGTCTAAAGTCTTGTCTCAGCTTTTTTCATCAATTGTAAACTAGTCATCTATATAAATCTCAAAGTTTGTGTGCGTGCGTGTATTTAGGTTTTTCCAGCTGTAGCTATTGGAATTTAGGAATGAAGTATCCGTGTCATGCTGGATTTGATCTTGGAATCTCCCGTTCACCAGCCAAATATCTTACCAATTAAGCTACATGAGATGCATTGAATTCTGAGGCGATATGAGACATTATGTCGGTTAAAGTAGGCATAGCTATTCCATTCCAATGGCTCATTGGAAAGTTTAGCAATACGGATAGGTATTAGGGGACTCAAATTAGTCTTTGGCAATGTGCCAGGCTAATTATAAGTGGCAGGCAACTACATTAACTGTTTATAAGCTGTTTGTTAATGCCTGTGCAATGCCAGGCATTTGACTAGTATATTTTTATATCGTTTGGCCCCATTATATTTTTTAAGTGAGCCACCTTTTCATCCTTAGACATATACTCGTATATGGCATGCAATACAAACAGTAGTTCCTACAAATCACTGCACAGCAACAATAAGCCAGCACTAGTTTGCGAATTCATGCAAATCCGGCAGCTGCACTTTATGTATGTTATTATACCACATTTTCAACAAACCAATAACACTATTAGCTAATGAAGTTGTCTACTGCTAAATTTTTAGTCGCGCGATTTGTCACTGTACCACTCTACCTGTAATAAGTATGTATCTCTCTAAAAGAATACCAGGATGTAATTACTACAGGTCGTAAGCTGGTGCCTCTTATCTCTTCATAAATCAGCCTGATCTGGTTGGAATTACTCCTGATTATCTTTACGATATGTTACATTTTGTATTGGTATTTCCTTCATGGTTAACCCTTTCGTGGGCGAATTTTCAAAACTAAATCAGACTCCCATGAGCGAATTAATTTTCCAAAAAATCAATTTTTTTTCCAAAAGGTTCATACACTTTTCTGTGTGTTATTATGTGCATATCTCTATGTTTAAAGGTGCATATGTATACATGTATATGTCCATGGGCATATATATATATATTATAAACAAATAAAAATGTATAACATGAAATATATGCTTTTCATAATAATTGTCTATTTACGAATGATATTTTCGAAAGCATTCTCTTTTACAAAGGCCCACATCACAGTCTTTGCACCATGTACTTATTCGTTTAACAAAGAGCTCCCACAAAAATGTACTTCCTGGATTGACAGGCTCAAAAAACTTTTCAAAATACTCTACTGGTTGAGCATCTACTGGAGTAAATACTGGGCCTGTCACTGCTATAAACTGCTGAATTGTAGGAGATTTATCTCTGTTTATGTTGGTTATATTCTTCCAAGCACTGGCATCACTTCTACTCACATCCTCATCATTACTGCTACCAGCCTTTTCATCACTGTCACTTCCAGATGTAAAGTCATTACAATCACAATTAAATCCTGATTCACTGTCATCTCTTGCTACTAAATCTAAAAAGTCACTGTCATCTCTGAATCTCTTAGTAATTTCGGTACTAGTACTTGCTTTATGAGAATAATCTCGGGAGGTTCTTTTAGAAGTCGCCATGACGGTAAACTAAAGTCAAACTCTCGAAAAATTCGGTAAATAAAAGCTAAAACCGAAGCAAGAAAAATAAAAGTTGATAAATTATTTAGAACAATTTTGTAATTTTTTTCGAAAGTTTATTTATTCATCACTGCTAAAAACGATCGTTTTTTTTTTAACCTTGAAGTCAATTTTTGAGGCTAACTGAAACTACTATATCTTAGCTTGCTATTAGTAAAAAAAGTAAACAAAAAACGGCATTTAGCTAACCAGAAACGGCAATAATAAAATACGTTACCGAAATGACAAAAACGTCGCACTGCCTATTAGCAGCCGTATCGCAAAGCGACAAAAACGTCGCACTGCCCACGAAAGGGTTAAGCGGCAATGATCAAGTAGCTGTCAGTCAACCATGAAAGACTTGTGTTTTTGCAAAATAATGTAGCGGTAGCTAGATCTTTTAGTTCTGATGACTATATGTCACGATTTAAATGGGTATATTCAAGCACCAAAGAATATTTGACTTTAGTTGGCAGATACATTTTCACCATTGTCATACACTACATCAAGTGATTTATTGTTTCACCTTAACGTTTAACAATGTTGTAGGAATAATTGGATCGTTGTGATGGCTAATAATTCCAGATATGGAGCTATGTCCAATGCAAACGCGCCATGGCAGCCACCTATGGAACCATCTGGTGTGTATTGTTGTGCTTGTCCCATTCTGACTTTCTTTTAAATTTCCCTAATATGTCGGAAAAAACTAACCAAATTTAGGTCCACTGTGTTTTTAAATGCAGTAGTGCTATCTTTTATTAGACGTAGGATTTGTTTTTGATACTTTCGTACCAAACCGGTTAGTTTGTCCATGAACACAATTTGTTTTGCTAGAAATCGATTACCGTCAATTCTTCATTTCCAATTGCCTCAACTTACAAATTTTCAACATAATTATGTATACAATGCACAATTTAAAAAGATATTTTACTATAGACTCAAAATGATTTTCAGCATACGATGTTCAGAGTTTAGTAAAAGTTAAAAAGATGTACAATTACTAAGGCCGTAAAGAAGCCTAGTTAGTTCAAACTCCACACTAGTAGAATGCTCGGCATTCTATGGTAATAAGATAATTACAAATGAATTTGAGTAACTTACCTCATAAGCTACATTAGTAGCCTAAATCTTTACTAAAACAGAAACCGTGTTTGAAGCCATTTTAATAATCGTTACACTTAACGATCAGTCTAGTTAATAACCCCAAGCGAGTATTTTAACTGGTGTAATTAATGTCACCACAGTCATTTATCGCTATGGTCAGTTTGAGAGCAAAGTGTAGTGGTTCCGTGTACTTGTTCGTGTACTCGGGATAGTTTGAGAGCAAAGTGTAGTGGCTCCGTGTACTTGTTCGTGTACTCGGGAGTCGTGTACTCGGGAGAGTTTAAGAGCAAAGTGTAGTGGTTACGTGTACTTGTTCGTGTACTCGGGAGTCGTGTACTCGGGAGTCGTGTACTCGGGAGAGTTTGAGAGCAAAGTGTAGTGGTTACGTGTACTTGTTCTTGTACTCGGGAGTCGTGTACTCGGGAGAGTCTGAGAGCAAAGTGTAGTGGTTACGTGTACTTGTTCTTGTACTGGGAAGAGTTTGAGAGCAAAGTGTAATGGCTCCGTGTACTTGTTCTTGTACTCGGGAGAGTTTGAGAGCAAAGTGTAGTGGCTCCGTGTACTTGTTCGTTTACTCGGGAGTCGTGTACTCGGGAGTTGAATGTCGGGAGTTCAATTCCAGTGCTGTGCAGATTTTCTATTGCTAAATTTTAATCGCTACGATTGGACACAGGGAGGTAGACTGACAAACATGAGACAAACATTGAGATTTGAAAACCTCCAACTCGTTAGACTCTTGCATTACCAAGCCTACTCGACGGTCTCTAAGTAACAATAAATACATTTTTTATTATTACTGCTTAATTAATTGTTTATTATACTCTACTTACATCACACATCGGCTCCATTACTATTGGTATTTATTTGCTGCTCAGCATTTATTTAATTAATCATCAAGTTTTGGGCTTGAAAAGAACTAAATATTTGTGTGTATTCTGATGGACTATTTTATATAACATACACGTGGAAGGGTTTTAAAATACGAAGCATGTTCTTGAATGAATCAAATTTGTTTGTACAGTTGTCTTTAGAAATACAAGTCTTCATCTTGAAAGGACTTTGGTAAAATATCGCCTATGAGCAAATGCGACTAAGAAAGTGTAACATTGCCTTAATGAGCTTTATTCTGAAGCTCATATAGATTTTTGTTTTGCTTTTTATGTTAAACTGCTTTGATCTAGTAGAATATAGGAAAATAAAATATCTTTATTGTAGAAGTGTTGGTGTATGACACTTTCTCTTTGAAACCTTTAAAGGTCGTGAATTCATATCTCTCTGTTTGATCCGTTCAGCTGAAAGTGACAAATTTGATCCGGAAAACCCATGCGCATAGCAGTTTAGTGAAAGATTAAAACTTAGCTTCAAGTGTGTGTTTAGTAAGCTAAATTGATTCAAGTTAAATTCAAAGTTGCTGTTACATAGGGTCACAAAAGTTTAGTGTACCTAATGCTTTGCTCTCAAGTCTCTCTCAGACTGCCGTTATTCACAACATCTGTCTCGAAGGTAAAAATCCATATAGTAGTGTAGATAGTGATGTTACATTTTATAGCCGATCAACAACTAAATAGGTAGGTATTTGTTACTTTTTTAGCACATTTACTAAATTACAACAATTGAAAACACGTTCTTCCACCGTAATATCGTGTTAAGGTGTTTTCTTTATAGTATGCTAATGGATAAGTTTGTACTTGAATATTTTATATAGGAAACCGTGCCTTGAGATGCGAGTAAATAAGCTCAGTCCCCTAACGCATTAAGCTTGTATATCGAGGTATGACTGTATAGCAAAAAGTTGTGTAAGCGGGTTATTTGTCTACTTCTAGAATATGGCTGTTCCATATTTAATTAGCATATCATTTAAGCAGGTCTCAATGAACTAAAGTATTAAGCTTTGCGAACTTTCTTCATGTGCTCAAACATGACAACTGCGTGCTGTCTCAGTGACTGCATGTAACTATCGCAATGACTCATAGTGGACCGATTATTTTATATTACACAGTAGATGCCGTATAACTTAAACCACTTTTTATGTAAATTCTATTGAATACAAATAATTCATGTAAAGTAAGAAATTCCATATGACGTAAAGCATTAAATTGGTGCAAGCTCTCAAATTTGATTTGAATACCGAGAGTTACATGGTTAGCCTTAAAGGTATTGTTTTCATTCTTACTACCCTTGGAGAGAAAATGGCGTATAGGAGTATCTGGAGTGTCTACTATGTATATTTTTTATACTTTATTTTGGACATAGAATTTTTTTCTGTGCAGCATAGACTTTGCTGTCTGAAGATGTAAAAAAATCAATTCGAGTTGTCATTGACGGTGTACGGTTTCCAAGTGTAAATGCTAAGAAATGTGAAAAAGTTTTTGATAAAAACTAATGATGTCACTGTTCTGTGCAGCCATTGGATTAAAAATTTAAAGGTTTACTTGCAACAAAATTCACATTACAGTTATTTGATATCAAAAGATTCACCATGTTTTACTCTGTTGTGTTGTAGGTACAAAATATGTGGAAATGTGATTACAAGCTCTTGAAAGTCCAAAAAACCAATTGGTTATCAGATTGGAATTTAAATAGTTTATCTACCTTTCATAAAAGACAGATTATTTTGAAGGCTGAATTTAGATAATAATGGGTTTTAAGACACCCATCTTTATCATTCTAAATCGGACTAAACATCCCTAACTTCCGTTCCTAAAAAGCTAGGCTACGTCACATATTTATGGGCGGAGCTTGTTGTGCCGATTGTGTAGTTTTTGAGACGGATGTTAAAACGCTTTTAAAATACTTTCATGGCTTTTAAAGTTAGTCGACCAATGTTTATTTTGAGTACAAAATCGAAGTCAGCGTGTCTGGTTTACCTAGAAAAAACGATAAAAGTTGTATGTGGCAGTTATTGTTTAAATAAGAATGACTAGATGCTGTAATGGTTTGTTTATTCACTCAATAGTGCAGAATTGGAACCCTGGACCTACAGGAGCACAGAAGAGCTGGGATCTCCCTGCAAACTCTCCGGTTGGTCAGCTCTTTCCTGCGCATAAGCCATTCTCTTACAATTCTGGTAACGACCAAGGAAACTTCAAAAATGAGCCGACTGGGCTAGGAGGCATGTCAGGCCCGTTCAATTCCGGCGGTCCAAGGAATGATGCGCCACCGCATGCTGGTCCAAGCATTCTAAAAGCACCGCCCCGAGCAGGTTGGCAGGAGCAAGCTGGCTGGCAAAAAGTAATTCTTTTTTTTACTTGGCATTACTCTAATATTTCTTGCATATTTAGGAGGGTATAGCGTGAAGTAGGGTACCATGACAATATTGGTTTTGTTTTAATAAGGCCCAAAACTAGTAAACTTTGTGTTGAAAAATGACCACTTTCTATATCATAGCCGAGTATGAAAATTTTTTTGCTTCTAGCTGTAAAAAGTTTCTCATGTAGTTCAAAATGGCTCGAAGCATTTGTGGGTGAAGCAAGTTTATTAAAAAAGGAGCGTTATCACTTGAAAGTTTTGTAACCTTTTTACTCAGAAGTCAGTAAAGTTTGTCTGTTGCCATCGTATTTGTGTATGATATGACTATTATTCTTGTCGGTCGATTAGTTGTGCTCCTTAGTGCTAGATCTCTTCGTGTATCCAGGCTGACTCTCTGCAAAGCCATTATTATGTATCGGCTCAGACAGATTACGGAGACTATAAAGATATGTATCCAGGTAAAAATACCAACCCATTACCATCTCTCATCTTGTGACACTTTATATGACAGTACCATCGCATCTACCTTTCTCACTGTTTTTCTCATTCAATTCTGTAGCATCTACTTCTGTATAACTATCTCAATACCATGGTATCTACTTCTGTATAACTATCTCAATACCATGGTATCTACTTCTGTATAACTATCTCAATACCATGGTATCTACTTCTGTATAACTATCTCAATACCATGGTATCTACTTCTGTATAACTATCTCAATACCATGGTATCTACTTCTGTATAACTATCTCAATACCATAGTATCTACTTCTGTATAACTATCTCAATACCATGGTATCTACTTCTGTATAACTATCTCAATGCCATGGTATCTACTTCTGTATAACTATCTCGATACCATGACATCTACTTCTGTATAACTATCTCAATACCATGGTATGTACTTCTATATAAGTGTCTCAATACCATGATATCTACTTCTGTATAACTATCTCAATACTACGGTATCTACTTCTGTATAACTATCTCAATACTACGGTATCTACTTCTGTGTAACTATCTCAATACCATAGTATCTACTTCTGTATTATTATCTCAATACCATGGTATCTACTTCTGTCTAACTATCTCAATACCATGGTATCTACTTCTGTATAACTATCTCAATGCCATGGTATCTACTTCTGTCTAACTATCTCAATATCATGGTATCTACATCATTCTAACTGTCCCAATACCCTGTATCTATCACTTTAAACTCTCAAAATACCGACCGGGCACCTTAATCTTCTGCTCTGTTTTAGCACGAGTTCTTAAAGTTCCTGCAATTGTTTCCAAATGTTTGGACGATAAGTATTTGTAGGCAGTGCACCAGATTCCTATAGCATTTTACTAATAAGCAATATTTATTCTTCATCAGTTGTAGTCTAAAGTAATATTAATGTACAGTATCAGATTATATTACTGCACTTCGATGTTGTTCTCATTATTATAACCATTATTTCATCACGCTGCCAATATTTCTAGAACAATCCATCAACAGATTTTCCATGGATAACAAAGGCTTTCAACAAAAACCTAGGCCAAGATTTTCACCACGACCTTCACAGACTGAAGTATTTCGCAGCGTCAATGAAAGGATAACATCTCGAATGAAAGGCCCAGGGTTTCGTCAGAAAAGTCCATGGCAACCGAAATATTCGTTCCCCAAAAAAGCTCCAAAAGCGCAGGGGCCCATAAATAACTTTAGCGTAAGCTAAATTTTGGTTTTCTGGTATCATTGCCCGTGTCTAGTAATAGGGTAGTGGTTTGTTAGAGTGATTGCTTCGCGCCCTTACTTGGGCTCTCTCTTTCACAACTAATTTGACCGAGTTTAAGTTAAATGTTTATTTTTAGTACTACCATGGTTGTTTTTACTGTTTGTTATTGGAGCTTGAAATTGTTTGCTTCATATTTTGTCATTAATCTGCTCCGTATTGGGGTTGGATCTATAACATTAATTGGTTGCCATGTCAAGTGAAATTAACTGACTTTTGAATAAAACATTAGGATATTGTCATGGTACCTACGAATCGTATAATCTATTTGTTGTGAAATTGAAGAACATTAGGCTTAGGTAGAATTTGGCTTTGCATTTGAATTTGGTAGAATTCTTGTTTTTGTGATTTGTCCTATCATGTAAAACAGAAAATACATTGGTGCTCATGATAATTCATTCATAACCTATGTTTTGCCGGTTACCATTGCATGTAGGTTTAGAAATTGATTTTTTGTCACATTTATGCATTGAATTTATGCATTGATAGTTTTCTGGTGTTTATATTATAAATAATTATAGGCCAGTTGGGTATGTTTACATCCGTGATTGGTTGAACCATGATACGTTAATACTTAATTTATATAATATTGGCACCTTTGTAGAAGGAGCCTGCACTTAACCCTGTTCAATTGTTGAATAATAAAGGATTATCCGGAGTAACCTGGGAGTCCAAGACCTTTCCGAACGATGATGCATCAGTCATTATTTATGTGTCCATCTTGAAATACGATTCTAAGCAGTACAACGGAATAGGTAAGTGCACATGCTTCAGTGTACATAAGCACACGCTTTGTGCTTCAGTGCGCAAGAGTACTTCAGTTGTCCTGATTTCTGTGCATGCAGATTGTTTTATGAGTTTTGAAGGTTTTCATGTCAGCAATGCTATCTTTTCGGCATAAACATGGTTAAAGATGTGGTTGCGTCAAATTTGAGTTAATTTTAAAAGAAAGTATTATTTTTTTGTCTCTCAGTTGGTATGTTGTTTGTTGTGTTAGGCAATCTCATTGTCAAGGCATTTGAAGATTAAAATCGAAAAAAATTGATCGTGGTAAAATCGCTCAGGCCACAAAAACATGCTCAGTCTTGCCCAAAATGATGTAACGCGTGATACAACCTGGCTTTATCTCTCATATTCACATCGACTAATGTGATAAAAGTCCAGTTCTACACGGCTCTTTTGGCATATATTTTATTTTGTATTTGCTCATGTTGGCTAAAACAAAATTTTAAATTCAGCTTCAGATACATTATTATGAATGTTTCAAATGCCTCAAATAAGGGAAGTTTTAAACTTGCCATATTAACTTCCTTAAATGCTGTGTAAACATTTGAGTACCGACTACCAATTCTACCTGTCTACGGTAATTATGTCATCGAGTTAGCTTATTTCATCATGGCCTTTGTATCAGCTAAGTTCTCAGTTGCTACACGCACACCGGAAACTAGCTACTAAATACGTAAAATAGGCACGCCACCATCTTTTGAAATAATATGTTCGAATATATGGCGAAACCAACTGCAACCCAAAAAGTCATGTATAGTTTACATTATTTAGTCATTATTAGTACCAGTTTGTAGAAAGTTTTACTGTTCCCATTCGATTAGTTAATTCAAGTACAAAACGAATGGTTTTATGAGTTGACCGAAATAATGAACACCAAACGCCAATTTTGTTGAAATCAATTAACCCACCAATTCTGTTAAAGGATTACTAAAGCCATTATTGCACCTGGTTGGCGGTTTGTGGACTCACTTGTTTTCACTTGGTAGGGTATAAAATTCTTTAACCTTAATATTTGGTCTGTTGGAATTGAGTCGAGCTATGCAAAAGTATCTGTCACTACAGCTCTGATTACACTTCATAAATCTACCTATCAGAGAAGATTTCAGCACAGATGATAACAGGGCTATAATGTATTCAATACGTTCTGCAAATCATGTTTTGCATTATTTTCAACAATATTATTTTTTTCTATAATTTTTACAAGCAAAAAATTTTTTATCTTGGCATAAAGCTTTTATTAAAATATCCATAAAAGTTGTGGCCACTCACATAGTTTCAGCTCATACAATAGGAAAAATTCATTTACTGCAGCAAACTCAAACAAAACATCATGATTTATGCAGCACACATTCAAGTCTCTTTTTCTATTTATGGCAATTTCTACACTGGCAAAGCTGCTTCGCCGGTGAGACCACATAAACATCCTGTAATCAATAAAACAAATGCAATAAATGTATGTCATTCATAGATATGTCATTCTAACGTGTATCTACTGAAAGCTTTCAAATTGGGTGTTAGATTGTGAGTGTAATTTTAAAAATGAATAAATGTTTAATAAAAGCATAAGTACGCCAAGCCAACGATTCGAAGCTTTGGTTCTTGAAGTTAAAGATGTGCATTGATCAATCGATTTTCCTCACATTCTACAAGTGAGAAGTGAACATCTAAAGTCAAATCATAAATCTAATTTACTAGCTAAAAGAAAATTTGAAGCAAATCTAGCTAGGTGAAACGATAAAAAATTATAAAACGATGATTGGTGATAGCAAAAAGTTATATTTCTAGTTGTTAGTAAATGTATGCATGAGCACTAAATTTATTACCTTTAGTACCCTACAGGATGAATTTATTCGCGGAGTTAAATTTCGCGAAAGTTGCCAAATCATGCATATTCGCGGATTAATTTATTCGCGGCTGAACACTGTCACTCTCTATGAAGAGTTAACTCTATTGCGGCTAGCAATAGATTTAACCCTGTAATACATATCATAATGTCCAGATCAGAATCATTATCGTCCTCAACTACGGTATTAGAGGTTGATGGAGTAGATTTCAATGTCAAAAGACTGTAGGAAAGGTTTTTGCGATGACGAAGCCATGCCGAATAACTTGTGAAAACCTTGAATAATTTTGTAAAGATGTTTGATGCGATGGCAATAAAACTCGAAGCCCCGGCGATGATTTTAAAGAAGTTTTGGAACTTGGCTACGTTTAGTCCTTCTGCCCAGCGGCTATTTTTGCGATGACGCCATTCTGCATATCTTGTGACAACCTTGAATAATTTTGTAAAGAAATGTGATGCATTGGCAATGGGGTTAACTCAAAGCCCTAGCAATGGTTTTAAAAAGGTTTTGGAACTCAACTACGTTTAGTATTTATGCTTAGCGGCTAGTTTTTAATTTTGAGGCAGTAGTTATTCGCTCTTGTCATTAAAAATAGAACTAATTTTTGGTGATTGGCTAATGAAGCGATTTTATATTTATCGCTTGTGGACTCTTTTCAGATGTATCACTCGTTACGTCACGAATGAAGCTCCCGCTGGAATCTGAGTTTTTTAAAAGATGGCCTTGTTCAAACGCATATATCTCTGGACAGGATTAGTCTACAAAGACAAAAATGACATCAAATTGTAGCTGATGTTTTAGCCTTTTATTGGTCTTGATTTCATTAAATCGACCTTTTTGACGCAACCACATCTTTAAGGGTGAAGTGAATAAAAATTGTAGGCTAAATAGCAGAGAAAGTAGTAGGCTATATAGCAGAGAAAGTAGTAGGCTATATAACAAAGAAAGTAGTAGGCTATATAGCAGAGAAAGTAGTAGGCTATATAGCAGAGAGAGTATAAGGCTACATAGCAGAGAAAGTAGTAGGCTATATACCAGTGAATGTGGTAGGCTATACAGCAGAGAAAGTAGTAGGCTATATAGCAGAGAAAATATCAGGTCGTGTAGCAGAATTCATATGCTATATAGCAGAGGATGTCATAGGTGATTAATCATGAACCATCCTTGCAGTCAGATCACTTGGAAAAATAAATTTAAATGAACGCGAAATATCGATATTTTCTGATAAAATCTACTAGTTTTGTATAAGTTCGTCCTTAAGGAATATTTTAGACCTAGTAGCTTTTGGAATCCGTTCATGCTCAGAGCTTTATAGCCAGATGCCTTGTATCCAAACATACATGGAGTTTAGTTAGTGACACACGCTCTTTCGCATGTCGCTGCTTGCAGGGAGAACAAAGATGGATGCCATGAATGATGCAGCCAAATATTTGTTAAAGAGCCTTGGTAACACAGTTCCAATCTACCTGGATGAGGTAAGGCATCTCCTCTTGCTGCCATTCTTGAAATTGTTATGATTTATTTGGGTCGCATCTCAGCTTTCCTGAAGTTTTTATGATTTATTTGGGTCACTCTTCAGAATCCCTGAAATTGTTGGATTATCTGGGTCGCACCTCAAAATCCCTGAAGTTTGTAAAATTTGCCTGTGTCACTCCTAAGAATCCCTGAAATTGTTAAGATTTATCTGGGTCATTCCTCAGAATCCTTGAAATTGTTGAGATTTACCTGTGTCACTCCTAAGAATCCCTGAAATTGTTAAGATTTATCTGGGTCACTCCTCAGAATTCTTGAAAGTGTTGAGATTTACCTGGGTCACTCCTCAAAATCACCGAAATTGTTAAGATTTATCTGGGTTACTCAAAATTCCTGAAATTGTTAAGATTTATTTGGGTCACTCCTCAAAATCACCGAAATTGTTAAGATTTATCTGGGTCATTCTTAAAATCCCCGAAATTGTAAAGATTTATCTGGGTCACTCCTCAGACTCCCTGAAATTGTTAAGATTTATCTGGGTCATTCTTTGAAATCCCCGAAATTGTTAAGATTTATCTGGGTCACTCCTCAGACTCCCTGAAATTGTTATCACAAAGATATGCTCTCGGTTAAATTACAGTTTCAGTCTTCAGCACAGCAGACGCTTTATCTTGCTTTCACATTTATCATATCATTGAAGTCTTTTCTTCTATGTCCAGAATGTTGCGGAGACCGCCGCTGTCACTCAGCTCTACATCGCTCTTGCCGCCAAGAAGTGTAAAGTCAAGTTAGATTTCATCTATTCGGCTTTTGGACCGCCCTTTGAATGCCTTGTTGTGTTTGGTGGCTTCACTTTCATCGGAATGGGTGCGTTTCTCACTTGTTGTTACCTTAAATCTATAGTACATGATTTTGTATTTAAAGTGGCTGTTTCTGATTGTGAGCGGGCGTGCCACATTAACAATTATAAATATTGTTTTTAATGAGAATATAAAAAATACTTATGGATCATGGCACTCCTGGGGGGGACACCTCATATCACTGGCCAGATTCTTATATATTCTAGTTTTTTGTTTCATAATTTGGAATTTACTAAGAGGACATTGTTGGTTTCAAGTAGTGATCAAATGAACGGGTCTGTTTAAATTTGGCTTGTATTTGATCGTCTTCGGGCCATAGCAGTGATTGCTTCTCCTCTGATGTCTGTAAGTTAAGGATTGCACTGTTAACTATTGTGATCTTATGCAGGGACGACAAAGAAACTAGCTAAGGCTGCCGCAGCAGTACGGGTTTTGGACTCGATAACGACAGAACAAGTGACGGTAGAACCTACCTTGGCTGAGGTAATTCTAAGATTTTGCTGTATCTTTATCTTAACCATCTCATTTTGATTTCTGAGACACAGATTTCTAAAAGGCTTAGCATTAAGTTCTGAGAGTGAGTTAGAGGAATTTGCTAAGATCTGTTCAGCAGAGAATCTTTCTCCATGTAACACATTCGTATAGAGCAAGACCTTTGCACAGCTAGATTACCGACCTTATAGAATGTAAGTTGGTAGCCTGTACTATAGACAAAGTTCTCACCTTTTTTAGTTTTTGTCATGTTGTAGAACTATGACACACGTATATACTAGGTGAATGCCCGGCATTGCCCAGGAAATAAAAAGTCTTTGGACAGAAAATTTATTTTTATTTAACATATACACCATTTACCATTCTAGCTTTCAAACTTCATATCATAAGAAAAGTATTTTTTGTGCAGTTCAATTGAATTATAGATATGATTGCATCAAGTTTTAGTTGATTTTAACAGAAAGTATTGACTTTTTCCTATCAGTTTGTTGTTTAAGACGATCTCATTGTCAAGATATTTAAAGATTGAAATCGAAAAATTTTGATCGCGGTAAAATCGCTCAGAAAAAAAGATGTTCCCAGACTTGCCCAAAAAATTATGTATATAGTGAAACAGTCTGTCTCGATCTCTTGTATTCACATTGGCTATTGCGATAAAAGTCTAGTCCTACGCGGCTCTATTGACATATATTTTATTTTGTATTTGCTCATGATTGCTAGGATAAAATTTTTAATCTACATGTCGCTACGGATACATTATTATAAATGTCTCAAGCGCCTCAAATAAGGGAAATTAGAAATTTGTCATATTAGTTTCCTCTGAATGCTGTGTAAACATCTGAGAACCGACTATGATTCTGCCAGTCTACGGTAATTAGGTCGTCGAGTTAACTTATTTCATCATGACTTTTGTATCAGCGAAGTTCTCAGTTGCTACCCACACCGGAAACTAATTACAAAATAAAATAAGCAAGTCGCGTCTTTGAAAAAATACGTTCGAATATATGGCGGAACCAACTGCATCTATAAAAAAGTCACGTATTATAGTCAACATTATCTAGTCATTATTAGTACCAATTTGTAAAAAAAGATTTACTGGTCACATTTAATTAGTTGATTCAAGTACAAAACAAATGGTTTTATGAGTTGACCGAAATAGTGAACGCTAAACAACATCAATTTATTTGAAATCAATCAATCCACCGACTCTGGCAAAGGGTTAATAAAGCCATTCTGGCACCTGGTTTTGACTCACCTGTTTTCACTTAGCAGCGCGGAACATAAAATTTTTGCACTTTTATTATTTGGTTCATTGGAATTAAGTCGAGCTATGCAAAAGTACCTGTCAATACAGCTCTGATTACACTTCATAATCCCATCTATCAGACAAGATTTCAGTACAGGTGGCAATGGGGCTATGATGTGTTCAATATGCTCTGCAAATCATGTTTTTATTATATTCAACAATTTTATTTGATTATATAATTTTCACAAGCCAAAAAATTTTCATCTTGGGTAGCCACTCGCATAGTTTCAGCTCACATGATAGGACAAATTAATCTACTGCAGCAAACTCAAACAAAACATATCATGGTTTGTGCAGCACACATTCCTGTCTCTCTTTCCCATTTATGGCAGTTTCCAGACTGACACAATTGCTCCTGTAATCATCCTGTAAGCAATAAAACAATTGTCATAAATATATGTCATTTATAGATATGTTGTTCTAACGCTTATCTACTGAACGCTTTCAATTTTGGAGTTATATAGATTGCGAGTGTACTTTTCAAAATAAATAACTTTTTAACAAAAGCATAAGTATTCTAAGCCAACGATTTGTAACTTTCTATCTGGGAGTTGAAAATGAACATTGATATATCGATTCTTCTCACTTTCTACAAGTGAGAAGTGAACATAAATGCTAATCATAAATCTAATTTAGTAGCTAGAACAGAGCCAAAGAAAATTTGAAGCAAATTTAGCTAGGTGAAACGATGATTGGTGATAGCAGAATGTTATAATTTTATTAATTAGTAAATGTATTCATGAGTACTTAAATTATTACCTTTAGTATATATTTAACACCTGTTCATCAATCTAAGCCATTGTATTGCTAGATGCTATTGATTAATTAAGAAGCCGTTAATTTAACAAGAAACACCAATTATTTTTTGACAAGAATTCACAGTGCATCACGCACGCATGCACAGAAAGTTACATTATAGTCTCAAACAGGAAAATATAATCTGAATGTAAGCACAACAGCACATATATAGGAGATTCAAAGTTGAAGATAAATTTGCCTCCCATTCTCTTATCTTCCTCTGCAGCATAACGCTGCTGATGCCTGTCATCTCTAACCATAAGCTGTCTGCCCCGATCTTTAACCACCTGATGCTCAGAAAACTCTGAGTGGCCTTCGCTGGCACTAGCAGCATCGTTACAATTCTGTTGTTCGTCAATAAAATGTGTCGATGCTATAATTGAATAAATTAACAGTGTCAATTAATTCAGTAAATGTCGATGCGCGATCTAGTAGTCCAGTGAAATTCCTAATGATGAGCATCTTCGAGTTCACAGACAAAGCATTTTACGAGTGATAACATTTATTATGACCTATATAAAATTTAGCATTTATTTTGACCTATATTGAAATTTCGTGCTGATGATTAGCTAAAGAAACCTTATATTTATCGCCCATTGAGTCTTTTCACATGTGTCACTATACCCGTCACTAATAAAGCACTTTCTCAAATCTGAATGTTTCAAAAAATGATCTCATTTAAACCCTTATATCTCTAGACAGGATTAGTCTACTAAGACAAAAATGGCAGCAAATTGTAGCTGATGTTTCAGCCTTTTATTGGTCTTAGTTTCATTTGATCGACCTCTTTGACGAATCACATCTCTGAGAGAAAAAATAAAACAACTGTAAAAGCTTTCAAACTTTTTTTAAATCACTAACTTTTAAATTTCATATCGGGAAAGAAGTGTTTTGTTGAAATAAATTGAGAGGAAAAATAAAACTAAAGGTTTTTAAATATTAATGTGAAATCCTCAGTAAGCATTTGTTAAATGTAGTCTGTTTTGCTATGATTACAACGAAAAGTCATTTGGTATACGATTATATGATTCTAGTTCCGTTTCACTGTTAACATCATAAGGCGAGAATATTGTGTAGACGTACAGAGTGGTATGGAAACCCATAGTAATTATCTAATGCAAACTAATGACCTTAATCTAATGACAGGGGAATTTCTAGTATGTCATTTAGCGTGTGCAATCTAGAAAAGGGTATACGATATATGATAAGAACGATAGATATTAAGGACTGCTGACTGTGCATAGCTCAGCGGTTAAATGCGTGGTTAGAAACTTGCGGTTGCAATCTCCGCGAGTTCAAATCCAGCACGAAGTGAGATTTTTATTTCAAGATTTTAATAGCTATAACTAGACAAGCAGACATCTGAACAAACAGATATTGACAACCTTCAGATTTATATAGATAGTCGACAGCCTAAGTTTGCGCCTCAAACTTGCTATACAGCTGTCAAACAGTATTACGCGCTCATGTTTGCGGTCTGCGTGTGCTATTCTCATGTTAGTGATAGCTGCAAGAGTTAGTACAAATCCTAGCGGATGGTACTATTCTTATATTTGTTTGCTTGTCGTACAAAGACTCGTGGTTTATATTCTGTTGTGATTTTGAAGGATATGGATACGACTCTTCAGAGCATGCCTTTGGCCGAGTTGAACAAAAAATTGGGTAGGGCAGATACTCTGGAGTGGGTGACGGAATCAGTCAAGTGCCAATTAACTAACAGAGTCATGCATACAGCATATGTCACTGTCGATGGTCGACAGTTTATAGGTCAAGGTAATTCGTAGTTCCAGTTACTACAACATAATTAATCCATTCTGAGGCCATTTGTGTTATAGGGATTTTACTTTATCCAGAATGTACAATACATGTACACGTAAATAGCCTAGCCCATTTCAAGATTTTCCGAAACCACCCCTTTGGCGGTTCAGAATGAACAAAATTTTAATGACTGCACAGTAACTGTGGCACTATTGATTTGTATTGGCTACTTTTCCCTTTTTTCCTATCACTTCCATTTGGTTTATGAGTATGATTGCGATAGTTTTATGTAAAGGGAGGTGCACGCCTTGAATTGCTAGAGAGAAAATGGTACTTTTAAGGCTAGCAATGGGACTCCCATTATTCATATTGAATTTGTGAACTTGCACCTACTTGGCGTTTTACGTTATGATTCCTCGCGAGTACCCCACACATTTGTGGGGGAATTACGGTAGTTGCAGTATTGTTTGATGCTCATGAGCAGCCAGTGGTGGAAGTTTTTTTTGCCAGCGGATATGCACAGGTCTCCACAGCAAGTCGCTGAAAAGTGTTTCTAAAAATCGCCATCAGTGTTCAACGTCTGTGAGCTTTCTAGTCGATTTCTTGCTGTATAATGGTTGCATTCAGTGAAGCGCGCTAGTGGATTCTTCCGAATGAATAACATGTGGTTTACTCATCTTGAAAGTACCATTTCTGAAGAATTCCGGGCTTATAGAAATGTTCAGAAGTTCCAAAAATCCAACTCATTAGGAGGACTAATCCAATCTTGCTCAAAAAGCACGCAATTATGTCAATGTATTTTTAATGTGCGGTAGGATGATAGTACAGTATTTAGGTCACTCCTATGAATCCCTGAAATTGTTATGATTTCTGTACAGTACAACAAAACCGCTTCTAAATCTTTATAAATAAGAAAGTCAATCAGTAAACGAGTTGTTAAGCAATCGCTAATGTCAATTATTCCATGGAAACAAGCTAAATACAGTGTGCCGTTTTATTATGATGACACTGTTATACAATTTTTTTCTCTCTCCATTCGAAATATTTTTTGCTATTCGATATCAACAACAATTTCTAAAGTTCAAATTTGGCAGTCGGTCTGCTGAATACGTCAGAGTAGCGAGTATGCCAAAATGCTATTTGCCGAAATCCCCCTCCAACACATCAAAGAGACACGATGCTTGATTCTGGACTATTCGTTATAAGTGATAGTGAAAACGAAACCGGAAACAGATTGATGATGAAATTTTAGCCAAAAAAGATGAAGTTCAGTAAAATGGTGAAAAATACATACTGCAACTTAGCTTTAAGTGCTTGTTTAGTAAGCTAAATTCATTAGTTAAATTCAACATATATGTTACATGTCTGTTTCTAAGGTAAGAACTCCCTATGATACGTATTGCACATAGTACATTGCAACGTTACATTTCGTTGCAGACCATAACCACCAAATATACTAAATTTACTGTGGATAACTATAGTTATTAAGGTTAACATATTATTTCGTTACTAATTTTCAATATGTACAGTACGTATATAAAATTTTGATGATTTTTACCAGGGGTGTTTGCATTAGATATTCACTATGGGTTTTTATATCCCTCTATAAGAAATTATCACCTTATGATGCCTACAATGGAACAAGTTAAAGGCATATGTTGGGGGTCGACTGTATCAGGTCTTATGAAGACCAGTGAGTTTCCTATTTTTTCTCAAACTACAACTTGTTGGAGCCCAGACTATCTCACTCATGTAACATAAAGCACTTTAAACTAGACAGTCCTGTGTTCTTTTGCTCAAGTAACACCTTTTTAGCATTACTCATTCCCTTTTACATTATGCCGTATTTGCTCATGCTTATGAGTGTTTGCAAACACTGTTTAAACTCTGTGACTCGGTTTAATACATCTTATCCTGTTGCGTTGATTTTTCTTTAGACGCTAGCAAAAAAGGCGCCAAGAATGCTGCTGCAGCGCAGATCCTACACGCCGCCGAGAGAAACTCGTTAGTATTACCTTCCCCTCCCCCGAAACAAGCGACCAAACGGACAGCTTCGGCCATGGAAGGAGCGGGTGAATCTGAAGATGAGCCGGATGCCAAAGTGAGTCGGTTTTAATTATACATCTAAACCACACACCCGCTGGTGTTGGCATCATCCGCTTTTAGGTTTCTTTGGAATTATGGCCACGCATCATCAAGAATGAGTGTCAGCATCCCTGGTGCCTACATGCGGTACTGAGTTCAAGTCTGATTATTCTCATCTTGCCTTCTTTCGTGCACATATTCTGGAGAAGATTCAGTTTATGCTATTTATGCTTATGTTGTTTCTTCGGGAGTAAATAAGTGAACCTTCAACGTGTCCATTGAACTTTCATCAACCATCAACGTGTTCATATAATTATTGTAGGTTTACCATATCAGCAGCATTATTCACGGTAGCTGTTCGATGCAGTTGGTCTATTCCGGGCATCATTCATTTTCATCACTTGTTTTTTATGGTTGAGTTGGTCCGACTCAACTTCAGAGTCGTATAATGCAACTCTGACGAAATGCAGTTTATTTAGCTTGTGAGGTAATCAGGGTTAATCTCATGTTTATCCAGGCATTTTAAACCTGCAAATAGAGCCGTCAAACCATTTTGTCAGTTGGTGCACACTACATGCGCAGATCTACGTGTACTCAGTAGCTTCTTTCACAGCCAACTACTAATTTTGTTTTAATCCTTTCAATCGATAGCATAATAGCTTTTTCAGTCTCCACCAAGCCTCAATTGAAATTATTCTAGAAAAAGGCAGACGTCATGACACTCACGGCCAAGGTCAACAAGGCTTTCGCCGGCAGCCCACTCGTCTGGGACTGTGTGAGCACCGGACCATCTCACCAGCCGCAGTTCACTCTCAAAACTACCATCGATGGCAAGCCTTTTACTGGCACTGGTGCGTTGAGTTACTCGCTTACATGTGGATGCTTGGAGTTGTTCACTCAGCTAACAAATTTAATTGCTTCATTGTTCCGTGTATTTAATTTAGTGCAATGATAGATATGTTGAAAGAAGGAGCAAACAAAACTAGTCATAAACCATAACATATATACGGCATAACAAATGTATGCTATATGTTATATCATCTATACACTATATCAGCTATCCTTCGTTTTTTCGTGATGTCACTACGTTAGTGCGGAACTGTGAATTATCGCGGTCCGCTATCTTGGTAGACAACCTTTACCGTTGAAAACACTAAGCTTCTGCAAATAATTTTGCGAATGACGCTGTTGTTTGCAATGTTGCTCAGCGACGCTGAACACTTTCACCTAGAAAATCCCGATATAAACTAAACATAGCACTAAATAATACTATTCAATAACGCAAAGTGAACGAGGATGACGCTTGTTTGTCTACAAATATGGTGGCGTTTCCACGAAAGAGCGCGTGTGCAAATGGATTGATGAAGTCAAAAAATGAAGGATATGCTATATCAGCTATACTCTATTAGCTATACACTATAATAACTATTGTAAAATCTCTATTTGTACGCCGCCTTCATTTGAGCTCAACTTCTAATAGAATGCCACTATATAGGAAGGGTTAAAAAACCAATGTCACCCTTTAATTGACCGCCACCTCTATTTTCTCGCCGCTTTGATATTTGATCTTTACAAACCGATAATAGACAGTGATCAGTAGAAAAGTGTCTACAAAATAGTATTAATAATGACTCGGCTACATCAATAACCATTAACATTTTCGTTACTGCTCTGTAGCGGTTGCCATGATTCTAGTAACGGTGTATCTGACAAGATCAATTGTCACAATTATTAAAACTACACTCTGATTCAAAGTCGCTAAGGTCTAAATCGTATCCATCGTTTTTAGATTCATCCATAATATGGTTTACAATCTTACCTGAAGACATTAAAGCGTTTTCATGAATGATGATAATGCTCTTCAGGAACACCGTAGGACGTAATAGCAGCCTTTGTTATGGCATATTTTAACACGACGTCATGTCCGTTTTCTAACTTCAAAACATTACGATTTTTTTCAAACTTTGAAAGCAACACCATCGAAATAGTTAATAACAGTACCGCGCCAATGTTCTATAATCAAAGTAGCTCATTGGTTAACTCAGTCTAATATTTTGATGTAAGTGAAAAATAGTTTAGCAAAAATGCGGAGACTGACGCCATTAATGTCGGATCCATCCGAAGGAGAGTGTAAAAAGTAGGCAGCGGGAACATTGCTTTGCCTGTAAAAGGGCTGAATTTATTTTTCAAAAACTGACAAGCTAGTCAAAAGATGCCACCTTTAATTAGCCCCTCTATAATAGGGGAAGGATTAAAAAATAGAGTGTCATGGTCTTCAAATAGGTTTTACAGTGTATGCTATATCAACTATACAGTATATCAGCTAAATACTATATCAGCCATACACCATATCAGGTAAATGCTGTATCAACTATATGTTGTAATGATATTAGTACAAGTGCGAGTTATCCTCTCATGTTTATGTTTTCATTAAGAGTAGACAATTCTTGCATTTAACGAGCACATTATATTCATGTCTGGGGATGACCATGCGTTTTCGGTTAAATACAAAATTAAAGAAAAACGATCTTATATCGCTCTCGTTATAATCCAAGCCATCCTCTCCATCTGTGTAATACAACATGGTGGCAGCGGTCTAAACTTGTTCCTGGGTGTCATGCAAGGTGTTTCGCCTCCACACGGCTTAGATCTGAGGGCTGATGATCTCTCTGGAGAGTGGAGAAAATGGTCCAGATCATTTGAAGATTATTTGCTGGCCATAGATTTGGTGGCAACAAGCAAGGCTGCAGAAAAACGAAAGCTTGCCTTGTTCAAACATGTAGGAGGTGAAGATGTAAGGGAAGTATATTCACAGCTGGAATTTACAACTGACCCTGATGAAAATGGTCTGATTCATGAGATAGAAGAAGGAACAGAGGGGAGGAAGTTAAATGACGTGTTAAAGAAATTTCAAGATTATTACAACCCAAGGTCCGGAACTATAGTGAATAGATTTCAATTCCACGGCTGCACTCAGTCAGGTGAGTCATGTGATGTATATCTTATGAGGCTGAAGAGGCTAGCTGAAGGGTGTCAGTTTGAAACACAGAGGGATTTACTCATCAGAGATAAACTACTCTTTGGAATGGATGATGTGAAGCTTCGTGATAAGCTAATGAGAGCCTGATGAGAAGCTCACTTTAGAGTACGTTGTCAAGGCAATTCGAGTGCAAGAAATGGCAGTCAAGTTCAAAAATGTGACTGCCACCCCACAGCAAGAAAAGCAGGAAATCAAGGATGGAGATATTGAGGTAGTAAGGAGTGAAAGGAAAAGCTGGAAAACCAAACCAGCAATAAAAGCAGTTGGTGGAGACTTTTGTGGCAGATGTGGAAGAAATCATAGCAAGCAAGTAAGGTGCCCCGCTATGGGTCAAAAATGCAGAAACTGTGATAAATTTAACCACTTTGCCAGACAGTGCAGAGGAAGAGCAGAAATAAATGCTCTAAAAGAAGATGAAACTGAGGTTCAGGAGGAGGTTTATTTAGGGGAAATAAACCTAGTGGAATCCATCAACACAGGAGCATGGCATTCTACAGTCAAAGTAGACACAAGCTTGAAGAAGGGGCAAACAGTCAGCTTTAAATTGGACACTGGGGCTGCACTAAGTGTTTGTGGACCAAATCACTTCAAAGGGAGATTGGAGCCTTCAACTAAAAGATTATACGGGGCAGGTAAAACAGTTAAATTGCTTAGGGGTTATAAGATGCCGCATCCAAGCTGGTAAATTTGCCACAAAAGAAGATATATATGTAGTTGAGAATCAACAGACACCATTGCTGAGCAGAAAAGCCTGTGAAACACTACAGTTAATATCAGTGGATGTTGACAGATGTGAAGTGAGTGATGTGAATGTGGACCAGCAGCTGTTCAAGGGTCTAGGAAAAGTGAAGAGTGAACATTCCATCACACTAAAGGAGGATGCCATACCTTTTGCCATACACGTCCCTAGACCAATAGCATTCCCGCTAAAGAAACAAGCAGAGCAAGCATTAGATGAGATGGTGAAGGATGGAGTCATCACGCCAATTACTGAAGCAACACCCTGGGTTGCACCAATGGTCGTTGTACCAAAAAATGGCCAAGACAAAGTTAGAATTTGTACAGACTTCACCCAACTCAACAAATATGTGATGAGGGAAATTCATCCAATGGCCACTGTAGAGAGCAGTCTTGCTAGTCTGGGAAACGGTGTAAAGTTTTCAAAAATTGATGCTAACAGTGGATTTTTTCAGATACCACTCAGTCAAGAGTCAAAAAAGTTGACTACTTTTTTGACTCATAAGGGAAGATACATGTATGAAAGACTTCCCCAAGGCCTTTGTAGTGCCCCGGAAATATTTTCAGCAGAAATGAATAGAATGCTGAATGGGATTGAAGGAGTGATAGTTCATATGGACGATGTGTGTGTATTTGGAGAAACGGAAGAGAAACATGACAAAAGTTTGGAGCTGGTCCTGGCCGCAATCAAGACGGCGGGTATGACACTGAACAAGTCAAAATGTAAGTTTGGTCAAAAAAGTGTGGAGTTTCTTGGGTATATCATCTCCAAGGAGGGTATAAGCACTGGACCGCGAATACAAGGAATACAAGACTTTCCCCCATCCACTTCCGCGACAGCTGTAAGAAGTTTTCTTGGTCTTGCAAATCAATATGCACGCTTCTCAGAGAAGCTGGCTGAGAAGAGTGCCCCTCTGAGGGCTTTGCTGAAGACAGGTATTGAATGGCACTGGGGTTATGCGCAGGAGAGTGCATTTCAAGAAGTCAAAGAGCTGTTCAGCAAACCAAGCATCCTTGCTCCATACAGTACAGAAAAGCCCACATTTGTGACCACAGACGCCAGCAATCAAGGACTAGGAGCTACTCTGAGTCAACTTCAAGGTGACGGCACTCGTAAGCTAGTGGCGGCTACTAGTAGATCCCTTAGTGAAACTGAGCAACGTTATGCAGCAATAGAAAAGGAGACGCTAGGAGTGTGCTGGGCAATGGAGAAATTTTCTCATTATGTCTTAGGAATGAAAGATGTAACGATTGAAACAGATCACAAAGCCCTCATTCCCTTGTTCGGTAATCAGTTTCTAGATAAGCTGCCTCCCAGAATTCAAGGCTTCAAATTGCGACTACAGAGATTCTACTATGATATCAAATATGTGAGTGGAACTGACAACAAGGCAGCGGATGCACTATCACGATATAATACTAGGGAACCAGAACAAAGTGATATAGTACGAGTAGAAGTGATTGAGAGCTACGTACGAGAGAGTGTGCATTGGAATGGAAGCTGCGACAGATTTGAGAAATTCAAAATGGACCAAAGGGAAGATGAAACTTTGAGACAGGTTATTCATTATGTTGAACAGGGTTGGCCAGTTTACCTTTCATCCATGGACACAATCCTGAGGCCGTACTTTGAAAGGCGAGGACTACTTACTATGAACAAGGGACTGCTGATGCTAGGCATGAGTTTGGTGGTTCCCCTATCCCAGAGAAGTCAGGTTCTTGAAGATATACACCTGGGACATTTAGGCATTACTAAATGCCAAGCAAGGGCTAGAAACAGTTTGTGGTGGCTGTCTATGGCAAAGGCAATAGAGGTACAGATAGCTAATTGGGAAGTGTGTAAGAGAGAATTGAATATAACATACGAACCCCTGAGACCTTCCGCTACCCCTGATCGCCCTTGGCAAATGTTAGGCACTGACTTGTTTCAAAAACAACTACCTGATAGTGACAGATTATTATTCAAGATACCCTGAGATAGCTTTACTAGGTAGAGATACTACATCAAAGAATGTCATATCCCACATGAAAAGTATGTTTTCCCGGCACGGTATTCCAGATTGTTTAGTGTCTGACAACGGACCGCAGTATTCATCTGAGGACTTTCAGATATTTGCAAAAGCATATGGATTCACCCATGTCACAAGTAGCCCGAAGTATGCTCGTGGCAATGGTGCAGCTGAGAGAGCGGTTGCAACAGTAAAATCCTTGCTCAGCAAGGAGAAAGATCCATACATAGCTCTCCTTGCCTACAGAGCATCACCACAGTTAGGAGTATACTCTCCTGCTGAATTGCTTATGGGACGGATGCTGAAGACAACTTTGTCAGTACATCCTGATAGTCTAATGCCAAAGCTACCCGATCATGAGAAGTTTAAAGCCAAGAACGAGCTTTACAAAGAGAGAATGAAGATGAACCACGATATCAATCCTAAGGTAAAAGATCTTCCAGCAGTGTGTGGTGGAGATCGTGTTATGGTGAGAGATAGTAGCCAGGAGGGCACAGTACGCACAGCTAACCAAGATGGCGATCGAAAGGTTATCATAGAGGGAGATAATGGTCAGCACTTGGTACGGAACAGGTCAGCAGTAATCTCAGTTAATGACTCAGAAAGAACAGTTCATCTGACATTAACTCTGCGGAAAGACGCAGAGTTAATGTCAGATCAGCTATGACGGCAACCCCGAGGATGAGTATGCGGCTCAGGCAACAGCCAGATAAATATGAGGCATAAGCTTAAGAGTATGGTAACTACCATACTGCGACATGCTGCTACATCATATCGCTGAGCAACAAACTATGAACTATGGTAACTACCATACTGCGACATGCTGCTACATCATATCGCTGAGCAACAAACTATGAACTCTAAACAATCACAATTGCATATTATTACGTACCTTATCTTGACAAATATTCTTGTTGTTTACTTGCGTTGCATTTACCCATACAAATTTACGATAGCTTATGTGGTTGTCACAGGTTTTATGTGCCGATTTATCTTAGTAGATCATTATATAGATATGCCAGCTTTTGAGCTTGTGAACGGATGTTGTAATGATATTAGTACAAGTGCGAGTTATCCTCTCATGTTTATGTTTTCATTAAGAGTAGACAATTCTTGCATTTAACGAGCACATTATATTCATGTCTGGGGATGACCATGCGTTTTCGGTTAAATACAAAATTAAAGAAAAACGATCTTATATCGCTCACGTTATAATCCAAGCCATCCTCTCCATCTGTGTAATACAACACTATACACTATATCAGCCAAATGCTGTCTCAACTATTATTAATACACTATATTAGCTATACACTATATCAGCTGTACACTATATCAGCTATACATTGTATCAACTATACACTATATCAGCCAAATGCTGTCTCAACTATACACTATATTAGCTATACACTATATTGCTATACACTATACATGTAATTAAAACAAGTTTCTCATCAAATATCAGAGTCAGAATTTTGAATCTAGACGTCTGTCACTTAAATATTGTCTTGTCATAATAAATATATTAGTATAAAAAATATAGCAATAAGATTGAGCATTTAGAAGTGCAGTAGCTTGTAAAAGCTGCCTTAGAAACAACCAAATATATCCGCTTCAGTTTTGCTTCCCTTTGTTTATATACTATGTGATTACATAATGCTGCCCATAATGCCCAACTTTGTGTATGTTCAGGCCAATCAAAACGCCCTATCTGCAGATACCCTAGGACACTTATGTATTCGCCTCATCTAACTTTCGCGTTTTCGTGGAGTCATCCTTTCGCGAAAATTTCATTAGCGAAACTAAACTATCATAACGAACGAGTGAAAACGCGGAATTAAATAGCTTTGTTCATTGATACGGTAGAATGGAATTTTATAACGACATTTATTTTAACGTTTTTAACGACCACTATAGCATCGTTAAAATATAAACCAACAAAATAATTTGACTCAAAATTTATTACGTTATTATTTTGCAATTAATTATGATTATTTTCCCATTAGGAATGATTTATAATGATAGGAAATTGATGTCAATGCACACGCATTAGTAGCGTTATCGTTTGTTGGGGACATCAATCAATGCAGTGAGCACCGCGTGTTGAAAGAAAATAAGACACACTGACACTCACAGTACTACACAAGCAGCATGGCTCTGGAAAGGTTTGGATTCACCACTGACACCTCTTCAATAACTTGTAATGGTTCAGAAGATGAGGCAATAGAGAAAGAGTTAGCTCTGATAAATAACGCTAATAAAAAGGAAGAGAAGAAGTTATAATAACTACACACTGCTAGTATCTGTAGCTGTAGTATTACTAGCAGCTGTATCATGTATGTATTTGTATACAACTTTTAATTACTGTAATAAATATGTTCAGCAATTATTAGCAGCAGTTGAGTGTTTGGGAAAATGTTAAAATTAATACCTATACACAACACCGTTGATCGTTAAAATAAAAATACGTTAATATAAAAACAAGCTAAATTGTGACAAAAACGTTAAAATTTTCAGCGTAATTAAATTCCATTCTTCAGTAGTCCAAGAAACAAATGGCAGCAAGCGATCACATTGCATTATCGATCTTGGCCATACAATTCTATCTGCGGTTCACAATTACAAACTAGTCCCAAAATGAAAATATTTTCTTACCGGTGAACCAAACCTGAGGAATATAATTATGTTTGTTCCACTGCATTTATTTTCACATCATTATATTTTCGCACTGATCAGAGTTGCGAAATTAAGTTGCAGCGAAATTTTGCTCTGTGTGCTACTCACGAAACTAAATACTAGCGAAATATAAGTGTCCTAGGGTAGGGTGCTTTGATTGCCACTTTATGTGTGGTAAGTGTGGATAGGGCGTTTTGCACATAGTGAAAAGTGCTATTTGTGGTGGTGTGAGAAGTATGAAATTTTGGGACATGTTAGATCTCAACCTAACTTACATAGAAGGACAAAAAAGTGAATTTTGAAAAAATTGTCAGATAGAGGGTTTTGCTTGCTTAGGGCAGTATACCCTATATCAGCTATACACTATATCCGCTGTACATTTTATCAACTATACACTATATCTGATATACATTATATCATATCAGCTATAAGCTATATAAGCTATAGGCTATATCAGTTCCATACGTTATAGATGTATATTATTCCACCAAATTAAATGACTCATTCTGTTAATGGTTGTACATGATCGGAGCAAGATAACTCTAACCTGAATACAAATCAATCTGTTTTTTAACTATCCACTCCGAGATATATTTCAACTTCTAGACTCATGAAAAGTAATTAGTTTCATCCGATACTGAAGTTCAGACACATGTTATGGTATCTTCTTGTCTTTGGCTCTCAAAATTGTATTTGAACTGGTACTACTTCAAGCTTATCCGACTGAAAGTGTTCCGCACCTGATTGTATAAATGAATTAGTCTGAATAAATAGAAACACGTCTTTTCAGCTGGGAGTAAAAAGGAGGCACGCTCTTTGGCTTGTAATGCTATATTGCAAGCTATCGACGATAAAGTTATCGAGTCAAAACCGAGGGTTAAAGCTGTGAAGATCAAGGAAGAAAAGATGGAAGCAGAGGTGTCACTCTCTAAGACTCCTGACACTGTCAAACCTGTAAGTAACTCTAGAAATGCGCTCCATCTGACAGCGTGTATTCTGCTACCTTTTTTCAGTTCCATGGATCACCAGTTTCTTCTTGATTCTACTGTTTTTATTGAACTGTTGGAATATGTTGGTGAAACTGCTGTACTGAAGTTGGTACTGAAGTTGATAATGTTGTTCTAAGTTGTTTTAATGCTCTCTACTGCAGGAAGACAATCCTATTTCTGTGGTGGCAAGAACTATAGGCCAAGTGCAATGGGACTGTGAGAATACAGGCACTCCGAATAGCCCCATGTTCCTCATGCAGACGACTATTGGAGGGAAGATATTCTCCGCTGCCGGTAAGCTGTTATCAGTAGGTTTAGTAGGTTAGCAGTTTAGATCATTGTGGCAAACTCTGTGCTCCTAGTAATATGAGTATAATAGAGGAAATGTATTCCACAATATCATCACAATAGATGATGGACACATGGATGATGGAGGACTCTTCATAATTATTATGAGAAAGTCACATAACTGATGAGAAACTAGGCGTGCTTGTTCCTAAGTAGATACAGCTGAGGCTTTGTTTTAGACTATGATTCTGTCTTTTTACCACAAATAGTTGGCGGGCCACAAACACTATAGACTGACTGGACATTGTTAAATAGAAAGTGGCGCATCTTTTCCCAATTAGCTGAAATATTAAAATAGATATTGCTTCAGATAAGTGTGAACAGCTGCCAAATTTACTTGAAGCACTCACCTTTGGATCTTTAAAAGAAGGTTGATATAGCGTGATGTTAATTTTTAATAAATGTGAATACAGTGCACTCTCAAGATACGATTACCCTGATATACGATTTTTTCATCTTACGAAGTGGAACAAGATTATGTTTTCACCTAACCATACGAATATTATTTCACCATACGAATTCAACAAAATTTTTGTCCGAGTTCAAATTTGGCAGTCGGCGGTGCTTATTACGTATGTCAAACTAACAAAGACACCGACATGCTGTTCGCTGAAAATATTTTTACAATGCCTAAAAGAGACATGACCGATTTCTCTCAGTTCAGCATTTATCGCGTGTAAACAAGTAATATTTTTCCTTCAAAACCAGTAGCAAAGTTGGAGTTGCAATCTCTTCATACAAAAGGTCCAGTGGTCAGACAACTTTCCTTAACCCGCTAACAAAAATCCACTTCATTACAAAACTAGCATCATTTGGTTTTATTGTCAAATTAGGTTGAAAAATGTTTTAAAAAGGTGCGCTAAAAGCTATAGTGAAAGCAAAGACAAACTGATAAGTTAATAAATTTCGGTGATAAAAAGTTAAAATTCAGTTAAATAGTTAAAAATACATACTAAAATATAGCTTCAAGCATGTGTGTTTAGTAAGATAAACTTATTCAAAGTGATTTCAAAGTTTCGTTACACGAACATCTATCTTAAAGGTAAGAATTTTTACGGTACGTAGTACTGTTCATAGCACATTGTAATGCTACCTTTTAATGCAGATTATAACCAATGAATACACTTAATATACTAAAGTTACTGTAGGTAACAATAGTTATTAAGGTTAACATGCTATTTTGTTACTCATTTTTAGTATGTACAGCACTTGGATAAAATTTTGACGGTTTTCACTAGGGGATGTTTGCATTATTTGTAATTACTATTGTTTCTATACCCTACATACGATTTTTTCACCATACGCTGCCAACCCTGGAAGGGATCAAAATTGTATCCTGAGGGCTCACTGTAATATGTTCAATTAATTGCTGTTCCCATGTTTGAAATGGAAATGAACGGATGTTTAAAACTACATCAGCTAACATGATTGTTATTGGTTGAATAGTTCACCTAATATCGTAGCATCTGCGCTAGTAACTTGATATTTTTTGTCTGTCATAATATGAGTAGCATTTACATAATTTTAACATTACTATGTTTCCACTCGAAGATCCTTATTTCAAGTATACATGTCCATCAAGTATACATGTCCATATGCTGGTGTTCTTGCAGCCGCTCATAAGAAGGAGGCAAAGCAAAAGTGCTGTCAGGCAATTCTGGACGCGCTCGAAGCTAATGAGATCGAGATTCCTGAGGTAAAACTTTGATGTAACTACTGCTCCCTCGCAACATTTCACGACACGGAATTATCTCACTTTTATTTGTGACTTGATGATGTCATGCATTGCTTCTAGAAAGGAATGTTTTCTTTTAGTTATCTTGCTATTTTAGGGCTGTCTATAATACTATATATTCGTTTTTAACAGCAGTGTTCCTAAAGTTGCAGATAGTCACTATGATTATGTCAAGGCTACAGTCAAACCTCAACATATGAAGTTAATTTGTTACGACTTTGCTTGTCATTTCAAAATTGTCATGAGGATATTTTTTTTAAGATTTTGGTTTATGTCATTCCACAACTCGAAAGCCTGCGATTAACAATAAATACCGCAGGTAATTAATTACTCAAAGCATTAAAGTAAATGTATTATATATACTGTAACTAATAAAATGAAAAATTAAATGTGTAACATGTAATTTATGTGGAGGAACTATATAAATAAAGTAATCAGTGTAGAAGTGTCGACTTGATGTGTAGGTTTGGAGAAGTAATACTGGTAGAGATATGAAGAAATTTTGGTGAGATGAGGTTCATACCTGGCTTATATAGTCTATACTGTTATTTTTATTTGTGTTCGGTTTTTCATTTTTGACCTGTGTTTACTTTCACCTACAAAATGTAATATTTCAAGAAATTTCCAAGATGGAGAATCAAATATTTAATTTACCTTTACATCATATTTAATAAGATTTATATGTTGAGGTCATCGGTTCGACAATATTAAATGTGATCAGCTGAATAATATAACCTGTAATTCCAATGGGGTAAAGTTTCACTGTATTTCACTGTATCGTTGTAGATGTCGAAAGTATAAGTTAAAGGTTTATTTAGTTATACCAAGGTAGCTATCCATACTGGTAGCATCGTGAAATTACAGTTAGTTACACCAAGGTAGCTATACAAAATGGTAGCATCGTGAAATTACAGTTAGTTACACCAAGGTAGCTATACAAAATGGTAGCGTGGTGAAATTGCAGTTAGTTATCCCAAAGTAGTTATCCAAAATGGTAGCATAGTGAAATTACAGTTAGTTATACCAAGGTAGCTATACAAAATGGTAGCATGGTGAAATTGCAGTTAGTTATCCCAAAGTAGCTATCCAATCTGGTAGCATAGTGAAATTACAGTTAGTTATACCAAGGTAGCTTTCCTAACTGGTAGTAGCATGGTGAAATTTCAGTTAGCAGTAACAAGGTAGCTATCCAATTTGGTAGCGCAAAAAAAATTTCAGCTAGTCACAACAAGGTAACCATAAAAGTGTTCATTTAACGTCTGCTTCAGTTTGAATTCATACCATTCAGCCCATGACTGAAGTTGATTTTGACCTGAAGTTCTTCAGTTCAGTTATTTTTTATTTATTTTATGATGAGCCAATGTTATATTCCCTGACATCAATAGTGAAATCTCACTTGCTATATAAGTTTTGTACAACTGAAACCGTGTGCATACACAATACTGCTTGTTGCTAGCGGGGTGCACAGCAGTCAGTCTCAAGTGCAGTGGTAGGAAAGATGTGGCCAGAGATTGCCTGGGGCTTTAAGTCAGAGGTGAATGATAACCGACCGGTTTACACGGCTACCTGTGTGCTAGACGGTGTGGTCTTTGAGGGAAGGGGTGAGTCTACTACGTACTTATGTTTAGTATTGTGTAAGGAATATGATGCCTTACTCGAATGATATAAAGGCGCATCTTCGCTAGTTAGTCGATTGCTCTAGCTTTTTTGATAATCAAAATTTTTGTTGATTGTCGTCAAGTTGTCATAATATTGTTGATACTCCTTTACTCACCCTGTAACACTTTCAATGTTTACAGATTTTAACATGATTTTAACATGGGTGCATCACCGTGTCCAATTGCGTTACACTTATAGTACATTCTTGAACCTCTTATTCACTTTTTTCTGACACATGAGAAACGATTAAACATAATTTGACCATAAAAAACAGCAATGCTGTTATTTGAATATTAGTAGGCTTACCTTTATACATAGGCTTGTCTGTGTCTGTGCCATTTGAGACCACCGAGTTTCTCGACAAATTGGGCTGAAAAATGAACTCGGATGTTTCAAGATATTTCAAATGAGATCTTGATTAATTGATCTCTTATTGTTTGCTCTCTACATCTATGTCTAGTCAATATTCCAGTTGAACGGGTGAAGTTGCTATGCTAGTTAGTGTCTGTAGACTCATCTAATGGGGCAACTGTTAATCTGCATAAGAGGAATATTCTTATAGCAAAGTCTTCACGAATTACCTTAGCATACACAATTATTTGATACGCAACTTAAAAATTGGGCGGCTAATTGTTTTGGGATGTGGATGAAGTAACATCCAACCTGTGTCAGTCAGTTTCCCAAAAGATTCCAGAAATTGCAGTTTAGTAAATGAGTATATATGTAAGCCGTTGTCCTTCACACGCTTTGGCTAAACACTGCGTGGGTAACATTGCACAGTACTTTATGCTTTCATTTTTAATTTCAAATTCATGGAGCTTAGAAAGATTACTGTGAATGGCAGTAATAGTTAAAAAAGGAGACGTTTTTTATTTAAATTAAAGCCACAGATAAGTAAACAAAGATCAACATTCTCAGGTCAACTTTTATAAAAATCCTCTGAAGTTTATGCTTTGGTGAAAGTGATAGTGAGGAAGAAATTGAAAATATGCATGGAAAAGAAAGTGAAAGTAAATGTTTAAAAACTGTTTGTGATTATTAAAAATTCTTCTTAAAAATCAAGTATGACAACAAAAATAATTATATAAAAAATATAAAAATTAAATTATATTTAAAGTTCAAATATTCATAAGTTAAAGAGTACCTAATATTTATCATGACCTTCACCTATGCTCCTTTATCTCCTGTATTGCTATGGCTACATCTAATTTATCCTGTTTTCATTTTACAAAGGTAATTGGAGAAGAATAATTCTAGTTATTGAGGAGTCTCTTGAATACAATTTAGTTTTTTCATGTACAGTTTATACTAGTTTCATATAATACTTTGTGTTTTTAGACTATGGATAGTCAGTCACCTGCGATAGTTAACATTATTTTGAGTTTTTGAACTAAATAGATAAAACCAAATATACTTATATTAATATGCCAAAATGTACATTGTAAAAGTGCATATAATTAATTATATAAACAATATATTCTCATGCCTAACATGGTAAAATATTGGCATAGTAAGACATGGCAAGTATAACAAGTTTGTGGTTTACCCGTGTTTGCTTAAACAATACCAAGACTTGGGAGCCTGTTGTACGCTGGAGACTTGTTGTTGTAGCTGGATCAAAGAAGCTGGCAAAGAGAGAGGCGTGTGACAAGGTGTTGGAGGCTTTTGCTGAGGGAAAGGTTCAGGCCAAACCCGAGACAGATGAAAAGAAGGTTGGCTTTGATTTTAAATATTGGCATGTTTCTTTTATTATTGATTTTTCTTATCGATGTCCTGTCAGTAGAAAGACTCTGCCTGCCAGATCGTGAATGTCTGCTACAAATGTAACAAGTTATTTATTGGTAATACCGAATACCTAGCGTTTGTGAAAATTTTCCATGAATGGCTATTATTGCCTGTGCAATATTTTCACCGTTATAATATTAAAAGTAAAAATTAAGAAGCTATTCGTATAACCTAGACATTGATATGTTTGTATACTTAGGCAAAGCTAGGCATATATTTACTGTTTTACTTGTCTGAAGTGTTAAAATTTGTAATGGACTAGCTGAATGTCCGGCGGTGCACGAATAATAAAAAGGTTTTTGCGCACCATTTTAACTTTTAACTGACTAATGAAGGTATTGGCTCATTTCTGTGTGTGCTATAAGCTTAATTAGTTTATGTTTTATATACATACATTTATAACGTTTTATTAACATATAACATTTTTGGGAAGGCTGGGCATGTAATTTTCTTCTAGTAAAATTTTTCTTTTGCTACATTAGTGCAAGCGTGCTAGCTAAAGCATGAAGCATTTTAACCAAATGCCATTAAAGATTAGCAGTTGTAATAAGTAAGTGTACAATTATTCCATAGTGTGGCAAGTAAGCCGTTTTGTGTAATGGATAGCACGCCTGTCTGTGGAATTGGCGTTTCCTAGCTCGATTTATAGGCAAGTAATCATAAAACCATAGTAATTATCTAATGTAAACACCTCCGGGTAAAAATCGTCACAATTTTACGTAAGTGCTGTACATATTAAAAATCAGTAACAAAATAGTATGTTAACCTTAGTAACTATAGTTAGCAATAGTAAATTTAGTATATTTAGTGGTTATGATCTGCAATAAGATGTAACGTTACAATGTACTATGTGCAGTACGTACCGTGAGAAGTTCCCACATTCGAGACAGACATATAACATAAACGTTTAGCTTACTAAACACATACATAAAGCTAAGTTTTATTATGTATTTTAACTATTTTACTAAACTTCAACTTTTTCATCGGCTAAAATTTTATCACTTATCTGTTGCCGGTTTCGTTTCCACAATAACTAACAACGCATAACGCTGCACCGAGCATAGCATTTTTTTCATATATTGTGGGAGGAATTTCAGATGATAAGATATTTGTTATTTTGACGTCTTCAGCACCTGGATGGCCAAATTTGAACTTTGCTCAAAATTTTTGTTGATATCATATGGCGTTAAATATTTTGCATGGCGCGGTGGAAAAAACATCGTGTTCTACATCATAAGAAGAAAAAATTGTATAACAAGGTCATTGTAACCTGAGGGCATACTGTATATAGGTTTGAAGGCTAAGTAATGAAATTTAGATGTAACTATAGAAACATCACTATCTGACCAAATATTTACTCAATCTATACTATTATCATGATTCCCTTTCTAAAATTCTTAGTCAACACTCAACATATTTTTGGTTGTCAAACTAGGCATAAGCCTTTCAAAGTCTTAATCGCCTAGAGGCTGGCGTTCTCGCGTTTGCATGTAGTACCGAAAGTTAGATACAGAATTGAATACCTCAGTGCCAAACCTAATCATATAACTGCAACAAATTATATTTCTGTCCGGTTTTGTGTGAATCAATTACAATTGTAATTGATTTGAGAGGATTCACGGTTGCGCAGTGTTCAGTAAACTGAAGGTGGCAATGCTACACAACTTCTCACTTTTTTCACTTGTCTACAAAAAATTAGTCTAAAGCTTGCTGTCAAAGCTTCAAGTTCAGTTTTCTTTCCTTTTTGTATGGCCGAAGGGGTAATTTTGGAAAGATCTTGGAACAGATTAGGCAATTTAGATGTATTTTACTGTTCGTAAAACATAAAATCCCTATAACGTAAACGTTCCTGAAATAGATTATTTACGTTATAGGAGTGTCTACTGTAATTGTATGGACAACTCATGCTATTCCCATGTGGTACCATGTACGGTTATATAAGGTTTTGCCCATATAAGGTTATTGCTTTTTCTTTGGATCGTCCACGGTCTGGTGTGTGGGCAGTCTGAGCAGCCGTTGTTGAAATGGTATATTCGTATCAGAATGTTCTTGTTACCTTTCGGAAATTATGTTTAGGTCACTCCAACAATCCCCAAATCAGGGGTTACAGCTCTCAAAAAGTTTAATATCATGTTTGACCAGCCTGAAATTTCAGTGGAGAAAATTGATACCGAGGAGCCGTCCCACTTTGTGGCATCAGTTTTCATTAGCGACAGGTCATTCACGGCAACAGGTGATTTTTATTTCTCATCCCATCACCGCTACCTTCTCTTACTTCTGTTTGGTTTTTCACAACTCGTGATTCGTGGAACATATATGGAATGTACAGAATTTCCTGCTTGTCATTTATTGTTTGTCTTTGTACAGGAACGACTGAGTTAGAGGCCACTGCAAACGTAGCCAGTGTTGTTCTTGCCGCCCTTAATGCTAAAGAGATTGAGGTACGTTAAAATCTCCAATATCTCTTTGTTGATCAATTTTCTAGTCAGACATAGACTTTATTATTAAATTTAGATAGTGGGTTTTAAGACACTCACCTCTATCATTCTGAATCGAACTGAACATCCCTAGCTTTCCTTCCTAACAAGCTAGCGTGTGTCACATATTTATGGGCGGAGCTTGTTGTGCCGATGATGTTGTTTTAGAGACGGATATTGAAACGCTTTAAAAAGCCTTCATGGCTTTGAATGTAGGTGGATCAATCATTATTTTGAGTACAAAACCGGAATCAGCGTGTCTGATTTACCTAGAGAATACAATATAAGTTGTATGTGGCAGTTATGGTTTAAACATTGCAAAATTCAGATTGTGGCACATGTGAAAAGATTTGTGTAATTTATGTTAAGTTAGACCAAACTAGTGAAGACTATCTAAATATACTATCCTAGTTTTTGTAAGTGTTTTGGTCAATACCCTGATAATCCACTGTGTTGATGGAAGAATTCCTCAATTGTGTTAATATGTTCTGTATTCTGTACTGAATCTGCCTCGTTGAAGTCAAAGGTTTTTTTAGATTGTTATAAATTCGGTTAAAAAATGAATGACTTGACTTATTTGTGAGAATACCTACAACCTGTGAATTCCAAAAATATGCTGAATTAAAATGGTCATTCACATACTTATAACATCCTATTTAAATGAGCAAATTAAATTTTAGTTGCAATCACATGGGTTTAATATTGTTAACCCTTTCGCAGGCAAATTATTTTGGGCTATTTGAGACCACTTTGGCAAATTAATTTTTCAAAAATTGATTTAAAGTAAATCATTGATACACTTTTATTTATGAAATTGTATACGCGTATTATGTTTTTATTATACAGGTAAATGCAAATAAACATTTATAAGTCAAATTTTTATATAAGTGTTTCTCTAGCTATAGTAATATTGGAAGCATTTACCCTCGCAGAGGCCTACAACACAGTTTTGACATCATGTGCTTATTATTGTTTCTCTATAGCTTTGCCTATAGCCTTTGGAGAACGCCATGACAGTAAAAGAAAGTTGTAGCACTCTGGGAAAATATTCAGAAAGCAAAACAGAAGCATAAACAAGCTACAAACAATATTCTCCATTTTATTCAAATACGTTTTTGTTTCGGATTTTTCGGTTGCTAACAGAGACCAATATATTTTTGTTTACTATTACTAAAAAAAATGAAATGAAAAAAAGGCAATAAGCTAACCAGAAATCAATTTATAAAAAACGTTCGCGTGGCGACATAATAGTCGCTCTGCCCATTGGCGTCAGTATCGCGAAACGACAAAAATGTCGCTATGCCTGCAAAAGGGTTAACATTGTTTTTTCTTGTTACTTGCAAGAATTACTAAACATTATTATGTTTGTTGTACAGACTCTGGTTCTAACATCACCGGCAGGCACTCAGTTTCTCCCGATCTTTGCAGGTGCCGCTGATGGCCAGGTTCAACCGCAGGTTCAAAGACAACAAAATGACCTTTGAGGTACTTGACACAGAAGGGAAGAAAGAATATCTGGCTACATTTAAATATGGAGCCAAGGTTTATACTGAGAAATGTATGTGCTGTTGCCATCTTATACATTTATTCGGTGTGATCGGTGAACCATCATTGTCCTTCGCTATTTCTGCTCAATAACCTTGGCCTATTTTCTTTTAGCATGGTTACCGTTCATTCACAAGCTGAACTTTGTCTTTCAGATAGCGAAGTGGTAATAGTCCTCACTCTGTTCACGTGTTCTGTTGTTTCAGCTGACGTAGGAGAGGAGGACGTCGCGCAGAAGCTGGCGCTCAGGATATTTGATGCTGTGGCTGAGAAAGATGGAAAGAGGAAGAAAGGTTCAGAAGAAACCCCTGTAGACGAAAAAGTACAATTATACATACTCACTAGAGCACTTCTAGCTAGCGACAAGATTACATGGCTCATTTGATCTTATACCACGGCATATAATGATAATTCAATAGTCGGTGCACCTTGCTGATAGGCTTACAGGTTCTTTTGAAAAATTCTCCTTTGGTCACGCAACAAAATAAGATTTTTGGAAAAATTAATGTTTGCTAGTTATTTTTCTGGTGCACATCTCGCATCTGGTCTATCTCATTCTATATTACTATAATGTAGAAACAACACCTGCCGAAGACACCAATGCAATTACTTCATGAAAAGAACCCGACACTCAGAGTTGAAGTTGAACTTATCGGAGACCCAAAAGGCGCCATTCCATTTATAGCTCGAGCCACAGTCGATGGCCATGTGAGTAGAGCTAATGTTGACTCAATTCATTTTTCTTTTCATCCCTTCTTATGTTTCCTTCCTTGACTCAAGTGTATTGTATCCCTCTAGCTTGTTTGTGTAACCGAAGCAGAATGACACTCTGTTCTATTTTTTATTATGAGGTTTATTTATGTATATCTCTATAGGATGTCTCTACGCATGTCTCTATACTCTATAGGATGTCTCTATGCATGTCTGTATGGATGTCCTCTACACTGACACAGTAGTTCTATCATCTGATTTATACACATGACTTTATGCAGGCATTCCAAGGATCCGGGCAGAGCAAGATGACTGCTAAACACAACTGCGCCGCTGTCATTCTCGCAGAAGTGTACGGACACCACTTTGACAGCATCGGTAAGCCTTCAATAATTTTAATCATGTATAATATTGTTTTTTATTTCATTTAATTTTATCTATCTTTGATGCACTTGTACATACATCAATTCTCTGTTATTGAAATTTGCAAAAACTATTGCGTTTGATGCGTACTTTGTTTGACCACTGTTGCTGTTGTTCTGTCTACAGACATAGTAATTCTGTCTTCTTTGGTCACTTTTATTGGTTCCCGAATGAGGATGAGTATGTTGTTTTACAGGATTAGAGAGGTGGTAGACTATTGTCACGGATTGGCATCTTATCTCGCTTCGACCTTTCACCGAGGTTTGCTTGATGAACTTTGAATAGCAAGTCTCATCTCAAACGACTGTCAGATTTTTCTTTGGAACTTGCTTTTTCTCGTCTCGGCCAATGCTAGTTGCATCTGAGCGATCAGATAAAACTGAAAGAGACGATAGCCTACAAGGTTATTTGTCAAGGTCGCTACATTTCCAGAGGAAAAGCAAGTTGTAAAGAGAATTGCACATCCTTTGAGCCCGAGTAACCTTATTACTAATAAAATTCTTTCCAGGCGGTACAGGTTGCTGTTTAGTGCACTCCGTTGGCTTTCCCATCAGCTCAAAGGTGTCACAAACAGGAAAGGCTGGCCCAATGGCATGGCGCCTATATATGGCGTCATCTGATGTGTCATCGTCGCACGACATGCGTCAGTGACTGGTGCTTCTTGTCTAGTCAATGGCAGCTAGTGGCGCTTTGACACGTCAGACGAAGAATCAGCCAGTGCAGACACCTGTACACGAGTGCCAGGTTCCTGCATAGCTAGAGATTGCTGTCTCAGGCATAGCTCATACTCGGCGCATGGAAAACCTAGCGCCTCATACAGACTGGCTCTGGAAGGGAGCTGGTTTTACCTGTGCCATCCGTATTAGCCTGACTCCAGTCAGTGTGCACGTGGACTCAACCAAATATTCTTGGAAACACGTTTGGTAGCTATTGACGTTAATTAATTGTTTACAACTGGTTAACTGGTGCTTAATAATTGATTGTAGGTAAATTCAACCAGCCCGTGTCTGACAATGATGTGCAGAGGGGAGATATTGGTGGAATTGAACCGCAGATTCTTTCAACCACTGTATGTATTCTAAAGACAGCAAATGTTCCAATAGTCCAGTCTATTTCTAATAGATGCTGCCTAACAGCTTTGTGGATATCAGTTCTGTAGTGGTTCAGATTTCAAAGTCCTGTCGGATAGCGACAAGCTTGTCGGCTGTTGCAGTCTTAACACTGCCAAGAGGTTGAGATATTTAGAGATATTAGTTTTACGCTTTCTCAGTAATCCGCCTTAATGTATATTTGCCAGGTGCAAAATATGATTAGAGACAAGTTCAGGGAGGTCATCTCAAGTGTAGATGCACGATTTAACAGCAGGAAGGTGCTCGCTGGGTGTGTGATGGTCAGAGGAGATGATTTGAAGTCAGCACAAGTCATCACATTGGCTACTGGTGGGCATGCTACCATAATTACTTGAGTCTATGTGAGATAGTGTTACTCTAGTAGTTAATGTTTTATGTACGTCATTACCAACTTAATGTTAGTGAGAGCAGACAAATCCATAAATAATAAAACCCACAAAGCTTTTAATGTAAGTTGTTCATTCTCATCCGGGTTGACAACTCTAGATTTTGCCTATATTTTGTGACTGTAGTAGTGTTAGCCTATTGCCCTTAGGTTTATAGAAGCGGTTTACTCCGTTTGTAATTGTTTTAATTATATAATGAAACTATTGTCTTGTTACAACAAATTTGGAAACCCACACTATAGGTGTAAAATGTCACAACTTGAGAATTCCCAATTTTTCCAAATGTGGTCTCTGGTCCAAGCAGGAAGACTGTCATACTGACTTGATCTTGGTCATTATTTCATTATCTTTTTGTCTAAATATTCACTATCTCCCCTATTTTAACTCTCATAAAACTAAATTTTTTATTTACTTCCTTTTAGATATTGAGTTGAGAATGTTTTTGTCGACATTATAGTTGTCTCTTTTAAATATTTAAAAGTTTGACTTTATATTGTTTATGCATTTTATGTCAACATGTATAAAAAGTAACTTGATAATTTCATTTGAACACGGAATTTAAAACTTTGCAAATTCAAACGTTTTCCACTCATTTTTGAATGACAAATTTTTCACATTCAGCACAGGGAAATGGGGGGTATTGGTTGCGTTTCTCAGCAGGCATCATGCAATACATTTCGAATATAACCTACTGATAAATCTTTTAGTACTATACATAGATCATATGTGTCAAACTCACTCCCCGCTGGCCACATTCGGCCCACCTTGTAATCATATTTGCCTCGCAAGATCATTTTACATTATTATTATTTCTGGTCCACCGATATGAAGCGCTGATAAGCTGCACAAAACTAAATATCCCATAATGCAACACTCCAGCTGCCGTGCCGCATACTTCTAGCATCAGTTAAGTCTAGCTATTACAAGATATTACGAAGATAGCCATTAGCCTGATGAGCACCTGCTGTCCATTCTGAAAATCTCCACAACGCAGGACTTTACACTAAACGTAAACGAACTTGCTGCCAAAAAAGATGCCAGGTATCCGGCTTCGGTCAAAGCATATAATCAGAGCAGAGTCATAAAAGAAAAGAAAACTGAATGATTTAAATTGTTATTGCTGAAAAGCACACCTTTAATGTATATTTCCAGGTTTTGTTGCATGTTCATATTTCTAACTTGTATAATTTCAACAGGAGATATTTTGAAGGAGAGCAAAGTCTTTTGGGATATTTAAATTTTTTTATTATATACATTGACATAGGAGCAAAGGAATTATATACATTGACATAGGAGCAAAGGAATTATATACATTGACATAGGAGCAAAGGAATTATATACATTGACATAGGAGCAAAGGAATTTGAATTGTATTTATAACTATATATTTTTATGAAGAGCAAAAAGTTATATAGAAGTAATTCAAGTTTTAAGTTGGTTTCAGAATAATAATCCTGTCTGTTTTTATACATACTCATGTTCCAAAACATTTGCTTTTAGTGTGTTCAATAAATGTTTATCCTTTTCGGCCTGCGACCTAAAGTGTGTTTTGAATTTTGGTCCCTTGTACAATTGAGTTTGACATACCTGACGTAGATGAATGTGAAGTCTGTACAAAAACACATAAAACTCAAGGATATTTTCACTGCTCCATCTAATATTCTTGTCTTACACCTCCCAAACTAAGATTAAAGACTTTACTGTATGGATAACTACTAATGTCATGTCACTTCGAATAAAATCTGCTCAGTACAGGGCACCCTGGGTTATGGTGTCCCTGTTTTATGGTTTTTTTGCCTTACGATGTGGAAGATGATGTTTTGTCGTCTCCTCATTACGGCATTTTTTGCCATGCGACATCAACAAAAAATTGTTCTTGAAATTAAAATTGCGCGGTCGATGTGCTGAATACATTGGAACCACGAAGTGGCTGATATAGTATTTGCTGAAATTCCTTCCACAACTCCTGAAAGAGGTACGATGCGCGCTCTCGCTCTCAGTTCAATGTTCTTCATGTTTCATAAATGCTGATATTACGTGAGCGAAACGAAAAAGAAAAGTAAGCGAAAATGAAAATTTATTGTGCATTTGAGCGTTTAGCATATTTTCCATAAACTCTAATTCATTATATATATATACCTATAGAGCTACATATATAACTTTATTTCGTTAGCTATGGGTCCTAAGCTTGTTAACGACGTTAAAGGAAGAAGTAAAAAATTGGTTACTATGGCAACGAAGCTAGAGTTACTAGGTTAACCATAAGTTAACTAGCTACTAAGGTTAATATACCATTTTGCTACTAATTTTAATATATACAGTGCTCGTACAAATGTTTGATGGTTTTTTACTAGGGGTTGTTTGCATTGGATAATTACTATGGGTTTTTATACCACATTTTGGCTGTACGATGCCAACACCAAAAGAATTGATGTTGTATGGCAGAGTCCACTGTATTGAAGTTGTGCCCTCTTTTAAAAACAAAAGTCTGTTAAAATGGAACTCGTGTTACACTGTGTATGATGCAGCCGATTCCTAACAGACACTACAGCCGTGTCCGCTATAAAAAAGGTTTTTCTATACAATCAGAACTACATCTGAAATTAGACGTCAAGGTGATTCTAGCGGAAATTACAAGACTCAAGTTGTAAAAATGGATTTTGCATTGTTTATCTTTGGTCCTGGTTACTCCAGTCTTTCTGATTTAGTGATGCATTTAAGCCTGTTGAGGAGAGGCTGTGTGCTTTTTTAATCTAAACTAGCTCAATGGGTTTTTAAATTCCGCACAAGTCTGCGCGTAGTTCAGAAATCAGTACATTCTTTCTCAATCTTGGTTTGCAGGAACCAAATGCATAAGTGGAGCCAACATGTCACACATTGGCAGTGTGGTGAATGACCTGCACGCTGAGGTGCTTGTCAGGCGAGCGATGAAGAACTATCTCTATACTCAACTGGACCTGGTGAAGTCAGGCCTACCCTCTATTCTTGTGCCATCAGCTACGGGTACTGCAGCTTCTCACTAAACCTTTACCGCACTCACATGGTTATTTAAAATATAGTGACTCTGTATTGGCGAAGCATTTAATTAAATGTTTGTCTGTAGAGACTGGCCCTGACTACGGTCTGGCAGAAGGAGTCAGGTTTCACTTGTACATCAGTTCTCCACCATGCGGAGATTCAAGGATATTTATTGCGAGCACAACCAAGGAGGGAGAGGAGAGTGCTGAACAAGGAAAAGACAGCAACCCAGCTCGTTCCAACCGTGGGCAACTTCGTGTTAAGATAGAGGCTGGCATGGGTAGGTTGTTTTTTTCATGTTTCTTTTAGCCTTGGTATCTTACGATCGCTAGTGCATGAATATTGCTCAGCTCACTCTACAAATGCTCTCATTTTCATATATTTTGTTTTGAGTATCCATTTCCCCTTTTCACAGATGCAGGAAAACATTTGGTTTTTTAACACCTCAGATTTCAAACACATCACATTCTGAACATAAAGTTAGATATATCTGTTTTTCAGACATCAGACAAGAATTTGAAACACAAACATTCAGATATAAGCCGAGAAAACTGAACAAGGTGGCTTGGCTGATAACTGAAACATTTTTATCTTTGTTGTTTAGCTATCGGCTATTCTTCTATATATTAATGTTTTAGATGTTACTATTGATAGCAATAAAATGTTTTGCTGTGCTTTTTTGTTACATAATCTTTAGAAGGATTTTTTATTAGGAAAAAAGGTATTTTTAGACTTTTATTTTTATAAAACTGAGGAAACTAGCCTGGGGTAAATCTGTGGTACGAATTGCTACAGTTACAACAACACATTACCCAGTCAGGCCTTCTTCATTAATAGATTATTTTGAGAAATCCTGTGCTCATTATATATCATATTCTCTATTTATATACAGTTTATTGCGTAGAGTAATTTAAAATGCATTGAACAGTTTAGAATTATTTACATTATTTGTAATGAGAAAACTCATTTCGGAATTCCTTCTAGCCGCTTGTCTACTGTTCTTCTGAAAAAGATTTGGTCCAAACCAAGTTCAGGTCATAAATGGTTATTTATGGAGGTATTACTATCTTAACCAGATTCTTGTTCAGAACAGATTGTTTTGCAGGTACAATACCGGTGAAGGGAAGTGAATATGAGAGGATCCAATCATGGGAGGCCATCATGTCAGGAGAGAGGTACCTAAACATGTCCTGTTGCGACAAGGTTGCTCGCTGGGCATTGCTCGGTATACAAGGTGAGCAACACTCTCCTATTATGTTTCTCATCATCCCTCACCAAGCCTTTCTGAGTAGTAGTATCCAGTGACCAGTATGAAGGGATGTTTCAAGTGACCAATAGGAAGGGATGTTTCAAGTGACCAATAGGAAGAGATGTTTCAAGTGACCAATAGGAAGGGATGTTTAAAGTGACCAATAGGAAGGGATGTTTCAAGCAGGCAGCTGAATTATTAGTGCACAATCCTCGCTAAGCACTCGATCAGCCAACATTAGCTATTGATTTTCCTTCTTTTTCATTTTCCAACTTATGGATGGCTGATGGGACAGACATTTGACATTTATCTATTTTTATTAAAATCTTATACACTTGATGCGTTGCATACTTTCATACTCAAACATGTCATCAAAATGATCTTTGCTGTTAATTTAATAGTGATGTGATTGGCTAGCCACATTGTTTGTTCTGTTTACTACTGCGTGTACACGCTACCATTGAGAGCTGATGCACATAGAGTTTACAGCGATGACACGGTTACACTCTTTCTTTGCAGGCTCTCTTCTCAGCAATCTGATCGATCCTGTCTACTTCTCCAGCATCATTGTGGGAAGCATGTTTAATCAGGAGCACATCTACAGAGGGCTATACGGTATTTCATCCCTTTCCGCAACCAGTTTTGTTGTCGATGAGCTCTTCTTGAATAATGTTATTCTTGTTATTAAGGGTCGTATAGGGTCATGTTCAAGTGAAAAAATATGTTAACACCATGTAGTTAGGTAGCCGCTTTTATAGAATCACCAAACATAGGTCTTTTGAAGTATCGGTTTTCTTGTAGTTAGCTAAAAGTTGACATGCATATTTGACTATGGCTCAAAATCCACCATGGCCTAACTAGCAAAAACGGACCCTGAAGGTTTGTAGGTTACTGAGAGGTGAAGGCATAGCATAACAAGTTTTAGTTAGTATTGTTTCATTTTAATAAATCAAAATAAAACCATATGTCATGTTTTGATATTTCAAACCAAATATACATGAAAATTTTAGCTAGTCACAAAAACGATACATTAAAACAATAACTTGTTATGTTTTGATACTTCACAACAACAAGTTATTGTTTTAAAGTATCGTTTTTTGGGACTAGCTAAAATTTTCATGTTTATATTTGGTTATGGCTCAAAAAACAACTACGGTTTAAACCAGTCAGTTGGTGTAAATGAAGAATTGTTTGTTATCGCTCATAAAATGATAGCCTGAGCTGAGAAATGCGTTGGACATTTATGATCCTTTTCTGGCGCAAAGATCTTCACAGAACATATGCACAGGACATTTGAGTGGTGCATTCGTGAATGCACAGATAATGTTTAATGGAACTAGCGCGAGGTATGACCTTCAATGGCAAACTCTGTCCACACCATGCAGGAATAAGTCATTTATTAGTCTATCAATTATTTGAAACAGTGACATTTTTTAAAATGATGAAAGGCGATGCAGGGGGAGGCGATCCTGTTGAGCAATTCAACTGAAGAATTCAGCTATCAGTTCATGCATGATCGTTTTATATGTTCTGAATATCGTCAATTTATTAGTTAGCTGCTCTAAGCAACAATACACTATTCTTTGTTATACCTCATCTCGTGACTAGTCAAAACTGTAGTGTCTTTTGAGGCCAGATATGCATGTACAAATTACATATGCTAGTTGCCGGAAAAATTCCTCAAATGACCTGAAATTTTGGGATTCTCCAAAAAGGAATGCTTACCGTAAATTCCGGCGTATAAGTCGAAAAGTTGACACCAAATTTCAAGCTTACAAATCTATCTTCGGCTTACGCAGTGGTCACGTTTTCATAACACGAATCTTGTGAAATTAAACTTCAAAAACCAGTACAATTCAAAATTACATGCTATGGCATATAGGGATTTATTTAGGAAACAGTAACATACTAGTAATCCTACTCAACATGAGATGGATCAAACACAAAGTCCCACTCTTCACCATTTAAATTGTCATCACTGGGATTATCTTCCGGAATAACGTTTTTTTTCTTCGAATTTACTGCTTTTCTTGTAGTATCTGCCCACAAGCCCACACTTGGATAATCCGTTTGACACATCCACTGTCGTCTATCAAACCTTTTTCTTGTACATGAATGATGATTCCTAACAGAAATCTGTCTTGCAGCATGACTTTTCTATTAAAACCTACATATTATGAAAGGTGGCATTTTTTCGTCCTATTGCCGAGGTTGGCCAACATGATGGTGAAGTATTGTTTTTCATGCCTTGTGGTCTTCACTAGAGCTGTCGTCTCTCGTTCTTATGTTGTTGTGCGTTTTTGCTGATGGCTTTTTAAATGACATTTCTTCAGCTAGCATCACCTGCTTCTGATGCCTACTGAGCTATTAGCGATCAAATGATTTTCGAGCCAGAGAAGGGCATCGACTTATACGGCAGGTACATGTCAAAACCAGGATTTTTGAACCAAACTTTAGAACTCGACTGGGACGCTGGAATTCACGGTAACTGCAGGATGTTAACAGATTGTTTCACCTAAACATGACCTTTACCCTTTATTTGTTGCACAGAAGTTTGCAAGCAAATAATTATGTGGTTGGTTGCTTACATTTAGAAAAGGTTTTAGACACTGCTGAACCTTTTCCTTGCCAATGAGGTATATGTATTAAGATGGTTATAATTCTAGGTGAGAGTGCACAAATAATGTTCAAGCCATCATCTCTCTCATGAAGTGAAATATCGGTTGTCATCAGCTATGAAACAGTCCAACTTGAAAAGTGGATAAATATTATTGTGTATTTACAGGCCGAGTTAAGGATCTATCAACACTTGGTGAGATTCCCACTCCGTTCAGCCACCACTGCCCAGAGATAATTGGAACCATCTCTCCTGAGGCAAGAAGCACCAACAAGCCACCCATACACGCGTGAGTGGTTTACATTTTACCAGCTCTCAGTGTTAGGCCGGTTTCAAATAGACTCTCTAGTACCTTGGGGTTTAAGTCAGTTATTGCTATTCTCAATTTCGATAATTTTGTTTATTATTTTGTAATATACAGTTATTCTCAGTTTAGATAGTTTGGGTTACAGTATTTCCTAGTTTTATATGCAAAAGTGCTGGTCATTTTAAGACCACTTTAAACAGGTTTTTAGGATCAACTCAATTGCCAGGCAGCTATTTTCTATCCGATTCTTCTCTAAAATCTAAGAATACTCAATTATTTAGTCATAAGTCATCTATATAGTGTATATCACTATATAATCATCCCTCATATCACTATATACTCATTACTGATATCATTGTATACTCCTCACTAATGTCACTATATACTCATCACTCATATCACTATATACTCATCACTCATATCACTATATACTCATCACTCATATCACTATATACTCATCACTCATATCACTATATACTCATCACTCATATCACTATATACTCATCACTCATATCACTTTATACTCATCACTCATATCACTATATACTCCTCACTCATATCACTATATACTCATCACTCATATCACTATATACTCATCACTCATATCACTATATACTCATCACTCATATCACTATATACTCATCACTCACATCACTATATACTCATCACTCATATCACTATATACTCCTCACTCATATCACTATATACTCCTCACTCATATCACTATATACTCATCACTCATATCACTATATACTCATCACTCATATCACTATATACTCATCACTCATATCACTATATACTCATCACTCACATCACTATATACTCATCACTCATATCACTATATACTCCTCACTCATATCACTATATACTCCTCACTCATATCACTATATACTCATCACTCATATCACTTTATACTCATCACTCATATCACTGTACATCCTACATCAACTTTCGAGCTTAATGCGATCTGGGACTGAGCTCGTATGTCAATTTACTCACATGTTGGTGCAATTTATTTATATATAGAACAAGTAAATATATATTGATTGGTTTCCATACTCTGAAAAACACAAACAAAAACACTTAAAACAAGATATTGTAACAGAAAAAACATTGGTAATTGTCCTAACTTACCACGTGCTTTCAAAAAGCAGCAAATTAAAGAAAATGTGATTAATCGAAATGTATCATTATCGAAAGTTATCCTTCGTTACAACATTTGACTTTGATAAATTTGGATTCTAATGCACAGACTTGAAAGCAAACTTTTTTTAAAAACTTGATGTAATTAAAATTTCTTTGGTGATCGTAGTTTTGAATTTCTTCTCGTGGCTTAGCTAATTTTTCCTTTGTTTCGCTTTCACGATCAGCCGGTCGTTTTAAGAGAAACCTATCTAAGGACGTTTGTCACCCTTTCAACATGTTGCGAAAAAGGATGAACACAGGTGTCTTAAAACAGGGTGAATGCTCGACCGCTAGCCAACTTGTCCGAATGTATATTTTTATAGTCTTGATAGATAGCACTGGCCTTTTCACATAGTATCGTTTCAGTTGCGCTGTCGCCTGCTAATTGTTTGTCTTTTATCCAAAGCATGAGTAGTCTCTCCCATCTCGTCGTAAAGATCGCTATGCCGTTTGGAAACCATGGTTAGTCCTTTTGCAGGCTTAATGCCCTTGATATTATCCTTCTGTTTGCTAATTGTGCATATTGTGTATGTATTTCTGTCATATTGGCGAGCCAGATCAATCACGCCTTTCTCATACTTTTCAATAATTCCACATTTAATATCAATTCTTATCATTCGCTTCTTCTTTTCATTACCCATCATTGTACTGGTTAATTTTCAGTCTACGTGCAGTACTTTTAATTCACATAAACCTTCCCCTAAAAAACTCGCACAAATATGATGTTGTTCTCATAAAACACCTCCGACATACTTGGCCACTGACTCGCATGCTCGTATCTCAAACATGGCTCGTATATTGGTGCTAAAACTTGCTTAAAAGCTGGCTCGTATTTCAAGTTTCTTGTATGTTGCGGCACTCATAAGTTGACGTGTCACTGTATACTACTTGATCATATCACTTTATTCTTCTCCATCATATTATACAGTGTGCCATCCGGTTATAATGAGCCTGTTATTTGAGCTCTTCGGCTTACATTGTCAAACACAATGTTTTTCCGTCCTCGCTAAATGACATTTTTTTCGTCATCTTTCGATATCGAAATTAAAATTTGGCAGTTGGTGTGCTGAATACGTCAAAATAACGAAGATGCCATTGCGTTATTCGCCAAAATCCCTCCCCCCTGAAAGAGATACGATGCTCACGCTCTCTCTCTCTGTGAAAATGAAACGACTCAGATAGGTGATAAACTTTTAGCCAATGATGAAGTTTAGTAAGATACATTCTAAAACTTCCTTCAAGTATGTGTTTAGTAAGCTAAATTCATTTAAGTTAAATTCAATGTTTACATGTATGTTATACGTCTGTATCAAAGGTTTGATCTCCCTATGGTACATAATGCACATAGTACATTGTAATGTTACATTTTATTGCAGATCATAACCACTAAATACACTAAAGTTACTGTAGGTAACTATAGTTACTAAGGTTAATATACTATTTTGTTACTAATTTTAATATGTACAGCACTTATATAAAATTTTGACGATTTTAACCGGGAGGTGTTTACATTAGATAATTACTATGGTTTTTTATACCTCTCTATACCAAGTTTTCGCCTTACGATGCCAACACTGGGACGAATTGAAATCATATGGCGAGAGTCCCCTGTATTAGAGGGTCTACTATATACTCATGGTTCATGTTTCTCTTGTTTTCTAGATTGGTCTGGCAGGCCATAGATGAATCTGCAGAAACAATAGATACAAGAAATGGACGAACATTTGATAAGGAAACATCCAGCTTGGCCAAATCCAAACTCTTCGGCCGATATAGGTAATATCTGTTGTACTTTTTCTCTCCTAAATAAGCTAAACTTTATTTTCATGTTAAATTTTGAGGTCTTAGTATTTGCTATACTTTATCTTCATTATGTTATTGTTACATGGTTTGTCTCCTTCTATCTACATTGATGGCTGCGCTCCATTATCATGCTACATGTTGCTTATAACCACATTGTAGGAGCATCATGGCTGCCAAAAATGTGCCTGAAAGTTATGATGACGCAAAAGCTTCTGCCACATTGTATCAGGTTCGTTATTAAACAATTTCCCTCCTGTAGTCATGTGTTGTTAGTAAACAGTTGCCCTGCTGTAGTCATTTGTGTTGTTATTATACAATCTCCCTATTGTAGCCATACATGTTGTCAGTAAACAATTGCCCTGCTGTAGTCATACGTGTTATTAAACAATTTTCTTCTTGTAGTCATGTATTGTTTCTAAACAACTGCCCTGCTGTATCCATATGTGTAGTTACTAAACAATAACCTTACTGTAGTTATACGCGTTGTTAGTAAACAATTGCCCTGCTGTAGTCATGCATTGTCACTAAACAATAGCCTACTGTAGTCACTAAACTATTGCCCTACTTAGTCATACGCGTTGTTAGTAAACAATTGCCCTAGCTATAGTCGTACATGGTTTTACTCTTTGATCTTGAGAATAGTTTAGCATTGTAACTGATGGATTGAAATTTTCTTATTATCTTATCTTATTGTCTTGTTATGTATTTGTTGCTTGCTCACTAATCAAGTACATACCAAATCCTTGCAGAGCCTAAAGAAAAGACTTTATGCAGCACTGCACACGAAAGGCCTCGGCAAGTGGGTCAGCAAACCCGCTGAGCAGGACATGTTCATTTATCAAGCTGACCCGAGCCCTGCTGTAAACCCTCCGCTGGTAGAAGGCAAAAATCAAGAAGCTGGTGACCTCAGTTAGTTTTGCTGCTGCCTTCAGCAAGGTGAATTCAGGAGTTGTCCTACATGGTTCTTATTACCGCAAGAAGAACGGGAGGCAGGCAGCCAATTAGATGTTATTGATGACACTGTTTTCATCTCTGAGGGGAATGCCGCTGTATAGATTAATAAATCTTTATTTCTTATGTCAAACACTCTGAACTGTTCCATTGTAGGTATACCACAAATAAATAAATATATATCATAGTTTATTCACAACCAAAATGCTCAATTTAACAAAAAAAGTGTGTATAAATAATGTATGCAGCCGTAGTTCACTCAGCTGTCCCTTGTATGACAAGTATACTTCCACTTTCATCCTCCATAATAGAAACTGTTGTTAACCCTGAATCAACAGTCACAGTTGGCAGGTTTTCAGGTGGCAAGGCTCCTGATGGTATATTTTCAGTTGGTATGCTCTCTGTCGACTGTTCCATCAACTCGCCTCCCATATGTATAGCTTCAGTAACAACCATTGAAGAAGTAACAGAATCCTCAGATGTTGCTGGCTGAGGCATGAGAGCCTCCACTGTTGTTGAAATAGCGGTTGAAGGCTTGGCTAGTGCAGCGTGCTTGTTAGCAATGTGTTTTGAAAGGTATGCTTTAGTTGACGCAGAGAATTGACAATAGGGGCATTGGGCAGCACCACGTTTGTGGTAGCGCCGGACATGTGCCTTTAGCTTGATAAGATTCTCATTGGCGTAGTCGCAATACTTGCATTTGCCCATCACAACTGCAGTGTACTCATCCCCGTCTCGTTGAACAACGTTGGCTATGCTCTTCTTCCCTTTAGTTCCGGCAACAGTAGCCTTGGCATCAACATCTGGGTGTTCCTGTTTCATATGCTTGGTCAAACCTGACACGCTAACAGATTTGTATTCACACTCTGAGCATTGCATTACACTCCTGTTTTCATGCGTCTTGTGATGGCTCTTCAGTGCCCGCTGCTTATAGGTATTAAAGCTGCACTCGGAGCATTGGTAGACAACCTTCTTCAGGTGCTGATCATTGATATGATCCTCCACCAAATACTTGCAGTCCCGTCCATAGTCACAATATGGACATTTGTGAGCGAAATTCTGGGTATGTTGACGATTGACATGCCGCTGCAGGCTGTTGGGGTGATGCGCTGAATAATCACAATAGGCACACTTGTATGCCCCCTTTTCAGGATTGTGCCGACGAAGTGTGTGTCGTTTGAGGAAACAGGCTTGAGATGTTGCGTAATCACATAGAGGACATTTGAAACGCTTGCTCTTGAGATGAACACTGTCGATGTGTGTCTTGATACTCCATGCATATTTTGATGTGTAATCACATCGATCACAGCTAAATGGCAGCTCATCCGCGTGGTTAAGCTTTTGGTGACGGTTCAAACCTGCCCGATTGTCCGAAGCAAAATCACAATGTCGACATTTGTAAGTCTTGATACCGAATCCTGGCGTGGCACTTGTTAAATCCTCGCCTGATGTCTGTAAATCAGTCCAATAACCACTTATAATCACAGAATGAAAAACTCAGCTATACAACTGACCACCAGATAAACCAGACTTGATAAATAGACCAGATCTATAGCTGCTTATCTAGTAGAAACGGATAGAAAGAAAAATGTTTATGAAGTTTTTAAAATTCCTAACATACCTGTGGAGTCACTGGGTCAGACACCCCATTGTTCAAATGTTTTTCAATCATCTCCCACTCATTGTCAGTAATCATCTGATCGGTAACGACAGCATTTGTAGTAGTATCCACCCGTTCTAAAACAGGACAATTTTAATTTGAAATGAAAATCTTAGCAACATTTTACATGATTAAAACATGATCAGCAATTTTGGTTTGTCATACATAATCTAATCTATGGTTTAAGCTTTTGTAATTACAAAGCAGAATGATTTTTCAAAAATATCAAAAACTATATTTACGAAAACTAAGTGTTTACCTTGTACTGTTGTCAGTACTCCAACCTGGGTGCCATTCTCAGCTGTCGTCACTCGGATGACAGGTTTCAACTGGGGCTGTGGTTTCTTTTCAGGGATGGGCTGGGGCTTGGGCTGTTCTCTCTGAAGCTGCTGAGTTTTCATATCAAACGTTATCACTTCTGGAGCCATGCCAAAGGCAGGGCTAGTCTAAAAATGACAAAGAAACAAATATAACCAACGGTTTCTGAGCTGTGATCCATGTGGGATAGTCAACATGGCCATAACATTACCAGACATCAGTAATTTCCGTTACAGATAACCATATCTAAGGATGCCATAGAAAAACATTGGCACAGTGAAGTTTGTTGGTCTGCTTACAAGTAAAAGAGCTACAAGCTGGAAAATGATGTTTGACTCGGAGAGATTTAACAGCTGAAGGGTAGGAGAAAGTGATGAACAACTCACATAAGTGTTAGAAATATCTTTACAGCGTTCGGCGATGGCCAGTTTGAAAAGTTTCTTCTGTTGCTTAAGAAACTCACTCTGTGGTGTACTCAAGACCTTGAGCCAGAAAGCTGTCTCACCAATGGCCATATCTCCATCCCAAGCTAGTGTCTCTATCAGACACGATTCTGGAGGAGCAACACAAATAGAACATGAACTATTTGGAAGTAACACATTACATGTACTAGAAATGTCACAAATGACTCAAAAGCGTATATTGTAACCAATATGTATATAGCGCAAAAATAGAGTGGCACCCTGCGGGTGGAAAATAGAGAAATTAGTTTTCTGAGGTTACCCAGTTGTTGAAAAAAAAGCAGCAAAAAGGTCCATTTAATCTTGGTGCAACACATAATTCGCCTAGAGGCTCTATTATATATATATATATATAGTACTTTATTGGCATTACTGACATTTATTGGCTTTACTTTATTATGTTTTTCAAATTAGGCCATACAACAATAGTAAAACAAAAAAAGGAAAAAAGCAACAGTTAGCCATTAAAACTGAATAAATAGTCTGACAAATAGTGTTTAAAATGCCTTTCTCTGCTAAGACAACGGATATTAAGTGGAAGATTGTTAAAGCAGCTGGCAATGGTATTTTCAAAATGATTGTTAGTGATTGTTTGCAACTTGTTCATGAATATTACCTAAGTTGAAATGAGTTGAGAACCTGTAACTGTCATGTAAAAAACGAGGACACAAACCATGAAAAATCTTGAAACGTTGAATTGAAGTAAAAATAAACATTTAGCATAGGCAGAGTAAGAAGACGGAAAGATTTGGAAAGATCATTCGTTGGAATAATATATGCAGGAATATGAGATAGATTTGCAATGAGTCGAGATGGTCTTTTTTGCAACAAAAATAAATCCTTAGTGACATATCTTGGAGCTAGATTATAATAAATGTGGACACCATAAATAATATATATGGCAAAATATAAAATTGATAATAAAATGCAATTTAGCAGATTTTGAGTTCATGTATGGCCTGCAAAACTGGAGCAGAGTCAATGACTTCGTGACCTTACTGCAAATAGTGTAGACATGATTACTCCAAGAGAGTCGGTCAAAACAAATCCTAACAATTTTGTCTCATGTCTACAAGGGATGGATTGACTGTTAAACTTAAGAGTAAAGTTGCTTCGACAGTTTTCATCAGTATTTTAAAGAAGAAAGTGTGATTTTTGTAAATTGATTGCCATATGATTTGATGTACACCAGTCGTTGATAATTTGCACGATGAGATTGTAGTTCGCATCAAGAAGTTGCACATCTTCGTGATAACTTACAAAAACAGTATCATCGGCGTACGCAAAGCCTATTGGAATAAGCATAAGAAGATTATATATATTAAAAATAATACTGGAGCAATAAATGACCCCTTTGTAACACCAGCATCTATTTCTTGTGTCAATGATTCCTTGTCATTCATGACAACCTTATGGCGACTTTTGTGAAAATAGGATTGTTGAAAGTATTTGCAACGATTTATTTTTAAAACCAGCAAGTTCCAGTTTATGATATAATATTTTGTGATTGACAAAATCAAAAGCTTTGCTGAAATCCAAAAACATTAAGCAAATCTTTTCACCTCTGGTTTTTAGATCCAAACAGTCTGAGATTAGTTTATGAACAGCATCAGTGCATGAATGATTTTTTCTGAAACCACACTGATACGGATGTAAAATATCATTTTTGGACAAATGAGAGTAGATGTGAATATTCAAGTGTTTTTCAAAAACTTTAGATAAAATAGGGAGTACTGAAATGGGGTGGAAATTTGATGGGCTGCTATTATCTCCTCCTTTAAACAATGGAGTAACTCGTGCATGCTTCCATGCTGAAGGAAAATAGCCATCAATCAATATTCTGTTAAACATATCAGTGATAATAGGTACAATGAATGGAAGAGATGCTTTTATCATTTTTACGAAATATTTTCTATGCCTGATGCTTTGGAATTGGGTATGTTACTGATATGTTACAATATCATGAGGAATAAATTTTGGAAACTCATTAAATGTGGTCTTCAACTCAGTGTTTTGACAAGACAAATAAGGATTAGATGACGGTAAAATTGAACTTCAAAGTTTACTTGCAATAGACACAAAATGTGAGTTAAGTTCTGAAGCTGACAAACAAGTGTCACAGCTTTGAGGTTTCTTATCTTCCACATTCAAAGCTTGCCAATGCTTACGCATATCACCAAGCTTTGACTGTTTAACAAGTTTTTTCTTTTAATGAGATTTGTGACAAAATTGCGCTGCTTTTTGTAAGCAGTCCAATCTTTGCAGTTTTCTCAGTTTTTCTCTCAACTTTATATTTTGCTAGACCTCTTTGTCAAGCCAGATAGGTAAAGATTCTGACTTGACTTTTCTAGTTTTAAGAGATGCTAACTCATTGACAGCCAAAGAAAACTTTTGATTAAATAGGTTAATCATGTCATTAGTGTTCATTATTATATACATGTTTAGCGAAAGAGTACATATCCTGCTCACATATTAAAGAATGCACATAATAGTAAAATAATGTATGAAACCGTCGAGACTTGATTTGCATATTAAAGTGTCCTTTAAGATGTTCTACTCCATGTGAAATCCTAGTAATGAAACCTTTCAAAGAATCATTTCTAGGAGTTAAAATTTAATGTTCAGTCCACAATAAAACCACTGCTCAAGCATAAGACAACAAAATTCGCATTTAGCAAATCAATATAAAAAATTGGGTTGTAAAACTATTCTTCCAAGTCCCATTACAATTAGTGATTGTGATGGGACTTGGAAAAATGGGACTATATATTATCAGAATATATATATCAGAAAAGGTCTGAAGAATTAACTAAATTGAGACAAACAATTCTAACCTTTTGTCCATCAAATTTCAGAGTGTTAATAATACAAATATTTTTTTACTAACCGCTGCAACAAAGTGGCGATGTTTTGTAAATTCACAGTAAATTAAATGTTAGAAATGCTGATCACCCCACCATTTTCATGTTGGAGGGTAAAGCACGAAATGGTTTTATGACTATTGGAGACTACACGAATAATCGATAATTAATGTGGGAAAGTCTGTATTTAAAAAAACAACTTGAACAACTGGTTAGGAGCCTTGATTTTATGAGTTTACATTTGTGTAAAAAATCAGGTCGACATCCACTTTTGTTAGCTTATTTATTATTTTATTAATATTTGATCATACTTTAAACCACTGTAGTCGCAAAGCTTGTGCTTCAACTTTTATTACTAAATGACAGTGTACCAGCTTACTCACGTGATAAATGCAAAGACAAATCTTCATCAGATTTGTAAAAAATTGCAGGGAATAACAACTCCAAATGATGTGGACTGAGTTTTTCAACAGCATACGGATTCAACTTTTCAGCTTCTACTTCAACCACCGCTACCTCCATTCTGGTCCTGAAATAAACAGTTCAAATACATGCATTATCTATAAATTTATGTCCGGATTTTTATCAAGAAAAAATGATTTCATAGTTGAAGATCAAATTTTAAAATTTGGGTTGTGTAAATTGTGTTCATCTTTTTAAAACTTGCATGTAAACTGAGATATTTCAGAGATCACACAAATAATCCAATAACACAAAAATGAAATACTTAAAATTTTGTTCTATGAAAAACATAATTAATTAAACTTCCGTATCACCAAAGCAACACTTCACTTTGTTGTCACTTTACGTCTTTGACATGAAGAGACAATAAAAACTTACCTCTATTGGTTACTATTTTATTTACATTTTTACTTATAAGTTGATTTTTGGCACTTCGTTTATAGAATCTATATAACGTATTTATATGCTATATGTAATAACTTTGAGGCACTCATGGTAATGTTTTTGAGATGCAAAATAAATTAAACAAAAGACAATGTATTCTCATCAAAATAATTGCTTTAGCATTCAAGTTTTAACATACAACTCAAATATCAGAACGGATAATCTTTCTACGTTGAAGCTTGGCTGTGATAGATTTACTGCTACCAACAGTCGCATCACTCTAGGAATTCACCAAAAATATCTATGCTTGCTCAAGCTAGGTTAGATGGACTAAAATATGCTTGTGATTTCACAAATTCTTTCTGACAAAGTAAAACATTCTTCAATTAAAAATCTATCAACATAAAACAGTAAGTATGAGTAATGATAGGCTACTCTTGATACATTCTACTTCGTAGCCTTGACATGGGGGTAATTTTGAAAATTCATGTTGCGTATTGTTAGCTACACATTTAGCTTGTAAAATATTCCTAAAACACAGTAGTGAATGGCATTTGCTGTGCATCTTCTGAGAGCATAAAATGGGATTTACATTTAGATAACTTGACAGATCAAAAATTCAGTCACCACTGATTTGCTAATGAATCTTTGTTCTGACAAAGTCAATGACCAATGATAAAAGTAAACTAATCTATGACAAGAGCAAGGCTAAATCTCTTGAATGTAAAATGCAGGAATGACGCGTTTATCAGCAAAAAGTTTAATGTGTGAATGAACTACTTGGATTTGTATGGCAGGTAGAGCTGGCTAACTTGAAGTAATGTGGTAGGAGCTTGCCACACGAATTAAATGGACCCTCCAGTGTGTTCAAAAAGCAAAGATGTGCAAGCCAGTCACAAGGGAGAACAAGCTGTTGTAGGTATAGTATATGTGAATAGCAGACAATATCTTATGGCAGCAGACTGTTAAAGGTTGACTTGCAACAAAATTCACATTACAATTATTTGATATCAAAAGATTCACCATGTCTTACTCTGTTGTGTTGTAGGTGCAAAATATGTGGAAATGTGATTACAAGCTCTTAAAAGCTAAAAAACGAACAGTTAATCGCAGCCACACGAGACCACCGTAGTTTGGATTCTCTTTCCAAAATGGCTCAAATGTGAAATAGTTGTGGTAGATGGTTTCTGTTTACTCTTTCAGGCAACCTCATTCGTCAAAATATTTTCATAAGTATACTTCACGCATTCAATAAAACAATGTCTAATGTTTTTACGTGTCTATTTTATCGTCATTGTAATGCTGTTACTTTTAGCAGTGATATCTTATAACTTACCGTAAAAATTCATACAATTTTTTAACCCTGCCTCGAAGGAGTACATATTATTGTCTGATAATCATGACGAGCCTGTTGGTCACCTGTGATAATCGAAAAGTGCTGCAAAAATTATTTGCGAAGTATTGGGTCACATGATCAGATTACGACTTGCTGATTCGATCAAACCGAAACACAACTGTAAAGTAGTGAGCATCTATAATTGATAGGGGTCTTCGGTAAAACCCTAAGTATTTGTCATTAACTAGTGCTACGATAAGTTACATATTGAGCTTTTTATTGGCCTTTCAATTCACGTGAGAACATCACGTGACAAGGCAATAACCAAACTGTAATGACTACGTCAAATAAATAAACAGATTCCAATCTACAGCGGCTTTTCATTTTTGAGCTTTTAAGAGCTTGTAATCACATTTCCACATATTTGGCATCTACAACACAACAGAGTAAAACATCGTAAATTTTTTGATACCAAATAACTGTAATGTGAATTTTGTTGCAAGTCAACCTTTAAGTAAGAGTATACGCTTGTGAACAACAGTAATGATATAGCATCCTATTATTAACCTTTCAGCATATATTTAGAGATAGCTTCGCAGACATGAGGCTAGCATAAATATTTTCCAGCATTCTACAAGCTCACAAGAGGTTAGCGACTTATGATAAGTCAAAATAAATGGCAATTCAGCCTGAAAACTGGCTTCAGCAGCAGGAGATGTAACAAAAGTACATATTTTTGCCTTCTGCAAATACCTAGCACTGTTCTATGTGCCTACCAGACGAATGACGCTGTAAGAAGCACACATTACATTGTTTGATCACAATAAATGTACTTTTAAAGCTGCTGTTAGATAAAAAGCGATGCTTTTGCTCCATCTCCACAGCAAATTTTTTCTCATTTCAATGGAAGGTAAACATTCTATCTTCAAGCCCAGACTTCTACCTTAAGCAAGAATGGCTTGCATTTTAAACAGTGTTAAATAAGAATACTGTTCTTGAACATACATGAGACGCTATTTTGTGAATATGAGCGTAATTTTAAGAAAAATCAAGCGAAAGATTTTTAGCAATGTTTTGTTGCGTTAATATGCATCGCAAAAACAATAAAAAATGAAAGCAGCATAAAATATAGTAGAAAAGAAAACCTTGCAGATGTATTGAGGAGATGGAACAAGAACATAACGAATCTTGTCGACGATAAAATTCGCTTTTTATTACCGAAACCGGCTTTGAAAACAAATCAACTTTTATGACAACGAGTATACAACCTCTGCAAAATCAAGACAGGTTGTGTCGAACTAAAAGCATAAATCAAGCATAAGCATAGCCACCATCATACAAGGCGTTTAAAAACTATGCCATCAATCCATTAAAATAGATAACAGCGTACCAGCTATAAACTATATTGAGAATAAGTGAACAATAATATATAATAATAATAATTATATGAGAAATGGTGTAAATGTAGATCTATAGCAAATGATGAACTATCAATACGGTGACATGAAATTTATTACCGTTTAGATGAGCAATTCGAGTAGCTACCATTTCGATACAATATCAGTACAAAATTGCATTTCTATTTGGTCGAACACCATGTCATTTATCTCAATTTATGGGGTCGACTTGAAACCCAGCAACATTTAGGATAAATGACCATTAACATAAGTTACTGTATTTATGTAGTTGCATATTTACACGTCTTCGGGTCGGTTCCCTCTGTTCTATCAATAATACCATATTCTTCATTATATAAAAATCCATTAGCACACAGAAACGATCTAGAAATGATTCACAATGATCACTTCACGATGAGCTGCACGTTTACTGACAGGATTACAGCAAGAGAAGGTGGAGATTGTGAATCAATGATCTCCTACCTGGAAAGTTGCAGATTTAAGGAGTTTTATTGGAGAAGCGGTCAACGGAAATTTATGATTGCTACTAAAGATTGCAGAGAAATTTGTAAAGTTAAACTTAGCAGGTAAACAAATAGAGAAATATCTACAGATTTGTCAACCTGTTATAGTCCGAGTTATTAGCTTTTGAAAAACATGAAAAGCTCATCGATTACGCTTTCAATATGGTAATGTGCAAACAACTCTCAAGATGATAACGGTAACGTCAAGCAGTGATTTTACGAGCTAAAAGCTCGGTTCGTACGAACTAATCTCTAACCTTATATTCACTGCTAACATAGAATTTTCTTTTTGACAACTCAAGTAATTCATGCAGTGAATAATCAAAGTATGAATAGCAAAAAATATCCAAGCCTAGATCTGATAACTCTGTCATTTCCAACAAACCAATCTGTGTGGAGAACCAATACACCATTACAAGAGTTATGTAATTTTATCCTATACTATTTCAAAACCAATAGTAGACACACAAAATTGGGTAGCAAATCAAATCAATGCAGGACTATTCACAGTTTGATATTAACTGTGAAGAGCCCAAAGTTCACAAAATAGATAGCATGTACACTATGATATAGTAGCAGTCATTAATATGAAAAACCTAGTATTAGTTTGTATAAACTGTACGCGGATGACAAATGCTTGATATTTGACTTAAGGGTCCTGTACACTGGCTTCAAGATTAGCTATATCTGATAAATACAAAACCGTCTCATTTTGTGTCATAGTTGTTGGAACAGATACAACTTGGTCGATTTCAGAGGCAACTGGATCACCCGAAGCATCTGCCATAGCAGAAACGGTAACAGTCGAGGCACCTTCAATAAAGCTTTCAATCACACCAACTTTTGAATCGCCGGCATTCGACGGATTTCTGGTATCATCTGAAGGAGCAATCAGCTCTTCAACGGTGGAATCCATAGCAACCGTTGCGTCATCCTCACCAGTAGCTGCGCTGGGGGTTGTGACAGACGGGTCAGGCATAGGGATTCCCGGATGCTGTTTCATCACATGATTCTTTAAATTACGCTTGTTGGCAAAACCAGCTTTGCATACGGGACACTTGTTTCGCGAGCCATCGGCATGCACTCGTCTCACGTGAGCTCTTAGTTTAGATATGCGCTCGCACACAAAATCACAAAGCTTGCACTTGCACATAAGGATGGGGGTATAGTCTATGTCCCCTCCGACTATATGCTTCTGTTCAATCTTCCTGCGAGCATCCTTAAGGTCAGGTGGCATCGGAGTATTAGGATGCTCCTCTCGGATATGCTTCGCCATTGTCGATGGATAAATGCTTTTCATAGAACAATCCGGACAATTCAACATTGGTTTCGATTCATGATCTTTATGATGACTGCGAAGAGTTATCTTTCGGTAAGTCTGAAAACTGCACTCGGAGCATTGATAGACGACCTTCTTAAGGTGAACAGCGTTAATATGATCTTCGACTTCATACTTTGCATCTCGGCCATACGGGCAGTAAGGACACTTATGATCAAACTCGCCTGTGTGCTTCATGTGCACATGACGTTTGAGCACATCCTTGTGATTAGCCCGGTAGTCGCAGTAGGGACATCTAACGTCCTTGGCATTGGTGTGAACACGGTTAACATGGCGTTTGAGCAAGCAAGCCTGCGGTGAGTAGAAATCGCAGTGTTCACACTTGAACCGTTTCGTCTTCAAATGGACATTGTCGACGTGAGTTTTAATGTTCCAAGGGTAGCGTGACGTGTAATCGCAGTATTCACATCCATATGGTCGTTCAGCAGCGTGGTTGTTCTTCTGATGAACGTTGAGACGCTCACGGGTGTCTGTGGCAAAGTCGCACAGCTTGCATTTGTATGAATTAAGGCCGAATCCTGTCGAGAAGCTTGAGGAGGCATCTAGATTTTTCTGCTCATCTTGCTAAACAAGAAACAGATTAGTACTAAGGGTGTCAACAGCGTATATACACAACTAGCTGTGCCTCCCGGCGTTGCCCAAGTATTTAAAATCAGCTTATAAACAATGAGAAGTGATGAGAGTTGCCTACCACTTGCTATTAGCCTGGCACATTGCCAATGGAAATTGGTATTAAAAATCAACTTAGAATGAGAATGAGAAGTAATGAAAGTTGTCTGCCATATGCTGGCAACTGGCAGGCAACTCTCCAGCAAGTGGCAGGCTATTGCCATGTGGCCCGGCACATTGCTAATAGAAAATTTCACTAAGCTAGTTAATATGGTAAGCTTCTAATGTCGGTAGGCCCATGACATTGCATAAGCGTTGTCCAGCTACGCTATTCTAATAATAGCTATAGCTGGACAATCAAAACGACGAATACAAACACCAACTTTGAGAAATATATATAGATAAATAAGTGGTCATCCCACTGCTAAGTGCACTCCACGCTCTGAAAGTGTTTAGTATTATAAATTACTAGCGTTGCAATAGGTTAACTGTACTTCTTTTGGTTTTATGTTCTTTTTTGGAGTCGGTACAGTTCAGTTTCGCGGTTCTGCACTTTAGGTGACTGGTTGATTTTTTACCGCCAGTCACCTGAAGAGTGCAGAAGCATGAAACAGAACTGTACTGACTCAATTGATGAAAATCAATTTAGTCAGTACAGACAGTTTTGGACATTTTATATTTTACTATAATTCACTCTGCACAGCGTATATATTGCTTTTTCTTTGTTATTTTTCATGAAACTAGCATTTCTAATGATAATAAATATATTTATTTGTATAGCATAGTCCCTCAAATAGGCTACCACTTGCAATGGTAATCACTGTTCCGTAAAAGTGTAAATTAAGTTACGACTCTTTTAATAACCCATCCGCATATCTTTGCCAAATCTCGACACAAAAATTTAATCCATTCTGATGTCTGCAATGTATAAACTGTTGTACGTTGGAGCAAACATTCACATTAGAATACATCATGTTTTATTAGTTTGTTACAAAGCCAAAGAAAACAATGATAAACATGATAAATAAAGAGAAGTTTCAATTGCTCCCCTAAAGGCACTAACAGGAAGTAGAGACTTGACAATGCTTAGACACACTAACAGGAAGTAGGGACTTGACGACGCTTAGACACACTAACAGGAAGTAGACACTTGACGACGCTTAGACACACTAACAGGAAGTAGAGACTTGACAATGTTTAGACACACTAACAGAAAGTAGAGACTTGACAACGCTTAGACACACTAACAGGAAGTAGAGACTTGATAATGCTTGGATTGAGTATTAGAGTGAGTTATAGATATACATGACATTGCTGATATTATATAGTTTAAAGTAATTTATTTTCTATATTTTTATGTATTAGTTTTTACCGGTGTCTTTAATTCTACTTGCGCAACTATAAAAGTTCAAGAAACTTCAGAGGTCATATATAGAAAATACTTCACTTGTTAAAACAAATCTTTCCTGAAATTTTTGTGCTGCATATTGAAAAATAAGTATGCAGAGGTGATCTCGAATCAAAGTTGGACAGTTGTGCTAAAATCACATGAATGTTTAACACAAATAAGATAATTAATAACGGTTCGTGAGCCGGTCGACAAAAGGAACCACAGGGACACCTGTATCATTACTTACATTGACTGCAACGCCGGTGGGATTGGCTGCGGCATCGGTAGCACCTTCTACAACACCACAAATGCCAACCTTGTAGACAATAGTTTCAACAGCTGGTAATGAAAGTGAGAAGAAATGGCGGTATCAGAAGGCTATAACTGCTGTTTGTCAGCAAACCTCAGTCCTAGAATGTTACATTTGGTTCACAGAATTGAATGGTTGTCTTCATCCTCCGCTCATTTCGACATTCCTCAGTCTTATTACCTAGCGTAACTTGATACACAATGTTTTAAAAGAATTACAAACCAACACACAACTCGCTTCATCAAGTCAAAGAGATAAACAACATGATGAATACCAAATAATGGTGGAATTTCCAACCATTAAATCTATAAATCTCTCTAGAGATTACATCTGTGTAATCATGCAATGCATCAGCGAGGTATACGATCACCTCATAGCATCTGATAAACCTTTTTGGAGAGAGTTTATGTGTATGCTCGATGCACCTCATAGCATCTGATAGTTTCTGACATTCTTTTCATGAATGATAAGTTTTTCCTTATGCGATTCTATTTGTCTTGTTTTATATGTTTGTGTTTGTTTCTCTGCCCTGACATAGTTTTCATAGCTTTTTGAGTAGGTTTGATAAAGTGATATGATTTGACTAGTTACTGATTAAAACGGTTTTTAAACATAGTTTTTCAAAAGAATTAACCTATCATGTACAGACTCATGATCAAGCTCCATCAGGACGTCTGTACTGCTGGTTCATAGTTCAGCAACAACAACAAGGTTAAACAGGCTAATGGTCTTCAAGGTACAAATGCTAACCTTTGCTTTTGTCAAGAAAAATAGTGACGGAACCTGGCGTTGTTTTTTCATAGAAGTTTGGTCTCGGTACAGGCTTTTTCTTCTCACTTATGTCCGATGCAGTGGCTTCAACAACACTCGATGGCAATGCATTTACAACAGGAAGCCGCGCTTTCGCCTGTAATGAAGATTAATATTAAAATAGACGACACAAACTTTTTAGGCAAAGAATTCAAACCTAAAGATGAACTTACACAAATTTCTAGAAGATTCCGAAGATGATAACAAAATGATAAGAACAAGATGATGATAACAATGATAATTTGACGACAAGATAAACTAGCTGCATAAAAAATTATCATTTCTTATGCAGCTTGTTTATCTTGCCGTCAAATGTTTGCTCTCCTATTCCAAGATTTGCTTTCATTCATACTTGATTAGTGTATGACTCTTTTTAGTTCAAAATTTAAATGTTCTCATAGTCTGCCATTAAAAAAACTTACACAAAATTTTAGTAGATTTGATCAGAAAGTGTCAGTATTTTTCTATCATTATCGATTGTTTTTGATGTTTGAGGTAGATTGCCAGGATGTTTCAAAATTAAAATCGAAAAAACTTGATCACAGTTAAAATGCTTAAAAGATAAATAGGTACTTGCGAAATGATGTCGCTAATTGTTATCATTGCTATAGTTGATAATGGCTATAGCGGTCAAGTTATAGCGTTACGTGTCTTCATTCTGTCGGTGCCTTTACAACTATAGGCATCATAATCGCACTTTCCCCTTGATGTGAGCATTTTAACGACAATCAAGTTTTGTTGATTTTAATATTGAAACATCCTGGCAGTCAGATCACATCACACATCAAAAACTTTTGCAAATGATAAGAAAATACTATGAAAAATGATAGAATCAACAAATATTTTGTCCAAGTTTATCATTAAAGAAAGGCTAAAAATACCTCTCTTAGAGTGAACTGCCGATGCGCTTTGGCTACATTCAATTTGAAGAGTCGCTTTTGCTGCCGCAAGTACTCAGTTTGGGGGGTGCTGAGGACTTTGAGCCAAAAGGCTGTCTCTCCAATGGCACAGTCTCCATCCCATGTCGTTGACTCGACCAGACACGACTCTGCAAAGAACACTCCTTTATTCAATAAGGTTCTACATAGCGATGGGACGCAAAAAATTCAGTTAACCAGCAAAATAATTTTCCATTTACACATAATACTTTAAGTATGGTACAAACGGAATCAAGGAGCCATGACCAACTGGTTTTAGTACAGACAAAGCCTCATGGAGTTTAGTGTATTATGTTATGGAAAATCAATCCAGTGTGTCCAAACCTTTGTAATATTTCACACACAATTGTGTTATTGTCCACCCGATGGGTGAACGCTAGCCAAAAGCTAAAGCCACATACATGTACGTATATCTTTAGACATTTACCTCTTTTTGGTCAAAAAATGATAAAGCGTTGACAGAAGCGTTGCGCTAGATCCTTTCCTTATCATCACAAAAAACAAAAACCCTCGCCCAATGATAGGCTATATACAAAGTCTATTGCAGCTGTCACAACAAGAGACTCCTTCCACTGTTGGTAACATCTGTTCAACATTACTGTTGACCAAATATGTTTATGAACAGTTCCAAAGAGCATGGCCATGTGCATGACAAGAATGCACACTAAGACAAAAAACAACACAGCTGTTCACCTGTGAGATGGAGCGCCAAAGACTCATCGTTCTGATAAAACGTAGCGGGAAAAAGAAGTGCCAAGTGCTCAGGAGCCAACCTCTCTTCCACAAATGGGTCGACCAAATCTTCCATGGTCAACTATTCGATCTGCAACAAGTAGGAATTAAAGTCTTTGATGTCTATTTATAGTAGGAGCACGGATGGTGTACTACAGACAACATCTGGACACCAATCTTAATTCACAAAGTCAATACTCATCGGATATAGCATGCGAGAAAAATATGCATAATTTTATTAGTTTTAGTGGAACTCGTCATCAACTGCAGCTAAGTAGTATAGTGGAGCCTCTACTTATGAAATTAAATCATTCTGGAATACATTTCGTAGGTATAAAATTTTGTAAATAGAAACGGGTTTTATTATATACGATAAATCTGTTCTAACCTCTAAGAGCACTCAAAAGTTGGACATTATATTTGTATAAATTATGAATACATGTCATGGTTAAAACCTGTGACTAAAACTCTGCGCATGTCAGAATTATACTACATAATAAATAGAAAAAGTACGAATGCAAAGAAGAAAAAGCCCAGAAATAATGAATAAAAACTATGAATGGTTTGTTTGCTTACTTTTCGCCTTGGCCGTCTAAATGAGGAAAAACCGCCAGGAGTGAGAAGATGGCGGTTAGAGGAGGTGGGTGTTGTATTGTCTTAGTTTTGTTTTACTCAGAATATATGTTTTAAGGATGTAAGTAAAAAGATTTATTTACACCAGCACTATCTGCAAAACTGTATGTCATCTTACAAGAAAGACAAAACTTGAATTGCTAGAAACTGACATTGTCCTACTTTGAATGTAAACTTAAACAAAATCTGAGTTGTTCATGTCATGTATGATGATAACTTACATGATACACTACAAATTTTTTTGTGGTACATCATTGACACAAAATATTATGCACCATAAAAATATTCAATTACTTGCCTTCAGTACTTAGTGCCACCAGTAATTGGTAAAATTATAACTAAGCAAGTTCATATCAACAGTTTTTTGAACTCTCTTCTTTCGATAAAAGCCCTAATATTTTATTATATATATTATATAATAAATATATATTATATTTTATTGCCCGATTAAACGTTAAAAGTTTAAGTGTACTGCATGCCAATTTATGTAAGTATTCTAAGATAACATGTACATTCAATCAAATTTTGGCTTATATAAAATGGCTAACAACCGCCTCTATTCACACACCTGTATCGCTTTTTTTTTTACAAAAAAATAAATAGCAAAAAACAGAAGGCAAACCACAAAAAAACTCAAACAGCAGTCAAAATAACACAAAACATTTTAGAAACAAACGCAAGTATGTATCACAGATCTTTTCTTAAACCATCCTAACGTAAAGTCAATCAATATGCAACACTAACCAGTAATGCACTCCTAAAACAAAAGGGTTTGCGGAAGAAAAAGTGGCTCAAAAGATTTGTCTTGTCTGAGTAAAACACTGAGGTGCTGCTGTATGTAATAACAGCCACAACCTAACAGTCAGTTAGGCAAATTGCCAAGTTGTTAAGAAGATTGACAAACTAAAAAATTAAGCAGTTTGAGTTCATACTTGACCACTTTTTGACCAATACTCATATCAACCTCCAAGTTTGCTTTTTACATATTTTATGCTTTCAGCTCCAACATTATTATATTAATTAGACCATTTAACAATTTTTTTTATTTTGTATACTGCTATTTAGTTTACTTGCGGTGGCACTTTGAGGAATACATTTAGTAAAATATGACTGTTATTTACCACAATAAGGATTGCTCATATATAAGCAGAAGTTGGCTAAAAATCTACACTGATAATTAGGAAAGGTAGAACTTTGATCAAGAGATATGTGATGTAGCAACCATCATTTATTGGTACAGGCTGAAACAGGAGCTTGGCAAGGAAGCCTGAATACAAAGAGAATAATAAATAAGACACGTAAAATTTCTTGTAACACACAAATACCTAATATAGTAATACCAAATAAAACTGCTAATATAGTGTAGCCAAAGGTCTGCAATAACATAGTAGCTGAATTTATGAAAGCATGGTGATTGGTCATTCACAGGTCAAGAAGACTAGCAAATGATACACATAATCAACTGTGTCTAATTTTCTGAGCACTGAAGTAAGAGAGCAACAAAATTAAAGGGAGTGAGCGTTAGAAAAAGAATTAGAGCAAATTAAATACCATCAGCATCAGAGTTGAAAAAATCAAGGTTTTTATGAAAAAACCAGTTTTTATGGTTTAAACCGGTTTTTATAATTTTACCAAGGCTTTTTGCAATTTTAAGTCTAATTAACATCACTTAATATAGCTGCATGATTGAGTATTGGACATACATATGTGGAATCATCTGTTAAAGATGGTACTGTGGGAGGTGTTATGGGAAAAAAGAGAGAAAACATGTGGAAATTTCAGAAGGAGTCTTTAATCAAACATGATCGATGAAATACAGAGCAGAAATCTTATCACATAAAGTGAATATTTTACATACAGGTCTATGTACAAGTAGGAATTTTAATCCAAGTGATTAGTCGTGTGATAGCGTAGAGCAGAGCATAATGCAGATGCATTGCTAGTTTTTGGAGCAATGGCAGATGACTCAACTTCTATCACCCGAATACTAGCATCACTGTTTAAATTGGTGTTTTCAGCTTGAAAGTTTGCTTTGTGAGCTTTAAGCCTATCTGTGTGACCTCGCGTTACGACAGCACACCTATTACATTTTGCCTTAAAACCTTTGCCTTTTGCAGTTCAGGCAAAAAACTGCCAAACGGGATCCTGTTTGCGAGGCATGTTGGAAATTTGAGGCACAACTTTAACTTTTAAAACACAAAAAAACTTGATAAACTGAATCCTAACAATCCAACTAGTTTGGTTTGTGCCCAATAAATGAAATATTAGTTTGCAAACTTAAAGCTTTTGCCCAAAAGGATTTAATGTTTTAATTTCTAATTATAAGTAATCCTTTTTCACTGGCCCGACTTGAGAAAGTATTCATCCATTATTAGAGATGATGATTGGATAAACATATTTCACATGGTTTTTATATTTCATCAGTAAAGAGATCATCATATCACTTGATAAAACCAATTGAAAATGAAATTCATTAATGTGCTAGGATTTCATGTAGTTTTCAACTTGAGCTCTGCCATCACTAAACTACCGTGTCCTAAATAAACTTCCACAGCTGATAATTACATATAATTGCATTTCTACCGCACATGAACCACTAGGAGCTTAAAATATTATGTTTTTCACAAAAAAATAATGAAACAACCGAAAAAACCGGGTTTTTCGGCTGGATTAAACCATTGGTTTAAACCGAGCCAACCCTGATCAGCATAACCTAACTCATTTGCTATGCGTAGCAAACGCCGGAAACGGATTTGCCTATTTATATAGTCATCTATTTATACGTGGGCAATACTATCCTATGCACCATTGGTACACAACCAGTGAAATATACTATTTAGATCTGACAATAAACTTTACTGCATGGACATGACAACATTATTTCAACATCAAATGAAGCATCACTGCTGGGTGGAGTATGGCAAATAGTAGACAAAACTGCAAATAATAGAATGATTGAATGACAATAGACTGAGGAGAAATTTCTATCTTTTGTTGTACGTTGATTTATTTTGTGGCTTTTGTTATTGAGTAGGCCTACATAATAACAGTATAAGTCTAACAGTTTCACACCCACTAGCTGTGCAGACTTAACAAACCCGGTGACATCAACACAATTTTTAGCCATGTAACACTCACTTACATAACACTTACATACGTAATATTAAACATTTCTGCATTACAAATTTAATGAGATTTTTTGAAATCTCGTAGTAGTTGCCAATAATTAATTGACCAAAAGATCTTCCGAAAGCGCTTCTGGATCGCTTCCAATTGTTTTGAATATAAACTAGACTAATTACATCAAGCTGACAAGCACTTCAATGACGCTAAATTATGCCCACTGGAAAATGAGCACAAAAGAACAAAAAGCTGTCTTTTGAAATTTGATGTTTTATACACCAATTACCCGGAAACATGGCTTTACAGTTCTAAATTTCTAGGTATATTCCTTCACATTCTTGTATCGAAGAATGCTTGCTCTTCCAATATAAGCGTTTACTTGAGCATTATTACAAAAATCGTGTAGCAACAACTTTTTGATGTGTTGCCCTGTTTTTCATCACTGATACACATTGGGCGTGTTGAGCTTCCCTCCAATTACATCAAACGAAATCTCAAAACTCTTACCGCTACAGCAGGTCCAAAATGGATGTCTATGAAAAGTTCAGGTCGAGTAGCTGATGGACAATGATTGGATAAATAGAAATGTAGTCCGATTCTGATCCCTTATAAATTTAATAAGTACGATCTTGTACTTTAGTCTTGGATCTCGGAGGTAAAGTTAGCAAACATCGAAAATGGTAAACAGCGTTTTCTAGGAAGCTTCGATTAGAGGTTTTTAGTAATTATAACTCAAACATGTACACTGATGATGATCTGCTGCATTACGCTCTAAAATATTTTAGTTTATGTTATATACTTGAGTTTTTAGTAAAGTTATGTTAGCTGCATTGCTACACTAAAACTGTTAATTGATTTACTCTCGACATTTTTGTTTTAGTTATATAGTATACGAATGCCTTTACAAAGCACATTCACTTTCCGAAAACCTTATTTTCATTTTGATCACATCAATAACAAACTTCAATCTGTTTAATGTGGCTACCTGAGCTCGAATCATACAACCAAAAATCCACAGTCACGGCTTGTAAGCTGTATGGTATGTCGCTGGAGTGTAAGGAAACATTTAGAAAACTTTTTTCCAAACGGACTCGAATTGACTTTTAAGCGTTGGTTTATTTTAAATTATTTTAAGATAGTTTATTACAATTATCTCACTACTTTAGAGTAACAAGATTACTGATGGAAAGGCTAAAGGGACTCACAGAGATAAATGTTTTGTCAAATAAAATGCGGTTTTTCTAGTTTAACAACTTGTGTACTAGCTAATTGCAAAAATATATTAGACTACATTTCTGAACTCTGAATTTAATAAAATTTGAACTGCCATGAGTTATAATTCGTAAACCTCCTTTTGTTATTTTAAAGAATGAAAGTAACCTAAAATTCTAATGAAACATCTTAACCAAAAAGTAATTGTATATTTGCTACAGTAAATCATGATCGTGTATAATTTACTACAAAACTAAAATTGTTCCTTTTAGTTAACAAATTCTTGTAATTGTTACTTTGTTTACTATTTGAAATTCAATGGAAAAGATTCAATTGGTGTGAAATTGCCACTCATAATTAAAGTTTTAAACATAATTGTCAAATATTGAGGTGTTCATGGCATTTTGTAAAATCACATACCGTGTATCCCCACATATAAACTGATTCGGGAACGGACTAAAATATTACCAAACTAAAGGCTGCGGCTTACACTCGTGTAACTCTGATTGAAAGAAAGGAAATGAAACTATGCTAACTTAATTTGAACAACTGCAACTCAAATCGTACTAAACATGCAGCTGGTAACTTTTTATTTACAGTTTGTTTTTTGCAGTCGCAATGGCTTTTTCTTGAAAAATCCAAAAAACTGCAATGGAACTGGTGCATTTAGCCTTGTTCTGTGTAGCTTTTGTTCTCATGTTAAGAGCATACACACCATGCGAAGCAGGTTTTTTTGATAATAGTACGCTTTGACGGCAATAACAGTTAGTGGTTAGTTGGTCATACTCGTGATCGCTTGCGTTTTACATGCGTCACATGTAATTACATTAATAGTATCGCTAATACAGCTAGAAATATTTTACCGAATAAACATCTGATTTTACCCTTAAAGGAAATTAATGTCTTAAGCTGCTTCTCTGAAACTAAAAGCATTGGAGACATAACAATAGTGGTTACCACTATTATTAATTATTTCACTTCCAAATAATTTTTACCAAGACAATTCAACATTTGGTGAAACCAAATATTCGGCATTTGCTCATAAACGTTGTCATAACACTGGACCAATTCAACTAACATAAAAGTTACATCATCTGATGCCAAAAACAGGTCACAAAAGTGTTGCAGAATGTGTTTGAACCCTTTTTTGTCTGCTTTGTACTACCGCGGTTGACAAGTTGAGCATGTTCGAAGTCAGAATGGTACTACTATTACTAGAGCTTACAGTATTATTACTACTATTAAAAATAAATACTCACTGTCACTACTGCTGTTGCCTAATCTTCAATCATCAGAAGCTCATTGATCTACAATTTGTGAAACTTACGTTGCTGTAATGTGTCTGATTATCACGAAGAAGAAATAGCTAAGAAAAAGTGTTTTTGCTAAGCGAAATTAATGTTAGCGTGAGATGCAAAAATGTTTGCCGATGGCTCAACGCAAATGGAAATGAAAAAAGAAAATGATTGTTATTTTTCGATTAAGCGGAGACACGATAGGCTAACTATAAAGCTGCTCGTAATCAGAAACGATTTGTACTACGCCTACACTGCCGCTTTACTTCTCCATCTTCATCCATGCTTTGATAGGTAATTACAGTGTGTTACGATTTATATGGTTGGCTTATATATGCGAATTTTTATTACTTTCCTGATTTCATGTCTATTCTTCTAGGGTCGGCTTATATGCGAGATAGGCTGATATGCGAGATAGGCTTACATGCGAGATAGGCTTATATGCGAGATAGGCTTATATTAACTCTACATATCCTGCTTAAAAACAATTTTGTTACTTTATCGCAAAAACACTGCTCCTGTTTACTAAATACATGTTGAAAATGTCACTGTAAATGTACAAAAGAATTTGCTACTCACATAGTAATGTAAAGGATTTGCCATGAAACCTTCACTGCTCCACATAGAACCAATCGTTCCATTCGAGTATATAGTGTATATTTGTATCAAATGTATATATAATACAGTTAATTGTGTGGGTGTACATATAACTGCATTTTATGAGGCTACCCCTGCTGGTCTTTCGCTGGGGCACCTTCTTAGATATGGCTAGGCTCCAACCTTTTTTCCAGGGGCCTGGCCGGTTGACTCAATGCTGGCCAAAAGTCTGGTCTTTCTTCGTGGCATCAGCTCGGTGTTTGGCCAGTTACCCCTTTATCATCTGGTAGCCAACCAGTCTTACTTTCAGTCAACTCGGTCTTTTCTTGGTTCGGCCAGGTAAAGTCAGGCCGACTTCCTCTCAGTCTGGCTAGGCCGAGCTGTCTTTCCGCCAGCCGGTTCGTGTGATGGCTGGCCGTGTTGGCATCCTCCGGGCTGAGTGCTCGGTCATCATCCATCACAGTAATACAACACGTACACTATGGGCTAACCTATATGCAAAAACATTTGCACGAAACATCATCAATGTAATATGTTACTACGGTAAGACCTGGGTTGCTCTTGTCTTACAGTTTGGTCATCTTGCGGTGTGGAACACAAAGTTTTTTTAGCCCCTCGTTACGGCATTTTCCCCATCATACAACATCAATATATCTCTCCGAAAATCAAATTTGAACAGCATCACTTTCTTGTCGAATTAGTTTAAAAAAGGTTTTAATAAGGTCGGCTGAAAGCTATAGTGAAAGTGAGACAAAAAGGGTCAAGCCGGAAACAGGTAACACGAAATTAGGATGATGACAAAATTAAAGTCAAGTTTAGTAAAATATTAAAACTTGGCTTCAAGTGTGTGCATGTTTAATAAGCTGGACCCATTTAAGGTAAATTCAAAGTTTATGTTAGGTTACTTAGCTTCACAAACGTCTTGTGTATTGAACGCGTTGCTGTCCAAGTATTTCTCACAGTGGGGTAAGCCACTATGTCTGTCTCGAAGGCAAAAGTTCTATTCAGTACTGTACATATTAGTGTTGCATTTTTTTGCAGATCATAATTACTAAATAGATAACTATAGTTACGAAGCTTTTTATATACTATTTGGTCACTAATTTTTAATATGCGCTAGTATGTATATAAAATTTTGCTGTTTTTACCAGGGATTTGCATTAGATAATTACTACGTATATATATATATATATATATAAATCTCATTGTCTGTAGTTCAGTTTGTCCAGTTATAGCTATTAAAATAATGGAATGAAGAACCTGTATCACAATAGATTTGATCTCGAAACCTCCCATTCACCAGGCAAATGCTTTACTAATTTAGCTACGCGAGATTGATGGATTCTTTTGGCTATACACATGTGTGTCTATTATGTCGGTGAAAATACGCTACTGCTCTCCGTTACGGCGCAACGTCATTCTATGTATTAGTAAGAGCCGTAGATAACCAGCTTACTTTAACCCAGCCATTGGCAATGTGCCAGGCTAATGACAAGTGGTATTGATTATAAGCTGAGTTTAGAAGTGTAGCGTTGCTATCACTGTTTATAAGCTGTTTTGTAATATTTGTGCAACACCGGGCATTCCGCTAGCAGGGTCATATACCCCCCCCTCCCATATAACATTTTTGCCATATGATCCAGTCATATGGCGGGGATCCATTTCATTTACAAGGTTTGCATTTCAAGGGAAACAAATAACAAAATTTTTACAACTGATTTAAAAAACATAGTATTGTCATTTTTGGGTCTACCATATAGACTGATATAGTGTTTACTAAGGCAAATGATATAGTAATACAGTCATACCTCAACATATGACCTTAATGCGCTCCTAGACCGAGCTTGTATGTCAATTATCTCGTATCTCCAAACAATTTTTTTTATATAGAATGACTAAATACTAATACTAATTAAACCATTCACATTTTTGGAAAAAACTACCTAACAACAGGATATTATGAGGGGAAAATGTGCTTTTAATTGTTCCAATTCACCAGCTACACTCACAAAATAGCAAACACTTATCTAGTGGTTATGATCTGCAATAAAATGTAACATTACTATGTAAAGTACTATACAGAGTTCTTATCTTAAAGACAGATGGTAGTGGCTAACGGCGGTGTGAGAGAGGCTTGATGGCAACACGTTCATTGCGCTGCACTTTTGTGACACTACCTAACATAACATAAACAATAAATTTAAATGAATTTAGGTTACTAAGCGCACATTTAAAAATAAGTTTTAATCTTACACTAAACTTAATTCTAATTGTGTCTTTGTTTTCATTTTTTCATCAACTTTTGCGGGCTTGGCACTTTATTCCTCGTCTTCGCTTTTAGTCAGCCTATTTAAAACTTTTTTAAATTGATCTGATGAAAAAGACCAAGCGATGCTTTCTCATAAGCGGCCTCTCGCATACTCGGCCACCTACCGGCTGCATCGAGAATCGTCTCAATTTTGTTTCATGTTTGAAGACAAAAATCTGTTCAGAATTTTCTTCGAACCTAGATTTCTTCGATGTTGGGACACTTGTATGTTGGGACACTTGTATGTAGGGACACTTGTATATTGGGACAGTTGTATGTTGGGACACTTGTGTTTTGGGACACTTGTATGTTGGGACAGTTGTATGTTGGGACACTTGTATGTTGGGACACTTGTATGTTGGGACACTTGTATGTTGGGACACTTGTATTTTGGGACACTTGTATGTCGACATATGACTGTATTAATGATCATCGACGCACTGACTAATCTGGAAGCCTCACTCAAATTGTACTCATAAATTTAAATATTCAAAGTGAAAAGTGAAAATGTATGATTTAGAAAACTTATTGCACGAGAAAGTCCATTGTAACATATGTGTAACATGAACTTTGTACCTTTTAATATTTGCTAATTGTGTATATAACAGCACAAGTTCCATTTTATAAGTTCACTTATTACGATCAGAATTATGGTGCATCAACCTACCTGGAGTGGATTGGATTTTGATTGGTGTGTCTAACTGACTTGAATCACTAGGCCAAGTAGGTAAATCATGTAGGTAAAGTAGAATATCTGTTTCACTCCTTTGTGTTACTCACCAATTTCTTTCTCTCAATTTTTTTATGTCAGCTTACATTGTTTGGTAAGCTGAATTTTTCTGTAATTGTCATGTTATCATTAATTGATTAACTGCCGTACTTGTAACAAACTTTCACAGTCAGTTTTTAATAATCTACTCATAACATTTGTACTTTGCTGGTAAATAGGCAGTAATAGGGCTGGTAAATACCTCAAAACTAATTTATCACATTTATCTAATTTGTGCTGTGGGCTCTTCATCAGCAACACCAGCATAGTTTCACTAGAAACAGGTCAACAGGAAATAACAAAGTTAACAAATGATACCAGATTGATAAGAGCTGTTATAACTGCCTGGACCTGTTTAGCAAAAAACATGTAAGAGCAAGTGATACTAAAAAGGTTGCATATAGGAACTTATAGAAAACTAATGCGTAACAATTCATGTTTTATTAACAAGTGCCCAGGTAAAATCTAGAGCAGCATACGTATGTTGATGTTATACTGGTGGTATTTTAGCATTGATCCAATCAAAGCTCATTATCAATATCATATGGTATTATATTGTTTATTAATTATATCTTATTTTATATGTTATCATATGTTACGACCAATGTAAAAGAAAACAAAGAGTTCAATGACTCTGTTAAAGTACTTTTGGACAGAAAACGTTGAGTGCAAAAATATTTGACGCAGGTATCATACAAATAGCAAGTTTGTCAACATCCATCTATTTTTTCTAGAAAGTCATATTCACAGATTCTGGTGTGAGTCTTAGCATCTAAAACTGCTCGACAGTAAAGACATCGGAACACATGCAATAATATATGAAGTTTGTCTAGAGGTACTTCCCAATCATAACTTACTACGTTTATACGGATTGAATACGTAATTATTACGTATTCAATAATACGTAATCGTTCAATACACTCTGATAACACCGTTTTATTACGCACTCTAGTCAATGACCAACATTTTGTAGAACTAAAAAGTTATGGGGAAAGGTCATTGGGACATCCTAATTTATCATGATGATTCTCCTCGCACAGAGTTGCTCGTGGAGCAGCTGAAAAGAAACCTTCAGTCACTCAGGGTCGATGTGGGAGATGAGGTGAAGGTCGCGAGTACTACTGAATATTTCTCTCAAGGCTGTCAGTTTGACTCCATGGAAGATGCTTTGATAAGGTAATGGTTTTCATCAATTGACTTCAGGAAGTCCAGTTGCATTTTTTTCATCACTTAGGTAATCAAAAGTTACCATTGTTGAAAGCTGACCTTTTTTTACTGATAAGCTGTCCAGTTATGTTGTATTATAAGCTTTGCTTTGTTTTCTTTTAAAAGCTACATTTCTCAAGTTATTGTTTATGTTAGAGAAGATGATGCACCCTCCTTCTTGCTTGCTACTTATCCAGTTCTCATGCGTACACGATAAATGACAAGAAATTTAAAAAAAATGTAAATCTAGGTTAAACCATAACTGTCACGAACAACTTTTATCGTATTTACTAGGTAAATCAGACACGCTGATTCCGATTTTGTACTCAAAATAAAGACTAGTTCGCTAACTTTTAGAGTAATGAAGGCTTTTTTATAGCGTTTTAATATCGGTCTCGAAAACAACATGATCGGCATAACAAGCTCCGCCCATAAATACGTGTTGTAACCTAGCTTTTTAGGAACAGAAGTTACGTAGGGATGTTTAGACCGATTTAGAATAATAGAGACAGGTGTTTTAAAATCCATTAATATCTAAATTCAGCCTTAAAAATAGTATCAGTCTTTTCTGAAAGGTAGATAAGCTATTTAGCATTGCATATTTAAAAAAGCGCGATAACAACGCTAGCTTGTGAAAAAACTGCGCTTTTTGAGCTCATTTTTCTTGGCGTTCAGCCCATTTAAACGTCATGTAACAAGCTACAAGCAATTTTAAATAGTTTATATACCTTTCATAAAAAACTGAAATTATTTTACAGGCTGGATTTAGATAATAATGGGGTTTAAGACACCCATCTCTATTATTCCAAATCGGACTAAACATTCCTAACTTCCATTCCTGAAAAAGCTAGGTTTCGTCACATATTTATGGGCGGAGCTTGTAATGCCGATTGTGTTGTTTTCGAAATGGATATTGAAACGCTTTAAAAAGCCTAAATGACTTTGAAGGTTAGTGGATTAATCTTTATTTTGAGTACAAAATCGGAATCAGCGTGTCTAATTTACCTAGTCAGTACGATAAAAGTTGTTCGTGACAGTTATGGTTTAAAGGGGTTGATAGCCAATATGGCTTTTGCAATGGTTTGGGTCTAATTGTAAGGCATGTTTCAGATGAAAAACTAAGTTAAAACATACTATGCTTGTCACTGTAACTTGATCAGTTTTAAAACATTATAACACAATGAGTTTGATAGAACACCTCATCTAAATCCTGAACAAACATGTGACGTCACAGCCTAAGTCAAAGTTTTAACATACAATGTTGATTGTTTTTTGTTGCATGGCAGTTTATGAATAAAAGTCAAGTCTAAAAGTAAAAATTAAATATAAAATGTAAAGAAACATAAAATATATAAACTAAGTTAGTTTATACATTATCTAGTATAAGTCAGGGTACAAGCTATTCTGAATATCATATTCACCACTTTGGCCCTCTCTGCCTTTACACATTGTGGAGTCTACAGTTCTATTAAAGTAGCATTATATCTATACTGTACATGTAAATATATACATTGTGTATGTATATATATATATATATATATGTATATAGTGGTATAAAAATATGTATATATATACATACAATGTATATGTATATATACATATATATACTCATGCTGCAGACAGTAAGTACTGTTTCGGCTATTTAAGCCTTATCAGGGCAGCTCAGAGTAGGCAAGAGAGGTAAGTCCCATTGTCAATGAGAGTTGATATCCTGCCATGAAACAACTATGGTAAGTTGTTTCACAGACTTTAAGGAAGTCAATGTGTGACAAAAGAGTGTTCAAATCGCAATAGTGATGAGCATTTCACTAAGGCTATATAAAATTGAGCTGCACTGATGAGGCTTCAATAGCCGAAACAGTAGTGTCTGTAGCATAAGTCTATAAAAATACATATATATCTGGGTATAAAGATTTTCCTATAGAAACATTTCATTGATCGCTTGTTTATTCATGTATTTTTCGCTTATCTGTGCATCTCGCCACAATGCACTTGTTATCTTGCTATGTGTTATCATCTCCTGTATTTATTAAGGAGTTGTCATACGCTTTTGGCCTGTGAAACAAATTAAATGACTTGCAGTGTATTCTTATGAAAATACTTGATCCAACATACAATATAACATACAATGCAGGTTCTGAAATTAGTTATCAGACTACGCAGACACTTGACTGTACATATACTCATCGAGTCTATATAACTGTCATGCTTTTGAAAGTTACTAACAGAATGTAAGTCCACTCACTTCTCATTATCTTCTCATCATTCTGATTTAAGTTGTTGTTTATGTATCTAAAAATATACGCATTCACTCTGTTATCTGTGGACTGTGATTAAGTCATATACATACATGTACATCATATGAAATATGTTGATACATAAACTTGTAAATAGTGATAGACATAGAGAGAACGAGTTTAAGACAAGTTTACTCAGGCAGCAGCAGGTTTTTCACTTAGTTAATAGTAAAAATATTGGTTCAAATAATTCGCAAGAATGAAAATTTTGGAAAGTACTAAAGCAGAGATTTGACAATGAGGTAATCGTGTGATGTCTAAATGAAGTATGTAGCTCAGCACCATTTTTTATGTTATTAATTTTGATATCTTTCCAGTTTCGATATATACAGTATATATGCATCACAATCATTATCTAGTCCTTTCTGTATTATATACAGCATGACAAACATATGCCTTTGTTAGCTGATATTAGTTTTAATACAGTCAATCCTCTGTTTATCCTTACCTGTATATGCAGAATGCTTGTTGTGTGACGTAAACTTTCGGCTAATTTTTGTCTTGAGATTCAAAGTAATTTCCAATGTAAAGTATCTGATTTTTCCAAAACATTACAGTTGGTAAGTAAAAATGAAAAATAAATCATGCAAATGAAAGTTTCAATTTAATTAATTTAGGCAATAAATGATGTAAGTTGTAAGTTATATTCGATTTTTAGTTTTATCACACGCTAGACCACTGAATCCATGCAATGCTAAACTTACACTTCCTCTAGGGTGAACTAACAATTATATCTTCAATTTACTAATTATTACTTTTTTGTTTTAATTTTTACGTATAATTCAAGTTCTTAAATTAATTTGTCACATATTTTAGATAATGCACTTTAATACCAGGCACAGTTATTGAAAGTATCTATCCACCACTATATGGCTCTGGCACTGATTGAACAAAGTACTTCGTATTTTTTTAACAATATTTGCTCCAAGAAATGAAAGTTATAACATACATGTATGAAGCAATAATTAAAACTTTAATTTTACTGTCTTTTTCACCTATCGAACATATGTACAGCATTTACAAGTATGCCGCATGCTAATGCTCTGTGTGCATGGATTGTTAGTACAGCTCATGTACATGTAATATATCAGCAGTAGGACCGTCTTACTGGTTGTAGGTGCTCATCTCTGTTCATTCTGATCACCGATGAACTACTCAAGGATCCAATGCAACGGTTTATTAACAATCAAGCCTTAACTGATAGTATTACGAGCAAAGGTGCCAGTAAGTATGTTCCAGTATATGAGAACAGAGAGACTAAGTCATCAATGCGAGTTCCGTCCTATATCAAGGTATGGTTTATATCAAGTCTATCTAAATACAAGTCTGTCTAAATACAAGTTTATCTAAATACAAGTTTATCTAAATACAAGTTTATCTAAACACAAGTCTATCTAAATATACAAGTTTATCTAAATACAAGTCTATCTAAATACAAGTCTATCTAAATACAAGTTTATCTAAATACAAGTCTATCTAAATACAAGTCTATCTAAATACAAGTCTATCTAAATACAAGTTTATCTAAGTACAAGTCTATCTAAATACAAGTCTATCTAAATACAAGTCTATCTAAATACAAGTCTATCTAAATACAAGTCTATCTAAATACAAGTCTATCTAAATACAAGTTTATCTGAATACAAGCCACTTGTATCTTGCTCAGATGAATGATTTTAAAACTGCTTCTAATCGATCATGACACATGATATATATAATAATAGTAATATAATAAATGATAATATGTATAATAATATAGCATTTTATTTATAATACAGTAATGTTATACAATTTAATATGTTTTATTATATAAAAAATATCATACTCTGTTTGCAAAACCCCTTCATGCAATTGCCTTTTAACGTGATTTGGAGTTGATTAGGTAAAGAAAGCGTGTAATTTATGATCAGACGTATTTCTTGTACAGTGGTTTTTTTTGGCAACTGAACCAAGCCTGGTGTTTATCGCTGAATTTTCGCAGTTACTCAGTTAGTAATGTATATACATGTATATACATATTAATTCCGACATATAATGTATATTGATATTTGCTAATAGGGATACTTGCTAATATTTGTATTAGTTATATATCGACAATATATACGCTTTAACGTTCATCTAGTTGAAGTTTACAGTTTTTTCCAAACATAGCATGTACTTGATATTTTATATTGTTTATATAATTTGTAACATGTATTAGTATATATTAATATTATCGCTAGTATAGCATATATGCATTTAAAGTATAGACATCAATAATATTCATGTATATACTTTAAAATCATAAATAGTTCTGTAAAACTTTATAGATTTGATCTGTTATAGAATTTATATTATGTTATTGTATGTTAATTTTTATGCATTTGAATATGTAATATGTATTAAATAGAAATTATATATATTCTCTGAAATCATAAACAGTCCTGTTAAAGTGTGCAGTCTTTTCTAGTTGGCAACCTACAATATGCATCTTTACAAAATTGACACGATTGGCTTAATGAATACTTTCTGGTATATCTGGTGCTTTTGCCTGAGACCGTGTACCTATTTTTATATAGGTAGACTGTTAAACCAACACATATAACTGTATGGACAACTACTATTCTGTGACTGACTTTCTGAGCTCTCATGGTATTATATAACGCAAGAGTTAAAACATTTGAAATAATGACAGCAGTAATAATCATAATGATAGCAACAACAATTATAATAGTATTAATACCATCACTAATAATAAAACTAATAATAAAAGTTTGTATGATAACTATAGCTGAGCTTAAAGTTGGAATTCATCACTCTGTGCTGTCTTTATAGTGTAGTAGCAGTAATAGTAGTCGTAATGGTAGTAGTAGTGGTGGTAGTCGGAATGGTAGTAATAGTGGTACTAATAGTAGTAACAGTAGTAGTAACAGTAATTGAAGTAGTAGTAGTAATGGCAGGAGTAGTAAAACAGTGATCATTGTTTAGCACTGCTCTATTTTATATATATATATATATATATATATATACTATATATACTATATATATTACTAGAAGTTCCCCTGTCATACAGCCAACGACCAAAGTGATAATGCAAAAAGAAAGGGTACTGATGGTTGAAAAATGCAAAATTAGCAATTAAATGGCACTGCAGCGCAATAGGAGAACTGCAATGGTAGCTGCCATGGTAGCTGCAATGGTAGCTGCAATGGTAGCTGTAATGTACTGGGTGTTATTATGTACAACTAATAGCAATAACGAAAGAAAAAGATTATATGTTTATATCTCTCCCTGCAATAGGAGAAATGCAATATTAAAAGTAAAATGGCAAGCTGCTGTGTAATATACATATATATAATTATATATATTGCTGGAGAGCTGTATATCATTGTTCATAACAACCAATATCAAGAAGTTGTGATATTTATCTAGATTTCTGTATTTATATTTAAAGAATTATGCTGATATTAAAAATCTAATCAGATTTTAGCTGGTTGTCATAGAAATAAATGTATATATATAAGAAAATGTAGGCCTATTGCTTAATTTTGCAGATATTAAAAACGGGTTGGCAGTACCGCGATATTGGACACAGCTGTAGTATCATCAACAAAATCTTTAGAAAAATAATAACAGTAACATATTGCACACCATCGGTCACTATATACTTCGATCTTGTAAATTCGAATTATTATTCTTATAATTAAATCTTATAATATTGAATAATTATTCTTACAATTAAATATTGTAATAATTTTATAGGTAATGTTGTAAGAATCGTTAGAAAAATATTATCGTCATTTCCTTTACTTTCACTGCTTTGGACATCAGTTGGAATACCAGTTATAATACCAGTACCATAATCAGTTGGAGTACTCGTTATAAGTGTCCGAAATGTCAGAGTCCCGTAGAATCGGCAAAAAAGAAACGATAACTTTTCAGTACATTTACATTAATTACAGAAACCTTCGGCAATTAGACAATGCTATAGACTGGTGAAATGTGCACGTTTTTTTTCGTGAAATGCGCACGACTTAATAGTTCTACTATTTGTCACACGGCCTTATTGGCGTTTTGTTGGCCGGTCTTAATTTTGATTAAAATAAGCTTGTCAAGTTTTTATCGCGATTTTTGTCTAAATTAATCTATTTATGTATAATCCGATTAGATGGGTTAGTTTTAGGATATTGCAGTAACCTTTCAAAGACTTGGTAACATATTTAAATAGGTTTATATGTGTTTTGTATCATAATTATATTTAAACTACTCTACAGAAACATGATTAAATTTGTTGAAGAAATTTCGGTACAAGGGTTTGCAACAGCCGTTAATGAATAATTTTCAGGAGTTGTGTGCACATATGCATTTATCATAAATCTGCCAACCAATCGCTTCGCTCGTGTTTGGTCATGGGATTATGTATTATACATACATATTAATATATATTACCACTGTTGCTCTACTCATTGCTTGAGAAACACACTTAAAATTCGTGCTGAGCTGTGATATACAGTACAAACAAAACTATGACTGATGCTGTCTAGTTTACCCTAGTTACTCAAGTGATTTTTGAATGGTTTCTCATTTGGTGATGCTCTAGATTGAATTTGGTTTGTCAACACTTCAAACACACCTCACATGTCGCCAGTTGGCGCATGTCACCGGTTGTCACATTTCACAGGTTGTCACATGTCATCGGTTGTCACATATCACCGGTTGTCACATGTCATCAGTTGTCACATGTCACCAGTTGTCATGTGTCACCAGTTGTCAGATTTCACGGTTGTCAGCAGTTGTCACCGGTTGCTGTAGGCATTACATCCGATGTTCCTGAATGACACGCAGTCATCTCTTAGACGAAAGGGCGTCATAGAACTTATCAAGTCAAAGCTGACACATAGGAAAGAGAGGGAGCAAACAGAGCAGCAATGGGAGGAGAAGGAAAAAAGCGTAGAAGCATTTAGGAAAGAAATAGCGAAGATCAAACTAGATTTTGACAAGCAGCGCGTTCTACTAGAGGGTAAGAGATCTACTTGATGAAATTTTTATGTGTCATACATATATGTTACGTCTCTATTCAGATGGTCACATGTCTCTGATGAATTTGAAACATTTCACTATTGACCATGTAAAAACTTTAAACATAAAAAGAGTTGCAGTTTTCATCTTATGTCATGTTGTACGATGACGAAATTTATCACATTTTTTTTACATAATATTTCCTTAAAACCCAAGTAAATAAGGAAATGATGCTATAGATGATAGCAGTTTGGCTCTGTTAGAATTCTGTGAACCTCCTTGAAATTGCTGATTTGGTATACCTATATTTTATCAGAATCAACATTCTCAAGTCTTTTGTTTTCTTTGGATCACTTTTGACAAATAATTGTTATAACTCGAGGCATTTCCTTTTCTATTTGGTCCGAGCTATCGGCCCATTCACCAAATGAGTTTCTCCTGTGTATGCTATTGAAGGAAAGCCTATGGTAGTTTCTTAAGCCATTAAAAGTTTAACAATTGCACTAAGGCTAATACAAGCACACAAAGTATGTACACCACTTTGATTAGATTTTGTCACTTGCACATTTTATGAGAATCATTATAACATAGAACATTATGTTATTATTATTTGATTACTATTATTATTTTGATTGGAGAACGTAAAGAATAATCGTACAGGTAAATAGAATTACAGAAAGTAGAGAATAATCATACATGTAGATAGAGTTAAGCCTGGTTTCTATATAGCAGCGCAATGATCGTGTGCTGCGCATCGACCATGCGCAATGCACTGCGTCAACTGCGATGCAGTGTTTCCATAGTGCGCGTAGGCGTCATGTTTGCATTGGACAGGGTGGATAATTTCCTTACTCTTTCGTATGGGAGACCGATTTCTTCGCGATTTATTCGAAAAACAGCCCTCCATTTGTATTGTGGGATAGGTTGAAAAGGGTCGAGCGGTGTATTGTGGGATACATCATCACACGCACCCGTCGAAAGAATCCATTCTATTGGATCCTTGCGATCATTGCACGTTCGACGTGCGTTCGTCGTGCGATGAGGTTTCCACATCACAACCAGCTTACGTACGATGTCGTGTGTCTTGTTGCGCACTTTGTGTTGTCATGTGGAAACCAAGCTATACAGAGTGTAGAGAATAGTCATACATGTAGATAGAGTTACAGAGGGTAAAAAATAATCAAACATGTAGATAGAGTTACAGAGTGTAGCAAATTAGAAAAATTCGTTTCACGCAATGTTACGCAATTAGTACAATAAACTTTCATTTTTTAAAAAGATTTTCTAATATGTAAGATTTTTTTGAAGAGGTGCTGTTATTCTGATGAGGGCTGTTTATATTGAAATTTTTAGTTCTATAATTTGATTTTTATTACACAAAGTGACAGCTAAATGACTCAATTCCAACAAGTTTTACATATTTCTTATTATGCTCAGTTTGTTTGATTTTTAGATTATTTGTTGTTTTTAAGTTTATTTGGCTCGATTGAAATTTTCAATTGTAATGCTAAAACTTTTGGTTTATGTTTTACTCATGTCTTCCTTTACACTATGTCTATGTCATCCTTATGTCTATTAAACGCTTGGACTATAATCTATAGTGGAATATACAAATGCGTTTCATATAGCCAATATTCGAGGCTGCGCTATTGATCTTGTGAAATTATACTTCGGTTTACCGAAGCTTTGTCCTTGCGAACCTTTATGATGTTTATTAGTATACCTCGAGTTCGGACAATCTGAAATGTATATCTATCGTGTCCTGCTAGCCAAATTAAAGACAATTCAATATGAGTGATAAAGTAAAAACTACTCGCTGCACTAACCTGCTGAGTCTGTCATCTTTGAGGAATAAACCTGTCTCTAGTGGTAAACACAACAAACATTTTACAACTCTATCTGGTCTGTCATGCTAGAAAGTATTTATATTCTCTTTAGGTGCTGCTCAGGTAAATGCGTTACGCCAAAAGTGTGCAGAAGAAATACAGGCATTGCTGAAAGGTCAAAATATATCTAAGGACTTTCTCTATAGGAACAAGATTGATGTTTCATTTGCTGATGACAGTGGTGAGGTTTCTCTAACCAATTTCTCTGACTGCTTATATTTTCTCGGTTTGGCTGTATTTTAGTACTAATGGTAGCACTATTTAAATGTCACCTGTCTAGCACTGGGTAGTGCTTGTCTTGGACTGGCTAGCGCTTGTTTATCATATATGTATTACTAGTAATTACCGGTTTCACACTGGCTACTACTGAACTAATGCCAGATGGTGCGTGTCTAGAACTGGCTATAGCTGATTTAGCATATCTGCATCACTGGTTCCAATCAGTTTAGCACTGGATATTACCGGTCTAGTACTGGATAGTGCCTGTCCGTACTAGCTTTTACTGGTTTAGCTTTAATTATTACCGTTTTAACGATGGTTGCGGACAGTCTAACACTGGTTATTACTCTACTGAAGTTATCTTCTTTTGCGGGGTTTTAAGTTTTCCGTTCTTTTAGGCAAACAATTGTGACTATTAAATTGTATGCGTTGTCTTATCTTATAAGTTTCGATAAAACAGTTTTTTCTCTGAAACAGTAATCTTTCAAGAAGAATATTGTTTCCGACAAATAGTAATTCAATATCTCCGAGTGGTTTGAATTTGTAAATGGTTTTATTTTATTTTAGCCATGATTAGTGATGCTGTGTTCATTAGGACTTCATATGTTGTAAAATGTTGGAACAGGTACCATACTGCAATGCATTCTGGGAATTTTCATACTTTCGCTATGATTATTAATACCCTAGGACACTTATGTATTCGCCTCATCTAACTTTGGCGTTTGCGCGGAGTCATCTCGCGAAAATTTCATGAGCGAAACTAAACTATCATAACGAACGAGCGAAAACACGGAATTAAATAGCTTTGTTCATTGATAGTCCATGAAACAAATAGCAGCAAGCGATCATATTGCATTATCGATCTTGTCCGCACAATTCTACCTGCGATTTACAATTACAAACTTGTTCCAAATAGAAAACATTTTTCTTACTGGTGAACCGAACCTGAGGAATCCAATTATGTTTGTTCCACTGCATTTATTTTCACATCTATATATTTTTGCACTCATCAAAGATGCGAAATTAAATTGCAGCGAAATTTTACTCTGTATGCTACTCACGAAACTAAATATTAGCGAAATAAAAGTGTCCTAGGGTATATCGAGATTGTGAGAGCAATGCACTATGTGTAGGTTATTTTACTCTTTTTCTCACTTGATACTTTTTATTTTAAAGCTTTTTCTTGAAAAACCAAAACTTTAACAGGTTTTGCTGAAGTTTAAATTCATTAAAGTTGAATTTGATATTACTAACACCTTGTTTATTAAGTCAGTAAAAAGTTTTCCAAGTGTCCGAAAGTAGCATAAACCCTTGATTTCTATTAGGAGTTGAATACTGATTTTGAAAATTTATCAATCTGTTGATAATGATGAAGTTTACGGCTACTAAATAAAAGACTTTTATCTGTTACTTTTTACTGCTGCCGCATAAAATAACTTCATCATTAAATGCAATTAGACTTCCAACAAAAAGTGCATTGGTTAGTTCCACATTAGATTTCTAGTAAATTTAGATTTAAATAAATAAACGTGGTTATCTACCTCTACACGCATTTGAAAACTAATAAATTTTTATTTTGTTGCATTCCTGTGGCTGGTTAAACAGAGACTAAGGGTATTGTGCAGTTGGTTGATTGTCCAATTCATCAAGTATAAAAATGGCCTATCTGTAGAAGCATAATTTTCATAGATTCGGATCTGTAATTTTTTAAAAACGTGACTTTGCAGTGTTTCTTTGTTAAAAAATCCAAATCCTCTAAATATAGAAGTTGTCTATAAGAAAAACTTTTACAGCGTATTTTTGCTATATTGGTTACTAACTGGTTGAGCAGATGACTCCTTTGTGATACCAGTGCTGCAACGGTTAGTTCTACTCTGGTGCTAATTAATATAACTGATCGAGCGGAGAACTCCTGCTAGAGCCAGTGCTACATATATTGGTTACCAATCATCTAATGTCAATTGACGTACCTGGTTGGGTGGATAACTCTTGTTAGGGCCAGTGCTACATTAGTTACTAGTAGTTCAGTGTAGATTATTAATTATTATAACTGGTTGAGTAGATGACTCCTAATTTTTGGCATTTATATTTTGGCCTATCTGCTGTAGTCATGGTTCCAAGCCGCACTAGGATTTTATGTTTTAAATTCTTATTTGTTGTATTGAGTTGTTTCCATCTACTATGAGCATTTCTCACACAAATCAGCTAATGTTTTTGGCACATGGGCAATACCACTATTTCTAACCCACTAGTTCAAAACTACTGGGAAAGTTGTTATTGGAACTCACCAGAATAAAACTGACTGCTTTTATTGAATATTGTCATCTGTTGAGTCTATTTATTGTTGTTTATTACTACCAACTGTGTCATTTGATTAATACTAGTGTTTGTGGCTCTCAGAATTATATATTTCATATATTATTATTATATTTATTATTCTTTTATATTGTAATTATGTTTTATAGACTGGGTTACTTCAACATCAGATTCTTACCAAGAATCAGCTGGCGTTTCTACACACGTTGCCAATGCTGTTCAGCGTGGTAGGTTGTTTGTCAGTTTATTTATATAAATAAATTGAAAAATAATATACAGTCAAACATGGATAACTCGTCCACGGATAGCTCGAACACATGGTTAATTCGAACATTTCCTTTGGTCCGTTCCCACATAATGATAAATTGCTATAGATAACTCGAACTCAACACTGTTAATTCGAACTGTTTTTTTGCCCAACGGCTACCGAAACGGTTGTTATCGCTTTAGAAAATCACTTTATTCAAAGTCATAGAGGTAAACTTCATCTTTTCGTAATTCATAAGCGTCGTTATTACCACCATCGGCAAAATATTTTTGTCAACGACTTTTCTAAAGGTTTGGTCAAATTTGATTTATACTGCTATACGATGAGTAGCACGGGCTAGCCGGGTCACGCGCACAAGGATTTTCGCCACGCACATACAAAACAAAAATCGCGTGTTGTTTTTGTTTTGTATGTGCGTGGCGAAAATCCTTGAGTGCGTGACCCGGCTAGCCCGTGATGAATAGTTTTCCGACGTTGATTCCGTGTTGAATCAACGTCGGAATGTTGAATGTTTAAAACGTCTTAAAAATTGTTGTAATTAAACTTTAACGTTGTCTGAGCTAGAAAAAACTATTCATCGTTTGACCTAAACACAGAATACGTGTGTACATTCAATAAGTATCTATTAAAAAAACGTGAGTGATATAGAATGTACGTAAAACCTCGTAAAACTTCTAATTGAACTGCCTCGGAGTGTTGCTCTTAACGAATCCCAGGTAAAGTAAGATAATCTTTGCATAAACTTCAAGAAAAAACGGCAAAATTGATCGTGGGTAAAACCCCAAAAAAAAAATGCCTTTTCTTTTGAGCATTTCAACAATGATCAAGTTTTGCCAATGTCAATCTGAAAAACGTCCTGGCAATAACATCACCTCAAACAACAAACCAATCTCAAGTGATAGAAAAATCTTTATACTTTTTCATAAAAACGTTTTAAACTTTACATTAGAAGCATTTAATTTGAAACAAGCCATTTGTGCTTTTGATTTATATTATAGTTTGTATATGTACATGTATCTACTAATAAATAAGTAAATATATGGACTTGTGACAGTGCTCTGATAACTTGAACGCTCTGATAATTCGAACACTTTTGCTCGGTCCCTTGAAGTTCGAGTTATCCATGTTTGACTGTAATAATATGCATAATTATATATATAATGAGCACTGTGATTTTAGTTCTACTTAGGATAAATTTTTATGTATATACTGTAAACTGTGTATATATATATATACAGTGTATAGGTATAAATACATACGTAAAGAAACCCTGATAATCGTGTATATAGAGGGCTCACAGTCCACTTGTATATTACACTGTATGTATATATATATATACATATATATATATTTTATTTTTTATATATAAAATAAAATATTATAAATATATAATTTTAAAATATAAAATATTATATATTTTATATATATATTATATATATATTTATACACATATGTATATATGCATATATATAGTGTTACTCAAATATGTTGCTCCACTTTTGCGAAAAACGTATACATGCATGTCACATTTTCATATCGTTCCTGGCATTATTTACCATAAATGCCAGTGTTATTTCAAATGCTTCATGCAGATTGATTAAATTGAAATCGATAGTTTTGACTTTGATTCACATCGACAAATTCAAAAATTGGAATTGTGATATCGAATGATTTTTTCACATTGAAGGATTGTTTTTATTAACCCGTAGTCATTGTTTGTGTTCAAGCTTTTAACAATGAGTCACATAACTGTCCAGCAGAGTACAGTTAGTCTGTCTGAATCTCCATGGCAACTACCTGGGAACAAAGATAAAATATATTGCATTTAATGGGAAAATTTTAGCTAAATTGAAAACAGGTCGCATGAAAAAATAAATGCAATGAGTCATCATGTTTCTTATTTTTATGAATTAAGCAAAGACAAAAGTGATAGATTATTTTGTTACAAAATTTAAACTTTTCATTCTGTGCAATTAAAATAGTTAGATTTATTATTTTACATTGTGTTTAACCAATTTGGGAGTCTATACAATAGTGTATACATAGTCAATTCTATAAAGTATATACAATAGTGTATACATAGTCAATTCTATGAAGTATATACAATAGTGTATACATAGTCAATTCTATAAAGTATATACAATAGTGTATACATAGTCAATTCTATAAAGTATATACAATAGTGTATACATAGTCAATTCGTTAAAGTATATACATGGTGTATGCATGGTCAATTTTATGAAGTATATACAATAGTATATACATAGTCAATTCTATAAAGTATATACAATAGTGTATACATAGTCAATTCTATAAAGTATATACAATAGTGTATACATAGTCAATTCTATAAAGTATATACATGGTGTATACATAGTCAATTTTATGAAGTATATACAATAGTATATACATAGTCAATTCTATAAAGTATATACAATAGTGTATACATAGTCAACTCTAAAAAGTATAATTTTTGCATGTATTAAAAGTGCGCATAGACCTATACATTAATTTCTTATTGTTTAGCAAAAAAGTACTGATATACTACTTTAAATATGGATATATACCTTTCCCTTCAGTCAACCGAAGTTTGCTATATCCAGTTTTGCTGTATATAAGCATAGAATAAGGTAAGCCTAAGAACTATTTCATATAGCAACTATTGTACTCGAAGCACACTGTACTCAGTAAGGAATTGTCTTATCATTAGTCATCACAGCTAACATCTATTGTGGCAGCTAAAAACATAATTTATTTCAATGGTTGAAGGAAATTGTCACTTTTATGTAAGTATGTACCCCTACTTTATGAATGTATCCATGTACGGTATATATGTTTGTGTATATATATACACAAACATATATGTACACAAACATATATATACACAAACATATATGTACACAAACATGAAGATATATACAGTACTAGTGCTGGGTACGGGTACTTCTTTACCAACGGGTTTAGACCCGTCTCTTTCCATTCGGGTTTTTTGAGTATCGGGTAGCTAGTAGTGTTAGGCTCGGGTATTTCTTTGCCTACGGGTTTTTCGGGTATCGGGTTTGTTGATATGGATTTTATGTTTAAATTTTCTAAACAGATATATCTTCAAATTTACAAAGCAATTATATTTCTTTTCAATTTATTTATCATTTTTCACAGTTTTTATCAACTGACATTCGTACTCGCAGCGTTAACAGGCGGATTGTTAAACAGTCAAGATAGTCCGGGGCCACAGGGAATTTTCGTGTCAACAGGTGGCAGAAGATAGGGTCTATGGTATCTTAATACTTAAGCATGTTTTATGGACCTCTCTGATTTTTTGTAGATGGTGCTCCAAATCTCATAAAAACTTTACATTATCGGCTTTTTCCGTTAGTAAGGCTTGTTGGCTTAGTAAAACTTGGTTATAATGAATTATGTAATCCATAATAGCTAGCTGTGGTAATCAATTTAAACAGAGTTATTAAGTTTTCACTGCTACTACCAACGCTGATGGCAGTTTCTAACAAGGCGATAGCGGAAACAGACTAAGGACTGTCCTATGTGTTATCTGTGAAAGCGAACACGCGCCGTATTAAAAAAGGCATAGATTTGTTTACGAAGCTGATTTGGCTAATTGCGCAAATAAAATTTGATTTAAGTATTTATACTCACCTTTTAATGACAATTAATCACTGCTTGACTACAATATCTCCGGTAGGTATGGTAAATAAGGTATGATATGCTTTATTCTATCTATTAAATTAAAGACTCGTTATACCCCATTGTCGTGCCTCTTTAGCAAAAATGACACAGAAATGCCCTGTGGGCCCAAACTAAGAGCGCAGGGTGCAATAGACCGAGTTTTTGTTCACACTACCTGACGGATCCGTGTACCAAAACCCGAACTCGAAAGTCAAAACCCGAACCCGAAGGACCGGAATACCCGAAATCTCTATTACCCGATACTCGAGAGAAGACAAACTACCCGTGCCCAGCACTAATATATACACACAAACATAAATATACGCACAAACCGATATATATATATATATACACAAACATGTATATACACACATACATATAATTATATTTTTTTTTTTATGTACATATTATATCTATATGTAATATACACGCAAACATAATCTATACAAAAAAAATTGTTTTTCACCCTGGTTTATCCATGTGGGTGGTAATTTCCACTCAAGCGCGAGTCTCCTTTGTGTGTTTTTATACACTTTGTGTTTATATTATATATATATACACATAGTCATGTTCATATACGGTATTTGTTTGTGTGTATACACATAGGCCCTACGTGTGTGCAGAATTTATAATGCTTATATACTAGTCAGGAAATCGCTGTCTGTTGCGAGCTACTTTTTATAACTCCTTGTTTGCGTGTTTCATTTGTCACGTCTGTAAAATGTGCCTCATCTGTCACATCTGTCAGGTGTCACAATCGTCTCATCTGTCACATGTCTTAGTTGTCTCACTTATCACATCTCTCATGCGTTCCATCTGTTCCATCCGTCATCTGTCCCTTCTGTCATGTGGGACCTTTCTGGTAGCATGTGTGTTACCTGTCACATGTGTCACTTGTCACATATGTCTCATCTGTCATATGTCTCATCTGTTGCATGTGTCGCTTGTCACATACGATATGTCAGTCTCATGTGTGTCACTCATCGCATGTGTCACAAGTGTCATGTGTGTCACTTGTCACATCTGTCACATGTGCTATACCCGCTTGCTCTGATGAACTTCACAGCCATTGTGTTGCGCAACTCAATCTGAAGTGAGTTGTCTGTTTATTAAGTGTTTGCACCAACTTCTGTCAAAAAGGCCATTGTCTCTATTCTTTTATCAGCTACACTATCACAATCTGACCATAGTATGAATCCTATATCCTAGCAGAGTTGTTGACATGCGAGGCATGATTTAATTCTCCTAAAATGGCTTTCAGGTCGTCGCGTGCCAGTTGAGAACGATGATGATGCCATGGAGCATGATGAGACAGAATCTAAAGAAATAATGACAAATTTTGTCAGGGAAGATGACCCACCACGCTACTCTCACGTGACAACCATTCCCATTGCTGACCCTGAGAATGAGGATCAAGCAGATACAACAGAGTTACTAATCCCACCTGTAAGCCCTGTCTAGTATGACAGCTGAACAAAATGAAAGCGTCACATTATGCGTGCATATTAACTGGTGCTATGCTCACCTTCGTCCCGACTTGACTTTCACCAATTGCTTTTCAATAAATGGATAGTATTTTTCATAGAATTGGGAACAGAAAAATTTGTCAAAATTATGGTCCGGTTTGGTCAAGGTGGCAGGGCAGCAAAAAGAGCAGACTATATAGTCTGCTCTTTTCGCTGCTCTGCCACCTTTCAGAATTCCATTTATCTTAGAGCTTTTTACCTTTTTGATCTGGCTGTGTCCAGCAAGTCTTTCTTCATGAAAGTTTTTGTTATGGTTTCGTGAATCCTAGGAATTGTAGCTACTAAGCTTGATCTGTTATAGCAGCGCCTTGGTTCACATATCTTATCATATATGTATGCCAGCTTTGAGTATTAGTGTATCCTTCATCACAAACGCTTGCCATCTTGTCAGAAATACCTCCAAGTTTGCATGTCATCAGTCAGTTTATGCCAGTCATTATATAGGAAATGTTATAAGATAGCCATTATATTAATTCGCCCCTATTTTCACATCAATAGAAAGAACGTTGCATGATAGTTTAATGAAAAATAAAACATTGTGACCATGACAAATGAGAAATTGAACTACATGTACGTGGCTAGACCAATGGTAAATTGAACTACATGTACGTGGCTAGACCAATGATAAATTCTTTTGTCAAAACCAAGTCCAATTGGCTGCTATTGTATCTCATTTCTTGTTGGGCCATGCGCAATCAAGGATTTTGCGCATATTCGTTAATACAGAAGTTTAATTGGTCATTGTAGCTCCAAGAGGGTTCACGAGAAGGTGATGATGGGGCACCACTTATTGTTCCTCCATGTCCTAACAGCCTTGAGCCTCCACTTCTTCCAAGAGTACTTGATGATATGCAATCTGTCACCAGCTTCAGTGTGGTGAGTCCGGCAGACTATGAAATGCGCACTAGCAACACTGCCACTGTATATAGCACTGCACACTATGCAGTAGGCAATACCGCGATTGCGCACTATGCCGTAGGCAATACCGTGACTGCACTAATACTACTTGCGATGCATAGGAAATACATAGTTGTATTGCGTGTATACTGAGTACTGCTCAGTAGTGAAAGTATATAATGCAATTATCCGGACACTATATCTGTAACATGTTTTTAAGGCACTGCTAACACAACTACATAGATATCCAGGAAAAAATTCACTGCAATGACAATGCATTTTAAATTTGGGAATCAGTGAGTACTTATCAATGCACAGTTGTGATGCTCTGTAATGGTAACAATTATGAAGGCAATAGTGTGGGTTTGTTATATTATATGTCAATATATATATATTTGTTATATAACATATATATATATTAACATATATATAGGTTATATTTCGGCTATCTTGCTAAGACATACTCGTATCAAACGCAGCAGATCTTTTGTTAATCTTGCAGTCAGTGACACTTAGCTCCTAGTATACAATAGTTTTTAATTGTGACATTTGTCTACAGGTGCCTCGTATGTCTGGGCGTTACAACCAGGACTTGGATGCCGGCAGCATGGTGGCTGAATGCAGCGATTCGATACAAGACACTGCTTCTCTCTTGGGCTCGCAGTCTCATGCCAACCTAGCTGAATTAGATGAAGAAAACATTAGTCAGTTCTCAGAGATTGAAAGCCAAGACTCTGTACCAGATGATGTAGAGATGGCGGCTGGCGACAATTCGGTAAGATATGTTTTCCGCCATCTAATGACTTTTCTTTTGTACGTAGGCCTCTTAGGTGGCTACTTGTTCTGTAATGAAACAAATTGATTTCTCTATACAGTGGAACCTCTACTTACAAAATTAATTCGTTCAGGAAGCCATTTCGCAAGTAAAAAAATTGTAAGTAGAAACCCATTTTACTATATAAATGCCCAAATCCATTACAAGTCCCCACCAAACTCAGATATAAATTTTGTATAAATTATAAGTACATGTACTGGTAAAAACCAGTAACAAATAAATGTTATAGAGTTATATTACTACATAATAAATAGAAAAACATGGAAAGAAAAAAGAACACAAAAATAGCAAATAAAACTCTGAACAGTCTGTTTACCTTTGGCGTTGGCTGTCTAGACAAGGCTAAGAAAAAACTGTGGAAGGACGGAGGCCAGAAGAGGTGAGTGTTTTATTGTTGCCATGGTTTTGCTCAGAATGACTGTTTTTAAGAACGTAAGTAGAAAGGTTTATTTACATCAACACAAACTGATAAACTACCTGGGTCCATCGTATAGAAAACACAGAACATGAATTGTCAAAAATTAAAGTTGGCCCGCTCCGTGTGTAATATATAATAACTCCAAATTTGACAAGGAATGAACACAAAACACTTGTCGTTGATTTTCACCAGCAAATGAAGCAGAGTGGGATGCGATATATGTCGCATCAACGGCAAGCATGCGGGCCAAAATATGGAAGACCTTTTCTATTTACAAGTATCTTTCATAAGTCGAAGCGAGATTTCTACCGAAAGTAATTTCATAACTGGAAAATGATGATGTATAGTCTTTCATAAGGAGAGGTTCTACTGTATGTAGTACATCACATTTTATATATGCAGAGACTTCTATAACTTGTCATTCGTGTGTCCAGTTATAGGAACACATAATCCGCTTTGCATTGTAATTGAACTCGAAATTCCAGGTCTAGAGTCTGGTGTGTTATACACCTGGCCAAGCCGCTACATGGCTATATAAGAGAATAATTGTGGTCATACTCAAATTCATTGGGTAAAAAAGTAGCCAATGGCAAATACATTACCTGCTACTGTATATAAGTTGTTTTTATTACCTGTGCAATGCAGAGCTTTCAGCAAGTCCATCTATATGGCTGTGTGTATTGAGTTATGTATGGTAAGGGTGGAGTGGGAAAGCGAGTTACTTTCAGTTTTCCCTCGAGAAAATCAGCATTGGTTGCATATCTGTTTTGGGTTTTGGTAAAACAGGGTTTCTTCTAGGCTCAATGTAGCTTTCATTTCAGGGTCCCATATCTATGCTCGAAGTGGCTACAGGAAATCAACCTCTGCCATCTTTTGACCGATTGACCGACGAGCGAGACTGGGATGATGAATCAATGGTTGTAGAGGTAGACTCTACTGTCGGAGGGGATGTCTCAACGTTGAATCTCACAGAGCCAGCTATGACAGAAGAGCCAGAACTACCTGTGGAGCCAGAGGTGCCTGTGGAGCCAGAAGTGACTGACCCTCCGCTAAGAGTAATGCATCGCAGCTTCCATCAAGATGTTAGTAGTGCGGATCTTCTCTTTAATCTATACATGCCGTCCACTTTTTTTTCCAATTCATATAGGCATCTTAGTTTTTCTTAAAAACTGGTTGAAGCTTTCTTTTAAACCATGTTAAATAAGAATGTGTGATAGATGTTAATGGGTGACTTGCCGCTCACTTTAGAACTGTACATCTACAGCAGATTTTAGTAAATTCTACTACACAAACATTGACAGCCGACTCTTATGCCAGTTGACTTCTCGACAGTCTTCTGCTTGTGGTTTTGTCTCGTACTATATTCTTTGTTCTTCATTCATACAATTAATATCTCTCAGCTATAACATTCAGTAACTTTTAGTTCAACTTCTTGTGCATCTAGCTATACTTAAAAATACTAATCTAACAGTAGTTCTATGTCTATAATCGCATGAAAGTTACCTCTATTAGAACTAAAAATGCTATCTACTCGTGGGTTACTACTGTTTTTTAATTACCTCTATTAGAACTACAAATGCTATCTACTCGAGGGTTACTACTGTTTTATAATTACCTCTATCAGAACTACAAATGCTATCTACTCGTGGGTTACTACTGTTGTATAATTACCTCTATTAGAACTACAAATGTTATCTACTCGAGGGTTACTACTGTTTTATAATTACCTCTATTAGAACTACAAAAGCTATCTACTCGAGGGTTGCTACTGTTTTATAATTACCTCTATCAGAACTACACATGCTATCTACTCGTGGGTTACTACTGTTGTATAATTACCTCTATCAGAACTACAAATGCTATCTACTCGTGGGTTACTACTGTTGTATAATTACCTTTATTAGAACTACAAATACTATCTACTCGTGGGTTACTACTGTTGTATAATTACCTCTTAGAACTACAAATGCTATCTACTCGAGGGTTACTACTGTTGTATAATTACCTCTATCAGAACTACAAATGCTATCTACTCGTGGGTTACTATTGTTGTATTTATCTCCTCTTTCATCTGCCAGGATAACACATACACTATGTTTCCATGAGTTATCTCCTCTTTCATCTGCCAGGATAACACATACACTATGTTTCCATGAGTTATCTCCTCTTTCATCTGCCAGGATAACACATACACTTTGTTTCCATGAGTTATCTCCTCTTTCATCGGCCAGGATAACACATACACTATGTTTCCATGAGTTATCTCCTCTTTCATCGGCCAGGATAACACAATCACCATGTTTCCATGATCTCGGTTCATCCGCAATATTGAAACGGCAAAAACCCGCAAGTCAAGCGAGTTTTGTTGCAAATGTTTAACCAAGTGTTTCATGCTTGCGAAAGATGAAGTGGCACTCGGGAAGCTTGGCAAGCTATTCTATTTAAACACTTTCTACACTTAGTCGTTCTTATTTCAATTTGAGCAGTTCTGAATGTGCCGTTATACCTCTGCCATAAAAATCCTGTAACAGAAAACATAAATTAACAGGAATCCTTTAATAGTTTTGCTATCCTTTTTAACAAAGTATCCGTATGAATGTATAATGTATATAACGTTAATGTTAACGTATAACAAGGTGTCCTTATAAATCAAGCAAATGTCCGTTGAAACACTTATGCATGGTAACCTAATATGCGCACAATAACAAATTCGCATCCACACAATGGAAGCATAGTGACACACGGGATAGGTCAATACATATCCTTATTATGATTGTCTTGTTTTGACAGGTGGTGTTATGTAATCTCATCGATATAGCGTTTGTTATAATAGTATACAATATTAACTCTATTAAATTTAATCTTTTATCGTATTACTAAATATTTTGAATGTTTATAGCTTCTTCAATATTTTTTAATATTAGTTTTCATATCAGCGTTAGTGATGGTAATTAATCATGCATGTAACAATTTTCCACCTAATATCTGTTCTCTTAGCAGAAAAAAGTATTTTAAACCCTGTAAGTCAAGCCATTTATTTTATTTTAGTGGCCAACTGTTGCTCTTTTTATTATTTTTGTAAAAAACTTCTGTTTAATGTGAGCTTATTGCCAAATGAGCAATATATATTTGTGTACGTGTATACCTCTGCCAGTTATATCCACTCTGCGCGTCGAGTTGTCCGTGTAGTTAGCTACGTGTACATAGCGCTGTAGTTGCAGTAACATTTTGTTTCTTACAATGTAAGGATGAAGACTTTGATGAGGTACAACCTTTAGAGATAGATGCAGATACCGACACAGCCGGAGAAGCTTCCCAAATATCTCCTGGCCTCGGAGAACTCGTAAATCACAGCTGGCCCCGGTTTCGGAGGGGCTCCGACGCTGGGGGGAGGAGACCTCGACAAACCAATCTCACAAATAGATTCATATCTCTTTCTTCGCTTCAAAGTTTTTCTAGTGAGTATTTCTTTGTTTCGAATGGTGTCGATATCCGTGTTCATTTTGGACTTACTCTCGATTATGTGCAGGTAGGAAACAAATCCATTTGGGACAGTCGAGAGATTTGTATCGATTGAAAGGTTGAAGTAGTAATTGTATTTTCATCTTTTAACACGTGTTGGCTAGCAGCAGCACTTGTCATGCTCTGGTACACTACAAGTATGGTAGAGGTGTACAGTAGAGGTATGGTATATGTGTACAGTAGAAGTATGGTATATGTGTACAGTAGAGGTATGGTATATGTATACAGTAGAGGTATGGTATATGTATACAGTAGAGGTATGGTATATGTGTACAGTAGAGGTATGGTATATGTGTACAGTAGAGGTATGGTATATGTATACAGTAGAGGTATGGTAGAGGTGTACAGTAGAGGTATGGTATATGTGTACAGTAGAGGTATGGTATATGTGTACAGTAGAAGTATGGTAGATGTGTAAAGTAAAGGTATGGTAGAGGCATGGAGGTCAAGGAGGTCTACTCCTACTATGGTATGTTGTAATTCTGTGTAAATTCAATGAGGTCTACACTATGGTATGTTGTAATTCATCGTAAACTCTGTTGGAATCCTTTTAGCACAATATTTTGTAAACAACATTTAGCCAAGGTCAACTATTTCTCAGTTTTCCGAGCTTTGATTACGCAAGAGGCCACTCTCTGGTCCAAGGCAATCTTAGTAGTACAAACCAAGTGAAAGTTTTGCATTTCTCATTTGTATCTCATTTGTAAAATTAGAAATTCCCCTGTCATACAGCCCACGACCAAAGTGATAATGGAAAAATAAAGGGTACTGCCGGTTGAGAAATGCAATATTAGCAGTCAAATGGCACGGCAGTGCAATAGGGGAACTGCAATGGTAGCTGCAATGGTAGCTGTAATGTACTGGGTGTTATTATGTACAACAAACAGCATTAATGAAAGGAAAAGATTATACATGTATGTTTATATTTCTCCCCTGCAATAGGAGAAATGCAATATTAGAAGTAAAATGGCAAGCTGCTGTGTAATATACACAGGCTGTGGGGGATGTATATCATTGGTCATAGCAACCAATATCAAGAAGTTGTGATATTCATCTAGGTTTCTGTATTTATATTTAAAGTATTATACTGAATTTAAAAATCTAAACAGATTTTAGTTGGTTGTCATAGAAATAGATGTATATCTATAAGAAAATGTAGGCCTATTACTTAATTTTGCAGATATTAAAAACAGCTTGGCAGTACCGCGATATTGGGCACAGCCGCAATATCATCAACAAAATCTTTAGAAAAATAATAACAGTAACATATTGCACACCATCGGTCACTATATACTTTGATCTTGTAAATTCGAATGATTATTCTAATAACTAAATCTTATAATAATCTTATAAAATCGAATAATTTGTTCTTACAATTAAATATTGTAATAATCTTATAAGAATTGTTAGAAAAATATCATCATCATTTCCTTTACTTTCACTGCTTTGGACATCAGTTGGAATACCAAAGTACTCATTATAAGTGTCCAAAATGTCAGAGTCTGGTAGAATCGACAAAATAGAAACGATTACTTTTCAGTACTTCTACGTTAATTACATAAATCTTTGGCAATTGGACAATGCCATGACTGGTGAAATGTGCACGTTTTTCTCAAGAAATGTGCACGACTTAATGGTTCTACTCTCTGTCGCACGGCCTTATCGGCGTTTCGTTGGTCGGTCTTAATTTTGATTAAAAAAGGTTTGTCAAGTTTTAATGGCGATTTTAGGCCAAATTAATCTGTCTATTTATGTATAATTCGATCAGATGGGTTAGTTTTAGGATATTGTGTCAACTTTTCAAAGACTTGGTAACATATTTAAATAGGTTTATATGTGTTTCGTATCATTATTATACTTAAACGACTCTACACAAAAATGGTTAAATTTTGATGGGATTTCGGTACAAGGATTTGGTAATGGCCGTTGATGGATAGTTTTTTGGGAGTTGTGTGCTCATATGTATTTATCATAAAGCTCCCAAACAACCGCTTCGCTCGTGTTTGGTCATGGGATGACTCTGTATGGTAAAATAATGTCAGATGAGTCCAGGTGTTTTATTATTGACCGACCCCGACTCAGCTCTAAAAATGAATGATTAGGCATTCACAGAGTACTCCCATTCCTTTAACTTTCAGTTAAAGCAAGTTAAATACTTGGCATTTACTTAAAAAGACTATTCTGACAGCAGTTCCATTTGTTGAATAGTTTGCAAATCACCTCTATTAGAACTACAAATGCTATCTAACCAGCCAATTCTTCATTGGTTACTACCGTTATATTTGTCTCTTCCTTTATCGTTACATTCATCCTTTCCTTTATCGGCCAGGAAAAGCTCACTAATCACATAGACAGGGAGAGGTTAATGCATAACATTATTTCTGTTGTCTTGTTTTAACAGGTGGTATTATGTAATCTCATCAATATAGCGCTCGCTGTAATAATATACATTATTACCTCTTTATTTATTGTATTAACATATAATATTGAGTCTTTGTTATGATAACATACAATATCAACTTTTTATTTGTTGTAATAACATAATATTCACTCTTAATTTGTTATAATAACATATAATATATGCTCTTTATATTTTGTTTTAACATATAATATTAACTTTTTATTTAATATAAAAACATATACTATTAACTATTTATTTGTAGTAATAATATGATATTAACTCTCTATTAAAATTCATCTTTTGTTGCATTGCTAAATATTTTAGCTTTTTGTTAGCAGATGTAGTCCAATTTGGCCTTATATCATCGTCTTCTTCTGTATAATCATGCAGGTCGACTCTTCAGATTGCATCAACAGCCATCACTTAATAGCATCAGCGAGTTCGGAAGGGAGTCTAAAAATTTAGATGGCATTCGACTACGCTACTCTTGAGGACTCACTCTCGGTAGTTGTCGGTGCAACTCACATGGTGGCAGCCTCGAATCCACAGATCTACCAACGCTGCGTTCATCCATTTACTATCTTTTAGCATTAGCTCCAGGAATATATGAGCTCGAGTTGGATTGTTTAATACAATGAAAACGTGGCAATTAGTTTCTCATTCTTATAATTATATTTTTGACTCGATGAATTTTGTTTTGCTGCTGATAATGCGGCATTTTTATCATTTTAATGTTAAAGATTGTCATCTTTATTGCTTTTTTGTAGATTTGACTACTTATCTCTTTGTCATAGTTGATGATATATGCATCCTCACTTGTCGTATCATGTCAAGTTATTGGGTTTATGGGTGAATTGATTCGGTGCCAAGTATATTATAGACCAAGGTATATCTATAGATTATGTACAATCTATATAATAGATAGTATTCAAGTGTTGCTCATTTAGGGAACTTGGATATTTTTAATAAACTTGCACACAGAATGCTAAAATCCTACATCTCTTCATAGTCATGGTTTGCAGTAGCTGGTTTGATCAATCAATCATAATCAATAATTTTTTCAATTGATTTCATTTAATATTTTAGCTATTCTAATTACTAAATAAACTTTGTTCGTGGTATATCGTAGAAGTTTCCAAAAAATCAAACATCTGATTTTTTGCTCTTTTGTTGTGTCATAAAAACTGTCTAAAATGAGTAACTAAATTGTCATATAGGTTAAAGGTAGTAGCAGTCACTGGATGTGCCATGTTTGATGAATTTGTATTGATCTGTTTTAAAATGTGAGTTCAATTTGCCGTGACAAGTTTGGTCGGAGGGATTAATAGATACACTGTAAAACCTCTATTTCAACACCTTGATTTGAACACCACATCTATTTGACTGCCACTGTCGTGGTTGAAAAATAGAGCGCCACCCTTTATTTGAACACCACCATTTGACTGCCGCTTTGACCTTCTTTGATCTTTATGAATACATAATAGCGAGTGATCAGTAGAAAAGTGTCCTCAAAATCGTACTAATAATGGTTCAGCAACATCATTAACAATTAATTCTTTTGTGTTTGCTGTTCATATCAAAGTCCATTTTCCAACTCGGAAGCTTACAGTTTTTTCTTGGAAACTTTGAAATCAGCACCATAAAAATAATTAGCAACTGCATCAGGCTAAGATTAGTTCTTTGTTTAATGCGGTTTTGATATGTCAACGTATGTGAAAAACTTTAAAAATACGATGAAAATCGTATGGCTATTTTCAGACTAAAACTTGTACTTAGCATGCATGCAGCTAAAGGTTTATCATTATTTTTGCAAAAAAGTTCTCCAAGTAGCGACATGTAAAAGTTTTGTTTTGCTAAAAAAATTGTTTGGACACTAATTTTGACTAGTTCAGCAGTGCAGAGAAAGAGTTGAGTTCAGCAAACATGTGGAAAGTATTGAACAGCCAGAAGATGAAATGATTTCATACGAAAGCAACAATCAGAATACAACTTGCTGAGCAAACGATGTAAATAATTTTGTTTCAAAAATGTTAATTTTTGTTTCTGCGTGTATTATAATTACGGTTTGTTTATGTCACTTGTTGAATATATTTGTAGCATTTGATAAGTTATTATTATTTAACTTATAAATTTGCAGGTTTATAGCATATTATTTAATAGCATCACTGCGGTTATTTAAAGTCGGCTTACAATGGATCGACGCTTATAACTTCTCTTCTATTGCACATAAAAAGCTAGTTTTGGCTGCAAACTATAGCAAACGTATCAATGAGTGCAGTAAGCTTTAATGCAACATTGGTAAAAATAGCTTTAAAAAATTCCTTCAAGTTCAAAATGAAATAAAAAATTGAAAGCTCCAACACAGGGCAATGCAGGCTATGAGATTATCATAGATTAATTGCAAGCAATATATATTAACTGGTAGAGATATTTCTTAGTTCCCATTGCATAGTTATTAAATATCTATGGCAAGCTTGAGGTAAGTTAGCAGATTTATTACATCCAAAAGGTTTAATGTCACTCCGGGCAAAAGAGAGTACAAAATATAGGCAAAATTTACTTCATGCATGAAAGGTTTAAATTTAGCTTTTTAAAATTCTATTTGAGAAATAAAACGTCACTTGCTATTTGAACGTCACCTCTAATAAAACGCCACTTGCTATTTGAACGCCACCTCTAATAAAATGTCATTATTAGGAAAGGGTTAAAAAATAAAGCACCATGAAGTTCAAATAGAGGGTTTACAGTATATAGTAGTTGAAGAGGTCTTACGCATATAGACCAAACTTTATTCTCTTTAAAAACTTTAAATCTAACTCGCCCCTTTCCTTTCTCAACTTTTCCTGATGTTATTTCTTCCATACAACCCGTAACACTATCCATATAGATACTGATGGTTAATCTCTGGCATGACTACCGCCTTGATCAGTTAATAAACAGGACTTTATATGGCAGCTTACATATATTCATGTCATCATCTATCATCTATTATTGAACCTAAATAGTGTGATGTAGGTCTATGCATATCTGATAGATGGTACCATAAAGGGCAAAGGCCACCGCAGTCGTGTGCACTGATAATGCTTTGCGCGAGGAATAAGTAAGCAGGGAATAGGACAGACTTAATCATAGATAACATTGCGTTGAAGGATGGATCAGCCAGAGAATGGGTCATATATAATCTACGATTCTGCAAAAATAATCACAAGCAGTAATCGGCAGCCAGTCTGTCCTTCGACAAGCGTAATACAGGTCATAACCTGCTAATGTAGTAAAATTTCATTCATATTAGTGGAAATCGATCGGAGCAAAACTCAACGGAATATTCTCCAGTTGAATAAATAGAGGTATACGTAAGTGTCACGCAATCACATTACTGATTCGAGACGGTTGAGCTTGCATGACTTTGTCTACTGTTGTTTGCTTACTTGAAAGCCATTTGACAAAGCCTGAATTTTCTATTAAATGATGAATGTTTTACACAATCTCCTGCTAGCTGTTTATCTTTGACAATGAATTTTGCACTGGTTTGTATAATCAAAATGAATGTCTAACAGAATTTAATAGCAAGCTAATACTACCAAGTACTTTATCTGTCACTACGAATCTTTCATCAATGTAAACCGCTGCAGTGCAATGCACAATGATTTATTGTGTTACCAGGGATAAAGTCGCCTGCAAAATTTTATATTCAGCATAAGCCTGGGATTTGTTCATAGACCTATTGACTATACTAAAGTAAATATACTGTAAAGTTAATAGGTCTATGGATTTGTTTCATTTGCAATCAGACAGCGTGCAGCACATTTGTAGATTTTTAATACAAATAGCTGCACTGTTTTTACGGCAACAATCTATGACAGCGTTCATTGGGGGCGGTTGTTCTTACTGAATGCAATGGCGCATTTGTAAGTTTCTAATAAGATGGGTATTTAATAGACTTGTTCTCAGGAGCCGGGTGGAATTTTGAAATAAAAATATTTTTAGCAATTTGGCGGAAGGCGCAGAGCACATGTGTATGAAGTTTGGATGGAATTGGTCCAAAACCGTGGAAACGCATTGCGTTTATGCGGAGTAGCACACAGTGGCGTGCATGCGCAGTCACAACTGAAAAGTGAGAAAATAATTCATCCAAAAACAAAAAAATAAACATTTCAATACCAAAACATGTTGTATTTCGCTATAGCATTAACTATAATAGTAGCAACAATGAGGTGTGTGCTCCAAGGAACAGACTATCCTAGTTTAATGTATAAAATATGGGTCTTGTAACAGTATAATAATATGGTAAGTTATTCCTAATTGGTCTAGGGTTTATACCATCTCTAGACCAATTACCTCAGCAAGTTAACCAGTTTATACCATTTCTAGACCAACTCCCTTAGCAAATTAACCAGTTTTTACTATCTATAGACCGACTCCCTCAGCAAATTAACCGGTTTCTACCATCCCTAGACCAACTCCGTCTATATATAACCAATGAAACCAAACTATGTGAGAAAAACATAACATCTATTTTTCTTCAAAATCCACAGCACTGCTACCCAATGACAAATACTTGGCACTCTCAAACCAGCAACTTGAAAATCTTCGACATCTTTACACGAAGTGTTAGCTATCCAAATGGCACCTCTTTTTCTCTGCCTATCAAGCGCTCGAGTCAATATCAGCCCAGTATGATTTGAAGTTTGTTTTCCTAAACCATTTATTCTCATACAATAGCCTGTGAACTCAAACTATCACTTGAGAGATATATTTCAACAATATGTTACTGTTTGTAAAGCCTGCATTGATTTCAATAAATCCCATTCAGCTTGTGATTGTTTGTGTGAATCCTTTTGTGATAGTCTTTATAACGAATGCACGGAATAGCTTACCCCTAAAGTACAAGAATTCAAAGAATACAGGATAATAGGGCATGCAAACATATACATGTATGTCCAATAAGCATATGGAAAACAGCTCTAACTCATAGCTTACGAATGGTAAAAGATCACTTGCATTCTAAAATTAAATTACATTCTTCTCCAAGGTTTGTAACATCACTCAAAATGGAATTGGCGAATTGCTTCGCAAATATTCTTCCATATTTATTGTGTTTTTGTAACATATGCAGATACATTATTTTGTAAATTTGTAAATTTGCTGACGATCTGACGAACTACCAAGCAAATTACCTTGCGTACAATAAGAGAGTTAAAGGTTTGTTTATTGCGGGATTTTGCAGATGCAAGTCACACTGCTCAAAGACAGGCATGTATTCAATTTTCGGTATTGTGGCTGCATGCAAAGGAGGATCACCTTTACAGTTCAGTAAACAGTATATCAAAACGAGTTGTTGGTGCACTTTTACATAAGCGTGGTTGGACCAATAATGTTGCTTCTGACGAAATCCAAGTGGTTTATGTCGAAATTTCTTATTGTGGTGACGCAGCGGATGTGAACGAATAGGCGTTAACTCAAATCCTTCGTGAACGAGAAACGGTACACGAAGAAACCGTTTCGTACGAGAAACGGTTTCCTTCGATCTTATGTCGGCCTTCACAACGCCTTAGAGCGTTAGTATTATGAAAATATACCTGATAACGAGTACAGTGGTCTCGATGTTTCGCAATTTATTATGGCCGTGAGGCTTAATTGATAGCGATGGTTCATCAAAGAAGCAAGCACTATTTTTCTGTTATATGAAGTGAAGAAATATCTACAAAGACAGTAAATATAGTTACTCGCAACTATGACGAAACATGCTACGAGATTTAATTCTATTACCCAATCTTTTTTACGGCTGCATAGTTTTATCGGACCCGTTTTATCTAACAGTAATTGTCATCCTGTTTTACGGTCATGTTTTATTTGTATTTTAAAAATTAAGCGAGTGTTATGGGTGGATATGAGAAATTATGTTATGCATAGCTAACCCGAATCCACACATAACATCAGTGTTGAAATTGTTTTGTCATTTTATTCTATTTTGACTATGTTTAGATTGTGTGCTTTTTCTTAGCTTGTGAGAACTAATTTAATTATTGCTAGTTCAGGTACAAGTGTTAAGCTGTTGTAAGCAATACCGATATTTACCAGTAAAATTTACTTCTCTATTCTATAAGCCAAACAATGAAATACACAATTAACAAAAAGCTAAAACAATGTTAATGACAAACAGTTAGAATAGCTAATGAAAGTTACATCCTTACTCGAACGGTCGTCCATGCTTGTTTGATCAGTCCCGTACGGCTGTGAGTCTCGACAGTCAAACGAGATTTGTGAGAGTCTCGGCAGTTGAGATAGTGGTGTAGAGAAGGCTCAGCTAATGAAGGCAAATGAAGCTCCATGGGGAAGGGGAGAAGCTCCTCAGCAGGCTGAGAGGAGAGCGTTCAAGGAAGTCTTCAGGAAGAGAAAGATAGAGATGCTGAGTCATTGGAGTTGTTCTCTTATATTATAGATGTCTAGCATGTGGAATGGCTAGCCTGTAAGAGTAGGTTAAGTGTTAAGATTCTGTGCTTTATGTCAGGCGTGTGAAGATATCTTACTTGCGTAAGTCTTCAGCTGGTGCACGTGATTTCGACATGTAGGGTGGAGCTCATGATTTACTCCTGGTATCTAGGTCATGTTTGACAGGGGTAGCAGATCTCGATGTGTGTACTCATTTGATTCGTCTCTAATGTTTCTCTGGCGGTTTTCTGGTGATGGTGATGGGTAGCTTTAATTACTTCCACTTCCCTTAGACGGTTTTTATAGGCGGTGTTGATGCAGTTTCCATGACTTGATTGCTTCCAATTCGGAAGTTTCTAATTTTCTTTTGGCGTTTCCAATTATTGGATCTTTTGACATATTTTAGGCATCTTGCCGTTTGTACATATTATACATCTATTCTGTGGTCTGGCTGTATTCCTATTAGTACGTTGTTTTCGCAGTATCTCTATACAATACGAGCACATAGAGTTTTACCACCATTTTTCAAACTCCCATTCTTATGACTTTATAAATGTTGCCGTAATTTAAAAACCCTCAAGACAGCATTGTGGCTGATTCGGTTTGTTCATTAACCAGCCTATATTGTATTAGTAACTTTACTAACTATTCTTTCCAACAACCGAATTGGGCTATCGCCCCTTTAATTGTGGAACCTGCATTGATTGACTCGTGTTGGTAAACTCCACAAATAGCTTTTTACCGGTGTACGCCATGGTTCAACAACCTGTGGTGTTCTGTGCAGTTTCCCCGCCAATCTTTTGTTTTAGGTTTGGCTGATAGGTTATAGGGATTGTTTTAATGGTGATCTGAGCACAATTTCTGAGACAGCTGTTGTCTATCTTTTGAGTGCTAGTAGTAACCTGTTTCAAGCTCAGAGTTGGGCCATTTCTGATGAAAGAGTTTTTATTTAGAAAGTAAATATTAGATACCATAAGATGGTAATATGTAGCTTGGCCTTGAATTCTCTGATTTTGACAAGCATTCACCTTCAAATTATTAGTTTTTACATATCTTCATAATGCTTTAATTTTCTATTTAATAATATTTTCAACACCTTTCACTTTTGTAGTTGTCTTGCTGCAAACGTGAATAGCATTTACTAGACATGGAAGTGATTTTACCAGCTGTGGATGTTCAGAATGTCTACAAGTCTTACAATAAAAAGGTGCCGGTGTTACAAGATACTAACTTGCTAGTAAGGTAGGTTTTACAGTGCTCGTCTTATGACAATTTTTCAAATAAGTTACACTGTGTTTCACACAAAAACGTTAAACTTATCAGACAGTTTGCCTTGCATAATACCTTTACATTTATCATGAATTGACAGCTTCAACCCCTCAGCCAAGTCGGAAAGACTAAAATTTGCCTTTTACCATAAAAATTTATGAAAGTAAACTGTCATTTTTACGTGCAGTTATCTCATAGCTATTTGTGACAGGTCTCTATTAAAGCCTAATTATTTAGATATTGTAGCGCATTTGTAAAAAGTGAATCTCTTGTCTGGTAGAAAGGGAAATATCTATGGTTTGTTGGGACCAAGTGGTTGCGGAAAAACTACTTTGCTCAAGCTTGTTGTTGGGAGACTTTCTCCAAACAGTGGCAAAGTGCGGGTGCTGGGTCACCGTCCCGGCACTGCAGGTATTTACTTATTTATGCATCAATACTATTTTCAATAGAAATAAATAAAAGTGAGCTATTTTTTTCATAAGCTTACACGGTCGTTGTCAGCCATTTTCTCAACTAGTTAATCTTTACTATATTAGGAGCCATGTCTGTCTGTCTGTCCCAAGCCACACTTAGAGATTTAAAAAAGTTGCGTTCAATAGGAATCGAACTCGCTACTTTCGGTTTAGTAAACCAACACTCCACCACCTGCTTCAATTGACTGCCTTTTTGCATTTTGGAATGATTGTGCAGTTAGTTATTACACCTGATGATTTATCACGGTGCACCCGACTCCTAAGGCACCCGACTCCCAAGGCACCCGACTGCGAGAGGGCTAATAATATATTATTTAACAAAAGTATGTCATCTATTTTTGTTTCTTATGCAGCTTGTTTATCTTGTCATCAAATTTTTGCTCTCCTATTCGAATATTTGTTTTCATTCATACTTGATTAGTGTATGACTCTTTTTTAGTTCAGAATTTAAATGTTCTCATAGTCTGCCTTTAAAGATGAACTCTGACATATTTTTAGTAGATTATATCAGAAAGTATCTGTATTTTTCTATCACGTGCAATTGTTTTTGATGCTTGAGGTGATCTGATGGCCAGGATGTTTTACGACTAAAATTGACAAAAACTTGATTGTGGTTAAAATGTTCAGATCAAGCGAAACTGTGATTATGACATCTATAGTTGCAAAGAGACTGACGGAATAGAGCAACTTGAACACAATTACCGATAGCTCTGGTAGCAACTTGTGACATCATTTTGGTGAATAATTTTCTTCAGATCATTTTTACCGCGATCAGTTTTGTTGATTATATTCTTGAAACATCCTGGCAGTCAGATTTCCTCAAACATAACAAAAAATCAAAAATTTTAGAAAAATTCTGATACTTTCTGATAAAATCTAAAATATTGTGTAAGCTCATCCTTAATCACATCATATTTCCAGCCTTTTTTAGAAGTTTAAAATTTTTTGCGATTTCTTAATATGTATGACTCGATCTCAGTTTTCTATTGGCTGTAATTTCTTTGTTCAAGTCAACATTCAATTTTGCACAATACTGTGCTAAGTGATAACTGTGAGCGCCATATGTCACAGGGGGATCTGTTATATTCGTTTGTAGTGAGTAAGATTCCTGGGTCACGGATAGGTTACATGCCCCAAGAGCTCTCGCTGTATTTAGAGTTCACCATCTCTGAAACTCTTCACTTCTTCGGGAGAATTCACAACATGTCAGGTTTGATTTGACAAAATCATGCGACTGGATTTGATTGGTCAGACCTGTTAGGTTGTAGCAGAATGTAAAAAGAGTTGTTCCTCGACTTTCGAACGCTTCCGATTTGGATTTCGAGCAAATTGAATTTTGGCTACAAAATTCGAAATTTTTAAGTCTCAGTCTTTGACCAAGAACTCAGTTTTTCGACCATATCCTACTGTACCTCAATTTTCCTATGTTACAATTGGTAAAGTAGCAAACAAGAAATGTTTCTGTTGTACTTTTCTTATTTCCCACGATCTCTGCTACGATTCATTACATTACTCTTGTTGTTTTTAGACTGTAACTTTAGCATAGGTTAATCTTCGTTAATTTTATGTTCAATTTGAAAATTATAAAAAACATAAAATGCTTGTTTTTTCACTATATTAGATTTGTTATTAGACAATTCTACAAATTACAATAATTTTACAAGTTATCTTTTCTCTTCTTACAGTTTAAAATGGGAAAATGGGAAATAGCGAAATAATACTTTCTAAAAGTCGTTTTCTTTACTTGAAACTGATGAAAATTATTTAAATTAAATATAATGGAAAACACAGCTTCAGATTGGGACCAAATTGCTTTTTGAACTTTTTTCTGGAATGGATTATGGTGAAAAACCAAGGTATGACTGTATGCTAAATAATATTGTTGTTTGTTTTCGAGGTTGTATTATTGTTTTAATCATTAGTCTTTTGTTATGTCAATGTGTCAGAAAGTCGGATCACCTGTCTTGCTTGTCAAGTTTAACTAGTCTTAATTTAAATTATTTCAAAAGATTTAAGCCAAGGTCCGATTTAGTAGCTGTAGTCAGCTGCACTATCACTAAACACTGAGAATGTGGTCATCAGATGTTTGTTTGTGTTATAAATATCTTGCTTTGATTAGCTTTACAAATCACTTGAGAATGCCGTTATCATTGCACAGATTATACTTGTTTCTAGGCAAAGACATAGCTGAGCGCATGGCGTTTCTCATTAGTTTCTTGGACCTGCCGTCGGCTACAAGGCAGGTGAAACAGTTGAGTGGAGGACAGCAAAGGAGAGTTTCACTAGCTGTGGCTCTGCTTCATTCTCCGGAGGTTGGTAACCTCTGGCTCTGTACGTTTAACTTCATTGCTATTAGACAAATAGACCAAATATCGGAGTGAAAGGTTTGTAGTAAATGTTGACTACTTTGTGATTGATTGTATTGGCCATCACATATTACTAAAATTAGTGTGATGACAAATGTTACGCTGACAGAACATTTCTGAAGCTGTGAAATCAAGTCAACCTCGATGAGAATAAACATCTTTACTATAATAATAGCTGTGTCCATTCATCTTTTTGAAGTCACCAATTGGAAAAAAAGATTGTGTCACACATGATTTGAACTCACACATTAGGCTTGGCAGTCGGGTACACTACTAGCTATACAGTCAGGTACACTACTAGCTATACAGTCATGTACACTACTAACTATAAAGTCAGGTACACTACTAACTATACAGTCAGGTACACTACTAACTATACAGTAAGGTACACTACTAACTATACAGTGAGGTACACTACTAACTATAAAGTCAGGTACACTACTAACTATACAGTCAGGTACACTACTAACTATACAGTCAGGTACACTACTAGCTATACAGTCAGGTACACTACTAACTATACAGTCAGGTACACTACTAGCTATACAGTCAGGCACACTACTAGCTATACAGTCAGGTACACTACTAGCTATACAGTCAGGTACACTACTAGCTATACAGTCAGGTACACTACTAACTATAAAGTCAGGTACACGACTAGCTATACAGTCAGGTACACTACTAACTATAAAGTCAGGTACACTACTAGCTATTCCATTCTACCACCTTGCTGCATCTCAAAATAATTGTGTACATAATTATAACTCATGATGATTCCACACAATGCATTGGATTGCTAGGGTAGTTTGTATGACATAATTTTATGCTTGTTTGTCGCTGTGTATGACTATGCTGTGATGGAACTACTACACAGTACAGGTAGTCGTCGACTTACGACCGCGTTTGGTTCCGGGTCGATTCGGGCGTAAGCCAAAACTGTATATTTTGTCGTTTCTGATCTAACTTAAATGAATTTGGCTTACTAAACAAATACTTGAAGGAAGTCTTAGTATGTATTTTAGTAAACTCCAAACTTTTAATAAAGATTTTATCATTTGTTTGCAAATTCGTTTTTACCATGACGGATAATCCTGGACTCGCCATGGCGAGCAACGTATATCTCTTAATAACGTATATAATCAGTACACGAATCGCCAAATTTTAATTTTTGAGAAAAATTATTGTTGACATCGTGTGGCAGAAAAAATTCGCTTTAATGAAAAAATAACAAAAAAGCTTAATGAAAATAACGAAGAACGGCTTACGCTATGCCTCACACTGAACTGCCTGATCTTCCTACGAACGTGGTGGTAAAGCCGGGCGGACGTATGTCGCATAGGTTGTAAGTCGACGACTACACAGTACTTGCTAAGTGAACTGTATGCTATAACTTATCTCTCACGGTAAGCAATTAATTGCCCAACTAAGAGAAGGAGACTGTTTTTATGTGTCGATATAATTGTCTTTGAAAATTGATTATTGTTACATATTTGTGTCAGAATTGTCACTGTTTTGGCTTTCAATAAATCTTTCATTTTTAGCTTAAATGAAAATTTATGGGTGTACACGTGCAATACAACCGGTAGTGTCATGTAGTGACGAGCCTAAAATATGTTGCAATGTATATCCATATGTTACAGTCAATTTGTAAAATCAGTCAATTTGTAAAATGGCTGAAATTTTTGGGCATTTTACAAATCCTTCGTTTTTTCGTGACATCATTTTATCGTTGTCGGCCATCTTTATAGACAATTTTTTTGTTAGAAACGCAAAGCTTTTGCTATGATAATTTGAAAACGATGTTTTTGTTTGCAATTTTTTATTATAGTATCAAAACAACATTTAAAAGTATTAACAAATCAAAGAAAAACGATCGTTTTCTACAAAAATGGCGGCTTTTTCATGAACGAGCACATGTGCAAACGCCTTGATGACGTCAAAAAAACGATAGATTGACTAAAAAATTACTTTTTAAAACACTAAATAGTAGCAAGTTGAACAATACAAGAATGCCTATATGTGGTAGTTGATGCTCTACTTGATGTAAATAACCTGTCTTACCTCCTATCAATGTAATCGTTCAAATACACTAATTGCTTAGTCAATGTGTAAAATGTTTCAGTCATTTTATAAATTGACTAAGCGAATCAGGCACTTCGTAAATTGCCTGATTTTGCGCATTGACTAACATACTGGTGTACCAGTATACAGCAGTCGACTTTAAGTTCTGTTGTTACAGTCTGACTCTTCTATATTGGTTCTGTGTGTTGAATGCTTTTAACTAGTTATATTAGTGCTAGCCCAGGTATATCTCTGTCTGTAGATCTTGATATTAGATGAGCCCACAGTTGGTGTCGACCCTTTACTCAGGCAGCGTATTTGGGATCATTTGGTAGGAATTTCATCTACTGGAGGAATTTCTATTATTATAACTACCCATTACATCGAGGAAGCCAGGTAAAGCTGCACTTTCCAAGCAGTAGTGTAGGTTTTGTTACCGCTCTTCTTCCAGATAGTATAGCATTTGTTATACTATCTGGAAGAACTATAGCAAATATGGCCGTTATGACAATATTATAGCAAACACCTCTTATGGCCGTTCCGCTGGATATTTGAGTAGTAACTTGGAGTCGTCAGCTCTTTTTTGGGTATTCCATTAACAAAATACATGTATTTTGATAGGGCAGCAAACTCAGTTGGGTTGATGCGAAATGGGCGCATCATGGCAGAAGGATCACCTGATAGACTTCTACAGAAATACAACCAGTCTAGTTTGGAAGATGTATTCCTGCACCTGTGTCTTCGTGATGATAACATTCACGGTGAATCCATGGTAAATATTATAACTCCAACTTTCATGGTGACTCTATGGTAGATATTATAACTCCAGCTTTCATGGTGAATCTATGGTAGATATTATAACTCCAACTTTCATGGTGACTCTATGGTAGATATTATAACTCCAACTTTCATGGTGATTCTATGATAGATATTATAACTCCAACTTTCATGGTGACTCTATGGTAGATATTATAACTCCAACTTTCATGGTGATTCTATGATAGATATTATAACTCCAACTTTCATGGTGAATCTATGGTAGATATTATAACTCCAACTTTCATGGTGACTCTATGGTAGATATTATAACTCCAACTTTCATGGTGACTCTATGGTAGATATTATAACTCCAACTTTCATGGTGATTCTATGATAGATATTATAACTCCAACTTTCATGGTGAATCTATGGTAGATATTATAACTCCAACTTTCATGGTGAATCTATGGTAGATATTATAACTCCAACTTTCACGGTGAATCTATGGTAGATATTATAACTTCAACTTTCATGGTGAATCTATGGTAGATATTATAACTCCAACTTTCACGGTGAATCTATGGTAGATATTATAACTCCAACTTTCATGGTGAATCTATGGTAGATATTATAACTCCAGCTTTCATGGTGAATCTATGGTAGATATTATAACTCCAACTTTCACGGTGAGTTTATATTAGGTATTCCAACTCCATCTTTCACAGCGCTTCAAATATGCAGTATAAAAATAGCAAATGTATAGTATAACTTGCACAGGAGTTTAGAAACAAATGTAATTTCGAGTTGATGTCTTTTTCTTTGCTGTCGAGATAAACAGTTCTGGTATAGCTAAAGGAACAAAACCATTGTACAAGTTTCAAATAGGCAGGAAAAGCTGTGTACCTATGTTTAATATTAACAATGAACCTTTATCATATCGTAGAAACGAGGCAAATCAACATCAGAAGAGACTGCACCGCTGGCAGCAGCCACCCCACCTGCCTCTGATACTGAGATAGTTGATGCTGCTTTCAGCGGTATGTTCTTGCTTTTTGATGCAGCTTGCTGTCGACCTTTTTATACCTTTCTCTATGCACATTACGAATAACATTTTTGATAATTTTACTACCGTCGCTGCCGTTTTTACTACCGTCGCTGCCAGATGGAGATAACTCGCTGTACAATTGTTAACTACTCACTGTGTTCCCATGCATCAAATGGTTTTTGAGTTGCCAGCTGCAGAAAAATTCGCACTCTGCCGTTTCAACGATTCGGAGTTGCTCTATAGATTTTTTCAAGATTCATAATGCATCCTCAAAACAAAACGTGGTCAAACAGACTCGCTTGTTGGTCACGATTTCTTCCTTGACCAGCATGAAATCTTTCATGTGTAGTAAACTAGTTGCGCAATAAAGTAATTATTTCGTCATCCTCATAAATTTTAAAGGTTGACTTGCAACAAAATTCACATTACAGTTATTTGGTATCAACAGATTCACCATGCTTTACTCTGTTGTGTTGTAGGTGCAAAATATGTGGATATGTGATTACAAGCTCTTAAAAGCTCAAACACGAACAGTTAATCGCAGCCATCACGAAACCGCCATAGATTGGAATCAGTTTATTTCTCTGACATAGTCAATCCATTTGGTTATTGTTTTGACACATGATGTTCTCACATGACTTGAAAGGCCAATAAAAGGCTCAATATAAAACTTCTCGTAGCACTAGTTTATGACAAACACTTCGGGTTTTACCGAAGACCCTGTATTGAATATAGATGCTCGCTGCTTAACAGTTTTGTTTCGGCTTGGTCTAATTGTCTAGTCGTAATCTGATCATGGACCCATACTTCGCAAATAATTTCTGCAGCATTTTTCGATTCTCACAGGTGACCAACAGGCTCATCATGTTTATCAGACAATGATATGTACTCCTTCGAGTTGAGGTTAAAAATTAAACAAGTTTTTATAGTAGGTTTTGAGATATCAGTGCTCAAAGTGACAGCATTACAATGATGATGAAATAGCCACGTAAGGACAATAGACATGGTTTTATTGAATGCGTGAAGTATATTTGTGAAAATATTTGGACAAATAAGGTTGCGTGAAAGAGTAAATAGAAGCCATCTTGTACAACTACGTCCCATTTGAGCCGTTTTGGAAAAAGATTCTAATCTACGGCGGTCTCGTGATGGCTGCGATTAACTGTTCGGTTTTGAGCTTTTAAGAGCTTGTAATCACATTTCCACATATTTGGCACCTACAACACAACAGACTAAAACATAGCGAATCTTTTGATACCAAATAACTTTAATGTGAATTTTGTTGCAAGCCAACCTTTAATGTAAAGACAAACAGGAAAACAGAAACAGAAGTGAGTAGCAGCTGAAGGTTTTTGTAGCAGAGACCCGCATGGTTGTGTGCTAAACTTTTTTACCTACACCGGGGAGAGCTTAGCCGAGCATTATCTATTTAGATACATCAGCAGTGAGGGTTTCTACGATGTCGAACAGCACTCTCACAACGAATTGGCTTTGCACAAATTTAGAGAAGCGAAATGGCATCAAATGCATTCGGATTTTACCGTTTCTATGAATCAGAGTGGATGCAACTCCGAACCCATTCGAGCATGGAAACAGTGATTGTATTCTACAACTTCACTTAGTTCCTTATTTGTTTATCAATGGGTTCCTCATATTACTATTACTGAGATTTTTTGTTCAACTTCTTGAATGACTTACCTCTATTGTTAGATCTATTGAATGACTTACCTCTATTGTTAGATCTATTGAATGACTTACCTATATTGTTAGATCTATTGAATGACTTACCTCTATTGTTAGATCTATTGACTGACTTACCTCTATTGTTAGATCTATTGAATGACTTATCTCTTTTGTTAGATCTATTGAATGACTTACCTCTATTGTTAGATCTATTGAATGACTTACCTCTATTGTTAGATGTATTGACTGACTTATCTCTATTGTTAGATCTATTGAATGACTTACCTCTATTGTTAGATCTATTGAATGACTTACCTCTATTGTTAGATCTATTGAATGACTTACCTCTATTGTTAGATCTATTGAATGACTTACCTCTATTGTTAGATCTATTGAATGACTTACCTCTATTGTTAGATCTATTGAATGACTTACCTCTATTGTTAGATCTATTGAATGACTTACGTTCATTGTTAAATCTATTGTGAGAGATTACTAGATGCAATAGGGAGGCAATTTAATTAAAATTAATTGCTGAAGTATGGAATACTTTGAGTCTGATAAATTGAGGGCTCAGTACTGTTCAACTCTTACTGACCGAGATACTTACTATGCTAGTAATTCCTTTTGTCTACAGGCGGAGAGGCTGACGATGTACAGCTGTTGGATGATGACAGACAGGTCAGCAGGTCAAGGAGTGTATCCATAACCAGCTATGATGATACAGATATGACTTTAGCTGCCAACTGTAACGAGTGCTGTAGTTCCTTTCCCAAAGGTATATATCTTCTGTTCTGCCTTGTAAGCAACAAAATAACTAAAAAGGTTTAGTTTGTCTGTCTATCAATACATGATAACGATGCTAGTTCTTGTGTTTAACTGTCTCGTCCTATCAGCTGTTATTTGCACATGAACTGCTGCAATGTATAGTAGGAGTTTTATAAAAGTCATGACAACATCAACAACATTGCATAGCCACATCAATTAAATCTATAGTCAATACTTGTGTAGATGCTGGGCGTATGAGATTACCCACCCAAAGTTAATAAGTCTTGCTTTTGTGGGGAATAAACTGTCATTCAGTTATTTCAATTTGTTTATTTTATTTTAAATATTCAATATTCAAAATAATATTCAGTACTAGTATTAAAATTATATAATAATATATGATGAACTAATATAATTGGCATACAGTGGACTCGTGTATTAGGATTTTAATTTGTTCCAGCATTAGCATCGTAAGGCGAAGATGTCGTATAGAAACCCAGAGTAAATATCTAATGCAAACTACCCTTGGTAAAAATCAAATCATCATCAAAAAATCATTTCTATTTCTCAGGTTTTCGCACATCGCAGGGTGTTGGCGGCAGCCTCTTCGCAATAATTTAGGAATTACTCTATAGCATATATGCTAGTTTTGCCATGGGGGATCCCATGAGTGTCTTCCTGTTCAGGATACTTTCTGACGTCAGTTCTAAGAGTATTTAGATAGTTTAAGTGTCAATCGTATCACATCATCACTCGCCTTTAGATGCTCTGGTCTCACATCATGTTGGCTCTACAATGAGGGGTTGCCTGCTCTTACAACTTGTATTGTTCACATTAGATTATGCTCATCTCTAGTAGTTTGCCTGCAAATACAACTACTACAGACTGGTTCACTACACATATTGTACTTTTGTTTGATTTGGTAACTCATTGACTTTGTTAGAGCATAAAAGATAAGTTTTAGTAGTTTGCCTGAGGCTTTTTCAAGAAACATGTGTGAGGTAGTTGAGAGTTGTGTTTTCTGAATTCATTTTATATTTCTTTTACCTTAGCTCAAAATATTCTGGCATTATTCATCAAGAATTGCAACCAGCTGAGACGGAAAATTGGATTTCTCCTTTTCCAGTTTCTTCTGCCAGCCATCCAAATCGCTCTATTTGCTTTTTGTATCGGAGGTACGTAAATAGCATGATACTTACTGCTGATTTCCTGACTACAGTATTGTAGATGCCATTACCTCTTGTACATTCATGCATTTGCGCCCCTTTTGCCTGACTGTATATGTATGGTTGTTGCTGCTGCCTGACAGATCTAGATCTGGCGTTTGATTTTCCTGTATGTTTTTCTACCTAACAAAATCTAATGAGAAGCCATTAGATACAATTGTATGTGAAACCAGCCAGCGTTGTCCATCCGCTGTCATTACAGTCATACTTCAACTTACGAGCTTAATGCGTTCCGAGACTGAGCTCGTATGTTAATTTGCTCGCATGTTGGTGCAATTTATTTGTATATAGAACAATTAAATATATATTGATTGGTTCCTATACTCTAAAAAATGCAAATAAAACACTCAAAACAAGATATTGTAACAGAAAGAACATGTTGGTTATTGTCCTCACTTACCACATGCTTTCAAAAAGCAACAAATAAAAAATAATGCAAGGAAATGTGATTAATTAAAATGTAAAATTAAATACATACAATAGTAGCTAACGCTAGCATTTGCCAGGGAGGGAGATATAAGTTATTCTTCATTACGACGGTTGACTTTGATAAATCTGGATGTTATCAATGTCTTAACAGACAAACTTAGAAGCAAACCTAAAAGCAAACTTTCATTTTCAACTTAACGTAATTAAAATTTCTTCGGCGTTCATAGTTTGAAGTTTCTCGCTGGTTAGCTAATTTTTCCTTTGTTTCGCTTTCACGACCAGCCGGCCGTTTTAAGATAAACCTATCTAAGGACGTTTGCCTTTGTCGCCCTTTCAACCTGTTGCGATTAGGACGAACACAGGTGTCGTCAAAAAGGGTTAATGCACGACCACTAGCCAACTTGTCCGAATGTCTATTTTTATAGTTTTGATAGATAGCACTCGGCCTTTTCACATAGCATCGTTTCAGTACGCTGTCACCTGCCAATTGTTTATCTTTTATCCAATGTCTGAGCAGTCTCTCCATCAGCGGTCGTGAAGATCGCTGCGCCGTTTATAAACTATCGTTAGTCCTTTTGCGAACTAATTGCCCTGAATATTATCCTTCTGTTTGATAATTGTGGATGTATTTCTGTCAAATTGCTGAGCTAGCTCAATCACGCATATATATTTCACATATTTTTCAATAATTTCCCGTTTAATATCAACTGATATCATTCGCTTTTTCTTTGCATTATTTTTCATTTTACTGGCAAACTTTTGGTCAACGCACAGTACTTTTAATTCACATAATTCTGCACTGAAAATCGCGCACAAAAAAACACGGTACAAAAGTATAACCTGAGCAGTTGAAAAATACAGAGTGATGCTGTTCTCATAAAACACCTCTGGCATACTTGGCAAGTGACTCACGTGCTCGTATCTCAAACATGGCTCGTATGTTAGTGCTAAAACTTGCTTAAAAGCTGGTTCGTATCTCAAGTTTCTCGTATGTTGGAGCACTCGTAAGTTGAAGTATTACTGTAGTTGCAATTGCTTTATCAGCTGAACAGCATCTTGCTGGATTTATTCAGGAACTCCGTCCAACCTTCCAATAAAAATTGTGAACCAAGATGTCGGCATAAGCCTTCTACAGAATCTTAGCGTGTCTGAAGCGTACATTAATGGTCTGGATAAGAAGGTGGTGCAAATCACCTATGCAGATGATGTAGAAAGTGCTACAGATACGGTGAAGGCTGGCGACTGCTGGGCTGTGCTTTGGTTCAAGTCTAACTACTCAATCGCCACAATGAAGAGGTAACACTCATCACACACCTGCCTGTACCTGTCTGCCATCAAACATTCTAATTACCTTTAAGGGTATCTCTCATCACACACCTGCCTGTACCTCTCTGCCATCAAACATTGTAATCACCTTTAAGGGTATCTCTCATCACACACCTGCCTGTACCTGTCTGCCATCAAACATTGTAATCACCTTTAAGGGTAGCACTCATCACACACCTGCCTGTACCTGTCTGTTACCAGATATTATAATCATCTTTAAAGGTTGACTTGCAATAAAATTCACATTACAGTTATTTGGTATCAAAAGATTCACCATGTCTTGCTCTGCTGTGTTGTAGGTGCCAAATTTGTGGAAATGTGATTACAAGCTTTTAAAAGCTCAAAAACGAACAGTTAATCGCAGCCATTATGAAAATCATTGAAATCCCTGTCCAAAACGGCTCAAATGGGACGTAGTTGAACATGATGGCTTCTGTTTACACTTTCATGCAACCTCATTCGTCGAAATATTTTCACAAATATACTTCACGCAGTCAATAAAACCATGTCTATTGTCCTTACGCGTCTATTTCATCATCATTGTAATGCTGTCACTTTGAGCACTGATATCTCACAACCTACCGTAAAAATTTGTTTAATTTTCTAACCTCAACTTGAAGGAGGTTAGAAAATCATCATTTTCTAACCTCCTTTATCATCTTTGATAAATATGACGAGTCTGTTGGTCACCTGTGATAGTCGAAAAATGCTGCAGAGATTGTTCGCCCTATTTGGCAGGAAGTATTGATCCAGACCAGACCGAAACAAAACTGTAACATAGCGAGCATCTATATTTGATATGGGCTTTTCGGTAGATTTCGAAGTGTTTGTCATAAACTAGTGCTACGATACGTTTTTTATTGAGCCATTTATTGGCCTTTAATTTCACGTGATCAAAAAACGATAACCAGAACTTCTGAGTACGTCATCGAAATAAAGAGATTCTACGGCATTTTCATGATGGCTGCGATCAACTGTTCCTTTTTGAGCTTTTAAAAGCTTGTAATCACATTTCCACATATTTTGCACCTACAACACAACAGAGTAAGACATGGTGAACCTTTTGATACCAAATAGCTGTAATGTGAATTTTGTTCCAATAAACCTTTAAGGATATCACTCATCACAAACTTACCTATAGCTGTTTCTTAGAAGGTGATATGTGTTGAATATTTTCTTCTGGCACCCTCTTTCTATTAACCCAAAATAGTTGTTCAGCATTCATATTTTTAATTTGGGAGCATCCCGGAAGCTTGGTCTTACAGTTTATGTAAAATTTACTTTATTGAGGAGCTCTTCTTTACTCTCTCTTTCTCAGGAATAACTTAATTCATCTATCATCACCATAGAAATGTTTTAAAGACTCATGTCACGCGCCTAGCTCTTGCCTTTCTATCAAGTAGTGAAGTCACTTGGTGTCGACTTTTCTTTTATTGGCAGAATGATAAATCCGCAAGACAACTCTACCGCTACCATAACACAGTCAAATATAAGCATCTATATAGATGCCACAAATGCTCAGATATTCCTGACTCTAGAGCAGGCGTTTGTGGCTGCCTACGAAAACCTTGGCACAAACATACAAAAACAAGGTAATATACAAGCATAATTTCTATCCCTTATTTTAACAACCATTGTTTAGCAATGACAAAAGTACAATAAGTGTTTAGTATTCTGTTTGTTACATGAGTGCTTGAGTATGACTTTCTGATTGTTATTAAGTACAACTCTAGATGATTTTAAGAGACAAACAAAATAATCTTAGCAAGTTTTCATAGCACCATTATGGTAGCTGTCTATAGCTTTATTACTAGGTAGCTGTAGTGATGTCTATGGCTCTATTACTAGGTTGCTGTAGTGATGTCTATGGCTTTATTACTAGGTAGCTATAATGATGTCTATAGCTCTATTACTAGGTTGTTGTAGTGATGTCTATAGCTCTATTACTAGGTAGCTGTAGTGATGTCTATAGCTCTATTACTAGGTAGCTATAATGATGTCAATAGCTCTATTATTAGGTTGCTGTAGTGATGTCTATAGCTCTATCATTAGGTTGCTGTCTTAGATTACTAGACAAGTAATCATGATATTGAGTTAAATGTCAAGTTTAATCATGATATTGAGCCCAAAAGGTTCTTGTTAATTTTTATTTTTCTGTGAAGGCCACGATCTTCTTTATATTACACATTTATTTATTCTGTTATGCCATTTTTACAGTCAATCGTGACTCTTGAACATTTGGAGATGTTTTTTATGCTGTTCTTCAGAAATACATGTATTAGAGTATCGATTATTACTTTGATGGCGGCTGTTAAATGTATAATTGTGGTCGTATGTGAGAAGTAGATAACCTCAACTCTAGTTTACTGATATTGAAGTTAAGGTAATCTCAACTCTGGTTTACTGATATTGTAGTTAAGGTAATCTCAACTCTAGTTTACTGATATTGTAGTTAAGGTAATCTCAACTCTAGTTTACTGATATTGTAGCTAAGGTAATTTCAACTCTTGTTTACCGATATTGTAGTTAAGGTAATCTCAACTCTAGTTTACTGATATTGTAGCTAAGGTAATCTCAACTCTAGTTTATTGATATTGTAGCTAAGGAACGCAATATACCCCTGCCGCAAGTCTTTACAGCTGTCTCTGTGCCACTGGACTACAAGCCTGCTATTTATGGAACATTTAATGAGACCTTCCTAGACTTTGTTGCTCCCGGAATGATGTGCTCAATTATCTACTTTTTAGCTGTTGGTTTAACGACTCTCAGCCTCGTAGTCGAGAGGAAGGTGGGTCACAGCATTGCCAACTTGAGTTTGGTCTTTTGATGTTGTTTTGCGCCGGCTCCTTTGTTCAAAGTTGACGATGATAAACAGTCATTCGTTTCCATACTCTGAAGATTGTTTTTGGGAGATTATTTATCACGGGGAAGCCTTCAAAACTATGAAACTTTTAGCCTTTGAAGAGAGTTTTCATTACAAAGCTTTGGGTGCTAAGAACATATTATACATAGATTCTTCTTGAATGGAAATGGGCATATTGGTAGATTTTAACTGCCATGAACCATACGAGTCTTTTAACAAGCTCATGTTGTAATTTGTACCATAGCCGTCTGTATCCGCTTTTCAAGGTGAAAATTTAACAGCCATTTATTTTATTTTATTTTTGAACCATGATCTTTAAAACAATTTACCACTAAACTTTTAAACCAACATAAATACCCTCAAAAATTAGTTATCGATAAATCGTCATTAGCGATAAACAGCCAGACTAGGTTGAAAACTGTAAAGTGCGCTTGGTGATTAATTCTTTCACGTAAATATTTTGGTTTTGTTATGACAAAAGATTAAAATATATGAAACTTGATTGCATACCATCTTCACTAGGTTTATATAAGCTCGCTAGCGCGTATTCCTTCACAGAAAAGATACCTCCAAAGAAGAATACTACTGACCTTTTTCTAAGCTTGTTACTTGAAGTTCATACACTGCAGCCTTAGACATACACACCTTTCTAGCTTTGAACTGTTGTCTCTTGCGCAGGAAGGTTTGTTTGAGCGAAGTCTCGTCTCAGGAGTGACAGTTGCCGAGATGATGCTCGGACATATCGGTACACAGTTTGTAGTCGTCTCTATTCAGACAGCTGTTCTCATCATCTTTGCATTCCTTGTGTTTAATGTCTATGATGTCGGCTCTCTTATCATTATTATAATGATTGAGCTGCTCGTGGGAATTACTGGCATGACACTCGGTTTCGTTGTCAGCACTGGTGAGTCTTTCAGCTATTCTGTCTTAAACTGTCCTGAATTGTTATGCCTTTTCTGTTACTCCAACCTTCAATTCATTATCCCGACTTTTTTGCAATGCTATGAGATTACTGAATTTCAAAATGTGTTTGTTCAACTCACTCAATAATTCCTGATTCCCTGATGTATATCGCTTAATATCACAATGTATATCTCCTAATATCACGATGTATATCTCCTAATAACACAATGTATATCTCCTAATATCACAATGTATATCTGCTAATATCACAATGTATATCTCCTAATACCACAATGTGTATCTCCTAATATCACAATGTGTATCTCCTAATATCACAATGTTTGCAGAAGTAATTGAAAATTGAGTTTTTTTTATTTTCCTCAGAAAATTAGCCATTTGTGGAACTAGTCCTGTTATAGAAACAATGCCGCAGGTATTAAATACATGGGAGATTGTGCTTGCACATTAAGCTGCAGACAAATATCACTTAACCACGTAGAAACAACAAAATCTGAACAAATTCGACGCAATTCCACTCCGCTAAACTTGTGTGAAGGCATTCGCTGCAAGAGTGCTATTTGACATCATAGAAAAGCTCACCGTTGATGGATTCAAATTGACAATACTCGACTAAACTCTCCTCAGAGGAGGTAAAAAACTTCAGCTCACAACCGCAAAGTTCTCCCTTACAAAAACGTTCTACTGCTACTCACTACCGTTCCTGCTTGCCTTTATGTCTCTACAGTAACATTCACATGCCACGGATGGATCGCTCGTAGGAGCTGACGAATTAATTACTGAACAGTGACCTTGACCTGAAAGCTAGTCTACTTTAACGTGTTTTGACTTGAGAGATACATCGCGAATCTTGGAAAGATATATAGTGTAACCACGAATTGTTGAAATGTGAGGATGCAAGTTCATCGGCAGCAGGCAGCTCTAAACGTATTCCCAGCATGGAAACACAATGTATGCACGCAGCATGTATACGTTGTACATGTAGTTATACATGTAGTTGTACATGTAGTTGTACATGTACTTGTACATGTAGTTGTACATGTACTTGTACATGTAGTTGTACATGTAGTTGTACATGTAGTTGTACATGCAGTTGTACATGTAGTTGTACATGTAGTTGTACATGTAGTTGTACATATGCAAGTGACTTATGTATGTAGAAAGAGTCCTGTGTAGCTAAACCTAAGCAAAGACATGAGTGAGTTTAGTGAAAGTGTTTCCGGAGTTGATGAAGTCTGTTTGTTGCAGCTGCAAAAGACGAGCAATCAGCCACACAGCTTTCTCTCGCACTGGTATTTCCCTTCCTCCTTCTTTCTGGAATTCTTTGGCCTATAGAAGGCATGCCTCAATGGCTCCAATACATCTCTGTTGCTCTGCCTCTAACCCAGCCAGTAGCTGCCATGAGGTATGTAGCTAATATCTTCTCCTACCCTTGCAGCGGAATCTGATGATGTAATTCTCATTCGTAGGTTTCTAGGCTAGTAATGAATATATACCTCATGTTGTGTCTAAATTTATAATGTCCGTACAGTGCACCTTCAGGATACGGTTTTAATTTGTTCCAGGGTTGGCATCGAATGGTGAAAAAATTGTATGTAGTGTCTAAAAACCATGTAATTATATAATGCAAACATTCCCTGATAAAAATCATCAAAGTTTTATATAAGTGCTGTACATATTAAAAAACTAGTAACAAATAGTATGTTAACCTTAGTAACTATAGTTACCTACAGTAACTTTATTGTATTTAGTGATTATGATTTGCAAAAATGTAAAATTATGATGTACCATGTTCAGTACATACTCTAGGGTGTTCTTACCTTCAAGACAAATGTACATATAACATAAACATTGGATTCACCTCAAATAGGTTCAGATTACTAAACACACACACTTAAAGCTAAGTTTTAGTATGTATTTTCAACTATTTTACTGAATTTTAACTTTTATCGCTCATCAGTTTCCTTTTCCGCTTTCACTATAACCTTTGGTGGACCTGTTTAAAACCTTTTTCATCCTAATTCGGCAGGAAAACCAAACAATGCTGTTTTCATAATGAAGTGGATTTTTGTTAGCAGGTTAAGAAAAGTTGTCTCTCCTTTTGTTTGAAGAGATTGCAACTCCAACTTTGCAATTGTTTTTAAAGGAAAAATGTTACCATTTTACACACAATAATTTCTAAACTTGAGATAACGGTCATCGTGTCTATTTCAGACATTGTGGAAATATTTGTATAGCGCTGTATAGCTGCATAATAAGTATAATAAGTATCAAGGGATTACATTTAAACTGCTGCTCTCTTTGACAGGAGTGTGCTGGGCCGTGGTTTTGGGTTTGACCACTATCAGGTCTGGAGTGGCTACTGTATTGGAGTTGGCTGGGCCTTAGGTTTTCTTATACTTTCCCTTATCCTCGCGCGCCTCAAAGGCCTCCACTAGTTCATTCTTTTATAGCCTTAGAACACTATCACACTATTGCATAGGTTATTATGCTATGCATGCAAATAGTGTTGTTATTTATTTTTGATTCTGCATTTTATTTTTAAAGAGCTATTTATTTTCATAATCACCATTCTTGTCAAAAACTTTATGTGAGATTTTATGATAAGCTTATCACAATTTGTGTGTTTCCTTTAACCTATCGACAAATGAACAACTGCCAGGGCACTATCCCAGGAGACAACTGCAAGTTCTGTATGTGATTGATAGAAGCCTTCATTACTTTATGAGAATTTATGTTTATCAATAAGTCAATAACAAGTAATATTGAAAACTTTTAGTCTGTGTTCCTTGACTCTATTGAAAAACTGAATTTATTTTTTTCAAGTTTTTCAGTTCTTGATTTCAACCAACTTGATTTGTCGGACTAACCAACCAAAGCATTCAAGAGCGGTTCCGCTTTTTTAAACTGTTCAATACTTTGAAACCCCGACCTGAGATAATTCGAGGAATTGTTCTCTCGCCTGATCCCGTGCTCGAGTAAACTCTACTTTCACTTTATTTTTTCGCATTTCTAGTTTAGAATTACAAAATTACAAAATATGAGGATTACAAAATTTTGGTCACTCTGTCTGATATGCGTTTCAGTATAATTTCAAACTTTCAAGTCGATTGAACTATTAGTCCTTGAGATATTGCAGAAATAGCGAGAGAACTTCTAATCGATCGAGAAATCGAAATGACTGCTGACAGAAAACTAGTTTTTATTGACAGACTGATTGAATTCTTGGTACTAAAGGATCGATAGACAAAGCTAGAAAGCTTCTTCTTTTCAGAAACGAGAGTTATACACCAAAACTATTTGTTTTTTCTATTCATAACAAACATACACACTCTATCAGACTAAGTCTACTGTAATCATTGTTTCTTCAGTTACCTCTAAGACATCACTTCTTTTAAAGACTGAATAAAAACCATTCACTCTATTTGATTTCTGTTTCTTCATTGAGTTCTACGAGCTTGCAAATTCAGTCTGATATGCAGTTAAAAAGGAATTATGTTATTGTAAGTACTTTCACAGTCGATGGAAAGCTGTTAGCACGGTCTAAGATCAGTGGACCTGCTTGTTTATACAAGGTCAGGCTTCAAAGTGCTAACATCCTTGATCTCTCCAGTATCACAACAATGACAAAGAATATGTTGTCAATATCTCTCAGGTGTCTATCTCTGTCAGGTGTTAACAACCTGAAAAACCAACATGTCACAGTATTCCACAAGCGTAGTTATGCTAGTAAACCATCCATATGGTAGCGTAGTGTTTTGTTAGAAACACAAATACTAAAATTGATAAAAAAGACAACAAACAGCCCGAATAAGTGCGTAGGAGTTGGTCTAATTTTTGGAATGTTGCCAGCAAGATGTGATGGAGAGTGCGACAGTTTTGGAGATCATTGTCCCAATTAGTGTAAGGGTAGTTACTTGATGACCTATTTCAAGCAAAGTCCATTAACTGATGGTCAAAGGTTGACAAGTGTCAGATGTATTCCAGTCTATGCCAGCTGTTGATTTCACTGATAGGTTTGTTTTCTTGGTTTCTGATAAATATTTCATGATGCTTATATAAGACCCAAGAGAAAGCACTGTAAAATGATGTAAAAGAACTTTACAGGTCAATTTCTCATACAGTCGGTGATGAGCTTGCAATGTAATGCTTTGTTTAACGCTGTGTGAGCTGGGGTGTGAGCTGTTGTTTGTGGGGGGAGCAAAAATCAACCGTGAAAATGGAAAAAGTGTATTTGTCGTCAAAACAACTTGCCTATGTGAATTCGAATTTTAATCTCTTATACATCAAGAATAACCTTTTTACTTACCCACAAGAAATCAAATTTCAATCAGATAATAACAGAGAAGAGGCAGGAAAACAGTCAAAGTTCATAAAGTGAATTGTTTTTTACATGTTGCTGCTGTGCGAAAACGCTAGACTCTTTTTAGAATGCCCTTCCAATAATACATTGTTTTCATATATTACGAATATGTCTGTTCTTCATTATGTGTTGAGCCTTTTTTGTTTTATTCTAAATGCAGGGTGTGAGATTGTGTCAGTCGCGGAAAGTTTGGCGATGAAAACTAATAGCGAAGTGCTGTTTTAGTGTCTGTTGAGTAGCACAACTTTTTATGTTTATGTTATGTTTATATTTTTATGTTATATATCATATCGAGTTTAGTTTAATGAAATATTTTGAAAACTTTTAAAATTAACATTGCAGGCCTACTTGTTTATACCTATTGATGTATTCATATTTAGTAGAGGAAATGTAATGAGGTAGTTTAACAAGTTAAAAAGTGAGTTAACAAGCAAAATAAAACAACTACATGTGTTTTTATTTATCTGTAATTAAAACCTAACAGTTGGTCCATGGAAAAAATAAGACAATGTTTTTAAATAAAAAGGTTTTTAGAGCGTTTAAAAACATTGGATTTTAGGCTTCACATTTCTCATTATGAGTGCCTTAAAGTTCCAGCACAGTCTAGCATCTTGGTTTTTGTCTATTATGTGAACCGAGCATCAAGGAAGGATAACTATCCATTCAGCAACTGTAGAGCAGAGAACACATCTTCCAAGCAGGATGTAAGAAAATCAACATCATATCATAATCTTACAGGTCAAATATAGCTATCATCAACAGTAGCTTGTTACCAGCAAGTTTATATGACACAGATTTACCTTCTACACGGAGTTGTGTTCTTATGTCTCTGTTAAATACCAACAAAACAACATTGAATTGTGAAAATCGATGATATGAGCTATTAGCAGTCTGATGTGCTGTGACAAATTGTTAGGTGTGCCAAAAAAGCGCAGATAATAAGTATGTGCGCAATACTTCCAGGTGCAGGTGGTAGCATGCAAGCAGCAAAGCTGAGTGTTGTTGGTTCGAATCCCGCATGATGCAATCTTTTTTCAACCTCAACCGTGGATACGGATGGACACTGCTCATATTATAGTAAAGATTTTAGCAGTGATTGTGGCAATGTAGGTGGATGGTGTTACATTAAAGCTAAAACAGTCTACATTTTTTACAACAAGTTTTTAAAAATATATTCTACTTTAATTAAAAACCATTAAGAAATTTAAATGCTTTTGCTCACAAGCTATAGCTAAAACTGAAACAAAGTTTAACTCGTTTTAATCCCTTTAATGATATTCAAATATTAAATATTTTTATATCAATTACCTCTTCAGTCAAACTATCAACTTTACAACCGGTTTACAGCTACTCTAAATGCTCGCTGGCCGCCGTTGGTTGGTCTAGTATATTTGCTCATATTTACCAAATATCCTGCTTCAACAAACATTGTTTGCCAGGGCTCCAAGATAAGAGCCTACTCTCATAATATGGGTCAATCCATGCTCCGGTATGCGTGAGTAATTGTATCACTGTTTGGGCTGCTCGTGTGGCGAGAACGGATGCACCGAAGGGCTTGGCACTGGTCCAAACAATGTTCTGGCATTTTTTCAAAATCTACCGCAGCCAATCAAGTTGTGGCTATCGCACTCCTGGTTACGATTGTGTGTCCTGGTTTGCTTTTATGAGTTGACGATCTGTATTCCAGTGCAGTAAACTCATTGAAGAAAGATGGAGGAAAGTGACTCCACACTTCTGGCTGTCAACGTCTGCGATGTGTACAAGTCTTACACAAAGAAGGTGCCAGTGTTGCAGGGCACAACTCTTATGGTCAGGTGAGAAGGATTTTGACACCATCTTGATGCTATGATTTTTTTTATCAAAACCAATTGTTTCAGTCTGCAATGTTGTATCTTGAACAAAGCTAAAACTAGAAGCGAGGAAATAATTTTCCCAAAAGATTATGTTATTGAACTAATAAGAATCGCTGCCATTTATGTGCTGTCTGGCATAAATTTAGAAGTGGGAAGGCGGATAGCTGTTCACGTGTTCAATACAGAGCAAATTTCTGTTGTACTGATACGATGGCCACTTGATTTTCTCTAAAACAGTTAATATATTGAGGTGTCCACATAGAGGTGTCCACATAGAAGCGCATACACATCCTTCTGTACCAACACTAACGTGAAAATAATAAAATTTTAATAAAATGCAAAGTTATAGCTGAATGTAATCTAAGCATCCTTAGCTATAATATATGGACTATCGGTGATGCATTATTAGTGGTTGTTGCCGCTAATAATGCATGAGGCAAAGAACAATTGACATCATAGAACAGGACCTGCTTTAGACAGCTGGCTTCATAACTTCATAGTAACAACATTCTCTGCCTCCCGACTTGCTCAACACGGCGATCAAGCAGTAAGAGTAACCAGGAGTAGATGAGAATTAGTAAAAAGGAGTATTAGTTTATTTTAATAGAGAAATATTATCAGTCATTCATCAGTCATATAATCTCCATATAAAAACCCCCAAACTTTAATATAGGAATAGCCTACTGATGAATGTAACAAGTTAATTCATTCGAGTAATATCATCACTTCCTGATGTGAAAATAGTTGTATGATGAACAATATCCAGGAATTTATTTGGGGTAGTAGAGTTCTTGCCACGAAACATGGACTATTATCTATAGTTAGTAGTAATCTAGTATGATCTTTAGTTGTTAGTAATCTAGTATGATCTACTGTATAGTTATTACTAGTCTAGTATGATTTGTAGTTATTAGTAATCTAGTATGATCTATAGTTATTACTAGTCTAGTATGATCTATAGTTACTACTAGTCTAGTATGATTTATAGTTATTAGTAATCTAGTATGATCTATAGTTATTAGTAGTTTAGCATGATCTATAGTTATTATTAGTCTAGTATGAACTATAGTTATTAGTAGTCTAGTATGAACTATAGTTATTAGTAGTCTAGTATGAACTATAGTTATTAGTAGTCTAGTATGTTCCATAGTTATAATTAGTTTAGCATGATCTATAGTTATTATTAGTCTAGTATGAACTATAGTTATTAGTAGTCTAGTATGAACTATAATTATTAGTAGTCTAGTATGAACTATAGTTATTAGTAGTCTAGTATGATCTATAGTTAGTAGTAGTCTAGTATGAACTATAGTTATTAGTAGTCTAGTATGATCTATAGTTAGTAGTAGTCTAGTATGAACTATAGTTATCAGTAGTCTAGTATGAACTATAGTTGGTAGTAGTCTAGTATGAACTATAGTTATTAGTAGTCTAGTATGATCTATAGTTATTAGTAATCTAGTATGATCTAGTATGATAATAATGAGTGCACATGCACCCAACTTGCGTCAGATCATTCATTTTTATGGCATTTATTTACATCGACAGGAAGGGAAACATCTATGGCCTGCTGGGTCCAAGTGGGTGTGGTAAGACCAGCCTACTAAAGCTGATTGTTGGTAGACTTAAACCTGATAAAGGCAGTGTGCGGGTTTTAGGCTATAAACCTGGCTCCTTAGGTAAGCCTTGTACTTACAAAAAGTACCTCAGATCTGTCTGCCCTAATCCATCATTTCTGCTGAGTTGTTTGGATTTACATTTTCATTTGGTTTCTTTAAAAGTTCACGATGGGCTTACAATTTAGGCATCAGAAATGGTTGACTAAAATTCATACCATCATATAGCCAAACCTAAAAACGTTTGTATTTTATGGAAATAAACATCAAAAATCACAGTTCTTCGTCTGGCATCTGGGTAAGCAGCCCAGTTTTAGATAGCCTTTCATTTTAGAAAGTAACATCCCTGGTTCGAGGGTAGGTTACATGCCTCAAGAACTGGCGCTCTACCAAGAATTCACCATCTCTGAGACTATGCACTTCTTTGGCCGGATTCACAAGATGTCAGGTAGGTGGTCTAATGTACCAACTGACCTCTTGGAATACCATTGACAGTATGTGAACAATGTCGTTAGTATAGCACTTCACTTGACTCTACAAATTCCATAGTTCCATAGTAGCCACCAGTAACCTTTTTGATTTCGACACACTTGGCCAGATACTTTGACTTGACATTTCTACCCAATTGTTCATGACTATTATTGTCTAGTGCTGGAGACATCAGTTCGTCGTTGTAGCTAGAGCTTCACGATTTCCGAAAACCACCAGACGGTTCAATACATATTCAGTAATATATCACAAAACATTTATTTACAGTCGTCCACAATATATTGCGATATTCTTATTATGTAAAAAAACTTGTAACTTTTTGCTAATATTTATTTGTATACTTCAACTTAAAAAGAAACATTTGTGCTCGTGACAATTATAAATATTTATTTTATGAATCCTTGTGTGTGTGTGGAAGACCATGGAATGAGCTTATTATAAGACTAAAAGGCCCACACACCTTAGTTACAGTATCTCTCACTCTGAAAGTTATCAGATGTAATAAACCACCGTTACACGATTATATCGTTTATACGATTGATGATTTCTCTTACAAATAGTCTACCTTCAAAATCGCCATCAAACAGTAAATCGTCATATCGTGAAGTTCTAGCTATAACTCGATTGGTCTCTGTCTACAGACTGAGATGTGTGAATCACCTCCCACAATTAGTACTCGACCAAACACTAATGGTAGCAATAGTCGATCACAAAACCTTATTTCAGATCGGCTTATTTAACTCATTAGCAACCGACTAACTTCAAATACCTGTGACTCTCTCATTCTAAAGTTCATCTTTTGTTAGAACATAGCAATTCAAGTTAGCAGAATTAAATGTTAATAATAAATTTAAACTATAAAAAATTGTTATTTGATTTTGATTTACTAAGTTTTTCACTGTCTTAATTGCTCTGGCTCTGCATATTCACTTCCAGGGTCAGTAGAAAATTGATCTTAATCGATCAAGTTTAAATTTGCCATGATGTTTTCCGGTTTATGTTGATGTCAACATTGGTTTAGTATTTTACAGAAGATATCATAGAGACAAAGTTTTGGTTTTTGCTGATTAGCTAGATTTTCTTTTACATAACCAATCAAAAATCTTCTTTCATAACATAGAAATAGCAATACTTGGAATGAGTAAATTTCAAAGGCGAGATAATTCGCTTTGGTAGCATATCAACGATCAAAATACTCGAGTACACTGTTAAGGTTGCGATTGAGTTAAGGCAACATTTAGTAAGGTTTTACTATTACTGTAGGCTGTGTAAATAAACAGATCGACAATTAGCTTAAAAGTTACATCTGTGTTTGCATCCAGTCTGCATCCAGACAATGTCATATATTTTTAACAAGTCAAAACCTTCAGACACGTTAATATAACTCTTATATTCATGGATCTTCAACAGTCGAGCGAAAAAGCATGAAAAGTTTCATCCAATTTGATTATGAGCAACAGGAGATATCTAGTTTTTGTTGCTGGAATCAGCTAGTTTGGTATCATGTGGTTCAACAGTCTTCAAAAACATTACAAGATAATCAGCCTGTGGTTAGGCTTGCCTGAGTTCTTTTAGCAAATAATCCTCACGTGAATTGCCACTCAGAAAAGTTTTAATGGGAACACAGCTAATGACTAACACATTACTGTGTTTGCTTCTGACTAGCATCTCTGACCTGAACCTACATGTACATAGTACAGTTTGTGTTGCATTATTGAGAGATCAGTGAATGGAATCAATTGTTGACTGGCAAACATCAAAGAGGTCAAAGTTTGATGCCTCCGAGCCAACTGAAAATGTTTTTTTAAATAGTTTTTTTCAACTTCAACAGCATAAATATTCCATCTAGTTAAAGCTTTCTGGCTTAAATATGCATGTATGTCTGAAATAGAGGTATACACGTCTGCAATAGAAGTAAGGAACATTCCAGCTAAAAGCACCTGTATCACTGCAGGCCGGACATTGACCGGAGCAGCCCCCTATGAGCATGAGCTACTATAATCACTGTTTATCGTAGAATAAGTTTCAGTAGCGGTTGTCACGCTTATAGTCTATTGCAGTCTTCTTCTTGTACAGTCACGAGCATCGCATTCAAATAATCAAAATGATTTTGCAATTTTAAGTTGAATTGACCTAAAGTTGAAATTACACAACAAGAGCCTGCGCCGCCTCGGAATCTACTGCATCTATATTCTTGTGTTCAGTTTAACACTGAAGCTGAAGCCCAGAATAATTAGGAATGTTGTTTCGTTTTGTTTTCTACTACTTCCAGTTTAGGATTACAAAATTTTGGCAGATTCTTGGGTGACAGATTTTCAGTGTGATTCCAAAGTTTTAAATCAATACGATTATTAGTTTTAAGGTATACCAGCAAAGGCTGCAAAATGGCTGCTAATAAGGTATTAATTGCTAATGACACGCTGATTGAAGTTCTTGAAGATAGAGAAAGTAGGTAGTACGACAAGATAGAGAATTCTGAGTGAGGCATGTGTAGGTATTTGAGCATTTTATGAGCTTAGAATCAGTGAGATCGTCACATGTATGCACACATATCAAGGCGATGGGAGTATATTATTCATTGTGTTATCTTTGTGTGCAACTAACAATTAAGAGGAGCCTGAAATGTGATAGTTAATAAACTCATTATCTGATTGGCTGGTTAATTTACTAGTTAATTTCAAGTTTCTAATTGATTGTACTATTAGTTATTGATTTACTGTTGAATGTCAAGTTGAATACCTCATCAAAATAAAGGGATTCCAAACTACGGTTGTTTTTTTTAACTGATCGTTTTTGAGCTTTTAAGATCTTGTAATCACATTCCCACATATTTGGCACCTACAACACAACAGAGTAAGACATGGTGAATCTTTTGATACCAAATAACTGTAATGTAAATTTTGTTGCAAGTCAACCTTTAACATTCTAATCTAGGTAGACATCGATACTAGTAAGAGTCTCACTACTAAAACCACTAAACCACTTTAGAGTTCTGCTAGAATGACCCACAAGTCAACTTTCCACTAGATTCAAACACATGAGTTTACACATAAAAGTACTCAGAGGGGTGCGCCTAGCTATCTTGAAGTTTAACCTTTCTTATCACGCTATCGGTTCTTTAGCTAGCTGATAAGACCACTTGTGTTTGTTTGCCTGTCTGTAACCTCATAATACTAAAATGGTCTGCGTCTTTGGACCTTCAGGCGGAAGCGAGCTTTGAGTAACCTCTAGTTTCTATGTTTTAACATGTCTGAAAGTTAGATTGTCTTAGACTCAAAATAGTGTCTTTAGGCAGCACTCATGCTGTGGGCTAGTACATGCAGGCTAATCAGCGATCCAATAGCGATGGCTCTTGTAGCCATAGATGCAGGAGCTTCTGTTCATCATTTTCAAAAGGTGACATGATAGCCCAGCTGTTCTCATTTTCATGGATTCAGAAGTTCTTCAAATTTTACACGGATGCTCAATAATTATTAAATCACCGTGGAAATATTTTGTAACCCGACTTGTTTAGCAGACAGAAAGTTTAGAGCAAATATACAAATGTTTCGCACTTTGGTTTGTTGCGCTGCTGACTGAGAATAAATATGACTACTTCTGCAGCTAAACAAATAACGGAGAGGATGAAGTTTCTTCTGGACTTCCTGGAACTGCCTCCGCCTAAGAGAATGATTCATCAACTAAGTGGTGGACAGCAGAGAAGGGTGTCTCTCGCCATTGCTCTTCTTCATTCTCCAGAGGTTGGCTCCTTGCGTATTATAATAGCACCTGGTTTTATAGGTTGGCTAGCCAAATGCCCAGTGTTGCAGGGGTCTTAAAAACAACTTATAAACAATGGCAGGTATTGTAATTATCTGCCACTTGCCATTAGCCTGGCACATTACCAAAGACTAATTTGAGTACACTACTATCTGTATTGCTAAACTTACTAATAAGAGCCGTGAGAGCAAGCTTTAGTGCTATGCATATTTTAACCGACAACGCATAAGGTCTAAAAAATAGTGTAGCTTAATTGGTAAGATCATCGTCTGGGGATTGGGAGGTTTGGAGATCAAATTTAGCATGAAGCGAATATTTTGTTTCTAAATTATAATGGCTATAGCTGGACACACCGAATGACGGACTTTGAGATAGATATATATAAATTAGTCATTGGATGGCTAGGTTAAATGATTTAGTGTTTGAAAACTTACAGACTAGTATGAGAGGAGGTGAGTGATGGAGAATGTAGGTAATGGCTTGTTGAACATAATAACTCATCCATAGTTTTTGGTAATGTTTGTATAGTGCCCATCTGCTATGTACAGTGGCTAGAACTACTTCACTCAGCTACATGCACTATGTTTTCATGCGCAGATGATGGAGATTTGAAGTTGTGTGCACATTGAGTTAGCTATAAGTGTTTCAATAGACATTCGCATGTTGCTTATTAATGCAGGCATTTTGTTAAAATAGACAGAGGTCATAACGCATTCGCAACTGCTCAAATTGAAATAAGAACGACTGAAGTACAGAAAATGTTTAAAATGGAATAGCTTGCCCGGCAATTCTTGCGCATCATTCGCAAATGTCGTTTTTATCTTGCGCAAGCATGAAACATTTGGTAAAAGTTTGAAAGTAATAAAGCTTGCTTAAAGATGTGGATTTTGGCCGTTTGCATCCTGCGGATGACATAAACCTAGAGATAAACCTAGAGATTAACCCCCTCATGTAGACATAATGAATTTATGTTACTAATAACTCATGTCTTTGGTCTGTTAATGTTATCGTGCCTGGTTGTATTAATACATATTGCATACGCATATTTTTATTATATTTAACATTATTACCATTATTAATGTTATTGTTGTTATTAGCATTACTATTGCTTATATGACAATTATCACACGTTTTAATATTATTGTTGTTGCTACTATTATCATTACTAGTACGTTTGTCTGTCCTGTGCACCGTGAGAGATCGTAATCAGGAATCAGTATATCCATAATTAATTTGTAAAGTAGTAAGGCCGCTGAGTGGTGTAGTGGTTGGAGCGCTCGACTGTAAACTGAAGCACTGGAGTTTAAATCTTGTGCGAAGCAGTATTTTTTCCTAAAGCTCTTAGAGTGGTTTCAGAGAGACGGATGGACACTGCTTCTATTATAGTAAAGTTTGTTATGGTTGTTGTTATTGGCATTATTACTATTACTGTTACTATTATTATTTTTCTACACCGCCATTAGTATTATTATCCATGTATTCATTGATTACATTAGTCTTGCTACATGCATCAAGATTTATTTAACTTGATAGAGCCACATTCCTAATATTGTTTATTACTAAACATTGTTCAGACACTGCATGGTAAAGCTTTTCCTGGGCACACAACTCTCTGCATTTCAATGTGTATATAACCAATAAGTCGCATTGAGTCTAAAGTAATATTTAGCAAGATGAAAGTCAAATTGTAGTCAACCAAGACTGGTCACAAAATCGTCTAAACATAGGCAACAATAGCCTGTTTTGACAAACTGTTGTTTTTGCGGAGTTGTCCCCCGTCGCGCGGGCGAGCAAAACAACAGCTTGTCACAAGACGTACTGCACCTGATGCATCAGCTGCACTTATAAGGAGTTGTTCTCTTCCATCTATGCGGCTGGGTTGCGATGTTATGTCGGTCGCTCCATTGGTAATCATAACTGATTTCGTGCAAAATTTATGTAAAAAAAAAAAGATTACACGTTTAACCAGCGACCAGTCTCTGCGGTAAACTTTAGTAAAACTTGAGAACTTAGGCAACAACAGCGACTAAACATGTCATTATTTCTGCGCTCAGTCAGTTTAATTTCTACTTTTGTATCAGTCAGTTTTATTTGTTCTTATGGATTTTATTTTCAATTTATTTTATTCTCAAGTTTTACTAAAGTTTACAACAGAGACTGGTCTTTGGTTAAACGTTGTAATCTTATTTTTTTCTACATAAATTTTTGCGCGAAATCAGTTACCGTATGATTACCAATGGAGCGACCGATATAACATTGCAACTAAGCCGCATAGACGGAAGAGAACAACTCCCTATAAGTGCAGCTGATGCATCAGGTGCAGTACGTCTTGTGACAAGCTGTTATTGCATTGCTCGCCCGCTCGACGGGGGACAACTTCGCAAAAACAACAGTTTGTCATGACAGGCTAAGGCAACAGCTGCGGTCGGCAGCTCACTTTCTGAGGCTTTGCAGTTGCTTTTGCAACTTTTGTTGTGACTGATACCCTTGTCTTTACACACTATCTCTGTCTGTAGATCCTAATACTTGATGAGCCCACTGTTGGAGTTGACCCTTTACTTAGGCAGCGGATTTGGGATCATTTAGTAGGAATTTCATCTACTGGAGGGATTTCTATTATTATAACTACCCACTACATCGAGGAAGCCAGGTGAGTGGGATAGATAGTTCTCATGGCTTCCTGTTGCTATCTGTAACTAATATATATATATATATATATATATATATATATATATATATATATATATGTGCTCCCAACAAGGCAACTCCAAACGAAAATCTATCACACTAGAGACGATCCTAGATGCAGACTGTGCAAAGATGCACCTGAGACCATCCAACACATCATCAGTGGATGCAGACAGCTAGCAGGGAACGCATACACTGAGCGGCATAATCATGTCGCAGGTATTGTGTATAGAAGTCTATGTGATGAGTATGGCCTTAATAAACCACAACACTGGTGGGAAGCTCCTGGTAAGGTCAATGAAAATGACCGCGCTAAGATCCTCTGGGACTTCTACATCCAAACTGACAAGCATGTCCTAGCAAACCAACCAGATATAGTGGTGGTAGACAAGGAAAACAAGAGGGCTACTATAATAGATATAGCAGTACCCAATGACTACAATATAGCCAGCAAAGAAAAAGAAAAGGTAGAGAAATATCTCCCTCTTGGAGAAGAAATTGAAAAATGCTGGAATGTAAGAACAACCGTAATCCCAGTAGTCATTGGGGCACTGGGCGCAATAACACCGGCGCATAAAATGTGGCTTGCCCAAATACCAACAACAATCAACTCAGGTGAGTTGCAGAAAAGTGCGCTATTGGGAACAGCTAAGATCTTGAGACGAGTGCTCAAACTCCCAGGTCTCTGGTAGGAGACCCGAGTTAGAGCAGAATTTACCACCCATACGGGGTATCCGGGGTGAGGAAACAATTTTTTTTTTTTTGTATATGTATATATATATATATTCCAATGTAGTGTGTTAAAGCTGCCAGATAGTGCTCAATGAGTGGTCAGAGCTTAAATATAAAATTTATTCATGTAAAACCTTAGATAAAAAACAACTTCATTACTATTAGTTTCATGTCTGTTACGCAGACAATCATCAGATAAAATTGTTTTGGTCCAACTGAGTTATATATGTAAGGGAGGTGTAATTACTATAACGACTGATAGCTATGTAATTGCATTTCGTAGTGTGTATTTAGTAGAATGTCGGCATGTGGAAGCTAGCTCGTTACGCTTGTTGAGTGAGCTCATTTCTGGTTTTGTGAGGATGATGTACTTTTCTGATATGCACAGGTTACAACGCTTGGTGGCTGGGTCGTATGGCCTTGCGTGTTGAACGATTTTCCATTTAATTGTATACGGTGTGTTCAGGCCTTTTAGCTGCCAGATGTAGTTACTAAGCTCTGTGGCAGATTGCTTGTCCTGGTGCCTGAAAGATGATATGTGGCCGCTGAGTCGTGTCTTAAAGGTATTTTCTGTGAGGCCAATATAACTTTTTGTAGGTTTGCTACCATCGTCTGCGGTGACTACAGCTTGGTAAATGAGCAACTTGCTAAGACAGTTTCCTTCGAGAGGGCATTCATTTGGTGCACAGCAGTTGCATGTTTTGTTGTTTGCTGGGTGCGTCAAGGCGTTGTTCAAGAGCTTCTTATTGTGATTGTTGATGGTTTGTTTGATGTTAGGCATGCAGCTGTAGCCAATCTTTGTGTTGTTTCTATTATATAGCTTTCTTAGAGGGTGATTGCTCGGAAAAGATTTATTTAATATTTTGATGAATGTCTGGCCGATGTTATTTGCCACGTTTCTGCTATATGGTGGGTTGAACCATGTGATTTTTCTTCGTCGCCTGTGTTGTTTAGTTGGTGTAGTGGTCTCATGGGGTGCGAATTTCAGCTGGTGTGTATATCCGCTTGCTGTCAATGCCTGCTGGTACGGTGGTGCTGCTCGGTTGAACTCATTAGCATCGGATGAGATTGCTGATAGTCGGTGGTTGACTGCTTGAGGTAGCTGCTTTATAATGCAGGGTGGGTGGTTGGATTGAGTGTGGATGTATGACGGGATGTTATTGGGTTTGTTGTACGGTGAGTATTTCCCAGTTGTTAGGTCGAAGGTGACGTCTAGGAAGTGTGTCACTTTTTTGTTGGTTTCGGCTGTGATGTTTAGTCCGTGCTTCTTGAATATAAGGCAGAGGTCTTTTTTTATTTTTTCGGCTTGGCGGGGTGTAGATCCTGTTACTGCTAAACCGTCATCTCTATACAGTCCTAGGTTGATGCTGTGCTTCTTACTGATCTCGTGTAGTAAGAATGAGCCAATTAATTCGCACGTTTCTGCTCTGTCGTGACTCCCCATTGTCACGTCAAAATGGGAGTTTTCTCCCCTTTTGCCCCACGTTGTATTTCCGTTGAATAATACTGATTGTTTGGTGTGCATGATGATGTCTGTGTCCTCAGGTGTAATGTTATCGTAGTTTGATGCAAATTTCAATGCTGATTGGAGGAGGGAGGAGATTGGATTTCAATGCTGATTGGATAGAGGGGTAGAAATTGACTACGTCAAACTCTATAAAGATAGCTCTATCTCTGTTCTGGATATTCTTGAACCAGGTAATGACCTCTTCGGTGTTTTTCCACTGGTTGATGTTTAGACTCTTGCTGATGTTACAGTTTATGCGGTCGAGAATTGCTTTGCTTATGCATCCGATGTTTGATTTAGCAGGGTTTATTAATCTACATGCGGGGTTCTCTATGAAGTTGGTTTTGTGGTCTTTCAATGTGATAAACGCGTCTCGTTGGGTCATACTATTAATTCTGTCGTCTAGGTCGAGAGTTGTAGCGATCTTTTTGGCTTCTCTGTTAATACTGTCTGTTACGTCAGCATCGATCTTTTTGTATGAGTTGGTTATGCTGTTTTGGAGTAGTCGGTTGTATTCGGCAATGCCTATTTTGTAGAAGTTTGACGTCTTGTCAGCTGGGACTATCATTGATTGTGGGTTGTTAGTGATGTTCAAGCGTTGTAACCTGTGCATATCAGAAAAGTACATCATCCTCACAAAACCAGAAATGAGCTCACTCAACAAGCGTAACGAGCTAGCTTCCACATGCCGACATTCTACTAAATACGCACTACGAAATGCAATTACATAGCTATCAGTCGTTATAGTAATTACACCTCCCTTACATATATAACTCAGTTGGACCAAAACAATTTTATCTGATGATTGTCTGCGTAACAGACATGAAACTAATAGTAATGAAGTTGTTTTTTATCTAAGGTTTTACATGAATAAATTATATATATATATATATATATACGTATATATATATATATACGTATATATATATATATATATACAGTACACTAAGCTCTGTTCATGTCTGCAATCTCCATGTTTCCCAAAGGTCTGCTAACAGCGTTGGCCTCATGCGCAGTGGTAGGATTCTTGCTGAAGGTCCACCAGATAAACTTATGCAGAAGTTCCAACAAACAAGCCTGGAAAATGTGTTCCTTGACCTTTGTGTCAAGGACGATCAGACTTTGGTAAGAGTCTTTAGATTACATCTTACGTTGACAAGGTGGATAGAATGTCATTTGTTAGCAACACCACTTAGACTGTGGCCGACTTCTACTTAAAGTTTAGATGCTTTAAGCATTAATAGAATGCGTTATAATGCTAGGAAGAATAAATAAATTGTTTTACACTCTAGTAAGGATGGATAGACTGTGTTATACTTTAGTAAGGATAGATAGACTGTGTTATAATTTAATAAGGATAGATATACTGTGTTATACTTTAATAAGGATAGATAGACTGTGTTATACTTTAGTAAGGATAGATAGACTATGTTATACTTTAGTAAGGATAGATAGACTGTGTTATACTTTAGTAAGGATAGATAGACTGTGTTATAATTTAGTAAAGAAACATAGACTGTGTCATACTTTTCTAGGGGTGTATAGGCTGTGTCATATTTTGCTGAGTGTGTATAGATTGTGTTATACTTTGCCACATATGAGGTAAATATTTCATTAGCAGCTAAAAACATAAGTGAGCTCTCTAAATTCACTCATTCTGACCAATACGTTGATATCAACCGAGGATTAATAATTTTCTACAGAATGGTTATGGCGCTCAATCTGCAGGGTCCTCATCGCAGGATGTAGATGTCGTAGTAGTTGACGACAATCCAGGTGGGTCATTCTAAATGATGTTTAGACTGTTATGGAGAAAGCATTCATATAGTGTAAAGGCTAGCTTGGAACTAACGGTCATGACTCACAGTGTAACATAACTAATGACACTGCATTCCTTTTTCAATCTGTTATACAAAAAATAAACTTGAGAAAATGATCGCTTTACTTTGTTCACTAGTGCTTAGCGATCAGTGGAAAAAAGTTAGATGTAACAAAATATTGAATCATTCAAACTAGTGTTTAACCAGTTAAATAAAACATGCTTGCCGATATTAGCGCACCTATTTAGTAGATGAATCATGGCATGTTTCGCCTAAAAATTATAATATACATGTAGCTGCTTTTTTATATCTGCTGAGAGTTATGTATATGAAGCTATAGCACGTTTAACATTTACCTTTTTTGTGACTTACACTACTGATTGCTCTACAAAGCTCCTCTACCATATTTGTGAAAAACTAAATGTTTAGAATTTCAACTTAAAGACAAAGTATTTCGTGCTTCCAATCTACTAGGATCTCGCATAAATTGCGTCTTGTCTTTGGGGAACCGTTACAACAAATAGTGCTTAGAATAGCTCACTGTCTTGCTTAATTTAATTCTGTATATTGAGATTTTTAAGATAGACCTATTGGATTTTCTTCTATCGAGTTAAGTATGTAAGATTAAAAGCAAGATTAAAAGATCTGAAGCATATTATTGGTTCAATTGGTGATAAGGCAACAAATGATTGGCTGTCTTATAATATGGTAGCATATTACTGGGTCGGTATGGTAATATGTCACATGTTAGTATTTAGATCTTGCAATATAAAACCAAAGTATTAGAGTTTCTAGCACGAAAGCATCTTATTGGTTAAATCTTTTAATACGGCAGCATCTTATTGGTTAAATCTTTTAATATGGCAGCATCTTATTGGTTAAATCTTTTAATATGGCAGCATCTTATTGATTAATGATTAGACAATTTCTTTCCACTTCTCTGTTTAACTCATTTGAATTTACAGTTTAAAAATTTTCTCTTTCAACATTTATTTAAATATTTAGAAAAAGGTTTGCTAAATTGCTCTAATTTGGGAAACACAGAATGTTTAAGGCTATTCTTTAAACAAACAACGTACTTTTGGGGTTAAAGTAAAGATATGAACTACAAAACCAATGTTGATGTTAACATTGACCGACTAATGTACTCTTGACCCACCTGATTATACTAACCATTGACATCTTTAGACTCGCCTGTTGAAGTACGTATTTGATAATCGAGGAGAGATCGCTTCAAGACTACCAAAACCTGTATTGACTTCAGATGCCTCATTTGAGTTTCATTGTTGTGGCTATAAAGGCTAAGGGCTGGCTCACATTTGATCGCAGAATGTCGGAGTCGCCCTCTCGACAACCATTTATCGACTAAGTGCACGGTAGACCGGTGGCATTGCCGGCTCAACACGGATATGACGGCATATGTTGCAGCTGTCAAACTTTCTTAATATTTCTCTGATAATCTACAATAGTCTGTGCGATCTGCTCCACTTCGGCAATGGTGATTGGCTGTCGCATATTCGGGACTAGTACCTATTTCATCGATGGTGATTGGCTGTCGCATATACGGGACTAGTATTGCATCGATAGTGATTGGCTGTCGCATACTCGGGACTAGTATTACATCGTTTCAGCGACCGCATTGTATAATGAGAACACGCAATGCTGCGAATTATTTGCCGATGTGAACACAGATAGATTTATGGTGGTGTAAAAATTGCTATCACAGATGATCACTGATGTTTTGTGGGATTAGCACTGACGTACTGTGATATAGTGTGTACAAGCCTTAATCCTGAGTATTTTATCTGCAGATGATGATGAAGATGTGAGACTATTAGGATCAGGGTCCTACAAGTACCAGGCAGAGCAGTCCGTCAGCAATGGCTCTTGTAGCCATGCATGCAAGAGCTTCTGTTCATCATTTCCAAAAGGTGCCATGATAGTCCAGCTAATAATTTAATCACAATGGAAATATTTTGTAACACAAATTGCTTAGCAGACAGACGGTTTAGCAGACAGACGGTTTAGAGCAAATATACAAATTAAATGTCCCGATCATTGGCAACATAAGAAAATTCCTTTTTGTCCTTTTTTTACATAACAATATAATAAACAATGAATTGTTTATTAAATTGTAAATATACTATATATTATTATGTGATATTATGTTCTACTATGTATTACGTTGTTAACTACATTATATTATGTCATATTATATACATGTTATAACATATATGTTATTATATTATGTTATATAGCATTACATTACAACAGATTACATTGTATTATATTTATGTTATTTTATTGTACGGTGTTATATTATGATATGTTATGTTACATTGTGTTGGATTATATTAATAATATATTACTTTATATTGCATTTCGCTATATTTCGTTATATTATATTTCAAGTCATTATGTTATGTATTATTATCTTATCTCATATATCATTATGTGTATACAAATTAACTGAAAGATATTTTACTATGATGTCATTAACTGCATATTCACCTTGACATTTGATTTTCATGCTTATGAAATGTTATTCAGTCAACTCAAAAACCCAGCAAATCCTAAAGTTTTTAGAAAAAAATGAATTTATTTTCTGTGAGTGTCATTAGTAATAAAACAGCTGTAGTAACTAATAGCTACTAGTAGGAACTAGTAGTAGTTTCATGTAGTAACTCAATAACAATAAATTTAGCAAATTATCATTCGTTGGCTGACTAGTTTAGGTTTGATGTTTCTGTTGTTTTTATAGTTTATAAATGCTAACAATACAACCTATTTTGTTAATTGGGTTTGTAATTTATGTTCAGGGTGAAAACCACAAAAGTATATAAAACCTACCTTATTTTGTGACAATTTTAATGTTAAACTTTTTCAAAGATCATGTTGGACCATGTTCAGGTGAAACTACAATGTATATGTTAACACCATGTTGTTCAATTCAGGTGAAACTATATGTTAATACCGTGTTGTTAAGTAAAAATATTTACGTTCAATCACCAAATTTCAGGTCATTTGAAAGACTATAAATTTTTGGACACATATTGACTCGGTGTAGAAATTGAGGTCTCAAGTTTGATTTAAAAATCCTGACCTGTACCTGTCATATAAGTTGACCCATCCTCTGGATGAAATCGTTTGATTGCTAGTAGTTCAGTCGGTATCAAAGGCGGGCGATGCGTAGCTGAAGAAATGGCATTCAACAACACCATCAGCAAAAGGGTCCATGTTTTTTGTGCTGTCGGCAATATGTACAACGACTAACAAAAGAACGAGAAACGACAGTTCTAGTGAAGATCAAAATAGCATGAAAAACAATACTTCACCATTGTATTAGTCCGCCCCACCGATAAAACGAAACTGCCACCTTTGATAATATGTACGGTTTTAACAAAAGAATCACACCGATAAAAAGATTTGTGTCAGAAGTCGTGATTCATATACAAGGAAAGGATGAATGGACGAGAGTGGATTACCACTCTCATCAGATGGATTACCAATGTGTGAGCTTTAAATGTGTGGGCTATAAATTTTAAAAAACATGTATTCCAGAAGAGAATCTTAGCGATGACAATTTGAATGGAGAAAAATGGGACTTTGTGTTTGATCCATCTCATGTTGAGGATTACTAGTTTTTTACTATTTTATAAATAAATCTCTATATGTGATATCATGTAACTTTAATGTGCGATGGTTTTTAAAATTTGAATTTTACTAGAATTCGTGTTATAAAAAACGCGACTGCCATATACGTCGAGGATGGGTTTTTTAAGCTTGAAATTTGTTGTCAAATTTTCAACTTATATGCTGGAATTTACAGCACGTTTTCTTTGTAATGTATACGCATATTTGGCTACAGCTCAAAAACAATAACCATTTTGACTACTCATTGAGGACGTGTACAAAAATTGCATGTAACTGTTTAAAGCAGCCAACTAATGAACCAACGGCGCTCAAACTCTACATAAAGAACGGCCTTGCAAAACCGATAGCTGAATTTCTCAGTTATCCTACAGAAAAAAGCTAAAAAGTTGCTGAGTTAAATAAGGGTCTGCTTTCTCGTGCATCTCCTTTGATTATTTTTAATAAAATCACTGTTTTTCAAAGAGTTTGTAAACTATTTAAAAGTAAAATATTTTAGTGTCCGGAGTTTGTCATTTAAAGTCAAATCTCAGGCAAATGCGCTACTGAATTGTTCTACAAATATTTTTAGCCAAAGTTCTTTACTCTGAAAATACATCGTGACTGTTTGAATCATTTTGGAACTCAGACTAGATTTTATAAACAATAATGTGTAATTTTTTATATTCTCCATCAAATGACTAGTTGAAGCCATGTGTTATGAGTGTTTACTAAATCTGAATGTATATTTTAGCCAGTTATAAGCAAACTGATGTTTCAAATGACCTGGATGGCATCAGTAGTTGCACTTCCTGTTTGTCCTTCTTGTTATAACATCAGCTATTGTGTTCAAGTTGCAGTGTTACGTGTCTCCATTGACATATATTTTATTTTTTATTTGCTCTTGATTGTTAAAATGAAACTTCAAATAATGGTCTCAGGTATATTGCTATAGATGTTTAAAACAATTTAACGATAGGTTAGGTTGGTTAAAAATTGTCTGATTTTCTTTTAAATGCAAGAGTATAAGTATCTGATGTCGATGAGACGATATTGATCTCTTATAAACAACAATCACTGCTACTGTCGTTATTTTTAGAGACGTCCTTTCCTCCTGAGCGCTTTAACCGCGACCAAATTTTGTCGATTTTAATCTTGAAACATCCGCGCAGTCAGAACACCATAAAAAACAATCGCGAATGATAAAAAAGATGCTTTTTGATAGTCTATTAAAATTTTGTGCAAGTTCATCGTAAAGTAATTTTTAAGTGAAAAAATTACTATAAGATTACAAAGAGGCAAATTTATGCTAGTAGTATTATATATGCTAGTAGTATTATATATGCTAGTAGTATTATATAGGCTAGTAGTATTATATAGGCTAGTAGTATTATATAGGCTAGTAGTATTATATAGGCTAGTAGTATTATATAGGCTAGTAGTATTATATAGGCTAGTAGTATTATATAGGCTAGTAGTATTATATATGCTAGTAGTATTATATAGGCTAGTAGTATTATATAGGCTAGTAGTATTATATAGGCTAGTAGTATTATATAGGCTAGTAGTATTATATAGGCTAGTAGTATTATATAGGCTAGTAGTATTATATAGGCTAGTAGTATTATATAGGCTAGTAGTATTATATAGGCTAGTAGTATTATATAGGCTAGTAGTATTATATATGCTAGTAGTATTATATAGGCTAGTAGTATTATATAGGCTAGTAGTATTATATAGGCTAGTAGTATTATATAGGCTAGTAGTATTATATAGGCTAGTAGTATTATATAGGCTAGTAGTATTATATAGGCTAGTAGTATTATATAGGCTAGTAGTATTATATAGGCTAGTAGTATTATATAGGCTAGTAGTATTATATAGGCTAGTAGTATTATATAGGCTAGTAGTATTATATAGGCTAGTAGTATTATATAGGCTAGTAGTATTATATAGGCTAGTAGTATTATATAGGCTAGTAGTATTATATAGGCTAGTAGTATTATATAGGCTAGTAGTATTATATAGGCTAGTAGTATTATATAGGCTAGTAGTATTATATAGGCTAGTAGTATTATATAGGCTAGTAGTATTATATAGGCTAGTAGTATTATATAGGCTAGTAGTATTATATAGGCTAGTAGTATTATATAGGCTAGTAGTATTATATAGGCTAGTAGTATTATATAGGCTAGTAGTATTATATAGGCTAGTAGTATTATATAGGCTAGTAGTATTATATAGGCTAGTAGTATTATATAGGCTAGTAGTATTATATAGGCTAGTAGTATTATATAGGCTAGTAGTATTATATAGGCTAGTAGTATTATATAGGCTAGTAGTATTATATAGGCCTATTTTAACGTACAGCATAACTAAACATTTCCTAATATTTTAAGAGTAATTTTATTGCATAAGTTTGAAGGTTATTCTAATTTTTACGTCTGCCGCTCTACCCCAAGCCTGCTCTCCTCTGTTGACAGCTACCAATGTCGCTGCCTTGCTCATCAAAAACATCAATCAGCTCAAAAGGAAAATAGGATTTCTTCTCTTTCAGTTCCTTTTGCCAGCCATACAGATCGCTCTTTTTGCCTTTTGTGTTGGAGGTAAGTTACTACTTCTCGATGTAAAAAAATAAACAATCGTCTCCAATCGTGTAAAGTTTTGTATGGTTTCTCCATTGAGTGTTGATTTAAATATATTCAACTATTACTATTGGCTAACTAGAGTGTATATTTAGTTTATTAGAATTAATAACTTATCATTTGTCAAAAAACTATAATGTTGTTTTTAGTGTTGTTCATAGTTTTTGACCTTCTTCTTGACATGAGGAGTGAGAAGCAGAACTTGATGCCAAGTTTAATTGCAAATCTGTTAAGAATTTTTGCTTTATGTAATCTACTTTTCTATCTGATTATTTGTTATTGAAACCACGAATTCAGTTTTTAATCACAGGTAAACAGAATGCTCAATGTAATTTTTTCCACTGGTCAACATGTGTGATTGAGTAATGAAAACTTGAACAAAATTAGGACTATGCTTGCGTAAAAACCTAGCAGAATAACCATGTTTTTTTTAATGAGCAAGATAAAAGTTGCAAAAGCAAACTTGTATTATAATGTTAAACCTCATTCTTGTGAATTATCACAGTTTGTTCAGACAAAAATAACGAATTTTTAGAAATTGCGGTGTCATGATAGACATCAGTGTTTCGATTACACGCAGTAAGAGTATTTCATTTAGGCTGTAGTTCGATTACTATGTTTCTGTAGTCCGGGCGATGCGGGCGACGCAAAAATTGTGTGCCCATTGAGTTATCATGTGATAAGTGTTTCCATAAAAATTCGCATGTTTTCGATTAACTTGGGTTGTGACAAAATTCGCTTGACTTGCGGGTTTTTACCATTTAAATCTTTCGGATGATGTAGATTTGCGGTTTAACCAGTCAAGGAAACATAGTGTATGTGTTTGTGTGCGAGGTATTGTCTTATCACTATACCTTCTCTTTGTAAGAGGCCTTCATCCTACTTTTCTTTTAGTTTTTCGTGGAAGTCCGACTATTTCCTTAAAGGTTGACTTGCAACAAAATTCACATTACAGTTATTTGGTATCAAAAGATTCACCATGTCTTACTCTGTTGTGTTGTAGGTGCCAAATATATGGGAATGTGATTACAAGCTCTTAAAAGCTTAAAAATGAACAGTTAATCGTAGCCATACGAGACCGCCGTAGTTAGGATTCGCTTTCCAAAACGGCTCAAATGGGACGTAATTGTTACAGGATGATTTCTGTTTACACTTTCATGCAATCTCATTCGTCGAAATATTTTCACAAATATACTTCACGCATTCAATAAAACTATGTCTATTGTTCTTACGCGTCTGTTTTATCGTCATTGTAATGCTGTCACTTTTAGCACTGATATCTTATAACTTACCGTAACAAATCGTTAAACTTTTTAACCTTAGCTCGAAGGAGTACATATCATTGTCTGATAATCATGACGAGCCTGTTGGTTACCTGTGATAATCGAAAAGTGCTGCAAAAATTATTTTCGAAGTATTAGGTCACATGATCAGATTACGACTTGACGATTAGTCCAACCGGAAACAAAAGTGTAAAGTAGCGAGCATCTATATTTGATACGAGGTCTTCGGTAAAACCCGAAGTGTTTGTCATAAACTAGTGCTACGATAAGTTTTATATTGAGCTTTTTATTGGCCTTTCAATTCATGTGACAACATCACGTGACAAGACAATAACCAAACTGTAATGACTACGTCAGATAAATAAAGAGATTCTAATCTACGCTAGCTTTTCGTTTTTGAGCTTTTAAGAGCTTGTAATCACATTTCCACGTATTTGGCACCTGCAACACAACAGAGTAAGACTTGGTGGATCTTTTGATACCAAATAACTGTAATGTGAATTTTGTTGCAAGTCAACATTTTAATTTTTTAATGGCCTTACGTCATGAAAAAATACGTCATACTCAACACTTACGTCATTGATATGACGTAAGTGTTGTATAAATGTGTACACTTACATGTATTGATTTGAAGAAGAAGAGGTCTTTCGTTACACTTTTTTATATCCTATTCATACTGCCTTACACTAGCTAATCTACTAGCGATACCCACTAGCTTTATCCATTCACCGTAATTACCAAGACCACCTGTACTGCCTTGAGTTCAGACACCAATATAGCCTGAGCCTAACAAATCCCATAATACAACAGTAAGCAGCTTCCTGCTAAAGATGTCTCCTCATTTGACATAAAATTTTCAATGTAGAATTTCATGTTGACATTAATTTTTATTAAATTAAAAAAAATTAGGTTATTAAATTAAAAAGTTTAATTATTTTAATTTTTAATTATTTTGACATTAACTTTCATTAAATTAAAAAAATTCCATTCATAAAATTGAATCAAAAATTTTCATTAAATTTCCGAGACCAAGATACAGAAAGAATGAGCTTACTTCTATAGCAATTAATCATTATGTTTCCATGACACACATGAATCACATCATGCGAATTTGGAGTTGTGAGCCAGTTGTGTTATCATGCGAATTAAGTGTTTCTATGCACATTCTCATGGTACAGATTGACTCTGGTACTTTGTTGAAAAAAGGTACGGAATTGTACGCTATAAGTTAATAATTAGCGATGCACGTGTTAGCGACGCAAACACATGAAACGTGTTTGCGTGACACGTCGATGAGAAAGGACGACAGAAGTATTAAAAATGTTTAAAATTGAGTAGGTGACGTGGTATTTTAATGCGCATCATTCGCAAGTGCTGTTTCCATTATTCGCTAGCATGATGAATTTGATAAAGTTTTGCGAACCACAAAACTCATTTAGCTTGCGGATTTATGCCGTTTCCATGACACGGATAACTTGCGGATTGGTGCAAATTTGCGAACCATGTGCGTTGTAAAATCATAGTGAATGCTACACAGCTGCAAAGGCATCGATATAATATACAGTCATTACATGTGAATTCAGTTCCCATCACATCGGTTGGCTTTGACGTGTTCAAATGATATTAAACAGTTTTTCATACCTTCGCTATTTTGTAGTAAAGCCATAGATCCCAAAAAGACCAATGATAATGAAAACAAATTGTTTTTTAGAAAGTAAGGCAAAAATATAAAAAATCATCTCTATCACCACCTTTTTTATGTGTGATCGGTCTCTTGTATTGCCAAAGCAATACCTTCCTCCACCCCACTTTGGCATGAAGGTCGCAGCATGTTCTGCTCTTTCTTGATTATTACTTTGCTTGTGTAGTTGTACATATAGTTTAGTTTGTTTTTTGTGTTTCCTTATCGGCAACAATTTCACTTTGAAGATAAATGTTTTCCAAATTATGCCATAGAAGAATCATAAGAAAGGCTACAGTTAGTCAATAATAGATATTAAATAAATGGTTTGACATATAGCATTTAAAATAACCTTCTCTGCTAAGAGAACGGATATGAGGTGTAACGTTGTTAAAGGAGCTATTAACAATATTTTCAGAATATTTTAGTTTTTTACTTGAATTTTAAAAATAGTTTTGCTTGTTGAATTTGGTCTAATATTATGTATTTATCGCTAAGTTTTGGATCTGTGGATTAAACGAAGGACAGTATATTTTTTTTAGGATATTTAATACTGTATACAAATTTTTTTTTTAAAGTTTGATAGTATTACAGTCTGAGAGTAGATGCCAAAAGGACAGTTGAAATCTGGCTCAGATTAATTTGCTGGTTTTTCCTGTGTACTATGTTCTTACACTGTGTTCTTGATGCATTTATTACCCTCAGGCACTCCTCACCACCTCCCAGTAGACGTAGTCAATATGGATACCGGTCTGTCATCATATGGTGTAGACCTGAGCTTCTCTAAAGCGTACCTCGAAGGTCTGGACAAAGATGTTGTGGATATACACTATACAAGCTCACTGGAGGATGCCAAACAGCATGTAGTCGATGGTCACTCATGGGCAGTTCTCCTCTTTCAGTCAAACTTCACCTTAGATACAATCATAAGGTAATCATTAGCCATTGGGGTGGCATATATACCACCTTAACTATGATGCTTTAGGTTTTATAGCTAAGCAAGACACTCATGACTCATGCTTATCTTTTCAATGAGTATCATGTTTAACCAGACCTGCCAACTCTACACTGATAAGTCTAGTTATTTTTTAACCAGACCTGCCAGCTATACACTGATAAGTCTAGTTATTTTTTAACCAGACCTGCCAATTCTACACTGCCAAGTCTAGTTATTTTTTAACCAGACCTGCCAGCTATACACTGATAAGTCTAGTTATTTTTTAACCAGACTTGCCAACTCTACACTTTTAAGTCTAGTTATGTTTTTAATCAGACCTGCCAACTCTACACTGATAAGTCTTGTCATGTTTTTTACCAGACTTGCCAACCCTACATTGATTAGTCTTGTTATGTTTTCAACCAGACCTGCCAACTCTGCACTAATAATTCTAGGCATATTTTTAACAAGACCTTTCAACTGATACAAATCTAGGCTTCATTGTACAAGGCCTAGGTGTTCATACAATCAGAAGACTTGTCAATGTTACGTATAAAGTTTTGGTTGGTTTACAACCAAACCTGTCAACGGTATTCATGTACTTTGTTTCTGAGTTTGTAACCAGACTTGGTGAAGCTACGAATTTGGACTTAATTCTTCAGCACCTGCGGCTTTTTTCTAGATACAGACATTTTCTTGTTTACTGGCCAAGATATCATTCAGCTAGTGTTGTCTAGCACAAATATTGCAAAACAAACAAAATGTTAGCAAAAACAAATGTTAGTTTAACACTCTATCATCGCTATATATATTTCTTATTCTCACATTGTGTCTTCACGAAGGTAGCTCTTTATTGTAGAAGTTTTTATTATACTATCATAATGTAATAATATTTTATTACTTTAATTAGCATTAAAATAGTGCTGACTATTTTACACTCAACTAAAAAGAGATGCCAATTTTTGTTTTTGTAAGTTTTTAACCTAAACTTGTATTATACACAGTAGGTAACAGCTCGGTGGTTGTAAACTATACTGACTTCTGAAATGATCCAATAGCTATGTAAGCTTGTTTTCAAGGATTAATGAAAGACTTGAATACTTTAACGGTGCAATACTAAGGTGATTGACTCAATAACAAACTTAAAGTTTAATAAACAATGAAAGTTAATCGGTTGACTTCCTGTACAGCAATTGCATGTTTGTTTTCTTTCATTGACGAAAGTATATAACAGTAAGAAATAGAAGAAAAAGAAAGTACAGTGAGGACCCATATATGCAGTAGCATGGTTAGTCATGGTGCTAGGCTCTGAGTAACGGTTAGTTAATTTATTTAGAAAAAAGACACAATGACTATCCACAAGAGAATCACAATGTTGCTTGAGACCAGATTTGAAGTGATTAAAATTCCTTATTTGTTAGAGGTTAGTAGACACGATTTTGTAAAGATATTAGAAATTACATGATGAAAGGCGTCACTTATATCAAAGTCAAGTGATGCAAATCCTATGCCAGAATAATAATAATCACCTACACACCATGAACAATAATTTTAATTATTCTAAATGTTCCGCAGCAATAAAGTTTTGATCCGTAAAAATGCAAGTGTTGAAGCTATTGATGTAAATGAAAACTGGTTTTATGAGTGAATTATCCAAATTAAATGAAGTTGTCTGCCTACGTTCACTTTCACAAGCGTACACTGTACTTGAAAATTAGAAATATTACCGTAATCAATCAGTATTTGGTCTTTCCTTCTTTTTTATTATTCTTGTAGCACCACCAACCTACTGATGTTTCATAAGAGAGGACAAATCCCATGTAAAAAAATACTGGCGCATTACATCCTTGCTTAATCAGAAATTAGATACTGATTTCACCAACTTTTAATTAATTCTTTTTACATTCCACAGCCACTTCAGTCAACTTTCTCTGCTTGAATATCTGAAACAAGCATATCTAGCAGTTCGCAAAGCATCCTTTCCATATTTAAGTTGTCGAATTGTAATTAGTAGTTGTTTGTTTCCAACAGTTGAAAGGCTAGCATCTTACAAGAAGGCAGATTGTGCAGGCAACTCTTGTTAATTTTAGGGTGATGAATTCTTCTAACAATAGCACAGATGTTTTGAAGGAATCGACAATAAATGTTTGGATGGATGAGACCAATTCACAGATCACCCTGCCTCTTCAAGGACAATTCATCAAGGCTTATCAGCAGATGGGACCAAATGTTGAAAACCAAGGTTAGTAGTCTGCCAGAGCATGTGAAAGGAAATAAGGAGGTGATCAGTAGGCGTTGTGTTAAGATCATAGATTCTCTATAATAAGGAACTAACAGGGCTCTATAATAAGGAACTAACAGAGCTCTATAATAAGGAACTAACAGGGCTCTATAATAAGGAACTAACAGGGCTCTATGATAAGGAACTAACAGGGCTCTATAATAAGGAACTAACAGGGCCCTATGATAAGGGAACTAACAGGGCTCTATAATAAGGGAACTAACAGGGCTCTATGATAAGGAACTAACAGAGCTCTATGATAAGGAACTAACAGGGCTCTATGATAAGGAACTAACGGGGCTCTATGATAAGGAACTAACAAGGCTCTATAATAAGGAACTAACAGGGCTCTATGATAAGGAACTAACATGGCTCTATAATAAGAAACTAACTGGGCTCTATAATAAGAAACTAACTGGGCTTTATGATAAGGAACTAACAGGGCTCTATAAGAAGGAACTAACAGGGCTCTATAAGAAGGAACTAACAGGGCTCTATGATAAGGAACTAACAGGGCTCTATAATAAGGAACTAACAAGGCTCTATGATAAGGAACTAACGGGGCTCTATGATAAGGCACTAACAGGGTTCTATAATAAGGAACTAACAGGGCTCTTTGATAAGGAACTAACAGGGCTCTATAATAAGGAACTAACAGGGCTCTATGATAAGGAACTAACGGGGCTCTATGATAAGGCACTAACAGGGCTCTATAATAAGGAACTAACCGGGCTCTTTGATAAGGAACTAACAGGGCTCTATAATAAGGAACTAACAGGGCTCTATGATAAGGAACTAACAGGGCTCTATAAGAAGGAACTAACAGGGCTCTATAAGAAGGAACTAACAGGGCTTTATGATAAGGAACTAATAGGGCTTTATAATAAAGAACTAACAGGGCTCTATAATAAGGAACTAACAGGGCTCTATGATAAGGAACTAACAGGGCTCTATAATAAGGAACTAACAGGGCTCTATGATAAGGGAACTAACAGGGCTCTATAATTAGGAACTAACAGGGCTCTATAAGAAGGAACTAACAGGGCTCTATAAGAAGGAACTAACAGGGCTCTGTGATAAGGAACTAACAGGGCTCTATAATAAGGAACTAACAAGGCTCTATGATAAGGGAACTAACAGAGCTCTATAATTAGGAACTAACAGGGTTCTATAATAAGGAACTAACAGGGCTCTATAATAAGGAACCAACAGGGCTTTATGATAAGGAACTAACGGGGCTCTATGACAAGGAACTAACAGGGCTCTATAATAAGGAACTAACAGGGCTCTATGATAAGGGAACTAACAGGGCTCTATAATTAGGAACTAACAGGGCTCTATAATAAGGAACTAACAGGGCTCTATAATAAGGAACTAACAGGGCTCTATAATAAGGAACTAACAGGGCTCTATGATAAGGGAACTAACAGGGCTCTATAATAAGGAACTAACAGGGCTCTATAATAAGGAACTAACAGGGCTCTATGATAAGGAACTAACAGGGTTCTATGATAAGGAACTAACAGGGCTCTATAATAAGGAACTAACAGGGCTTTATGATAAGGAACTAACGGGGCTCTATGATAAGGAACTAACAGGGCTCTATAATAAGGAACTAACAGGGCTTTATGATAAGGAACTAACGGGGCTCTATGATAAGGAACTAACAGGGCTCTATAATAAGGAACTAACAGGGCTTTATGATAAGGGAACTAACAGAGCTCTATAATTAGGAACTAACAGGGTTCTATAATAAGGAACTAACAGGGCTCTATAATAAGGAACCAACAGGGCTTTATGATAAGGAACTAACGGGGCTCTATGACAAGGAACTAACAGGGCTCTATAATAAGGAACTAACAGGGCTCTATGATAAGGGAACTAACAGAGCTCTATAATTAGGAACTAACAGGGTTCTATAATAAGGAACTAACAGGGCTCTATAATAAGGAACCAACAGGGCTTTATGATAAGGAACTAACGGGGCTCTATGACAAGGAACTAACAGGGCTCTATGATAAGGGAACTAACAGGGCTCTATAATTAGGAACTAACAGGGCTCTATAATAAGGAACTAACAGGGCTCTATAATAAGGAACTAACAGGGCTCTATAATAAGGAACTAACAGGGCTCTATGATAAGGGAACTAACAGGGCTCTATAATAAGGAACTAACAGGGCTCTATAATAAGGAACTAACAGGGCTCTATGATAAGGAACTAACAGGGTTCTATGATAAGGAACTAACAGGGCTCTATAATAAGGAACTAACAGGGCTTTATGATAAGGAACTAACGGGGCTCTATGATAAGGAACTAACGGGGCTCTATGATAAGGAACTAACAGGGCTCTATAATAAGGAACTAACAGGGCTTTATGATAAGGAACTAACGGGGCTCTATGATAAGGAACTAACAGGGCTCTATAATAAGGAACTAACAGGGCTTTATGATAAGGAACTAACGGGGCTCTATAATAAGGAACTAACAGGGCTCTATAATAAGGAACTAACAGGGCTCTATGATAAGGAACTAACAGGGCTCTATAATAAGGAGCTAACAGGGCTCTATGATAAGGGAACTAACAGGGCTCTATAATAAGGAACTAACAGGGCTCTATAATAAGGAGCTAACAGGGCTCTATGATAAGGAACTAACAGGGCTCTATAATAAGGAGCTAACAGGGCTCTATGATAAGGGAACTAACAGGGCTCTATAATAAGGAACTAACAGGGCTCTATAATAAGGAACTAACAGGGCTCTATAATAAAGACCTAACAGGGCTCTATAATAAGGAACTAACAGGGCTCTATAATAAGGAACTAACAGGGCTCTATAATAAGGAACTAACAGGGCTCTATGATAAGATTACAAAGTTGCTTAAAGTATTGCATACTAAATAAAACTTTGCATTAAGTCTTCTTGATTCCAGAGTGTGCCTCTAGTCAACCATGTCATTTGTCTATTTTTCAACATCACACCTAGTCTAGGTTGCAGCATCATGTCCTAACATTTGGTTGCATTGGTTGATAAGGTTACGTTTGTGTGTCACTGTAAGCTCTGTAATGATGTGACACTTTTTTTTACAATAATTAAATAAATAGCAGATCTGTGTATCTTGAAAACATTTAAAACCTTTTAGGTTCTTCTTACGGTATAAAAAAATGTCAGCTTACAAGAGCATATAACTCCGAAATTGCATTGGCCACTTGTTAGCTGGGTAACTTGTCTATTGCAACAAGATGAACCTTACAAATACTTTTCCATTGTCAGCCAAAAAGATCTACAACATAACGCACCTTCCTTTTGACATCGACTCAGTCCAATTGCCGATAACCTATGACAAACCAATCTATGGCAAGACTGATGAAAACTTTCTGGATTTTGTGGCACCAGGGATTATGTGCTCCATAATCTTTTTTCTTGCTGTTGGCCTCACCAGTCTGACTCTCGTACTTGAAAGGAAGGTAAGTCATTTTTAGTTTAATATAATGTCAGTTTAATCAAATGATAGCCTCGTTACCATATTTTGTCTACTGCCATATTTGGGTGTTGGTCCTCGTTTCCTAATTAAGTGTGAAAACATCAGCCTGAAAAACTGACCAAAGCAGGACTCATCACCATGAAACAGATAATGAAAGGGTCTTAAATGAAGACAATTTAAGATCTATAACCATTCATTATCCGTAAACTCTGGGCCTGTATGTAAATTCAGGCCAGCTATCAAATTTTACCAAAATGTCTTAGGTATGTGCAGCTACCTCAGTAATAATATTTTTAAACCTTAATATTGACTATTATGCTTAGATTATTGAATAATAGTCACAACTATTGACAATTTCCATATTTGGGTGTCACTCCTGACTTCTTAGGAGAGTGAGAAATATCAGCCAGACAAACTAAAACAAGCGCAACTAATGACAATATTGCTGTGAAATATATTAAAGTGACAATATAAAGACAATTTAAAAAAAATTATTTTTAAAAAACTAAACATCTGCTTAAATACAATGATTACAATGGTACAAAAATGTTTAAAATGTGTGTAGCCACCTCAGTAATAAATTTGTTGTAGCAAAAACTACCTAATTTACATACTTGAAAGATCGCACAATAAAGTATTTGTGAATAACTTACCATAGCAATCAGCTCCTGTTGGGTGGACAGACTATACCACATAGACTGACTCTGGTAAACACACAAAAACCTGACAAATACTGAATTGAGTTAGATTACCAGACTAGAATTTTCAACCTAGATAACTGCAACAAGAACCCTCCCTCAACTACGGGCAAGCAGTTTGTGACAGCTCTCAAACAATCATATATACTGCCAATATCGTATGTACAATAGTAATATTGACTAAAATCTAATATCTGTTATGTTGCATGCAGGAAGGGTTGTTTGAGCGGAGCCTCGTCTCAGGTGTCAGTGTAACAGAGATGATGCTTGGACATATCGGTACCCAGTTCATCGTCATGTGTATTCAGACAGCTGTTCTGTTGATCTTTTCCTTGATCGTCTTCAAGGTCTACAACGTCGGCTCCATCATTGTCATCATTATTTTTGAGTTACTCATCGGCTTCTCAGGGATGTGTCTAGGCTTTGTCATCAGTACCGGTGAGTGAGAGCACTCATTGGTCATCAGTTTTTCGTCCGTAAACTTTTTCTCAAAAAACCTTTTTTCTCAATAAAAACTTCAAACTTTTTGAAAAACTTCTCAGTACAGGCACTTCTGAGGTACTTCTCAATACCTCAACATACGAGCTTAATGCGTTTTAGAACTGAGCTCATATGTTAATTCTCTCGTATCTCAAATAAAACCTTATATAAAATAACTAAATACAAATTGATTTATTCCCACCCTTAAAAAACACCTCAAAACAGGATATTACAATGGGAAAACATGTTTTTAATTGTTCTAATTTACCACCTACGCTAAAAAAATAACAAATATTTATGTCGTCGTTATGATTTGCAATAAAATGTGACATTATGTACAGTACTGTATGGAGCTCTTACCTTTGAGACACACTCTCGTGGCTGATTTTTTGTAGCTAATGTAGCAGTACGCTACATTTTTGTGACGCTGCGTAACATATCATAGCCTTTAAATTAAAGAATTTAGCTTACTAAACACACCCTTAAAAATGACTTTTAACTTTACACCAAACTTAATTCTAATTTTGTCTCATGTTTATTTTTTATTATCTCCTTCTTGCTTGACTCTTTTTGCCTCCAACACCGGTGTGAGAAAAACTTGATGACATGTTCAGTACGGCACACTTTTGTGACACTAATATAGCTTAAACTTTAAGTTTAACTTAAATGAATTTAACTTGCTATGCACCAACTTAAAAATGAGTTTTACTTTTACATTAAACTCAATTCTAATTTTGTCTTTGTATTAATTTTTTATCATTTTCCGGCTCTTTAGGCATCGCATTTAGACTCGCTTTCACCTTTACTTTTAGCCGCCCTTTTCAAGTCCTTTCAGATCCAACCAGAAAGATCAAGTGAATCTGTTTTGGTGAGCGGGCACTCTCATACACGGCCACCTAGCGGTCGCATTGAGAACCATCTTGTGTCCTAAATTTGTTGCGTATTTCAAGGCAGAAATTTGCTCGCAGGTTTCTTTGTATCTCAAATTTCTCATATGTTATCATACGTCGAGGTACGACTGTATCATGTTGTATATATTACATGAACAATCAAAGTATTCAGTCTGTGAGGCAACAAATGGGTCTCAGACAACACATATATCAGTTAGAGCATGAGACGGTCTGCTTGTCACACTACTCATGATAACCCTGGTGTAACAATGGTGAGGGTGTTTAGTAAATAATCATGCAAACGGTTTATATAATACTCTGAATGCTATATTTACTTTTTACAGGGGCAACTGATGAGTCATCCGCACTGCAGTTATCACTAGCAATTGTCTTTCCATTTTTATTGATATCTGGCATATTGTGGCCAATAGAATCCATGCCTCAGTGGTTGCAATACATCGCTATCTGGCTGCCATTGACACTGCCTGTGAAGGGTCTCAGGTAATCTGTTTTGCTCAAAAGCACGGGTATTACTTTAAATAATCAAAGTTTTTTTTATAGTTAAGTCATTACTAACATGAAGCTGTGTGCTTGCATAGGTGTGTAGGGTCTACGATCCTAGCGTTCGCAGTTCATTTCATTTTCATTTTCAGTTCATTTTCGCCGTTGACGGATAATTTTTCGGGAGTTGTGTGCGCATATGCATTTATCATAAAGCTCCCAAACAATCGCTTCGCTCGTGTTTGATCGTGGGATTAATTAAAAATTACAAGAAACATGGACTGTTTTGTTACTACATGCACGGTATATCAGTATGTGAATATATAAATATATCTCTTTTTTTTCCATAAATAAATACAAACAAATACATTAATATTTATATTTTCTATCATAGAATGAACAATTATCTATGAACACAAAAGATTTTAATGGAATTATTTTTCATTAAGAATCAATATATCAGATTGGTATCTGAATCAGCTGGTGAATTTAGAATCGGGGCATTTCTAGTATGTACCGACAATAGAAATAGACCAATACAGTGGACCCCTGCCATACAACATTAATTCGTTCTGTTGTTGGAAGTAGAAGGCGAAAATGTTGTATAAAGGGACATAGGAACCCATAGTAATTATTTAATGGAAACACCCCCTTGTAAAACAATATCAAAATTTTATACATAGTAAACATTTGTAAAACAAAATAGCATATTAACCTTAGTAACTATGGCTACCTATTTAGTAGTTATGATCTGCAATAAAATGTAACATTACAATGTACATGTTATTTTCTTACTTCTCACTTTAGCATTATTATCAATCTTAGAATCCATGACTAACAAACTAAAGTTATTTAGGCCTAGTTATATATAATGAATTAAAGTTTATAGTAAATATTATATTAAACACTAAAATGCACAATAAATTTGGTATTGTTTCACTCGTGCAAGATAAAGCCTTTACGAAACTCGAAGAATTCTGAATTGAGGGAAAGAAAGCATCGAATCTCTTTCAGGTGTTGTGAGAGGATTTTGGCAAAAAGCATATCGACATCTTTGTAAATCCGATGTATGCAGCGCCTTGATTGCCAAATTTGAATTCTGAAAGACATTTTTGTTGATACCATATGGCAAGGGAAAGGCCGTAACAAGAGGCTGGAAAAACTGTGTTCCGCATCGTAAAGCAAAAAACCATAAGACAAGGATGTTGTAACCTGGGGGTCCACTGTACATAGGATTTGATTAAAGCATCTAGCTATAAATGGTATGAATTTTTTATTCTGTAGCGTTTCTATAAAGATAAAATAATGGAAAGCTGTATTCTAGTATGTAAGCTTGCCAACAGTGTGCAGAAGCTCAGGGTTATTGCACTATGAACTGAGCACGCAATAATCATAACAAATTTGACTTAGCTACAAACAACCCTATAGAATAGAAATATGTTGTAGGAGTGTGCTCGGCAGAGGTTGGGGATTTGAACATTATGATGTCTGGAGTGGCTATTGTGTTGGAGTTGGCTGGACCATAGGCTTCCTTATCCTTTCACTCATTGTCTCTCACATCAGGAAACTTAACTAGTCCTTGCTGTTAACTTCCGTGTATGTCCCCTATATGTTTTTGCCATATACCATATATGGTCGTATACCGTATCACATACCATAAATGGTTGTATACCGTATCCGACCATGATACATATATGGTCATAAACACTATCTGGGCATATTCCCTATATGGTCATATGACCAGATAGGACATATCACACAGTACATTTCGAATGGTCATATTACTTATGGAGCCATATGCCCTAATGTTCACACCTGTCTTCTAAGAATATATATCTTATATAGCCATAGACATACCCTATACGGGCGAATGTCATACACCCTATACCCGATATGGTCACAGTTAACTCATATAAGCTGTTTATTTTTTCAATGCAATGTTTACTTTATTTTTTGGGTGCAACAACGCAATGCAAGCTACTGTTTTTTCTTATTTTATCAAACCTGCCACTTATTTCATAATTACGACAACGATAAGAAGGGTTAAATGCTACTTTTTAAAAGATACAATTGCAAGTATCAAATATGGTTCTGAAATGATATAAAGTATAGGAAATTACTTCTTGTGTGTTTCAATGGCTCATTGACTGGTTCAGAGGTATAAAACTATAGGAAATATTGAAGAGATGTAGTGACTAGTTTTTGAAGTGGTCTCTATTGTATCCACTGTAGACTCTGTTACACTGTCACACTCTGCAAGACGTTCTTCATATCTGTTGTTTTTAACTGCATAAAGATTTTGAATTTATACATTGATCTAAAGTGAAGCAATGCAAATTTTATATCAATATAATGTTAATATGCAAATCATGCATACCATCTTAATTATATCTATCCTAGATGTTACATTAAAATATATTTCTGATCTGTAAAAGTGAAAATGTTGGATCTCATGATGTAGATGACATAAGAGCCTAGAATTAGACTGCCATTTTAGACTGTCATAGTCATTTGTATGCATTAATCAATGATGCTATCAATACGCTATTATAAGTATATTTATATGTTAATACTAGTATTCTTATAGCATTACCATAATTCTTACTCACTTTTTACAAGAATTAAAGAGATGAAGACATTATTTAAAATAAACATGGAAACAGCTTTACAGCAATGCAGAATATTGAAGAGACTGAACTGTCAAATCTTTAGCAGCTTCGGGGAGTTAAAGCAAAAACCTGTAAAATAAATGAATACATTTAGAGAGTTGAAAGTAATCGCATGAACATGTTAGTTGTCAGAGAATTGCATGACACAATTTAGGCTAGTCTGCAAATGTACGCATTCAACTAGACCTTGATTGCCTTTTAAATGGTGGCTATACATATGAATTGTGCTGAGAACTTTAGTAAACTGAACTAGTCAAGCTCAGATATTAAATGAACCTATAAATAAATGAAGCATGGCAGTGACGAAATCCGGTTACAACAAAAATATTGTACGACGGTATAATTTCTACTTAGGATAAAAGTTGACTGTTGAACACGCCCGCGGAAGTATAAAAACACAAATCGATGACTAATCTGGATTATTATAGCTGTTGCTAAATAAGGAACTATCATATCAGCCGGCTGAAGAGCATCTGATGAATGACTAACACACTATTTTATATGCGAGATATGCTTGTACCTTGTTTACACTGCCTAATAATAATCAATTAAACACACAGTTCTAATATACTTTGAAAGCGTCATTATCAAAACAGATCATCTCAAGCGCGCGTTGATGTATAATATATGTATATATAGCATACGATGCTGCGTATCAACACTAGTTGTATTATACATTCATATCACCATCGCTAATAATAGTTTGAAGGTCATCATATATTATTATAGCTGAATTTTCATGCTTTTTATTTTCATCATTCTAAAAAGCAAAGCAGGCAAAGTATTTTTTAACTAAACTCAAAACATAAAAGCTTTCCAAACTTTCAAATATTTGCTATACATAGGATATGCTTATTATGAACAATTGCGTGGGCAGCAGTGAAAATTTGTAGCGAGCAGCATTGGCAAGTAAATACCTTAGCGACACACATGTAAAGCTAACAATGGTTTAACTACATGCGTGGATAGTACTTGGCTACATACCTGTATGGGTAGCCTTGATATTTACTCCTGAATATGGCCAGAATTAGACTGAAGAAGCCAACGACCATGGCAAACCCCAATCCAGCATACACTAAACAAAGTAAATAATACACTCTCATCAGAAGGTGACATCACGAGGTACAGCTACTTTTCAACAAATTAACTGAACAAATGTTATTTAAGCCTCATTTTTTCAACTGCCGAAATAAAAAACAGCAGCAGTTCACAGCTAATTTAAAACGCTGCCGGTAGTTCTTTGGTAATAATAATCTCCTCAATCATTCGCTGTCGACGTTCAATAACACAACTAAAACAGCGATATCCACCTAGCAATATTGTATATCACCAACCTACTCACCTTTTCGAGTTGCTTCCTCTATACCCTTCTGAGAATTGGCCTCATTGATAAGAATGAAACCGATGGCGATGGAGCCATGCAACGCCATGACTATGTAAGTCTCAGCAACAAACTGGCCCTGACTGCTGCCGTGGATATAACTCTATAATAATAACAGCTTGTGCACCATCATCCTCGGATAGTATTGATAGACATTCATGTATATGTATATATATATATATATATATATATATACATACATATATATAAGTCGTTGTTTCGTAAAGAGTATGATAGAAATATGAATCAATTAACATGCAATTCAAAAAGTAGGTATTGTGGCCAAGAGTGCATAAACACATCTCCCATGGGAGAATAATATGCTGGGTCACCTAATTGATGAAATGAAAAACAGCAAACAAATACACACCACTTCGCCGGTCCTAGGGTCGCGATGAGCGAAGCCGGCTCCACGGATTTGATTCCACATCTGACCAGACATCATAACAAGAATGAAAGAGATGACAATACATGCCCAGGTGGTTTTTTGAAAGAGGAAGTCCATGCTGTCTCTCTTGATGTAAACCAGAGCGCCGAGTAGACCAATGGATAGCAACACCACAATATTCATGAGGTAATTAGGGGGCCTTCGGATTTTGAACTGCAGACCTGCAAGAGAGTAGGAAAGCTCCATTAGTCTATTTTATGGACATAAACCAACCACGCAAAACCATACTCCAAACTTCTGCTTACTTCTGCTCAAACTCACCAGTCCTTTCTGTAATGAAACGCTGTAGCACTTCGGCATCAAAGCCATGACGATGCACCTCGAAAGTATCCCCCTTCTTAGGTTTTCCCTTGGCTGGGAAGTGAATGAAGACGGGAGCAGTACTAAGCTTCATCTATAACACAGCCCTTGATTGATGCACACGCAATCTCATTTATGTGTAGACTTACAAAACTGTTCAATCAAATTTATATTTTTTATATTATATTTTTAAAAAAGTGATATAATTTACATTAACTCAGCTTTTGTACTTTTACAGATCCTATCAGTCAAATACATTTACATGTAAATAGATCATATCGATCAAGCATATTTACATGTAAACAAATGTCAATCGGTCATATTAACTAATTTATATCTTTAGCATATATATTATAACTTACTGAGCTGCGGCTAATATTTATGCCAAAAAAGCATTACAAATGGTAAAAAAATGAATACTTACCGATTGAAAAGCTTCTGAAGCATCGTCATAGTCGACCATAGCAAAATAAACACTCGGAGTGGCCTCGGGAGATGTCCAATATGAGTTAGCAAGCACCTGAAATTCCTCGCTAGCTTGTCTGAAAAACACAATTCACTTGACTGCCATTTATATATATATATATATATATGTATATATAAATCTCAGCGTTTGTCTGTCTGTCATTCGTCTGTCCAATTATAACGATAATGTTTTAAAAGTATAAAAATCTGCTTTGCAGAGGATTTGATCTCAGAACCTCAAGGTCTACAGACCAGCAATCTAATCCACTACACCACAATGTCCCACTGACCGTAGCGATGAATGCGGCTAAAATACGCCTATATCGCTTAGGGTTATTAACTAGCATGGTTGATCATTAAACTGGCTTCAAACACGTCTATGGGTTCAGTAAAAACTTAATCTACTAGCTTACCAGATACGTTACTCAATTTCAGTGGTTAAATATTTGGGTAAGCAAATTCATATAGCAAATTGAGATGGTACAAGAAGCAAAGAGTTAATATAGATTGTCACGGATTTTTGTGCAATTAAAAAGTAAAATTTAGGTCAAGGAGCTTCTATAGTGAATACCTGCAAACGGTGCAGCCACGCTGTGACTTTAGTGCTGTAAACATGACGAATACAGAATAACTTCGAGGGGGTGTTCTCACAAGCAGTTTGAATTTTTCTGAATCAAGTCTGATGACTGGCCGTCTCATGGATAACTCATTTAGTGTCTCCACTTTTTTATTTAGCTGCAAAAACCACAACAAGTCAGACAAGGTGATTACCTTAAAAGTATAACATGTTGAATACAAAGAGCAAAGCATTCAAACCCCGATATTGTTAAACTATAGGCCTACTGAATTGATGAAAAAGCCAAACCTTGTTTAATCAAAATGGAATTTATCAGAATGAAAATTTGTTGTTCACGAATAGAACATGAACACTAGTGCATTTTGAGGCAGTAATAAACTGATACGTTACAAAAATCCATTCTCCTTGTTTCATTCACAACAGTTGGGGAATTCTATACTATCTATAATATATGTCTTTGTTATACCATTTTATGGTAATGATAACTCTTTTGTATTTTTTCTGTAATACCGATCTTAAATCACATCCAACATTTAACATGTTTAACATTTTTGCAACTTAGAGCCAATAAGCTCATAAAATTGAATTTTTCAACTTAGCATAATAGATGAATGTATTGATTTTATTTGTGGTAAGCAAAACCTTTGTGCACAATGGTAACTGTGCAGAACATACATAAAAAATAAGCAAAAAACTGACACGGTTAAACTTCGCCCCTATATCACAGCCCTGCCACTTTGAAAACCGCCGCATTACACAAAGCTGCTACGGCACTAGACAGGACACAAGCCCATACCCTTATGAGACTGTGTTTAGTTTGTGTGGACACTCATCTCCCAGCATAGTTCTATCTTTCACAATTTTCACATAGAGTACTATAACAACCACTTCTTAAACTCCATGCCTGTACTTTTTACCCTTACTTTAGAACAAAAGGTTTATGAGACCAGGGAGGGCACCAATTGTTGTTACAAAACAACCAAAATCTGCGGTGAACACTCTCTACATTGACCCGCCTCCACTTTTTATGGCGAAACAAAAACTAAACGTGAAATACCCAATGATATATACTGTCAAAATCTTCGTTTAAGTGACAACGTTTAAGCTAACAGACTAGTAGGAATGTTACATAGAGTTCTTAAAACAGCTGACACTAAGACCAGATTAGTGGCATACAAGACTCTGATACGATCAGGCCTTGAATATGCTTGCCAGGTGTGGGACCCGCATTTAAAAAAAGATATAAAGATCGAGAAAATCCAAAATAAATGTCTGAAATTTGTTTACCGCATAAGATCGTCACAATTAAGAGCAACCACTAACATAAAACTGTTACAAGAGCGTAGAAAAGATGCCCGAATAAAACTATATTGCAAAGTGCTGAGTTCTTGTGTTATTTAAAACACTTTTACTCTTCCCAATAACCCGCACGATGCAAGAAAAATGGGAGAACTGTACATACCATCTATAAAATCAAGACAATATTTTCACTCCTTTTGGCGTAAAAACAGCTAGGGGTCTTCGAGGGGATGTCGAGTGTGCAGATGTTTAGTTTCCTTGATTTAACCGGAGATATTTGTACATGTATATATGTAAATAAATATGAATAAAAAAAGGTTCTTGAAACTGAGTTCTCACGTCTTTTTGCCTTTAGAGGCTCTCAGTGAGAACAATCTGATCTGAACGTAAGCTGAGCGAGCAATCCGAAAATAAGTAGCTGAAGCCGGTTTGGTATCTATGTAGTCCTTACATACAATATGAGATAACGTTATATTTTTAAGCATACCTGTGAGATAGAACTTTCAGTCCCAATTGTTAAAATACAACATGTTGAAATTGCAACAGAAATATAAAATATACGACCGAGCATTTTCAATTAGAAAGATCCTAATGTACTTTCGTACGCAAACTATAAAACAGCCGTAGAAAGCGAAACCCCTTCGCAACACGTTCCAACATTCTTATTGGTCAGTTTTAAGAAAACGTCCCAAATAATATTCTTTCATTAATCTGACATTGGTAATACAAAGTATTTGATGCGGGACTAGTCTATTTTTCTATTCCAGCGATTGGCCGTTCCACAATTCTGCTTTGCAGAAAATACCGAGGGTAGAAACGTTTTATAGCAACAGGATGTAAATGGACGTGGCGTAAAGTACACAAAGAATTTATCGTAAAAGCCAAAAGGTACGACATGAAATTTACGTACGACATTTAAGTCCTTTACAAAAAACGTTTTTGAGAGCTTGATTTGTGTTTATTTTTAGGCATATTGTGAACAGGTCTGCCAACCCAAGAGAGGGGCAATGCGTGAGATTTGGTTTTGGGGCAATTGATTTATTAATGATAGTATATATAAAATTATGGAACTCGAGGCAAAAATCTCACGCATTTCTCACGCATTTTCATTTTTTCTTTGGGATGATTGCGTGAGTCTCACACCCAATGCGTTAGAGTTGGCAGGTATGACTGTGAATAGCAACATAAACAAAAGGTACAACTGATAGCGTAGAACTATGTTTTTGTACTGCTGTACAAGGATTCTTTTTGTGTGTATTCTGATTTTTTTATACTAGCAAAAAAGACTACCAATAGATTGTAGCACATACCCATGTCTGTTTAAGCTTTTGGTTGTAGTAAGTTTGAAACCAATTTTTTGACTTTGTTCAGACATCTATAGCCTATAGCACCTGTAGGAATAATTCTACGCGAATTTTTAGTTTTAGAATCTAATTTTTAAACCTTGAGCAACACCAATTAAGCCTAGTATAGAAAATTACATTATATTTTATCTTCAGGCCTTTCAAGTCATCTTCACTGTACTAGCAATGATTATATATATATGTAGGCTAAACGCAATTATATGGATAAAGCTCTAGGTCTCTGATTACAATCTATGTTTCTTATATTTAAATGAAATACATGTATAGGAAAATCTATCAAAGTTTGGTAAAATGTGATCTTTCATCGTAACATTTGCAACATCATTCTTATAAAAGTTGATAAATTTTTTTTACTCATGGTTAAAATTGCGCAACATATGACTTAACCACTTATACAAATTAAATTCAAACCTAGGGGCTTGTACTGCTCCTTTGCTTGGCAATTTATTTCTACTCAACTGGTATACAAGTGTCTGTCAGGTAATGTAAATGTCAATAGATTTGAGTCTGCCAAATATTTCAAAGGCAGCTAATAGCTACACAAAAACAGTAAAAGTAGCTGGTTAGCTCAAATTAACAAAAAAATTTTCCACAGTCATTCCTTGACATACACGCTTAATGCGTTCTGGGACTGAGCTCGTATGCCATTGTTACCATATCTAGATGCGATATTTCCTCTATATATGAAATAGCTAAATTCAAATTAATCCGATCCCATACTATGAAAAAACCATCTAAAACAGGATTACGATGGAGAAACGTGTTTTTATTGTTGTTATTCAGTACCTACGTTAACAAAGTAACAAATACCTATTTAGTGGTTATGATCTGCAATAGAATGTAACGTTACTATGTACAGTACTGTATGTAGTTCTTAAGTTCGAGACAGACGTCGTGGCTAACGGCGATGTGAGAGAGATTTGACTGCATTGCGTTCAGTACACTAGACTTTTGTGATGCTATATAACATATATATAACATAACACGTATAACATATATATAACATATAACATAACACGTATAACATATATATAACATATAACATAACACGTATAACATAAACTTTGAAGTTAAATTAAATAAATTCATCTTACTAAACAGACACTTAGAGCTAAGGTTTAATCTTTTACTAAAGTTAACTTTCAATTTGTCTTTGTCATAATTTTTTATCATCATTTTCTGGCTTGACGTTTTTTGCCTTGCTTTTTCTATAACCTTTAGCCAACCTTTTTAAAACTTTTCAAACTGATTCGATGAAAAAGACCGAGTGATGCTGTTCTCAGAAACTGTCTCTTACATACCTGGCTATTAAGTGGCCATCAAGAATCGGCTCGTATCTCAAAGGTTTCTCGTATTCAAAGTACGACTGTCCTAGAATAATAGCAGTTGTAATTCAATGTTAATAATTGCTATAATTTTTAAAATAGTTGTTACTGAATAAGTTGATCTCCGATATTAATTTTCATTAACTCTGGCTTTGTCTTCAGAGACTAGCCTTTGACAGTTTTTTCCAATGGTTGGCATAAGCCTTAGTTGTAAATATTGCCTTTTCTGTAAGCATACATGTGAATATAAATTTGCCTATCATCCGAGAATAATATGCTGCAACACATTGTGACACGGACTTTTAGCAAGCCAATTGCATAGTCAACACGTTCTATCTCCATTGTTTTACAGTTTATACTATCTACGTAAGCTCTTCAGTTGTGTTGTCTGGTACAGTGTATTGTTGTTACTAGCCATGCGTCGCTACAAACACGGCTCTAATTAGCTGTAAAAATCAATAGGCCCATATACTTGATATGGTTTTCACTGTCTGTTTGTTGTGTTCATCTTCAGCGTTGTTCCTTTATCGAATTGGTCCGAATGCAATATTATTACTTTGTAGCAAATACAGATTTTCACGTCGATGCTTTTAATAAAAATCTTATTTGCAAAATATTATGTAACTATAAATCCATTGATATTGACATCATAGAAATGAAGTATTTGGTTTACATTTGTCAGAGTTGGATACTTGTTTTATTAATCATTAATACACAGGGAATTAGAGAGTAGGTCATGCAGTAAATAGAATGAATATGATTTAAAAATAGTCCAATTTAACTTTTATTTTGTTATGCTCAAGGAATATATAAAATAAATTTTTACATCATGTTAAAAAAGCTCAAGCTGGTTCCTTAAAATAGATTAATAGATGCTAGAATATGAAATATTCTTGTCTAACTCAGCAGTAATGATGTTGTGTAAGAAAGATGAAAACTGTCACGTAGTTTCATGTACCTTTGGCAATTATAGTTATAGTTGCCAAAGGTATAATTATATATTAGCATTTTCTTGAGGTCTAAAATCGAAACATCAAAAATGACTACCAAATTTGGTAGTGGTAAGGCGTGGAGACCCTCTGTCACAAGTTTAAAGGATTAAATTAGCAATTTATCTTGACTAAAACGATGTCGTTATTCTCAATGCCATTTGTTACCAGAGTTCTTGAGCCATTTCAACAAGGACACCAGTTTCTTAAATTTAGCTGGGAGAGATCCTATGTTGTAAAATTAATATGAGAAATAGCTACATATGTTTTCTTTGACAAAATAGGTTGCTATTTAAATAATGTATACAAACATTCATAAAACAGGTAATAAACCACAGGATTTGCTATCAACATGAATCTCACAGGTAGGTGTTTTCATCAGTCCATTTCTATTCATTGTCATTTCGGGAGCAACTACGCTTGAGGAATCTGGGCATGAAGATATTTTTCACTATTCCCGAATACCTTTTTTCTATTGCAGAATGGATCAGCCAACCGAATCAAGGCCTGAAATCTGTAGCAGTGCTTCAAATATGTCATCACTAACTGTTGAGGATTTCGGACACAATTGCAATGGCCACTCGTCTCCTGATAGCGGCATAAACGACCTGTCATATGAAAAGGGCTACTTGGCAACACCCAGCCCTGACCAGTCAACTTGCCCAAGAGAGCCTAATCAAGATGGACAGGTGAAGCATGTCATCACAGTGGCCCCTGATGAACAGATACGGATACAGATGGGAGACACCGTGCGAACAGTTTCTGGTAAGATGCGCAGTGACCTTTGCCTTCTTTAGACTCGCCACCTAAGGTGTTAAATCGTTGATTTTATATGACAAATTAAAACCATCGCACCTTCATAGCTTCACAGTAAGGAGATATGCCTTTGCCTTCCAATTTATGGTTTTTCGAAAACAAATGTATGTCGATTTGCTTTTTGTCAATTGTATGAGTGGTTTGACCTTTGTCAAACACTGCAACTAAAGTCAGTTATACCATGTGCTATGATTATGTTACCCGAATCGGTTCAAACGATTTATCTCATTAAGCTCTAAATTTTTACTTCATGTTTTTTTTATTGCTATTGCTTTATGGATAAGTTAAACAGACTCTTTCTGAAGATCATGTAAGCACTTGTTAAAAACTTTCTTGACATGGATATGAGCAATTCTTTGGAGTTGTGCTTCCCTTTTTTTGAAGACTTGGTGCTCTACAACTTTGACTATATCTTTTTGTTAAAGACAAATAGTCCCAGGTTTAGCTTGACTGAGACTCACATGGTCCGATGAAGTTGTTATCGCAGTGTGCTGTGTATCCATTTACTGAAGCGCACGTCTGTCTGATGGGTGTGGCTGTACTTATACTTACTTACTTACTTACTTACTTATATAATGCTTACTCTAGTTCTTTAAAACCTGCCATTGCAAAACCATTTATGAATTGAATTTTCTAAAAGCGTATTCCCTTCTGATCATTTTATTTTTTCTCTGATTTAGTCGATAAACTATGCCAGAGATGAAGCTGCTTAAACTGTCAGGGCGTTACGATTCGAGTACGCACATTGTGAGAACAAAGTCAATTGAATTAGTTTATAAGTATTCTTGCGATTATTTATTTACACATGTGATATTCGTAGTTATGCTGTTGCTATTTTATCTTACTGTGAGACTGTTGAGTTATAAAAGCAGAATAATTTCAGTTGATGCCGCGCTGCCATGGATTTGTCTGTATCCTTGAAGCATCTAGCCAGGCTTATTTGAAAACGTCTTCGAATAGTTGGATTCCTTCCAGTCATATAGCAATCTATTGTCTTTCAAAGCGTAAACAAGCAATTTTGAGTCGTTTCGCGTGGTGTTGTTATTTCATATATGATTGTATACCGGTGGTATACAATCATATATTTAAACGAAAAATATATGATTTTATACCGTCGATATACAATATTATATATTTAAATGAAAAACATGTGATTGTATACCAGTAGTATACAATGAACAAACACATCCATATCGGAAGACATGCCATATGGGAAGACATGCTCATGTGCTGGTCATTGCCAACACGCAAGTTAATTTGGCACAACATTACACTCGATTGTTTGAGTTGGCCAATCTTGGTGGCGGAAGAGAATTTGTTATAAAGTGGTTGTCTATACAGTCATTGAATCTTTTGGCTTTTATATTCGCATTTAATATTGTTTACTGACTCTTCCTATTATTATCATTGTAAGTATCTCAACTTTCCTGTAGCATACCTCTGGCTGTGTTCACCAATTAATATTGTTAAAGTTCCTTGTTGGATGTAGACTTCTAGGCTACTATTTGCTTCATAGCTAACGGTGATGTTGCTGTCAAAATAGTTTGGAGCCGTTGACGGGGAAAAACCTAAAAAGTAAACTTCATTTGACTCTAATCATTACAATTGAATGTGCTAGAAACTGTAAAATATAAAGTTAATGAACTGCAAAGTAACCCACTACCTGAAGTTTTAACAGAAATGTGTTAAAATTAGATAGCTCCTTGACTAGTTTCATGTTTTAATACTTAATAGAAATTGTTTTCTAATAGTGATAACTCATTGGAGCCAATGAATTTAGCCAGAGGATGTCCTCTGCGAATCACTGTTTCCATGACGCACATGATTCGCAAATTTGAACCAATCCGCAAGTTCACCGCATCATGGAAACGGCATATATCCGCAAGCTAAGCGAGTTTTGCGACTTGTAAAACTTTATCGAATCCATCATGCTTGTGAATAATGGAAACAGCACTTGCGAATGATGTGCATTAGAATACCGCGCCAGCTATTCAATTTTAAACATTTTCAATACTTCCGTCGTCTTTTCTAAATCGAGTTTCATGTGTTTGCGTCGCTAACACGTGCTTCGCTACTTATTAACTTATAGTGTACAATTCCTTACCTTTTTCAACAAAGTACCAGAGTCAATCCGCATCATATGAATGCCCATAGAAACACTTAATTCACACGGTAACACAACTGGCACACAACTCCTAATCCGCATGATGCGCGTCATGGAAACACGGTGCATAATACAGTGACGTCCAATAATGTAAAGCAAAAGATCAGTTGTTGACATTGAGGTCGTGGAATCCTGGTTCATTAGCAGCTCCGACTACACCGCTATCTCATTTTGTTCAAAGAGACTTGCGAAGCCATTTTTTAACATTCCTAATCAAGTCTAAATTGCCAACATTTTTGTGTTGCTTGAAACCTGTTTCTGGCGACGAACAGAAATGTATGACAATATTTTTTGCACTTTAGAAATGATAACCACAAATATGTGCCACTGGTAGCACCCTGTACATCACGCCCGAGCGCTACCAACTGTGAGCGATTAATTGTAAACGATCACCTATCAATACTGAATTAGGGCCAGAAGTGTGTAAAAACCTTTCTGCAAACCAAGATGGAATAAACCCTTGATGTGGTTTGTGCATCATTAAGTGTCATTTGAACAAAGAGATATGTATATACTAAAACATCTCTCTGCAAGAGGTCGGTTCCTAGACCTCTCATCCATACGAAAAACTAGATCATGTATGTACCTTGAAATCACCCTATGATAACCCCAAACCCTTTACACACTATCCAACACCCTGATCGCAATCTGTTTTTGTGATAACATTCTTAATATATTCTATGTGTGCCCTACACATTGTTTGCAATAACACATTATAATGAAACATTTCAAAGACACCTAACATGTTATCTCTGTTATTTACAAGTGAAGTAAACCATTCTAATTAATACATATCATTAAATGAATTTCTGGCCGATTTTTAAACAAATTAAAAGGTAACGAGTACAATATGAAAAGTTTATTGCAAAAGTTGAAACATGAGAACCAAATGACGAACAAAAGTTGGGCAAGGATTACTTGGGAGTTGTGAATGATTATTGGCCCATTGGAGTTTACATTACCCTTACGAACTTCATTGGGACAGGTTACGTCCTAGACCTGTGAACAGCGGGCTGGGGTTGAATTTGCAGAAAAGGTTGCTTGTGTGGACAGAAAAAGCATTCGGCCTTAAATTGCTCTCTCTGACAAATCATGCAGATTATGGTGTCCACCGACAGTTCATTGCCTGATTCGGGTTTCGCGAGGAAAGATGTAGCTCAAGCTAATGCTAAAATTTGTGTTTCTTGAATTTCATGAAATCAAGGAAAGTTGTTGATTTACTGCTGTCGTTTTATTTATAATACCAATGAGTGTGAATTTACTGTTGGAAACCTCTGCTTTTCAACAGTTGCTCAGAAAAGCACCAACACTCACAAGTTTCATCGTAGAATGAGGAGAAACATTTAAATTCTTAAGCGATTTGAGATTCGTGATTGACAATGTAGGAATAACTCAGAGGATTCAGAACTTTGGGGCAAAGCATACAGCCTAAGCTAGCGTAAACTTGTTCATATAACTAGGAAAAGAATTATATATCCATCTTTGAATACTCAAGCAACGACAGACAACAATTTTACTGTCTGACTTGGAACGAAATGCCAACATTTTAATCACTCCTAGAGTGTTCATAGTCGCGAAGTTGGTCACAAATGCTAGAGATAGAAATGCTAATCGACCTTCTATTTTATGATAAAAATCACTTTAAAGCGTAATGACGTACGACATCGTCATTACAGAAGTTTTATTGCTAGTTGTGTAGACAACTCCTGTCATTTAGGTAGGGCGCTGATGTAAGATTTTACTAAATTGGTCTTCAGTAACTTTCTCCCAGCACTTCATGCAACAAGTGTAATTGTTTTATACACTGACCCCAGTACTGTCGAGGTTCACACATTCTTTTAGGTAAAAGTAGCTGTATTTTACAACGTAGCTTCAATAGGGTGTCTGTACAGTGTTTATTGCATTCTGGACTAGTTAGTCAATCACAGGCGTTTCCAAATTCTCGATGTTTTATTAATGAAAAGCCGCTATGCAAGGAATGCTCTTCTCCTTTTGTCCTGTTGCTAAATATTTTACGAGTCCTCTCGTCATTGAGCCAGTCAAATCAAATAGGTTGGTCGAGTAGGTAGTATAACTATTTCCTCCACTGCCGTTCAGTCACGAATGACTGATCAGGAAACGTGACTCTCGCAAACCCATTGACTAGAGTTGTTCATTGACTGGAGAGGATTGAGAACAGCGCCTTCGCTTATTGCGCAGGAGAAAAGGTCATGACCTCCATCTGCTGTAGATTAGTATATGTTGACTAGGGTAGAAGCGAATATACACACATGGACTCAGTCCTTTCTCGAGTGCACGCCCAAGTTGCGGGTGGATTATGCGCTAGAACAAGAGGCTTGTGGTTGGATTATTATACAAGTAGATTGTGATTTGCTCTAGTAGGTCGCAATAGATAACTATCCTCTAATCCAGCGCAGTTGACATCACTCTCATGCCTGCTCTCTCCAAAAGACTAGGGATGAAGTGGCATGCAGAGATGGATTGTTATAGCAGTTATCATCAAGGTAATTGTGATTGAAGACATGATATAGCTAGGCAGTGGTGTGGTGACAGACAGTAGTGTGGTGCATCTTTCATATCAGCCGTAGTGACGCGTTAGTTATTGTAATGACTACTGGCTCTACTAGCTATTTGGTGAGATTGCCATTCATTATATCGCTAGTCATTAAGTGCATTTCCCCTGCAACTGACTTGCTGTTTATTTAATCGCTTTTTAGATATAAGCCAATGGCAGCATTAGAAGATGTCTTTGTCGGTGGACTTGCCATGCAGTCTTTAAACATTTTCCACATCTTAGTCGTTCTTATTTCGATTTGACAATACAAGTGTGTACCGCTACGACCTCTGGCGTAGAATTCATTATCATTTTTAACGAATCACTCTCATCAATCCGTAACATGTGAATGGTCATTGAAATACGTATCGTGGGGTAACTCAACGTGCTCGCATCTCCAAATCTACATCATCCCCCCTCATGGAAACAGTGAAAGATCTGCGAGTAGCAAAATTAGCTTGATTTGCTGATTTTTGCAGTTTCCATCCTGTGGATGGACACAAACCTACGGGTTATATGTGTTGGGAAACATAATGTTTACCGATTCATATTTATCTACTATCCATTTTTAGTGTAATTAGCTATGATCATCATATCCACGTTCAAACTTTTTAATTGCCAGTTTTCCTATTCGTTATCCCACTGCTGAGAACGTGAGGGATATTTGCTTGCTTAATGTAATCAATATGTGGAACGCCCTACTCTTCGTGCCTCACCCATCTCAACCCACTTTGAGAAAAATCAGCATTTTGAATTGGTTCGACACACCTTGTATAGTACAATTACCATTAGTAGTCTAAAACAATTATTTGTATCTTGTAATAGGCGAAATAGGGTGAAATGTAATAGGTTGAAATAGGGTGCGTTCATGTACTTACGGCTTCTATGTTACACGGCTTAGCTAAGGTCAATGAAATATGTTGTACTGACCACAGAAAATACGGGCCAGCCGAATTCTCAGTTTACTCATTGCAATGACCTCTTCTAATACGAAGGTGTCATTTTACACATGGCTCCTATTCATAGCGTGTCCCTTGTCCAAGTCAGTGAACAGGTTCTGTTAGAGACTTGGCACCCAATCTATCGGGTGCCAAGTAGCGTGGCTGTCACATTGATATTGTACGTTATATAAAGAATATTAAAAATAGTTACTATTTTACAGTTCCGACTTCCGCAGTCTCTTATCTTTGTTTTAAGTGGGCTCCTACGAGTCATCGCTGACGTTGGGGTAATAGATAGCAGCGCCGATGTCTTAGCGCCTTCGATCAAGGGAACTATTTAGATCTATACGGAGTAGCCTGCTATGCGTCTCTCTTGATTGCTGGTTCTCTTATATGTGTGTGAGCAGTTGTGTTGCTGCTTACATATATGTATACAGCAATACAACTGCTACTACGCATATAAGAAATATAGATATAACTTATTTATGTCCATAGCTTTGTGAGAAGATACACCGCTGAAAATGGTTTTAACCTTCATTTCATTACATCTCAAATTTTTGTACATCATAGACAGAGTCGTATGTTGGATTTTGTCAATACACTCAACAGTGGGTGTGTAAAGGAGCTTTCCTCATTAATCCATGATTTGATTATTCTTGGTTAGGCGTAAATGGCTGGATATACATATTTGTGGCTGTTCATACGTACAGCGCGTCTGTTCCTTCACCTATATAAGCTTTCGAGTCTGTTAGCCTATGTAGCTGCATATTTCACTATGTAGCTGCATATTTCACTACATAGCTGCATGTTTCACCGAGTTAGATACCAAAGGAACAACTAAGTTAAGTGACATCACTTGAGCTGCTCTCATGTCATGAAATGGATGAACATTTTTCTTGTAACTGAGCATCCCTCTGTTCTGTTCTGTTGATTCAATTATACAACGAGTTTCTTCATATACTGATACCTATTCTGTTCACAACCTGCTACCCATATGCACATGTTGATTTGTTTTGAGAAAAAGTGAATTTGCTTTGACAATGAACTCGATGTTATCTCTACAGGCAGCGTACCTCAATATATCTCAGTTGAAATACAAGGTAATGTTTCGTAATCTCCCCCAGTTTCAAATTTCGGCTTCGTGTTACACATTGACAAAATATCTCCTTACTGTGAAGCTATGAAGGTGCGATGGTTGTAATTTGTCATTGAAAATCGACGATATAACACCTTAGGTGGCGAGTCTAATTTTATGAGTTTTATGAACACATCGTCTGTTGTGAAATTGTAGAAGGTTGAGTCGCATGTAGGTCAAAGGGTTCTTATTAGAATATTCGCAAACTAACTTGCTAACTGATAACATTTAAAATTGCATCTATTTATATCAATGTTACTGAAGTATTTCATTTGTCATGAACAATTTTGATGGGAGACAAAACACCCATGATGCAAGCTGTGATACTAGGTGATAATCTTTTTAGCAAAACCTAGGATTACGATGCAAAACCTAGGATTACGATGTAATCACTGATGATAGCCTATGTGTGAATGCGAGATAAAAGCGCTTCCACTGACCACCATTGTTACACATCTTCTGCTATCTAGTCGCCATGCTATGTTGTTATGGTCACCCAACATGGCAGATAATTATAATGCAATGTTAAAGAAAATTCCACAAATACCGAAAAAAACCTCTCAATTGTTTGTATGTCCCCCTGCATTAACTTTTGAGTGGTGATTAGAATTATACCAATCAGCTTGCGCAGACATGATGCGGAGGGCGCTAGCAAGCGATTCTTTCTTCGCACAAATTGAACATTTGAAAAATTGTTCGTAAAAATTAGCTATTCTCAGAAGTCATTTCTTTAAAACCTATCAACGCATGCACCTCTACTTTCATGAATAAGGATTTTGAATGGACAATTTTTAGATAATTTATTTAAAAAAATGAACGGCTTCATTATAGTTTTATAGGGGGTGACAGCTGTTTTTGACTAATATTAAGCAGATATTGCGAATCTTGCTGTCAATTTTATGACTTGACGTTGATAAAACCTGGTATTTGGTCGAGATTACACAAAATATTATTGAAACCTCAATCTGCAATGTTATCTTTTTTTGTTAACGCAGTAAAATTTCTGCTGTCAGTTAACCTTTAGATATAACACTTTGACTATGTGTGGACACTCTATGTGTGGACTATGTGTGGACTATGTGTGGACTATGTGTGGACTATGTGTGGACACTCGGTTTAGTTATTGATAAACTTATACAAAGTTTGGGAGATTTCATCAGAAAATATTGACATTTCTTCTACCATTTGTGATTATTGTAGATGTTTGAGGTGATCTGATTGCCAGGATGTTTCAAGATTCAAATTGACAAAACTTGATCGCGATTAAAACAACCAAAATAAAAATACCTCCCATATGATGTCACTAGTTGCTATAGTCTATATGGACTATTGCGTCTAAGTTGCTGCGTTGCGCGTCTCTATTCTGTCGGTCCTTTTGCAATTATGGACGTTATAATCACACTTGAGCTGACCGTTTTAACTGCGATCAAATTTTTTCGATTTTAATCTTGAAACATCCTGGCAGTCAGATCACCTCAAACATCAAAAACAGTCGCAAATGATAGAAAGATACCGATACTTTGATTACTTTCTGGTAAAATCTCCTACAAATTTGGGCAAGTTCATCTTTATGTAACCATGCTAGGCAAATAGCCCAGATTCATGTAGGCTATGGAATTGCTCATGCTCCAAGTTACCTCTATGGAATTGTTCATGCTCCGAGTTACCTCTATGGAATTGCTCATGCTCCAAGTTACCTCTATAGAATTGCTCATGCTCCAAGTTACCTCTATGCATGGCAGTCTGTTTGCACTCCCTGTTTTTAATTAGCAGCATTGTTAGTTCATTAGCGGCCCTCTTTCCTCGCTAGTAGAATTTTATACTAGCCCATCTTCATTCCTTGTACGATGTAGTGGATTTATGTAATTGGTTGTTAAAAGTCATCAGCAGTATGTGGGCTCTAGTTGGCCAATCGCGATTGACAGCTGTGCACAAGTGAGATTGTCTACAGGTTCTTTAGTCTAATATCATCCCACCGCATAATTTCCTAATAAACGATTGTCCCAGAAACTCACCGATCTATTTAGTTTAACTCATTTTTCGTTTTTTTGTTGCCGTATCTTTTTAGTTACCAAAAATCTTTTGTTAGCTGATCAAAGATTATAGCCCGCCTGTTGATTTGTTCAAACCGCTGTCGGATTCGTGTCCACCCCGTCCCACCCCGTGTCATGCACGATGGAAATGTGGCTACTGAAAAATTCATGTTGCAGTCAGTGTGCTATAGACAAGGTTCAAAGTAGCAAAGATCATGTTTATTGTCTGTTAAAGATAGTAGGTTTATCATGTTTGAGCTAAATGTTTATGGTTATACACCTTTTTTGCATGCATTTTTGTGTTCGTCAAATAAAAGTGTTTTACAGTTAGTACTTGGTAAGAATGATGCCAGATGTGACTTTCTCTGCATGGTTGGGTTGTGTCTCGTCAACCCAGCTATCTGATAGAGACTTTGTTTTGTCATGTCTATCTACTGTTTAGTTTTTTGTTGCGCTATTATTGATGAGCCGTGAAACAACCATTCTATTTAGAGTTTGAATTCAGTCACGTGACTCATTCGTTTGAATAGCGTTAAAGTTGGGATAAAAGAAATGGAGTTTCACTTCTATAGTTGCTATAACACTAGTTCGGGCATGATTGGAATCTGGTCTGTTCATAGGTGAAAAAGTTTTAAAAACTCATTTTAAAAATTTTTTGAAAAACTTGCGAGTTCAATGTTATTGTGGAGAAAGCTATTAAATATAATCGATAAGAATTGCTGTGAATCATTTTATAATAATGATACAACTATGATAGTAATGATATGATTTGAACAACTCCATGCCTCTTTGACCTTTAATATGGCCCTCATTCTTAAAATTTGGTCTATTGTCTTGTTATTTGAATAATGCTTATCAACGCTTATAATTAATCACCTTATTACCACATTTAAATTAAAGTGGTTCAGTTATGCAAAAACATACATGGAATTTTGAATTAGCCTCAAAATAAAAGCGGACAAATATTTCGATAGGTTACAAACAGTGCGAGTAAGTCGGCAGGCAAAGAGTATTATATACAATTTTAGTTTTAGTTAAACCTGGCTCATACAAATTCTTGCATTGTTCAAAGTTATAAAATTTTAATGATGTGATTGTACTTCTTATAAATGGTTAGTGAGTATGTGATAACTTGAAACAGGTATGACTGCAACAGTCTCTGCATTATGTGAAAATAGTTAGGGAGCAGACAACTTTACTTTAATCAGTAGTAACTTCCTTATGAAGCAATTTATTATCATAACAATGACGAATCCAGTGATGTAACTGGCTATATTCTTGACTAACTAACATGTTTAAAGCTAATAAGTTCAAAGATATCTAGGCAGCTCAAGATATCCTAATCTTTATCATAAACACGAATCTTATCATTAAAATAATTATGAGTGCGTTGTCATTCTACCTCAATCTTTGGATATGCATCACTAAGGAAATTACTTCTGTGATGCAGTGTTGTCTATATATAGTTAATGTTTTATCTCCAAAATCAGGAAAGTGGTATATTAACTAAATATTTTGCTTTTTCTGGTCTAATCAATTTAGTTTAAGTATTTCAAAAGCTGTGTGTAAAAAATCCCATATTCTCGCTGCTAAAATCTGACAGCATCTCAATTTTTATAATTTTCTGTTAATCAGATTCGTGAGTCAAGTCGCTTAGGCATCAGCACTTTAATGGCAAATCAATTCTTGGTTTTGGCCCAAATCCAATCTCATGACGAGTGTTTATATAAAGGTCCAAAAAATCTTGCGTCACATCTCTTTTAGTTCTGCTTATGTTGAGTCAAACATTTGGCGACACCTGTGGGTGTCGTAAGAATGTATTTCTTTTCTCAATAGTTTCCCAAACTGGTTGTTGATTGCGGCACATCTTCAGCAGACATTCCAATTGGTTGAACACATCTTCAGCAGACATTCCAATTGGTTGAACGACCAAGTCACCACTTTGTTGCATGCTTTAATTAATGTACATAAGTCAAGGCTTAGATGTTTATGTCTTTTCTTGATGATGCTGGAGATTTTACTTTGCCAAATACTCCTTATCTGGCTCGATGGCTTCAAGTAGGACCAGTACATTGATGTGGTCTTCTGAAAGACAGCTTGCGGTCACTCTTATATTCAACTCTAAATATAATTGTGTTGAATCATAAATTGAAGGTTTTATTCCCGCATTCTTCTTTGTTGTCCTTGTTGTCGGTTGGGCTGACTAGCATCATGTTGGGTTGGTAGTGATACGCCCCCTCCTATCTCTTATTCATTCGTTGGCAATCCATGCTGTCTCCAAGACACCGCTCGAAATGCTTGCAACACACCTGACAAACAGCCTCGAGTCTGTCTTGACTTGTTGATCTTTTCACTATTACAAATTGAGAAATACATTTTTAATATTAAATGTAGACCTAGACCTATGCTATATTACTCACTAGTATGATTTTATAATCTCTCAGTGGTAAGTTTTTCAGGTTAAGAATTGGTATGTCCTGATGGAGTAAAAATAAGCAGAAGGTTGGTTTACTTCCGATCGACTTAGAACAAATTTGATGATAATTTAGTCTTAAGTTTCTTGACTAACTCGGAGAGGCAGCCAAAATGGAAAAAGTTGGGCTTTTCCTAGCTTTTCCTGTCATAGACATTTCCTGTCATTACTGCGATAGAGCAAAGACAATTACAATATGATTCACTAGCGAGTTGAAGCGATCACACAAATATCGAGGGTTCAACTGTTCAACAAATAAAACATATTTTTATGCATTCCTAGTCAATGACAGTTGTTTTTTAGCGATCTTAATGTTTTTGGCGTTTGAGCCAGTGAGTTTTTGTCTCCAAGCAATGGCAAATGGCATGTGATGAAAGACATTGGAAGGAGGAAAAGATTGAAGAATTATACTCGTTATGGGCAGGTCTAGTAACAACAATATGTTCTCTATACGCAGGACCGGCGAATATCGCTATGGTAGCCAACAATTGTCCCAATGGTCCTCTGGCTATACAGGCCCCGCCGGGGCATGTGGTGCAGAGAGTCGATGAGAACGGAGTCGTCACACAATATCACCTGCTCAGAGCTCAGCATCCTGGCCTCACACTGAATCAAGGCCATGCTAGTCAGATGCCTCCCTCCCTCTATCCATACAATGCGTCGGTGAGTTGGAATGCTCCGATTCTACAGTTTACTTGGTAATGTTATAGGATAACATATGTTTGCTAATGCTATTGTCTGAATAATATCAAAAATGTAGCTGTTTGCATTACCTGCGACATTTGTTTTGTATGCCTTTATGCATGTGATTTCTGATGGCTGCTCGAGGTAGGTGCCAACCAAAACCTAAAAATAGTGCGTCACGATATGGCGATTTAAGTTTTCGGTGGCGATTTTCAAGGTAGACGGTTTGAAAATCGCCACCATTCAAAGAGTTATGGCCAATCATAAACGATATAGTCGTGTAATGGCGATTTATCTCACACCTGGCGATTTTCAGAGTGAGTGATACTGGAACTAAAGCACACGGGCCTAATAAGCTCATTCTGGGCATTATACCGGGCATTCATGAAATGGATGTTTCTAATTATGACGAACACATAAATTTCTTTTTAAGCTAAAATATACAAACAATATGAAGAAAATGTTCAAGTTTTTTACAAAATAATAATATCATGATATCCCAAATCCTATATTTGCAATATCGAATGGTGTAGTAACTTTTGAAAATCAGTGAAAATGTACCTCGAAGTCATGACTTCTGTTCCTTGAGACCCACATTACTCAGTAAGCCCGTTAGCAAGGCTACAAGCCAATGATTGTATTATATGGTTATCTGGATAATTGGCATTTTCCATATGCAGTAACTGGTTATGTTATTTAGACAATAACAGTAGGAAGGAAGGAATTTGTTGATAATGATCAAGTTGAGCTAGTTGAACAATCTGTATGTTTCCATAACATGATTAATCCATTAGTTTTCCGCAGCACGGAAACAACAAAAACCTGCAAAGGCAAACGAGTTTTGTTAATCTCAAATTTTTACCGGAAGTTTCACGCTTGTGGAAGATGGAAACGGCTCTTGGGAATGATGCGCAAGAAAATTCTGCACACGCTATTCCGATTTAAACATTTTCCATACTTCAGTCGTTCATATTTTGGTTCGACGAAAGAAAAGTGTCTTTCTATGACTTCTGGCGCAGGATTCCTTATCTTCTTTTAATAAAGTGCCCACGTTAATCCAATACATTCGAGTGTTCATCGAAACACTTATCGTACAGTAACATAATATATATAGTATATATTATTGCCTGATAATCATGACGAGCTTGTTGGTCACCTGTGATAATCAAAAAGTGCTGCAGAAATTATTCGCGAAGTATTGGGTCACATGATCAGATTACGACTAGACGATTAGACCAAGCCAAAACAAAACTGTAAAGTAGCGAGCATCTATATTTGATACGGGTCTTAGGTAAAACCCGAAGTGTTTGTCATAAACTGGTGCTACGATAAATTTTATATTGAGCTTTTCATTGGCCTTTCAATTCACGTGAGAACATCACGTGACAAAACAATAACCAAATTTCATGACTACGTCATCGGAATAAAGAGATTCCAATCTACGGCGGCTTTTTGAGCTTTTAAGAGCTTGTAATCACATTTCCACATATTTGGCACCTACAACACAATAGAGTAAGACATGGTGAATCTTTTGATATCAAATAACTGTTATGTGAATTTTATTGCAAGTCAACCTTTAACTATGATCAGGCCAAAATCCTGTCTACTCTATCTTGACTCTTGAGTATCAATTTAGGAACATGACTGAGTTGAAATATGAATTCAACCATGGCCGCTTATAGTCATGGCTACGCATATCGATGCTCTACAGAGTCGGCGTTTAGTAAGGGGCATCATACTGATGTTTCAGTAACAATTCAGAACGATCAAGCAAGACCGCCTGTTTTTTAGCTGTATATCGATCATTGGTGTTACACGTTTAAAGACGGTTTTTGCTATCTTTATCCGTTGTCACTAGCTGCGAATAAAATCATCGCATTGAGTATCTTATAATTTATGGTAACCTTTTTTCAAAAAGGAAAAAGTGTACTTGGCAATACCAGGATTAAACAATGGGATGAAAGCAATGCAAAAGTATTCTCGGTCACAACCACACAGGAAACATTTTCTGTCATCAAAACAGGTTGTGAATGCATCAGTGACGCTATCAGGATCAAACATGGGTCTGCGTAGCCATGGCTTTAGTTTAATAGTACAGCCGAACTTTGAGATCAAACTCATATATCAATCAACTCAAAAGTCTATCGAATTAATTCCATTTAAAATAACTGAAATAGAGTTACTGCATTTCATGCATGAAAAAAACATCATGCTATCACTGTAAATAATGAATAAAACATGTTTTTAAATAATGAGTTTAGGTATATACTTTACCACTGCATGATAAGACCGAAGAAGTTCTACTACACAAAAGAAGGTATTATTTATCTTTTACACTTTCTCAGAAGAATGTAGAGGAACAGAAAAAGGGATTTTTTATCATCTACCATCAAGGACCATCTACCTTGGCAGCAAAAAACAACGATGATAGCCACTAAGCGTTACTGTGTGAACAATCAAAGGAAGATGTATAGGCCTATAATGTATTTGCAAAAAAACTTACAAAAATTTAGCGTACCTTTAACCTAAACTTAGCATTTTTTGTTTACTCCTAACTAGATTTTGTCTTGTTAGTTTCATTTTAAATAGTTACTTTTTAAATAGTTGCATTTTAGGTAAATTCTTTTTAGGTTGTTTCACTTTAGGTAGCTTAGTTTCACTTTAATTAGTTTCGCCTACAGACCTTTTAAACAGAAAAGTGGCATTGTTTCGCCAAGATAAACATCATGTATTCCCCTCCAATGTTCATCGAACACTCTATTTCTATTGGCCTCATCCCTTTCACTCACCACATGTCGGTACACAAAAAGTTGTTCAATTGCACTATTACAGTTGATCAAAATGAGCACTTGGATGCAAAAACATGCTTCTTGTATAACAGGTCTTGTTCACAGTGTGATTCAGATACATAGGGGCAGCTTCTCCGAAACAAAGGCGCTTTTTCCAAATTTTGGCTCATATGACAAATAATAATTTGACTCGAATCATAGTTCACAAATAAAAAAGACTTCTATATTAGGCTGATTGTAAATAAAAGTGTGATAGTAGAAGAATCTCACGTAGGGGAACATCAGGCATCGTCTTTTTTTCTAGAACTCACAGAGCATGTCAATGTCAGGCGGGGGTCACCATCAGCCGTATAGCTATAGCGGTCAGCGTGGCTCTCCATCGGGACCTGGTTATCCTCAGGGTTCTCAGCAGCCGCTGCCTGGCTATCTCCCACAGTATCACCATCATATCCGGCCACATCCTATCATAGGAGATGGACCGAACGGCACCCATGGTACGTATCTGACCAATCCACTGGTACAAATCTCTCCATAAGACGTGAGTGCTTGGCAGACCAGCAGGGTTGTGTTCTAAACAACCTGCAGTAGCTGATGAAGGTCGGCCGACAGCATCTAGTCATGTAGAAGTAGTGGTAGGCAGCATCTAGTCATGTAGAAGTAGTGGTAGGCAGCATCTGGTCATGTAGAAGTAGTGGTAGGCAGCATTTGGTCATGTAGAAGTAGTGGTAGGCAGCATTTGGTCATGTAGAAGTAGTGGTAGGCAGCATTTGGTCATGTAGAAGTAGTGGTAGGCAGCATCTGGTCATGTAGAAGTAGTGGTAGGCAGCATTTGGTCATGTAGAAGTAGTGGTAGGCAGCATCTGGTCATGTAGAAGTAGTGGTAGGCAGCATCTGGTCATGTAGAAGTAGTGGTAGGCAGCATTTGGTCATGTAGAAGTAGTGGTAGGCAGCATCTGGTCATGTAGAAGTAGTGTAGATATATCATGGGGAGACAAATACTTCTTCCTAATTACTTTTTACCCTGGCCCGTCTCAAATTAACTTCATGCATTAAAAATGTTTTTGAGGTCTATTTTATTGTCCGTTTGGCTAGGTGGCCATGTAACGCCAGTTGCGACAATGTGATCTAGGATTGGTCGTATGCCTGAGCACCTTTTTAAAAAAGTAAATAATTTATCTACTATAAGAGGTGAAAGTTTGCGAGTCACTCTGCAGCTATATACATTTTTGTCTGTCGCGGATCAATCTAATTCACATTCGGGGAAGGGAAATAGTGCCAGAATAATCTGATACAAGCCTTGCTTGGCTATAATCAGACCCTTTCTAAAAATGGCTACTCAACAAAAGTGTTTATTATCACACAGAAGTGTTATTAGCTGTTTTAGATACATTGTGAATGCTGTAGAAGTAATCTAGTTGCAATTGCATTACATTTGAGGTGTGTTAAATTGTTGAAACACCATCAATGAAAATTCTGATGTTTCAACATGTTGAAACACCAGAATTTTATGAAAATTGGTAATAATTTCATTGAAGCCATTGTTTGTAACACCCCTATCACTAAAGAAACTGATCATTATGCTCAATATGAATCACTGAGATTCTCCAATATGTAAAAACTGTTTCTTATCACAAAAATAGTTGTCAGGCTTGACTACATGTATCGACGAAATCATCGCCCATGTAGATGTAGATCTTTGCTATGGCTGCACCTACCCACTCTACCAACTGATATGTGATATGGACAAATAGATTGGCCATAGAATTGGACAAATAGACCAATAAGAATTGGCCTCGGTCTTGTGAACCCCACGATATTTTAGCTGGGTTTTCCGGAACATAACGAAAGTATCAAAGAGGCTGGTTCACGCTATATCCTCAAATGTCAACATTGTTCAACATCGTCGCCTATGTATACTGTAAAATGATTGCATCGACAAAGCAACGCAAATATGTTGGGAAAGTTTGTAGCACACAAACTATCCCGATAGTTTGCTGAGCATTAGTGATAGCCTGTACAATGTGCACTATTTCGGCAACGATAATTTTGCTGATAATTTCTGTTTATAATGGTTGCTGCGTGACTAGTATTTAATTCGAGCACGTGGCAACAAGGAGGTTCCTTCAAGAAAAATAAAAGAGACAAATGACAGCATTACGTAGTGGAGTATTCGCTGATGCAATCGTGGATGGGGTTGCAATGTTGTGAACATTGTTATAACTGATGGTCACCAAAGTATTGTGGCATCAACGCCGAGATACGGCGATAGAGTGTGAACCAGCCTTAGAGATTTTCATCGTCTACATGTAATATGGATGATCAAAGATCTGTGATAGCAATGATGTCTATAGTTATTTGCATTGTTATATTTTGCTGAAAATAATGCACACGCTAATGAACAAACACAGACAAGTACAGAAACACACCCAACTTCCGGATATCGATTACACGATAGAAAGGTGCACTTTAAGATATATAATTACCAAAAGAATAATCTGCACTATTTCATGAACAGTTTCAATCTGTAATAATAATTGTCATATATCTGTTACCAAAAGGAATCTTTTGCCATATATAAAAAGCTGTTTATATGAAGTCCTGTTATTGTCGTCTTTCAAAAGCCATTCTTGTGCGCTTGAAACGTCGTTTACGCTGAAAATGGATAAAAATGAATCGATCGTTTTGATTAATTCAACCAATCACAGTTGCGGTAGTTTTATCCCTAGCGATATAAACCAATGTTTGTTTCAAAATGCCCCTTCAAACGATGTATTTCGTTGGTATGTGTAGCCTGGCCTTTAGGGTTAACGCTAATCAAATTTTAGGGCTAGCACTAACTGCCCTTTCTCAATCAGTCAGAATTTCCTAGAATTGCAATGTGTGATGAACACAGTCTATCATAATCTCAAAGACGACTGACAAAGTGTTCAGATGATTTTAAGAAAAGACGATAACTTTAAATGTAAGCGTAGCCGCGTGTCGTGAAATGTCATTGACAAATGATCATTTGCTTCTCGTTCTTAAAATACCATTAAGAAAGTTCTAAAAACGCTGGGAATTATACTCATGAGATGTATTACATACATGTAGTTCTATACACAAGTTCATATCGTAATTCAGTATTTTAGTTGGTTTTTAATTAACTCTTAGATCATTATAACTGACTGCGCGGTTGCTGTGACATCACACAGGAGGTATGTGATTGCCATAGTCAAATTGTTGATATAGAAGATAATTACATCGTATGTTCAAAATGGTTAATGACAATGTCTGTAATAAACTGAGCTTAATCTCTGTGGTTACTTAATCCTATGCTTGGCTTCCTAATCTGATAATTATGTATAGCCTAAGATCATGGCACCTCTTATCTCCGTTTCCTTATCTTTCAATCACTCTCTATGTCTATGAGGCCGAACTAAGTAAAACCGCAGGAGAGGCTAAGATTCCGCCGATCAGTAAGTCAGCATTAATACTGCTGGCATCAGTAGCACGCTTCAGCAGCTTGACAGATACTAGGCTGAGGGTGCAAGACCAGATGTTGATGCTAGAAGTGTGGCTATTAAGTTGACTAGGTGACTAGCTAACTGCTGGTAGGGGTAAATTGCCTAATCGCTATTTTGGTAGGTTGAAATCCGACCAAAATAATCTTGCAGTTCATGACCAGCTGAATCCCTTGTCTATACATTCCACGACACAGTTATATAACTAGCTCTTATATAACTGCCCTCTCTTCAGTAGGTAGTATGGCGCTATTTATCTAACCTACTACAGATATGATGTAGATTGACTAGTTTTCAACCCTCAGCTTCTTCCGCCTCATATAAGTACTTCGTAGACTGAGCGCCTTGTCTCCCGTTCGAATCTGCCGACCCGGGGTGTACCTGCTAGGGCCTCGGCTAATGGCTAGACAGGGTCTTGCAATGCGCAATCTTATTGATTTTCTATATAGCTGTCTAGTTGTCATAATTTAGTCTACTCTGCTGCCGTCGATTGCCAGACTGTTGGATAGTTTGAGTACCCTCCATTCCACGGTGCTCCACACCAACAGCGGGTTTTTTAAAAAGGAATCGTACAGATAAATGAATAATAAGAAGGCACTGATTAATTTAGTAAACAGTTTTGGCACAACGTAAATGAGCAGTTTAAAAAGAAATCAAGCTAGTTAGGTTTTGCTGTCGGAAACTCATTATCTGTGGCAACTTCAGGAAAAACTGCTCATGCCTGTCCGGTATAAAAATACCATGATATCCTAAAAATAATTTTAACGTTCTCTGTGCTGGGCTACCCAATAACTAAGGTGATCCAATGGCTGTGTGTGGATATTGATATTCATAGCTTCAGTAATGAGAGTTTTGTGGAATGTCTAGTTAGTTTTATGGTTCATTTAAAGTTTGAACTAGCTAGCTAGTGTACATACCTACTATTGTAGTCTTAAGTACATTTCATGTCTGGCATCTAGCGTACTGATAATTTAAACTGCTACTCCCTGTTCAAGAAGTGAATAACCTTTGGATAGATTTTAGCTGTTGGCTAGACTCGGTGAATTTTCATACAAGTAACTGCTCTGCATTGGAGGAAGAATAACTTTTCAGCCAAGCCTCTCATCAATGTTGTCAGGAATTACATATTTCTCATTAATTACTATTATCCTCTATTTATTTTGCTTGTGGGCCTGAATATATCACAAACTTTTAACAGAAATAGGCCTAGTCTTTACCCTCTGAGGCTGGCAGCAATACTTGCTTAACAACCTCGACTGCCAAACAGTTATGATAAAAAAAATGTGTCATTTGATGTGGCCTATACTCTTCACTTCCTTGCCCTTGAACCATCTAGCAATATTTTCATATTTCCTTTCATCTCAATATGTTACCATAATTGACTGTTTGCCATTGATAGACTATTTGGCAACAGGTACAATCAATATACATCTCACTAATAACTGAAAAAAACGGTAATCTCCTAGCCCTAGTGTTACCCAGTAGATAATGCTACACTTTTGACCACTTTGTATTCTCAGCAAACAAACTTAATGCAGCTTTAATGAAGAGTCTGATGTCAGTAGACATACTTCTAATTGTTTTGTTGTATTTAAAACTAGTTCAACCAAACTCACAAATAACAAATAAAATAATAATAAAATACTGACATTTGCATCTGTCTTGTGTTTTACTTTTACCCTTTGCGTTGTCGTTCCGTTTGTTCGCTTACTTCAGATGGGTGATGTCATCGTCATGTCTTCTCTATCTAGTGCCACCTGACCTTTTTTCCTGTATTTCATTCTCTGGAGATATCCAACAATTTACAGGACATATCATTTGACAGTTCTGTTCATATATCGAGTCACCTGCATTGCCTTGTCAACTGGGACAACTGCAATGGAAATGGATCTATAAGGCTGTTCCTTGACCTGCCATATTTCACAAATTGGCTGATTTGTTGAAGCATTTCCACCAAAAGTGTCATTGATAAGCAGTTAGAGTTCGGAAATGGTTTAATGTGTCCTATAGTATGATGTTGAATAGGCCGTATAGTGTACAAAAATAGTTTCGCATTTGATAGATAATTCACAGTGCATTTCCTCTATATTCCTTGAATGACTGATATGGCTGCTTTGGCTCAGGAACGATTAATGTACATATTTCTTTGAGGTCTAGAGGTCAAACTTTCAGCACGACAAGTAGATCGTAGTTGTCATGTTTATTAGTTATATGGAGTTATCTCCTTGTAGGTCGTATTGCTGATTATTTTTTAGGTTTTAACTGTCGGTTACATGGCTTGTATGGACTCCTTGATTCATACAAACTCCTTGATGCGCATCACATCGAAAACATTACATGCCCAAACATTGCAGTTTTCTTCATCGGAAAAAAACTGTCCATGCATGCAACGTTTATGCGAGTAATGTTTTGTGATAAAACATTACTCGCATAAACATGTAATGTTTTGTTTTAAATGTATCAAGGGGAGTCTTTGGAGACCATCTGTATGACTATTTGTTGTTAATAAAGACAACTCAATTTTTTACGTGTGGCCCTGATTTAAAAAAACAAGGACTATAAAAGTTTGGGGAATGTCTGCTATTATTATCGATAACGTTGACTGCCGACATTTGCGTCCATTTTCAGGAAATCGGCACTGTTGTCGTTACGGTAGCCCAATTTTGTTTTCAGTGTTACTTTCATATACATGTACTATTGTTTCAGACAACTAAAAGTCTGTTATGATATCAATTATCTCTGATTCTGCATTTGATAAACATGAAACAGTCCAACTTTAGAAGATACTATCATGTCAAGAGCTCTGTTTATATTTGAAAGCAGGCTTTGAATGCTATACAGACGTGCAATATATCAAAAAATTAGGCTTATCTTCACCATCCATCCATACTAACTAGGATCTTTGGACCATTACTGTCTTTTAGTATCTTCTATTTTCTTGTTAGTATTTGAAGCACATAGAGGGTTAGCCACATCTACACAAAATGAGTGTTCAATTTTAATCAGCGCTTATACAGATCTTACGCTTGAATATAGTTTTCTATTCCGTGACACCGACATACTACATCCATCATCGTATGTTTCAGTTTTAGTAACTTTCCGTTACTACAACCTTCAATTCACCATCCTGACTCCTCAGTACTATTTGATTACCAACTTTTAACACGCGTCTGCTCAGCTTATTCAACAATTCCTAATTTCTGTCTTTTCATTTTCTTAGCATGTAATGAAAAACATCATTTTGTCGACGATTACAATGCCAATAAAATAGTTATACATACATAAAGATTTGTAATACTTTCGGGCATGTGACTATTCTGTTTTGTAGTCAATTGATACAACAGACTCGCTAGGTTCAGCTGCCACTGTAATACATGACCGTGAATATGTTGTGCTATATCATGTGATACATAAGTTGCCATAGCAATCTGTTACATTATATGGTTTTTGCTTTGACTGTTCAGGATGGAGGCGTAGGTCTAGGAAGAGTGGGCAAGCTCAGACTGGGTTATCTACCTATAGATTTTTGTACTGCTTTTACACGGTATCCTTGAGCATTCCACTTTCATTCCTTGTAAGGAAGAGATGCCAGCATTTTATGGCGTACAAGGTGATTTAATTAACTTGTGGTTTTCAAGGTATTTGATAACGCTGTGGGAAGTGGGAGAGTGAAGCATTTGAAAAGTTGCTAGCTGACTACCGTTCCTTGGCTTTGCCTCCGTCCGTGTAATGATCTGAACTAGCAAGTTGTAAGCTTGATTCATCATATCAGTCAAACGATTGCTCTCAGGAATGCTAAACCCAAGCAAGACCTCGGTTCAAACCTTGTTAGTATTAGATCAATCTGACAATCTAATGAGATCAAACCAGTTAGGAACTATTGTCTATCCTTAATAGGAAATACTATAGGTTTTCCTTCATTTTTTTATTTTACTATTATTACAGAATTATTTTCATTAATTCTTTTGTTTCTGGTTTCCCTGGTCAATTGTTAGCCAACATTTGACCTATGCACAACGTTAGAATAAAGGCCTGGCTACACGTACCGACGAAACGCATCGCCAACGCGTAATGTAGATGTTGCTATTGCTACTACACACATTGACACTACCAAACCATACAATTAAATAGTCCAATGAGAGTTAGCGTCTGTCGTTTGAAAATCATGGCGCCCATGCTGGCAGTACGCTATTGAAGCATCGTCAGGATATTTGTACTGTAGCATGTGTAAAACAACGATTATATCGTAGTACTAGCCTTTTTACAACTAGTTCTATTTCTATATCTTGCTGCAGGAAAAAAAACTACAAGTTTACGATTGAAACAAAACTACTAAAAGATGATAACATAAATTATAATATAGAAAAAATGTTTTAAAAGCTTTATTGAACAAAAAATTATTTTAAATGGTTCATAAACAGTTTCAATTTTTACTACGGTATAGCGTTTATATGTACATTACAAGAGAGAATATCTTCATCTACATATAAATAGTTGCTTGTTTGAGGTCGTGTTGTCATCGTTTGAGCCAATCTTCCCGCAACGAGCAAGTGTTCGCAAAAAAAAAGTTGCATCCAGAGCGTAATTATAAACTATTTTAGCCAATCACGGGTACGTCGGTTCTGTCTTTAGCGACCTAAATCAACTGGTTCGTTTCGAAACAACGTATTGACAATATATTGCCGAAGCGTCGCCACCGCATTGGCTGTACTGACGATGATTTTGTTGGTGTGTGTAGCCCGTAGATATAGTAAACCCTACTATATACTAGGGTTTACTATATCTATGGTGTAGCCAGGCCTTAACCATTTGTTTGTATGGCTATATTGCTGACCTTGACATATGTATGAAAATGTAACAAAAATCTATATTTGTGACGGAAATTGGTTGATTCTTGCGTCCCTTTATCTATTTGCATCTCAGAAGATGAACATGGAGCTCGTCAATGCACCTCTTTTTTGCAACACGTTGTTTCTAAGGGGCAATAAACCTAATAATTGTTATGTCATCTCTCAGAATAGATATAAACTGTATAATAATAACAATACAATAAACTAAAGTCTTTTGCACAAAGTTGCATTTACGCTTATTCACATAAAAAAAGTGCTCTTCGGTGATGCAGGTTGTGTGTCGAGTAGTTCTAGCAGCCAAAGTGTATAATAACTATACCTCAGGTTCTCAAACTTCGGAGGAAATGCAACAGTTGTCAGCAGAAGTTGTTCTAGGTGGTTCTTATCTGATTGTCCTTATGGTTTGACCCACCTGAGAGCTATCGAGAGTTTGGGAACAGAGTCAATAAATTTACCATCAGCAAAACTAATGGCGTTCTCCTATACAGCTACCCAATAATAAAAAGGCATGCTGCTGCGTTACAGAAAGTTTGTAAAATGATACAGGCCTTCGTCTGGTAGCAATTATGTATTAAAAAAATGCATCTATCCTCACTTCCCACGTTTCCTATCCATTCCATGAATGAATGCTCTCTTGAGGAATTTTTTAGTGATAACATCGCTTGCATGGGGCAACATAAATCACTTGGCGACTCCGGTGTTCCTTGATGCTATGCTTTGACTGGATGTTATGGTTTTGATAAGCTGTGCAATGGCAGTAGCCCCATTTGTTGCGTATAATACTGAACTATGTTTGGGCTACTGATAAGACAGCGAATGTGTATGTGTGGTTATCCTTGACCCGCTCGCTCGTTGACGTGTAGTAGTGAAAGGAAAGGTCTTTTCGTAGGTGCTCCTAGTCGCCTCTGTGTTCTCATCAATCACTTCTGGTAGCCTGATCAGGAATCTGACCAACACTGATATCGTTCTTTGACGGGTGTATGTAAGAGCTACATGTATGTATAAGCTACAAGTCAGGCAGCAGAGTTGGTACTAATAGATTTAGTTTAGCTATTCTTAGGAACAACAAGGATGGCTTCACCTTAGCTTTACATGTAACTTGGCAAAGAATGCCATATACCCATACTTCAGGGCAGATCTGACAAGGGTGTACATCATTGAAATAGTTCTCTAGCCATAAGGTCACGTCCTCACTTTGAAGTACCCCCTGTCATGTTTGTTTGTTTGTTCGCTTTATTGAACCTACAAATATTTACTCTGCTCTCTCAGTCTCTGGTCTGTGGTAGGTCGTAAAACTTATCATATTTGTCACCATTAGCGCTAAAGCTTCCTTCAAATTGGTATCTTAAGTGAGTTATGGAGCCTTGAACAGATGGCTTAGATTTTTTCAGTTGGCTAGCCAAAGACGGTATCAAATTATACAGCTGAGCTCCTTTGCATTTTTTTGACAGCAAAATTCAAATCAGACAACTTTCATAGTGAAATTCTGTTTGCCTAGAGCATTCATTTTGGATGAAATGAGCGCCTAAACATGGATCCCTCTAGGACCGAACCCCAATTTTGGGGAGCCCACAGCACTGGTAAAATCTTATGTGGGATAACCCTTGTGAATGGTAGGAATTGTCCATACAATTATTAATAAAACCATTCACACCTGAAGGTCAGAGGTCAGTTTACATTTTATACTGATTTCTGTGCTACTACCAGGTATCTTTACAGAAATCTTTATGGGAAACCATAAAGCAGGGATGCACTAACCTAGGGGGGCACTGTATATACACATATATATAGATAAACCTCTTTATTGAGACTTTTCAATTTATTTATTTATATCAAAACAAAGTCTCTCCAACTTTTAGACCTCAACTGTGAAATAAATCGTTAAACAAATGTGAGCAATTGAAGCTTATTGTATTTACTAGTACCCTGTGTGTAGCTAGTACCTGTCCAGGGTGTTGTGACAGGTTGTCAGGTGTGTAGATAAAGCACAGAGGATAACTATCTGTAAAATTATTCCACATTGCTGGAAGGCAGTCGATTGGAGCCGGCGTTAAAGCATTAATCTACCACGCTAAATGGGGCGAGTTCAAATCTCGCATGATTAAACTTTTTTCCAACTTCTAACCATGGCTTCGAACAAACGAATGGACAGACACCGGTCTTATGTAGTAAAGATTGTGTTGTGTAAAAGAAATGGCTGCCTAATGTAAATCATTAAATCGTCTCCTTTCCTAGTTCCATTGAACATTAATATGTTCTTTTAACACAGAAATTTTTGTTGGACTTTGGATGGGCTACCTACTCCTTGATCACTACATCTTCATTACCAATGTAGTTATCGAAATAGCGTATAACTTACATGTAGGTAGACTGGATGCTAGCAAAGCTGTTGTGTTGCTGCCTTTTGTAATCGTATTTATATTTTACTATATTCCCACCATTAAGGCCTTGTTCAGCCTGGTTGCTGTTTGCTCATAAGATACATATGATGCAGAAAAAAATGCTTGACAAAACCAAGCATTTCCTTTTGCATCAATGTTTTGTTCCTGTAAATGGCAACCAGTATGAACCAGGCTTCAAGGTTACCTATCATTAAATAAGCTGGAATGCTGCATTTAGTAACAAGTTTTAGTAACAAAAATATATGTTTCATGCACATATACAAAACTAGGTCAATATACAAAACTAGGTCAATATACAAAACTAGGTCAATAAGGTACATTTTTAGTGCTAAGAAAGTCGAATCATTGTGTATTATAGCTGGACTTAGCGAGGATAGAACTCATGCTAGGCCTGCCCAGAGCCGACGAGACAAGAATGGGCACTCGCAGCACCGTCCCAAAAATCCAGACTTATTAATGCAGAGCTGCTATAACCACAGTGTACCTCCTCGTTTGAAAAGTGAGTTGCTATATCAACTCTATACCAGACCCTATTATCCCTACCAGACTCTGTTATCCCTACCAGACTCTGTTATCCCTACCAGACTCTGTTATCCCTACCAGACTCTGTTATCTCTACCAGACTCTGTTATCCCTACCAGACTCTGTTATTCCTACCAGACTCTGTTATCCCCACCAGACCCTGTTATCTCCACCAGACCCTGTTATCTCTACCAGAGCCTGTTATTCCTACCAGACCCTGTTATCCCTACCAAACTCTGTTATCTCTACCAGACTCTGTTATCCTACCAGACTATGTTATCCTACCAGACTCTGTTATCCTACCAGACCTTGTTATCCTACCAGACCTTGTTATCCCTACCAGACTCTGTTATCCCTACTAGACTATCACATGGCTATCACATGACTATTGCTAGATTGTTGTAGATTATGCCAGTTAACTCTTAATATATGTTGTTACCATTTTGAAAAAAATTTTTACTATTCCTTTCTCAGTACCTGTTATTACCTGATGTTCTCTCTCAGTACCTGTTATTACCTGATGTTCTGTTATTACCTGATGTTCTGTTATTACCTGATGTTTTGTTATTACCTGATGTTCTGTTATTACCTGATGTTCTGTTATTACCTGATGTTCTGTTATTACCTGATGTTCGGTTATTACCTGATGTTCTGTTATTACCTGGTGTTCTGTTATTACCTGATGTTCTGTTATTACCTGATGTTCTGTTATTACCTGATGTTCTGTTATTACCTGATGTTCTGTTATTACCTGATGTTCTGACAAACCAGAAATATTTTGAACATGTTTGAACATGGCTTATGTGAAAATGCTACATTTAACAACTATCATTTAATCACTTCAACTTTTTTTTGACAAAATTTCAAATCAGTTGGGCGTACAACTATCAATTTACTAGCAAGATTGTCGCTATGATAATTCACATACGAGTCCTGTTATACGACTCATATACTGTTACAGTAGATAATTCATATATGAGTCCTGTTATACGACTCATATACTGTTACAGTAGATAATTCATATACGAGTCCTGTTATACGACTCATATACTGTTACAGTAGATAACTCATATATGAGTCTTGTTATACGACTCATATACCCAACTCATATACCCGACTGTTATAGGACTCATATACCCGACTGTTATAGGACTCATATACCTGACTGTTATAGGACTCATATACCCGACTGTTACAGTAGATAGAGAATATTACATCTACATTGCTGTATTCATAGAGCTTCACTTGATTGCTTTTATACACACAAGGATCCTATCCTATGTACATGTATGAAAAGGGTCTGCTATTGTGATATAAACACAGAAATTTAACACAGATCTTTGTATGTTTTACAATCAAGTATTCTGATGGACTTTACATAGATGTGTCACACAACTTTACATAGATGTGTCACCGTAGTATCTTTTTTGTTCTTATTCGAATTTATAAAGATTATTTCATTAACATTCTAAAGGAAATAATCATTCACCTGATTGTAACATTCTTCAACTTCATTGGCAATATAATCACTGGACCATGAAGTGGGTGTCGTATGTACATCTTAACCGATCTGTTACACGCTTGATCAATTCCATCAGGTTGTTTTTTGCTGCTTATTTTGTGAGCCGACAACCTAATCTTCCTCTTTATGTCGTATATATGTATTGCTTCCACGAGAATTTGCATAATCCTTTTGCTGCTAGAATGATCAAAGGAGATCAATTCCAAATCTGCAATTGAAGCTGGCGGATGCCAATTAATAAAAATAATTCATCTGTGTTCCATCTGATTAGATTGTGGATCTGAAATAAGCAAATCGATAAATCTATTTAAGATAAGTTGCGATTCGTAAGAATACGATTATAACTTAAGAGCTGAAAAAGTAAACGGATCACCCGTTAGAATGAAGTGCAGTGAAAGGGAATGTTACAATGTTAGATTATTGTTACAGTGAATGGCGGGTCACCTCGGGGCAGTGACAGACCCCTTGACCTCAGCAGCTGTTCAAGCAGTACAGACAGCCATGACACTACGGAGGATGAGAAAAGACAACTTGTCGAAAGACTTTCAGCGATCTCGCCTCCGCAGGTATATAGCTTCCCTTCAGTTAGTACCCTTCACGGTGGTTATGACCTCAGATTTGAGAGCCAGTTATCACAGCATTGTTTGCACTGTTCTCCACTTCTTCGTTATCGTAATCTACCTTGTTATCATTTCTTCTACCTTGTTATCATTGTTTCTATCATAAAAAAACTGTTGAGTTACTGCTGTCATATGCGTAACAACATGTGTAACAACATTTTATATTTTCAAATGTGTCGTTTCGATTTTAAATGTTCCGTTACACTTCTATTTTCGGTTCTTTACGTTTGTACCAGTATCGAGAGGTACCAGTATCGAGAGGTACCAGTATCGAGAGGTACCAGTATCGAGAGGTACCAGCATCAAGAGGTACCGGTATCGAGAGGTACCGGTATCGAGAGGTACCGGTATCGAGAGGTACCGGTATCGAGAGGTACCGGTATCGAGAGGTATCGGTATCGAGAGGTACCGGTATCGAGAGGTACCGGTATCGAGAGGTACCGGTATCGAGAGGTACCGGTACCGAGAGGTACCAGTTTCGCTTAGTCAAAGTTTAGATGAATAGTTTCTGCTGCAACAGTAACTTTTTTATACACGCACTTTTATGTACTCATTTTTATTATTCATTCAAAGTATTCATGATTTTTATTTTGTTTTTCTCTTCGTATTAATTGTATAAGTATCAAATCATTTTATTTATTGTAGCAAAACAGGCTTTATCTAGCCATTACTTGCTGAATATTTCACATTTAAACACCTTTGCAGTTGATTTATTTGTTCGCTACAGTTATTTGAACTACACAAATTACTTTTTTATGGTATGAAGTTTAATAGTTAGAATGGTAAATATTGCATGTGTTAAATAAAAATATATTTTCTGTGCAAAGACTTTTATTACCCGGGCAACGCCATGCATTCAGTTAGTATCTACATGTACATCATTCTGGAACTACTTAAAGCAGTTTAGACAGCGTGGCGAAATTTGTCTGCTAACGAAAGTTTACATTCATCGCTTTGAATGAAAAGATTTGTCAGCTCCCTCCTGAAAGTTGCTGCAAATGACTACCATTCATTGATTTGGCTATTTATAATCTCTATTTGCTTGTAAATAGTTTAATTGAGTCTCTCGAGCTATGGTCATATTTAGACACCAATGAGCAGGCGACTTCAAGTTTCTTACTAGTTCACGTATTAACTGTATAGTAGCTGCAATAAACGTGTTTAAATAATTGTTCTGATATTAACGATAGCCAAACCAGCATGAGCAAATATTAAAATGGTGGCATTGAATCGATTGCAAAAATGTTGTTTTTTTGCATCACTTGTGATCTTTTGCATTAATATTCATTCCATTGTGCTCTAAATATGCATGTATCTGGTTGGGAATGGAATACAGGTAGTCCTCGACTGACGAAATTGATAGATTTTTGAGACTCGGTGTAACTCAAAATCAGTGTAAGTTGTATTAAACTTACTTTTTGTACTATTAGAAATTGTACTATTAGAAGAACCTGCCTAATGCTTTGACGTGATAAGGAAGAGCCCAAAATTACAAATATTAAACAGGTAAAAGAGTGGGAACTGCCAGGCACAACCAAAATGGTGTCTCACTGAAACTGAGTGACCCACTGATGTCGTCTTCCTCTACAAGCGCAACAAAGCGTGTTCATCTCCTGTACTCTGAATACTAATTCACAATTGTTTGCGAAGCTAATACAAAACCACCTTAAATATAAAGTTAGACATTTTCATGGGGAGCATTCGCAACCCAGAAACTGCAAAAATCGAAATCGTCAGAACCCGAGGACTTCTTTTACTGATATACTGTTCAACTGGCTCCATAACAAAGGCACCACACAGCGTGTTAAAAGCTCAGGGCCTTCATTGGAAGCACTAAAGGTTTTACAAATATAAAACCTGCTACATCTCGTAAAAAAAAATACAAATCTGTTGGAAACTCGAGCGAAGGCACTTTCTGATTTTTGACAGTCTCAGATGGTATCGTTGGAATGCGGTCGTTTTTGGCAGTCTCAGATGGTATCGTTGTAATGCGGTTGTTTCTGGCAGTCTCAGATGGTATCGTTGTAATGCGGTTGTTTCTGGCAGTCTCAGATGGTATTGTTGTAATGCGGTTGTTTCTGGCAGTCTCAGATGGTATCGTTGGAATGCGGTCGTTTCTGGCAGTCTCAGATGGTATTGTTGTAATGCGGTTGTTTCTGGCAGTCTCAGATGGTATCGTTGGAATGCGGTCGTTTCTGGCAGTCTCAGATGGTATCGTTGGAATGCGGTCGTTTAAGTAGCACAAGTAGTGTACATCTGATAATTGTTCGGTCGGGACAATAGACTGGTTGCAATTGACAGGTAGGGCAAGTGCTCAGTCGTGTGGCTGCTGTGCAAATTATCACTCCTGACATCCCAGACAACCTGATTCCTCTCGAACAGCCAATCAACACCTGCCTTCAGTTCCAGCTCCAGTATGCGGATCGGAAGGATAGTCAATACACTACTGTCTATGAAGGCGACGCTACCACCATCACAGTGAAAGACCTCAAACCGGCCACGGAATATTATGTCAGGTTTGTTCAGTTGAGCTACTTGTCTGCGGTTTAGTTCCCACTATTTTCCTTGAGCTAGTTATTATCTATCCTGTAGTATTTCAGAGTTCCTACTGCTCATTGTATCCTTGGTTTTAATGTACAAGAATATTTGCAGGCTTTGTGCAATAATCGGTGACAGTACAGGAAATTATACCGATCCAGTTAGGTTTGAGACCCCTCCTGCTCCTCCCGAGGCTCCTCTGCCTCCAAAGCTAGGATCCAAAGCTAGGACGTTTGTCAACCTCAAATGGAATGTAAGTTGTTTGCACCTGTGACTGTAGCAGTTTTTGCTGATGATGTTCCTTTGAGTATAAAGCTGTATTTCTTACGCGTTAAAGCATCTTTCATTCTATAAACATAGTTGTGTTGAATTGGAAGGGGTCTTGCCTAGCTCTGATAACCCACTCAAACACTCTCCCCATTATGTACCTGTACACATTTGTCTAGTTCCAGATTAGTTTAAGTAGGTATTATTTATTATCATATACTTCTTTGGAGTCCATGGCTATGCTCGGTTTGTGAGTGCGCAGATAAATACATTGTGATAAACTAATTTTATTAATGGAAAACTTATTGTAGTCCATTTAACATGAATGGTAATCAAAACAATGCTAGTGGTTATCAAGACAATACTAGTGGTATTCAATACAATACTAGTGGTAATCAATACAATACTAGTGGTAATCAATACAATACTAGTGGTAATCGATACAATACTAGTGGTAATCGATACAATACTAGTGGTAATCAATGCAATACTAGTGGTAATCAATGCAATACTAGAGGTAATCAATACAATACTAGTGGTAATCAATGCAATACTAGAGGTAATCAATACATTACTAGTGGTAATCAATGCAATACTAGAGGTAATCAATACAATAGGAGTGGTAATCAATACACTAGGAGTGGTAATCAATGCAATACTAGAGGTAGTTCCAAGATTGCCTTTTCATCAATCAATCAGTTTGAAATTAGAGATGCACGAATCTAAATTCACTAGCCGATTCAGATACCGGTTCGATATACCGATTCTGATTCAAAAATAATCCGATTCAGATCTTTTGTGTTGAATAGATAATTGTCCATTTTTTATAGAAAATATAAATATTAATGTATTTGTTTGTATTTATTTATTTACAGAAAAAAGAGATACATATATATATATATATTCACATACCGACATACCGTGCACGTAGTAACAAAACAGTCTATGTTTCTTGTAATTTGTAATTAATTGCAATTTTAATTGTAATTTGTAATAATTTGTAATTAATAATAGTAATTACAGTTAGTGGTGTGTATATATATATATATATATATATATATTCACATACTGACATACTGCGCATGTAGTAACAAAACAGTCCATGTTCCTTGTAATTAATAATATTTGACTTCTAAACTGAGATAAGACTACGCAGGTGCTGCTGGCATTGTTCTTGTTTTTGTTGTTGTCAACAAAAACAACATCATCGTTAGCAGCGCCTGTGAAAGAACAGCGTTTTTTAATTTATAGTAAGACCTGCAATAGTTTACTCACAAGAACTAGATCATCAAATGATATGTAGGACCATAATTATTTAGAAAATTTCAAATGTTAATGTGTGAATAACTATAATAAAAGAAAGAAACAAATTTCATTCACAATACAACAAAACCAAACGAGAACAACCCAACAAACAATGTATCGTCAAGAGAAAGATAGATAACTTCATGCATCGTCTGCTCAAATTACTTTCGCAATGCTAGTAAATAGAAGTATTACGCTGCATTCTTGTTTCCCTTCTTTATTATCTAGTTCTTGGTTGGCTGCAATAAATCCCACCGCCGTAATTGGGGAATGCCACACTTTTGATCACGTCTTGACTAAAGCAAAAAGGTTTCTCAGCTGTGTTGATGTTGGTCAGGCTATAGACATGAAATAAATAGCATGGCAGGCTGGAATTCATTAAGTAAGGGTGAGGAGCTTGCAGCTGATGATCTTGATTAGTGTAGCAGGCTAAAATACTGTTTTCTGCTAAATACTTGATCTGTAAAAAGTGGCTGAAGTTTCAGATTTTTTAAGAAAATATTGGTCGATACCGATTCAGATACTTAACACCCATATCGGCACCGATACCAAAATCGGGGCAACTTCAGTTGAAATATCATAATTGGTTTAAGTATGAGGTTCAATGAGGTGAAGGGGAAGTCCACTTATGACAATCAGAAGTCTTATCTCAATGGCTAGCCTCAAATAGAACCTTAGGACTTTGAAATGTCTAGTAGTCATAACTCTAATGATTCTGAACATTCAGTAGAGATCCTCTTACTGCACAATTGTTTTTGCTTATCCTTTATCAAGACCAAGGTGCTATGTCATAAGCTTAAAGCGCGCACTTCAACATCCTCAAAAATAATGAAGGTCTCATCTCTTTGAAAACCAGGTCTCATCTTTTTGGTAACCAGGTCTCCTCGCTTTGGTAACCAGGTCACATCTCTTTGGTAACCAGGTCACATCTCTTTAGTAACCAAGTCTCATCTCTTTGGTAACCAAGTCTCATCTCTTTGGTAACCAAGTCTCATCTCTTTGGTAACCAGGTCTCATCTCTTTGGTAACCAGGTCTCATCTCTTTGGTAACCAGGTCTCATCTCTTTGGTAACCAAGTCTCATCTCTTTGGTAACCAGGTCTCATCTCTTTGGTAACCAAGTCTCCTCGCTTTGGTAACCAGGTCTCATCTCTTTGGTAACCAAGTCTCATCTCTTTGGTAACCAGGTCTCATCTCTTTGGTAACCAGGTCTCATCTCTTTGGTAACCAGGTCTCATCTCTTTGGTAACCAAGTCTCATCTCTTTGGTAACCAGGTCTCATCTCTTTGGTAACCAAGTCTCATCTCTTTGGTAACCAGGTCTCATCTCTTTGGTAACCAGTCCTCATCTGTTTGGTAATCAGGTCTCATCTCTTTGGTAACCAGGTCTCATCTCTTTGGTAACCAGGTCTCATCTCTTTGGTAACCAAGTCTCATCTCTTTGAAGACCAGTCCTGAATGATACATAGTTAGTTCACCCTTAACCAGCCTGTAAGCTGGCATTCATGACTCGAGATCAACAACTAGTAATCAGTATTGTTACTAGTTGTAACAAAGCAGAGTTTTTGGGGTGATACGTTATATCTAGATTCAATAGAAGCAGTGCTCAATGCAGTAGCAAGCTTTACTGTGTATGTGATCCTTTCAACTTGTGCAAGCTTTTAGGTACGGCCCATTTTTTCGTTGGTTTCGACCGAATTCACGAAATGAACGAAAAACACGGAATTTTTTGGCCGAAATTCACAGAATTGTCAGAGCTGTGCTAGCACACCAAAATCGTCGACGAAATGCTTTTAATTGGCTAAACAAATTATTAGTGAGCGCGATTTTAGCAATTTTTGCTATTAGGATAGTCCAAGACACGTACTACGACACACAGTAAAAGTACCTGTGCAATTCAACATAGTACATACAATACAACTGCTTAGATTGCGCTATTGTTGGTTCTTTATCATTCGGACGCCATGGCTACGAATTGTTTCTTTTTTTAATAAATTTTTTTTATTAGCATCAAAAGTTTCGTTATAGAAAGAGTTGCCATCTTTAGCGCAATCAAGTCAGTTGCATCGCATTTACTATGGCGAATTGGGTTAGTATTTTTCTTGCGCGTCGCGTTATGTGCTTCGGACTATATAAATAGCAAAAGTTGCTACAATCGTGCTCACTAATAGTTTGTTTAACCAATTAAAAACGTTTCGTCGACTTTTCAGTCGACGTCGATTTCAATGTGCATGCACAGCTCTGACAACTCTGTGAATTTTGGCTGAATAAGTCTGTGTTTTTCGTTCATTTCGTGGTTTCGATCAAAAAAAAACGGCGAAAAAATCAGCATGTGTGGCCATACCTTTTCAGCTCGTCTTTAGCCGTCGCGAGTACAATAACAATGTATATGGTTTTATGTTTCTTGCAACACCAACCCTGTACATCACTTCCTACGGTATAGTGTTGCTCCCACTGCGTGACATGTAGCTCTTTGAGCTCTAATGTAAAAACAATTGGAAAACTTTGTGAAGGCTGATATGCTGAGATTGCATTGCTTGTTTAAATGTCAGAGGGAATGCCAGCCTGTATTGATCTTGACAATGCAATGGATGGACAGCCCAATTTTTGGGACAGCTGCTGGCTAAAAATTCCTGTAAGCCCAAGTAAACTCATATAGGAATGAATGAATGGATAGTTGGGAAGATTTGTCGTATGTATTATCGTTAGTTTTCTTTTTCTTTGATGACTTCATAGCTGAGTATTTTTTGTCAAAAATGCTAAATATAAGCACAGTTTTGTATGAGTGAATAGCTTACATATCGCTCAAGCAAAGAGCTTAAAATCATGTGGTAGCGTCTTAACTTGTTTATATACATGAAATTATATTCGCCCATTTCAATAATTTGTGTCACCCAGCTACCGAACAACGCAAACATTTCTATCTCTTATAACCACAACAAAATAACTTTTGCTTAGGTACATGGCATCTAGAAGAACAATAAAACTGGATAGTGCTTTTACCATAGAACCTCATCTTTTAATGCCGGAGTGCTTAGTGTTTCTTTCTATCTGTAGGCAGTCACTGACAACGGTAGCAAAGTACTCAACTACATAGTGGAGTACTATGAAGGCCAGCCACCTGCCAAGGAATATACCGAGTGCTACCGCGGGCTCAAAAAGGAGTTCAAGGTCACCAAGCTTCAGCCATCACAGCGTTATACCTTCAGGCTTGCAGCTGTCAACAGCTTCGGCCAAAGGTATTTGTTAGCAGCAAGCCTCAAGGGCGAATCTGCATTTGATTTGTGAAATCGTTTTGCTAAGTACTGTATATTCCTGCATATAAGCCATTTTTAAAGCAATTTTTTACCAAACTGAGGGGTCCAGCTTATACACGCATAACTCTGGTTGAAAGCAAACGAAATGACATTGTCCTATCGTAATTTGAACATTTACAACTCGAACCTTTATTAACTCAACTTTATTAACAAAAGTAAAACAACAATAACAATTACTACTACCATTAATTCTTTCGTTACCAATCCTATTCTTTTACGGGCGCAATCAAGTATCTGGTAAAACTAAATATTTGACATTGGTGCATATAAGTTGTCATATGATTTCCCCAAATTAATTAGCATAAAATTTTACATCATCTGATGCCATGAAAAGGCCACAAATGAGTTGCAGAATGAGTTGGGACACTCTTTTCGTCTACTTCACATGATCATGGTTGACAAGTTGAGCGTGTTTTGAGTCAGGCGAATTGCCACTATTACTATAGCTTATGACATTATTATTACCGCTAAAAATAAATGCTTACTGCCACTACTACTATTGCCCAATAGATACTCATCAAAAGTCGATTGATTTACAGTTTGTGAAACCTACGTAGCTGTAATGCATCTGATCATCGGCTTAGAAGAAATAGCTATAAAAATGTGTTTTTGCAAAGCGAAAATAAGGTCAGCGTGAGATGCAAATATGTTTTCCATTGGCTCAAGGCAAACAGATGTTTGTTTCCTTTCGATTAGGTAGAGATGCGATACGCTATTTATACAACTACTCACCGATCAGAAACATTTTGTGCAAAGCTTGCAAAAGCCGCTCCATTTCTACAATATTTTGCTTTGATCGGTACATACAGCGTGTTACGATTACAAGTTCGGCTTATATGCGAATTCTTATACCGTAAATTCCGTGATTTCATGGCTGTTTTTCTAGTCAGCTCATAGGTGAGAGAGGCTTATATACGGGAATATACAGTACCTCTGATCTGAACATAGGTCACTGGATTCTATGAGAATCTAATGACTAGCTTCTGTTATGGAAGTCATTAGGTAAGTTGTCTGCCCCATGAAAGTTTGTGGAAATTGTCTGAATTTGAGGTTTGGGAAGTTTGAGGTTGCAAGGAGCCATCAGTCATTCATAGCGTTTACCACAATAATGCGATTTAAAGCAGTCAAGGGAGGGCACTAGCTGCTCCACTCGGTGTGAGCAATTAGAGAGGCACATCTGATTAACACCTGGTACCCTGGCCTTGCATTATAGGTCTCACGATTTCATTCGCTCTGCCAGTTCCTATCAATCACCAACATGATAACAAACAGTTATCGCTCGCTTTCAATACATTTGGTTTAAGCTTGCTTTTCCTTTTCACCAGCTTATGTGACTTTAAATTGGTCATGATCATCAAGGACTTGTTAAGCATCATTAGGCTTGCTAATTTAATAGACTCGACTCTGTCAGCCAACACTAGATGCTGTCTCTCCCTTGATTTTTCTTGCGATGCAGTGAAAATAGTGAGCCCTGAAATATTCCGTGCCCTCGAAACCAAATCATTATTGCAAATAGAAGTGTCTACTAGTTACGGTGCGATGCTTCCAGCAGCAAAGAGCGTCCATCTTAGACCATCGTATCATGCAACTTTTGCAATTCTTTGGGAAAATAGAAGTTGGCATTTGTTTTTTTATTGCGACCAGCGAATTGTATTAGATGATTATCTTTAACATTGTCCAATATAATTAGTTAAAAACACCCAATCTTAACGAATTAATGCTGGACATATTATTTTCATTTCTGAAAGAACTTAAATAAGTTAAAAAATATATAAATGTACCGGTCACCACCTAAAAATATATAAATGCACCGGTACCACCTAAAAATGAGAAAATTATAACGGCTGAAAAATAATAGCTGCTATTACTGAATTAGCTACAGCAAATCATATCAGTCTAGTAAATATGGATTGTTAGCAATAATATAGGTGATGCTGCCAGTGTGACATGTGACCTGCAGCATCCTCAGTTGAAACTCTGATTATACAATCACCTGCTTACACTTGCTTCATGTTTCACAAATTCAAACATTTTCGTAAAGGGTTCTCTCTTTCATGGACATCAATATATGTAAGGCAGCAAAGTAACTTTTAACTGCTATCATAGCATTAGATAAACTCGGCAGTGATACAGTCATGTGTAGCGTGACGTTCTTGAGCTAACATATGACTATACTTCGTGTGAATCAATTTTTACATGCTTTTTTTTTATGCAGTGAGTATAGCAAGGAACTGACTGTGTTCACTAATGGAACAGCGCCGAGTCAACCTGAACCACCCCTTCTGTCCGAGTCTAGTCTCACCACCTTGCTGCTCACTTGGATAAAGAGACCGGTGGACAAAGAGTTTGTGCTTCAGAAGGAGGAGGAAGATACAGGTCATGGTTTCCTTGCAGCTTACTCGGGTCCTGAGGTCAGCTATAAGGTTGACTGCCTGCGAAAAAGTACAGCATACAAATTCCGGGTAAGACTCTTTGGCGGTTCGCTGTCTGACAGTACTTCGGTCTTGACAGTATATTTTCAGTACTGCTAGGTCAGCATTTAGAGTGTAGTCTCTCAGAATTTAGACTGTGGTCTCTTATTTATACAGGAGAGCAGTTGGTGTACAGCTAGAGAATTGCTTTAGAAAGCACTAAGTAATGAGGTTTTGGACAGAGGCAAATCATGTCTGCTTCTGAGGTAGATGTCTGGAAGTTTCTATTATTTTGATAGACTGTTGGGATAGGGAAAAGGACCCACAGATATTGATTTGTGATGTAATCAGTTTTGGTTTGATTTTGAGACTTTGGGCAAGAGTTGGTTGCAAACTCATATTCACCCAGTCGGGAGAGTTGAAATATGTGCGAGTGGAAACTCATATTCATCCAGTCAGGGGTGTTGAAATATGTGCGAGTGGAAAGTACATTTTGGAAAGATTAAAATTTGAAAATAATAATAATAATAAGTGTGTTTTATCTATATGTTTCAAGTTTTAATATAAAACATACAGAAACATAGAAAATGGGTAGTGCAAAAGGCCTCTGCAATAATTCTCCTTGTATGTCACTCACTAAAACTGCCATTTTAGATTTGAAGTTTTCTTATGATAACAATGTTGCTTGCAATATTTTATGTATTACGCAATATTCTTATTCGATTAGCAAGTCTTACAATAATCTACAATAAATCTGTATTTATATGCTTTAGCGTGTTGCTGAGATGCAAGCAAGCACCTTTACCATGCCTGTATTCTTCTCTAGCACAAAACACCTGTTTGTTATTATGTATCTTATGTCCCACATCCTACAGGCAAGCTTAATAAGATTGACTCGCGTCACACGCCTCTGCCTTCCTGCTGCTATGCTGACACCTGCTGACACCTCGTTGCAACACACTCATACACGTGCACACGCCTTACCACTGATGATTGCTGTCTCACGTGCTATCGTCAGTGCACTTTTAACTGCCCGTATTTGTTTAGCTCGCTTTAATGAAATTGCTATGGGCTGATTCACCGTTTCCTTGTGTACCATACAGCGCTTGGAGCAAAGGTGAACCTACATACATACTGTATGTGTCTTTTATTACCAGTTGCAAGCTGTGAATGATGATGGAAAATCAAACTGGAGTCAAGTTGTGAAATACAAGACTCGGGCTGATGTACCTGCAGCTCCCACCCAACTCTCTGCAAAGGGGAAGATTCTTGGCAATTCATTCAGGCTTTTCTGGGGTAAGAGGGTAGCTCAGAGGATTATCATTCCCTTGATACTGGCGAGTGTATGTATCGCATACTCTTGCATACTCACATATACAGGTTCATAGTTTTATGTCAATAAAGTCTGTATTACTTTGTAAACTTTTTGTAACGTATCACGTAGTTTGATTATATGATAATAATATTGATCTATTGATCTGTTGATCGCAGAAGGCAATAGTTATTTGGATTAGCTTACACTGTGAACAATTATTTCTCATGCTAATAATAGTAAATAATTATTACCTTTTTTATCGAAGCTTTAATGTCTTTAGTAATATACTTTCATCAATGAAAGACTTTCATCAATAAAAGACACCAATAGAAATAAAATCTATAAAATGAGACTATAAAGTAAGCAGAACAAACTAAAAGGACATATAAGTCAGCTTATGGTACAGCAGTTTGCTACCTTGACCCCTGTTGCTAGTCTAAGCGGGTTTTGGGTCTCTTCATCTGTCCACCGGTATATTCATTCTTTGCCTTTGACATGAAAAAAATTTTTTCTCGAGTTGCTAAAAATTTATATTTTGCATGACTGACAGGAATTTATTATATAACGATCTATAACATTCAAATATGACCCATAAGTTTATTTACATTTTATCTGTGTTCTGCCTTCTTCCATTTAAAAATTATTCTTCTTTTTTACGCCTTAATTGCATTGCAGAGGCGCCACGAGAAGACGGGGGCTCGGAGGTGCAGTCCTTCTTGGCTCAGTTAGACGAGGGCAAAGGCTATCAGTCAGTCTATGATGGGTTGTCTTGCGAGTGTTCCTGTAGTAATCTCCTTCCCGGGCACAAATATAAGGCTAGAGTGGCTGCTCGCAATAGCATCGGCTTGAGCAGATGGTCTGAAACTACGCAAGTGACGACTAAGGCTATACTACCGGGTCCATGCGTCAAACCTCACCTTTTGGGAAAAGCCAAAGCTCATACCCTGGTGCTTAAGTGGGGTAGGTCATTGCATGTTCCCACTTTAACTGCTCACTTTGGTCGCTACAATCTGTCTGAGTCATCTACCCGACCATTCTTGGATCACTGCTTATAGGTGTCTAGAATATCTAGATTCTAGAATGCTGGGCACCTGCCTGTCATGCCACACTATCTAGTCGTAGATAGTAGATAGTTACTTGCTCGAGTGTCTTTGACAGAGCACTCATTCGTCTTGCCAGGCTAGACTCATCGCAGACATGGCTAATAGTAATGCATTGTACCCGGCTACTGCCTGCTATTTCCTCCCGAACTTTATTGAGCAAAGGGGCGTAATTTCTCCTATTGTAAATGCACCTTTTCAAGTTAATTACTTATTGTTGCGAGACCTGGGACACCTGGCTTGAATTAGCTCATAATTTTTTGTGAGCTTCTGTTGTGGAGAGTATTCAGTCTTGCACTCGGTTAATAAGCTCACCGTTGCAAACCGCTTCAAGCACTCAACCCATTTTCATCCTCACCAAAAGCAGATAAATTATCAACATTTTTGCAATGGATTTCTTGCTGCTCTTTATGCATTCGCCTCTTGCGTAAGCTTTGACACTTGAGGTTATGTAATCTTAGCTAGGCTTATCATTCACCAGCATTCACCCTGTGATAACGCACGCTGTAAGTGGCTTGAGATGCCTGCCTGTTTGTTGTACGACAGCTAAAACTGGTGCTTGTCTGCTGTAGCCTCTCCAGAGCACACAGGTGGTTCCAGCATCCGGCACTACGTTGTGCAATTGGTTATGATGGACAACACTACTAGGGAGGTGTACAGGGGTCATGCCACAGAGTGTACAGTTGCTGGTCTTTCCCCTGGAAGGATTTACTTACTCCAGGTCCTTTATGCTATGATACTATAACCTTTCTGCTACATTTGCATCTAGATGCGTGGTTCTTTACCATACATTCATTTCTTCATGCATTTACATTTTACTTGATGGCTAATGCTTAGTCATCAACTTATAATTAAACAAACAGATTTAATGATAGTTAAACCCTTCTCATTTTATTAGTCTATAACATATCACTTCAGTACTTATAACATGTCTATAACATATCACTTGGGTACCTAAAACATGTCTAAAACGTAGCACTTGGTTACCTATAACATTTCTATAATGTATCATTTGGGTACCTATAACATATCTATAACATATCACTCGGGCACCTATAACATGTCTATAACATATCAAGTGGGTACCTATAACATGTTTATAACATATCAATTGGTACCGATAACATGTTTATAACATATCAATTGGTTACCTCTAACATGTTTATAACATATATATTGGTTACCTATAACATGTTTATAACATATCAATTGAGTACTTATAACATGTTTATAACATATCAATTGGGTACCTATAACATGTTTATAACATATAAATTGGTTACCTATAACATGTTTATAACATATCAATCGGGTACCTATAACATGTTTATAACATATCAATTGGGTACCTATAACATGTTTATAACATATCAATTGGTTACCTATAACATGTTTATAACATATCAATTGGTTACCTATAACATGTTTATAACATATCAATGGGGGTACCTATAACATGTTTATAACATATCAATGAGGTACCACATACGTAACTAGTCTACTGTGATTTAATGTCATGCTCGGTGTCTATCTCCATGACTTACTGTTTTGCTGGTAAGTTACAGAGATAGACAGCTGTTTGTTTTGCTTTGTTGGTAGTGAATTAGTTTGTAGCAATGATTTAGTTCTACCCTGATTTCCAAACTCAATTAACAAAACAGAGATATGCTGACAACAGATAGGCGTAACTCAAACTTTTAATTCACGAATAACTATAGAAAGTGTTTGTCATTTCATCTTGTCGTTGATATAAGTGGAGTATACTTGTTATATTTGTGGTTCCAGTTCATTCGAGCATTAGTTTAGGTATTTTGGTAGTGTCTGCCTTTTGTATCCAGCAATCGAATAAAAATGGCCTAGAAATCCATGCTTGAGGTTCGAGCTGTTAGTGTCAACTGCAGCAGTCTTTGGTTTTGCAGATACTCATGCTATACTCTATGATCCTGCTTCAGTCTACCTACTTACCTATTATATCACATGACTTGCAACCTCATGCTGATTTACTGCAGGTGCGAGCAGCGAATGAAGTCGGTGAAGGCGACTGGAGTGAACCTCTGGAAGTGATATCTGGTGCAGGCAGTCCAGAACCACCCATGGCGCCAGTCTGTCATCCAAAGTCAGCGCACAGCATACTCATATCTTGGAAAACCCCCTGCAATAATGGTGCTGAGATCTCAGAATACAGGCTCGAGTGTATGCAGCCTCATGTCCAGGATTATACATGTGTATGTATCTGATTGACTTCAGACTTGTTGGTCTGGTAGATGGTATCTTCTATTTGTACAGTTGTACACTTCGACATGCGTATGTATACTTGTTTTCTTTCGTATCTGAAAACTACTAACCTGTTAAATTGGCTGTCCTTTTATGCTCGCTTGCCTCTGGTGTATGTATGTTAGTTTGCCATCTGTACGCTAGTCTGCTCTGATATCCGTATGTTAGTCTGCTGTGGTATCTGTAAGATAGTTTTATTTGTTATCCGTATGCTAACTTGTTATGGTATCTGTATTCTATCTGCTCTGCTATATGTATGCTAGTCTGATTTGGTATCTGTAGGCTAGTTTTCTCTTGTATCTGTATTTTTGTCTGTAACATGAGTAACACACAGTACAAATATACACACTTCTTGTTACTGTTGTTAGAGATATTCACATCTCTTTTGGCATATGATGCAGGTATTCACTGGCAGAGTTTTGGATCACGAGGTCAAATCCCTCCTTCCCAATACAGAGTATAAGTTTAGAGTTCAGGCTATCAATTCTTCGGGAGCCTCTCCTTACTCGGAATCATCATCAGCAATTACTTTACCTTCTAGTCCGGCAGCGGTGCATCACATCAGGATCACAACGGCAGCAACTAGCATCGCTGTTTCCTGGGATGAGCCAAACAACAATGGTAGCGAGGTAAGTTTGTCAGTGCCAAGAGTCAATTGCCTTTGTGGTTCTAAACTGGTGTTAAGTGTATTGTCTTTCCTTCAGGAGTGCATAACTCTTCATACCGCAACTAACAACCATATTTTTTACTGCTTTGACCAATTCTTGTGTCGAAATGATATAAAAACCAATAAAACATTTTAACTGATGTTTGAGTCAGCTAAACTTTGAAAAGTTGCTGCCAATCTTATAATCATCCTTATAATCATCCTAATCTTATAATCATCCTAATCTTATAATCTCTTTCTGGAAATGAGTCTTAAGAACAGAATTTAGGGCTAGTTGATGAGCTTTAATCCAGTAAGTTTCATTTTAACAGATCTCCTATTAGATGTTTTGAGTTTCGTTAATAAAGTTTGTATGTTTATCCTCTCTCACCAGTAAAAGTAATTTATTTACCTTGAATGTGTTCACACCCTGAGCTGTAACTTCTGATGTCTGAAGCTTCGGGTGAGAGAAACAGCAAAAGTAACTGAAAGGCTTTAGTAGAGCTCAACTTGGTTCAGTCAGGAGCAACCAGAGCTGGCTGTTGATTGGACAAATTATTATTAGCGAATCCAACAGCTACTTTTTTTTCTCACTTAATGTTGATTCAATCATATTAAAAACTTGACTAATGGGATCTTGCGGAGGTGAGGCTAACTTGTGTGGCCACCCAAATTATTGTTGTTATAGCTAGGCTACTGTAGGCCTATATCAATTTGGCTAATTCAATTTTTCAAGTTTGCATCGCTGAGGTATTTGAGCCCGTTCTGTGTACTGCATATCAGTATGAGTATTATTGTGTCATGTCAAAGGTTGCTACTGCTAGATTTTAAATTTTTATCAATGCGTTTCAATATTACAACAAATAATATGTGCCGGATTTTCTATATTCAACTTTTCTAGCTATATTAAGATGGCTGTTGTATAAAGTATGTGTTGTAAACAACGAAGGGTGGACAAAAGGAGGCAAATATGTTTTAAACAAACATAAAATTATATTTCAAATAAGGTTATATTTCAAATATAGTTTTAAATGATCATCTGACACAATAATTAAATGTAGCTTGTCCAAGCAGGACTAGCTCAAGTGCAAGACATCCTGCTTGGTGTAACGTATTGCCCCCACTAGTCATTCGATGGGCAGTTAACCTCCTAATGAAACACACAAAATCATTTGAAATGGCTCTAACTTGAACACGTATCGTATCACTTCAGATCCTACATTACAACGTGGATTATGGAAAGAATCAGACGCTCACTGTAACAGATGTCATGGAGAGGGCCTGTGTGATAACTGGTCTTGAGTCTGACACCGTCTACAGGTACTTGTTTAACAGAGAACTCGTTTTTGCTTGAGTTTATATTGGCTAGCCATAAACGGTGTCGCCAATTGGCTAGCCATAAACGGTTTCGCCAATTGGCTAGCCATAAACGGTTTCGCCAATTGGCTAACCATAAACGATTTTGCCAATTGGCCAAGAGATTCTCTGTAACATCTCAGTGGTATCAGTGCACATCAAAACGTGCAATCGAAGTGTACAATGTCTTTCATGAGAGTTGTCATCTCATGTTTATCAGTAGGCAGGCAATTTTGCATTATTAGCAAAACTAGTTTTTAACTAATAATTTCTAAGGTTTGTTTAATTTTCTTAGAAAGCTTTGAGAAGATTTACGAGCTTGTTAGCTGTAGTAGTGTGGTCCGTGTATTCATGACATATGGTTACATAGTAAGGCTTGACTGTTACCTAGGAGTACAGGAGTAATCATGCGTGTCTATCTGCCTTTAAATATGTGTCATTATTCATTCTTTTTACTAGCCAGATAGCTGGCTGGATACGCATTACTGTTATGGCTGCTACCTGTCAATTCATCAACTACATTCATGGTTGAACTATTTCGTAACTCCCAAGGCGATGTTTTTGTTGCAGGATAAGAGTGCAAGCGGTGAACGCCGTTGGAGCTGGAGTATTCAGTTCTCAGGTGAAGACAACTACTCTAACACTCCCACCAGCCCCACCTCACCTCGAGTGCACAGGCTCAACTTGGAACTCGATCAAGTTGAAATGGACAGAGGTGGACAAGTGTGACCAGTACACGGTGCTCATGTACCGCAACCAGTCAGCTTCTCCTACACTTGTGAGTTTAGCTGTCATCTGAGTGGAACGTAGAAGAGTTTAGACAATCGTGTAAACTTCGTTTTATATAAAGCCTCACTTCTGGTGGTGGCGTGCATTAAAAAAATTTACATACACTTGTATTTTGTATTGAGCTGGATTTCTTTTTACACTTTTTGAAGCTTAAAACCACTGCTGAAAAGAAAAATATTGAATGGAGGACTTCTATATCAGTCTAAACTAGCAAAGAAATCTGAATTCTATTAATAATTGAAATATTAATTATTATTCAACTAACGGATTTTACCAATTATTTAGTATACCATTTTGGAGTTTGAACATTTAGGCAAGAAAAGCTACCAATATATGGGAGTTGCCAACAAAGTAAAGAATGGAGAAGTGGAATTGTTATGATTAAGTTACCCTAGCTACTTTTTGAAGTGGGTTTTTGGATTCAGTTCTTGCGTGAAAGTATGTGTCTCAGTAATATGTTATCAATTGGAGGCGTGGCATTTCTGTTGCCACGGCTAACTAGCTATGACATCATTGTCTAAACTCCATAATCGTAAACTCGGGCTGCCATTGTCTTTTACACCCACTGCATGCGCCATTTCTCTATTTCTGTTAATATTTACCCCCTTTATAACCCCTAGCATCTTTTCCTCTTTATTTTCAGTCTTCCTTTGCTAAATATTTGTATAATTTTTTTTAATTATACCGCTATACTGTCATTTTTTTGTAATATAACCTATTTATTAAACTGAGATGTAGTTATATGGATCTTTTAGTGGTGGTTTAGTTTTAATGGAAAGTTGTCTTCTACCGACAGGTCTACCAGGGCGCTCTACAACAGTACCGTGTGGCTAGACTTCATGAGCATACGGACTATCAGTTCACCATATCAGCTGAAAATAGTGCAGGTGAGGGGCCCGAGTCAGAGCCCCTTACTGTCCGTACTTGTCGCGCGCCGCCACACTCTTTAAAAGGTATCTTCTAGTAAATTTACAAGTATCTACAAATAAATCACCTGCTAGCCATTACATTGCATCGTTTAATGTTCAGTAGCTCATCTTGGTTTAGTTATATTTGGTGTTCTCCGTGCTTGTTATGGGACAAAGAGAAGAATTTACCTTATGGTAATTCCTTTGTTGGTGTTCTAGCGCCAGGTGTAGAAAAAGTAGCGGAGAAGGAATGTGAGGTGAGCTGGCAGGCGGCGAAACCTTTTGCCGGGGACAGCATAGAGTACCGACTTCAGCTGTCTCAGCAAGGTGGCTCAGGGGACTACAAACAGGTGAGCGTTGGATTAGGTCTTTACTGCATTGACCTCCTCTCTGAATCTTCTGTGTGTTTATTAGAAAGCCTCGTTATCACTCTGGTTGTTATCACTCTGGTTGCTAGGTCAGTTTTTAGTCAACATGGCAAATGAGTTTTTTTCTGTATGTGAGTTCAGCCAATGTCTATGACAATAATTGCATCAATTTTCTTAAAGCACATAAATTATATAATTTTTTTATTATATACATGTAGTTCAATACATCAGAGTCTATGAAAAACAGGGTGTCAGCTACTATGAAAAACAGGGTGTCAAAAGTATGTCCTTGCAATAAAAAACACTTGGTTGGGGTTCCCACAATGTGATGTCATAATTATCATTTAGCCTTAAATCGTCGATCCCTTTCGCTGCTATTGAGGCTGCGCTTTTTTGTGACAATCGGGGCTCTTAAACCCAGAGAGCGCTAATAATAAATTAGGATTCTAGATAATCAACAATGCCCACAATGCCCGGGGATCATGCTAACGCCCGACCAATACAAACACATATTCTGGGTTAATTAATTATGCTTCAATAATCGTACTGTCGTTGATAAGGGTAATGAAATCACATCGATTAAATTGTGACCTGCAGTTGTGTGGCCCTAGGACTATATGTTAATCGCACTTTCCCGAGATTGTGACTCGAAAATAGAATAGACTCGAAAATTGTGACGTCACAATTTTCGAGTCTATTCTATTGAACATTTTTGCGGTAGAGCTCTGGGGAAATCCTATAAACACCAACCAATGTCTGTCTCACCATGTCAAACAATGGCTCATTCGAAAGCCAAGCCTCTCATGTATTGAAATAATTGACAAAAAAAATAATGTAATTTATGTGCTTTAAAAATGGATCTATTTTATTAATATATTTAATGGTGTTTTAATGCACGCATTGATAATTTTGTTAAAGTGACAGCTGTAGCTGCCATGTCTGAGGTCAAGGTTGATGGCATACATTCTATACTTGATCTTTTAATATTCTAGTTTTGTCACTTTCTTATGACATTCTGAAATGTCTTCTTGATCTTTACAACTTTTCTGTCTCATTCATTACTTTACGATGCTACTAGTATGTCTCATTCATTACTTTACGATGCTACTAATATGTCTCATTTATTACTTTACGATGCTACTAGTATGTCTCATTCATTACTTTACGATGCTACTAGTGTGTCTCATTCATTACTTTACGATGCTACTAGTATGTCTTATTCATTACTTTACGATGCTACTAGTATGTCTCATTCATTACTTTACGATGCTACTAGTATGTCTCATTCATTACTTTACGATGCTACTAGTATGTCTCATTCATTACTTTACGGTGCTACTAGTATGTCTTATTCATTACTTTACGATGCTACTAGTATGTCCTATTCATTATTTTACGATGCTACTAGTATGTCTCATTCATTACTTTACGGTGCTACTAGTATGTCTTATTCATTACTTTACGATGCTACTAGTATGTCCTATTCATTATTTTACGATGCTACTAGTATGTCTCATTCATTACTTCACGATGCTACTAGTATGTCTTATTCATTCCTTTACGATGCTACTAGTATGTCTCATTCATTACTTCACGATGCTACTAGTATGTCTCATTCATTACTTTACGATGCTACTAGTATGTCTTATTCATTACTTTACGATGCTACTAGTATGTCTCATTCATTACTTTATGATGCTACTAGTATGTCTTATTCATTACTTTACGATGCTACTAGTATGTCTTATTCATTACTTTACGATGCTACTAGTATGTCTCATTCATTACTTTACGATGCTACTAGTATGTCTCATTCATTACTTTACGATGCTACTAGTATGTCTCATTCATTACTTTACGATGCTACTAGTATATCTCATTCATTACTTTACGATGCTACTAGTATGTCTTATTCATTACTTTACGATACCACTAGTATGTCTCATTCAATACTTTACGATGCTACAAGTATGTCTCATTCATTACTTTACGATGCTACTAGTATGTCTCATTCATTACTTTACGATGCTACTAGTATGTCTTATTCATTACTTTAGGATGCTACTAGTATGTCTTATTCATTACTTTACGATGCTACTAGTATGTCTCATTCATTACTTTACGATGCTACTAGTATGTCTTATTCATTACTTTAGGATGCTACTAGTATGTCTTATTCATTACTTTACAATGCTACTAGTATTTCTCATTCATTACTTTACGATGCTACTAGTATTTTTTGGCACAATCGAGTTGCTCTTTCTGAGCAATATTTTCTGGACAGGATCGATCTGCCAAATGCATCACAACAATTGCATCAGTCGAATTATATTGATCTTTGCTGATGTGATCTGTTCATTGCTGTATGTTTACTGATCTTCTAACGTATTGAGCTTTTATTGGTCAAGTTATTGGTCATTTTATAGAAATGTAAACAAAGTTGGGAGTCCAGCCTTTCTCATATTTCATCATAGTTGTATTCTTATCTTACTGACTGTGTACCTTTGCTGAGTATATCTGATATACCCTTCATACCCTGATTGATCGGGTCTCTACTCATTTCTGTTTGTATCTAAGGAGCTCAGTTTCTATATTCAGTAGATTTTGCACTTTTCTTTAGTCTTTCTCAAGTCAGCTGGAAAGCAGACAGTATTAGATAATGGAGTAACAGTGTCTATCTTTTAGCCTCCAAGTGCTTTTTGAGGCTTCCATATTCATAATTTATAGTCCTTAAACTAAATATTTAAGGGCCAGAGGTCATAATTTCAATAGATTTATTTCATTTTGCTTGCCGTAAAAATAGCAAATGAAATTCCTTTGATTGGGCAAAAATATGTAAACCTAATTATTTTCAAGTAATCGATAGATTTTGTGAAAAGTAACAGAAAGTACAAGCATTTGTTCAAATTAAATTCTAGTGCTAGCTTTTTAATGTGCAACATAGTCTCTATTGGCTAACAGTTAATTTATATACTTAAATCATATTGTTTATTGTTTGTCTGTCCTGTTATAATGATAAAGTTTTAGCAACGAAAAATCACCTTTGTACTGGATTTCAACTCGCGACTTTGAAATCACAAGTCTACTAACAAGCGCGCGGAACCACAAGGCTAATTCGTTCTCATCACTCCCGTAGCTCTTACCATCTACTGTATATTCCTTTTGCTATTGTACACGTTAAATGAGCACTTTCTATTATTGATTAATATTATCATTTGTTTGCTATTTTTTTGAAATTTTTTTAAAAGCCTTTTCTTTGTCATCACCTCCTTTTTTAATTTGTAGTTTTTAAAGGTGCCGTTACAATTTCAAATGCACTGTTTCAATTTCAAATGTGCCGTTACACTCATCTTTCCGATTTCGTTAAATCTGTAAAAGCTAAATACTTTTCACTTAGACAGTTGTATTATCTAGAGTAAGAATTGCCTCTATGTTCTCTCTCTGTTTGGTCACACAAAGAAAGTCCGATATCGTCCATCAAAACTTTTTTATACACACTTCCGTGTACTCATTGTTTATTTTTTCTCTGAATTTAATTAAACTGCACAAAAACCGTTTTCTCGTGATACGAAGTTTAAAAGTTAGAATAGTAACTGTTGTTATATGTTAAATACAAAGGAAGTTTTCTGCGCAGACCTTTTATTACCTGGGCAATGCCGGGTATTCATCTAGTCTTTGATAAATAACAGTGCAGAAGCACACTCAATTACACTCGCTTCATATGAATGTTCCTTTAGGATTAAAGTTTAATATTCACGTTTCAATCTGTGATGCGGTCAAAGAAAGGGAAGTAAAATGTTCGTCATTCACATAAAAGTGTATGCACCATAGTTACACATAACAGTGTGTGTACCATAGTTACACATAACAGTGTATGTACCATAGTTACACATAACAGTGTATGTACTATAGTTACACATAACAGTGTATGTACTATAGTTACACATAACAGTGTATGTACTATAGTTACGCATAACAGTGTATGTACTATAGTTACACATAACAGTGTATGTAACATAGTTACACATAACAGTGTATGTACCATAGTTACACATACCAGTGTATGTACCATAGTTACGCATAACATTGTATGTACCATAGTTACACATAACAGTGTATGTACCATAGTTACACATGACAGTGTATGTACCATAGTTACACATAACAGTGTATGTACCATAGTAACACAACAGTGTATGTACCATGATAGTTACACATAACAGTGTATGTACCATAGTTACACATAACAGTGTATGTACCATAGTTACACATAACAGTGTATGTACTATAGTTACACATAACAGTGTATGTACTATAGTTACGCATAACAGTGTATGTACTATAGTTACACATAACAGTGTATGTAACATAGTTACACATAACAGTGTATGTACCATAGTTACACATACCAGTGTATGTACCATAGTTACGCATAACATTGTATGTACCATAGTTACACATAACAGTGTATGTAACAAAGTTACACATAACAGTGTATGTACCACAGTTACACATAACAGTGTATGTACCATAGTAACACAACAGTGTATGTACCATGATAGTTACACATAACAGTGTATGTACCATAGTTACACATAACAGTGTATGTACCATAGTTACACATAACAGTATATGTACCATAGTTACACATAACAGTGTATGTACCATAGTTACACATAACAGTGTATGTACCATAGTTACACATAACAGTGTACGTACAATAGTTACATATAACAGTGTATGTACTATAGTTACACGTGATGGAATATTTTAATTTTCTATGTTTGCTTTATAAAAAATGTGAGAGTTTCTGAATGTATATTTATAACACTTTGATAATATTTATAATGGTAGATGAATTAAGGTGGCATCATCAGCAGGTTATAAACATCTTGAAAGGAAGTTAACATTATTAGTTGGCAGAGTTTCAAGGAAAAAAAAGCAGCTCAAATTATATCAAATTGTTATGTTTTCTTTTTGCTGATTTGGGTGACAGAAAAAGATGTGAAATTTGAAATCTCACCAAAAAATAATTCTTTTTTTGTGAGATTTCATTGACGTAATGACGGATTGCTGTGGCCACTCGTAGACATGGTTTATAGATGTCCATTGTTTACTCTACTGTAGCTATAGCCTTAGGGTTAGAGGTAGGATAAGGGAGAATTCTCAGAACTGATCTGTAGCAGCTAAAATAGTAGTTTTAAGGCTATGTAAGGCACCATGTACAGTCGCTGTGCTAGATGGTGAGTGTATTAATCAATCTGTGATGTTTTCCTCACCAATGATGCTAATGTATGACTACTAAAATTTGTCTATTCATCTAGGAATGTGTAGATATTTTTAGCTTGCGCAATCCCTCTCTCTTCATCTGTATACTGCTGTACAAACCACGCCACTTGGTCCACACAAAATCCTTACTATAATAAGACCTGTGTTCGTCCATCCTCGGCCAGTAGAAATTGTATCACACACTGTAGGAATCGAACTGATATATTCATATTCCAAGCTAGGCACACTACCAACTGTCCCACTGGACCATCTTGCAGCACCATGGAATAATTGTGTGCATAGTGATTACACATGATGATCTCTCACGGCACACATGACTGACACCGTACTAGTCTTTACTATAATAAGAGCAGTGTGTATGTCCAAAGCCACGCTTAGAAGTTTGGATAAAATATTGCTATGTACAAGATTCAAACTTTTGACATATGGTTGGTAGTAAAATCCATTGTTCTGCTTAACAGGTGGTGCAAACGAGGCTTACCCAGCATCAGCTGACTGGATTGACTCCCGGTGCTACCTACACAGTTAGAGTCTGTGCCGTTCGAATATGTTCTGATGACAGTGACGCCATCATTGGTGCATACAGTCCTGGCACGTCATTCAGAATGCAGAAAGCCACTCCTATAGTTACACCGGTCAGATCAGCGGAGACCCCGTCTCGTCAATCAGTATTCAAGTCAATGATAGAGCGAACTTTGAACAGGTTGAAACCTGGGGAGGAAAAGCAATTACCGATTGTTTTGTTATTCCTTCTCTTCGTCTGCAGCTTGTTTATGGCTCTCGTTCTTCACTACTACATCGGATAAACTCATCTTGCGCACTTGTGTTATACTCAGTCTATTCTCCACTAAAAGGGTTCGGTTAGTGTATATTAGTGGGGATCATCTGAAGCCATATCTACCATTTTATCTATTTATTTTATTCATTCCATTAATTAGACTACTCATAGATGGGAGTATCGAAAGTTAATGAGTGTTGCCTATTTATATGAAAGCTTTCAAGGAAGGCAGCAGCTTGTTAAGATGACTTTAAGATGACCTTGTGTTAGTGTGCCAGTCAGTCTATTGGTGATTTATTTTCATTCTTTTCTCTGGCTCTGTATCTCATTTTTCTTTTCTACCATTTTTATTTACTCGATTATTTAATTTATTATTATTAGTAGTATCTGTTATAATTGGCTGACGCAGAATCAAGTAGTCATTCTGTTACTTTATTTTATTTGTTCACATGTGCCAGTCTGTGGGAAGTGGTCATGTGAAATAGTATATAGTTGTTTATGTTGTGATGGCTTTGTTACCGTTGACAACCGAAACATGAGCGTCAAAGCATTTCATGATGCTTAGTTATTCACCCGGAGATTTAACCTACAAACCATCCATTAGTCAGAAAGTTGGTTTCTTTTCTGTCTCTCACTCACGGTATTATCTTATACACTGCCTGCAAGGTGCTATCTTCTATCGTATAATAAATAGTATTCATGTCTTGTCATTTCTATGTTTGGAGTTGTATTCTCTTTACTGTGCTCTTGCTCTTTTGTCATAATTTTGCTTTCATCTTCAAGAGTTATACACTCTATGTTCTGCTCCTGCACTATTTCGGAGTTGTCTGCTACATGTTTGTAACCATGAATACTGTTGGCTGTTGTATCTTCATTATGCAATGCTCAGTTTATCCTAATTTATTTTTAGTACAAATAATAGGGCAGTGGCTGTGATTGGCTCTGATCAAGGATTAATTAATGCAAAGTGTCTCTTTGAAAATGCGTTACTAAATAGGGGATTGAACATAGTTGATAAAGAGGTCAAAGCCTGGCTTATTCCACTCGCTTGGTTAAGGAATTAGCTGGTTAAAGTAGTGAGTAGACAACTGGCACTGGGAGAGCATACATTGCTTCTCTTTCTCGTGAGACATTTCATTCGTAATGCAGAGTATTACAAGTCTCCCAACTGGTAAGTAAATGTAAAATTGGATTCAGAGATTATTTGTCTAAATTCTATACGTATAAACGTATAATTTATAGTGAAATTTGCTAAAACAAATAGGGTTGTAATGTAATGCCCAATTTTCTGCCCTTAGCACAAGCTAACATTGATCACAAGTATGTCCACCATGGCACAGATGCAACGAAGAACAAAATATATCTGGGAATCAATAGTGACATTTGTGAGTTTTTCATTTGTCTGTAATCCTAAATAAACTAGGTAGCTGTTAAGTATTGCGTAGTATAAAGTTACTCATTGTACCTGCTACAGTCGATTAGTCTCACAGTTGAGTATAGTTTCAAAACTGTATGTAATGTGTTTTTTATAACCTCGTTTGACAGTAGCGATACCAAGACGCAGTAGTGGTGAGTCACAAAATGGCTCTGTACATGGTTGTCGACTGCGTCACGCTGTTGCCATGAAACGAGCTGGAATTAGGCATGCAAAGGAGATCACCGACAGGCTGCAACACGAAATGGATAAGCCAAAATCAGAATCTCGTTTCAAAAATAAAGGGGAGGCAAGTTATAGTTTACATTAGCTCGTGTAGGCTACGTATAGGGTATATCTAAGGCTCTACTCAATGTAAAATTTTGGTGTCGCGAACATTATCAGCTATGCGGTATGGCCTCATTTTGACAACTGGTGGCAGGTTTCCTTGTGAGTGAGCATAGTTTCAATACAAGTATGTACTACTATGTCAAACTGTCAAAGTATTCAGTGTTCTTTGTTGGTCATATAGCTATTGAGTGAGCAGGGCCATCATTTAAACAAGGTCAGAATAGTATTAGGATGCCTGTTATTTTGGTTTGCTTGCATCGAAGAACTTGGCCTTGGCTTCGTAGCAACCCCATGACCTAAAATGGAATAGCAGATCACCTCAAGGCACAACATGCCACATTTAGCATTCAGATCACAGGTGCAAAACTGGTGAAGGTAGAACATGTTTGAATAAAAGTAATAAGGAGTTGTCTGGTCTTGATCTATGAAGTGTGCTTGTTCTTACATTACAAACATCTCACCACGCTTACTTCTTTGCTACAAACCTTTGGTTTTTTGCATCAAATAGCCTAACATCCACATATTGAGTATAAATTTTCTCTGTTACCATAGAAATTATACATAGAGTTATATCTACCGGGTAGAAACCAGTCTAAACCTTTTTTTGCCATGGATTAATGTGTCACTGAGTTATCTAAAAAAATTTAATGTTTTTTGCTGTCTTCTCCGATCTTCAGTGTTATATTGAGCATCATCGTATCTATATGTTAAGGTATCCTAATAGCCATCCATTCGTTTGACAGGCTCTCAGGCTATTCAGAAAGGTTGCGAGAAGAGCTATCATCTGCTCACACTGGGTTTCTTGTGTTCTCAAGTGAGTCTGACTCCGTATCATCATGGTTCGTTTACACCAAGACGATTTGTGAGAGTTGCTCCAACGCTGTTAAAGTTGATTTGGTGTAAAACGCAAATTGCTGTAAAAATGACTGAGCACTTTGTCTCAGCCACCGATACAAAATCAGTGAATCAAATCAATCAATCGAATCACAATCAGCTTTGTTTGTCCATTTTTGACTGCAGTCATTGACAAAGTACGACAAAAACTTGACCAATCATATTTCACAAAGCGCCCAAAATACAAGCATAGCAAAATGGTGGTGTATCCTGTTCTCCCCAAAGGATCAGTTGAAAATGACATTAAAGCCGATAAACACTGAACAATTAATTGCTGAGTTGCGGTTACCAATATTTTATCTGGACTCACACACATCTGGATCATTTGTCTTGTTCAATCTCTGCAAAAACCTGCGTCAGACAAACTAAATTATTACTTTTATTATTAACTACTATATAAGAAATACTATAAGAGTTAGCATGTATATGATAACGTAGTAACGGCTTGGCTTCCTTTTGCGTTTATGGTGATAAGCAGTCAAAATGGAATGGGTATCGATGTTGTATTTCATCAGATCAGATAAAAATAGTAACTCATTTTGTATAGTCAGAGTCTGAATTGGTGTAAAGTTTTTGCAAAAAATTATTTCAAATCATAAACATACTATAAACCATTCCTAGTCCAACTCTTTCAGCGGAAACACAACTCCGACAACTCATCGTAGTGTAAACGTATCTTCATGCTACCAGATCACACTGCGTGTATAGCAGAATAACAGAGCTTAGGCTATCTCCTTATTTGCATTATTAATTTATATTGAAAGATATAGATACACCCCTTAACCTTTTGCTCACTTCTGTCCATAAATCTCAACTAACAGTCTTACCTTTTCAAACTCTGAACGCCCGTCAGAGGCTACACGCTAAGTGTTATGAAGAAGATTGCACTAAACGGAAATCTAACCCAGATCATTGAATTCAAACCCCAGCACCCTACCAATGCACCACTTGACCACTTTTTCACAACTAAGAATGACTATGCACATAACTATTACACATGATGATCTCTCACGGTATTAGTGTAATATAATCAACTTAAACATAAGTTGAAATATAACCTTATTTCAACTTTCAGAGTTCACTTTTCTTTTAATGTTGTTGTGCTTATAGGTTAATATTTTAATCTTCCTAATGTTCCAGTTTACTGATCCCAGCTCAATATTAGAGAAACGTGAACGTGAGTGGATTGTCGTTTTTCATAATTTTTCTCAAATGTTTCCTTTTGGTACTTCTCTAGCTGTATAAATTTAGGAACTTGGGTTATTTTAAAACTACTGATTGCTGTTAGTTGAAAACTTTACACATATCACTGCTTAACTAGCACTAGACTAGTGCAGCAGATAGCACTAGACTAGTGCATAGGGCGCAGCAGATATAGTTTCCGAGCTTCACCATCCATGCCCAATCTATATATATAAATCTCAAAGTTTGTGTGTGATTCTGTGTGTCCAGCTAGTATTAAAATCATGGATCCCAAAACAAGAATCCGTATCGCAACAGATTTGATCTCAGAACCTCCTATTCCCTAGACGATATGCTAAACAATTGAGCTATGCAAGATTGATAGATTCATTGGGCGATATATGTTGCTAAGTGGGTGAAAATATGCATACCGCTCTGCGCAACGTCCTTTTATATTTGCTCTTACGGCTCTTATTAATAAGAGCTTGCCACTTGCCAGGCTAATGGCAAGTGGCAGGCAACTACATTATGGCTTATTACAGACAATAAGTTGATTTTTAATACCCTTGCAACGCCGGGAATTCCACTCGCCTATATATACAGTGAAACCCAGCTAACTTGAACTTCACGGGACCGATAAAAAGTGTTCTAGTTATCAGAGCGTTCAAGTTATGAGAATACTGTCACAAGTGCATGTATTTATCAGTACATGTACAAACTATATATAAATCAAAAGCATAGATTGCTTGTTGCATGTTAAGGGGCCTCTCATGTGATGTTTTAACAATTTTTATCAAAAAGTATAAATATTTTTCTATTACTTGAGATTTGTTTGTTTGTTTTAGATGATGTGACTGCCAGGAGGTTTTCAGATTAAATAGGCAAAACTTGATCGCGGTTGAAACGCTCACAAAAAGACATATTTTTCCTTTAAGCGTTTCAACAAAAACCAATTTTGCCGACATTTCTTCAAGTTTATCCGAAAGTTACTTCGATTCTCCTTACTTTCGAAGGGCTATCCCAAAAAGGATGTTTGGTAAAATTTGATTTTTGGCAAACCTTTAGAAAAGTCGTTAACGAAAATATTTTGCCGATAGTGGTAATAATGACACCTAAAAACTACTAAAAGTTGATGTTTATCTCTATGGCTTGGAATAAAGTGATAAACTAAAGCGATAACAGCCGTTTCGGTAGCCGTGGGGCAAAAAACTGTTCGAGTTAACGAAGATAAGGTCGAGTTATCTAAAGCAGTTTATCATTGCGTGAGAACGGACCAAACAAATCCGTTCGAGTTAATCATGTGTTAGAGTTATCCAAGGGTAAGTTATTCGAGTTTCACTGTATATATAAATATCAAAGTCTGTCATTTGGTGTGTCTAGATATAACTATTAAAATCTAGGAATGAAAGATTTAGTTCATGCTGGTTTTGATCTCGGAACCTTTCAATAACCAGGCGATATTCTTACCAATTGAGCTACACGAGATGCCATGATTCCTTAGGTGATATGAGTCGTTATGTCGGCTAAAATACGCATAGTACTTTGGATTACACAACGCTCTAAAGCTTGCTCTCATGGCTCTTATTAGTAAGTTTAGCAATACAGATAATAGTGTACTCAAATTAATCATTGGCAATGTGCCAGGCTAATAACAGGCAACTACATTACCTGCTACTGTTTATAAGCTGTTTTTAATACCCGTGCAATGCCGGGCATTCGGCTAGTATTTTTATTTTTGTGTGTTCAAAACTGGTTTATAACTGGCTATAGTTGACCAACTTTTATAAAAACTTTTTATGTCTGTACACACGGCGTTGCCACTGTTTGGGTAAAATCACAAAGAATTAAATGTATGCAACATTTCATAACTTTGGGTTTTTATTCATGAGTGGACAACTTCAAAAGCGTGTGGCTATCAGCTGGCACTGTATATGGTTTCACATGAAAAATAAGTATAAACAAATCAGACATTATTGATTATGTAAAACTGGTCAATCCTATTGGTGGTTTTCAGGTTGGTGGATCAGGTGGTTTGGTGGATCAGGTGGATTGGTGGTCAGGTTTTGGGGATGTAGTGGGAAAAAACTATTAGTGTTATTTTATTCCCATCATTGCCATCATTGTTTTAGGACTCTGCTGTAAACTAGGTCAAGTACTGACCTAGTAGTAGTCATACTAACTAAGTCTTACACAGTAGTGTGGTAACAAGTCATTCTTGCTAGAAGTGTTCTTATACCTACAACAGAATGGGGTACTGGTGCGCGTGTGTGTGCGTACCATTAAAGTGTAGCTATAAATATACAAAGTGATTCTTTATATTGTGCTTGCTATAACATTGCAGAGTGCAGCACGGCTATTTGGAGACACAGTTGGAGCAGCTGTCAGATAAATCAAAGACCATGGAGCAGACACTTTTTTTAAAGCAAATGGAGCTTGCAGGCACCGTGTTTAATAAACAAAACTATATGCCCAACAGAGAGGTTGGTCACTTTTTCAGGTGTTCAAGATTCTATTGTTTATAGGTTTTCATTTGTAAGTTTGCTTCCTTTGGTGGTTTCTGTTAGCAGATATGCCTTAAGAGAGACATCCAGTACATACTGACGCTGCCTCCGGAAACCAGGACTGAGGAAGATATAGCAAAAGTGCTCAGCTCTCTTCAGTCTGTCAAATCCTTCACCGAGTTTCCTTCTCATGTTCAGTACGGCCTTTGCAGAGTGGCCTGGTATCAAAAGTAGGTCAATTTTGGTGTCTCGAATGTAGGTCAACTACCTTTATAGCCGTTTTTCTTAAAATGTTTTAGTTTATTATCTACTAGTATATCAGTAAAATTATTAGGACCGATGCTGTGTGTAGTGACACCTGGTTAGTCCAGTGCCGAAGTGCTACTAACACTTAGCTGACAAGCAGAGCGTTTCCATAAGGTGTTATAGTAGAGCGATGGATGCCTAGATGCCTCAGCAACAAAATTTTTTGCATATGAAGTCACAGGAGAGCAAGACCTATGTTTACACAAAAGTGTGACGCCGTTGATCGTCAAGGCCATTTCCATGGCACGAAAATGGCACGTCACACAAGCATTTCATTTCAAACAAGCACTGAATTGTTACAGAATAAGAGGTACACGGCTGTTTCTATGATGGCATTGCAGTACCATATAAGGGTGTGTCGCTACGTGTCGCTATGCTACCTTTGTATGGAAACTTAGTAAATTACTTCTCAACTAACTAGATATGGCAGGTAACACTAGCAAGAATATGAGAGGACATACTATACTTGTGATCAGCACCCAGCACCCCCCAGGGTTTGATTATAACACAGCCAAACCTCTACACGTAAAGTTAATTTGTTCAGCGATTTGTTCAATTCGCTTCGCTTTACAAAAACCTGCAATAATATCTTAATAGATGTGTCAGATCATTACACATAACATTGAAACAAATTTATCATGTCAAAACTAATGTTACAACTTGCTTTATAATTAAAAACCAAATTAACAAAATAATAATCAATACAAAGATGTTTTACTGTTACCTTTGAAACATGTAAAAGAAAGAGTAGGTTTGGTGATGCATAAGTTCAGAGGTAGATATGAAAATCAAATTTTATGGCACAACTTTAACATAGTTTAGGCGGAGTTTAAAATAGCTTATATTTTATTATTTTGTGAATTTAATTTTTAACAGTCTTTCCTTTTTATAAAAATGCAATGCTCTCTGAAACTCTAAACATTGTATTTTGGAAAATACTTTGGGTGTAAATTCAAGTGTTTGCTCAAACCTTACCATATGTTGGAAAACTATACGCAGAGGTTTGAGTCTATTCTGATGAAAAACTTGTATCGAATATTAGGAAAGGTTTCTTGTTTTTCAAAGTTTATTAAAAGCAACTTTATTGAAGAAAACTCTAAAGCTAGCAGTGGTTAGTTCATCATAAATTCGCATACTGTTCACTGATAGCTTCTATTTAATAAAAAGAAATTTTCTGTGTGTTCAGTCAGAAGGTCATGGTTACCATGGTAAAGGAAACAGGTGAAGAAGAAAGATATGTGATTACTGTAAATCACTGTTGTATGTAAAGGGCACCTTCTCAACAAGTAATGCTTAAATCACTCTTAGTTACCTGCCTGTGCTGTCTATTGGCTATAGCAGGTTGTGACTTAAATTGTCACGTCTTTCCATTATGACTAACGGAGTAACCCAGTAATGTCTACTTTCCGTTGATTTATTCAGAGTGCCTCCGAAGAAAGTGATCATAAGACAAGGTCATCAAGGTGTCAACTTCTATTTTGTCATCAGCGGTCGAGGCATCATCAAGGTATTGCGACGAAGAACAGATGGGACAATTATGAATGGAGAAAAAATCGTTTTCCAAATAGAACGAGGCTCGTCATTTGGTGTGAGTTGAAAACAAGAGAGAAATCATTACAATGCTTGCAGAATTGCAAATTGCAATTGGAGCCTTATCTCTGGTATGGGAGAAAAGGTTTTATTCAGTAATTCAGTTATGACAATCTATTGCTACAGCATGTTTAGTTATGAGTGTCGTTAACAGCTTCAAATAAAGTGTTTTTATGATTTAATTTATTATTTACAGTGTAAGGCAAATGTTTCTGTATATAAAACAGCAAACTACAAATTAGACCTATGTGTAACAAAACTCATTTTGAACTGTTTTTATGAAACTCTGAAATTATGGTCGAATGAGTAAAACATGTTGCGTGCTCTCTGCTTGTTGGTAATTAAAAAGACAATCTTTGAGGAGTTATCTGCCCGGCTACTAGTATAAGTGTCAATCATTCTACTTAATTAGTTTTTCATCAAATACCAGTGTCTTGTTACCATCTTTAATAGAATGATTAAAGCGTTTGTTTGTCAACATTTGCATTGTTTTTGTTTGGTACTCTTCTAAGAACACCATAATTTCAAATCACTTTTAAATTGAGCTAAATATCTTCTGCTAGTAGTTAGTATATACCTTCCCACAAGTTCTTAAGTTGACTTGAGTTGACACAAGTTCTCAAGTTGAGAAAACTCAAGTTGGCGAGTTCTCATATGCTCTTAACATATGTTGCTCCCAGTTGGCTTGCTTGCACATTACTTCACGTAATGATTTATTACCTGCGTTACTGGCTTGCAAGACTATAAGTATACAATCTCTGTTACCTGCGTTACTGGCTTGCAAGACTATAAGTATATAAGTATACAATCTCTGTTACCTGCGTTACTGGCTTGCAAGACTATAAGTATACAATCTCTGTTACCTGCGTTACTGGCTTGCAAGACTATAAGTATACAATCTCTGTTACCTGCGTTACTGGCTTGCAAGACTATAAGTATACAATCTCTATTACCTGCGCTACTGGCCTGCAAAACTATAAGTATACAATTTCTGTTACCTGCGCTACTGGCTTGCAAGACTATAAGTATACAGTCTCTGTTACCTGCGCTACTGGCCTGCAAGACTATAAGTATACAATCTCTATTACCTGCGCTACTGGCCTGCAAAACTATAAGTATACAATTTCTGTTACCTGCGCTACTGGCTTGCAAGACTATAAGTATACAGTCTCTGTTACCTGCGCTACTGGCCTGCAAGACTATAAGTATACAATCTCTATTACCTGCGCTACTGGCCTGCAAAACTATAAGTATACAATTTCTGTTACCTGCGCTACTGGCTTGCAAGACTATAAGTATACAGTCTCTGTTACCTGCGCTACTGGCCTGCAAGACTATAAGTATACAATCTCTATTACCTGCGCTACTGGCCTGCAAAACTATAAGTATACAATTTCTGTTACCTGCGCTACTGGCTTGCAAGACTATAAGTATACAGTCTCTGTTACCTGCGCTACTGGCCTGCAAGACTATAAGTATACAATCTCTATTACCTGCGCTACTGGCCTGCAAAACTATAAGTATACACTTTCTGTTACCTGCGCTACTGGCTTGCAAGACTATAAGTATACAGTCTCTGTTACCTGCGCTACTGGCCTGCAAGACTATAAGTATACAATCTCTATTACCTGCGCTACTGGCCTGCAAAACTATAAGTATACAATTTCTGTTACCTGCGCTACTGGCCTGCAAGACTATAAGTATACAATCTCTATTACCTGCGCTACTGACCTGCAAAACTATAAGTATACAATCTCTATTACCTGCGCTACTGACCTACAAAACTATAAGTATACTATCTCTGTTACCTGCGCTACTGGCCTGCAAGACTATATAAGTATACAATCTCTGTTACCTGCGCTACTGGCCTGCAAGACTATAAGTATACAATCTCTGTTACCTGCGCTACTGGCCTGCAAGACTATAAGAATACAATCTCTGTTACCTGTGCTACTGGCCTGCAAGACTATAAGTATACAATCTCTGTTACCTGCGCTACTGGCCTGCAAGACAATAAGTATACAATCTCTGTTACCTGCGCTACTGGCCTGCAAGACTATAAGTATACTATCTCTGTTACCTGCGCTACTGGCCTGCAAGACTATATAAGTATACAATCTCTGTTACCTGCGCTACTGGCCTGCAAGACTACAAGTATACAATCTCTGTTACCTGCGCTACTGGCCTGCAAGACTATAAGTATACAATCTCTGTTACCTGCGCTACTGGCCTGCAAGACTATAAGAATACAATCTCTGTTACCTGTGCTACTGGCCTGCAAGACTATAAGTATACTATCTCTGTTACCTGCGCTACTGACCTGCAAAACTATAAGTATACAATCTCTGTTACCTGCGCTACTGGCCTGCAAGACTATATAAGTATACAATCTCTGTTACCTGCGCTACTGGCCTGCAAGACTACAAGTATACAATCTCTGTTACCTGCGCTACTGGCCTGCAAGACTATAAGTATACAATCTCTGTTACCTGCGCTACTGGCCTGCAAGACTATAAGTATACAATCTCTGTTACCTGCGCTACTGGCCTGCAAGACTATAAGTATACATTCTCTGGTCGACAAGGAATATTCCAATTGGCAGAGCAGCAAAAGTTTATATAGAAATTTGACAAATGATTTTAGAAAAACATTTGACCAATTGACAGAGCCCAAATTTAATGAAGAATTGCTACAAGTTTTCAAATTATGAAAAGTACAAGTATTTTTATGAAAACTAATACTTTTACCAAAAATGTTTTACCAAAAATAATACTAAAAACTAAGCATTTTTAAATTTAAGTTATTTACACAAATCAATTATTCTTTTGCTTGGTTTCAGTAAACTAGTTTTTAGATGATTCGAAGTTGTCTCTCCATTTAAAGCCATTTTCTTAATCATGCCAGTTTGTGTTCTTTCAGCAGCGTAGATGTCATGGGATGAACTGTGGCCTCTCATTCTTGTGACACTCTCATAAATTTAGTCAAGAGATACTTAAATTTAAATTTTTACAAGTAAAGAGTAAGTTGGGAAGGAAGAGTTTGTTTGGGAAGTAGCAAAATTCAAAATTGTGCTCCAGAGTGTGCTCCATCTTGGCTGTAATGCTCCTGTGAATATGTACAAGCATGACTGCATAGATTGGTCATTATCAGCAAGTTTCATCAGAATCTCATAATAAATTGAAAAATTAATTTACAAAAAATCTTCTTTAAAAAAGTGTCTTACTGAAAAAAATTATCTAAAGTATTTGCGTATTTTGAGCTTTGGAATTTGATAAACTAACCAGCCTTACTTTAAATAATAGATATAAAATTAGATAGGTAAGAGCAAACATTTTAGACTTCAACGGTTTCATCAAAGATATCCCACTAAATTTATGCAGTTAACCAAATAATCACAGACGAAATTCATAGAGCTACCCACTGAGCTAAGAAATTCATAGATGTGAACCTCCAAGATGGTGCACCTATCAGTATTTATTAATGTTTCTCATTCTAGATAAATTTGCATCACATTTTGATAATAATTTTAATGTCTGTACCTTGCCAGTTGTTGTCATAAACATCTTGTAAAATGCCTTAATTTTTTTGTGATGACAACTCCAAATATTTCACCAATTTGTGTTTTTACCGCTACCATAGCTGCAAAGTAATTGTTAATAGTAACTGAATATTTAGGCATTATGAACTCCTGTAACACATGGTTCGCTTTTATGTGCCAATCTGTCTGGTAAGACTGAATAAACTGGTACATTTTACAGGATATTGCTCTGCTACACAACGTGGAGAGGACAGCAACAGTAGAGAGCTACACGGAAATGAGCCTTCTAGCGATTGGCAGGGATGATTTTGTTAAACTATTTCTACAGCGTGAGATGGATGGGGTGCGTCCCGAACACACCACCTTTCTCAAGTAAATGCTGCACATTTTTATATGGCTTGTTTAAATGATAGATTTCGGCTATAAGATTTTACTGCTCATTGATTGGTTGCTCAACATGGAAAGAGTTTATAGAGTTCAAAGGCTGAAACTTTGATAGCGTTGTGTCATTGTTTTGTTTTGTGACTTCAAAGTCTACTTAAAACCTCTACTACAGTGGATAATGGAGACTTTTTTAGACTATTTCTTCAGAGTAAAATGGACAGAGTGCCACAGCACCTCTCACAACTAAACATTACATGTCTTTAGTAATATTAGTGGTTTACTAGTTAGAATATTAGCTTCTGGTTTTGATATTCTACCAATCTAAAAAATTTTCATCCTGTGAAGTAATTTGTTTTGTAGCTAAAAATTTTTGGTGACGTATTTTTGGTATTATTTTTAACTGAAACAAACAGATAGTTTTGAACAAGCACTTAGATTTAATAAGTTAGACCACAATTTATTTATTTAAGTGTTGGTAGACCTGAAATGGTCTAAAAACAGTCATAACTAGTTTATGACTGATATGTGTATCTAGTATAGCAATAACAGTGACTAACTTATGACTGATATGTGTATCTAGTATAGCAATAACAGTGACTAACTTATGACTGATATTTGAATCTAGCATAGGAATAACAGTGACTAACTTATGACTGATATGTGTATCTAGTATAGCAATAACAGTGACTAACTTATGACTGATATGTGTATCTAGTATAGCAATAACAGTGACTAACTTATAACTGATATGTGTATCTAGTATATAGATAACAGTAGCTAACTTATGACTGATATATGTATCCAGTATAGCAATAACAGTGACTAACTTATGACTGACATGTGTATCTAGTATATAAATAACAGTAGCTAACTTATGACTGGTATATGTATCCAGTATAGCAATAACAGTGACTAACTTATGACTGACATGTGTATCTAGTATAGCAATAACAGTAACTAACTTATGACTGAAATTTGAATCTAGTATAGGAATAACAGTGACTAACTTATAACTGATATGTGTATCTAGTACAACAATAGCAGTAACTAACATATGAGTGATATGTGTACCTAGTATATGAATAACAGTAACTAACTTATGCCTGCTTCAAGACTCTAAAGAGCTTGATATACTACATGTATGTTGCTGTTATTTAGAAACAGTTTGCAATCTTTTAAACACTAATTTCTGCTGATGTTTCAGAACAGTAAATGCGTTACAACATTGGCCTGTTGAGTGTCTTTCTAAGACCACAGGCAACTGCATATTTCATTACTTCAAGAGAGGAAAACTCATAGTGGCTGACAGCAACAACTCTGACTTCCTCTACATTATCAAGTCGGTACGTCAACCTATTTTTTCATATTTCAGCCCCCATTAGCTTATGAACCTGGCTCCACATAAACCAAAATTTGGGTCCAAATACTTGCTTTTAGTTGTATTTTATGCAGACAAATTGTTCTTTGCAAGGTTGTGTGTTTGGACTCGCTAAATAACACAACTTGAAAAGAAGATATTTATTATAGGGCAGCTGCCAGGTTATCAAGCAGCTGACACCAGCTTCGAAACAGGGAGCCTCTACCGGCCGTAGAATAAAAGGCAGCGGTGGACTTGTTATAAATTTGATGGCAGACATTAGAAACAGTGAGTAGTTTTGTTAACTCTATAACATATATGTAAAACCTGTTTTGCTGCTCTTCCTGTTTCATAAGTTTTTTTCAGATATTGTTATCCTGAGAAAATTTCTTTGAAAGAATTTATTTTTCTCCCATGTACTTTCGTCTTTCCCGAGCACTCAACTCCCTTCTTACACGTACAATCATTCCCATTCCTTCCTTTTACATTAGGAATTAACAGTTTGGACAAAATTACAGTGTGAAACACAAGATTCATGACCAACTGGCGAGAGTAAAGATAATGATAATGAAACCTGATATAGACGTTCTCAAAGTTGATCAGTCCTCTGACAGCTTCCTTATTGGTCTGCTCATTTAAATACAAGGATTATATTAGCCTGAGATTCAAAAGGAATTTCCTTTTTAGCTTTTCAATGTATAAAGCTAATTCTTGTTTATTTTTCAGAAGCAAAACTATATTCAACGACAAAGTTGCCTCCGATGAATTCAGACTTTACAGAAGACAGGGCTAAACAGGATATGAAAATTGCCTTAAAAAAGCTTGCACAGGCAAAGAAAGATGAGGCAAGTTTTACTATAACTGTTAAGCGTAAAGACCAGGTTTCTGCTTCACTAGTAATATATAGCAAGGAGCTCAACAACTGGCTTATTTACAATATACGTATTTTATTAAGTTGTAAAAGGTAACTCATAACCTCGGCCTCTGTTAAGCGAAGTCTTTGCTGAGTGCGAGCTGTTAACAGAAATTACATTAATATTTGGGTTAACCTCTGTTAACCCAAAACATCAAAAAGCATCATAAAGCCACTGGCTGTGCCATAAAAAGTTGATACAGTAGAAGATTGATCAAATATAGCCCTGAACTGATGTCATGCTAACACAACTTAGACATCAAGTCAGCAAAGATCGACACAAATGGACATCATGCTAGCAATGACTGATAGAAATTAGACATCATACCAGCAAAGATCGACATAGATTAAACATCATGCTAGCAAAGATCGATATAAATTGGGCATCATGTCACCAAATATCAACATGAAGTAGACATCATACAAGCAAAGATCACCATAAATTGGACATCATGCTAGCAAAGATCAACATAAAGTGACATCATTCTAGTAAAGATCGACATAAATTGGACATCATGCTAGCAATGACTGATAGAAATTGGACATCATGCCAGCAAAGATCGACATAGATTAAACATCATGCTAGCAAAGATCGATATAAATTGGACATCATGTCACCAAATATCAACATGAAGTAGACATCATACAAGCAAAGATCACCATAAATTGGACATCATGCTAGCAAACATCAACATAAAGTGACATCATTCTAGTAAAGATCGACATAAATTGGACATCATGCCAGCAAAGACTGATAGAAATTGGACATCATGCCAACCAACAAAGATCGACATGAAGTAACATCATGCTAGCAACGATCAACTAAAACTGCTCATACTACTGTTGGGATGCAGATTGAAAGATTTATCCAGTCGAGCACATGTTTTCAACAGAATGTTGCACTGAAACGCAGGCATAGTGTTGCAAAGCACTGCATGTGTACAACTAAAACATATTATGCTACAATTAAGCTAGAAACAAATAAAACAGTGAAATACAATTGTGCAATTTTGGAAACGGATTTTCAAAATTTGGTTGCGGCAGCGGCTGAATGTACTTATGGCTACTACTAGGCCCTTTTCTTTTCTATATTAGTGTCTTTCACTGGCTTCTTTTACTGATAGACATCTCAAGACATCTCCCTTGATAGGAATGCTGTAGTCAAAGTTGTGGTAATTGTTGTAGTCAATGTTGTAGTTTTAGTTGTGGCCGATGTTGTAGTCTGTATTCTAGACAATGCTGTGGTCACTGTTGATGTCAATGCTGTGGTCGCTTGTTGTTGTCCATCATTATGGTCTAAGATGTGGTCAATGTTGTGGAAACTGCTGTAGTCCGTGTCGACACAAGAAACCAGTAACCATAACAGTGATTTTAAATCTGCTGATCCACATCAATAGCTCAAAAACCAGTTTGTTGGGCAGATCTCTCATTTATTTCCAACATTTGACTCATTCCATATCCGTTATATTTCTTTTTCCTTGTTCACCATTACTCTTACTATTCACTTCTTCATTTAACCTTTCCACCTGGCTATATAATGTATATCAGGCTTTGTAATTGTGGCCTTGAAGATGCTGGCTATATAATGTATATCAGGCTTTGTAATTGTGGCCTTGAAGATGCTGGCTATATAATGTATATCAGGCTTTGTAATTGTGGCCTTGAAGATGCTGGCTATATAATGTATATCAGGCTTTGTAATTGTGGCCTTGAAGATGCTGGCTATATAATGTATATCAGGCTTTGTAATTGTGGCCTTGAAGATGCTGGCTATATAATGTATATCAGGCTTTGTAATTGTGGCCTTGAAGATGCTGGCTATATAAACACTATGTTTCCATGGTGCGCAGTACTGCGAAGCCAGCCCCCTCCGAAGTCGAGGGGATTGTACGTTTCCATACTGCGCAGTGGATTTCAGCAAATACCGCAAATTAGCCAGAGAAGAGAAATTGTATAAATCGAATCGCCTGATGGAGAAATAGAAATGATCACGGATACCGAACGTCATAAACGGTCTTTTTATGATTCTGTCGTCATTATACTTTTATTTACAATACACATTCACAAGGTTTTACAAATCTTAACACACTTTTTACATAGTATTATATTTTTAATAAGTATTTTTAAGTAATATATTATTTAAACGTTAATTTAGGACTTGCCACCTATTTTTCGAAAAGTGTTGGCATCGATAACAAAGTCCAGGAAAGTAATCACCTCATCATCGTCGTGAATGCAGATCATAATTAAATTTAGGTGAAAGATCGAAAGAATAGTAAAAAAACAAGATTAGCAGGACAACCTTTGTACTAGTTTATGGCTCTCGAAGAATCCGTCTCCACGACATTACAGCTATGCGCAGCCACTGCGCAGTCGCTGTTTCCTTGCTGCGAATTTGCACTGGCTTCGCACTGATCAGTGCGCAGTGATTTCAGTGCGAAGACGCTGTTTCCATGATTCGGAGATAGCGCAACTCCGAAGCACTGCGCATCATGGAAACATAGTGAATGTATATCAGGCTTTGTAATTGTGACCTTGAAGATGCTAGCTATATAATGTATATCAGGCTTCGTAATTGTGGCCTTGAAGATGCTGGCTATATAATGTATATCAGGCTTTGTAATTGTGACCTTGAAGATGCTGGCTATAATAGCTGAGTGCTCAAGCTACAGCTACAATTACGTAACCTCCGATCTCACCTCAGACCACTATGCTACATCTCACCAATCTAGTAAAACACTTACTGATCTTATATGGTATATATATATCTAAATATATGATATATATTTACTGATACTTAATTTTTAGCCTCACCTCCAACCAGGTGGTGGTTAGGCAGATCATAGAAGTGTCTAAACGTGAGTAGGTTTGAACTGTGTTAGGTTTGGGAGCTATTCACAGAGATGAGTATACTTAGTATATGTACACTTGTATAATGGCTATAATAGTATTTTACCAACTTGTACACTTAGCCGGCGGTGATGCTAGATATCCCTGGTCTGGTACTCAAACAACTGGAAGAACTACAAAGGCAACTTAGGAGTGAAAAGCTGAATTCCAAGTCTGCTTTGGTTGGGCTCGCTAATAGTACAGGAAGTTGTGACGGAAAGCAGAGGCAAACAGCTACCTTACAGATCCCGAGAGAGCTGAGAATAGACGAGTGTCAAGAATCATCCCCTTGCTCAAGGTTTTGTATATCAAAGGCTTTGATGAAGGTCAAGGTTGTAGTGATTTAGATCTTTGGAGTTAGTGAAACCGTGAAAACCCTCCTGCTGTACGGTTATTAACAATTGAAAGAACACTGGATAATCAAAACTTCTACCAGCTTTTAATCAAGTGATGTTGGTTTATTGTGTAACATTTAAATTCATGAAAAAAATGCCAACTTATCAGAACCTTCCTGACATCTTTTGTGTTCACCAGAACACAATGCTATATGATTGAAACCTATTGCAACCATCTGTTTTTGAAAATATTTTCCATCAAAGATGAGTTTTTCATTCCCAATTTTTGAGAATATTTTATTTGATCACAAACTCATTTTTATATATAATTGGTTTTATTACCTGTAAAGCTTATGAAAAGCTGTTTTTGCCAATGGAAAGGTCACGAACTTTACATCAACGCTGCCATCTCAAGGCTCATAAACTGACTAGTTCCTCTACTATTGCAGCGCCACATCCACAGTATGGAGAGAAAAAAGCAGATCGGAAAGCACATTAAAAACTTTCTCTGGAATTCAACTAAAATCTGACAACTCTAAGGAAAACTCTAGAAAGATGGATAAGTCTTTGATAAATATTCCTAAAATAGTTGTTGATGACTGCGTGAACACAATCTCCAAAAAGACAATGGTTAAAGTTACGAGAAAATGGAAAAGCATTGCTGCCCGTAACTCTGACGATGTTCTCAAGGTAAGTCGACCTGCTTTAATACCGAGATTGGACATATTTTTTCTCTGTATATTAGAGCAAAGAACCTTCCAAGGACTGATAACTCCAATATACTAATGATGCATCATCAGTACCGCTACACTTGCATAAACTTGCTTTTCTCTTTTAGTTTGTGCTGAACTTTGTCGTAAAGCATTATTGATATACACATTTGATATAGGCCTATACAATAATTGTTATCATAGTTTTTCAATATATATTTGTGAGCCAAAAATGACTGTCCGATGATATTTAGATTCATTGGAACGTTTGACGCTAATAACTGCATTTGTAGTTTTTATAAATTCTTTTTCAAAAAGTCAGAATTTGTAATTTTTCATCAAATTGCTTCTTTCAATACAATCAAACCGCAACATTTGGCGTTAATCCATTCTGATATTTGGGGTCTGTTGTAGCAAATATTGCTATCTCACAGCTTAAAAAGTTAATGACAGATAATTCAAGTATAAAGGAATAAAGCTTGGAAACGAATGTATTATGTAACGCTACATAAAAATAAATAAAATCAATTATATATTATGTAATAATTAATAACCAAACAGTTTTTATTGCTGCTTTATGTTTTACCATAAGGACAATCGAATTAAACTGTAGGCTGGGTGATACAGCTGGCAACCTGTGCGTAGGTAAAAATAGCCATAAAGATACTGACTTAGTTTAACTTAGACTACAAAGGCTCTAATTTTGTGGTTTTAATACTAGATATTTTTCACATTTTAAATTGAATTATCACATCAAGCATCCGCTACTTTTATTAGCTTCATGCGTTCTTTTCTTTACATCACTTCCACCTTCCTCATGATAACCACTAGACTACATGATACTACTACTAGACTACATGATACTACTATTAGACTACACGATACTACTACTAGACTACATGGTACTACTAGACTACATGATACTACTACTAGACTAGTTGATACTACTACTAGACTACATGATACTCCTACTAGACTACATGATACTACTACTAGACTGCATGATACTACTACTAGACTACATGATACTACTACTAAACTACACGATACTACTACTAGACTACATGATACTACTACTAGACTACACGATACTACTACTAGACTACATGATACTACTACTAGACTACACGATACTACTACTAGACTACATGATACTACTACTAGACTACATGATACTACTACTAGACTACATGATACTACTACTAGACTACATGATACTACTACTAGACTACATGATACTACTACTAGACTACATGATACTACTATTAGACTACATGATACTACTACTAGACTACATGATACTACTACTAGACTACACAATACTCCTACTAGACTACACGATTCTACTACTAGACTACACGATACTACTACTAGACTACATGATACTTCTACTAGACTACATGTTACTACTACTAGACTACACGATTCTACTACTAGACTACACGATACTACTAGACTACATGATACTTCTACTAGACTACATGTTACTACTACTAGACTACATGATACTACTACTAGACTACATGATACTACTAGACTACATGATACTACTACTAGACTACATGATACTACTACTAGACTAGTCACTGCAGGTTTAGACTTCCATTATTTTTAAATGGGAGTCTTCTTACTTCATATTTACAGGTGTATAGTTAAGATTAGTTTTAACATGAAAAGCATGTGTTAGCATTATAACAAGTGTTAACATTATAACGCTAACACATATTATACTATAATAATATGACACATGCTATTATGCGTTAACGCAGAATATCAAGTTAAACCTTATTACGCGATAACATGTAATCGTTATACAATATTTTCTGCAGGTCTTGAGTAAAGCCCGAGAAGTGAACAAAGCACCAAATAAGCTGGTTAGTATTCTCTTGACTGAATAGTAATAATGCAATTACAGTAAAAGTGCTAATGAAGTTTACTATCACTTTATTTTATATTGTACTATATTATATATTATTATTATACTATTATTATATTAGATAATCAACATATATAAATCTCAAAGTGTATGTTTGTCTAGCTCAGTTTGTCCAGTTATAGCTATCAAAATATTGGAATGAAGAATTCGTATCGCAGAAATTTTTATCTCAGAACCTCTGAATGCTAGGCAAATACTTTACCAATTTAGCTATAAAAAACTAATGGATTTATTAGCCGATACATGTCACTATACAAGTGAAAATATGCTATCGCTCTCCGTTACGGGGAAATCTAATTTTTATGCTGGCGCTCACGGATCTTATTAGTAAGTTTACTCAAATTAGCTATTGGCAATGTGACAGGCAACTACATTACCTCTCATTGTTTACAAGCTGATTTTTAGTACCCGTGCAGACCCGGACACTTCGCTAGTAATATTTATAAACATGGTCTTTTATTCGACACAATATACTGCTAATAGAAATACCCATAGAACATAATGGCTGAAATCAAGCCAATACATATCTTTGTACCATTCACCTAAAACAATACCTTACATCTATATATTTCTCAATGTATGTCCATATGTATGCATTCCGGCGATATTAAGATCTTGGAATAAAGAATCTGTAGCGAAAAAGATTTGATCTCAGACCCTACCACTCACCAGTCCAACACCCTACCCAATAGGCCACAGAGAATAACTTCATAGCTTGCTGATATAAGTCGCTATATTGTAGCACATGCCCAACGGCTTTGCATAACCGGGTGATTGCGCTAAGTGATAGTCATGAGTTAGCTTACTCAAATTTTCCATTGGCAATCTGCCAGGCTAGTAGCAAGTAGGAGACAAGTCTCATTACTTCTCATTGTTTATAAGCTGATTTTTAATACCCGGGCAACGCCGGGAGCACAGCTAGTTCATAATAAAGTTGTTTAAAGATGGATTTGCACAAAATTTTAATTTATTTTATCAGAAAGTATTGGTAGTTTTCTATCATTTGTGATTGTTTTTGATGTTTGAGGTGATTTGAGATTAGTTTCAAGATCAAAATCGATAAAACTTGATCGTGATTAAAGTGCTCACATTAGGCGAAAATGCGATTATGACGCCTAAAGTTGCGAAAAGACCGACAGAATAAGACATGTAATGCTGCACCTTGAATGCTATACCCGATATTAACTATAACAATGATAATAACTAGAGATGTCATTTTACATCTATTTTTCTTTGGAGCATTTTAACTGAGATCAAGTTTTGTCCATTCTAATCTTGAGAAATTTTAGCAGTCAGACCAGGTTAAACATAAAAAACAATAGCAAATGATAAAAAAATACTTATATTTTCTGATAAAGTCCTGAATCTTTAATGGAAACACCTGTTTTGAAACTGAGTTTGGTCATATTTAGAGTAGACATTATCAGACCAGTTACCATTTTAGATTTCTGAGGCTTTAGGTGATACCCCAAAACTTTCAGATCTTCCAAAGGTGGATGCTGCCAATCTCATGTTAAGTCATGAGGGAAAGAGTCAGTCGCTCAACCCCCGGGGGCGCAGCAAAACAAAAGCTGATGAGAAGGTCATATTTGTTGGTTTGGGTCTGCTCAGAGCTAAAGACGTGTTTGTAAGAACCTTTATATACTTACTGTGTATCATTTAGCTGGTAGATTATTGGAATCTTCTGCGTTGGCTTTTGTATTTTTCATTGATAAAAAACCTGTGACTGATTGATCTGATAAGCTAGTTTTCTAAAGGAGCTTCAAAAGGAAATGAAACAGCAGCTTTTAAATTAACCTCCTAACAAAATTAGGTATTTTGAAGCCCTCACAAACTTGATATGTTAATGCTTGTGGATTGATGGAGTTACTCAAAAATTATTTGCCCTTAACACGACATAAGCAAGGCAAGGCAGCTTGTGATTGTAACAAAGTGTTTGCTGATTATCATAGATTCTGGCGTTTGTATACAAAAATTAACTGGCAGATTTTTTTATTTTTGCCAGCTTACAACTTGAAAAAAACTATTTAGTATTCTGGTTTCATGGAAACAAGTTTTTAGTATGGAAGGCAGAAATTGTGTTCCACTATTATTTCTGGGAGCCATTCTTATGTTTTGTATTAATATTATTAACCACTTAAAAGATTTTATGCGCTGACATAGTCATGTTCTTAAATTCCGAAAGTGCATGTATACAATGATATATTAAATGTTTATTAAACCCTATCATTTAATGAAGAACTCCAATCGCTCTTCTCAACCCTTACTATCATTCATCATCTATCATTGATGAAATTTGCAGGGACTCGAAACTCTGGATTTTGATGCCAACTACAGTGGCTCAGATACTTCAGTGTGTTTGGTGAGTCGAGGAGCTGAGGTGTTGATGTTGAGAAAAAAGGTGGGTGGGTGTTATAGTATTGAAGTTTTCTTTTTTAGGAAAATTCGTTATGCGTTTACTAAATACTCAAACCAAACAATTATCAGAGTATTGTGTAAGACAAGCGTTCATTTTATATAAACATAAGGATTCGTTCACAAAACCTGAAATTAAGAATTACCTCCCCTCTAATTTTAGAAATTATTACAATGAGCAGACAACTTTTTATATTATAATTTTATTAATTTTTCTGCTTGTCGAGGCCAATATTATAATAAGTATTGGGTTTAAGTAGTCGATGAACAAGTTGCCAATTTCCCTATAGCACCTGACTAGATTTTTTGCTTTAATGCTAGAAGGAATATTGCGCAACAGATGACACAGCTACCATGGTTCACAGCTTATGGTGCAACAGAATATTTAGTGGGCCATCAAACGACTTGTAGCCAATCATCAGCCAGAATTTAAAAAAAAGGTTTTTTTTGGTGAAGCCGAAATATCATTTAGATGAACTGGTGAATTGAATGTGGTCAGCATTTAGTCTCCGTTTAAATTCAAAACAAACATAGTGTAAAATAGCTTATTTAACAAATGATAGAAAATGTCTCAAGATAATTGAAAATTCTATATTCTCTGTATATGTCTAATTTCTTTGCAAACAATTCTAATGCCTGTTTGTCTGATTTTCTATCTAATTTTCGGGAGAAACTAATTTTACAGATTTCAACTAAATGGTATACGAGTGACCAATGTTTCACCAACTAAATGTCTTTCTTACCAAAACCTTTTTTGTTTAAAAATTTAGTTCTTCTTGGAAAACTGTAACTCTGAGAATCTGGAGCACCTGCGCAGAGTTGTCTGTCCATACCCAAAAGAGGCATCTATGCAAGATAACCTGAAGGTCTCTGTTAACTGGAGCTCCTACTGCGACCAGCTCATAGCCAATGTACTTCAGCGTATTGCAGCCAAGAGACAGTTAAGGTAGAATTGATGCATGCACCGCCCCTACGGTATAATACTTCACTAGGAACTGGTTCTTCAGCAAGTAAAGAAATGACTGCATGATTCCTAATGCATCATGCTAGCAATTAGTTGATCATAACATTTGGAAAATGCTTTTAATAACAAAATTTATTTTTGAATAACATTAAATTCATACTTTTCATTCCTTATATTCTCTCTTTTTAACTCAGTGATATTACAAGCAGCATGCCTATATGTAATAATAATAATACAGCAGTCATAATGGAAGGCGGCAGCATGTCTAAGGAAGACCTTCTACAGAGGCAGCATGCTAGTTAACTATCAAGCAGTCTGTTTCGTGTTACGTTAGGTACTGAGCTGAATAGGCTCTGAGTAGGGCTCTTGAACTCCTGGATACTCGGGTTGGCGCTAGGAAGGGCGTGTCTGCAAAAGGTTGGTCTATGCACTGTTTCCACATACCTCGCATAAGCAGTATTGAGTCTGTACACAGCATACACGAGGAACATTGCAAACCCCAAACCTGCAGCGAAATGATTTACTTAATAGTAAAACCTTTCCTTTCACGTACAACTTTTCCAACATATAGTTTGAGAAAGTATTTGACGCTGCATCTCAAGTAATCTCTACCATATGGCCCTGGAACCCTTTTGAGACAACAGAGAGGGAAGGAAAAAATAAAAATTCCAAATACATAAAAATATTACAAATATATCAACCATGAATTACGTCACACGTCTCTATTGTACTTCCAAACCGATATCATCACCACTTGCATTCTTGCATAAAGTGTCAATAACAACCTTTGTTATTATTAATTCATCGTTTACATACATTGTTTTTACCTAGTTCCGCATAATGCCATGTAAAGTTAGCTGTAGCAGAAATCAGACAATGGTTGGTTGTTACTTTATTTACTTACCTAAATCTACTCCAAAGTCAACAAGGAAAAGAAATGGGTATGGAACTGGAGCCTTGTCCACATACACCTGGCAAAGGATAACCATGGAATTACTGAACCTAACCAAAAACCTAACCTAACTGAATTAACTGCCATTGTAACTTATAAAAGATTTGTTTTGTTCAAATCAATTGGGAGTAACAAATAAATTACTGCTTTTTAAAACTTCTCAAGTTATCAAATTTAGCATCGTAAAATAAAAACTAAAGAGTTATTCCATTACATGTATGTAAAGACATGTCTAGCACTTATGGTAACCATAACAGAGCATTTAAAAATTTATCTGAAATCATGGAAAATGTTTTGCAACAAATAAAAAGAGGCTTGTTTTAACATCGTAGCCAACTGCCCCTAACGGTAATTAAAAAAACTTGACAAAAAATCTTTGCTATAAATGATTAGTAAATTGTGTATAACAGAATACAACCTGTTATTGTTGCAATGCGATTGTAATAATATGTTATTTCTAGTCAACAGAAATCTATATGTTCATTTATTCTAGCAACATCTTTGCTCACTGTCATTAAATTCTAGAAGTTGGACTTACCTCAAAATTAACCAATTTCTCGATTGAACATATTTTTTGTCAAGTGATTTAATGCAGGTAGAAGTTGAGCAAAAAATAGCGTATTCACCGGTCTATGTAATAGCAATAGGGACACTTGACCTGGCAGCCCATTTGTTGGTTAAATAAGATGAGAAACATCTAACATTTTATACCGCTGTATAAAATGAATGTTTGTTAGTTCTATTGAGATGATTCGAGATAGGTCAATATTTTTACAATTGAACTTCAAGCGATATATTATAGCTACAACTGACTGATTGACACCCAACTCCGAGTTTTGTTGAACAAGACTCTTGGAGAAGTATATTTTCTGGCTCAAATTCTTCCTTAAATAAAAAAGTGAAAAATGCTACACTTCCTGAAAATGATTCAATTTGGTTCTACCAGTTTTGAACAAAACAAACATTTGAAATTTTGTGATGACGACGCACAGAGTATGGATTTTAGGAATAACCACTCTTGCGTTGTGCGCCTTGATACTAAAACTCTAATAATCTGGGTTCTCTTAAATGGGTATATGTTATATATGTTATATTGCATTGTCGGAGCTTTTTGGCTGCTAAGTTAGAGGAACTCTAGCCAAAGGCTAGAGTTGTATTAAAACATGCGCTGCAGGTTTGTATGAGAAATGCCTTGACACCCGCGAGAGATGAAAAAGATGACTCTCTATGTCTGTGCAAAGTTCAAAGGTGACTTACAACAAACTCTGTCTGCAGATCACAATAGGACATGTGTTTAGGTATTCTGCTGCGAAAGTGATATAGCCCAGAGCCAATCATTTTCAACCGAAGGTTGTAAGGTTTGGTGTTGTAATTGATTCCTTCTTCAGCAAGAGTCTCAGGCAATAACTTTTTACCTCCTGTTTCGTGGTTCTGATACTCAACATGAAAATCTGTTCTGTTGTTTAACTCACTCACTAGAAATGAACAGATAATATAAATAATGTAATATATAACTATATAAACAAGCTAAATAATAAATAAGTATAATATAATATAAATAAGTCACACCTATTTTTTGGTATTCTGTTTGCCATACCATAACCTTTGATAGTCAGGTTTGTGTAATTATTTCTGTCTCTAAGCCTAAAATACTTGCTTGATACACGTACATACAATGAGTGCAACGACAATTTTTTAGGAAAAAAGCTTAATAAATTGGTTTCACTGTCATTTTCTGCAGCTTGCGCATTCTGATTTTTCCCTTATATGTTTTACAACATTCCTCACCACATGACATTGAAATTTACCTTTTCCGAACAGTAAAAGTAACTTCATTTTAAAAGTTTGTGTTTAGGCTATAGAAAATTGCGTTTTAATAATTAATTTGGCAATTACAGTCGAACCGATACCAATTATAAACCTCAAATGTGAAATTTTCAAATTACAAGGCGTCTTTTCATAGAAGGATTGCTCAGAATAATGAAAGATGCCTCGAAAGGCAAAAAACCAAAAATGTTAAAATGCGCTGCTGACCGATTAAGCGCACTGACAGCTCAGTTCGAAGGTGGGCCACCTGAGCTGCCCTGCCATTGGCTGACACCTAGCAACTTTATTCCTTGTTAGTTAATTAGTGCCAAAAGTATACAAATAGACTGTTTTTAATATTTTTATTTGTTATTTTAATGTTATTTCTTCTTTCCATGTGTGCTTTTACAGTTTATTATCCAATAATCCAATAATCCATGAGCTTTTACAGTTTATTATCCAATAATCCAATAATCCATGAGCTTTTACAGTTTATTATCCAATAATCCATGAGTGCTTTTACAGTTTATTATCCAATAATCCAATTTTAATGTATATTTGTTTGAGGTTTTAATCATTATTTATAATGTATACAAATATTATGTTTGGGTTTTGTAAAGCCTTGGAATAAATTAGAGCATTTATAGGGTAAAATTTCCTTTTTACAAAACAGCTTGAAGAATGAATTGATTTCTTAAATATATATTCTACTGTATGTTGCTGGAAAGAGACCCTCAATACACAAGTTAATTTTTAACATTCATTGTTCTGTTAACAATTGTATAAAGGCTCTTCTTAATGAACAATTGTACAAACTCAAATAAAGAATAAACTTTAAAAACAATGTCGCTCGCTTCATCAAAGCGTTTAGGAGTTGTGCACTTTTTATGTTTAATGGTGAGCTGAACCAGGCAACTTTAAAGTAGACTAGCTGAATGCCCGGCGCTGCCCGAGTAATAAAAGTCTTTGCACAGAACATTTGTTTTTATTTAACATATACCGCAGTTACCATTCTAACTTTCAAACTTAATATAATGAAAAAAGTGTTTTGTGCAGTTCAAATAAATTATGTGAAACAATAAAACAACTATAAAGGTTTTCAAACCTTTTCAAACGACTGTAACTTTTAAATTTTATATCATGAAAAAAATGTTTTGTTGAAATAAATTAAGAAAACATATCAAACAACTGTAAAGGTGTTTAAATGTAAATGTGGACTAATTAGCGAGTAATGGCTAAATAAAGTCTCTTTTGCTACAATTACAATAAAAACTATGTGTATACAATGATATGATTTTAATTGGTTTCAGTGTTGTGGCAAAAATATTGTATAGAGTGGTATAGGAACCCATAGTAATTATCTAATGCAAACACCTCCTGGTAAAAATCATGTTCCTGTTCAAATCACTGTTCCTATTAAAAATTAGTAACAAAATAACATGTTAACCTTAGTAACTATAGTCACCTACAGTAACTTTAGTGTATTTAGTGGTTATGATCTGCAAGAAAATGTAACATTACAATGTACTGCGTGCAGTATGCACTGTAGGGATTTCTTACTTTTGAAACAAATGTATATTATGAAAGTTGAATTTAACTTGAATGGATTTAGCTTACAAAACACATACCTAAAGTTAAGTTTTAGTATGCATTTTACGAAACTAAACTTCAACTTTCAATTAGAATTTTATCACTTATTTGCTTTCGAATTCATTTTTATTATTACTTATAACGAATAACCCTGAACTGAGATAACGAGTAACGTATATTTCTTTCAGGTGTTGTGGGAGGGTTTTTGGCGAATAGCAAATTAAAATCTTTTTATTTCGTTATAATCAGTACACCAGCTGCCAAATTTTAATTTCGAGAGAACTTTTTGCTGACACCAAGAAGGCGAAAAACAAAATCGCCGTAGTATGGTAATAAGAAAAAAGCATCGTGTTTCATAGAGTAGGGTAAAAAAATCTTATAACAGGGGCATCGTAATCCGTGGGTTCACCGTATTAATTAAAAACTTTGTGTGTGCAATTGCGGAAAGGGTATACAGTACATGGTAAGAGTGACAGTAATGGTACGAACAGCGTAGCCTTGTGGTCAAGTGCCCTTGTTTACTAACTTGCTGCTGCGACCCTTGTGAGTTGAAATCCAGTGTGAAGCACAATTTTCATGACTAGATATTAATTGCTAAAGCTCGACAGACAGTGAACCACAAATTTTGAGTTTTATACAAATAGAATTTTTTTGATACGCACTGTTACAAAGATCCCCGTAAATGACTGACTACTTGAGTAACAAAAATGGTAAAATTTAAAATAAAGTTTTTTACAACAAGCTTTTAATCCTATTTTAAAACAAAACTTGACATGTTTTTATTTAACTTTTTTTCTTCTAAAGTTTACACTGGGGTCACATGCCAACACCACGTTGTCTTTTAATGCAAACATCTAAAGTTTTGCGATTAGCGACTTTATCAAAAAACTTGTATTCAAGTTCAAAATTTTAGCCACCAGCTGATTCGCTGTCACACAGGAAATGATCAAATTTGTTTTAGTTTATGGAAGTTTTATTATATTACTGACACTTCCGACCAGACATCTACTAGGATAGCTCTCAATGGGAGTTTGCATTTAATGATAGTTAGAATAATGATTTTAGATTAGAGGAACACAAGTTTTAAAAATGCTGATTAGAAGAAACTTATCACAGAGTTGCCTGCTCTCTTTTTTATTTTTAAAGTAAAACTAAAGAACGGAAAATAAGCCAATTGAAATTAAATATTTTCTAGGCCAAAACAGTTAATTATTCAGGTATATTTTCAGCTATTCATAAAATGACCAACTAAACTCTGTGATAAAGTGTTTGCTGTTATTAACTGTCATTAACTGTTAACTGTTATTAACTGTTATTAATTGTTAACTGTTATTAACTGTTAACTTTTATTAATGGTTATGAACTGTTATTAACGGTTAATAACTGTTATTAACTGTTAACTGTTATTAACTGTTATTAATTGTTAACTGTTATTAACTGTTAATTTTTATTAATGGTTATTAACTGTTAATACCTGTTATTAACTGTTATTAATTGTTATTAACTGTTATCAACTGTTATTAACTGTTATTAACTGGTGAACTGGTAATTAACTTTCCTAAGCGATTGTTCTGTTAACAGTCAAGCACTTCATATTTTCCTCGCATCAGTTTTAATTCCATGAAATAGATAAGGCAGTCACTTTACCAAAATTTGTGCCAAGATGCATATAAAATGATAATGGATTATAGAGAAATGTAGGAAAACTTACATGTGATTCGGTAGCTATCCCCTAGACTTGCGTAATACAACTGGTTGCTTGTTGCATTTTTTAACTCGAAAACAAAGCAGAGGTAAAGTTTTCCTGGTAATCGCAGAGTGTAGACCTGAAACATGTAGAAAGAATGCTAACATTTGGTGAAAACTGGTTGATAAATGATGAGAGATATGTGACGCGTGCCCTGTTTGCAGTATAGTCTGTGAAAACCAGTGACATGTGGTTTACGTGTATTATAGACACTGTCAGTGAAAAACTGTGAGACAAGTGTCATAAATGTGTGACATAAATCATGGCTGTGTGACATGTGTCATGTATTCGTTATATATGTCATGGCTGTGATACAACCAGTAAGAACCAGTGACATGAGTCATGTGTCATAGATGTGTGACATGTGTCATATATTTTTGGCATGTGTCATGGCTGCGATACAATCAGTAAGAACCAGTGACATGTGTCATAGGTATGTGACATGTGTCATATATGCGTGGCATGTGTCATGGCCGTGATACAATCAGTAAGAACCAGTGACATGTGTCATAGGTATGTGACATGTGTCATATATGCGTGGCATGTGTCATGGCTGTGATACAATCAGTAAGAACCAATGACATGTACCATAGATGTGTGACATGGGTCAGGACGGTGACAAAGCAGGAACCAGTAGAAGTACTATAATTTGTGGAAAATTTGTGACATCTACTCTAGTGATACTATTTTCTGTGAGAGCTAATGCCACATGTGTCATGGTAAATCACTTATGAAAGTCTGACCCAATTCACAACAGGCTGTGAGTGATGTACCTCTAGGTGTTACTTATTGGTCTCTTCCTAGTTACTCTTTTGCGATTAAGTTAATTTTATGACCACAAACTAATAATTTCTTGACTTAAACAAATATATACTAGTATATAACACCATACATACAATAGATGGTTGACATGTTGGCAGTAACTATATGGTGCATCTACTTCTAGATATATTTCATTAAATCTAATCTAGACAGGTCTAATGTGAAAACAAGTATAGTAGAAGCTTCTACAACGTAAATAATCCATTCTAAGATTGTTTACATTGTTTACGGGATTTTATGTCATAGCCTAAATCATTCTAAGATCTTTCCAAGCTCACCCCTTTGGCTCATCAACAACAAAACAAAACTTATTTTACTAGAAATTCTCCTGTCATACAGCCCATGACCAAAGTGATATTGGAAAAAAGAAAGGCTACTGCTGGTTGAGAAATGCAATATTAGCAGTCAAATGGCACTGCAGTGCAATAGGATAATTGCAATGGTAGCTGCAATGGTAGCTGTAATGTACTGGGTGTTATTATGTACAACAAACAGCAATAATGAAATGAAAAGATTATATGTTTATATCTCTCCCCTGCAATAGGAAAAATGCAATATTAGAAGTAAAATGGCAAGCTGCTGTGTAATATACACAGTTTGAAAGTTGGTTGTGTTGAATGCAGAATTGTTTTGACAGCGATTTGTAACCAAATCCCATTTTTGTGAAGAAATGGGCCATGATCCCAGAAACCATGGTTAAGTCGGGTGTGTGAGATTTAAAGTTATCTACACTAGCAGAAGAAGAAAAAGCTCAGTTATTTTACACAAAAATTTGATTCCAGCTTAATTACAGCAGATTTTATGGTCAATAAACTGAATGCATGTTTACCATTGGTGCGAAAACATAGTTCTGAGAAAACTGGTGTTACAGTTTGAAAAATGAAAACCAATGCACAATTTTGTTTACATTTCAAAACGTCATGGCAACCGATATTAAGAAGTTATGATATTTATCTAGATTTTTGTATTTATATGCAAAAAATTATGGTGAATTTAAAAATCTAAACAGATTTTAGTAGGTTGTCATAAAAACAGATGTATATCTATAAGAAAGTGTAGGCCTATAACTTAATTTTGCAGATATTAAAAACGGCTTGGCAGTACCACAATATTGGGCACAGCCGTAGTATCATCAACAAAATCTTTAGAAAAATAATTACAGTAATATATTGCCCAACACCGATCACTATATACTTCGATCTTGTAAATTCGAATGATTGTTCTTATAATTAATTCTTATAATAATCTTACAAAATCGAATAATTATTCTTATAATTAAATATTGTAATAATCTTATAGGAATTGTTAAAAAATGTCATCGTCATTTCCTTTACTTTCACTGCTTTGAACATCAGTTGGAATACCAAAGTACTCATTATAAGTGTCCAAAATGTCAGTTACTTTGAAATCGTCAAAAAAAGAAACAATAACTTTTCAGTACTATTACGTTAGTTACAGAAACCTTCGGCAATTGGACAATGCCATAGATTGGTGAAATGTGCAAGTTTTTCTCGTGAAATGCGCACGACTTAATAGTTCTACTATCTGTCGCACGGCCTTATCGGCGTTTCGTTGGAATGTCTTAATTTTGATTAAAAAAGGCTTGTCAAGTTTTAATGGCGATTTTAGGCCAAATTAATCTGTCTATTTATGTATAATCTTATCAGATGGGTTAGTTTGAGGATATTGTCTACAAATTTCAAAAACTTAGTAACATATTTAAATAGGCTTATATGTGTTTTGTATCGTTATTATATTTAAACGACTTCATAGAAAAATCATTAAATTTGTTAATGAGATTTGGGCACAAGGGTTTGGGCGGCCGTTCATGAATAACATTTGTGAGTTGTGTGCACATATGCATTTATCATAAAGCTCCCAATTGCATCGCTCGTGTTTGGTCGTGGGATAATTTTACGACTGTAAATGTGGTATTGGTTGAATATTGGATATTGGATCAACAGCTTTTCTTTTTTTTATCACTTACACTGGATTTTAGTGAAACGTTACGTTAAAGGAGCACATATTCATTTCAATTCAATGTCACCTTTTCCCTGCAGTAAGGTTCATGCTGCAAACAAATTTATGAAAGAAAGAATATTGTGTATGTCTAGAGGAAAAAAAGATGCTTCTAAATTTCTTTTTCTCCTCGAGTGCGACAAGAGAGACCAACTGTGAGACTCTCGTTATTCAAGATTTGTAAACACGTGCGGACTTGATGTAAAACCTTACATAATCTTTTCAAGTTCAGTGGGATTAACATAAAAGAAGGTTTACATTATAGAGCCATCTACTGGACTTCATGTGAAATATTGGTAAGCTAGCCCTGTAGCCTATTTAATAGTTCTCACCCTGTCAATACAGTCAGAGTTGGCAATGGTGCGACTCAACCTTCTGGTTGATGAACATCGGCATGTGGAATTCTGGCAAGTTTTAGTCAACTTGAAGTGAGCACTCTCTTGGGATCTCTAAATAATGAACTAATATTGTATGATGTGTAAGGGTATATAGAGTATTATAATATATAGTGAAATGTATCAGTGTATCATATAGTCTATAATAATATATAATATCCTGGTAGATAAAGGCTAAATACAACTGACTAGTACAACATTATAATTTTATATTGTTATTTCTACACGCTGACTCTACGCAACGCGCCGACTTTACACTGAGTGTGACTTATTTTGAGCATTTCTTATGCGCGTGGTTATAACAGATGTAAATGGCTAAATAACTACTAGTTACTTTGCATACTTTGAATTTAGACTTGTAAAGGGGCCGATACGGGTCAGTATTGTAAATATTGCTTGTGAGAGGAATGGCGATGCCCTGAGCTGATGGTGGTCGATAGTTTACTGGTAGTTGATAGAGAATAGACGAGTCGATAGGCTCCTCTAGTAGCATCTAAAACAGAGTAACGTTCTAGCAGCGCCCTCTAGCAGTAAATTGGACAAAATTTATACAATTAGGAGGTATGCTAATAAGTGTGACATTGGTGATGCCTTCGTTAAAACCTTTATAAAAAATAAGACAACTCCAAGTAATAAGCAACTGTGGTATTGTAATACAGCACACCCTCAGAATACGATTACCCTGATATATGATTTTTTCACCTTACTAAGTGAAACTAGATGATTTTTTTACCTCACCATATGAATCTTATTTCACCATATGAATTCAACACAAATTTTGGCATTTGGTATGCTTGTTACGCGCATAAAAATAACAAAGACGCCAAAATGCTGTTCGCCGAAAACATTTTCACAACCTTGAAAGAGACACGATGACCAATTTTTCCCAGTTCAGCGCTTCTCGTGTGTAAAACGGTAACATTCTATGATGTGTTTTATTTTAAAAATTATTTGAACAAGGTTTTATACGTATTGCAACTATTGACAGACAATTGTACACAAAGGTTAGATATTCTGAGCATGTTTTAGATATAATTTTTAGTTTACACCTAATTCAAATAAATATGTTATTTGTGAAGTTTTAATATGAAAACACTGCTAACAAGCTGTAGCTGCCATATCATAAATGGTTTAGCAGAATGGCGAATTTTAGAAACTCCGTACTGAGTCTTTTTGGTAGTGCAGACAACTCCACGTAGAAAAGTTTTTGTAAAAACCTAACCAAAAGCTAATCTTAAACAAAACGTTTTGTTTGTAAAATGATAGGCTTATAAAGGTCAAATATTTGTATTTGATTACTAGGTTTTATATAGTCGGAAAAGCCAAAAAATATTTCTACCAAGGAATGTTTAAAACATCTTTGAGAGTAGATGAAATAACAGAAAAAGAGCTAAAAAAATGAAAAATATACAAAATCGAGACTCTTTTAGCAAAACCTGATAGAAATGCACATAGTTAAGCATAAACCTCGATGTACCTTTGGGGTGACTTTTTCAGGGTAGTTGAAAACGACTCGTTTCTGACAGGGGCAGCACAACAGCAGCGTGTATACCATGGTACGAGGGCACGTAAGACTAGAATAGGGATAATAGACATGGAGACTGGAGACGGATGGCTTAAAGTTCTGATCAGCTATAGATAGCTCTGTCTCTGTATAGCCCTCATACTTTCTCTTCTGTAAAACATATATACACTGCATATTTCTTTCCCTGCCTCAACTTTGATCCAACTTTCAATATTCCACTAATCAATATTCACAACTAGAAGGGATGACCTAACAAGTCGAAGGTTTTGAGCGTCTGCCCTTATAAAATCACCCAAAGACATGAAATAGATATACTTTTAAAATAATCAGATAGTTCTTCATAAGATACTTTCAAATAGTTAAGAACGTAGCTTTTTATTTAACGGAAAAGTAGTTAGATTAGAGGTATTACTGTTTTAGGATATAAATGTTATATACATTTAAATCCTAAAACACTCATTTTATACAATTGTTTGCTATATCTGTTTTTGATTCTGAGAGATTTTATTTCCTATTTTCACATCCTATTCATGTAATAGGTAAAATATAATGTAATATAATATAAATATAAAATATAATGCGTTAAATATTGTTAAAGATAAACTTGGATAAAAAGTTAGTAGATTTTATTAGAAAGTATATATACATCTATCTATATATATTTCTCAAAGTTTGTCGTATGTTTGTAGGATTGATTGTCCGGCTATAGCAATTATTAATATAGTTGTAGCTAGACAACAATGCAGGCTCAAAGTCATGGCTTACCGCCATTAGAAGCCTATCTTATTAAGCAGCTTACTAGAATTTTCCATTGGCAATGTGCCTGACTAACAGCTTGAAAGTTATAGTTGCTTGACAAAGTTTTAAAACCTTTGCAGTTGCTTTTATTTTACCTTTTAATTTATTTCAACTACACAAAACACTCCTCTCGTGATATGTAGTTTGAAAATTAAAATGGCAAATGTTGTTGTATGTTAAACACAGATTAAGTTTTCTGTCCAAAGCCTTTTTTATTACCTGGGCAATGCTGGGTAGCACAGTTAGTGTATATATATTTCTCAAAGTATGTCCATATGTATGCATTCCGGCTATAGCAATAAAAAATCTTAGAATAATTAATCTGTACCGAAGAAGTTTGATCTCAGACCCTACCATTCACTAGTCCGATGCCCTGCCCAATAGGCCACAGAGAACGAGTTGATAGCTTGCCGATATAAGTTTACAAACCACGCAGGCTGATTGCATAAGTAAGTGATTGTCATTAGTAAGCTTACTAAAATTTTCCATTGCCCATCTGCCAGGCTAATAGCAAGTGTTAGGCAACTCTCATTACTTCTCATTGTCTATAAGCTGATTTTTAATACTCGGGCAACGCCGGGTAGCACAGCTAGTATGTATATAGTACTTTATTGGCAATAGTTTCATTTCAAATAAAATCTTTTTTCAAATTCTGCCAGACAACAATAGTAAAACAGAAAAAGGGCAACAGTTAACCACTAAAATCAAATAAGTAGTCTGACAAATAGCGTTTAAAATACCTTTCTCTACTAGGAGAACGGATATTAGGTGTCATCACAACAGTATAAAAGATATCAGCATTTTTCTATGATTTGCAACAGTTTTGATGCTTGAAGTGATCTGACAGCCCAGATGCTTGAAGTGATCTGACTTCCAGGATGATTGAAGTGATCTGACTGCCAAAATGATTGAACTGATCTGACTGTCAGGATGCTTGAAGTGATCCGACTGCCAGGATGCTTGAAATGATCTGACTGCCCAGATGCTTGAAGTGATCTGACTGCCAGGATGCTTGAAGTGATCTGACTGCCAGGATGATTGAAGTGATCTGACTGCCAGGATGCTTGAAGTGGTCCGACTGCCAGGATGCTTGAAGTGATCTGACTGCCAAGATGTTTGAAGTGATCTGACTGCCAGGATGGTTGAAGTGATCCGACTACCAGGATGTTTGAAGTGATCTGACTGCCAGGATGGTTGAAGTGATCCGACTTCCAGGATGCTTGAAGTGATCTGACTGCCAGGATGATTGAAGTGATCCGACTACCAGGATGTTTGAAGTGATCTGACTGCCAGGATGGTTGAAGTGATCCGACTACCAGGATGTTTGAAGTGATCTGACTGCCAGGATGGTTGAAGTGATCCGACTGCCAGGATGATTGAAGTGATCTGACTGCCAGGATGATTGAAGTGATCTGACTGTCCAGGATGATTGAAGTGATCTGACTGCCAGGATGATTGAAGTGATATGACTGCCAGGATGATTGATGTGATCTGACTGCCAGGATGCTTGAAGTGATCTGACTGCCAGGATGATTGAAGTGATCTGACTGCCAGGATGATTGAAGTGATCTGACTGCCAGGATGCTTGAAGTGATCCGACTGCCAGGATGCTTGAAGTGATCTGACTGCCAGGATGATTGAAGTGATTTGACTGCCAGGATGCTTGAAGTGATCTGACTGCCAGGATGATTGAAGTGATCTGACTGCCAGGATGTTTGTATTGATCTGACTGCCAGGATGGTTGAAGTGATCCGACTACCAGGATGTTTGAAGTGATCTGACTGCCAGGATGGTTGAAGTGATTTGACTGCCAGGATGCTTGAAGTGATCTGACTGCCAGGATGATTGAAGTGATCTGATTGCCAGGATGTTTGAAGTGATCTGACTGCCAGGATGGTTGAAGTGATCCGACTACCAGGATGTTTGAAGTGATCTGACTGCCAGGATGGTTGAAGTGATCCGACTACCAGGATGTTTGAAGTGATCTGACTGCCAGGATGGTTGAAGTGATCCGACTACCAGGATGTTTGAAGTGATCTGACTGCCAGGATGGTTGAAGTGATCCGACTACCAGGATGTTTGAAGTGATCTGACTGCCAGGATGGTTGAAGTGATCCGACTACCAGGATGTTTGAAGTGATCTGACTGCCAGGATGGTTGAAGTGATCCGACTACCAGGATGTTTGAAGTGATCTGACTGCCAGGATGGTTGAAGTGATCCGACTACCAGGATGTTTGAAGTGATCTGACTGCCAGGATGCTGTTAAAAGGCTCCAAATAAAAAAATGTACGAAATAATGTTACTGGTTGCTGTTGTTGCGATAGTTGATATCGGCTGTTGCGTTAAAGTTGCAGCGTTACACGTCTCTATTCTGTTGGCCTCTTTGCAATTATAAAAGTCGTCATCGTATTTTTGCTTGATCTTAGCTTTCTAAATATGATCAAGTTTTATCTATTTTAATCTTGAAACATCCTGGCAGTCAGATCATCTCAAACATCAAAAACAATTGTAAGTAATAGAAAAGTACTAATACTTTTTGATAAAGTACTAAACTTTTGTGCAAGTTCATCGTTAACAATTCAGTGAAGAATTGTTATAGAATTGTTAACTATTGTTAACAATTGATAACAATTGTTAACAATTGTTAACAGTTGTTAGCAATTCAGTAAAGAAGCTATGAAAAAGTGAAATCTATAAAAAGCTATCAAAGTGAAGCTTATGCTGTACCCTACACATTTCTCGATGCAAGCTGCTCTCACCTCTAATTGTCCAACACTAATAAACACTGAGTACAACAGGAAGACTGCTGGCGGAAGCTACAGTGTAGTTCCATTTCTGCACAATTACTACCTTTCCCTTTTTTATTTCAACTGAAAACATAATTTAAATTTAACTTGAAGTTTTGAATTTATCATGCACAACGGTTATTTAGTTATTAATAATTACGAGTTTCCTGTCACTTCTCACCACTTACCAACTAGTTGATAAAAGTTGTCAATCTAATGGCTATCTTCTATGAACAATTTGAGCTGAACGATATTGAACTAGAGTCAGAGATGACAAGGGTCATGAACTGCTGACCTTGAAAATTTTACTGAACAAGAAAGGATTGCTGTAGTCTGTGTGGAGGTCTATGAGATAAGAACTGTCTTCAAATTTTCTATGAGAAATAATATTGAACTTAGCGCTAGATCCCAAATCCAGTGTGATCATATGGTTGGGTGTCGCTGGGTCTACCTAAAAATATTGTAGGAAGAATGATACAATAAGTTGTGCATAAATTCTTAAAATCTGGTAATATAATGAATTTAATTAAGGCTTTAGGTTAAAAGAAAAAGTTTAATGCAAGATAAATGCGTGGAAGAAAACTATGTGATGGATGTATCTATGGGAGATAACTATGTGACGGATGTATCTATGGGAGATAACTATGTGACGGATGTATCTATGGGAGATAACTATGTGAGACATACGCAAAATACATTAGAAATAATTACATACATGGGGAGATAACCACTGCACAACTCAGTATTATAAAAGCAAATACGGATTACTTAGGAAAGGGCGACAACTCCGCACAAATTAATAATATCAAGTGATACTCATAATTTTAAAGCACTAGTACAAAGCTAGCCGTGAATATTAGAGCAATAGTAAGAAGTTACAAGTAGTTATCATGATAAGCAGCCCCTTGGCTTGAAGAACTCGGACTAGTTATTGGTTGTGTTTTTGATAGGATCAAGCAGTTGAATGTCCCTTTCTAGAGCACCGACAACGTTGGTACGCAGCTCACAGTTATGTACGCATATATATATTTGCTGCTGCTGCTATAGTATGTTACACAGCAAACAGAGCAATCAGCTTCTATAACATAAACTCTACATCATGTAAATAATTTATGAAAAGTTCTTGCTTCATATTATGTAACAACTCTACTTAACGTAAAGTTAGTGCTAGTTCTCAAATTTGGTTTAAATAACGAGACCCTTATAGTTAACCTTGGAATATTATTTTTTCTTGTCCCGCTTGAGAAGAAAAACGACACGTAGTGGTATCTCTATTATATGTACTAGCACTTCGGTAGTCTAGTGTGTTGTGAGAGATTGTCATGTGTGCTGATAGAAGTACAGAGAATAAGTAGCTGTATAACATATAGAGGTATCTCTATTATATATACTAGTACCCTGGTAGTCTAGTGTGCTGTGAGAGATTGTCGTGTGCGCTGATAAAGTACAGAGAATAAGTAGCTGTATTACATATAGAGGTAGCTCTATTATATATACTAGTACCCTGGTAGTCTACTGTGCTGTGAGAGATTGTCGTGTGCGCTGATAAAGTACAGAGAATAAGTAGTTGTATAACATATAGAGGTTTCTCTATTATATATACTAGTACCCTGGTAGTCTAGTGTGCTGTGAGAGATTGTCATGTGTACTGATAAAGTACAGAGAATAAGTAGCTGTATAACATATAGAGGTATCTCTATTATATATACCATTACATGATAGTCTAGTGTGCTGTGAGAGATTGTCATGTATGCTGATAAAGTACAGAAAATAAGTAACTGTATCACATATAGAGGTATCTCTATTATATATACTAGTACCCTGGTAGTCTAGTGTGCTGTGAAAGATTGTCATGTGTGATGATAAAGTACAGAGAATAAGTAACTGTATAACATATAGAGGTATCTCTATTATATATACTTGTATCCTGATAGTCTAGTGTGCTGTGAGAGATTGTCATGAGTGCTGATAAAGTACTGAGAATGAGTAACTGTATAACATATAGAGGTATCTCTATTATATATACTAGTACCCTGGTAGTCTAGTGAGCTGTGAGAGATTGTCAGGTGTGCTGACAAAGTACAGAGAATAAGTTGCTGTATAACGTATAGAGGTATCTCTATTATATATACTATTACCTGGTAGTCTAGTGTGCTGTGAGAGATGGTCATATGTGCTGATAAAGTACAGATAATCAGTAGTTGTATAATATAAAGAGGTATCTTTATTATACATACTAGTACCCTGGTAGTCTAGTGTGCTGTGAGAGATTGTCGTGTGTGCTGATAAAGTACAGAGAATAAGTAACTGTATAACATATAGAGGTATCTCTATTATATATACTAGTACCATGGTAGTCTAGTGTGCTGTGAGAGATTGTCATGTGTACTGATAAAGTACAGATAATCAGTAGCTGTATAACATATACAGGTATCTCTATTATATATACTATTACCTGGTAGTCTAGTGTGCTGTGAGAGATGGTCATATGTGCTGATAAATTACAGATAATCAGTAGTTGTATAATATATAGAGGTATCTTTATTATACATACTAGTACCCTGGTAGTCTAGTGAGCTGTGAGAGATTGTCATGTGTACGGACAAAGTGCAGAGAATAAGTAGCTGTATAACATATAGAGGTATCTCTATTATATATACTTGTATCCTGGTAGTCTAGTGTGCTGTGAGAGATTGTCATGTGTACTGATAAAGTACAGAGAATAAGTAGCTGTATAACATATAGAGGTATCTCTATTATATATACTAGTACCATGATAGTCTAGTGTGCTGTGAAAGATTGTCATGTGTAATGATAAAGTACAGAGAATAAGTAACCGTATAACATATAGAGGTATCTCTATTATATATACTAGTACCCTGGTAGTCTAGTGTGCTGTGAGAGATTGTCATGTGTGCTGATAAAGTACAGAGAATAAGTAGCTGTATAATATATAAAAGTATCTCTATTATATATACTAGTACCCTGGTAGTCTAGTGAGCTGTGAGAGATTGTCATGTGTGCTGATAAAGTACAGAGAATAAGTAGCTGTATAACATATAGAGGTACCTCTAATATATATACTTGTACCCTGGTAGTCTAGTGGGCTGTGAGAGATTGTCATGTGTACTGATAAAGTACAGATAATCAGTGGCTGTATAATATATAGAGGTATCTCTATTATAGATACTAGTACCCTGGTAGTCTAGTGAGCTGTGAGAGATTGTCATGTGTGCTGATAAAGTACAGAGAATAAGTAGCTGTATAATATATAAAAGTATCTCTATTATATATACTAGTACCCTGGTAGTCTAGTGAGCTGTGAGAGATTGTCATGTGTGCTGATAAAGTACAGAGAATAAGTAGCTGTATAATGTATATAGGTATCTCTATTATATATACTAGTACCCTGGTAGTCTAGTGAGCTGTGAGAGATTGTCATGTGTACTGATAAAGTACAGAGAATAAATAGCTGTATAACGTATAGAGGTATCTCTATTATATATACTAGTACCCTGGTAGTCTAGTGTGCTGTGAGAGATTGTCATGTGTGCTGATTAAGTACAGAGAATAAGTAGCTGTATAACATATAGAGGTAGGTCTATTATATATACTAGTACCCTGGTAGTCTAGTGTACTGTGAAAAATTGTCATGTGTGCTGATAAAGTACAGATAATCAGTAGCTGTATAATGTATAAAGGTATCTCTATTATATATACTTGTATCCTGGTAGGCTAGTGTGCTGTGAGAGATTGTCATGTGTACTGATAAAGTACAGAGAATAAGTAGCTGTATAACATATAGAGGTATCTCTATTATTTATACTAGTACCCTGGTAGTCTAGTGAGCTGTGAGAGATTGTCATGTGTACGGACAAAGTGCAGAGAATAAGTAGCTGTATAACATATAGAGGTATCTCTATTATATATACTTGTATCCTGGTAGTCTAGTGTGCTGTGAGAGATTGTCATGTGTGATGATAAAGTACAGAGAATAAGTAGCTGTATAACATATAGAGGTATCTCTATTATACATACTACTACCTGGTAGTCTAGTGTGCCGTGAGAGATTGTCATGTGTGCTGATAAAGTACAGAGAATAAGTAGCTGTATAACATATAGAGGTAACTCTATTATATATACTAGTACCCTGGTAGTCTAGTGTGCTGTTAGAGATTGTCATGTGTACTGATAAAGTACAGAGAACAAGTAGCTGTATAACATATAGAGGTATCTCTATTATATATACTAGTACCATGATAGTCTAGTGTGCTGTGAGAGATTGTCATGTGTGATAATAAAGTACAGAGAATAAGTAACTGTATCACATATAGAGGTATCTCTATTATATATACTAGTACCCTGGTAGTCTAGTGTGCTGTGAGAGATTGTCATGTGTACTGATAAATTACAGAGAATAAGTAGCTGTATAACATATAGAAGTATCTCTTTTATATATACTAGTACCTGGTAGTCTATTGTGCTGTGAGAGATTGTCATGTGTGCTGATAAAGTACAGAGAACAAGTAACTGTATAACATATAGAGGTATCTCTATTATAGATACTAGTACCCTGGTAGTCTAGTGAGCTGTGAGAGATTGTCTTGTGTACTGATAAATTACAGAGAATAGGTAGCTGTATAACATATAGAAGTATCTCTTTTATATATACTAGTACCTGGTAGTCTATTGTGCTGTGAGAGATTGTCATGTGTGCTGATAAAGTACAGAGAACAAGTAACTGTATAACATATAGAAGTATCTCTTTTTTATATACTAGTACCTGGTAGTCTATTGTGCTGTGAGAGATTGTCATGTGTGCTGATAAAGTACAGAGAACAAGTAACTGTATAACATATAGAGGTATCTCTATTATAGATACTAGTACCCTGGTAGTCTAGTGAGCTGTGAGAGATTGTCATGTGTGCTGATAAAGTACAGAGAATAAGTAACTGTATAACATATAGAGGTATCTCTATTATATATACTAGTACCCTAGTAGTCTAATGTGCTGTGAGAGATTGTCATGAGTGCTGATAAAGCACAGAGAATAAGTAGCTGTATAACATATAGAGGTAGGTCTATTATATATACTAGTACCCTGGTAGTCTAGTGTACTGTGAAAAATTGTCATGTGTGCTGATAAAGTACAGATAATCAGTAGCTGTATAATGTATAGAGGTATCTCTATTATATATACTTGTATCCTGGTAGTCTAGTGTGCTGTGAGAGATTGTCATGTGTGCTGATAAAGTACAGAGAATAAGTAGCTGTATAACATATAGAGGTATCTCTATTATATATACTAGTACCCTGGTAGTCTAGTGAGCTGTGAGAGATTGTCATGTGTGCTGATAAAGTACAGAGAATAAGTAGCTGTATAACATATAGAGGTATCTCTATTATATATACTTGTACCCTGTTAGTCTAGTGAGCTGTGAAAGATTGTCATGTGTGCTGATAAAGTACAGAGAATAAGTAGCTGTATAACATATAGAAGTATCTCTTTTATATATACTAGTACCTGGTAGTCTAGTGTGCTGTGAGAGATTGTCATGTGTGCTGATAAAGTACAGAGAACAAGTAACTGTGTAACATATAGAGGTATCTCTATTATTTATACTAGTACCCTGGTAGTCTAGTGAGCTGTGAGAGATTGTCATGTGTACGGACAAAGTGCAGAGAATAAGTAGCTGTATACCATATAGAGGTATCTCTGTTATATATACTGGTACCCTGGTAGTCTAGTGAGCTTCGAGAGATTGTCATGTGTACGGACAAAGTGCAGAGAATAAGTAGTTGTATACCATATAGAGGTATCTCTATTATATATACTAGTACCCTGGTAGTCTAGTGTGCTGTGAGAGATTGTCATGTGTGCTGATAAAGTACAGAGAATAAGTAGCTGTATAACATATAGAAGTATCTCTTTTATATATACTAGTACCTGGTAGTCTAGTGTGCTGTGAGAGATTGTCATGTGTGCTGATAAAGTACAGAGAACAAGTAACTGTATAACATATAGAGGTATCTCTATTTTATATACTAGTACCCTGGTAGTCTAGTGAGCTGTGAGAGATTGTCATGTGTACTGATAAAGTACAGAGAATAAGTAGCTGTATAACATATAGAGGTATCTCTATTACCTATATATACTAGTACCTGGTAATCTAGTGTGCTGTGAGAGATTGTCATGTGTGATGATAAAGTACAGAGAATAAGTAGCTGTATAACATTTAGAGGTATCTCTATTATATATACTAGTACCCTGGTAGTCGAGTGTGCTGTGAGAGATTGTCATGTGTGTTGATAAAGTACAGAGAATAAGTAGCTGCACAAGTATTCAAAAATACCCAAGGGAGGTTGATTTTTGCGGATGTTAGAGTGTCAGTCCAGCAGGTTAAATGTCATAAGTTAGAGTCTACGACCCAAAGCATACAAAGACACACGAATATATTACTGAAGGACTGGTAATAAAAATGATAAACTCATAACGACTGTGCTATACTAGAATGTTATAAAAAGGTTACAAATGGATACTTGGGCATTACTAAAAGGCATTTGGTAGTTTATACAAATACATGTAAAATCTGTTCACACTGGTCTTCTTCTAACCACCAGCTGCCAGCGGACAGGTCAAAAAATCTCCAATGATTGGCAACGATTACTTCACTCTCCACATGGTTAGAGGCAACAGTAGCGATTACGACATTTCGATTGGCTACTGAGGTGATGATATAGGGAGTCTCTAGATGAACCAGGAGGGCCTTGCCAACATCTGACTGTAAAAAGAGAGTTTATTAACTGATTGGCAGTTTCCAGCCAATCAGAATGCGTTTATTCTGATCATTAGCCAGTTAGTTATTAGTACATGTAATGTTGAGATAAAACATCATCAGTTGCATTAGAAAGGTTTTGATGAATTTGGAAGCTATCATAAACTGTGTCAAATTTGTAGAAACTCCAGTCTATACAGGCTGCAATACTTGGACTCTCGTATATTATCTCTCATGGTTGCCTGACAACCTATAATCTATCAATTTTTTTGACTTCATTAATTCAAGTGCGCTTGCACTCGTTTGCGGAAATGCTACTATATTTGTAGACAAAAATATGTCTTTTTTGTATACTTTGTGTTACTGGACATAACTGGTGTTATGCTGAGTTTATATTGAGATTCTCTGGAAGAAAAGTACATGTACTTACATGTACATGTACATGTCCTTCTGATTGTTGCATACCAGTATAGTACATTGTCTATACCATACTGACGTCCACAAAGGATGAACAGAAACTTGGCGAAGCAAGTAGAAAAAGAATCAAAGAGGTAAACTCAATGCTAAAAGTCTTTGAGCCAATCAGCATCAAGATAGCAGAATGAAGTCAGCATTTATCAGCGATTCTTGGAAGATAAAGGAATTGAAATGCAGTCTTGTGAGAGATTATTTAGCTAGGGACTTTTCACAGCAATAAACAGTGCACTCCCATTTATACCATAGCGACGAGACTGACAGTGCATTGCTATACGTATTCAAATAGAAAATACCAAAAATCCACAATACATCAATGTCGTGATACATCAACGCCGTGGTACATCAATGCCCCGATACATCAATGCCGTGATACACCAATGCCCCGATATATCAATGCCGCGATACATCAATGCCGCGATACTTCAATGCCGCGATACATCAATGCCCCGATACATCAATGCCGCGATACATCAATGCTGCAATACATCAATGCCGCAATACATCAATGCCGCGATACATCAATGCCGCAATACATAAATGCCCCGATACATCAATGCCGCGATACTTCAATGCCGCGATACTTCAATGCCGCGATACATAAATGCCGCGATACATCAATGCCGCGATACATCAATGCTGCAATACATCAATGCCGCGATACTTCAATGCCGCGATACTTCAATGCTGCGATACTTCAATGCCGCAATACATAAATGCCCCGATACATGTAGCAGTGAAGGACGGAGTAGTGCATATAAATGAAGTACACACCTGATTCCAAATAGGCACAGTCAAGCCACTTTGATCTAATAAACTAATGTTCGCTGTTGTATGGTTGTGTCTGGAAACTGAAAGAGCATATGAAGTGAAAGTTTCCTCCCTTGCATCTGCAGTGCTAAGGAAACTTTTGACAGAAGCGAGCAACAACTGAAAAACATGAAATTATCTCTGAAAACTCCATTAAGTTTAAAGCTGAAGTGGTAACTCAAATGCCATCACTGGTTCATACTAGTGAAAGGAAACAGTAACTCTAGACTAAGGCCCTCAACTAGCAAAGGAGACATAAGTTTAATTTATATTCTTCTTAACAGCCGAAATCTTAGCTATTTGACCACCATTTACAATGCATTTACTGCTCTGATGTTTTGCGGTGCTCTTGTTACAAATTTATGAGTGAATACTATTATATGTTAACTATAAGTAGGAAGGTGACAACTCCCAACTAACTTGGTTACAGGAATGCACATAAAATTCTCTCAGCAGGTTCATAAAAAGCAAGATTAAGAATCCAAGTGGAATTCTAAACTATGTGCCTGGCTGGAGACCAAATGTCTAACGGAATACATCTTACACATTAGTTGTTACTCGCACGTTAAAAATCAACTTTCAATTAGCCATTGATACAGCAACTTTATAACCAACTACATGTATCTACCAGCTACTACCAGCCATAGCAAACTTATAACCAACTGTTTACCAGGTTTTGCCAGACATCAATTTTTTTAACCCGTTATCTATCAAGTAGTACCTGTTATAACTTGTCATAACCAGCAATCTATCAAGTAGTACCTGTTATAACTTGTCATAACCAGCTATCTATCAAGTAGTACCTGTTATAACTTGTCATAACCAGCTACCTATCAAGTGTTATCCATTATAGTCATCAAAAAAATGATGTAACATAATACAACAAAACGCAATTAAATGTTCAACTTTTGAACAGCAAAACTCACTCCTGCTGCCTGAGCGTTGTCATGGTAACCAATGATCTTAGCGACTCCTCCATTCCTGTGGAACATGCGCATGCCTATGTGGAGGGGTTGCACCTTGAAGGCAGGTCTACCGGCACTTGGCAACTCAAAAACTGTCAAGTTGATATGAAGCTAAACAGTGATTGTTAAAACAAAAAGGAAAGCAATAGCTGCAGACAGAATCATATACCGGTATGTAACTTCTATCTCCTATATGATACTGTAAGAGTTATCTCCTCCACGATCTACACAATTCTACATTCTTTTCAATATATTCTATTCATACATATTCAATATACATTCAACTCCAGATTCTAAACAATCTATCACAATGTAACTGTATTGTAACCACTGTACACACTCTATCACAATGTAACTGTATTGTAACCAATGTACACACTTCATAACAATGTAACTGTATTGTAACCATTGTACACACTCCATAACAATGTATCTGTATTGTAACCACTGTACACACTCCATCACAATGTAACTGTATCGTAACCACTGTACACACTCCATCACAATGTAACTGTATTGTAACCACTGTACACACTCCATAACAATGTAACTGTATTGTAACCACTGTACACACTCTATAACAATGTATCTGTATTGTAACCACTGTACACACTCCATAACAATGTATCTATATTGTAGCCATTGTACACACTTCATACCAATGTATCTGTATTGTAACCACTGTACACACTCCATACCAATGTACCTGTATTGTAACCACTGTACACACTCCATAACAATGTAACTATATTGTAACCTCTGTACACACTCCATCACAATGTATCTATATTTTAACCACTGTACACACTCCATAACAATGTCACTATATTGTAACCACTGTACACACTCCATAACAATGTAACTATATTGTAACCACTGTACACACTCCATCACAATGTAACTGTATTGTAACCACTGTACACACTCCATAACAATGTATCTATGTTGTAGCCATTGTACACACTCCATACCAATGTATCTGTATTGTAACCACTGTACACACTCCATAACAATGTATCTATATTGTAGCCATTGTACACACTTCATACCAATGTATCTGTATTGTAACCACTGTACACACTCCATACCAATGTACCTGTATTGTAACCACTGTACACACTCCATAACAATGTAACTATATTGTAACCTCTGTACACACTCCATCACAATGTATCTATATTTTAACCACTGTACACACTCCATAACAATATATCTATATTGTAACCACTGTACACACTCCATAACAATGTAACTATATTGTAACTACTGTACACACTCCATCACAATGTATCTATATTGTAACCACTGTACACACTCCATAACAATGTAACTGTATTGTAACCACTGTACACACTCTATAACAATGTATCTGTATTGTAACCACTGTACACACTCCATAACAATGTATCTATATTGTAGCCATTGTACACACTTCATACCAATGTATCTGTATTGTAACCACTGTACACACTCCATACCAATGTACCTGTATTGTAACCACTGTACACACTCCATAACAATGTAACTATATTGTAACCTCTGTACACACTCCATCACAATGTATCTATATTTTAACCACTGTACACACTCCATAACAATGTCACTATATTGTAACCACTGTACACACTCCATAACAATGTAACTATATTGTAACCACTGTACACACTCCATCACAATGTAACTGTATTGTAACCACTGTACACACTCCATAACAATGTATCTATGTTGTAGCCATTGTACACACTCCATACCAATGTATCTGTATTGTAACCACTGTACACACTCCATAACAATGTATCTATATTGTAGCCATTGTACACACTTCATACCAATGTATCTGTATTGTAACCACTGTACACACTCCATACCAATGTACCTGTATTGTAACCACTGTACACACTCCATAACAATGTAACTATATTGTAACCTCTGTACACACTCCATCACAATGTATCTATATTTTAACCACTGTACACACTCCATAACAATGTATCTATATTGTAACCACTGTACACACTCCATAACAATGTAACTATATTGTAACTACTGTACACACTCCATCACAATGTATCTATATTGTAACCACTGTACACACTCCATAACAATGTATCTATATTGTAACCACTGTACACACTCCATAACAATGTAACTATATTGTAACCACTGTACACACTCCATAACAATGTATCTGTATTGTAACCACTGTACACACTCCATAGCAATGTAACTATATTGTAACCACTGTACACACTCCATACCAATGTACCTGTATTGTAACCACTGTACACACTCCATAACAATGTCACTATATTGTAACCACTGTACACACTCCATCACAATGTATCTATATTGTAACCTCTGTACACACTCCATCACAATACTTATCTCCGAACTGCCACATACCAGTGAAGTACTGCTTGGATGTAAATTCAATAGCTAGGTTAACATTCATTTGAATCTTGGTCTGTGATTGGCGGCTCATCTGTTCTGTCATGAGGGAGCCTGCATCAACACAGGTAAATACAGCGATATGCACAGTGTTGATTTAAAACATTGAACAAGCGAGGAATATAATACAGCCAAACTCACCATTTTTTACAGTTAGTCGGTTTATAACCTTTGCTCTATTTACTGAGAAGAAGAATGTAGCGGGACGTGAAACAGTCAAGACTTCGCTTAGACGATGAGACTCGAGTGTACCATAGGCTACAACGACTGTATCGCGTAAGGAGTTTTCACTCAGGGCTAGCACCTCTGTGTACAAACCTTCGGCGTTGAATCTGACCCGTTTCACAACCTGTCAGTAAAGGCATGGTAGTTAGCAGAGGTCAACACGCTAAACCAAGAATGGCCAAATGATTTTGGCCATGATCTGCTACAGCCAAATCTGACAAATTAAAGATCCACAACGAGCTGAAAATGTGCATTTTTCTTTTTTACCTAATAAAAGCGTGCAATTATTTGTGTCTATCATCTTAAAGCAAGGCATCAAATACAATTTGAAAAAATTTAATAATATACGTAGTTTGACTAAAAATCAGTAAATGAATGTGCTGATATCAGTGAAAAAAATTATGGGTGGGCTTTGACTTCACAATACATTTGTACTATCAAAATACGGTTTCCTGCTACTTACAGTAACTCTTACAAGTTCATGAAGATGAGTGTTTGTAAATCGTGTTCTAAGATTGTTTTTCACAAAATTCATAGCTGAAAACAATGATCCACAAAGGTAAGTGGAGGAAAGGCAAGTAAGTAGTCTTCTAGCTAAACTAGTAGTAATTGAGTACTTTTCCAAGTTTACAGGTGAGGACCAAATAAATTACTAGAAAAATTTACAAAATAAGTTTTTAAACAGAATTTTACAACAAGTATTTTGAAAAAAACTTTTGACAGCCAACTTGAAAGATCCACTATAAAGGCTAGAAAGATCTTGATCCTAATCTAGATCTGCCATTTGGCCATAGCTGCTCCATAGCTGCGCTAGACCATCTACTATTTGGCCATAACTACTCCATAGCTGCGCTAGACCATCGAGGAATGTACCTGACATCCCCCATCCAACGTATATGTTTATCAATTAATTCATAGTTTAGAAAATAAAAGTTCAAAATATATCGTACTACCAAAACAAAAGGCTTCCGTTTTCCAAATTCTCAAATAAATAACAAACTAACAAGAAAAAGAACAAGTTGCTAAATACACAGAAAGGGATAATTTATTTAGAATAACTGGTATATCAGTTCACGTGATCCTGGAAGATTTAATAAGACAATGTTCGTTTCATTTAGAGTGACAGAAACATAAAAAGCTAACAATTCTTTATTATCAGGCGATAGATGAGGTCCCCTATCTCACTTCTACAGACCACCTATGGCCACTTACTGACCAATTCCTCTTTCACTCATTGACTACGTACCTCCTCTCTCACTCACTGACTACATACCTCCTCTCTCACGCACTGACTACGTACCTCCTCTCTCACTCACTGACTACGTACCTCCTCTCTCACTCATTGACTACGTACCTCTTCTCTCACTCACTGACTACGTGCCTCCTCTCTCACTCATTGACTACGTACCTCCTCTCTCACTCACTGACTACATACCTCTTCTTTCACTCCTTGACTACATACTCCTCTCTCACTCACTGAATACATACCTCCTCTTTCACTCACTGACTACATACCTCCTCTCTCACTCACTGACTACATACCTCCTCTCTCACTCATTGACTACATACCTCCTCTCTCACTCGCTGTCTACATACCTCCTATCTCACTCACTGACTATATACCTCCTCTCTCACTCACTGACTACATACTTCCTCTCTCACGCACTGACTACATACCTCCTCTCTCACTCACTGACTATATACCTCCTCTCTCACTCACTGACTACATACTTCCTCTCTCACGCACTGACTACATACCTCCTCTCTCACTCACTGACTACATACCTCTTCTCTCACTCCTTGACTACATACTTCCTCTCTTACGCACTGACTACATACCTCCTCTCTCACTCACTGACTACATACCTCTTCTCTCACTCCTTGACTACATACTTCCTCTCTCACGCACTGACTACATACCTCCTCTCTCACTCACTGACTACATACCTCTTTTCTCACTCCTTGACTACATACTTCCTCTCTTACGCACTGACTACATACCTCCTCTTTCACTCACTGACTACATACCTCTTCTCTCACTCCTTGACTACATACTTCCTCTCTTACGCACTGACTACATACCTCCTCTCTCACTCACTGACTACATACCTCTTCTCTCACTCCTTGACTACATACTTCCTCTCTTACGCACTGACTACATACCTCCTCTCTCACTCACTGACTACATACCTCTTCTCTCACTCCTTGACTACATACTTCCTCTCTCACGCACTGACTACATACCTCCTCTCTCACTCACTGACTACATACCTCTTCTCTCACTCCTTGACTACATACTTCCTCTCTTACGCACTGACTACATACCTCCTCTCTCACTCACTGACTACAAACCTCCTCTCTCACTCACTGACTACATACCTCCTCTCTCACTCATTGACTACATACTTCCTCTCTTACGCACTGACTACATACCTCCTCTCTCACTCACTGACTACATACCTCTTCTCTCACTCCTTGACTACATACTTCCTCTCTTACGCACTGACTACATACCTCCTCTCTCACTCACTGACTACATACCTCTTCTCTCACTCCTTGACTACATACTTCCTCTCTCACGCACTGACTACATACCTCCTCTCTCACTCACTGACTACATACCTCTTCTCTCACTCCTTGACTACATACTTCCTCTCTTACGCACTGACTACATACCTCCTCTCTCACTCACTGACTACAAACCTCCTCTCTCACTCACTGACTACATACCTCCTCTCTCACTCATTGACTACATACCTCCTTTCTCACTCACTGTCTACATACCTCCTCTCTCACTCACTGACTACAAACCTCCTCTCTCACTCACTGACTACATACCTCCTTTCTCACTCACTGTCTACATACCTCCTCTCTCACTCACTGACTACGTACCTCCTTTCTCACTCACTGTCTACATACCTCCTCTCTCACTCACTGACTACAAACCTCCTCTCTCACTCACTGACTACATACCTCCTTTCTCACTCACTGTCTACATACCTCCTCTCTCACTCACTGACTACGTACCTCCTCTCTCACTCATTGACTACGTACCTCCTCTCTCACTCACTGACTACATTACTTACTCACTTACTTACATTGACTCACTCACACTTAGCAGTTAGCAGTTGAGCTGAAAGGTTGTGTTTCGCTTTGTGCTCTCTGAGCTAATCCTTCAGCTTTATTATATTATTGTCTTCTATGAATTCTACCTCTCTAACCTACAACTATTGAGGAACCTGTACACTAACTGGATAGATAACTAGGCACAGAACTGCAGCAGGGAGGGTTAATTGTTGGGGACAGCGTGAACCCTTCCTAAATTGGGTAAGTTATCAAGTGCAATATGCCTGCCAAAGTTAAATCAAGACAAGAATCTCTAGCAACAGAGGATGAAATTAGCTTGAAGTCACTTGATAATAAACTAACTGATATCTTAGCTCAGCTATCTTCCATGAATAATCGCCTTGGTAAACTGGAAAATGGACAAAAGCAATTGGAGGAATCCATTGAATACTTCCATGCGGAAACAGCTGAACTTAAGGAAAGGCAATCCAAGCTTGAAGAGTTAATTTCTGATGTTAAGACAAAACTGGATAAATATGAAAACTTGGACAAATATGAAAACTTGGACGCTAAAGTAGAGACAGCTGAGCATGTGGCTAGGTCAAAATGCATTGAATTGAATATCATACCTTATAAGAAAGGAGAAGATCTTACAGAAGCATTTAAAAAGCTGCTTCAATACTCTAAAATAGATACTATCAAGCCTGCATCTGACATTGATGCTGTTTACCGAGTAAAACAGAGCAATAGAATCATTCTGAAATTTACTCAAGTGCATAAGCGTGATGTTTTCTTCCAAACTTATCGAAAAAATATTATGAACATTAAAGACCTTGGTTTTTCTGATTCAAATAATGTGTATGTAAAAAAAGTTCTCAGCCCCAAACAGTGAACTTTGTTCTGGAGTGCTAGACAGTTTAAAAATGAGTATGGCTATAAATTTGTTTGGACATTTAACCAAAGGATTTATCTGAGGAAAGACAAGGACTCCGATGCGATATCAATAAACTCTAATCAAGACATAGATGACTTGAAACTAACATATCTTCCATAATTCTTTAGACTTGAACTTCTTGATTCCTTATGACTTTTTTTTCTGACACAAATACTACTAACTTTTTTGTTTGCAATAAGTATGATTTGGAATCTTTTCGCACTTTAACCCAAACATACTCAGCAAATAGTACTTTTTCAATATTAAATATAAATTGTCAAAGCCTTCGCAATAAATTTGATTTGTTTGAAAATTTATTAGACACGCTTGATTTTTCATTTGACCTCATTTGTTTAACTGAAACTTGGCTTTATGACAATGAACTTCAGTATTTTAAACTTGACAATTATAATTTCACAGGTACACAACGTAATGCATGAGGTGGTGGTGCTGGAGTCTTTGTGCGCTGTGGGTTGGCAGTCGAGCAGCAGCAGTTCGCGGAGATCAATGGTGCTGACGTTCACTCTGTCAGAGTGATGGGAGATGGTACTGAGGCTTTTCACAATTCCACTCTAAATGTTGTCTACCGACAACCCAGCTCTGATGTAAATAATTTTCTACATAGCCTGGAGCGATTCTTATCATCTTCTTCATATTCTTGCTTATCCACTCATTTTATCACAGGTGATATAAATATAGATACCCTTGAGCCGCAGACATGTGAGAGCTACTTGAATTTATTAGCAATATATAACCTAACAAACTTAATTGACATTCCTACACATTTTACTCAACATCTCCAAAAATGGTCTTGTCTGGATCATATATTAACAAATCAAAATGCATTGGAAATAACTTCTGGAATTATTGAAGCTGACTTTAGCGATCATTTCCCTAGTTTTGCAATTGTTGACCAAAATGAAATGCTTGATGGTCAGGACAAACTAAAGACTTTTGAGATTATTCATTATAAAAATCTAACTGAACATTTGAAAACAGTAAATTGGGATATCAACACTGCTGATGTTGAATCTAAGTATAACAAATTTTTATCTAGACTGCAATCAATTATTGCTTGCTTTACAACCGTCAAATCAAAGAAAATTAATGGGTCTGCTAGGAAAAGTAAACCTTGGGTTACTTCTGAATTAAAAAAACAGTTATTGCATAAAAACAAGCTATTTAAACAGACTTTAAAATCCCCTCTAAATACCAAGATAAAAGCTAAGTATGTGGCTTTAAGAAACAAGCTCATCAGTGAGTTGCGAAAATCCAAAGCTAATTATTTCAAATTAGCATTTGAAAGCTGTGATAGCCCTAGTGAGGTTTGGAAAATTATAAATAATGAGATATTGAAAAAATCTAACACTGGAGAGCCTAAAAAGATTAAAACTACAAGCAAGCTGCCTGCAGAATCAAGTGATAGTTTTGAGATAGCAAATGAAATAAATATTTATTTCACTAATATAGGACATCAACTGGCTTCTAAATTCCAAAACTTAAGATCCGACTCTACTGAAAATTACTCGAATTCGAATGCCGCACATTTTAAAGTGTCAACTGTTGACAGTAGTATGGTGGAAAGTGTAATAAAGTCCAACAAGGCTTCAGGACTAGATAATATCTCTGGTAAAATTTTACAAGCAGCTAGCCAGTCGTTAGTCATCCCTCTTACTAAGTTAATTAACAATAGCATTACTCAAGGTATGGTTCCTAAACAAATGAAAATTGCTAGAATTAAGCCTGTCTTTAAAAAAGGTGATTGTGTTCTATGTTCAAATTATCGACCTATATCTATTTTACCAATTTTTAGCAAAATATTAGAGAGGCTAGTAAATGATCAAATAATAAACTACATGTATCTTGAACTTAATAGCTTGTTGAATAACTATCAATTTGGTTTTAGAGCAAAACGTAGGACTTCTGACGCTTTGTCAGCTTTTACGAATAGAACTTTTGAGGCTTTTAACAAAGGAAACAGTGTGTTAGGAATTTTTATTGATTTTAGCAAAGCATTTGACACTATTAACCATGATATACTTTTACAAAAACTAACAAAAGTAAATTTCAGTAGTCAAAGTATTAATTGGGTTAGAAGCTATTTACACGACAGATTTTAACGAACAAAAATTAGTGGTGTACTATCTACTGAAAAACGCGTAATCTGTGGGGTTCCACAAGGTTCAATTTTGGGCCCAACACTGTTTTTGATTTATATAAATGATCTTTGCAAATCATTAAAATACTTACAACCTATTCTCTATGCAGATGACACCACTCTTTTTCTAGAATGAAGTAACCTTAGCATCATTTTACCTCAGATAAATGAAGATTTGGAAATCTTCCGATGCTGGTGCATCAGTAACCAACTCACAATTAATATTGAGAAAACTAATTATATACTTATGAAAAATCCGCAGAACAAATTTAATTTAAAAATGCACTCTCTGCAAATAGGAAATAACATATTAAAACAGACCGATCATTTTAAATTCCTAGGTGTTTGGCTTGATAATAATCTGAATTGGTCTACTCATATATCTAACATACTAAAGGACCTTCATCCAGCAGTTGGACTTTTTTATAGGTTATCAAAGTACTTCCCACGAGAAATAATGATAACATTATATAACTCCTTGGTGAATTCTAAACTTATTTACTGCTTCGAATCTTGGGGCAATTTGCCTGACATATTTTTAAATAAAATTAAAGTCTTTCAGAAAAAGCTAGTGCGAATTATATGTCATAAACCCTTTGACTATCCATCAAAAGAATTGTTTACTCAAACTAATATTTTACCTATAGATAAGTTATATACGTTAAAGCTGCTGCTAAGGGGTCATACTGTATTTTATTCATCTGAGAATGGGGGACCAACACACGCTCATAGTACTCGTCACTCTCTTCTAAATCTTCATATTCCCTTGTTTACATCTAGTGCTGGGCAAAAAACTATTCAATATCAAACAACCTTTTATTGAAATAACCTACCTGACAGATTGAAGAAAATTGTAAACAAATTTGACTTTAAAAACAAGTAAAATGCTATCTCCTGTCTCTCTGACTAGGGTGGGCTGAGGCCTGCCTTTGTTCTGCTGCTGTTGACTGTTTTTGGGGCTTGCGGAACATTAGCTGGGCTACAGCGCACCTATGGCTCCATCATCATTATCTCGTGCTCAGGTTGAGTGAATTTTGCTATACTCTTTTCATTTTCTCACTAATTTGTAATTAACCTGATATATTTACTAATATGCAGTTTATTTTTCTGTATTGTTTCTGTTGATGAAAATAAACACACACACGCACGCATGCACACCACACCACACCACACCACACACACCACACAACCACACCACACACACACACACACCACACACACCACACATACACAACACACACACAACACACACAACACACACACAACACACACACAACACACACACACAACACACACACACAACACACACACAACACAACACACACACACACACACACACACACACACACACACACACAACGCGCACACAACGCGCACACAACGCGCACACAACGCACACACAACACACACACAACACACACACACACACAACACACACACAACACACACACACACAACACGCACACAACACACACACACACAACACGCACACAACACGCACACAACACGCACACAACACGCACACAACACGCACACAACACGCACACAACACGCACACAACACGCACACAACACGCACACAACACGCACACAACACGCACACAACACACACACAACACACACACAACACACACACACAACACACACACACAACACACACACACAACACACACACACAACACACACACACAACACACACCACACACACACACACACGCACGCACGCACGCGCACGCGCTTGCGCACACACGCACACACGCACAGCACACACGCACACACACACACGCACACACACACAACACACACGCACAACACACACACACAACACGCATGCGCGCACGCACACACACATACCTCCTCTCTCGTTCACTGGCTGCATACTTCCTCTCTCGCTCATTGACTACATACCTCCTCTCTCACTCACTGACTACGTACTTCCTCTCTCACTCACTGACTACATACCTCCTCTCTCACTCACTGACTATATACCTCCTATCCTACTCACAGACTACGTACCTCCTCTCTGACTCACTGACTACATACCAGCCTGGTTGCTCTAATAGGTGATAAATATCTAATCTTTCTTGTACGTCATGCCAGATAATAAATACCTGGTCTTTGCTTGGCAGCCATACTGGGTAGAAATTAGTTCCTTGATCAGAACTTGCCCAAAGCTCATCTCCCAGCAAAAAAATTGACATGGTGTGAGGATGTATTTTGATATGCGTAATGTACACGCCCAAGGGTAGGTAGAAAGTAGGAAGTACGGCAACATCGAGAGTTGGCAGCATGATTGTGATCGCTGCCTGAGTCAGTGCCGTACTCCACTGCAACACGATTGCTGACCCAGTATGTTTGTTGAACGCTGGAAAAAATCACAGTATTAATAGAATCGAGAAACAGGATTAAAAATGAACTCCTGCAAAGTTGAGTAGATTTTATCAGAAAGTGTCGGTATGTTTCTATAATTTGCGATTGTTTTTGATGTTCCAGGTGATCTGATGGCCAGCATGTTTCAAGATTAACATTAAGAAAAACCTTAATTGCGATTAAAATGCTCATAGTTGATACCGGCTCTTGCGTTCAAGTTGAAGCGTTGTGCGTTTCTATTTTGTCGGTCTATTTGCAACTATAGACGTCATAATTGCAGTTTCACTTGGTCTGAACATTTTAATTGCAATGAAGTTTTATCGAGTTCAATCTTAAAATATCCTGGCACATCAGATCATTTCAAACTTCAAAAACAGTCGCAAATGGTAGAAAATTACTGATATCTTTTTTGATAAACTTACTAACAATTTTGTGCAAGTTCATTTTTAAGCTGTCAGTATGAGTTATATACCTATTAGCTATACGTACTTATACATGCAGTATATACCTATTAGCTATACGTACTTATACATGCAGTATATACCTATTAGCTATACGTACTTATACATGCAGTATATACCTATTAGCTATACAAACTTATACATGCAGTATATACCTATTAGCTATACGTACTTATACATGCAGTATATACCTATTAGCTATACGTACTTATACATGCAGTATATACCTATTAGCTATACGTACTTATACATGCAGTATATACCTATTAGCTATACGTACTTATACATGCAGTATATACCTATTAGCTATACGTACTTATACATGCAGCATATACCTATTAGCTATACGTACTTATACATGCAGTATATACCTATTAGCTATACGTACTTATACATGCAGCATATACCTATTAGCTATACGTACTTATACATGCAGTATATACCTATTATCTATACGTACTTATACATGCAGTATATACCTATTAGCTATACGTACTTATACATGCAGTATATACCTATTAGCTATACGTACTTATACATGCAGTATATACCTATTAGCTATACGTACTTATACATGCAGTATATACCTATTAGCTATACGTACTTATACATGCAGTATATACCTATTAGCTATACGTACTTATACATGCAGTATATACCTATTAGCTATACGTACTTATACATGCAGTATATACCTATTAGCTATACGTACTTATACATGCAGTATATACCTATTAGCTATACGTACTTATACATGCAGTATATACCTATTAGCTATACGTACTTATACATGCAGTATATACCTATTAGCTATACGTACTTATACATGCAGCATATACCTATTAGCTATACGTACTTATACATGCAGTATATACCTATTAGCTATACGTACTTATACATGCAGCATATACCTATTAGCTATACGTACTTATACATGCAGTATATACCTATTATCTATACGTACTTATACATGCAGTATATACCTATTAGCTATACGTACTTATACATGCAGTATATACCTATTAGCTATACGTACTTATACATGCAGTATATACCTATTAGCTATACGTACTTATACATGCAGTATATACCTATTAGCTATACGTACTTATACATGCAGTATATACCTATTAGCTATACGTACTTATACATGCAGTATATACCTATTAGCTATACGTACTTATACATGCAGTATATACCTATTAGCTATACGTACTTATACATGCAGTATATACCTATTAGCTATACGTACTTATACATGCAGTATATACCTATTAGCTATACGTACTTATACATGCAGTATATACCTATTAGCTATAAGTACTTATACATGCAGTATATACCTATTAGCTATACGTACTTATACATGCAGTATATACCTATTAGCTATACGTACTTATACATGCAGTATATACCTATTAGCTATACGTACTTATACATGCAGTATATACCTATTAGCTATACGTACTTATACATGCAGTATATACCTATTAGCTATACGTACTTATACATGCAGCATATACTTATTAGCTATACGTACTTATACATGCAGCATATACCTATTAGCTATACGTACTTATACATGCAGTATATACCTATTAGCTATACGTACTTATACATGCAGTATATACCTATTAGCTATACGTACTTATACATGCAGTATTCTTAATAGTATAGTTAATAGGTCTATGGTATGAGTTATATACCTATTAGCTATACGTACTTATACATGCAGCATATACCAATTAGCTATACGTACTTATACATGCGTTATATACCTATTAGCTATACGTACTTATACATGCAGCATATACCTATTAGCTATACGTACTTATACATGCAGCATATACCTATTAGCTATACGTACTTATACATGCAGCATATACCTATTAGCTATACGTACTTATACATGCAGCATATACCTATTAGCTATACGTACTTATACATGCAGTATATACCTATTAGCTATACGTACTTATACATGCAGCATATACCTATTAGCTATACGTACTTATACATGCAGCATATACCTATTAGCTATACGTACTTATACATGCAGCATATACCTATTAGCTATACGTACTTATACATGCAGCATATATCTATTAGCTATACGTACTTATACATGCAGCATATACCTATTAGCTATACGTACTTATACATGCAGCATATACCTATTAGCTATACGTACTTATACATGCAGCATATACCTATTAGCTATACGTACTCATACATGCAGCATATACCTATTAGCTATACGTACTTATACATGCAGTATATACCTATTAGCTATACGTACTTATACATGCAGTATATACCTATTAGCTATACGTACTTATACATGCAGTATTCCTAATAGTATAGTTAATAGGTCTATGGTATGCGTTATATACCTATTAGCTATACGTACTTATACATGCAGTATTCCTAATAGTATAGTTAATAGGTCTATGGTATGCATTATATACCTATTAGCTATACGTACTTATACATGCAGTATTCCTAATAGTATAGTTAATAGGTCTATGGTATGCGTTATATACCTATTAGCTATACGTACTTATGCATGCAGTATTCCTAATAGTATAGTTAATAGGTCTATGGTATGAGTTATATACCTATTAGCTATACGTACTTATACATGCAGTATTCCTAATAGTATAGTTAATAGGTCTATGGTATGCGTTATATACCTATTAGCTATACGTACTTATACATGCAGCATATACCTATTAGCTATACGTACTTATGCATGCAGTATTCCTAATAGTATAGTTAATAGGTCTATGGTATGCGCTATGGCAGTAAGTTCACAAAGTATGTAAAAACAAAAAATACTTCAAGTAAGTACAGAAAGTAAGTACAGAAAGAAAGTACAGAAAGTAGGTACAATACATATTAAATTAATGTTTCATTGTGTGTGCTTATCGTTTGTAAATTAACTTGCAGTAATTTTAAGAAAATGATAGACTTGCTGAATTCTATCAGACTACAAACTGGGCTACAGTCACCCCATGTTAAGTCAGACATTTGAATGAAAAGGAGTGCTTTTAATAGCAAATTTTAGTTACAAGAGAGCTTTTGGCATAAATTTAAAAAAAGTTTTTTGACTGCAGTGTTAAAAAAGGCTTTTTGACAGCAGTCTTAGATGCGAGGTTTCAACAGCAGTTGTAAAGGAGAGTTTTGACATCAATTTCAAAAAGGTCTAGATAATAGTGCTGGGTTAATGCCCACTTCAGGGAACATAGAATTCCTATTTAAGAATGGCATGAAAATCATTTATAAAAACAACTAAACTTTATGCAGTTATCAATATTGCTATAAAAAACAACGTTGATGTATTTCCCAGTAATAATGACTCATACAGAACTTTCTAGATTATATCTTTTAGATGTAACTCTAAATAGAATATTGAATATGTTTTCTACAAAATTAAAATATCTATTAGTTACACTTTTTAACTTATTAATTTATATATCAATTTTTCAGCATTTAGTATTCATTATATAATCTTTATAAAAAAGCTTGAACACAGCGAATATCTACACAACAGTGAAATCAGTAACCTAGTAACTAGTAACTAGGTTACTAGTAACCTAGTCATTGCTTACTAGGTTACTAGTAACCTAGTAAGCAATGACTTTGAGCCATGACATGACCTACTTCCTCACTGTAGCTACAGAGATCTATCCTAAGAATAGTCAACATCTACTGTTACAGAGATAAGCAAATACTTACAAATAACAACCTGAGAGACAACTTTAAGTAGTTATAGACACATGTTGACACATGTTGACACTTGTTGACACATGTTGACACTTGTGCTTACAAAAATGATTGTTGATAAAATTACAATAGTGCTGGTGAGAAAAGCTCAGTCTTTTTCTGCAATCACTTTTACTTAAGCAAAAATAATGTATAGAATCTTGGCAAGTTCTACCAAGTTCACAAATGTCTTCTGATCATGGTATATCTTTAGGAGGGTGATGCGTAACAAGGAGTGTCATGCCTTGCATAGAGTGTCATGCCATATAAAAAGTGTTAGGCGATAAAAGGAGTGCTACATCTCATGAGGAGTGTCACGCCTTATAAAGCGTGTCACACTTTGTAATGCGTGTCATGCCTTATGTCTTATGTCATAACATAAAAGAATGTCATGCCATATTAAGAGTGCCTTGCCTTATAAGAAGTGTCAGCGCTTTGTAATGCCCTATAAAGAGTGCTTTTATAGGGAATTCCATGCCTTACAGGAGTTGTCATGTTTTATAAAGAGTGTCATGTTTTATTTAGTGTCATGCTAAATAAAAAGTGTCTTGGCTTATAGGAAGTGCCATGTCTTATTGGGAGTGTCATGCTTTATAGGGAAAGGTCTTATAACAAATAACACGCCTTATAAAAAGTGTCATGCCTTATAAGGAGTGTCAGACTTTATAAGGTATGACATGCCTAATAAAGAATGTGATACCTCATAGGGAGTGTCATACCTTATAAGGAGTTTCATACCTTATACAGATTATCATGCCTCATAAGGAGTGTCATACCTTATAAGGAGTGTCATACCTTATAAGGAGTGTCATACCTTATAAGGAGTGTCACACCTTATAAGGAGTGTCATACCTTATACAGATTATCATGCCTTTTAAGAATCAACATGAGTTATAAAGATTATCATGCCTCATAGAGAGTCACACGCAAAAAATGAGTTTTCCCACCATTTTAGAATATTCCAATGCATTGCATCATACTATTATAATGCCCTCCATAATAATGCACCATTCTCTTCATATATATAAATATATATAAAGCACAAAGTTTGTGTTTATGTGTATGTGATTCAGTTTGTCCAGCTATAACTATTAAAATCTTAGAATAAAGAAGTTGTATCGCAGAAGATTTGATCGCAAAACCTCCCGTTCCCTAGACTATATACTAAACCATTGAGCTACGCGAGATTGATGAATTCATTGGGCGATATATGTCACTATGTGGGTGAAAATTCAAATACAGCTCTGCCTTACGACGCAACATCATTCTATGCTTGCTCTCATAGGCTGTTATTAGTAAGCTTAGCAATACTAGCTTACTTAAATTAACCATTGACAATGTGCCAGGCTAATGGCAAGTGGCAGGCAACAGCACTACCTGTCACTGTTTATAAGCTGATCCCACGACCAAACGAGCGAATGCGAAGTTTGAGAGTTTTTATGATAAATGCATGTGCACACAACTTACAAAAATTATTCATCAACAATGAGACGAACCCTTATCTCGAAATCTCATCAACAAATTTAACCATCGTTTTGTAGAATCGTTAAAGTATAATAACGATACAAAACACATATAAGCCTATTTAAATATGTTACCAAGTCTTTTTAAATTGTCAAAATTCTCTTAAAACTTACCCATCTGAATGGATTATACACAAATAGACAAATTAGTTTGGCTGAAATTCTTCACAAAACGCTTGACAAGCTTGGTTTAATAAAAGTTGAGACCGGAAATTGAAACGCCGAGCGACAGAGAATAGAACGATTAAGTCGTGTGCATTTCATGGAAAAATAACGTGCACATTTCACCAGTCTATAGCATTGTCGAATTACCGAAGGTTTATGTAATTAACGTAGGAGTACTGAAATCGTTTCATTTTTGCCAATTTCAAAGTAACTGACATTTTAGACACTTTGAGTACTTTGGTATTCTAACTGATGTCAAACGCAGTGTAAGTAAAAGAAATAACGATGATTTTTTTTAACGATCTTCATGAGGTTATTACAATATTTACTTGTAAGTTTGGATGACTACAGAATAATGACTACGCAGTACAGATTTTCGAAAAATCTATATAAATATCACAACTTCTTGATATTGCTAGCTATGATGTTTTGAAATGTCAACAAAATTGTGCATTGGTTTTATATTATTACTATATTAATAATTTTGGTTATTCTAATAATATCAGTGCATTTTACTTTTAATATTGGCCAATATTGCATTTCTCCTATTGCAGGGGGAGAGATATAAACATATAATCTTTTCCTTTCATTGTTGCTATTTGTTGTATATAATAACACCCAGTACATTACAGCTACCATTGTGTTTATCTTATTGCACTGCAGTGCCATTTGACTGCTAATATTGCATTTCTCAACCATCAGTACCCTTTCTTTTTTTCAATATCTCTTTGGTCGTGGGCTGAATGACAGTGGAATTTCTAGTTTATAATACTCTTGCAACGCCCGACATTTTGCTAGTTGCAATATATTATGACACCTTCCCATACTCTTTCTCTTTGTATCACATGATACCACTACATTATATTGCATTGGTGCACTGCAGTAAGCTAAACTTTATTGTATTTGCTCACCTATCTCCAACACATCGCCGTGTTGGTTTGGAATAGTAGCGCTTCGGCAATCCCATGCTGCCTCAAACAGATCACCATTCGCTGAGCAAACTTGACTGGTTTGACCTGGCCTGCATAACACACACACTTTCAATACCAGGCAGTGGTAGCATGTATTCAGACACTGCTATTAATAAAAGTGCATTAGCTGCAGTTCAACTTATTCTGGCAGGACTAGTAATAATCATAAAATACTAAACCTTTTGATTGTAATGTCCACTTGGTCTTGGAATACACAGAGTCTCTGAATATCTAAACAGATTGGAGTGTAGGATATGATTAAATGACCCCCGGCGGCGTATGCTGTAACAAATCATAATAAGTATACCGTAGCATTTCTAGTAACTGGAGATTTGACGTGACTGGTTGAAATTGTATTACATGTCAACTTGAGCATGCAATCATTGAATCTTGTCTGCTTAAATTTGACTGTGGTAAGGTTAGAGCTTTGGTATACGGCGAATCAATTGTTTGATGGTGATTTTGAAGTGAAATGATTTGAAAATTACCACCATTTAAAGAGATATTGTCAATCCTATAAAGGGTATAATCCTGTAATGGCAATTTATCTCCTGTCTGATGATTTTAAAAGTGAGCGATACTGAAACTAAAATGCATGGACCTTCTAGTCTCATGAATGAGCTCATTCCACGGCCTTCCATGAACACAAGGATTCATGAAATAAATGTTTCTAGTTATCACAAACACAAAACAGTTTCTTTTCAAGTTAAAATCTACAACTCATTGTTAATAAAAATTTAGAAGTTTTTTTACATAGTAATAACAACACGATATATTACGAATCGACTATAAATAGACCATTTGCAATATACCACGATGCAATATTGCAAATTTGCAATATTGAGTTGTCTGGACATTTTTTGATATTGTGAAGCTCTAGGTAAGGCCATATTGAGCAGTCAGTTATCTTTGTAGAAGCAGACAACTCTATCTCATTGTGAAGTAGATGTTAGATTGTTGAATTTTAAGCATTCTCAAAGGATTTTAGTTTATTGACCTGTAAAATTATAGCAATCCTAACTTTTATTTAAATTAATCAAAAAAGGTTGGTTTAGATACTGTAAGCATAATTAATCATGTGGAACATTAAACTTACTCTGAACAAGTCAAAAGCTGCTAAATAACAAGCACTTGCCTACCTCTGACCCAAGAGAGTTTGTCACTTGGATTGTCTGAATCAATGAGATCCATGCTCATCCTTGAGCTGACATAGACTCCGGTAGAAGTATCTAGGATGATGTGGTAGTTGGTCAATATAACATCCTTAAGAGTGGTCTTACTAAAGCACAGCGCCTGGTTCTGGGTTGCTGTGTGACATGCCTGCCGGTAGTCATAAACATGCCAAAACACAGAATAGCATACAGAAAACATGAAGATGCATGCATGCTGATAGTCCTATGCGTACAAACAAAGAGACATATTAATCAGTAGTCATATGCATGCAGAAAACACAAAGTGATGCACCTGTTGGTAGCAATGTGCAAATAGAAAAGATGAGGTAACATGCGTACTAGGAGTGACATAGAGGAAAGAAACATAAGATAATCTGTATGTAGTCACACTACACACAAAAACATAGTGACATACATGGCACAAAGCAGCTGCACATAGAAACACACATGTCATTAGGCACATGCGTATGGAAACACACCTGTCAGTAGGCACATGCATATAGAAACACACCTGTCAGTAGGCACATGCATATAGAAACACACCTGTCATTAGGCACATGCGTATGGAAACACACCTGTCAGTAGGCACATGCATATAGAAACACACCTGTCAGTAGGCGCATGCATATGGAAACACATTTGTCAGTAGACATATATTCACATAGAAACATATTTGTCAGTAAACTCAAGCAACTCTAGCAAATAGAAGATGAGACAGTTGAATGTTGATAAGGTGTCAAGGTCATGGTGTCAGTTTATGTAACGCAGTTGTCTATAGATAGGAATAGTGAGCTATGTAAATCAAGACTATTTGATAAATTGTAACTGTGGTAAACTACAATATGCAAATTTATTGCCTTAAAAATTCAGTTATCAAAAATTTAGTATTTTTATCTGCTCCAATTAGAATCTACATTCATGTATAGAATGATATCACCATTTTGTAAGCAGACAACTCCATAACCTAATTTAATTCATCAATTTATAGTTAGACTCAATCAAGATCTCTACAGTATTTATTAATAATACATGTTCAAACAGTGTAATATGTTACTTTCAAACTGATGATGTTTTGTTGCTGAACTAGTGTATGTTGAAGAGAACTCACCAGTGAAATTACTCCAGTCAGGTTGTACCATCGAGTAACATCAGAGACAAAGGAGCTGAGAGACACTCCTAGTAGAATACTTTTGGGACCGACTGGAGACACCAGCCAGATATTGCCAGAGCAAGGTGAATGCACTGCTATTATATCATTCACACTTGCTTGAGGTAAGACCAGAGTACCTTCGATCAAGTCACCTGGTGCCCAGTGAGTGAGCGGCTAAAATACATGTAGGACTAACTATAGCTAGACATGAATAAAGTTGCAATTTCACTAACATAGAGAGTTTATCACTTGGATTGGTACTACTTGTCATTGAGGGTGACAAAGAACAACTTAAGGAATTGATATTTAAAGTAGTTTTGTTCATAGAAATCCTCAGATTGGCAGCAAGAAGATATGGTAACATTCTGACCTAAATGGAGATTTTTCATATTTTAATGACAATTTAAAAAAAAAGAGAAATGCATTTTGAGTCAATGTAGTTTTCCGCTAACGTGCACACCTTTAATTATGTCTGGCATTTTAATAAAACATATAAAAAAGATCTACAATTTAGCTCTACTCTGTACATAACAGCACATCATGTTTTCCCTTGTTCAATTTACCTGTCTATCATAGAATGTGATAGCCCCTTGCGCACTGTATATGCCTGTATCAACCTCTACTCTGTATAAAAAGTCCTCTATAAGCTCTTTATTACGACTGTTCTGAAGTTGGAATGTCTGTTCAATACTCAGGCTGAGGTTCCATTGGTCAGTGTCTCCAGGAGGAAAGTGGAAGGATGCCTTCCATGTGCTGTTATGTAGGTAGAGCATCAACTGATGAGGCACTTTGGTAACAGTCAGCCACTCTGCCCTGTTAGTGTCTAAAAACGTCTTACATAATGAAAATGGTTGTCTTATCACGCGCCGAAAAGCTAATCTAAAATAATCTTTAAGAAGTCTTTGTTTTCAAAAGAAATCAACTTAAAAAACTGTTTACTATTGCAGGTTCTTGCATAACTTTTTATATGCACAACCCAAGTAGAATCCTATAACTTTATGGGTATGTAAAGATTCACGTTAGGCTTCTGTATAACTTGGTAGGTATGTTCATTATCCAAGTTAAGTTCTTTTATAACTTGATAGGTTTGTTCATTGTCTAAGTTAAGGTCCTGTATAACTTGGTAGGTACGTTCATTATCTAAGTTAAGTTTCTGTATAACTTGGTAGGTATGTTCATTATCCAAGTTAAGCTCCTGTATAACTTGATAGGTATGTTCATTATCTAAGTTAAGTTCCTGTATAACTTTGTTGGTAAACACAAGATTCAACTTAAGTTGGTCGTATAAGTTGGTAGGTACGTACAAAACCTATGTTAGGTTCCTGTACAACTTTGTCTATCCTCTTTCACCTGCAGTGAATTTATATTTACTCAGAAATTCTGCTATCACTAGAAATTCCCCTGTCATACAGCCCACGACCAAAGTGATAATGAAGTATGAAGTGAAATTTTTAGTATAACTAGTCAAAATGGTGCAAATTTAGCCCACTTGGCTCCTGATGGGGTACATGTTCTAACAGCAAATTTGACATTATAAACCAGTCTTCTAAATATAAAACTGTTTATTGAGATTGTCTTTAACAACGCTTATTAAACATATAATGTGAATGAAAGCTGCTTAAGGGGTTGGCCACAGATAACATGAGGTAGAATTATCACCAGGTACAATGATGAATGGTGTAGGAGACGAGCAGTCTCCTATGAAATAATTTAATTAAATAGTATTGTAAAGTTAAAAAGTAAAATTAATAGACTTAAATAATAGGTTAAAAATAATGGACTTATACTATAGTCTATAATACTGAGCAAGTAGTAGATTTAAGTTTGAGCTATGCATGTTACATGCATAACTCAAACTTAATTTATTTCTATGAACAAAATCTTTTGTACATAAGCATTAATTTACATACCTACCACTACAAAAAAATATGACCATGTACAATTGTCTCTGTATAAAATGCTTAGAAGCATTTCTTTCAGTAGAGTCCAACGCTATAACGTTACCGTGCGAGCTACCATACCGATCGTTTTTTTTCTGTATATTCCAAGTATAATAAAAGTCCAAAAATTTTGCATCACTTCTATCATCTGAATTATTTTTATTTTGATCAGACAAAAAATCACTAACAATCGCAGGATCAAATAATTTTTCATTTTACCATTTTGAAAGTCGAGCCGATGTTGACTGGGTTTTCCAATTTTTATTCTTTTTCAAGGAGGTGCGATTTCTTAAGCTTTTAGCACAAAGCAACGCCTCTCAGATAATCATTTCATAATGTAATTCATCGACTAATATCTTGTTGATGATATTTAAAACTTATTAGCATTCATACCCTTTGTTTAATGTACTAGACGACAGCTTTATAAATGTCTACCGAAAGCGACATAAATTTCGTTTCTCCACGCAACCGATAAACGACCAGCCAATGGGTTAAAGTCAAGCAAAAATGACGTGAATTCTGGGATTTTGAGCCTCAAAAATGGTACTGCCATGACAGTAACCGCAGTATAGGAGGATACGGCCCTGACACCATCGGTCACTATATACTTCAATTTTGTAAATTCGAATGATTATTCTTATAACTAAATCTCATAATAATCTTAAACATCGAATAATTATTCTTACAATTAAATATTGTAATAATCTTATAAGAGTCATTAAAAAAATATCATTGTCATTTCCTTTACTTTCACTGCTTTGGACATCAGTTGGAATACCAAAGTACTCATTATAAGTATCCAAAATGTCAGAGTCTGGTAGAATCGGCAAAAAAGAAACGATTACTTTTCAGTGCTTCTACGTTAGTTACAGAAACCTTCGGCAATTAGACAATGCCATGACTGGTGAAATGTGCATGTTTTTCTCGTGAAATGCCCACGACCTAATGGCTCTACTCTCTGTCACAAGGCCTTATCGGTGTTTGGTTGGCCGGTCTTAATTTTGATTAAAAAAGGCTGGCCAAGTTTTTATTGCGATTTTAGGCCAAATTAATCTGTCTATTTATGTATAATCCAATCAAATGGGTTAGTTTTAGGATATTGCGTCAACTTTTCCAAGATTTGGTAACATATTTAAATATGTTTATATGTGTTTTGTATCATTATTATACTTAAACGACTTTACACAAAAATGGTTAAATCTTTTGATGGGATTTCGGTACAAGGGTTTGGTAATGGTCGTCGACGGATAATTTTTCGGGAGTTGCTTCGCTCGTGTTTGGTCATGGGATTACTGGTCCGATATGATTTTGATTGTCTAAAAGACTGAAGGATCATAAAGGGATATACCTTCAGTCGACTGCTTTTCACCAAGAATGCGCGTAAGGACTTTCCTCTCTTGAAATAATCTTACTTCACGATTACAGATCTAGGTAATTGCTAAGTTCTCAATTAAAGGAATCAACGAAAAAAACTGTTATGCGGATCAGCTTTACACATCTACTAAGTCATACAGGTTCATAAGATGTACAAATGACTTTTCTTATCCAAAACTGCGTCTGACACTACTAGAGCGGAGTTCCTCTATGAGCTGTATCATTTTGCCATGTAAGCATCGGGAGAGCGAATCGAAGTGAGATATTGTGTAGTTGCACAGTGAGATATAGTGTAGTCACACAGTGAGATATTGTGTAGTCACACAGTGAGATATGGTGTAGTCACACAGTGAGATATGTGTAGTCACACAGTGAGATATAGTGTAGTCACACAGTGAGATATGGTGTAGTCACACAGTGAGATATAGTGTAGTCACACAGTGAGATATAGTGTAGTCACACAGTGAGATATAGTGTAGTCACACAGTGAGATATGGTGTAGTCACACAGTGAGATATTGTGTAGTCACACAGTGAGATATAGTGTAGTCACACAGTGAGATATAGTGTAGTCACACAGTGAGATATTGTGTAGTCACACAGTGAGATATAGTGTAGTCACACAGTGAGATATAGTGTAGTCACACAGTGAGATATTGTGTAGTCACACAGTGAGATATGTGTAGTCACACAGTGAGATATAGCTGCAACTATTATCATTGGCTAGTGGTTCATCCTTGCAAAATACAGTGCTAAAGCAGAGCTATAGATTCTAAAATCAATACTTTTAAAATGATCTGGTATACAGATGAGTTTCTAGTAGACAGGTATATCACATGCTTCACAAACAGTCGATAACTCCAAACCCTGATTGCAATGCTCTAATGTGAGATTTTAACTGAGAGATTTGAAGTATTTAATATGAAAATAGTTTAATTGATGATTCTTTAAAAAGCCAGCTATGACATACAAAATATTTGTTTTGTATGTTTTTTACAAGTTGTATTTCCCTGCTTGATAAGCTCTGCTAGTTATATTGGTTGTCAAAACAAACTGTGTAGCATCAACTTCTAACTCTATGCTATATTCTCAGATGTTGATATCGGTCGACACCAGGGATCTATATCATGAGCTACATCCACTCGCAGCCTACCGTACTGTTGCAGGTGAAACAAATTTATTTAAAATCATTACAACTTACTCTTCACCGCTTCAACCAGATCACAGGTTATGTTCAAGAGGCCGTTTTCTTGTTTGACATATATCACAGATTCCGTTATATCCGCTGGTTGTCTTAGATCATGCGGACTGTGGCAGGCAAGGTGTACTGTAGATGCCCCTCTTACTACTACAACTAGTAGCAAACAAAGAATTACCCTTTGCATTTTAGCTAACACATGAAATGCTAAGTGTAGCCATGTTGATGCAAAGAAGGGCGGTAAGACACATGAAAGGTGGATTGTTGACATTATGTCAGATGCGTTGAGCTCACACAGCAGTAAACATGGCTAACAGCAAGCAGCCCGTGGGGGGTTTTTATGATGCAGTTCTTCATGCTGTGGCGGAGGCACCTCCAGGCCCGACTATAAAAGGAACTGGTAAAAGGGGTAAACCCAATGTAAGTGATAAAAAGACTCGTGCAAAGGAAGGTAAGAGAAATGGCTAAGCTAGCCTCACTAACACACATAAAGCTGTTCATTCGAAATCTTAACACCATTCATTTACTTTAATAAAATATAAATTAAGAAGTGTTTTCAGAAAGTTACATTCTTCAAAATGTTTCAAAAGCATTACACGTATGTCTGAGGCTAGCTAATAAAAGTTGTCTGTGATGGCTAACTTCTCTTTCAATCATAGAACGCTCTGCGCTAATAGGCTTGTTATTACAGTTGTAAGTACTTTAATTCTCTACTCTTTGTTATAGCGAGCTCTTCATTTACTAACCAGTCTCTCTGGTCCTTTGTTAATCACCATAAACAATCTGCAGTGTTCTTTAAATGACTTTTTACTGTATATATTTTATATATATCGACTTTATATATTTTATATATATCTACTTTATATATTTTATATATATCTACTTTATATATTTTATATATGAACTTTACATATTTTATATATATCGACTTTATATATTTTATATATATTTCTACTTTATATATTTTATATATATTGACTTTATATATTTTATATATTTACTTTATATATTTTATATATATCTATTTTATATATTTTATATATATCTACTTTATATATTTTTTTAAATACATTGTAGGTCCTATATCGACTTTATATATTTTATATATATCGACTTTACATATTTTATATATATCGACTTTATATATTTTATATATATCTACTTTATATATTTTATATATATCTACTTTATATATTTATATATATCTACTTTATATATTTTATATATATCGACTTTACATATTTTATATATATCGACTTTATATATTTTATATATATATCTACTTTATATATTTTATATATCTATTTACTTTATATATATTATATATATCTACTTTATATATATTATATATATCTATATCATCAAAATAAAGAATATTGCATAGAGAAATACCAATGAACGCAGATGTGCAATACTAGAGTCAATGATGAGTCTGGCCTCAGATCAACAGTTATGGCTATTAAAAATAAATTTTACTTTAAGAAGATATTTTATTGGTTTTACAGTTGGTGCTTATAATTTGCTAAAAGCTAGATACCTCTTCCATCCTCAACCTCTAAGAAGGGTGAGCTTAGAAAATATTCAATGATATAATTGCAGCTTTCATGACCTAATTACAAGGGTATTCATGACCTATTTACAAGGGTATTCATGACCTAATTACAAGGATATACATGACCTATTTACAAGGGTACTCATGGCCTATTTACAAGGGTATTCATGACCTATTTACAAGGGTATTCATGGCCTATTTACAAGGCTTACAAGTGCGTTCATGACCTATCATAATTGTCTGGTTGTTCAATCAGATCAACAGAGAAAAAGAGTAGGCAACTCTTCATTTACATACCTAAATTTTGTCGAAATCAATCAAAATGATAAGAACCCTTGACTGGATAAAAAATGTTCTAAAAATGGGTTGTTTGAGCATTTGGTGAACAAGTTGCTATTTTTAATGCTACATTTTTTATTTGTAGCACCTGCTTTACTTTTTTTGGTCGCTCAAGAATGTCACGTAGTAATCTTTGTTCAAAATTCAAAGCAAAAAATCTCAATTTTTTTCAAACTCAAATTTGCTGGGCATTTGCAGCAACCCAAACTTAAGATCATTATACGTTGAACTTCTAAAATATGTCATCTTACAGCCAATTGTTGGTCACAACGATCACTCTTGCTAATCACACAGAGCAAACGTATGACACGCATGCCCTTGGACGCTTAAGGGCTTTCAAAACACCATGCTGTTGCACTATTGTGTTATAGAGAGCTACTCGTATGACTTACATGATCATTATGTTCACATTGTTTGAAGGCTGATTGTTAAGGCAGTGTATTTAATACCTATATAGACAGCTGAATATAAGACCAAGAGCTTATTCATCATGGGTATTTGTCAGCTTTATTTGCCAAATACATGATTCAAGCTTAGAAAACAGTCAAAAAAATTATGTTTGATTTGATTTTAATTTATAGATTTAGTTTGAATCTATCGTAATAAAAAAAATCGAACTCCTGGACTAATAGAAATAAGAAACTTTTTTATCTGGTTTTTCATAATTTTATCCATAAATTGAAAGGCTAAAAGTTATTGATCAATTAGGACACGCATCATCACCAATTTTAAATCTTTGGAAGCAAGTAGTATATGAATAACTGCAATAACTGTATGTCGGAGTTGTTCTCCTTTTCACTGGAAGTCACAAATGAGGAAATGGGTAATGGCAGAGCGGTGAGATTAGGGCCGGCTACCCAGCCGATTTCACCTCTCACGCCACGACTGAACCGAGTCTCATCATCACAGCAGGAGATGTGGTCGTAGATGAGTTAGCTCGGCAGACCGAGCTGGCTAAGAAAGGATCCGCAAGCAGAGACCCCAGAAGAGGGCGGAGCCTATCACTCAAGCCGGCTATTTTAGGAGCCTGATGAGAAAAAAGGCAGAGATAGCGGCAGACTCTTAGCATGTCGTTATTTGCATGCGCACACATTGATTTCATGTATTGGTATATATAAATATATATAGCGCAAATCTATATTTACATTGTTGATACATTCAGTGTATTTATTCTTGTGGAAAGTAAAGGAAACCAGTAGTTTCCTTTATAAATGCAAAATAACAAAACCCTAAACAATTGACCAAAATGGATGATAAAGGTCAAATTCTCTTACTACAAGTCTGTTGTTATCTTACCCATAATGCACCGAAATTCCGATAAAGTTTACCTATTCAGAATAACTGACATTTGACTTGACAATATGAGTGAAATGGTCTTATTGTTACAATTGCGTTTCTATTATAGTCAGGATTTTGATGAACTCTTTGAAGACCAAACATAAAACTAGCATGTATTTATTTTTATCATAAATGAGGAATATCACTGGTTGTGTGAGAGTAACACACATATAACTAATTCTTCACATTATTTACATATGTTTCAACATATCGTTTACATTCTATGTTAGTATCTAGCAAAATAACTTTCCTTGGATAGTATTAAATAGCAATAAAATTTTTATAAATCAATGTGTTTATGTGCTGTAATTTATGGTGCTGAAGTAAGACCTTAGAAAGGGTGAAAAATACAACCACCAATTTTGGTATCTTTTAAGTATTACGACCATTAAAATGTTTAGTTCAGAGAGAATTTTTTCTCCTACATTTGTTTTGCTTCTTTCACCAGTGAAAAGATTGTATTCTTCAACACTAGCTCTATTTGTATCAGAAAATTGTGGTTCTGGTAAATATGTGTTTATCAAAAAATAGTGCTGCAACAGTTTTGGTAAAATAATTATAAACGCATTGTGTAGGCTCAGAATCATATACAATGTAGCTCTGAGGTCTGAATAGTATTTAAACTCATCTCTCTCAACTGCATCTGGAAAGACAAACATCAAGGTAATTGTAGACCTGATGCACCCAAAACGGAGTGAGATGGGTCATTACATATTTGATCGTAAAAAGGGAGAGAGGCCACTAACCGTAAAGGATTTACCTACTCCCGGTCCTGCAGACTACAATCCGGACTTCACAAAAACAAGCATGGTACAGAAAGAGCCAGAGTACTCCTTGAGGGCAAAAGTGAACACAGGTAACTTGTAAGGCAACTGACGCGAAAGAACTTACCTAGTAGGGCAGATATAAAGGTGTATAATATTTACCATAGCAAGAGTTGGTTCGGTCTGTCCATCTGGTTGAAGCCACGCTTGAACCGTTAGGAAAAAAACATCATACGAGAATTACTGAACCAATGCGCTAGCCAATGCACCACTCTACCACCTTTCAGCAATACGGAATAACTGTACATGTACTTATTACACCTGATGATCTATCATGTCACACAAGACTACCCGTGTACTAGCTATTGTTATAACTAGTGCACTGGGCAGCCCAGAGATCGTCTGGTGTGATGATAAAGCACCGAGTATAAATATGTGCACAAATATTTGGATATACTGGAATGTGGTCAATTGGTGCAGTTATTTGAGTGATAGTCTGTTGTGATGAAAGTCATGAGTTCAAATCCCATAGTAAGTAATGTTTTTTCTAACCTTCTAGCGGGTCTTAGAACAGATGGATAGACACGGGTCTTATAATAGAGGAGATTATAACGCTGCAAATTTTTTTTTTGCAAGTGACCCCAACTCTGCTTACGCTGTTAAAACAGCCATTTGTTTGTATGTGACAGAAAGCGTCATAGGAATGAAATATAGAATAGCTATTAACACCAACTTGACTGAAATCTTTCATAAACAGCAGATGAAAGTTAGGCTAAAATATCAAAAATTGAAAGTGTTAGATATAGGACAACTGCAGCCCTGATGGCTAAGACAATAAACAAACATAATTTGGTTACAAAAGAGGCCAGATAGCTAGTTCTTGAACTCAAAACAAATTTTCGAGATTTTTGAGCCCTCACCCAAAATGTTCTTTATCACAAACTTTAGACAGCGACAGACAGAAAACACCTGGACCAAAGTACGGTACAAGAAAGGGACCACTTCTATCAAATTCACGGCAGGTGACAATAAAAGGGAGAAGCAGGCCAGCAGTACCTGTAGGTAATGGGTAGTATAACATAACTTTTTTACATCAGCACATGCAGCCAACTTCCTGTCTGATTGTGAGCAGAATATAAAAGACAGCTTTCTGTTGTTTAATTACCAACCTAGCAAAACTGAATCCAATAGTTGGGTATTATTATTAGTTCAACTTATGTACTATTAAATATGAATCTACAAAAAATTACTATCAGTTTTGATTGGAAAGTATTAGTATTTTTTTATCATTTGTGAGTTTTTTGGTGTTTGAGGCGATCTGACTGCCAGGATGTTTCAAGATCAAAATCGAAAAAACTTGATGGCGGTTAAAACGTTCCAAGTCAAGCGAAAGTGTGATTATGACATTTGTAGTTGCACTTAGGCAAAGAGACCACAAGAATAGAGACGCGCAAAGCTGCAACTTGACTGCAATAGCCGATATCAATAACAAAAAAGACAGGCAGCTGCGCAACAAGTAACATAATTTTGACACATTTATATATAGTACTTTATTGTCAATAATTTCATTTCACAAATAGAAATGTTTTTCAAATTAGGCCATACAACAATAATAAAACAAAAAAAAGCAACAGCCATTAAAATTGAATAAATAGTCTGACAAATAGTGTTTAAAATGCCAAGAGTACGGGTATCAGGTGAAAGATTGTTAAAGCAGCTGGCAATGATATTTTTAAAATAATTGTTAGTGATTGTATGCAATTTGTTCATATCATGTAAGTTGAAATGAATTAAGAACCTGTAACTGTCATGTAAAAAACGAGGACACAAACCATGAAAAATCTTGAAACCTTGACACATATGTTTCTTCATAAAATTTTAACTGTGATCAAGTTTTGTCGATTTTAATCTTGTAACATCCTGGCAGTCAGATCATTTCAAACATCAAAAACAATCGATAATGATAGAAAAATACTAATACTTTCCGATATAATCTACTAAAATTTTGTTTATGTTCCTCTTTAAGAAATGATACCTGATTGGTTGAAAAATTACCTTCTTTCAATAGTATGTACATGTTAGCAAGCAGACCCTACCTCTAGTCTTATATTTACTATATCAAAATGTGGCATATTCAAACACCTAAACAGGTAATAACCAGTTCTAATCAAATCATATCCCAAATTTCAGAAGGAGAGTTGGGACCAGGGCCTGCTGCATACCTTCCGTTAACCAACACAGTAGGTTCTCAGCCTAATCATACGCTACCAACTATGAAGAGAGCAACTGATATCCGGCACGCAGCAGGACCCTTGCTATCTTTAGCCCTACCTTGTGAAAGTGTAGGTAGGTCCAACTGATGCAATATGCTTACGTACATTTTGAAATGGTTTTCATATCACTGCCGAGTTGGAAGCTCCCGAAAACAGCAACTTCAATTTTCCTGATAGCAATGCAGTGAAATAAGTTTGAGTTTTTTGTACCATGGGATGAGTCTCTCGATTCTGTTATCCACTATACATTGCAACTCTGTCTAATATGATCAAATAAGTCAAACCATATTTATCATTAATTTAATATCAATAAACTGTTTATTTATATTTATGTTTTTAAAATGTTATTATTTTAAAAATAATCAAGTTTGTATAAGGTTTAATTTTAGTGGCAATAGATAATATGTTCATTCAGTAACAACATTGGCGTAGCAAGAACAACAAGGACCTGCTGTAGCTGCCTGGGTAGCTGCTAAACTCACCTGCTACTAGTGGTCAATCCAGACACACAGCAAGTCTGATGGCAGCAGTTTACAATGCGCTGTTACCTATCTCTCTCATCTAAACAGTAATCATTTAATTATAGAACTTGTCTCATATGCTATCCGTCTCTTTATACATACATACCTGTTGTAAATCTAATACATTCCAACTTAGTGACTCATATTGTTAGGAGTAGTCATCTCTTGCTGCTAAAAGAAATGACTTCATAGTATTTTGGATGGTTACAGTACTGGTTGGTATTGTTGGGTCATAGTGTGTAAACACAACCTGACATAAATTTTCTAAAATAATCCTTTTAAGATGGCAGCTCAAACGTAATTTTTTTAAAGTTCTGAAACCATTTTTTTTATTGTAAATACAAATTGTATGTTTTAATCGGTGACAAAAATAGAAAAACATTTGTGAAGCATTTATACTTTGTTTCACACCCTAACCTATAGAATGAGAAAACAGGAATATAAAAAGTAGTATATAGAGAACACTGAGTTCTTCACAAACTCTATAATTAGATAAATCTAGGCTGGGAATGTATAGCTGTAGCGGTATCAGCTATGTACTCAAGATTGTTACATCAGATTTTTTGTGTAAATCAAAAGTATAAAAACTGTTTGTGCATTGTATTTTAAAATATAAAATACATTAAATTGTGACTTAGGCGAAACACAAAATACAGCCACAAAAGTACATTTAAACGCGGAAATTAACGCAGAGAGTGTCAGGAGTGACAACTGAGTGGTGTCACCTGACACTCTTGTCAGAAGTGACAACTGAGTGGTGTCACCTGACACTCTTGTCAGGAGTGACAACTGAGTGGTGTCAAAGTATCTTATGCTTATCTCAAGTGTGTTCAAGTTCCGGATTTATATTCAGCACTCAAAGCAGAAATGTCTAAAGTTTTTTGTTTGAAAGCTGATTTGTTTGAGATCTGAAACAATAAAAAACAGAGGTTAGACTGCATGTAAAGCTTGAAAAATTGTGATTTCACACCAAATTCTTGATCAGGGTTATTAATATTTTATTAATCCCACAAATTGTACGACATGCAATTATGCTCAACTTCCTTCTAGACACCGAGCTGTCACTATCATGGAGACATCACTACAAAGTTGCAGATAACTACTCATATGACTGACATACAGAATTATGATATCTGTCGCCGTGAAAGACTGCAAGTTGTAGTAACTAACTGCACAATTCTGTCCAATTGTAGCCATGCAGTCGATAGGCGCATTGAGATAGTGATGCATAGTGATGCTGAGAGTCAAGAGTTTGAATCCTGTTGATAGCAATACTTTTTCCTAATGCTCTAACTGTGACTTCAGATGGACGGACAAACAGACATGGCACTTATAACAGTAATGATTGCTTAAATAGTGCCCTTTACTGTAACTTTATACTAAAAAGGGAGTTGACAATGAAATTACAAGCCCATTGTCATCCATCTCTGGTGGCCAATGCTGTTTTAGTGTTTTGTTATACACGAATGTAAATCCACTGTATATTTTAAAATCAACAGAATAAAGTAGACAAGGTCAGGATGCAGATTCAACCACGAATAAAGTTTTACTAAACAAAAAATACAATTTATTTCCTACAGGTTTCACAAATACAGAAGAACTGTTAATGATAGACCAAACGGAGAGAAGCCTGAGACTAGGCGATGCGCCTAAATGGAGCATAACTGGACGAAACTCTGCTGTGCCAAAGCAGACACCAGGCAAGTGAGAAGCATACAAAACAATGAGTCAGTAGCCCCCACATTGGCAACAGCTAGAAAATGATACACCAAAATAATGCTCTTTACAGAAAAACATTTTCTATAACGTTCAGTTACCATCAAAATATTGCGCAGGATGCTGACAGCTTTGGTATTTACATTTGACAAACCATATTAATTAGCCAATAAAATATGAAATATTTTAAGTAAAATACAACAATTTTTTAGAAGGAGAACTCATGTTAGTTTTCAAAACTCGAGTCATGTACATTCAGTAAGCTGAACTGTCTGATAATGTAATTCTACAGTAGGAATGTTCTACATATAAATAGCTTGTAATGTAACGCTACAATAGGAATGTTTTACATATGAATGTCTGGTAATGCAATTCTACAGTAGGAGTGCTATACATATGAATGTCTGGTAATGCATATCTACAGTAGGAGTGTTCTAGATATGAATGTCTGATAATGCAGTTCTACAGTAGGAGTGTTCTACATATGAATGTCTGGTAATGTAATTCTACAGTAGGAATGTTCTACATATGAATGTCTGGTAATGCAATTCTACAGTAGGAGTGCTATACATATGAATGTCTGGTAATGCAGTTCTACAGTAGGAGTGTTCTACATATGAATGTCTGGTAATGTAATTCTACAGTAGGAGTGTTCTACATATGAATGTCTGGTAATGCAATTCTACAGTAGGAGTGTTATACATATGAATGTCTGGTAATGCAATTCTACGGTATGATTGTTATACATATGAATGTCTGGTAATGCAATTCTACAGTATGATTGTTATACATATGAATGTCTGGTAATGCAATTCTACAGTAAGAGTGTTCTACATATGAATGTCTGATTATGCAGTTTTACAGTAGGAGTGTTCTACATATGAATGTCTGGTAATGCAGTTCTACGGTAGGAGTGTTCTAGATATGAATGTCTGGTAATGCAATTCTACAGTAGGAGTGTTCTACATATGAATGTCTGATTATGCAGTTCTACCGTAGGAGTGTTCTACATATGAATGTCTGGTAATGCAATTCTACAGTAGGAGTGTTATACATATGAATGTCTGGTAATGCAATTCTACTGTATGATTGTTATACATATGAATGTCTGGTAATGCAATTCTACAGTAGGAGTGTTCTACATATGAATGTCTGATTATGCAGTTCTACAGTAGGAGTGTTCTACATATGAATGTCTGGTAATGCAGTTCTACGGTAGGAGTGTTCTACATATGAATGTTTGGTAATGCAATTCTACAGTATGATTGTTATACATATGAATAGTGCAGATAAAGCAGTGATTCCTATATTCATCTTCATTGCCGAAGCCCCTACGACTGAAAAGTGTAACCTCACACCCTCTTGTTTTGAATGAAACAAAACAGGCTCAAAACATAACTATAAATGGACATATTTGGAATATATGAAAACAATAAGTTATTAGAAGGTCATTCTAAAAGGAGTCTAACATTTCCACACAGCAGCAACATGTATAAAAACCAACACATTTGATGATTTTTGACTTATTCCCAGCTTATCGTATGCCTTATGTGTGAGTGAAACACACAGATAATTTTCAGGATTGACAGTGTTATGATATTTATTCTTGATGTATAAAAGATATAAAAATATAGATTCACATACACAAATTTTTGCGACGGCATATACACTTTCTTTGTCTTCTTTTAAATTGATTTTTTCTCTTCTGCAACAACAGCTTACACCCATAATGGAGAAGCCCTGAGATAAAGTTTGTAAAATTTTAGTAAGTAATTCATTTTTATCTTTTTCTCAGCTACTTACAATTTTATGCACTCATTTTAAAAAATCCAAACAAATTTTGAAACAAGACAAACATCTTTATAGACAATTCTACACCTTTTACTATTTATTAAATTCCCTTGCAAAATAATTTTTAATAAAAATGGAAATAGTAAAGACAGTGATTTCCAATCTCTCTTAACGCATACCAGCTATAGGATGTTATCTGAATAATCTTTAGACCTCAGAGAGTAAGAGGTACATGTGACACTGAGCTGAGTTAAAAATACAGGAGATTACAAGCATAACGCCTTAGGGCTGTCTTCGTGAAACATTATATGGAAATCGACAGCATTCCTATCAATTTGTGTGTACTGTATATAATACCATAACAAAGAAGATTGGCCAAGTAATGTATTCAGCAAAATGTGAATGTAATGTATTTATCAAAGAAGTTTCATAAGTCTGCTATTTTTTAGGAAGCAGATTTGTTGATTCCACAACCAATAAAAACATTCATCAATTGTCATTTTGTATTATATCAACAAGCACTTCTTTGTATCTTCAGTATCGCTGTTCATTTGTGGATTGTGCTGAAATTCTGTTGCGCAATCTTATTTTTTTCAATCGATAGAAATGAGAACATGCCCAATAGACCCTATGAAAAGAACATATGAGTTAGTAAGATGCTGCGATTGCTAAATACATGTACAAATAGTCTTTTAAAGTCAATAAAAGTTATCAAAATTAATTAAAACAAACTGATAACTGTATATATAAACTCACTCTATTAGAAACTAGCCGAATGTCCACTGTTGCACGGGTGTTAAAAAGCAGCTTATAAACAGTGGCAGGTGATGTAGTTGCCACTGGCTAATTTGATTATGCTATTATCCATATTGCTAAACATACTAATAAGAGCAGTGGGAGCAAGCTTTAGTGATGTTGCGTGTAACAAACAGCAGCTATGAGGGTTTTAACCTAGATAATGACTATTTGTCCAATGAATCCATTGTATCCCGTAGAGCTTAATGGGTTAGATTGCCATCTTGTGAACAGGAGGTTATTAGATCAAATTTTCTGCATTAGTATTTTTCATAGCTAGATTTAAATTGCCATAACTGGACACAGGGTGTAGAGAGAATCAACACAAACAGTTATATATAGATTGAGTCAATCAGTGGAAGCAGCACCCCAATACCTTCCAACTCAGCTACCAGATCATAAATTTCCCACTAGTATCACTTGTCATTCACTAACTAAAAACAGTTTGACACATTCTTTAGAGATATTTATAGAAAAACTGTTGCATTTAATGAAACTGTTAATTTTAAATGTTTTCGGCTTTTTATTTAAAGATTTATATTTCAGGTCCAGCGGACTATGATAGACCAATTGGTTATCATCAGAAGCCAGAGCCGGGATACACTATGCCAGAACGGCATTTCTATAAGCGAGGTATGCCAAGTTAGCTAGAAATATATTAGTGTCACTTAGAATATGGCACACACTTCACACTTGTTATCAGAGACTCAGTATAAACAAGGACAATAAATTTTTAAGCGAATGAGCAGATGACTCTCAAATGTAAATATACTGGGTAGTATTTTCCATATGATCATATTAACAATAAGCTATTTATATGCTTTAGTAAGGAATGTAGAGGATATCCCTGGTCCAAATGCTTACCTTACACACTCAAAAGATAAACCAAGAGAACCAAGGGCAGTTGTCATCCCTCGTCGCAATCCAAACTCAGGTAGTAACACACATGGATGTCATGACTCTCACCGCCTAAAGATATGTTATGTATATATAAATGTATATATATATGTATACATATACATTGTATATATGTATATAATGTATGTACATGCATACTGAGGCTAACTCAGTCTATTTTTCTTACACATATTCATATACTAGCTGAATGCCCGGCGTTGTACGAGTAATGAAAATAATTACCAATGAATTTGAGTAACTAACTGGTGAACTAGTGACTTAGGCTAGTCTAAATCATTACTATAATAATAGCCGTAAAGCCAGCTGAATTTTACGTGTAATACCAAGCTGGCCAATAGTATTTTTGCAAGCGCTACATAGATATGTGCACTATTATACCATAGTATGCTGTAGTGTGTTGGGTTAGCTTGTCAGTCAAGACCTGGAAGTTCCGTGTTTAAGTCCAGTGTGAAGTGGATTTTTTGTTTTAGGTGAATGCCCCGCGTTGCACAGTAATAAAATAGTTACCTAATGAATTCGAGTAACTTAGATAATAAAGTTACTAATTTACTATAATAAAAGTCGTGTCCTACATTTAAAGTTTGTGCAGTTATGTTACTCGTATCCTGCGTTCTTTCGTGACGTCATTCTATCATTGTCCGCCAACTTTACGGACACATTTTATCGTTAAAACACCAAACTTGTGCAATTAATTATTGCAAACGACGCTTTTGTTTGCAAATTTTTTATTTTAGTGTCAAAACAACACCGAAAAATACTATTTATCAAGAGAATGACGATCGTTTTCTACAAAGATGGCGGCTTTTTCGTGGACGAGCGCATGTGCAAACAGGGTGATGACATGAAAAAAACGATGGATTGATCTATAACATAATCAGGAACTTAATGCGTGCTAGCATTTTTGCAAGCGATGCACAAGCATGCGCACTATTATGCATAATATGGCAAGGATAATGTAGTATGGTGGATCAGTTCCCTGGTCTGAAGATTTGGAAGTTTTGAGTTAAAATTCTTTGCCAAGCAGATTATTTGTTTTCAAAACTTTTTCACCATAACTGGACAGAGGAATAAGAAACATCGAGGTTTATATATATATACTGTAGAAGTAATAACAGTAACATCTACAGTTGATCTCCTTCTAATAAAACAACTTCCATGTATTACTCTAAATGTGATATAACATGAGTGTACATGTTTCTGGAATCTTCATTCATTTGAATAAATACTTTTTATACATGACAAAAATAAGAGAAATTTTTTAAGGTATTTGAAATGGCAATGATTAAAAAATATGCGGTATGCCAAGACTCAAAAGGAACCACTGAGAATATTTGTTTTGGCTGTAGAGGGCACACGATGCAGTAACAGATTGAAGATTGTGGCCATTTTGTGCGAATTTAACATGACTAGGAATTTGTTTTGCTGGTGTGTGCCTACAGAACAGCTTATCAAGTTTAATCATTTTGTAAACAGAAACAGATGCACCAGCCCCAAATGAGTATGTCATACGAGGAGCATATGACAAGCACACGAGAATATATGATGGACGCGGACCGAATATAACATTTAGAGGGAACTATGCAGGGGAAGTTCAGCAAGGTTACGACTTTAATTTATATGACTTATCTTCAAAGTTGATAGGTACATGTAGGTACATGTAGGTACATGTAGGTGGTATCAGAAAAGACAGAGATACATTTGTGATGTTTGGAAATATTCTTAAAAAATCAGACCATGCTAGAAAACACTTAGGAATATAAATCATCAAATTGACGAAAATACAATTAGAATAGAGATTAAATTAAAGTATATAAGTTGAGCAAAGTCAAGGTCTGTGCTGAATGTAGAATGCTGTGAAAATAAGTTGATAGGTCAGCATCTGTCAGAAAAGATTTAAAATGTTTGAAAACCGCCTTAAAAAAACTAAAAAACTTGGTAAAAAACATACTAGAAAAATATTAAAAATTGAAATTATTTATTGACCAAAACATAATTAAAGAATATATAAATAGAAGCTTAGGTCATATTAGATCACAAGTTGTCATTTCAAAGTCTCTTGTTGATAAGTGAAACTGGGCCGATTAACACATATAAGACCTTGTGCTGCCACTAAGGCTTTCCTGGAAATTTTTATTTAGAAAACAAATGCAATGTTAAAAACCATTTTTATGAAAATTGCTTCAGTTTAAAAACAAATTCAAAAAATCAAAAAGGTCAAGAACTTGCATAACTATGACACTAAAAAAAAACTATTTTGAGAAATTAAAATACTTGGATATTTTTTGATAGCCTTTGGAATAAGACAGTATGAAAAGTACTTAGCACTAAGTAACTGTTACACTTGACAATACGAAAGACAACCACCTTTTTAGCCTGCGATATATTTTGTTGGAACGAAAATCCAACAATAAAATAGCAAATGATTACTATAGAGAAGCTACCAGGTCCAAGCGATTACAGACCATACCATGATGAACAAGTGCAAGGAGGTACATTTGGTACTAGCAGTAAGAAACCTACAGCTTACCCAGATTGCCTAAATTATAGACCACACCTCAGGTCTACGAAAGGTACTCCGGGGGCGGCATCATACAACCCAAACAATCACTGCATTGCTAACAACTCATCAACCAGGAAGTCAATGGGCATGAGAGTTAAAAGCAAAAAATTTAAAGGTATGTAAAATTACCTTTGTTAACCCTTTAAAGATGTGGTTGCGTCAAATTTGAATCGATCTTAAAAAAAAGCATTTTTTTTCTCTATCAGTTGATATGTTGCTTGTTGTGTTAGGCAATCTCATTGCCAAGATATTTGAAGATTAAAATCGAAAACATCTGATCGCCGTAAAAACGCTCAGGCCAAAAGAACATGCCCAGACTTGCCCAAAATGATGTCACGCGGTATTTATCTGTCAATATATCCCGTATTCACATCGGCTATTTGCAATAAAAGTCTAGTCCTACGCGGCTCTGTTGGCATATATTTTATGTTGTATATGCTCATGTTGGTTAGAATAAAATTTTAAACCCTGCTACAGATACATAATTATTAATGTTTCAAAGGCCTCAAATAACGAAAATTGAAAATTTGTCTTACTCACTTTCTCCAAATGTGTGTAAACATTTGAGTACCGACTACCAATTCTAATGGTCTGCGGTAATTCTGTCAAGCAAACTATGTAGTATAAGGTCTTTGTATCAGCACAGTTCTGCCGCTACCCACACTAACGATATACAGCCTCCCAAAAGCCCCGCCCACATTATGTCCGTCGCCTATCCTTGGGGTGGGGCTGTATATCATTGCCCACACCGAAAACTAGTTTCTTACTACCGTAAGTAAAATAAGCAAATGCGTCTTTGAAAAGAATATATATAGGGGTAGAGAAGTCTGGGATGAGAAGTCTGCTGCAAACTGGATTTGAACTCACATTCTCCAGTTCTGCGGACATCCATATACTTTATCCAATTCACTACAATATTCTGCAAATCATGTTTTGCATTATCTTCAACAATTTAATTTTATCATATAATTTTTACAAGCAAAAAGATTTTCATCTCGGCATAAAGCTTTTATTAAAAATATCAAGTCGTGGCCACTCACATAGTTTTAGCTGATACAATAAGACAAATTCATCTACTGCAACAAACTCAAACAAAACATCATGGTTTATGCAGCACACATTCAAGTCTCTCTTTCCCCTTTATGGCAGTTTCCACACTGACAAAGCTGCTTCGGCTGGTGGGACGACATAAACATCCTGTAATCAGTAAAACAAATGCAATAAATATATGTTATTCATAGATATGTCATTCTAAAGCGTATCTACTGAAAGCTTTCAAATTGGGAGTTTGATAGATTGCGAGTGTAATTTTAAAAACGAATAAATGTTTAACGTGCCTTTATTAAGTACGCCAAGCCAACGATTCGAAGCTTTGTTTCTGGAAGTTGAAGATTTGCATTGATCAATCGATTTTCTTCACTTTCTACAAGTGAAAAGTGAACATCTAAAGTCAAATCATAAATCTAATTTACTAGATAAAACTGCCACAGAAAATTTGAAGCAAATGTAACTAGGTGAACCGATAAAGAAATATAAAATGATGATTAGTGATAGCAAAAAGTTATAATTTTATTAATTAGTACATGCATTAATGAGTACTAAAATATTACCTTTAGTATATTCATCAATCTAAGCCATTGTATTGCTAGATGCTAAAGATTAAAAAGAAGCCGTCAAGAACTCACTGTACGTACGTATCTCGCACGCGCAGGAAATTACATTTTAGCCTCAAACACGGAAATATAATCTGAATGTAAACTCAACAGGAAACTCTATAGGAGACTCAAAGTAAAAGATAAATTTACCTCCATTCTCCGATCTTCCTCCGTAGAACTTTAACTACCTAATGCCAAGAAAACTCGGAGTCACCTTCGCAGCAATTTTTACAATTATGTTGTTCGCCAATAAAACGTGTCGATCGAGTAATTCATTATAGTAACGATGTTGATTAATTTAGTAAATATCGATGTCCATGCGATTTAATAATGGAGTAAAATCCCTAAAATTGAGATCACAGACAACGCATTTTACGAGTTATAACATTTATTACGGCCTATATAAAAATTTCGCGCTGATGATTGGCTAAGGAAGCGACCTCATATTTATCGCTCGTGGTTTCTTTTCAGATGTATTGCGTGTGACGTCACGAAAGAAGCACCCGCTGGAACGTAAGCTTTTTAAAAGCGGGCCTCATTCAAACGCATATATCTCTGGACAGGGTTGGTCTACAAAAACAAAAATGGCATCAAAAAGTAGCTGATGTTTTAGCCTTTTATGGGTCTTAATTTCATTAAATTGAATTTTTTGATGCAACCACATCTTTAAAGCCTGAGATAGTTCAAGGAGTTGTGTTCCCACCCCTGAGTAAACTCGGCTATGTATTTTAGGTCGTTTCCCACACTTCCGGTTTACAAAAAACTGTGAACCTTTGGTTTCATGGTCCATCGTGCATTTTCAGTATGATTTCAAAGTTTCACGTTAAATGAACCATTAATTCTTGAGGTTTAGCCAAAATACCGAAGACACTTTTAATCGACCAATAAATGAAAAGTGGCTGCTGACAAACATTGTCTTCTATTGACACATTGAACAAAATCTTTAGTACTGAAGAATAAAAAGTAAACAAATTTAGAAGACTTCTCCTCAGCAACAAGAACTTCACTAAAACTATTTGTTTTTCTATTCATAACAAATACACACGTTCTATCGGGCTTGGTGTACCACAGTTATTATGAGTATTCAGTTACCTTCTACTTTTTTAAAATAGTGTGAAAGCAAAAATTTGCTCTATTTGATTTTTATTTTTTTCATTGAGTTCTACAAGCTTGGAGCTTTAATATGATATTCAGTTCACGAAGAATTGTGCTACTCTAAGTGCTTCCAGTTGATGGAATGTTGTTAATACGGTCTAACATCAGGGGACCTGCTTATATATACATGTAAGACTAGGCTTTAAAGTGTTAAAGTAGATTATCTCTAGATCACATTCAGGCATATTCACATTGGAGTTGTCCTCTCATGCTTTTAATGTTCATTTTTAACATGCAAGTTTTATGTAAACCTTGTACATTTGAATTATATCAAACTAGTATGTTATAAAATAGACAAACGTGACATTCAATTAAGACCTGGTCACATCGGAGTTGTCCTCTAATGCTGCTCATGTCTACTTTAGCATGCTAATTTTATGTGAGCTTCCCATATTTGAATGAAGTTTATTTAAAACTAGCGTGGTAAAATAGATAAACTCGGCGTTACATTCAGACATGGTCACATTAGAGTTGTCCTCTCATGTTTTCCATTATGCTGATTTTTGAGCACTACTTTTATGTGCACCTCAGACATTTAAAAAAGATTTACATAGAACTAATATGTTAAAATAGACAGTCAGGATTACATTCAGGCCACGACTTGAATATTTTTAATAAAAGCTTTATGCCGAGATGAAAATATTTTTGCTTGTAAAAATTATATAATAAAATAATATTGTTGAAGATAATGCAAAACATAATTTGCAGAATATTGTAGTGAATTGGATATGGTATATGGATGTCCGCAGAACTGGAGAATGTGAGTTCAAATCCAGTTTGCAGCAGACTTTTCATCCTTAAAACTCTATCCCTATCTATATTCTTTTCAAAGACGTGGCTTGCTTATTTCACTTCGGTAGTATTCGGTAAGAATACTACTAGTGAGAAGCTAGTACGTAGACGGTGTAAGCAATGATATACAGCCCCGCACCAAGGATAAGCGACAGACATAATGTGGGCGGGACTTATGGGAGGCTGTATATCGTTAGTATGGGTAGCTGCAGAACTATGCTGATACAAAGACCTCGTTCTACAAAGTTGGCTTGACAGAATTACCGTAGACCGGTAGAATTGGTAGTCGGTACCCAAATGTTTACACAACATTTGAAGAAAGTGAGTAGAACAAATTTTCAATTTTCGTTATTTGAGGCCTTTGAAACATTCATAATAATGCATCTGTAGCAGGATTTAAAATTTTATTCTAACCAACATGAGCAAATACAAAATAAGATATAATGCCAATAGAGCCGCGTAGGACTAGACTTTTATCGCAAATAGCCGATGTGAATATGAGAGATAGAGACAGGTTGTCTAACGCGTGACATCATTTTGGGCAAGTCTGGGCACGTTTTTGTAGCCTGAGCGTTTTTATGGCGATCAGATTTTTTTGGTTTTAATCTTCAAATATTTTGGCAATGTTATCGCGTAACACAACAAACAACATATCAACTGATAGAGAAAAAAATGCTTTCTTTTAAGATCAACTTAAATTTGACGCAACCACATCTTTAACATTAGAGTTGCCCCTTTTTGCTTCCCTTCTTACACTTAACGCTCATAAGGATGAGCGCTAAGTGTAAGAGATTCAGAACTTTAATCTAATAAGTGACAAGGTGAAATGTCTTTACTATTTCTGTATTTCTATTCATTGACATTCATGTTACCTGCTAGCATCACTCGATGTAAAAAAGTCTGTAAAGACTTGAAAATTAGAATCGTCAAATAAAGTTTTTTTCTTATATTTTTTAATTTAAAAGTTAAATTATATATAACATTCAATAACGAATGAAAAGTTTAAACATAACAACTGTCATGTATAAAATTAAGTTTGTATGCAAAAAAGCATATTTTAATATTTATTGTCGCCACTCATATCGGTTTATACTACCAACAAGTTAAGTTAACATAATCATAAATTAAACTCAAACCACCAAATACGATTTTATTGCCAAGTTAAAATATAGATAACATCAATAAAAAAAGGTAATATTTTAAATCAATAGTGATGAACAACGAAAAAGAATCCCAATGGGGTAAAATGTGCTCAGCAGTTTGTAAGTATTCGACTCTACTTTGGTTCCAGCAACAACTGATCAACTACAATTCATGACATTTGATTACATATGACCTTTCCTGATCACATTATGAATTTGAAAAAATAACGACTCCTTAAAAAAATTCTCTGAATAATCAAAACAAGTGAATATTTCGTTTTTTGTTGTTATTTGTTTGTCTGATAACAGACTTCCTTGACTATTCCTAAATTAAATGAAGCCTGTGATTCCTCAACGCATGACAGCACCAAATAGTGGTGAATCTGCTTTCTGTCTCATCAGATAGAGTGGGCCCAGGAGATTACAACCTCAGAGGATTGACAAGGACTGGCTACAGCACAGGGGCTCAATACTCCCTTGGCATCACTTATGCTGATGCCAAAGGTATGCACTTTCAACAAGGCAGAAAATAGATGAAAAGTCGACTTGAATGAAACACTCTTAACCAGGCCTGTATTCACTGGTTGCAAGTTGGCGCGGCTAATGTTAGGCGACTAGTTATGAACACCTGGGGGTGTGGAGGGGGAGTAGTGTAAGCCCCCAACAAGTTTCTCTTATGTCGGGCCTCAGCCAGGCCTCTCATGTGAAGTTGTAAAAATTTTTATCGGATAGTATCAACATTTTTCTATTTTTTGAGATTTGTTTTGTTTTAGGTGATGTGACTGACGAGACGTTTTAAAATTAAAATAGGCAAAACTTGTATGCAGTTGAAACGCTCAGAAAAAGACATATTTTTCTTTTGAGCGTTTTATCAAAGATCAATTTTGCCGATTTTATTTTAAGTTCATTCAGTGGGGCATGATGGCCAAGCGGATGTTTGGTAAAACATGATATTTTGCAAACCTTTATAAAAGTCGTTAACAAGAATATTTTGCCGCTGATGATGATAATAATGACGCCTAAGAACTACTAAAAGTTGATGTTTGTCTCTATGGCTTGGAATAAAGTGATATTCTACAGCGATAAAAGCCATTGGGCAAATAACTTTTCGAATAAATGATGTTCAGGTCGAGTTATCTGAAGCAATTTATCATTGCGTGGGAACGGACCAAACAAATCCGTTCGAGTTAACCTTGTGTGTGAGATGAAATTTTACATTTTATACAAGGGTGAGTTATCCGAGTTTGACTGTACTTAGCCGTGGAAAGTTCTTAAAAAGTTGGGGCGGCTCAGCCGGCCAGCTGCCCCAGGGAATACGGGCCTGCTCTTAACCTTATTATAAAAAATATTTAAATTTGTTTTTAATATTTACAGATGCATTTCTAATTGACAAGTTTATAATAAAAATCTCTCAAGTGAGTGCTTAATTCTTACAGCCCGAACAAAAGAGACGCTTCCAGCACCCTGTGACTACAGCGCAGAAATACAAAGAGAGGAGGGAAAAGGGTTCACAATAGCTGGACGCAATGCAAAACCTAATGATTGTTACAGAAAACGTAAGAGCGTTTATATAATGACTAGCTGTGCTACCCTGCGTTGCCCAGGTAATAGAAGTCTTTGGACAGAAAACTGATTTGTATTTAATATATAACAACATTTGCCATTCTAACTTTCAAACTACATATCATGAGAAAATTGTTTTTGTCTTATAAACAATGAGAAGTAGTGAGAGTTTTTGATATTGGCCTGCGCGCTATTAGCCAGTATGTTTAATAATGTGAGCGAACAGCTTCTTGTGACGTTATGCTATGACCCACGGCACACGCAAAGCAGTTAGGTATTTGCTTTCATATAATGACTTATATTGGCTAGCTAGCGATTCGATATCTGTAGTCTAGTGGGTAGGGTGTCAGACTGGTGAACGGCAGGGTGAGAGATCATATCTTCTTCAGTATGGAAACTTTATTCCAAAATTTTAAGATCTATAGACAATCCATTTTAAGACAATCAATTCTACAAATGCACACACGATGACAAACTTCGAAAAAAAAATATAGATGTAAAAATAAACTGCGGACCGATTTTTCCTCGAGTTCATATCTCATGTTATTTTCATGGTGGCCTTGACCTAGTGCTCATAATTTTAATAAAAACAACATGTTTCATTTAGCAAAGGTATGTATGTTTGTTGATATAAATCATGACTTGATAAGATGGGTACTGGCGGATGATAGAAAATTCATCAAGTTTTGGTGTTATTAGGTCTTTTTGTTATAGTAATGGGAATAAAAAATAGTAAGAAACCGCAAATATTCAGCTGAATAAAAAAATATTTATATAGGGTTTTAAATTTGTTTTGCCTAACCTTAACAAAAACTTTTTCTAAGTAACTTTTAGAGCTTAAAAATTTCATCTGAATACATTTTTGTGTAAATAGTCAATTATAATAAGGCTCATATTTATAGAGTACAAACATTAAGCTGACAAATGATATGCTGTATAGTAGAGTCATAGGTCTTGAGGACGATATGTACAAATGTGGTCAATAAATAACTATTTTTGTTTGATAGAACAGACAACTCCAGATTTCATAGAAAAGTTGGTCAAAAACATATGCTACATTTGGCTTGTAGACATGCAATGCATGCAGAGTTGTTAAAATGTTTCACATCACAAATATTATTTTGCTGATATACATAAAATTTACTTTCACAAGATTATACCATTCCAGCCAACTGGCCAGAATTAGCCTGTCTTGACAAACTGTTGTTTTTGCGGAGTTGTCCCCCGTCAAGTGGGCGAGCACCACAACAAGTTCTCAAGTTCTACTAAAGTTTACCGCAGAGACTGGTCGCTGGTTAAACGTTGTAATCTTATTTTTTTCTACATAGATTTTTGCGCGAAATTCGTTATGATTACCAATGGAGCGACCGACATAACATCGCAACCGAGCCGCATAGACGGAAGTGAACAACTCCCTATAAGTGCAGCTGATGCATCAGGCGCAGTACGTCTTGTGACAAGCTGTTGTGTTGCTCGCCCGCTCGATGGTGGACAACTCCTAAAAAACAACAGTTTGTCAAGACAGGCTAGGCCAGAATGGATACACCACTAGTGCCTACACCTTATGCGTGAAACCAAAAACTGCCGTGAGCCTTTGATTTCAGAGTTATAAGAGAACTTTCTTGATGACCAGGCGTTATTTTGTTTCTTGTGACAATTAAAAAACAAGGCATCAGTAGCGCAAAAACGTAGAAGAAATAATGAGGCTAAATTATCGTCCTCGAAAGCAAGATAAAGCTTATTGCCTTGCCTTTATGATAAGACTAACTCTGTCATTCACATGGCTTGATTAGAATTTTCTTACATCCTGCAACTTATATTTTTCTAATAAGTAGCATAACCAGAGAGCTGCAACATCGTGTGTCCTTAAGTAATCCTTGTGAAGATTTTAAAATCTTATTATAATGGGAGCCGTGTTCATCCATCCATCTGTAGCAAAGGTCAGAGATTAGAAAAAGATTGTATGGGATCTGAACTCATGACACTTGACTTACCAGCCAAACACTCTCATACCCGGGGTAATTGTGCAGACACTCTCATACCTGGGGTAATTGTGCAGACACCCTCATACCTGGGGTAATTGTGCAAACACTCTCATACCCGAGGTAATTGTGCAAACACTCTCATACCTGGGATAATTGTGCAAACACTTTCATACCTGGGGTAATTGTGCAAACACTCTCATACCCGGGGTAATTGTGCAAACACTTTCATACCCGGGGTAATTGTGCAGACACCCTCATACCCGGGGTAATTGTGCAAACACTCTCATACCTGGGGTAATTGTGCAAACACTCTCATACCTGGGGTAATTGTGCAAACACCCTCATACCTGGAGTAATTGTGCAGATACTCTCATACCTGGGGTAATTGTGCAAACACTCTCATACCCGGGGTAATTGTGTTCTCATACCTGGGGTAATTGTGCAAACACTCTCATACCTGGGGTAATTGTGCAAACACTCTCATACCTGGGGTAATTGTGCAAACACCCTCATACCTGGGGTAATTGTGCAGACACTCTCATACCTGGGGTAGTTGTGCAAACACTCTCATACCCGAGGTAATTGTGCAAACACTCTCATACCTGGGGTAATTGTGCAAACACTCTCATACCTGGGGTAATTGTGCAAACACTCTCATACCTGGAGTAATTGTGCAAACACTTTCATACCCGGGGTAATTGTGCAGACACCCTCATACCTGGGGTAATTGTGCAAACACTCTCATACCCGAGGTAATTGTGTAAACACTCTCATGCCTGGGATAATTGTGCAAACACTTTCATACCTGGGGTAATTGTGCAAACACTCTCATACCCGGGGTAATTGTGCAAACACTTTCATACCCGGGGTAATTGTGCAGACACTCTCATACCTGGGGTAATTGTGCAAACACATAGTTGAGTGCCATGTTACTCTCTCTGTTGTATAGGCACACCTGACCATCTCTCACAGCATACTAAACTGCCAGTTTTCAAAACCGGAAGCTTTATACCGTGTTGTATTGACAGATTGTTCAATAATGCACCAGTTAAAAGTTGTCTGCTCACACACCTGCTAGTTATAGTATACATCTCTGCTAAATGCTAGAACATACTTTCTGCTGTTGTAGCAAAAAGGGGAATAAAAGATCCAGGCCCAAAATACAATGTAGCTGGACTCTCAAGATATGGCACAATGCATGGCAAAGGCGTTGAATTGAAGAGCCGACCTTCTCCCCATGTTTACCTCGGCAACCACCTGACAGCAGCTCTCACGACTGATGGATGCAGCGTGAAAACATACGACGATCATATTAGTTTCGGATAACCTGACCTGAGTTGATAAGATTACAACTTAAGCTTGAATCACTTTCTTAGATTAATGTATCATTTGCAATGATTAATGTCTGTCTGGTCTTTTACCCGTGAAATCTACGGGTACTCGGATCTCAAGTACTCGGATTTTGCAATAATTAAAAAACATATTTTGCCATGATGTAATAATCTTATCCTTTCTTTGTAACTTATCTATTTATCTCTAAAATTAAATGTTTTGACACGAAATATAGAATCGCATTGCATAGCCAGAGCTGGTAAACCTAGCAGAATGTGTAATAGTCCAATGAAAGGCCAACTATTCTAAGTCACTAGTTTAGAAATACTTTTACCGATATTTTATTTGCCAAAATAGACTACATGCGTTTGAAGAACAGCTTGTTCAGCAAAATTAAATCTGACAAGAATCGAATAATCTAATAATAATATTATTAATAAATTAATAATATTTTCTCAAATTCGTTTTGTTTTACTTGCAGGATGTTCTTACATAGATCTGCTGTGTACTACTAGATATACACTGCTGTATACTACTAGACATACACTGCTGTATACTATTAGACATACACTGCTGTATACTACTAGACATACACTGCTGTATACTACTAGACATACACTGCTGTATACTACTAGACATACACTGCTGTATACTACTAGACATACATGTACACTGCTGTATACTACTAGATATACACTGCTGTATACTACTAGATATACACTGCTGTATACTACTAGACATACACTGCTGTATACTACTAGACATACACTGCTGTATACTACTAGACATACACTGCTGTATACTACTAGACATACACTGCTGTATACTACTAGACATACACTGCTGTATACTACTAGACATACACTGCTGTATACTACTAGACATACACTGCTGTATACTACTAGACATACACTGCTGTATACTACTAGACATACATGTACACTGCTGTATACTACTAGATATACACTGCTGTATACTACTAGATATACACTGCTGTATACTACTAGACATACACTGCTGTATACTGCTAGACATACACTGTTGTATACTGCTAGACATACACTGCTGTATACTGCTAGACATACACTACTTTATACTGCTAGACATACACTGATGTATACTACTAGACATACACTGTTGTATATTGCTAGATATACACTGCTGTATACTGCTAGACATACACTGCTTCATACTGCTAGACATACACTGCTGTATACTACTAGACATACACTGATGTATACTACTAGACATACACTGTTGTATATTGCTAGATATACACTGCTGTATACTGCTAGACATACACTGATGTATATCAGACTATCGTAGCAACTCAGCATATCAGCCTAATTTTAGCCACAATCTTTTATGTAGTTTACGCAAAAAACTCTCAAATAGGGTGTAGCATTTTCAGCAACAGCCTAAAGACAATTATCTTACAAGGATCTTGAACAACTTCTTCGTCCTAGCATCCTCCAATTTCGCAACAACTTCTATCTAGCATCCTCCATAGGGCCATGACAGAGCGGTTTGGGTGTGCACGAGTCTTTTTGTTCACTCATGACGTAAATGAGAGACGGACACCTCAACGATGTTGAAGGAAATACATCTGCGTAAGTTGGACTAATTACCAAAAGATTAGCGTGTGGCAGGTTAAGCCATTCCTCTATTTTCATCTGATCGAGCACACTGCCTTCGCATTCCTACGAAATATACAGTGCCATACCAGTGTTACAGAGAGCCTAGCGTAGAGGATACCAGTAACTATAGCAGTAACTACAGCAGAGATGGATGAAGACACTACAATACTTCTTGGCTTTGCTCTCGGAGTGATAGCTTTGATGGTGCTTATTCTGGTCTGGGTCGTAGTCTATTGCTTATGTTGCAGGTAACTTAACAATTCACATATTCAACTTGTTGCATTTAGTATCTTTTAAAAGCTATGTTTTGTGATTTTGATTAACTGCAACACCTACTAGAAATTGTATGAGAAAGTTGAAATTACAAATATCATTTGATGTGGTTTGACTCTGTTGTAGCGATAGAACATAATGTTTTGATTTACTAAAATTGATCAAACTTTACAAACCATAAGATATCAACATCTATAATAGTTTAACAATTACATTTTTTCATGATGGTGATGCAATAATTACAGAAACAGATAATAAAGTGCTTTAAATATCAACCAATTTGGTATAGAGTATTGCTCCTATCAGCTGAGACATATCTTTATAACATTTAATTTTAGCGTTTTATATTCTGGTAGACTGTATTGAGGTATTTAACCCGGTCAAAAGTAGAAATACATTGAGTTACATCAAAACAAAATTTAAAAACTATTTTATCTTGTTTACATTCATAACACATTTTTTAAGGGAATATTTTTATATACAAACAAAACAGATATGAGGTTTTGAGCTCTCGCTAATTTTACGTAAACAGACATTGGTTATGCCTAACTAAATCGATTGTCTAATAATCTTAACACAAGTTTTTTTATATTTGAAAAACCTGCATTCAATTTCAAGAAACAATAGTACGACGAACCAAATCAAATCAAATTCAACGACAAAAAATATAAATCATTCACTGATAACATTAAGCATTTTGTGTGTGACAACATATAATTTTGTATGTGTAACACAGAGTCTTCCTGTGTACCTGCAGCTTGTCATACCCATAGCAGTTAGCACTGTAGACCAACCATTATAGGTAGGTTTTATTTTAGCATGGAATTTTTTACCAAATTGAATCACCATATTTTAAAGTTTAATAGCTTCCTATAACTGTATATGCTGTAGGGAAAACGAACATTACGAGTCTAAACAAATGAATTCTGGCCATTACCGACCAAGACAACAGTCAGAAACAACTGGAAGTAGACTGGGAGACCTTCCTGAACTTCCTTCTGGCAAAGAAAGCATCCCCAAACTTTCAGGGCAGCAAGGGAGTATGGCTACTAGAGAGGGCGGTCAAGAAAATGAGGCGTACGAACCAGCATATACTGACCCGATATATTCCTACTGTGATTCAGGCAACTATCAATATCAAGCACCTGTGCCACTTGACACACATGCTTATGAAGGCATGCCTAAAGCTGAAGCGCCCTCTACGATGACTGTGCAGTATACGAGGAATGATGACACTCTGCAGAGAGATATGCTAGAAATATTGCGAACGGCGCGCCGCACAGCGAGTATCGTTAATGAAGGTTATGTTGATATTTTAGCGCCGCAGCCAACTCAAAATGAATATGACGACAACATGAGCCCATTCGTACGTAGACACTCCCTAGTTGATCGTCAAAATGGAAACGATGATTCAACCCTCAAGGCTAAAAGGAATTTACTACAGGACTCAGAAAGTAAAGATGTGCAGCCATCAGCAAATATTTTTACAATCAACAATGCGATTTACTTTAGGCGAACAGATGGTGAGTCGACTATCCCCATCCTTAGTAATGAGTCGACTACTAATACCCAGTCAATTATCAATGCCTGCAGCAGTGAGTTGACTATCAATCCTCTTAGTAGTGAGTCGACTATCAACGCCATTAGTAAGGAGCAGGCTATCAACGCTCCAAGTACTGAGTCAACTATCGATGCCCCTAGAAATGAGTCGACTATCGATGCCCAAGGAACTGACTCGACTATCCATACCTGTAGTACTGAGTCAACTATCAATGCCCTTAGTAATGAGTTGGCTATTGATGCCCATGAAACTGAGTCGACGATTAATACCTGCAGTAATGAGTCAACTACCAACACCCTTCGTAGTGAGTCAACTACCAATGCCTGCAGCAGTGAGTTGACTATCAATCCTCTTAGTAGCGAGTCGACTATCAACGCCGTTAGTCAGGAGCAGGCTATCAATGCTCCTAGTACTGAGTCAACTATCGATGCTCTTAGGAATGAGTCAACTATTGGTGCCCAAGGAACTGAGTCGACTATCCATACCTGTAGTAATGAGTCGACTATCAATGCCCTTAGTAATGAGTTGGCTATTGATGCCCATGAAACTGAGTCGATGATCAATACCTGCAGTAATGAGTCAACTATCAATGCCCTTCGTAATGAGTCAATTATCGATGCCCATGAAACTGAGTCGACTATCAATACCTGTAGTAATGAGTCGACTATCAATACCCGTAGTAACGAGTGCATAGAGAACTTTGAATTACAAGACTGTTGCACAACTCAAGAAAAACAGAGTCGATGTTCGTCGGAAACAAGCAGTACTAGTGCTACAGATATAGAATTGTGCCAAATTTTGAAAGTTGACATCGGCGCTGCCAGTGACGAATCCAGTTCTGATTACTATAACCTTACGGAATGGCTTCTAGACAGTGAGAAACTTCACTGCACAGATATTAGCATGCAAGAGAATGACTTTTATGTAAAAACTGAAGGACCGGGCAACGTATTTGAGACAAGCTTGCCTCAGGTGACAAGAGGTAGTTCAGAAGTACCAGCCAATGCCTCCAGGGATAATGAGCTCACAGCCGCTGACACATTGAGCAATAAAGACACAAAAGAAGATCAACACATAATCCCTGTTCCTAGGCCGCGAAACATAGTAACTACTGATGAAGTGGCCAACCAACTGAACAGTAAGTAACTGATTATTGGTGGAGTGTTAAGCCAGGGGTTGATGAGCAATAGAAAAACACTTCTTAATAGAATCCTTTTCCACAGATGATTGCATAAATCCCAGTGTTAAGTAAGTGCCTCATTTCTTTGTATTTGGAACAACACACTTTATAGTGTGATGAGCTTATTCCTTTGTTTATGAGAGATCAGAAATCAGTGCAAGACACTGCATCAAAACAACTTCATAAGATCCCATGATCTGACTATCTAGCTAGTCAAAACTCAATAGTCCGCTATCAAGCTAGATAGAGCTGAAGAGTTAGCGAGTACTGAACTGAATTAACACCCGGTAACTGAAACTATCAAGCATCTTGAGATATCCTGAAACACGGATTATCCATCATTCTTACTCATTATAATTCCATGATCTTTCCTGTCTCTCATCAAAATAATTCTTTAAAATTTGGTACTGAAGTGCTGAGTCATGCCTGAGTCATGCGCTATTCTTATCACCATTATTATTATTGCCATTATTCTTTTATCAGTCTATGAAAAGTCAAAGACTATCCTAAGATATACCTTTATTATTTGAAGATGCTCTAATTAAAAATTTAATTTATTTATATTCCAAAATCATCAACCAGATGTAAGAAACCAATGGTTAAACATTATAATCTAACTCTTGTCAAATGTGTCAAGTGTATAAGGAAATGCTGAGCTAGCTGAATGAAAATTTTTCTGCCTATTGCGGAAAATACATTTTGTATTATAGATTTGTATTATATATTTATAATATATTGATATTATATACTTGTACTACGTATTCATATTTTATACTAACTATATATTTTATGCACAAAATATTAAAAACAGAACTTGACCTCCAAATAGTAAGTTGAAATAGGGTTTAAACTGGGTTTGACATCTAATTACTCTGCATTTTGTTTAGAATATCTACACAGGTAGATGCACAGGTATCTACAAAGGTATCTACATTGGTATCTACAGTGGTATCTAAAGGGGTACTGCTTGACAAATGCGAATGCATGGAGCCAGTTGGAGAGGAAATAAGTGCAACATTTAGTTTACATCACTCACTTTTATTTATATAACCTCCTTTGCATTTTTACATGAAGCTCTATCTTTATTATAGTTATATGAAAACATAAAACTAACATATAATATGAAAACATACTACAAATACATGATATAAACATTTAATAATGAAGTTCAGGAAAAAACTGCTAACTTCGCATGATTGCAATTTCAATTTCCTTTTTGCATATTTAAAATTATTTTTAACTAAATAATGATAAATAACAAGGCTTTTCAGTACATCTATTTGACTGGTCTAAACATTGGCAAGTTTTAAGTATGAGGAGTCAATTAATATACATGCATGTGGTAATTTACCACTAAAAAACTACTCTGTTGAATTACTTAAATAGATGGCAGCACTGAGAAAAAAATTTGAACAATTTACTAAACATTTAATCTTCAAGCGATGAGAAATATTCACACCGCTTTAGCATCTTGTTTTATGATGAAAGTGAAGTGATACAAAAGTACTAAAAGTACTGCTGATGGAATTTTTTATAAAAAATGTAACAACAAAAGACACGATGTATCAATTCGATCATTCATTAGTTGACTATACATAGAGTTTTTTCCTGTAGTCATGACACGTGATTCCCATAATTAATATGAATACCCTGACAAGTTAGTAAACGTGTCTGTCAGAGTACTAATCACATAAAAGCTAAAGCTGGATTCTGATGAATATGCAACAATTGATCGCTTTATATCGCTTTTGTAAACTCAATACTAATTTTAACTAAGTTTAACACTCCAACTCATATGGAACTTAGTGTATATAACATGAAAAAAAAACAATTGGATAATTACTCTACATCATGTGAGATTCTAGATTGGCATAAATATTTTTATAAACACTAGAATTTATACCAGTGTTGCTATTTTGTAGGCGAGACGGTTCCTACGAATGCTGATATACCGGAGCCAAAGCCCCGGCGCTCCAGGACACCAGCTAATCCGCCACCATATGACCAAATTGTTGATTATGGTCAGTAAGGAAGTCAACTCGGCAGACATCTTTAAACATAAATATCCCAAAACAAAATATTTGATAACTATATATTATGTACATATTTGCCAGTATTATTTATGAAATATATTCCACATAAAATTATTGCTTCTTATTGCGCCTTGTCTTCCTATAAAGGACACCTGTGACATCTTGTCATACTATGACTGCAGATTTGTATGTTAGTCAAAACTGTAAGGAGAACAAAATGGGTGTGACGAATAAAACACATCTTTCACTGATTGATCTTATGTATAATTTTTTAGTTGCTCATACTGTAAACCCATAAGAACTAACATAAATCAAGGATGATCCATAACTGGTTAACCAACGCACTTGTGACTCATTACTACAATGCGACTCACTGCTAGCGACCTGAGTGTTCATTTGGAACATTCTGATATCCTGACAATCTACCCTAAGTCTAAGTTTAAACCGATCAAACAGGGCCACTTGTTATGCAGTGACCATCAGTATGTTAGAGATAAAATACCCGATAACAAATAAACAGATCAAATTAATCTTGCATTTTTATTGCCAGGGCTTTGTATGATTAAAGATAAACAAATTCCAATTAGAGATTTAAATTTACATTTAAAAATTACACAAAATTTTAGCAAATTTTATCAGAGCGTATTGGTGTTTTTTTACCATTTGGGATAGTTTTTGATGTTTGAGGTAACCTGACTGCCAGAATAATTCAAGATTAAAATTGACAATAATTGATCGCAGTTAAAACGCTGAGATCAAATGAAAGTGCGATTATAACGCCTACAGCTGTACTTCGGCAAAGAAACTGACAGAATAGCGACGTATAACGCTGCAACTTGAACACAACAGCTGATATTAATAATGAGAGAGAAGGGCAGCTGGCAACTTCATGTAATTACGACATTCTGGCACGTATTTTGCTTCTGAGCATTTTAACCGCAGGCAAGTTTTATTGATTTTAATCTTGCAACATCCTGGCAGTCGGATCATCTCAAACGTCTAAAACAATCTTAAATGATAAAATATACCAAAACTTTTGATGAAATCTAATAAAATTTTGTGCAAGTTCATCTTTGAGCCAAATCTAACTTCTTTCATAAGTACAAGTTTTATGAATAATTAAAAAAATTATAATCGATTTATAACAACGCATTAAGCGTATCCTCATAAACTAAATCACTAAAACAGTTTTCTTTCATTAAACTTTGTTGAAGTGATTGAAAAACTACGGCAGTCCTAAAACTCTAGCCAGCAGAATCTCTCATAATGTACAGGATCACTGACAGCACCTTTCATCTTGTACAGGATCACTGACAGCACCTCTCATATTGTACAGTACCACTGACGGCACCTCTCATATTGTACAGTACCACTGACAGCATCTCTCATATTGTACAGGATCACTGACAGCATCTCTCATATTGTACAGGATCACTGACAGCACCTCTCATATTGTACAGTACCACTGACAGCACCTCTCATCTTATACAGTACCACTGACAGTACCTCTCATCTTGTACAGTACCACTGACAGCATCTCTCATATTGTACAGGATCACTGACAGCACCTCTCATATTGTACAGTACCACTGACAGCACCTCTCATCTTATACAGGACCAGTGACAGCACCTCTCATCTTGTACAGGATCACTGACAGCACCTCTCATATTATACAGTACCACTGACAGCACCTCTCATATTATACAGTACCACTGACAGCGCCTCTCATATTGTACAGTACCACTGACAGCATCTCTCATATTGTACAGTACCACTGACAGCACTTCTCATATTGTACAGGATCACTGACAGCACCTCTCATATTATACAGGACCACTGACAGCATCTCTCATATTGTACAGTACCACTGACAGCACCTCTCATATTGTACAGTACCACTGACAGAATCTCTCATATTGTACAGTACCACTGACAGTACCTCTCATATTATACAGTACCACTGACAGCATCTCTCATATTGTACAGTACCACTGACAGCACCTCTCATATTATACAGTATCACTGACAGCACCTCTCATATTATACAGTATCACTGACAGCACCTCTCATATTATACAGTACCACTGACAGCATCTCTCATATTGTACAGTACCACTGACAGCACCTCTCATATTATACAGTATCACTGACAGCACCTCTCATATTGTACAGTACCACTGACAGCATCTCTCATATTATACAGGATCACTGACAGCACCTCTCATATTGTACAGGACCACTGACAGTACCTCTGATATTATACAGTACCACTGACAGCATCTCTCATATTATACAGGACCACTGACAGCACCTCTCATATTATACAGTATCACTGACAGCACCTCTCATATTATACAGTATCACTGACAGCACCTCTCATATTATACAGGACCACTGACAGCACCTCTCATATTGTACAGGGCCACTGACAGCACCTCTCATATTGTACAGTACCACTGACAGCATCTCTCATATTATACAGGATCACTGACAGCACCTCTCATATTATACAGGACCACTGACAGCACCTCTCATATTATACAGTATCACTGACAGCACCTCTCATATTATACAGTATCACTGACAGCACCTCTCATATTATACAGGACCACTGACAGCACCTCTCATATTGTACAGGACCACTGACAGCACCTCTCATATTGTACAGTACCACTGACAGCATCTCTCATATTGTACAGTACCACTGACAGCACCTCTCATATTGTACAGTACCACTGACAGCATCTCTCATATTGTACAGGATCACTGACAGCATCTCTCATATTGTAAAGGATCACTGACAGCACCTCTCATATTGTACAGTACCACTGACAGCACCTCTCATCTTATACAGTACCACTGACAGGACCTCTCATCTTGTACAGTACCACTGACAGCATCTCTCATATTGTACAGGATCACTGACAGCACCTCTCATATTGTACAGTACCACTGACAGCACCTCTCATCTTATACAGGACCAGTGACAGCACCTCTCATCTTGTACAGGATCACTGACAGCACCTCTCATATTATACAGTACCACTGACAGCACCTCTCATATTATACAGTACCACTGACAGCGCCTCTCATATTGTACAGTACCAGTGACAGCATCTCTCATATTGTACAGTACCACTGACGGCACCTCTCATATTGTACAGGATCACTGACAGCACCTCTCATATTATACAGGACCACTGACAGCATCTCTCATATTGTACAGTACCACTGACAGCACCTGTCATATTGTACAGTACCACTGACAGCATCTCTCATATTGTACAGTACCACTGACAGCACCTCTCATATTATACAGTATCACTGACAGCACCTCTCATATTATACAGTATCACTGACAGCACCTCTCATATTGTACAGTACCACTGACAGCACCTCTCATATTGTACAATACCACTGACAGCACCTCTCATATTGTACAGTACCGCTGACAGCATTTCTCATATTATACAGGATCACTGACAGCACCTCTCATTTTATACAGTACCACTGACAGCACCTCTCATATTGTACAGTACCACTGACAACACCTCTCATATTGCACAGTACCACTGACAGCACCTCTCATATTATACAGTACCACTGAAAGCACTTCTCATCTTGTACAGTACCACTGACAGCACCTCTCATATTGTACAGGACCACTGACAGCATTTCTCATATTATACAGGACCACTGACAGCACTTCTCATATTGTACAGTAACACTGACAGCACCTCTCATATTGTACAGGACCACTGACAGCATTTCTCATATTATACAGGACCACTGACAGCATTTCTCATATTATACAGGATCACTGACAGCACCTCTCATCTTTTACAGGACCACTGACAGCATTTCTCATATTATACAGGATCACTGACAGCACCTCTCATCTTGTAGAGGATCCCTGACAGCACCTCTCATCTTGTAGAGGATCCCTGACAGCACCTCTCATCTTGTACAGTAACACTGACAGCACCTCTCATATTGTACAGGACTACTGACAGCACCTCTCATACTGTACAGGACCACTGACAGCACCTCTCATATTTTACAAGACCACTGACAACACCTCTCGTGAACAATGTCAATAGACTAAGCTAGCTTAGAATGCAAGGAAGAAGTGTATCAGACATATTTCCGCAAAATGATATACAAGCCATAATTTTTTTGCAAACCACTTACAACAAACCATATCATTTGCATAATTGAACAAAAAAGAGGGAAAATTAGGTAGTTAATATTCTAATCTGACAGCTAGATATGAAAGTACTTGATACCAAGTTTGCTACTACATGTAGATGTACATACTGCAAGTTGCTGTATATTTGAAATGGTACCAAACCAAGTCATCAGCGGAAGGAACCTAGATATCCATCTGAACTTACTGCTTCTATTTAAAAAAAAGATGCATCACAAATTTTTTTGTTAATGGGCGGTTAGCTTGACTGTTAGCACCGCCTATAGTCATACTCATGCTATTGCGTGCAAATCCCTTTTGGAAGGAGTTTTCCATTTTGAATGCAGCGGTGGTTGACATGGTCTGGAATACTGCAGTGTTAGCGAGTTTGTTTTTTGTAATTATTTTGTGGTTTTAAATGGAAGAAGCAATGAAGTATGTTTCATGTCTAGCTTACTGTGGTGGATGACAGGTGATGCAGGCTCTTTGGTGCCAACTAAAATATATACCAAACTTGCACTACATATATACATCTATTTGCAAGATTAATAAAGTTTCCTTCCAGGTGGACTGTCAGAGTGACAGATTAACTATCTACTGTAATTTTCAGGCTTATTTATGTTCAATTATGTAAATTAATTGGTTTGTTGTGAGTGAGTTTGATTGACGATTATAAGTTGTCAATCATTTAGTGGAAGTGTTGCCAATATCTCTCTTTCTTGCAACTTATACTGTAGCTTAGTCTATTGACCTTGTTTATGAGAGATCCTGTCAGTGTTCCTGTACAATATGAGAGGTGCTGTCAGTGGTACTGTACAATATGAGAGGTGCCGTCAGTGGTACTGTACAATATGAAAGGTGGTGTCAGTGATCCTGTACAAGATGAGAGGTGCTCTCAGGGATCCTGTACAATATGAGAGGTGCTGTCAGTGGTCCTGTATAATATGAGAGGTGCTGTCAGTGGTACTGTACAAGATGAGAGATGCTGTTAGTGGTACTGTACAACATGAGAGGTGGTGTCACGGGTACTGTATAATATGAGAGGTGTTGTCAGTGGTACTGTACAAAATGACAGGTGGTGTCACTGGTACTGTACAAGATGAGAGGTGCTGTCAGTGGTACTGTATAAGATGAGAGGTGCTGTCAGTGGTACTGTATAAGATGAGAGGTGCTGTCAGTGTTGCTGTATAATATGAGAGGTACTGTCAGTGGTACTGTACAATATGAGAGATGCTGTCAGTGGTACTGTACAAGATGAGAGGTGCTGTCAGTGGTACTGTACAATATGAGAGGTGCTGTCAGTGGTCCTGTACAATATGAGAGGTGCTGTCAGGGGTCCTGTATAAGATGAGAGATCCTGTCAGTGGTACTGTATAAGATGAGAGGTGCTGTCAGTGGTACTGTATAAGATGAGAGGTGCTGTCAGTTTTGCTGTACAATATGAGAGGTGCTGTCAGTGGTCCTGTACAAGATGAGAAGTGCTGTCAGTGGTCCTGTATAATATGAGAGATGCTGTCAGTGGTACTGTACAATATGAGAGATGCTGTCAGTGGTACTGTACAATATGAGAGGTGCTGTCAGTGTTGCTGTACAATATGAGAGGTGCTGTCAGTGGTACTGTACAATATGAGAGGTGCTGTCAGCGTTACTGTACAAGATGAAAGGTGCTGTCAGTGGTACTGTACAATATGAGAGGTGCTGTCAGTGGTACTGTACAATATGAGAGGTGCTGTCAGTGATCTTGTATAATATGAGAGGGGCTGTCAGTGGCACTGTACAAGTCATATTGAAGAGCTAATGATATCAAACTCATTATTCTGCGCCGTTTTTCACTGCAAACCATAAGTTTTAGAAAATGGGAGTTATGGGAGTTTTAATTCCTTCATTAACAGAAATTGTATTTGTACATTCTGTCAGATAGTTACAAGTGAAGGCCATTTGTATTTCCTTCAATCAAATGCAGACACTGCAAAGTACAAGTCATCTAAGAACCAATTAGCTTTTTAAGTAAATGCAGGGTAAAATCAAGTTTACAGTCATATCTTAACATATGTGTGGCCCAACATGCGAGAAATTTGAAATATGAGAAAAATTTCGATTAAATTGTTGCTTTGAGATACGAGACAAATTTGAGGTACGCACATGTGAAACGATTCTCGATGCAGCCGCTAGGATATTGAGTATGCGAGAGGCCACTTACAAGAACAGCATCGCTCGATCTTTCTTGTCGTATCAATTTGAAAACGTTTTAAAAAGGCTGCCTAAAAATGAAGGTGAAAGCGAGGCTAAATGAATCAAGTTAGACGAAGAACAGTAAACAACTGAAAATGAAAACAAAATTAGACTTGAGATGAGTTTAGTGTAACATAAGATTAACATTTATTGTTAAATGTGTGCATATTATGCTAAATTCATTTAAGTTAAATTTTTGTTATGTTACCTAGTGTAACAAATGTGTAGCGTACCGAATGTGCTGAAGTCAACTCTCTATCTCACACAGCCGCTAGAGCCTACCGTTTGCTTTGATAGTAAGAGCTCCATAAAGTACATTACATAATATTACATTTCAATGCAGATCATAATTGCTAAATAAGTGTTTGTCACTTTGGGAGCATAGGTAGTAAAGTAGAACAATTAAAAACACATTTTTCCATGGCAATATTCTGCTTCAGGTGGTTTTTTGCGAAGGTGAGATTATTTTATTGGATTAATTTATATTTAGTAACTTTATATAGGAAAAATTGATTTGAGATACGAGAGAATTGATGTACGAGGTCGGTTCAGGAACGCATTAATTAAAGGTTGACTTGCAACAAAATACACATTACAGTTATTTGATATCAAAAGATTCACCATGTCTTACACTGCTGTGTTGTAGGTACAAAATATGGGGAAATGTGAATACAAGCTCTTAAAAGCTAAAAAACGAACAGTTAATCGCAGTCATCACGAAAACGCCGTAGATCGGAATCCCTTCCCAAAACGGCTCAAATGAGACGTTCTTGAACACGATGGCTTCTGTTTACACTTTTATGCAACCTCATTCGTCGAAATATTTTCACAATTATACTTCACGCATTCAATAAAACCATGTCTATTGTCCTTAATGCGCTTGTTTCATCATCGTAATGCTGTCACTTTGAGCTCTGATATCTTAAAACCTACCATAAAAATTCATTTAATTTTTTAACCTTAGCTCGAAGGAGTGCGTATCATCCTCTGATAAACATGACGAGCCTGTTGGTCACCTGTGATAGTCGAAACATGCTGCAGAAATTATTTGCGCTGTTTGGCAGGAAGTATGGGTCACATGATCAGATTACGAATAGATGATTAGATCAAACCGAAACAAAACTGTAAAGTAACGAGCATCTATATATTTGATATGGGATTTTTGGTAGAACCGAAGTGTTTGTCATAAACTAGTGCTACGAGATGTTTTATATTGAGCCTTTTATTGGCCTTTCAATTCCCGCGATAACGTCACGCGTCAAAACAATAACCAAAATGTTTGAGAACGTCATCAAAATAAAGAGCTTCAAAACTACGGCATTTTCATGATGGCTGCGATTAACTGTTCTTTTTTAATTTTTATGAGCTTGTAATCACATTTCCACATATTTTGCACCTACAGCACAGCAGAGTAAGACATGGTGAATTTTTTGATACCAAATAACTGTAATGTGAATTTTGTTGCAAGTAAACATTTAAGCTCGTATGTTGAGGTATAACTGTCCATTAACGATACCTTACCGGAATATTGATTATGAGGGTAAAGACATATAACAGTTATTCCGTTAAGTTTATAGTACAATAACTATACAAAAATAATTAAATTATTCAGATGATACTCCGTGAATAACCATTAATTGAATTATGGACAGGAAAACTAAGCAAAACAGGAACACATCACACACCTGACTGGTGCTGATTATTTCAGTTGGAGCTCTATAATTCTTTCAAAAAATCATAGAGCTGTTTTAAATCGATGAAATCATGAAGACGCTAATACTATGTGATTACCATTGGAAACAGAATGTGAAACTTCAAAATGTGAAGAGATGAAGTGTTGTAACAGAAGAGCCTCATAAAAAGGTAGATACTTTGTAGCAGACTGCAAACACATTTCTTTGATTTGAGCCTTTAAAGGTCATAATGAGACCACACACTATCCACCTCTCAAATAAATGGCAATAATGTGTCAGAAAGAGGAAACATTAGTGGAAAAGAAAAGTTATGTGAATGTTTAAGTGAGTCAACTGCAAACTACAGGATGACCAGATGATCTCTCGAAACAAAACGATAGACTAGCCCATCAGCACTCTAAAAGTGATGCCAAAGTTACATTCAGATACGCTCCAAATACCTGGCTACACACAAAAAGGAAATGAATCCTTGTGTGGCCAATTTTTGGCCAACCAGAGTACGACATGTCGTGTATCAATAAACCTATTAGTTGTCACTGGTACGATAAAAGGTGATACATCTAGGAGTTGACAATATAGTTGATTTTATATAATTCAGTTGCAATGCAATCTGCTTTAATTTAAAATTCGCTTCTGAATGATGGCGGGGCTTTATGCAGACAACTATTTATATACACAAACAACAAAAAAGAGTATTCTGGCTTGTAATAGATTGATGAATGGCACTGATGTTGGATATCATCATGAAACATTTCATGTTGATTCTTGAGATGATTAAATGCGCTATAAATAGGAGTTTCTCTACCCGAGCCAAAGGTTGGGTGATTTCCATGGTTAACACCTAGCTTTTCTGTACCTGATCAGAAATACGATGATAGAAACAGCAGTAAATACACTAATATCAACATTACTATCATCACAAAGCACTGATAATCCATACCAAATACTTATACACAGCTGCAATAGCAGTAATGAACAATTCAGGAAGGATATTACAGCCTTTACCTAACTAAGGCCAATATCTGTTGGGCAATTTATTTGCCTATGCATTTCATCACCGAGTTACATTGTGTGTAGTGATTGCTAGGACTTAACATCCTACCAGGTATGCATTACATCTGCGAATAGCCATGGCTTGACACAAGTCAGCAAAAAAGCTGCCAAAATAGTTTTAAAACTTGAAAATCCTATTATGCATGAATGTAAGCAGTTAGCCAAGTGCAACATGACCATGGAGCTACTTGTAGTTTATAGTTAAATTACAGTGTTAACTATACTGTTTGTTCCAACTGAACAAGCAACTGAACCAATGCTTTACTCCATAGTGCCTGAGAAAAGAACCGCTTCGTGCTGGTTTTATAAACTAAAGAGAGGACAACTCATATGATAGTCAGGGTCGCTTACAGCTGCACCAACCATAATTTATGTGTTTCTATCAATCAGTAGCCAGGAATAAAACACTTCCCTTCAAGAATGCTAGAGTATTAGCAAGCCACAACTAGAGTGTCAAGCTTTGAGCTTTTTAGCCCATCTGAATAATGCTGAGTAATGATCTGTATTGATGAATTGAACTATGAATAACTAGACTGCCTAAATAACACAGAGACATAAAAGTATGCTCGCTGTACTCACAGCCTGGTTCACAGTGGAAACATTTTGAAAACTTTTAAATTACATTGATGTCTGTGCATTCGGTAAAATAATTCTTCATACACACATACTAGACCTTTTATGGATCTCTAGTCTTAGCATCTCAGTATATACACCAAATTACTAGCATATACACCAATTATTAGCATCTCGGTAACTTAGACTTTGTCAAAAAATGACTTACGCACAAATTGTGAAGAGATCAAAGTTTGCTCAACAACTTTTGTTTTGAAATCAATAATGTTTGCTATCAGAACCTACCATAATATTGTTGGTTTCGCACACCGTGCTATAATTGACTTCTCGCTCATACTGACTTGTGACATGGCACGCATAATGCTGCTAGGTAGCTGTCAAGCCCATACCTACAAGATAATTGCAGAACAAAAAAGCTAGAGGGAAATGCGCAAAGCTCACACAAACTAAATACAGAATACTAGGTACACACAGAAAATTATTCTTGCAACATATATTGCGGCTGTTATAGTAAAACTGCTTTAATAATAATACTTAATAATAATAATGCCAAATAATACTTTTCAATATACTCAGCTATGAGATGTAATATTTTGAGATCAACTTCACAGATGCACTCCTGTACTGATACTATGTTTCCTTTGAACTCTGCATAATCTGTTTAGCGCTGGTAGACTGGATTATAAAAAAATTGAATTGCTAAAATAGCGTTTGATAAATTTGTTTTATAATTCCTGGACTGTTTATTATTCATTTTAATTAGACCGACACGCTGTAACGCTACCCACATATATATACTATTGCTGTTCACAATGGTCTAGGGTAATAATAATAATAATAATAATGTTTGACCAATCCTAATACTACCATTTGCAACGCAAGACCAGGGTATATTTGTTACAATGATGTTCACACTCCAGTCTATTAAATTTCCAGGCAATACTACGTTTAAAGGGCTTCAAAGTCAACCCTCCATTCTGCATATAAAATACTTGTTTCATCATAGAAAGTAATTCCAGTATACGCTTTTCAAAAACTTCTACAGTCATTCTAGTTTTTTAAGCAACAAAGGTAATAAAAATATGAACTAAACTACAAAAATAATATACAAATTCAGTTGATTTAGTCTACAGTACACATATATCTAGTGTAAAATGTATTAAATAGCAGAACTAAAAATTTGGCAACATTTTGGCAAACAACTCACTTTTAACTTTACAAAACTAAATAGTAATAAAATGTTGCCAACTTTTTAGTTCTACGGTTTAATACATTTTACATATGCTCTGCCTAGCATTGAGTATGTTTCAGTAGAGGTTGCCCACAACAATTTTACTACATATCTAGTGTAAGATAAAGGTCATGTCGCTGATTTCTACTATCACCCAATCCATCACTGACTTTAAGGATTTTTGAGCCTACGCTCCCATTACTGTGTTCGTAGAGCAAAGTAATAACAGGAAACCTATTTTTACCAATTATTAATTAACTTACGTATAATTTAAATCTTAAAGTCTGTTTTTTTTGCATAGCTTCATATAGTATTTGTTCTAACGCTATAGCATTAGTACAAGATGCTACTACAAGAGCTGCCCTTTCACACCAAAAATGTCGAATTTCTACTTTCAGAGTTGCCTACTATTACTGAATGTCATAATGCAACTCTCAAGATGCCAAGATGTTGTCTGCCAATATGCAACAACCAGCAGCTTGTTGCTACTAAAGGTATCAAGATGCAATTACAGGGGTTGTCCGCTCCCATCACGTGTGTCAGGAGGCAGCTGAATAACCCAATTTTTTTTATTTACACCTGAGAATCAGAGGTTTTTAACACCCTTGTAGCCTCAAGTCAAAGTTCATTTTTACAGTCAACAACCCTTTAAAGGTATTCAAGCTAAGTCGCTTCAAAAACAATAATTGCTTCAAAATACTTTCAACCTAATATCCATTTTCTTAGCAGGGAAATGTATTTTAAATACTATATGTCAAACCATTGATGTTATTTTAGTGGTTAGCTGTTGCTTTTTTTTGTTTTATTACCGTTGTATGGCGTAATTCAATAAACATTCCTATTTGAAATTAAACTATTGCCAATGAAATGATATATACAATAATTATATCGACAATGTTTAAGAATGTCATACAATGGGGTGCATTAAAGGCTAGCTTCCATAAAGCCAGTTTTCACTGAGGAAGTGAATACAATATCTCAACTTGCCATGTGGTTATACCAATGATATAAACCCCCCCCCTCCTACAGGACAGGCGACGGCTATTTATGGCCGAGGTTTAATGATCAGGCTCTGTTGGGATAAACTCAACAAAGCACCAGAACAATGAAATATGCTGAATAAAGCCACTTGTAAATTTACAAATATTATGAACAATAGTGATTATTTTATTGATCTGTTCGTTTCATTTTGTTGTCAAATAAATATAGTATCCCAATATTGTCACCATTATGATCAGTCAGTTGCCATTCACAAGCATTCGTGATATTAATAGCCGCCATCGTGAAATAGCCCAAATTTAGTTTTAGATATAGATTTTGAGTATGAAAACTACACTGCACAGCTTTGCCTACTGTCCCATCTTATTGGCCAGGTCAAACAATGTGACAACGATGAAAGGCTTTGTCATTATTATGTTATGGGGGGGCCAAATATTAGTCAAAAACTAGGGAAAAAAAGAACGTTGTTTGGGTGATTTCGGGTAAATTATATTTAACTTTAAGCATATGCATGTACTACGACCTCCACCAACCTCAAAATTGGTAAAAATAGATAATTTGAAATTTTTCTTTTCCATGGATCCTAGTAAATCGCTAAAATTGAAGAAGGAAAGAGAGAATTACGTGTTTGCTGGTTACAGGTTTTGTTGTTTTGTACTAATAACCAAAAATCAGGTATTATTGGCGATCGACGCATTTAGACAATAAAAATCTAGACCCAAAAACCTAACAAGGCAACGCGATGGCTCCGCAAACACTGTGTTAGCCCTAAAACTCAGGCTAGCACAATCCTAACAGCGCTCGACCATTAAACTCCGCCCATATGATAGCTGTCGCCTATCTTGTGTGTGTGGGGGGGGGGTGGTTTATATCATTGGTTATACCGACATATGGCGCCTTACAGTGCCTCGCCTTGCGCGTTCACAACTCGAGTTGTACAACTCGAGTTGCCGTGTTGTACAACTCGGCCTGGGTTTTTGATGAACTCGAGTTGTGTTACGCAAAACTAACACGGGTTCGTAAAGAAAGCAAAGTGAGTAATTGGTGTGTCTCATTTACAGAAATTTAATAATAATAATTTAAATATGTATACATATTTAAATTATATATATTGGCGAGATTTGCGCATATTCATTTCTATAAATATAAAGAGACAAAAACAATTGTAGAATGTAAAAAGCAAACTAAAAACAATCTATATGAGAGCCGAGCAGCGAAATTTTTTTTCCCAAACAGGTTTACATACGGCAGTAAAATTTTGGCTCATGATTGGCTTTAGTAATTGAGTTTTAGTAATCAAAACCTACATCATTACATTGAAAGTCAATAGTTATAATTAGAGAGGAACACAAAATTCCAAAATTTTATTCAAGATGGCTTAAATTAATGAGTTTTAAGTGAGCGCCTCTTACGTTTTAACAGCACTGAATGATAACATCAGTTTTGCTACATTATTTAGAATTTTGCGTTCTTTTCTAATTATAACTATTGATTTCTAATGTAATGATGTAAGTTTTGGTTACTAAAACTCAATTACTAAAGCCAATCATGAGCCAAAATTTTACCGCTGTATGTAAACCTATTTGAGAAAAAGAAATTCGCAGCCAGCCGGGCAACTTCTTTTTCAAATAAAAAAAGAGTCATCTCTCTAGAATCTGACAAGAAACTGAATGAACACCGAAAATGAACATAAAAATTATTTCAACGGCGTTTAATGATGCACAAAAAAATTCCATATAGCTAGAAAAAAAGAAACGATGAGATGTTCTCAAGCCGAGTTGTTGAACTCGAGTTGCTGTTGAAAGAACTCGGCTTGGATTTTGATGAACTCGAGTTGTGCAACTCGAGTTGTACAACTCGAGTTATATTTACAAACTCGAGTTGTACAACTCGAGTTGTGCAACTCGAGTTGTACAACTCGAGTTGCAAACTCGGCTTAGTATAATTCGCTATTAGCTCTAGTTTTACAGTACATACAGTTTAATTTCTATTAGCTAACGGGTGCCTATTGATATACTATTGTTAATATAACTAGATCTACGGTTATGCTACCGTAATACCGATATATTGCACCTTACTTTTGAAAAGTCGCGTTGCGTGTTCACAACTCGAGTTGTGCAACTCGAGTTGTACAACTCGAGTTGTGAACGCGCAACGCGAGGCACTGTAAGGCGCCATACCGACAAGTATCTAGTACAATGTACTGAATTATATAAACCAACAGCAATGATATGTCATTGATAGAATGCATTTTAAATGTATTGTTACAACTTTCAGTGTTTTCCTACGTAATGTCACTCTGTGTCATTGCTGTTTCAAACCCATTGACTACTTAACAAAATCTAGTAAAAAATAAAATATTCTTTCCTGTATTTGCTATAAAAAATACAAACATAACAATACATTTAACTGGATTAGCTTAGATCAATTTGAACAAATAACTAAAAAATATGATTTATCTAAATAGCGAACAAGTTTATTTCAGTCTAGCTAAGCCAAAATGGTGAGAATTTTGTAAGATTTATTTGTGACTAGGAATATATTTTGCCACAAATATGAGAGCTATTCTCCAACTTTTGGCGTAAAAAGTTATAGTTTTTAGCATTTATTTTATTGTTGCTATTAACGAAAAAACATATACTGCAGCGCTCGAACACTGGAGCAAAAACCTATAGGCCTACTGGGTAAAAGAATATAGAAAAATACGATTAGCCTTTATTGTTTATCATTGCTAGTAAAAATTATTTCCTATTGAGCGATAATGACCTTTTTTAATATTTTTTTTTTACCGCTGAGTCTGCAAGCGTCATGATATAGAATGAAGTGCTTTGCAGTTGTGTTGAAACAAGAGAAGACGACTCTTTAAGGTTAGATGTTATGAAATAAAGAGCATTCACATACAGACCATTTTTATGTGATAGGTCCAGATCGATACATACGACTGTAGTGATACTAAACACCGAACATATTACAACAGTATTGATCAGTTTTTTGCTTTAACCAAAAAAGCTGTGATCTGTTCACCCATGTTGTCAGTTTCTTCTTATCAAACTAAATGTCTAGTTTAAAAGCCCAACAGAAACTTTCGAGCTCACGAATAAAAGTATACATGATAAGGCTCAGAGATATTTCAAAGAGAATTTGTGCTCATTCAGAGATTTATACCAGATCACAATAGAGTACATTGTTGTTCATTCCCTTTTTGTCAATGTGTAAAACTGCAGTTATGGTTATTAGATATTAAACACTGAAATATAAACTTATGACAACAATTGTTCATCTTTTGACAAAAACACAAGGTTTGAAGATGTAGCTGTTACCATTGATTGCCGTAACGTTGAATACTGTCTTTGTAATAGATACAAATTTATAAAAATATCACATTTTTGGCATCAGATAGTTGATAAAATCTAAATAAAGTATGTTTCACACGCTAAAAAAACTGTACATTGCTCAAAATAACAAGCTGCCAGAATAAGACTGTCACAGTGGATCAATATTAAAATTAATAGATACAATTTACAACAAGTATCATAGTTCTTTGACACACCTAGCCTGATGACTATATATAAACATACATGTATCAGACTCGCTCATATACATAGTAAATTTAGCCCTCCATTACAATGCAACTAGAAATTTTGCTCTGTTCGGAGTGTGGTCACCTCTGATGGTTCCATCAGTTAATCTATAAAAGTGCCAGATGGAAAACCTCTTGGAGGTGTCATTAATCCAATTAAGACCCTATCACGTATACATACAAGCCTAGAGAGCTCATTGCATTATAAGCACGCCTCAGCCGCAGTTGTCGTTACCGACCCTTGTGATTGAATGCGATGTTATTGGCTATAGCCGAAGGGAAAGTATTGAATGCAAAGCATCATGATAGCCCAGCATTCACACCATGTATGACATATGATAATCAACTGGCTAAGGGAGAAGGTAGGTGCGAGGTTGCCTCTAGAAATACTAGACATAGTATGCACGCTCACGGGGAAAGTGTGACAAGCCTGGTCTGGAAGGCTAAAAACAGATTGTATGCCTACAAATCCTCTGTTGGAAGCTCTGAGCATGATTCGAAAACTTATATTAACTAGGATAGAATATATATATATATATATATATATATATATATATATATATATATAATTATTGTTAACTGCTTTAGATATGCGGGTGTAATGTCATAAGATAAAACTAAGAGAATGCTTTTGTTTTATAGCTGAAAGCTTAATAAAATCTAATGTTGCAGGTATAGCTAACGCTTAAATTTTTGGCTATATCATTAAATGTGTTTGGCACTATAGTTGTAACAAAGAAACTTTTAATAAGCTTCAATATATACCACAATTCAAATAGCTCTTTGACTGTACAGCATACTATTAGTTGAAGTTGTTCTCCTAGATTAAAATAACTCTAACTTATTCAAATCCACCTTTACATCAACTAGATTTCCTAGTCATAATCTTAAATTGCCTTGTAAATATCTCCTACCTTATGATATTCAGGTTTTGAACAATGAGAAGGGGTTAGTTGACACGTAATACTACTAGGAACATAAAGACCTATTGCACAATTTCTTACAGGCTCTCGATGTCAATAGAACCGATATAATACCAAGGTGTAAACAGTTATTATCCGAAAGGATAATCATCAACAGCTTGCATGTGTCACCCATTGGCTCCTATGCGAGTATATCTGGCGTTGTGAGGAGTCTGTATATCAAGCTTATGTAAGGTTATTCTAAACACTGGTAAGTTATTTACTCTTTGATGCCAGTCATGATAGGTTAAGGAACAAATACAGTGTAATAATACGCTTCTGTCTCCCTCAAACTGACCTATTGAAGCAAACATTTAGGCTGTCTTGTCATCTGACTGACAACCATGAATTTTTCGGCCAATGATGGCCTGTAAACTGTATCAGATTAATCTCTTCTGGTTATTGTATTCAGCTGATAATCACTTTCTAAAGCAGGTACTTTTATTGGTATACCCTGTACTTAGTTGTATTTGTCAGCTATTTTATGGCTTTTCAACATTTGCAGAGAATACGGCTAACTAAATTTTAATTCACATGGTTAACACTAGAACATATATATTACCGTTTCTTATGAAGATTATTAAATTTTGAGTGTTTGATTTTTTTTCCAGAAAATGCTTTTCAAACACTCAAATGATAGTTGAGTGTTTCTCTTTTGCTTGATCTTAGCTACACAACCAAAAATTTCAGAATAGGTTTTTTTGTAGCTATGCCATACTGCTATCACATAGAGAGTAAGATTTAACCTCTACCTCTTATCTTTCATATGGTTGGCGATGCCAGTGTAACCATACACTAGTTTCAACATGCATAATACGATCTTGCCCTAACCTTAAAGCAATTATGGCTCCAAGTTTTAAAATTGTAGTGAAGTTAATAATAAAATATCTTATTACTATTTACTATGAATGAACAGAAGTAGAAAGAATGGGGTACAATTTCGCCGCTGGCATTGTGAACATTTTTGAGTAATCGAATGAAATACATGTACATATAAAATCAATTTGCTTTGTATCTTTTTACTTTTGTCCCTTCATCGTATTTGACTTAACCAACTATCTAGACATCTGTAGAATGATTACATAACCAGCGATAAATCTTGTTACAACTAGGAAAGAGAGTCCAGTAGTGAAGAGAAAGTTTTTCTTCCACTTAAATTTGTTGTAGAATGACAAACAATGCAAACAGTCAACACCACAGACGAGTGGAAGACAGTGGGAGACAACTCTGATATCAACAGAGACCTAAATTTGAAGAGCATGAACAATCTCTTGGAGGATCCCGCTCACGTCATTGGATTAACCCATAAGATAGTAACTTGCTCAGCTACGATATTGACATTCATGGCAGTTGTCTTCTCATTGAGGGCAATATCAAAATCACCGATGCTTCCTGTTAATCGTCATTTTCTCTATTCTCTATCCTTCTCAGATTTATTGCAGGTAAGGCATTACCAATTCTAAACACTTATTCAAAGATGAGTTGAGCCTAAAAACTACTTCGCGCTTCTAATATGAAAGCTATATGCCTTCATATATGTCTTCAATGCCTAATAAATATGCCTATACTAGCTGTACCACCCGGTGTTGCCCGTATAATAGAAGAGTATTTGGGCAGAAAATTGATTTGTATTTAATATATAACAACATTTGCCATTCTAACTTTCAAACTACATATCATAAGAAAAATAAAAACAACTGTAAATGTTTTAAAACTTCGTCAAACTACTGTACCTTTCAAGCTAGTAGCCTGGCATATTGCCAATGGAAAATTCCACTAAGCTAGTTAATAAGGTTAGCCTTCCAATGACGGTAAGCCATGACTTTGAGTCTGCATTGTTGTCCAGCTCAGGTGTTCTAATAATAGCTATAGCCGGAAAACCTACAGACGGATCCACAGACGGACTTTGAGAAATATATATATATAGATCATACTGCATATCATTGCAATTCTGAAGGTGTTAAATCTCTAACCATTAAATACCACTGATTTTAACAGATTCCAGTTGAATCTAAAAAAATTTTACAGACTGTTTATTGGAAAAGTCATATTGAAATCTGCTTTTGGTATAAAAAGTTTAAAATGTTTCACTCACTTTCATGAGCCAGTTTTGTTTGATGATATCATAGCATAGTTTATGACCTGTTAAATATGCTGCTCGACCACATTATATGATATCCGAGCAAGCTTTAGATATTTCCAAATATGATGTATGATCCAATATAAAATATTGCAAAATAAATTTATGAGCTGGCAAAAACGATTATTTGACACCGAAATAGCAAAGATCATACTTTTACTTGGGGAAAACGTATTACTTACATTTTAGTACAACACACTAATTTCACTTGATGTGGTATACCAATTTATATTTGATAATTGCTAGTTTTGCTATGGTAGAGCCTACTGCTTTCACTTTGGAAGATCGTACTACTTTCACTTTGGAAGAACATACCACTTTCACTTTGGAAGAACTACTTTTACTTTGGTAGAGCATTCTACTTTCACTTTGAGAGAACATGCGACTTTCACTTGAGAGTTTTAAGTGAGAGGTTTAGGTTTAAGATGGTTATATATCTTATATTATAGAAATATTGGCACCACCTTGTAGGTGGTGCCAATATTTAGAATTTGGCCTCATTGTAGAATTGTCCTCTTGTAGACTTGTAGAATTTTGCCCTCTTTCAAATGGTGTATATTACAACAAGGAATGTTAGAGCTACTGCAAATGGGAGTTAGTTTTGTTTGTTAATGTGTTGATGTTGTGGTCTCTCCATTAAAGATTATATACAAATAGTGGGCGTGGCATGTTTGTTCGAAAACCAGTATGCTCCATATACACTTCCACGAGTCATGCAACTATTGCATACAAGGCATTGGGCACAACACTCTACATTCATTTTGATAGAACATAATGCTTTCACTTTGGTAGAACTTCTTAATTTCAGTGTCAATTTCAGCTTTCACTTTGGAGAACATGCTACTTTCGCTTCGGGCAAACACCCTACTCTCCTTTAAGTAGAGCGTACTATATTCATTTTGGTAGAACAAACTACATGTACTTTCAATTCTAGTAATAAAAAACTGTTTTAAGATGAACTCATCAGTTGTATATTCCTTTCATTAACTCATCACATACTTGTGAGACCATTATTATGAAATATGTTTAATATTTCCCCCAAACCTTGTTCATTTGAATTGAAAACCAAATCAGCTAAATGTGCTAACGAATTAGGTCTTACATCCTTAATCAAAGTCTACTAGTCCTTATTTGGAAATACTGAAACTGCACTTTGCACATATAGTAGCTGTATTAGACGTGTTCATTGCTATAGTAATAAGTTTAGTTTGTACATTTGAACATGAGTTTTTGTTTTCTCTTTGCTTTGTGATACGTACAGGTTATACACACCAACATCAAAACTTCCTTGTTCTTATTTGTTGCTAAAGACTAATTTAGAAATTTGATACCAAACAGTTCTATAATGAGGAAAAAGTGATTGGAACAAAACTCACTGAAGTTACAAGTTGACTTGCAACAAAATTCACATTACAGTCATTTGGTATCAAAAGGTTCACCATGTCTTACTCTGTTGTGTTGTAGGTGCAAAATATGTGGAGATGTGATTACAAGCTCTTGAAAGCTCAAAAACAAACAGTTAATCGCAGCCATCAGAAAAACGTAGTAGTTTGGAATCTCTTCCTGATGTAGTGTATTTTTGGTGTAGCTACCCTAAATTAAATGGTGGTGCTTAAATTCTGGTGCTTAAACAAGTCTAAAAATATTAAAAGCAAAACAAGAAGCAACTATTTTGAAATGCCTTTGAGTTTACGATATTCAAATTTCAGATCTACCTACAGTAGTATGCTCTATTGTTATAAGTTTAGTTTGTACATTTGAACATTAGTTTTTGTTTTCTCTTTTCTTTGTGATACGTACAGGTTATACAGACCGACATCAAAACTTCCTTGTTCTTATTGTTTGTTGCTAAAGACTACTTTAGAAATTTGTTACCAAACATTTTCCGATACAAACCAAATTTCAGATCTACCTACAGTATTTGGCTCTATTAGCAGTAATCTACATATTAGTGTCAATATTTTAATTGAAATGTTTTTTCAAACAATCAAATAATCGCTATAAAAAGAGTAACATACATTTTTAGTTTTTACCATATGAATGAGTTAGCCATGGATTGCTGAATGAAAATGAAATAAAAAATAATAAAATAGCTGGAGAATACAAGTAAGTACAGCGTATACATAGACCTATTAACTATACTATAACTATATTGGTGTAGTTAATAGGTCTATGAATGTATACCAATAAAAATTCTTAGTGTAAAAAGTGATTATTAGTCGAATGAGAGCGGCTGAAAGTGGAATTTGTAAAGAACGAATATTTTACGGTATGTAACCAGCACTATATTGAAAATATTAAAACTTACCAAGTCCTCTATTGGTATATTACAGGCAGGAGTTGTGCTTCCTCTCAGTATGACTTTGGCAATATCAGAGGACTGGGATTGTTTACCACCATATGGCTGGCTTTTTCAAATCTCTCTAAGCATTCACTTGCTGGTAAGTTGCTGCTAGATGGATTAGACATTTAATCACATATTTGCGCTGTTTTTACTCAACCCTATGCTAATGAAAACACACCCACAATATAATTGAACTCCTGATCAATACGATAACAAATTAACTTTTGAATGGTATGAAAAGATTTTATTATTAGAGCAGACATTCAAATATAAATGTAAAAACTCCTCCACTAGAAGCTTAGAAGTTTTTTCAAGGAAGGAAGATGGAGATGGGCGCACCCCCACTATTCTAACGTGTGTAGATGCATTTAGAATATTCTGTAGATTTTAGACAAGTAGTGCCAAGTCAAAGGATAGAAAAGAGATGAAAAACTAGAGTGTTTATTTATACAACTGAGCTGTCAAAACCATGTGATCAGATGATTTGGCAGAGTAATTAGTTTACATAATGCCTTCATCACCATTTCCTATCTATCTAATAGCAATCAGGGAATGGTTGCATTACTCCTTACAGTTTTTTTGTTTTATAATGTTTAACCTCAGCAAGAATTTCTTAAATTGCTGACTTTCTTTTACGAGAAGAACAATGATAACGATAGCGTGAAGAGCTTGAGAGAAGAATGCTTCGGACTTACTCGATGCCAATAACTTATAAGCTCTGGCAAACTTACACATATCTCCGGTTATAAGAGGACATTCCAAAACTTCTACAACTCGAACTCCTACAGTCAATATAGTTGCCTGTCACCCTGAACTGAAGCAGAGGATATGCTGTGCCTACATATTAAAGCAGCAAGAACTATATATTACTATGCATTGCACCGACTCCCCAAGCACTAGAGTGGCCAGCTGGTCCTTGGTCCTTGAGTAATTTGATGTGGCTATAATAGCTCTTTTATAATAGAAATGCATTAAGCCTCCTAATTGCCAAATGATTAGACTCTTTATCAAACAAAAGACATTTCATTTGGTTTTTGGATTGCTTCAAGAAGAACTCTAGCATTTTACACTTGATGTCGATTACATTTAGCAAATATTTTTTTAACTTTTTGAGGTGTTTCTGGACTTTATTACGTGTTAGCAGCCGATTCTAGTGCATGATGTATGTAATCAGAAGCTGGAAAGTTCATGCGACTAGCTTACTAAGGCTGGCTTGAGCAGATGACAGAACAAACACCTGAGCCTATGGCGTAAGCCAGTGCCTCTGGAAACAAAGCGCTTAAAGTACATTGATAATGACAATATGAACTTAGGCCATATACTGAGTGTCTGAACTGTGTTATGCTATAAGTTGACAGGTTTGTACTCGTTGGCCTTTGTGAATGTGGACCACTATATTGCGGTGACTGAATCATCTCATTACCTTCACCAGCTCGGACCACGAAAGTCCGCTTGTTGGGTTATCTTTATTTGGATTCTAGGGCTATCTTACTGCTTTCCTCTCTTCCTCATTGGACCCGAATGGGTAAGAACGTGTCAAAATATATTGCTAAATGAAATTAAAACTGTCTACTGTTCTTTAAAAACTAGCATCGCTTATCAATAGCAAAAACATTAACAAGCTAAGACTTTAACGAATATAAAGGCGAAAGAGTTGGATTAATTTTTAATATTAAACGAAGTTAAGACTGATAAGAAGTAGTATCAGGCGCGAATAACAGAAAAATTGACAAAAATTACAACAAAAACTTTTGAAGGCAGAAGTTTGATTCGCTTTTATAACTCAGTCTATTACTATGCAGCTATTTACTCAGAAAGCAATTGAAAATTGCAGAAAAATGCCAGAAAGCAAAAAATTGAATCATTATATATTATAGTGTAAACTAATAGCTTGTTGACCACCCTGTAAGACTAGAAAACAATTAATTCAAACAGCATTTAAAATAAGTTGGCTATATGGTTTTGGAGATAAACTCTTTGAGTTGTTGGGCTACTGACTTGACTTGAGACCACTTTTCAATTCAATCTGTTCAAGTTGTATATTATTAGCAAAAAAAATTAATAAAAAAATGTAAATTAAATATATATGAGTTTTTAGCGCATCAATTAAGTTTTATTTGATATAGAACAACTAGTCCTGTTAAAATTATAAATAATGTTTACCTTATTTATAAGTTGCAACAGAGAATTATAATGTTGGCTTAAATATTTACCTTATTTCCAAGCCATGATACCACAGTTAAGTATAATATAGTATTTATTTTCAACAATGACCATTTTTCCCGCACATATCCAAGAGATACAGGTTAAACTTTCCGAATCATGCAGAGTATTGTGATGACAACTCCTTTTAAACACAATGTCTATGCCAATTCATGATGGAAGCTATTATATATACAGTGGCCCCTCGCCTTACCGTTTTAATTCATTCCAGTGTTGGGACCGTAAGGCGAAAATTTCATGCAAAGGGGTATAGAAACCTATAGTAAATATCTAATGCAAACACCTCCTGGTAAAAATCATAAAAAATTTATACATGTATTGTACATATTAATAATTAGTAACAAATTAATATGTTAACCTTAGTAAAGTTCTATAGTTGCCGGCAGTAACTTTGGTGTATTTAGTGGTTATGATCTGCAAAAAAATGTAACATTACAATGTAATATGTGCAGTAAGTACCGTAGGGAGTTCTTACTTTCGAGGCAGGTTACTTACTTACTTACTTACAAAAGTAAGTAACATTTACTTACTTCTGTAACACAAACGTTGAATTTAACTTAAATAAATTTAGCTTAATAAACACATACTTGAAGCTAAGTTTTAGTATGAACTTTTAACTATTTTACTGAACTTCAACTTTTTCATCGCTAAAATTTAACCACCTATATGTTTCCGGTTTTATTTTCACAATAACTAATAACGTTAAACTGAGCGCGATCGAGCATCGTATCTCTTCCATTTATTTTATTATTTATGTTTCCGATTTCATTTTTACAATAACAATAACGAATAATGCCGAACTAAGCGATATCAAGCATCGTATCTCTATGCTTCGTTGTTAGAGAAAATTTGGCAAATAGCATATCAGCATATTTGTTGCTCCGACATAATCAGCACATCGACTGCTAAATTTGAATTTTAAGAGAAATTTTTGGTGATTTCATATGGCAAAAAATATTTCATATGGAGAGGGCAAAACATCAGCGTTTTCTAAATTTCAGGACAAAATAAATCGTACAACAAGGTCAGGGTAACCCGAAGGCGCACTGTATCCAATAATCTCTTACCAAAAGTTTTATGAACTTTTGACCATTCAACAAATGTGCTGTTATTAAATACAAGTAGAAAAAAAATGATTTTTTTGAGGTGGCAAGAAATTTTAGAACAAAAATAACATGGAGATTTTTTTAACATGTTACAGAGACAGTGATAATAAATGATGCCTAAACTTATGAGACTGCCAATAAAACAGCGTCCGTTAAAGAAAGCAAAGACTTATCTGGCATTTCTTGCGGTTACACTCCACTCGCTGATGCTTGTGCAAATATTAATGTAATATACATGGTTTGGCATGTCTAGTTTTTTGCTAAGTCTTTTATAAATCCTTATTTACTGATTGTACTGTGATTCTAAAATAGCTTTTTAAACCTTGTTGTTGACTTGTCTATAACCCAAGCATAACTTGCAGTCTTGCATCCCATGCACACATGCAAATGTTTCACTGTCAAATTATTGACAAACATGATAAATCCGCAGGATGAATATGACAAGTTTTTATTTTATGTTTTGCAAGCAGAATACGATGAGCTATGTAATGTGTTGATAATCAGAGAAGCCTTCTATCAGCAAGCAGAATATCAGCGAGCAAAATCAGAAGCAAAACATTAGATGAATTTTAGAAATGGTTGGAAAAATTAGGGATAAACATAAGATAAGAATAAAAGCTTCATAGACTGCAGGAGCTGAATATTTAAAAAGTGGAATGACCTTTGCATCAAAACACGATGTTAAAAATTTGAAGTAATTTGTAAATTGTAGGCCTACTGAGATTTACAGTGCCAGAAAAATAAAGACTTTTTCGAACATGAGATATTTCAAACATGTTTCATGTATATCTTTTCATAAAACAATATATATTGGTTGGTGACAATCAGTTGTAGAACTAAACAAGAATATTATTCTGTCTTGACATTCTAGATTCTGATTGTATCAATGGGCAAGAAAAGGTTAGATCAAACAGGTGGGCACCTGCAGTGAAATGCAGTGCATTGATATGTATTCTTATTACATACAATGGAACTTTTACATGAGAATTCAGTTCATTCTGAGACTTGTTTGCATGTTGTACATTAGATCAAATGCACTGTAGTGCAATTGATCTAATGTGCAAATGCATCTAACGTACATTGGATTTGCACGTTGCATGTAAATTAGATCAAAATAATGCCTTACGTTGTACGTAATGCATTTGATTTAACGTACAAATCACTTGGCCCGTGGAACGAAATAAATGCACTGTAATGCATTTAATTCGTTCTACAGGCCAAGTGATAGCTCCTTAATAAATACTGGAGATAATAACAAATAGTCATAACACCATGTCCTTATATGAGAGAGACACAGAAAATAAATTAACTAAGAAATAAATAAAAGCCTCTATTTCCATTTCTCCTTAGTGACAGGTAAATGAAGATCAAGGCTGGTGATAGGAATAAATGGGCTACCGCCTTTAACCTAGTCTAAGTGATGTTTAACCTAACTTAACAGAAACTGTTTTTATTGCAAGCTTTTTTGTTTGCTTTTTAATTTCCAAAATAACGCAAAAACCTTTTGTGCGTCATGTGTTGGAAAATATTTCAGGTATCGGATCAAATATTTGCTCAAATTTCACGTTGTATGTTGAAGCACTAGATTTTACATTGTATGTTGAAACATTGAAATTTACATTGCATGTTGCAACATTGAATTTTACATTGCATGTTGCAACATTGAATTTTACATTGCATGTGGCAACATTGAATTTTACATTGCGGGCTGAAACATTGAATTTTACATTGTATGTTAAAACAATGCATTATTCATTACATGTTGGATAATTTGTAGGGAAAGGCACTCATAAATAGAGGTTTTAACATATATTAAAGTAACCTTATTTTTCCACAACGATACGTTTTCTCAGCTCACTCTCTGTACATGTAGGCAACTGAGCTCGGCTTCATTTTGATTGAATAACTCTCTGATTTGGCAGCACCGTATTAACGAACACGTTTTCAAATTGTTGCACATCAACAGGTTCATAGAATTTAACATCATACCTTCAGACAGCTTGGGGCAGAGAACAGAATTTTACCAAATTAATATTTGCCACTCAATCCATTGCGACAACTAAAGTTAATTAAATATTGAAACATACTGCTTGCCCGAAGGCTCAAAAACTGTTCACACTTTGGAAAATTTGTACCATAATGATATACAGAATTTACTGAGGGCTTGAAAAGTAAAAAAGTTTGTTAGTAAGCCGATAAAATGACTACGTGTCCTCTTGTAATATTAGACATGATAATCATGGGAATCACCGCCGAGATATTCTGCACTAGTAACCTAAGTACCTCGAGTGTGTCTACGAGAGTGTCAGATAGAGCAACAGCTGTTCCAGTGGTTTTGATTGAGACATCACGGCAAGCAGTTTCTTCCTGCAAATATAGTAGACGCTTTTACAACGTAAATAATCCGTTTCTAGAAGCTTCTTTGTTGTAGGGGTTTTACATTATACGAACAGTAAACTACACGTAAATTGCCTCCTCCGTTCCCACATTGTTCCAACTCCCTGTTTGGCCCTTCAAGTCGTAAACAACTAAACTTTACTTTTTAATTTAATGACTGTACAGTAACTGTGATATTGTTGGTTTGTAGCGACAACTTTTCTCTTTATTCCTATCATTTTTCATTGGTTTAGGGTTCATGATTACGGTTATTTTATGTCTAGTTTGAGGGAGAGCACACCTTCAATGTAAATACAAATTGATTTTTTTCTTGTTTTTTCTAGACAGCAAAGTTTATGGCGAAATGAAAAAAATTAAAAATATTGAATATTTCTAAAACAAAGTAAAACAAAAATGTATATTTAATACAGTAAGAGCAGTGTATGTCTGTCTGTCTTTCCGAAGCTAGGATTAGAGGTTATTATAACAGATTGATTTTAACGAGACTCTAATTCTTGAAGTTCAGGTTGGTAGACTGACACTCTAAAACCTCTACCAATCGACCACCTTCAAGTATTTCTGAATAACTGGGCAGCTACTTATTATTTTTGCTTTATCAGCACCTGATGATCTCATATTGAGATATTGACATACCGTAAAACCTCTAATTAAACGCCGCCTCTATTTGAACACCACCTCCAATTGACCATCACCATGAGAGAAGGGTTGAAAAATAGAGCACCATAGCGTTCAATTAGAGGCTTTACAGTATATATATATCAATGTCATTATATCAACATATTGACGGTCTATCTCTGCATGCTAGACTGTGAGAGTACTATTATATATAATAAAGATTACCCATTTTCTTTCCCAAGATTGGTGAGAGAAAAAAACAATACATTTAATGCTAACTATAGAACTCTAGTTATTAAGTTACATGTACAAATTGGGCCTGGTTTGCTTATTGTTAGTTTACTGTGTTTAAATTTGTATTCAACGCCTTGTACCTAGAGGCCAAAGCATGCATTTACATGTTAAAGTAAACTGATCCAATGCATAGTTTGTCTGTAGAATAATGTAAGATATGCATGTAGCTATATGGCAATATGAACATAACATCCAAACATCCAGAGCATCCAAACATAACCAATGTCCAAGATGTAGACTATCACTGAAAATAGTGAGTAATTATTAGTCAATGCGGCTAGAACACTAGCAAATCATAAGATTATCTACGAGTGAGTTTCAGGAATTGACAGACATGTAAAACAATTATTTTCAGCTGTTATGAAATAGAGCTGTTGTGCAAACCGGCCCAAAAATATCATGTGACGTTGACCAGCAGATTGATGGTTTTAAAACACGTGTTTGAAGAAGTGTCATTTCAATGCTAAGTGTGTAAGAAAGGCAAAAATGCATATGAATGTTTCCATTTCGATGTTTAGGTAAAATGATGTTTTGCTACATATACGGTAATTGTATATTGACCGAGAAAGTTGTGCACTCATGCCATATTTTCAATTTTCCTTCTTAATCTATATACATATATATAAATATGAGTGTTTGTCGTTCATATGTCCAGTTATAGCGATAAAGTTATAAGAATGAAGAATCCACTTCACACTGGAATCGAACTCGGAACCTCCAGTTTTGCAAACAAATGTATTATCTATTAGTAATTAATGATTGTGCACATACTTATGCAGTGCTTGCGGAAGTACTATTGGTTACTACTAGCATGCTTCAAGATCATGATTGCGTTAGAGATCATGATGCACTCTTTTTCCTAACGTTGGCTTCAGAGGGACTGGCTTTAGACTAGCTTAAGTTACTCAAATTCATCGGGTAAACAAACTTGAGCATTTGAAATAAATTTTCTGGCAAAAACTGTTTTATAAACCTTAGAGTTTGTCGGTCGGTTGTTCACCTGTCCAGTTATAGCGATAAAGTTTTAGCAATCAAAAACCACTATTGTATTGGATTTGAACTCGCAACATTCAAATAACAATTCTACTAACAAACGCATGCAACCACAGGGCTAAGCAGTTCTTATCACACATATCACTCTTACCATATGCCAAATATTTTTTTCGCGATTGCCCACAATAAATTATTGATTAAAACAGTGCGCAATCGAGTTACGATACCACTGTTATAAGATTTTTTTTTCCTATCTCAGCGATATTCGTTATAAGTTATAGTAAAAATGAAATCATAAACCAAGAAGTCATAAAGTTTTAGCCGATGACAGAGTTGAAGTTAAGTTTAGTAAAATACATACTAAAACTTAGCTTTATGTGTTTATTAAGCAAAAATCATAAAATTAAAACTCAACGTTTATGCTATACGTCTGTCTCAAAGGTGAGAACTCTCCATGGTATGTACTGCACATAGTACATTGCAATGTTACACTTTTTTGCAGATCAAACCACTAAATAGACTAAAGTTACTGCGGGTAACTATAGTTACTAAGGTTAACATATTGTTTTTCTAACTAAATGTATATAAAATTTTGATGATTTTTATCAGGTTGTGTTTGCATTAGATACCCTAGGACACTTATGTATTCACGTCATCTAACGTTTGCATTTTCACGGAGTCATCCTCTCGTGAAGATTTCATAAGCGAAACTAAACTATCATAACGAACGAGCGAAAACTCGAAACTAAATAGCTTTGTTCATTGATATCCACAATAAAATCGTCATATATAGAGGGACCTAGGCATCATTGATAGTCCAAGAAACAAATGGCAGCCAGCGATCAAATTGAATCATCTATCTCGCCCATACATTTTTACCTGCGGTTTACAAATACAAACTAGTCCCTCATTGAAAAATTTTTCTTACTAGCGAACTGGACCTGAGGAATCTAATCTGTTTGTTCCACTGCATTTATTTTCACATCACTATATTTTCGCACTCACCAGAGCCGCGAAATTAAGTTGCAGCTAAATTTTACTCTGTGCGCTACTCACGAAAGTAAATACTAGTGAAATAAAGGTGTCTTAGGGTAATTGCAATGAATTGCTATTACCCTCTCTACACCATTTCCGCCTTATGATTCTCACGAAACACTGAAACGAAATAAAATCATATAAGGGTATAACAAATAGTTTTTCATTGTAAGCGTAGCAAAACAGATCTTATTTAGCCATTACTTGCTAATTATTTAATATTCACATTTAAAGACTTTCATAATTGTTTTACCTTTTCTCCTAATTTATTTTAACTGCATAAAAAAATTCTTGATATGAAATTTAAAGGTTACAACGGTTAGAAAAAGTTTAAAAACCCTTAGAGTTGTTTTATTTTTTCTCATAATTTATTTAAACTGCACAAAACACTTTTCTCATGTTATGAAGGTTAAAAGTTAGGATGGTAACTGTTGTTGTATGCTATGTAAAAATAAATATCTTGAGCAAAGGGTTTTTTATTACCCGAGCAACGCTTGGCATTCAGCTAGTCTTTGCTATAGTAAGAGTCTGTCCCTTTTTCCGTAGCCACGGCTGAAAGTTTGGCAAAAAGATTGCATCAGATGGAATTTTAACTCTTGATATTTCAGCTTCGCAGATCAACACTTTAACATCTGCACCAATTAGTGCACCATCAACCACCAGTTGCTGTTTAAAAATAATTCTGCAGATACTTATTCTCTGTGCTTTATCGCCACACTTGATGATCACTCATGACACACTAGTCTGCCATCGTACTGGTGTCTAAAAGTTATAGAAAACACTCTTGCAATGACTGATTTATTAGTTCAAGTAAATTTTAAGACGACACACATGATCTTCACCAGGGCCGTATCCTCCTATACTGCAACTACTGCCATGGCAGTACCATTTTTTGAGGCTCAAAATCCCGGAATTCACGTCTTTTTGCTTGATTTTAACACTTTGGCTGGGGAAATGGCCAAAATGTCGTTTATCGGTTGTGTGGGGGAACGGCATTTACATCGCTTTTAGTATAAAGCGGCCGTCTCGCAACGTTACACAAAGGATATGAATGCTAGTAAGTTTTAAATATCATCAACAAGATATTAGTCGATAAAATAAGATATGAAACGATTATCCGAAAGGCGTTGCTTTGTGCTAATGAAATCGCGCCTCCTTGGAAAAGAATAAAAGCTGGAAATACCAGTCAACATCGGCTCGACTTTCAAAATGGTAAAATAAAATATTATTTGATTCTCCGATTGTAAGTGATTTTTTGGTGTGATTAGAATAACAATAATTCAAATGATGGAAGTGATTTAAAATTTTTAGACTTTTATAATACTTGGAATATACAGAGAAAAACGATCGTTGTGGTAGCTCGCACGGCAACGTTATAGCAATGGACTCTACCGAAAGGAATGCTTCCAAGCATTTCATACAGAGACAATTGTACATGGTTGTGTTTTTTGTAGTAGTAGATATGTAAATGAATGCTTATGCACAAAAGCTTTTGTTCATAGAAATAAATTAAGTTTGAGCTATGCATTTAACATGCATAGCTCAAACTTAAATCTACTAGGTACTACTTGCTCAGTATTATAGACTATAGTATAAGTACATTATTTTTAACATGGTGTTCTATTAATTTTACTTTTCAACTCTACAATATTATTTAATTAAATTATTTCATAGGAGACTACTCATCTCCTACACCATTCAGCATTGTACCCGGTGATAATTCTACCTCATGCTAGCTGTGACCAACCCCTTTAGCAGCTCCCGTTCACATTATATTTTTAATAAGCGTTGTTAAAGACAATCTCAATAAACAGTTTTATATTTGGAAAACTGGATTATGTCAATTTTTCTGTTAGAACATGTGCCCCATCAAGAGCCAAGTGTGCTAGATTTGCACCATTTTGACTAGTTATACTAAAAATTTTCCCGGGTGAGAACCCCCGCACCCCTCCCCTCTCCCCACAAAGAGGGCGCTCGGTACCCCTCTTGGACTCTCTCTGCAGTACCATTTTTAAACAGGTGGACACTGCCCTGATCTTCACCAAGAAAACTCAAAAATTGGAAACTTGAGAAAATTCCATCATGCCTGGCCTAACGTTGATACAATTGGTACAAAGCATCACACTGCAAAAGTGACCTGGGTTTTTCAGTTAACAGAAACATTGTATTGCTCAAACGACTTTTTGCAATGAAAGAATTAATCTACTTTTTGTTTACATAGAAATAAATGTTATATGACCATGATAATGGAAAATAGTTTGGTGTTGAACTTAAGCTTGAAATATACACACCTTCTGACACGAACTATAATTACAGGCTGTGCTCTGTTCATCAAACCTGATGTTCTGTGTAATAAACCACAAACAAATCGCTGCCTATAGTATCACAGCTCTGATTATACTCCTTCCTCCACCGATTGTTATCTTTGCAAGCACTGGATTTAGAGGCCTTTTTCCTCATCCTGATGACACATATAAAACATCTGTTGAGAGAATTGTGATGTTCAGGGCAAACACAGCAGCTGGCATAGGTAAGCTTTGCTGGCTGGCTTTATATGATGGTATGAAAAGAGCAGACAACTTCATATTTAATGCCACTTAGCCAACTAATGCTATGTAAAGCCTGGTTCCCATATCGATTGCGATACTCCGGCGGTAACTTGCGCAGCAAAATGTTTGTGACATTAGGCTCGGCGGCATATGTTCACATATAAGCTGCATCGCTAAACATAATCGCGTAATCAAATAAAATGCTCGCTAGCCACACTGTTCCTATAATGGTGACCTTCACACATACAATGCATTTCGGGAAGGTTTTGCCTGCGGTCTTTTGCGAAATTTGAGCAGCGCGAAACTATTGCGATGCCGCCGGCAACTACCGGCGGTCCTCTGCGGTACCCGGCGCGTAGGTTCCCATTTCACCGCTAATAGCCTGCAGTGCTGTCGCCGGTGCTTTGCGACGTATATGGGAACGAGGCATAAGCCAGGGTTCTTGAGCCAATCTATTGTGCATGTAAGAAAGTTGTTTATATTTTTGACATATTATTTGTCTACATTTATACCTTGCTACTGCCAGAAGGGAATTAAAAACAATTTATGTAAAACTCTTGCTGAACTCAAATAGAAATAAAAGGGTGAAGCATAGTTATGTTATAGCTTACTAAACAACTACGAGAAAACTGACTGACTCCCTCAACTAGACATACTTAAATCTTGTGGTGTTAAAAATCAAAAGAAATAGGTTAATGACTTCAGATCACAACACCTAAGGATTCGATGTTTCAATAAGTGTCTCAAATTCACTGCATTTGTTTAATGATTGCTAATACAAGACAACTCTTAACTGCATGGTAACAATGAGTATTGATTAAACAGCAAGTAACTGTTCAGTTTTGTTTTGCAGTAACATTGATGGTGTGGATAGTAGGCTTTGCTGGAGCTGTGATCACTAGCCTGCATCCGACAGCACGATTGATCTTATTCTGGTTTGGTATATGTGCTCCCTTATGGAGAGCAATTTGCTATTGGTGTGTTGCATCTCCTATCATCAGACACATGTATGACTATGTAGAGAGCAGCAAACCAGGCTCTTAGCTCAGTGTAAAAACCTATCAATGGGTTGGGGTAAAACATTCTTTAATACCTGCATTTCCTGTCTGTCTTTCTGTAAGAAATATTCTAGGCTGTTTTTTTGTAGAAACTGCTGTCAGTGCACACTTACTTCAATTGTTTAACAAAATATTCATTATGGATAAATGCCTTTGAATTACATTGAATGCTATTACATGTATATAAGTTTTACATTTTCTCGTAATAAATTTTGATAGCAAATTACCTAATTAATGAGCAAATCGACAAAACCCCGAGTCATAGACATAAACCCTGCTAGTAAATCCATCGTTTTTTTGACATCATTACCCTGTTCGCACATGCGCTCGTCTACGAAAAAGCTACCATCTTTGTAGAAAACGATAGCCATTCTCCTGATTAATAGTATTTTTCGGTGTTGTTTGGATACTAAAATAAAAAATTTGCAAACAAAAGCATTGTTTGCAATAATTAATTGCAAAGCTTGTGTTTTTAACGATAAAAGTTTGCCATAAAGATGGCAGACAACGATAGAATGATGTCACGAAAAAACGAAGGATAGATTAGTAACAAAAAGAAACAAACCACAAACTCGTAAAAAACCAAATGAAAACCTCAGATAAAGATTCATGACTTCTTCACACCTCTATCTTTGTTCATGCCAAAAAGCCAAAAAAAAAATTTATGCATTGGCTGTTTTTTCAACCTGCACGTGTCTTGCAACCAAAAACCATAATAAAAAAATTATATTAGAATTTTGGTACATTTTCAAACAAACGATAATTAATTAATACTAATAGTAGTAAAAACAGTAAAAAAAATTTTATGCAGATGGTAATTGTTGATTAGAAATTATGTGTGTACAAAACAAAAAGTCATAATCCGATTTCGTGTCTAGTGATGTAATGTCTAGTCCTACCAAGTTAGGAGCAGAAGCTTTCATACAGAAACAAAGCAGGGCTATGCTACTAAAAAGGAACAGCAAATGTTTTTATTACACACTAAGCCTGTTGCTTTTCGTCTATCACTCAGTCAGTAAAGACGCAATCAACCAACACATTTGGTGAGCAGTGACATGAACAGCTAAAGTAAATATTTGCAATAATTTGGGTATTATACGCGCCAGAGCACAGCTTGCAATTTTATGTTTTGTTTGACCGTCTATTGTTCTTTTGAAGTTATATCTTCATGTATGTATATATATATATATATATATATATATATCCATCATCAGTGGATGCAAGCAGCTAGCAAGAAATGCATACACTGAGCGGCATAATCACGTCGCAGGTGGTGTTGTGTATGGAAGTCTATGTGACGAGTATGGCCTTAATAAACTACAACACTGGTGGGAAACTCCTGGTAAGGTCAATGAAAATGATCGCGCTAAGATCCTCTGGGACTTCTATATCCGGACTGACAAGCATGTCCTAGCAAACCAACCAGATATAGTGGTGGTGGACAAGGAGAACAAGAGAGCTACTATAATAGATATAGCAGTACCCAATGACTACTATATAGACAGCAAAGAAAAAGAAAAGGTAGAGAAATATCTCCCTCTTGGAGAAGAGATTGAAAAATGCTGGGATGTAAAAACAACTGTAATCCCAGTAGTCGTTGGGGCACTGGGCGCAATAACACCGGCGCATAAAATGTGGCTTGCCCAAATACCAACAGCAATCAACTCAGGTGAGTTGCAAAAAAGTGCGCTACTGGGAATAGCTAAGATCTTGAGGCGAGTGCTCAAACTCCTAGGTCTCTGGTAGGAGACCCGAGTTAGAGCAGAAACTACCACCCATACGGGTTAACCGGGGTGAGGAATCAATTTATATATATATATATATATATATATTATGCATGTGCACATATATTTATAATGTGTATATGTATATAATTGTTTCCTCACCCGGTTAACGCAAATGGGTAGTAATGTTTGCCCAAGCTCAGGTATCCTACCAGAAACGGTTTGAGTACTCGCCTCAAAATCTTAGCTATTCCCAATAACACGCTTTTTTACGACTCACTTGATTGGCTGTTGCCTGTTGACTGTATTGACTGTAGCCAGTATTTGGGCAAGCCAAATTTGATGTGCAGGTGTTATTGGGCCCAATAATCAAATTACTGCTAGAATTACAGTTGCTCTTGCATACCAGCAGTTTTCTATCTCCTCTCTAAGTGGGAGATAATGCCCCACTTTTTCCGTTTCTTTGCTGGCTATGCTGTAGTCATTGGTTACGGCTATATCTATAATGCTAGCCCTCTTGCTCTCCTCTACTAATACAATACCTTGCTATTTGCTTAGATTTGATCTTGCTAGACATGCTTGTTAGTTCAGATGTAGAAGTCACTGAGGAGCTTAGCACAATCATTCTCATTGACCATTCCTGAAGCTCCCCACCAGTGTTATGGTTTATTGTGGTCATATTTTTATTTATTATGTACATGTTTATAGCTCAAAAGTTGGCTTTCCGTGTGTTATAATCCCGGTTCTGAAGAGTAACGGTGAACTTATTTGCCCTACCAAAACATTCGGCCTGAGAATTTCAATGCGCTATTTAGGATGGCTATGATCACTATTTGAATAGGTAGTCTCAGCTGCTATGCATGGCCTTCTGGAAGATTCCCTTTATTTTCTTGTCAGATTAAACGTTAAAAAAATTTCCCAACTAAAGATGAGATCAATATTACCACAACTGTCCTATTAGTTTGCTAGTAAAGCAGCATGTACAAATAACAGATATCACTGCATGTATAAGCAATATTACTTGTCAATCTACTAGAAATGCAAATAAATTAAAAAAATGACTTAAAAGTCTTCATTAAACTTTACAGCAATTGCTACATTTTCCATCTGTTGGAGTACAGTGATGCAATGAGTTGCTTGAGTTAATTGCAGTTGGCGAGATACTTAAACTGGTTTAGTTCATTGTGGCTCCAGCATTAATGTATTGATTACTAACAAAAAATATTATGCATACCATAAACGATTTAAGTTTGTTTCAATTAACTTGAAACTCATGTTTTTAGCTCAAGCGACTTAACTTTTTACTAATTTTCAACATTTTTTTTCAAACATTTTCAAGGTTAATTAGTGCTTTTATTGAACAAATCCGTTGGTAAAACTCTATTTGTTGCCCAGATGAAATAGTGGTAACATTATTATAAATTCAATTGAGGTTTGAAACTGTCTGAAACTGTTTGAAATTTTCCAATAATTGCGCAGGATAAGAAAGCGGGCAAGTATCTGCTTGCTCTGAGATACTTGTTATTGTTGTCGTTGACTAGCCACTTGCTCATGGGTTCTGCGTACAAGTTGTCTTACACTTAATAAGTAATATATCTAAGTAACTAGAAATTCCACTGTCATACAGCCCACGACCAAAGTAATATTGGAAAAAAGAAAGGGTACTGATGGTTGAGAAATGCTATATTAGCAGTCAAATAGGACAACTGCAATGGTAGCTGTAGTGTACTGGGTGTGGGTGTTATTATATACAACAAATAGCAATAATGAAAGGAAAAGATTATATGTTTATATCTCTCCTTCTGCAAAAAGAGAAATGCAATATTGACCAATATTAGAAGTAAAATGCACTGATATTATTAGAATAACCAATATTATTAATATAGTAATAATATAAAACCAATGCACAATTTTGTTTACATTTCAAAACGTCATAGCAAACAATATCACGAAGTTGTGATATTGATATAGGTTTTTAGAAAATCTGTACTACGTAGTCATTGTTCTGTAGTCATCTAAACTTATAATTAATTATTGTAATAATCTCATTAAAACCATTAGAAAAAATATCATCGTCATTTTCTTTACCTCCATTGTGTTAGACTTTAAAAAAATCTGTACTACGTAGTCATCGTTCTGTAGTCATCCAAACTTATAATTAATTATTGTAATAATCTCATAAGAACCGTAACTTCCATTACTTTCCATACTACCATTTCCTTTACTTGCACTGCGTTGGACATCAGTTAGAATACGAAAGTACTCAAATGTGTCGGCAAATGAAAAAATTGAAATCGGCAGAAATGAAACGATTTCTGTACTCCTATGTTAATTGCCGAAACCTTCGGCAATTCTACAATGCTATAAACTGGTGAAAAGTGCACGCTATTTTTTCGTGAAATACTCAAGACTTAATCGTTCTATTCTCTGTCGCTCGGCGTTTCAATTTCCGGTCTTAACTTTTATAAAAGTGAGGCTTTGCAAGTTTTAATAACGATTTTCGGTCAAATTAATCTGTCTATTTGTGTATAATCCGATCAGATGGGCAAGTTTTAAGAGAATTTCGATAATATACAAAGACTTGGTAACATATTTAAATAGGCTTATATGTGTTTTATATTGTTATTATACTTTAACTAATCTACAAAACGATGGTTAAATTTGTTGATGAAATTTTATTACAAGGGTTCGTCTCATTGTTGACGAATAATTTTCGTAAGTTGTGTGCACATGCATTTATCATAAAAATTCCCAAACTTTGCATCAGCTCGTTTGGTCGTGGGATAAGCACAACTTTAATTGTTGCAAGCAAAGTACCGATTGTTCAGTACAACTTGATTATTCCAGCTCTATGAACATGAAAAGACAGACAACACTCAAATCCAACACAATGATGTGTAATGCTGCAATGAGTTTACATATAAAAAATACCCAAACAGTTTCACTTGTAAATTTAATAATGTAAATAATGTATATATACACCCAACTGTGTTCAAGTTAAAACCGAACATCCCGTCTGTTGTTCTTGAAAGTGGTGCAGTTCTTATCTTTATTGCTCGCTAGGCGTCCCTCTGCACTTTCTCACTAAGATTCCTTTTCTTGGTGCAGTTTGTACGCAGCATTACAGCTGCTTATATAACGAGTTGTGTGATAGTCTATTAGCTTTCCATGAAAGCTGGTTTCCATATTACTAAGCTAATCTGTGGGTAGTTGGACATATATAGCAATTAGAAAACCTGGGCTTGGTGTTGTAAATGTAAAAATCAAGCGAGATATTCAAACGAATAAACTCTATGAAAATACTGATGGTCCTGAAAAGGGCTGTGGGAGGAATAATTCTGGAGAATTATCCTATTTGGATGTTAGTTGTTCCAAGAACGTCCAGGTCATCAAGGCCGAGAGGATCTCGGGGGTTCTTGGCGACTATTCGAGAAGAGACCTCGCGTATCGAAGAGGCCAATGTCCTAACCGAGTGGGATAGACGCCACACCGGTCTTCAGTGCCCACTTGGCAGCTGCCTCGGAAAAGGCGCCCTCCTCTCCCTTGGCCTACTGGTGGATGGTAGCTTTGTGGGCGATGTCTGTGTGGCCACAGATCGCCGGTGTATCTCTTCTGTGTGCTGTACTAATAACGCCCTGGTGGCGAAGACGCCCTCGCAGGAGGGACACTTAATTTTCTTGATGTGACATTGCTCATGTCGTCGCAGCTCTCTGAGTGAGGCGAAATGCTTAGGGCACTCCACGCAGAAAAACATGGTGAGCTTATCAAATGGAAAAGGTGACGTAGCCAATATACATGTATATATGGAGAAGGGACTTCTGGGATAGTGGTTGACCTAGAAAAGATAACAGACGCCATGTATCAAACTTTTTACGCAATGAATGATCATCTATAATTTATTTCTTATCGTTCACTCATTGAAAGGCATTTTTAATGTTCATGGTTACATGCCAAAATAATCTAAGTTTCTGTTATAATTAATTGTTAGTGGCTTAAGATTACTTAAACAATATTGTTTTCGTTTTTGCTGTACGTTTTCTCAAAATAAGATTTTGTAAATAGCCCTTTTCGTTATCGAAATATGTCTTATTGTTTTTTTACAATTACTGTTCGCTACTGTAGTAAGATTGGTTTAGCAGGGCCACTAGACTAGATGCGTTCGATAGATTTTCTTATTCAGTCATTAACAATCTCGTGTTGTTCTGCCCAGACGCGAGAGTGCAAGATATATTTTTCCACATAACCTAATATATAATCCTACTGCGGTAATGCGGATACAATACACGTATATATGTGAACGAGAGAAGACGACTATTACAACATCTCCCTTAATACAAAATAAGAAGTAGGTAAGGCATATGTGGATTGGGCATACAGAAAGAAGGCATTACAAACTATGCTGAACAGCAAACATATAAGCCGTAAACTGAGAATAACAAGAGTGAGTATAATATGTACAAGACCTAGCAACGAATGAATGCAACGGCTGCTCACAGATCCATGCGCTTTACAGGCCTACGTATGCGAGTGCTGCGGCGTAGTACTGGTGGCTGATTGTTAGAAATTGACATAGGTTGTCGTACTGCAGCAGTGTTGGATCCGGCCTCACGCTCGACTAGTGGGAGAGTGCTCGGTTCGACAGTGTCCTGATTGTTCGGTGACAATCGGCAGAGGGCTTGACGGTTGCGACGTACGCTGCCGTTCAGAGTGTGTACTTCATGAGAGCGTCCTGGAAGGTTTTTGGTAACAACGCCTTCTCTGTCGAGATCCCTAATATACACGTCGTCACCTCGCGATAACGGAGATAACTCTTTCGCTCTGTGGCGGCTGTCAAAGTCTCTTTTCATGCAGGATTTGTAATCCTGTTCTTTCGACCTGACTATCTCTATGTCAGGAGGATTCGGTAGGCGTGACTTCGGATCAACGGGTATGTCCGATCTTAAACGGCGTCCCATAAGTAGTTCGGCAGGAGAGTAACCATTCTGTATGGGCGTGTTCCTATACGCTAGTAGCGCTCTATACGGGTCGGATGATTTGTGTAGCAGATTTTTAACTGTGCGCACGGCACGCTCTGCTTCCCCATTAGCTTGTGGAAATCTCGGTGAGCTGGTTATGCTGAGGAAATTGTACTCTTCGGCAAACCTCTTGAACTGTTGGCTAGCGTACTGTGGGCCATTGTCAGATATAACAGACTGTGGAATACCGTGACGAGCGAATACGGACTTCAGTGCGTTGATCACGGAGTCGCTATCGGTTCGATCTAGCTTTATCACTTCTATGTACCTAGAATAATAGTCTATAACTAGTACATAGTCTTTGCTTTGCCAATGAAACATGTCGGTGGCTACACGCTGCCATGGGTGGTCGGGGAAGATTGATGGTTGCAACGGTTCAGTCTTTTTGCTAGAGTATGTTTGGCATGTTCTACATGACTTTATCATTTCGGAAATCTCGGAAGAAATGCCTGGCCACCAGACTGACTGGCGGGCTCTCTCTCTGCATTTTGTGATGCCCTGATGGCCGCAATGCAATCTAAAAAGAATGTCTGCGCGCATCGGAAGAGGTATTACCAAACGGTCCATATACATGAGAACATTGTCCACCAGACTCAGATCTCCTTGAACTTGCCAATATGGCTTCAGGTTCGTCTGCAAGTCTGATAAGTAAAATGGCCAACCATGTCGCACGTATTGCCTGATTTGCCTACATGTTGTATCCTCCAGCTGTGCGTGTTTAATCTCGTTAAGCCTGCGGTCCGTCGCTGGTAGTTGCGATAGAGACGATATAGTGTACACCTCAATTTCATCGGCGAGCTTCTTGTCCTCGACGTCTGGTCTACCTACTGGTCGGCGTGAAAGCAGATCTGCCACATAATTTGACTTTCCCGGTACGTGTTTAGTTACAAAAGTGTACTTCATTGCACGTAACCTTTGTCTTTGAATGCGAATCGTAAGATCGTTTACCGCCTTCGAATTAAATATGGGCACTAGCGGCTTGTGATCAGTTTCGACTGTCACGTCCTGATGGCCAAGAATGTACCTATCGAACTTAGCACATGACCACGCTATACCTAGTGCCTCTTTCTCTATAGGTGACCAACGCTGTTCTGTTTCGGTTAGAGATCGGGATTTACATGCTACTAGCCTTCGGGAGCCATCGGATTGCACTTGTAGCAAAACTGCTCCTAGGCCCTGATTGGAAGCGTCACACATTATGATTATTGGTTTGTCGATGCTGTACCATGCTAAACACGGAGCCTTCGACAATTCACACTTAATGTCAGACACGGCTTGTTTTTGGGCAACATCCCAGACCCAATGTGGCGACTTGAGGACAGCACGAAGCGGTATCGTCAATTCAGTGATGCGTGGCGAGAACTTTCCCAACTGATTCACGGTACCTAAGAGTGATTGTAGTTCAGTTATATTTGTCAGGTCAGCGAGATTTTGAATATCTCTGATACGATCGGGATCAGGTCTCACGCCTTCTGCATCTACTAAATGACCTAAAAATTTCGTGGAGCGTTGGCTGAAGCAACATTTCTCCGCATTAAGTGTCATGCCGGCCGCCCTCAGGCGTTGGAGCACTTTGCGAACACGATCATCATGCTCCTGTTCGCTGACAGAGCTGTATACTAATAAGTCGTCCATGTGACAGACAACACCGTCAAGACCTTCGAGAATGTTATATATACACCGTTGAAAGATGTCGCCGGCGCTGACTAGTCCGAATGGAACCCTATTGTAGCAATAATGCCCAAAAGGAGTCACGAATGTCGTGAGTAGCCGGGATTCGTCAGATAGCGGAATTTGATAATAGCCCGAGTTTGCATCAAGCTTGCTCATAAACTTTGCACCTGATATCTTAGCAAGCGAGCTATCGACCGACGTACTTGGATATGTGTCACGCCGTACGGCCTTGTTTAAATTTGTAAGGTCGGCACAAATTCGGATCTGATTTTGGTCTGCCTTCGGAGCCTGGACCATACCCGCACACCAGTCTGTAGGTACGGTTACCTTTGAAATGACCTCCTTTCGTTCCATATCGTCCAGCTGCCTCTTTACGATCTGCAAACGGGGCATCGATACTTCGTACGGGATATGCAACGCTACTGGTTTCGCATCGTCTCGTATCTGTATCGTGTATGGATCTGCGAGCTTGCCTAAACCACAAAAAATATCAGGGTATTCAGATTTAAAATCATGTTTCCCTACAACATCACCAGAAACAGTGTTAACATTGAATACATGATTTACATCACAAGTAACCAATCCTAAAGAAATACAGGCATCCTTGCTTAACAGATTAGTGTTCTGATCAGAAACTATATAAACTTTCTCAACAATGTGTCGGTTGTCAATGCGCATCTTAGCATTGGCATAACCTAGTACAGGTAAGTGAGTGTTACCGGATCCTACAAGTTGCTTGTCGGGTTTAGACAGTTTATGAATGTTACCTCCAAAAGTATCTACACTGCATACAGATACAGCAGCACCTGTATCGAGTTTGAACACACTTACGACCTCGGGACAGTTGTGGAAAGTGATATTTATTCTCACCGACCAGCTGCGATTGTCTACTTTGAGCGGCTTGACCTCACCTAGGAAATGTGGTGTCGAGATATTTTCAGCTACTTGAACTTCTGAAACCTTAGATAATTGTCGGCATACCGATTTCCAATGCCCGATCTTCCGGCAGTGGTTACATACAGATTTGATAGCTGGGCATGATGATTTCGGGTGGAAGCCTTTTCCACACCTGTGACAGGCTTTCGGTTTACTGGCTGGATTAGGGTTATAACTAGCAGCACCACTCGTTGTGGGCCTAGCATTCTTGGCAGTCGCTTTCATAGATCTACGATTTTTCAAATGTTTAACGCTGTCTACTGACGCCGACGAACCTTCAATGCCAGGTCTCACTACCGTCTGTGCCTGCTTTGCTGATTCATATCTTCTGCAAATGTCTACAGCAGTGTTAAGAGTCAAATCTAATTCTGATTGTAGTTTGTTGCTCAGCGAATCATCAGTAACGCCAACAACCAATCTATCGCGGATGAGTTCTTCTCTCAATGCACCGTAGTTGCAATATTCAGCTTGTCTATACAGCTTATTGATAAATACGTCCATGCCATCGTTGCCTTGAGCAAGCTTGTTGAATTTCGCGCGTTCTACTATCGTATTAGTGCGAACACCAAAATATGTATCGAAAGCATTAATTAGATTGTCATGCGTATCCTCCGGGATAGCTTTGGCTAAGATGATATCTTCTGCTTGAGGGCCTAACGTATAAACAAGGGTGTTAATCTGTTCTCGGTCCCTTTGCTCACATAATCTACTTGCCTCCCGATACCTGAGCCATCTGGCTTTCCACCTAGTCCATTGTCCTGGGTCACTGAAGTCAAATTTGTCCGGTGGATTCAGTCTTGGAATCGAGTAATGTTTATGTACCACAGAAGCGGCATCTTCTTCTTCGCTATGCTCACTGTCTCCCATAACATTGCTGAAGACCTCCTCTCGCTGCCACCATGTAGTAAGATTGGTTTAGCACGGCCACTAGACTAGATGCGTTCGATAGATTTTCTTATTCAGTCATTAACAATCTCGTGTTGTTCTGCCCGGACGCGAGAGTGCAAGATATATTTTTCCACATAACCTAATATATAATCCTACTGCGATAATGCGGATACAATACACGTATATATGTGAACGAGAGAAGACGACTACTACAACAGCTACCCAGTATATGTAGAATTTTCGGAGCTTTTTGTTAGTGTTTAGATTGTTACGCTGCAATGACTCAATGTCTAACAATAATTTTTTATTGTTACGAGTGTGAATATTTTTAGAAAGTCAGCAGTCAGCAAGACGATATGATTGGTCGGTTTGAAAAATAACTGTCAATCTCTAGGCCAATCGCTTATGTAATATATATACTGCCATTAAATTTTAGGCAGTTCAGTTGGTGTTTGGCTCTTGAAATAGCTGCATGATTGGTATTATCATAATAAAGTCGTTGTTATTGGAAATATATCACTTATCATCATCACTAGCAAGCTCAAACAAAGTTACTACAAGCAATTTGGATAATTAAATAATTACCTATTATCCTTACAGGAGTTGTGTTCTCTCCTGTTGGTTTCAGCAGGTCTTAGCGTTGACAGCGTTGGTTTCAGCGCACTCTGTTGGTTTCAGCAGGTCTTAGCGTTGACAGCGTTGGTTTCAGCGCACTCTGTTGGCTTGAGCAGAACACAAATGAATTGGGTTCAGCTCCCTCCTGTTGGGTTCGGCAGGTTGTAGCGTTGGTTTCAGCGCACTCTGTTGGTTTCAGCTGAACACAAGTGTTGGGTTCAGCTCCCTCCTGTTGGTTTCGGCAGGTTTTACAGTAGGCAGGGTTGGGATCAGCGCACTCTGTTGGGTTCAGCAGAGCACAAGTGAGTTGGTTTCAGCTCCCTCCTGTTGGGTTCAGCAAGTTGTATTGACAGCAGCGTTGGTTACAGCGCAATAAATAAAAATAAGAGTTGTCCCCACCCCACTCTTGCGAGTTTTCTTCATTAGCAAATTCATCACACCGCTCCTAATTGTCATATGCAACTATTTTGTCATTTAAAACTGTATGGCTAGGTACAATTATAAAGCACGTCTGTGACGTACCCTTCGCTTAGCAATGATGTGTGCCAATGTAAATATATTAGGTATGGTGTGCTTTTTATATTAAAAAACATACTTGAAACAATTATCTTGATCTAAATTGTGTAATTTAGATTCTCTTTTGTAATTAACGTTACACGATTAAACAGTGAGACATATTTAACATTAATCGATTAAAATAATAAGTAGTGTAAAATTAGACGAGCATCTATCCAAGCCTCCATTTACTAATGAATTCGCTCATTCCAGACTGCTAAGGCTAGTGTCGTATAGGGCCAGTGTCCCTATACGACACTGTACGACACTGGCTAAGAGCAGACGTCTGCGTAGCTTTTTTTAATTTTAGACGAGCACCCTCATAGAAAGTTTCTTCTGGTTATGTCAAGGTTATTTGTCACCGATACATTTTGTCCAGCTGTTTGCGCACCGGAGGAGTCTGTTTCTTGCTCTGTAATTTCACGCTGATTTTTAATTAATAAAATTGGCTTAGTAAAATTTGCACAGGTACATTAATACTAATAACTAAAATTCCAAATTTGGTATGAATTTACGAGGTGAATCATAATTTTATTTCGACCCCATCCAGTTATGCTGATTTCTGTGTGTTTAAAGCTGTTCTGGGAAACCAACTTCGGCTTTTATTAATGTAAAACATTTGAAGAATGCAATTTTGAGCCCAGAAAAAGACTACTTGTAGAGTTTTGCAGTGTTCAACAAAATCACTCTGCATAACACTTGCTATTCAAACGGAACAGGATGCTTTGTTTCTGCAAAAAGGGCTACAGAAAAATGGGTGATTGAGAAAAGGCTTGAGCAAAGCTTAGCCTGTTGTTATCATTTTATAGCAATTAAAGAAGTAAAAAAAAAAGTTCTATTGTGCAAGCAGTCTCACAACATCGCACATGCAACAAAATGTTATCTTATTTATTTTTTCTCTACAAAACTATGTGGGCAAGTATCAAATTGTACTTGAACAATTTTGAAGAAAGTTCAACTTGTTTATATTATTGTAAATCAAAATGTGCAGCCTTAGCATTGTTTGCTTATCAACCTTAGTTAGCCTTAGCAACCTAATATTAGCTGATACTAAAAAACAAAACCAAATAAGCTTGTAGACTATCCACTCATGTTACTGGAAACAGCATAAGTAAAGATCTGTATAGCTCCAAAGTCCAGGCTTTACATGTTCTTCTAGACATTTTCAACAAATTAAACCAACTACCTTCACCAAGCTTTGTGCTGTCTAAAACGCTTATCAATGCAGTATTTCGAATCCGTTTCTCTTTATAATCACAGCAGCTCTTTGACATGTAATGTATATAAAATCTAATGTTTTAAGATATTTGGATGTGTGTTTTTTGAAGCCTAATTGCATTGACTATAGCTGCCAAAACAGAGTCGATAAGGATTCCAAATTTATCTAATAGATATGTTATCAATTTATACTTAACAAAAAAGTGAAGGACTGAAAGCAATACTTATTGTTTCGCTCTGAAAAACTGTAAAAAACATTTTTAATTTGATACTTTTATAAAAATTTTCTTCACAAAGTGGTTTAGTAGTTTTACCAATCCATTTTTTTCACCTGTTATTTTTTTTAATTATTTTAATTTTCAAGTAGGTATATAAAAATTTTGATATTTTTGCTGGCTTAGGTAGTGATGTTATGAAGATTCAGCAGCAGTAGTGGTGCATGGTCTGATAATATCATGAGGATCATGGCAAGATCAAAGGATTTTTATGCTAAAACAGCTCATCTGTCACTTAATAAAACGGTTGCTAAACGTTTTAAGAAATATTAACTTTTATCTCCTTTTTACCAATAAAGAACAAGTAGACATTTTAATAACCTGACTAAAATACCTAAACACCTAGTAAGATTTTGCGAGACTCAATGGTTTTTCATTAAGAGCCAGTAAAAGTTCTCATTTTTAATATTACCTTGTTTGGTTTGTTATAGCCTAGAAAATTTTACTCTGTGTTTTGAGTATTTATTATTGCTTTATTTACCCCTTTTCTGGGGTAAGTATATTACATTAACTTTATTAGTACCTATTTATAATTCAATCTTCTAAAAAGTGTATAGCTAGTACAATCCAACAAGCCTTGCATAATATTCAAAGTAGCAATTGATAAAAACTTAATTTGCACTTTAGCTATGCCTTAACTAGAGTACAACTTTGGAAATTGGCAAGAACTCACAAGCTAGCTGTTTACTGAACTCTTTTTGTATGCAGGTTGAAGTTTTTTCTGTTGCTCTGCAATTTGGAATTTTTAACCAATAATTTTACATTAACACTATGTCATTTACGTGTCATCAATTCATTATTAGAGCCATACAATAGATTTTAATGTTGTCTGTTTGACTGGTTCCCTCTCCAACATGGACTTTTGAATGCAATTTTATGTGTCTAACGTTTGCATAATATACATCGTATGTAAGTTCAAAGCAACTTTGCTTTGTTATTTCAGTTGTTTTCTTGTTTTTTTAACCTTTTTTTACAAATTCGTGAGGGTTGCTTACATAAATTCTTTCAGAAGCTTTTGGTCAGAAAAATGTTAAAGGTTGACTTGCAACAAAATTCACATTACAGTTATTTGGTATCATAAGATTCACCATGTCTTACTCTGTTGTGTTGTAGGTGCAAAATATATGGAAATGTGATTACAAGCTCTTAAAAACTAAAAAACGAACAGTTAATCGCAGCCATACGAGACCGCCGTAGTTTGGATTCGCTTTCCAAAACGGCTCAAATGTGACGTAGTTGTTACAGGATGGTTTCTGTTTACGCTTTCATGCAACCTCATTCGTCGAAATATTTTCACAAATATACTTCCCGCATTCAATAAAACCATGTCTATTGTTTTTACGCGTCTGTTTTATCGTCATTGTAATGCTGTCACTTTTAGCACTGATATTTTATAACTTACCGTAAAAAATCGTTAAACTTTTTAACCTTACCTCGAAGGAGTATATATCATTGTCTGATAATCATGACAAGCCTGTTGGTCACCTGTGATAATCGAAAAGAGCTGCAAAAATTATTTGCGAAATATTGGGTCACGTGATCAGATTACGACTTGACGATTGAATAATGCCGAAAGAAAACTATAAAGTAGCGAGCATCTATATTTGATATGGGGTCTTCGGTAAAACCCGAAGTGTTTGTCATAAACTAGTGCTACGGTAAGTTTTATATTGAGCTTTTTATTGGCCTTTCAATTCACGTGAGAACATCACGTGAATTGAAAGGTTTATTTATCTGACTACGTCAGATAAATAAACAGATTCCAATCTATGGCGGCTTTTCGTTTTTGAGCTTTTAAGAGCTGGTAATCACATTTCCACGTATTTGACACCTACAACACAACAGAGTAAGACATGATGAATCTTTTGATACCAAATAACTGTAATGTGAATTTTGTTGCAAGTCAACTTTTAAGGAAATTGCAAGTAGTAAGTAATTGGAAGACACTGGAAAAATTGGAAAGTACTTCGTGCCTTGCAATTTCTCACCATTTCTTACTAGGCATATAGTAGGAAATGGGAGTGAGCTGCACAACCTTTTGATGAACTGGCACTTGACAACTCTTTTATACTCATCAATAGAATTAGACTTCATTATGGAGATATTTTTTAGGTAAAAGAGACCACACTATACACTTCAACAAACAAGCAGCGATTCTATGCATTTTGGGTTAGCACAGCGGTGTATAACCGGTCTTACGAGATGGTCATCGTCTTATGGTTCCATTTATCACAGAAACAAGGCGACATTTGTTCCAAGCAATAAGGTAGCCTCTGCTTACTATTTTATAGTTTTTTGTGTGTTTTTGTTATTATGGTCACTTTACCTGTTTGAATTAGGCAGTTTTTTAGACAAATTGCATGTCATTTCTTGTTGAACTTTTATGATTTACATTTGCAATGATTGGTACAGATTGAGATGAGGTGTGTTTCTCTGGTTCATAGGATATGATGTATCTACTCAGTTGCATATCGTTTGTGTTTAAAATTGCAGCAGACACTCGACTTGTCGGAGTACACAGTTGAACGAATAAGAAACTTCAGCATCATTGCGCATGTAGACCATGGAAAGAGCACCCTTGCTGATAGGCTTCTAGAATTCACAGGTGAGCATTGCTATCAACTACTGGGAATTGTGACACTAAAAACTTTGTTCACTAAGTTTTGAGCTTTCACTGCGAAATTAGTCTTTTTACCAGGACATAATTACATATTCAAAAAATATAATGTTCAATAAGGGCGCATGTAAACTGTCATAACTTTTAACCTAAATGACCTAAAAGACATTTTGATAGATTGATCAGCATAAAGTTTCACATCTGCTGATGCCATAAAAAACGCCACAAATGTGTTGCATGAGCTTGAATCCTTTTTTCGTCATTTTTGCCACTACTGTGGGCATGTCTCAGTTGGACGAGTTATTCATGTTATTACAGCTTATGGCATTATTACTGCTAAAATAAAATAATCACTCTCAGTAATACTACTGTTCAATAAAAAATCACACAAATCTCATTTACATGCATCTACAATGAGTGAAACCTCTGTAGTTGCAATGCGTCTGACATGACCTGTCATTGCTAAGAAGAAATTGTGATATTTTTATCACAATTTCTTCTTAGCAATGACGGGTCATGTCAGACGCATTACAACTAATGAGGTTTCACTAAGTTTTTACAAAGCGAAACTAAACTTAAGATGGCCTGTAAACACGTTTTCTATTAAATCAGCGAATGCAGGTAATTGTTTCCTTTTGTATAAGTACAGATACGACAGGCTAATTAATTAACTACTCACTAGTCAGAAATGTTTTGTAGGAAGCCCGCTAAAGCCACACCACGCAGCTCTCGGCCATACGTGAGCACTGTTCCGAGCCACATAGTGGTATGCAAAGAGTTAATAATCAGATAGACCCTTCTAATTTTAATTGGGAGAGGGGTTCGGCTTCAGAGAGGTTTTTAGCTTCAATTTAGAGTTGAGTACTTCAGACACCAATCCATGAATTTTTGTATTGTCTACTTGACCATAAGGAAAATGTCTGTCTAGCCCTTCTTTGAGTAGTTGCGATTATAAAAATATGTAAAACTTTCTGATGATGTCGAGCTTGGTGGGGCTCATTTTTAGAATAATGCTGCATTTTCACAAACTTGCAGAAATGTAAAAACAGTTAATACAAGGCAATACAGAGATCAAATCAAACTGGATTTTCAGTTATCATATATTATTCAATCAAATCAAACTGGATTTTCAGTTATCACATATCATCCAAGCAAATCAAACTGAACATCCAGTTATCATATATTATCCAATCAAATCAAACTGGATGTTCAGTTGTCATATATTACCCAATCAAATCAAACTGGATGTTCAGTTATCATATTTTATCCAATCAAATCAAACTGGATGTTCAGTTATCATATATTATCTAATCAAATCAAACTGGATGTTCAGTTGTCATATATTACCCAATCAAATCAAACTGGATGTTCAGTTATCATATATTACCCAATCAAATCAAACTGGCTGTCCAGTTATCACATATCATCCAATCAAATCAAACTGTAAGTCCAGTTATCACATATCATCCAATCAAATCAAACTGTAAGTCCAGTTATCACATATCATCCAATCAAATCAAACTAGAATGTAGTGTCGCCAGACTGCATCACATTGAGTTGTAGCGGACTTTTTCACAACTGACATTGAAAGTGAAGGTCCAATTGTCATTTCATCAACTTATGCTTCAGTAGTGTTCCACAAGTAAAAAAATGCTTCCTTTTGTGATGAATTAATTAAGAATCTGTTTTAAGAGAGTATTTAAAGTAGTTGCTGCCATAGATGAATGGCACTTCAAGTAGATGTGTTGATGCATTTAGGAGCCGTGAAAGTTGACAAGTCAAACAAACAGTTACTTGACCGACTGCAGGTGGAGCGGGAGCGAGGCATCACTGTCAAGGTCAACACCTAATTTAGTTCATCACTATTCTAGGTCTATAAGCTATGACATCTTATTTGCTCAAATAGTGAGGTTCAACACATTCTGCGTGATATTTGCAATTGTTATGTGTCTCTGTATTGATCCCAGTATATCTGTGTTGTTACTATGATGTTTGCAGTTGTTGTTTGCAGTAGATGTGTGCTTTTACCATGTATCATTTATATACATAGGCACAAACGGCTAGTTTGTTTTACAACTACTCGGGTAGCAATTACCTCCTCAACCTCATAGATACACCCGGACACGTTGATTTTCATTATGAAGTGAAAAGATCACTGGCTGCCTGTCAAGGAGCTATTCTACTGGTAGATGCCAATGAGGTGTGTAGTAGGCCATGTATTTTTGACTTTTACACAGTTGAAAGTGTATTTACCACTAGTTACCAACATTTGTGTGTCTATCATGTTCATTGAGAAGGGTTACCATGTCTGACTTTAGCCTGCTTTGCTTCAGGGTGTGCAAGCCCAGACTTTGGCAAACTTTTTCCTTGCGTTTGAGCTCGACTTACCCATCATTCCAGTGCTGAATAAGATTGATCTGAAGGTGGCCAAACCTGAGGTAGTTTTGGCACAGCTTCAAAGCCTGTTTGATATTGAACCACATGAAGTGATCAAGGTATATATATATTCTATATTGTACATATTGTGTACAGTGTCTGTATAAATATGATGAGTGTACTCTATTGTATTGTGTACAGTCTCTTTATAAAATATGACGAGTTTACTCTATTGTATTGTGTACAGTCTCTGTATAGGATATGATGAGTGTACTCCATTGTATTGTGTACAGTCTCTGTATAAGATATGATGAGTTTACTCTATTGTATTGTGTACAGTCTCTGTATAAAATATGACGAGTTTACTCTATTGTATTGTGTACAGTCTCTGTATAGGATATGATGAGTGTACTCCATTGTATTGTGTACAGTCTCTGTATAAGATATGATGAGTTTACTCTATTGTATTGTGTACAGTCTCTGTATAAGATATGACGAGTTTACTCTATTATATTGTGTACAGTGTCTGTATAAATATGATGAGTGTACTCTATTGTATTGTGTACAGTCTCTGTATAAGATATGACGAGTTTACTCTATTGTATTGTGTACAGTCTCTGTATAAGATATGACGAGTTTACTCTATTATATTGTGTACAGTGTCTGTATAAATATGATGAGTGTACTCTATTGTATTGTGTACAGTCTCTGTATAAAATATGACGAGTTTACTCTATTGTATTGTGTACAGTCTCTGTATAAGATATGACAAGTTTACTCTATTGTATTGTGTACAGTCTCTGTATAAGATATGACGAGTTTACTCTATTGTATTGTATACAGTCTTTGTATAAGATATGATGAGTTTACTCTATTGTATTGTGTACAGTCTCTGTATAAGATATGACGAGTTTATTGTTTTGTGTACAGCTTACCTTTGAGTACAGGCTTTCAATATATTTATACAATGTTGTTATGCTTGTAAAGGTATCTGCTAAGCTGGGCACAGGAGTGGATGATGTTCTGAAAGCCATTGTAGAGAGAATCCCAAGGTGAGCTACTAAGGCTTGTATTAAATATTATTAATCTTGCCAGTACGACTACTACGAGCAACACATGTTCAAATATGCCACCTCTTCTAGCTGTTCATCCGTAATTGTTCATTTTAATCAATCACGTTTTCTCAATAGTGTTTACATTTAATGTGTAATCACAACTGTGATTGTCTAAATATACTATTCTACTTTTCAATGTTATCCAAAGACTTTTCTTTTCATAATAGTCTGTGTGCTGTTTATTACACTTTCTAATCTTAAATAGTAGGTAAATCCTTGTGTATTTAGTTTTCTTTCTGTAGCGGCACAATAAACTGTATTTACAGAATATTTATCATGGAGCAAAAATTCAAATCAACAGATTGATACTTGAATTTACTCACTTATGACGTTTATGTTTTTACTGTGTGATAAAACTTGAGGCTAGCTGTGATTGGACAGTGCTAACTTTATATGAAAACAGATATTTTATATTTTAGTCAAAGGAACCAAAGTGAACTGACACATGGGTCAGGAGAGATTATTCAATCCAACTCAGTTCATACTGTTGTGTAAATTTATGCGCATATCTGTACTCGGCAAATTCGTGAATATTCTCACCAAAATGTGTTGTAAATAGCAAGATGATTTTTACAAAACCAATTTTTATAGTTTTATTGTCACTGCCAACTTGTTCTGTTGTTATTGCAGTCCTCCGAAAGCTTCTGTACCCTCTGACACTTCCCATACTCCATTTAAGGCCCTCCTATTTGACTCCTACTTTGACCAGTACCGAGGCGCTATTGCAAGCATCGCCGTCAAGGAAGGACAAATCCAGACTGGTAAGTGTCCTCGGAAGTTGAGACTATTGACCTTTTTATTGAAACATGGGCGATTCTACTATTTACCATTGTTTCCTGTTAGTTAGTATTGGATGTTTGTCTCTCAGCTATTTATTGAGTGAACCAATCAGGAAAAGCCAAGTATGGACTACAGGAAAGAATCATCTGTTATCCTTGCACGAACTGCGGTACTGGTAATGACATCGGTTATTATCACCATGTAGGCAACAATCATTGGGATAGAAGACAAACTGTATTTGCTTAGCAATGTATTGTCGCCATTTTCTTATATTTCAAATATATATTGACTCAATATATATCTTTATTTGTATTTAATATACAAATTCATTTAATTTTTTTGTATATGAAACATATATAGACATTCATTTATTATATTGCTTTTATATTTAGAATATTTATAAATACTTGTTTGAAATATTGTAACAGTTGCAAGTACTTGCTGAACAGTAAAAATTACTCAGAACGTTTTTATATCGATACATGCCATTATGTTATCATGGGAGTATTTTAAAGATCGACCAAGTTCTTTGTTACCCGGTTGTTAATTTTTTTTAAATGTTCGCTCAAAAATAATAAAACTAAAGCTTCTAAAATGAGCTCCTTTTGTTATAACAGCGATATGAACCAGTTCAATTTAATGCTATATACAATGTATGTGAATATTTTATTAGGTAGCTGTAACAATGCACAACTGACAGAATTCAAGTTGACTATACTTGTGTAATAGTCAGCTTGACGGAGGCAAATTTAAAATAGATCCGAACTTAAACAAATTATGGTTCCTTAAAGTTTTTGAACCACTCCTGTTCAACTGCCTTTAACATGGCATCAGCTATATTTCTTTATAATTTGGATTGCTTTCTTTTTCACATTAAATACCTTTTTTTTCTTTATGATCAGAATAAAAAGCTACGATGAAAGACCCATGACCTATTAATAGTAACAGCTCTTGATACAAAAGTATCTTCTTATTTTGTTCCCCTCTAAAAGCCAGCAAAATCTGATTTAGGTCGTGTGTCAGCATATAGGTGTTCATATAAAATACTATGTGCAGTTTTGGGTATTCTTATCATAATAACACTAGCAGTATTGTATGTGCGCCTTGTGAACTACTTCTGTCGGTGTCATGTTAAAAGGTCAGTCACCGCTTGAGTTCTCAGTAATGTACGCTTACAAACAGTTATTATTATCAGCCCGAGTTCTATTATTATCAGCCGTGCTCTACTAAAGCCCCAAGGCTTTAGTAGAGCATGGCTCACCAAAGGTCAAGGCTTTAGTAAAGCATGGCTTACCAAAGGCCAAGGCTTTAGTAAGCCAGTCTCGAGGGTTTTGGCAAACATAACTCATCTTTTTTAGTTTGTCTAACTATTTTTTTCATATAACCGCATTGAATGCACTGAACCTGAGAAAAGTGTTTTGTGTACTCATTCAAAAATTTTTAATTAAAAAAAGTATAAAATTATATTTTATTTAATGATGTAGGCTTCAATGAGTATGCATTGTGCTTTTGACAAGTTCAGAGCCTTCTATGAGGTTACTGGCCACGGGTGGGAGCGTCCTTGAAAGCTTTCACCCACTTGTAGAAGTTAGCGTAGAATGTACAGACCTATTCATCCTGCATTCATCACTCATTCTATTTGACGCCTAAACATTTTATCAGTGTTCTTCATTTAAAGTATGGACCTTTCTTAAAACTGGACATAAAATAAAGCTGAGTATAACCTAAGGCTAAGTATAACCTAAGGCTGAGTATTACCTTAGGCTAAGTATTACATAAGGCTGAGTATAACCTAAGGCTGAGTATAACCTAAGGCTAAGTATACCCTAAAGCTAAGTATAACCTAAGGCTAAGTATAACCTAAGGCTAAGTATAACCTAAGGCTAAGTATAACCTAAGGCTAAGTATTACCTAAGGCTAAGTATAACCTAAGGCTAAGTATAACCTAAGGCTAAGTATTACCTAAGGCTAAGTATTACCTAAGGCTAAGTATAACCTAAGGCTAAGTATAACCTAAGGCTAAGTATAACCTAAGGCTAAGTATAACCTAAGGCTAAGTATTACCTGAGGCTAAGTATTACCTAAGGCTAAGTATAACCTAAGGCTAAGTATAACCTAAGGCTAAGTATTACCTGAGGTTAAGTATAACCTAACGCTAAGTATAGCCTAAAGCTAAGGATAACCTAAGGATGGTGACAATGTTCAGGTTGACAAATACATAAACAAGACTCTAGAATTCTCACAACTCATCACAAGAAGTGATCGAGATTAGCTAACGGTGTGAAGTGAAGTTTTAGTCATTGAGTTGTGTTTCTCATCTTCTGGCTCTCACATAAGATTCATAACTTTTAACTTGATTTAATATCTTAGGTGCTAAAATTCTATCATTACAATCTGGCAAAAAGTACGAGGCGCAAGAATTGGGAATTATGTCCCCTGATCTCACACCCATCTCAACGCTGTACGAGGGTCAAGTGGGCTACGTTGTGGCCAACATGAAGAATGCGAAAGATGCTCTTATCGGCGACACATTATGTTTAGTGGATGAAAAGGTGGAACCACTGCCAGGGTTCAAGCCTGCCCAGCCTATGGTAAGTTGGAATAGGGAAAGACGTCTCTTGATTGGTAGTTGGATGCATTTCGAAAAACAGGCTATATGTCTTTGTTTTTTGATTGTACACTTTTCTGTTTGTCATGTATGTCTCTTAATTTTAATGATTAAAAACATTTAGTTGTGCTGATATGCTATAACAGTTATACCTCGACATAAGAGTGCTTCAATATACAAGGAAATGGCGATACGAACAAAATTTGGGCCAAGTTTCTGCCTGGAGATACGAGAAACCTTTGAAAAATGAGCAGGTTTTCAATAGCCACTGAATGGCCAAGTATGCGAGAGAACGCTTTTAAGAAAAACATCGCACGGTCTTTGTTGTCGAATCGGCTTGAAATTCTTTTAAAAATGATGGCTAAGAGTTATAGTGAAAGCGAGGCAAAAAGCCCCGAGTCGGAAATGAATAATACAAAATTATGATGAAGACAAAGTTAAAGTTAAGTTTAGTAAAAGATTAAAATTTAGCTTTAATTGTCCATTTAGTAAGTTAAATTCAAAGTTTAACTTACGTAGCATCACAAAAGTCTAGTGTCCCGAACACATTTCTGTCCAAGTCTCTCTCACACCACTGCTAGGCAATACATCTGTCTCGAAGGTAGAACTTCATGCAGTACTGTACATAGTAATGTTACATTTTATCGCAGATCATAAACACTAAGTAGGTACTTGTTCTTTTGCGAGCGTAGGTACTGAATTACAAAAATTAAGACATTTTTCTATTGTAATATCTTGTTTTTTGGGTTTTTCTTTCATAGCATGGGAATGGATTAATTTGCATTTAGTTTTTTATGTAGGAGTTATGTCACCATAAGATATGAACAATTAACATGCGAGCTCAGTGTCAGAACATGTTAAGCTCGTATGTCAAGGTATGAATGTACTAGGACTAGGAGTGGCACATATAGTGCTTCATATATGATTTAATTAGAATTTCTCAAGGCCTGAACCAAGGGTAGACTGCTAAATGCATCAGCCTATCATCTTGCTTGTTATACACGCATCAAAAATCCCTTTCAGCTGCAATCAGCACAGCCACAAGTAGGTGCTTGTTAACAGAGTTGTCTTTGGTAGCAGCTTTGAAAAATTTCTGTAATGTTTGGGGTTCGTGTGAGTTTTTCTAATGAGCTCATTTGACAACACACAAGCATCGGAGCAAAATGGAGTGTGTGATCATCACATTAAATTATATGCATTTGAGCTTCCATGGTTCATTTTAACTTATCAGGTGTTTGCTGGAGTTTTTCCCATGGACCAATCGGAGTTCTCCGCTCTGCAAGATGCCATCACAAAACTTACTTTAAATGATGCAAGTGTGGCCATTAATGTAGACCACAGCGCCGCATTAGGTCAAGGCTGGCGGCTGGGTTTCCTTGGCCTCCTTCACATGGATGTCTTTGAGCAAAGGCTAAGGCAAGAATTTTCTGTGGACTCTATATTGACCGCCCCTAATGTGCCTTACAAGGGTGAGTTACTCTGGTTGTTAATGCGCTTTGGATCATATTCTAATGAGTAGCATCTATGAAAAGGTTGGACAGCCGATTTTGTTTTCATTCTCTTTAGTCGGTCTACTCTAGGACACTTATGTATTTGCCTCATCTAACTTTCGCGTTTTCGCAGAGTCATCCTCTCGCGAAAATTTCATGAGCGAAACTAAACTATCATAACAAACAAGTGAAAACGCGAAATTAAATAGCTTTGTTCATTGATAGTCAAAGAAACAAATGGCAGCAAGTGATCAAATTGCACTATCGATCTCGCCCACACATTTTTACCTGCGGTTCACAAATACAAACTAGTCCTAAATTGAAAATCTTTTTCTTACTAGTGAACTGGACCTGAGGAATCTAATTATGGTTGTTTCATTGCATCTATTTTCACATCACTATATTTTCGCACTCATCAGAGCCGCGAAATTAAATTGCAGCGAAATTTTACTCTGTATGCTACTCACGAAACTAAATACTAGCGAAATATAAGTGTCCTAGGATAGGTCTTTCTGGCTCAGCAATTTTTGGTGCCAGAAACTAACACGATAATAACAAAAAATGCAAAAGACATTTCATTTATGAAACCTAACACAGAATGCTTTTTTCTTCAAAATGTATATAAATAAATTTATACATTCACATCGCAAAAATTTGATTGAAGGATCTCAGGAACAAGGTTTGTCTAATATGTAAATATAGTTGTTATGTACAAATTTTTCTCTTCTACTTTCACTTAAGTTTCTTTTGGTATAAGGTACAACGAAAGACATAAATTCTGCTCTTGTAACCTGCACCATAAGGTACTGCCAGAATGTCTGTGCCAAAATCCCATCGCGATATTTAGCTATTGGTTGAAATGGTTGAGTTTTAATAGCTTTAGTCCACCTAGACTATAGAGAAACAGAAGGATGAGTGTTCTTTCACATGTAATGTAGTCTCACATTTCTGTTGATTTGGGGCTTTTTATTTCTTATAAAGTAAAGTTGAAGCCTGGCAAGCATACAAAAACTCATGGAAAAGAGGTCATCACTGTACTTAACCCTTGTCATGTAAGTCGTTAACACTCACCTTGACCTTTGGTATTTATAGGGAAATACGGCATGTCATGACTTTCACTCTCAATATTCATAGTAAGTGATCTTCAAAGGATTGAGATGGGCAAATGCTTGCACAATTTCAGTGCGCATCCATACATTAACACTGCATTACAAAGAGTTGTCTACTGTTTTTCAATGTTAGTTGGAGAAAAAGAAGACAACTCCTAATTTCATAATTTTGTTGACAGAGACTTACATAACATATATTTGCGGCTCGTTCACAAAACCATTACCTGAATATATAAAAAAGGGATTTGGTTATCAGGCCATGGCTTTCCATTATCTTATAGCTCTCAATTATACTCTCATAGCTCTAAATAGTCTCCCAGAATGTGACTATTGAGAGCTATTATCGAGGTCTGTGCGCTGATTCAGTGATCTACAATCATAGAGGAGTTGCTGCTCATCATGTGTAGTAATGTACGGTGATTATGATCGTGAGGACGAGGGATTAGAGAAAATTCTAGAAATATGTCTATATATTTAATCACAGAACAAAGAAGAACACTCCGTGACTTTTGCTAATACTATTATACCTCATGGGATCACATCAACATATGAATGTTTAGAAGACTCGGTTTACTTTTTAGCATGTGATATTCAAGGTTTCTCAAAGTTACAGATTTCTAAGTGAAAAGAAATGGGCTTGCGAAAGTTGAGAATAACATGTAAAGCAATATAAAATTTTAAAAACAGTATATAATGTATAAAATAAGTTAGTTTAAACTTTACCTAGTTTAAGTTAGTGCATTATGCTTATCTCTATCACTTTTTTTCTCTCTCTGATCATCTGCATTGCTGGGCCTATACTTGTGTTTACAAGCCTTTTAGTTAAAATAACAACTGAAAACCTCTTTGTATTGATTATTACTTATTAGTTGTTACATATAATTTAACGTTTTACAATTTATTTGATATATTGTGTTTGCTTTAATACTTCATGCAGTATTTATTTTGAAGTTATCGTACGTTTTGGAGTTTAAAATGGATTAATGAATCACAGTGTGTTCTTATAGGAACATTTCATCCAGCATACGACAGTTTTCTCTATGAAGCTGTTAACAAAACAAATTATTTTTTTATGCAGAGATTTGACTTTCTATTCAAATGGCATCTTTTCAAAAGTGTTTTATGAATTTTTCTGTCTAACAAGCTTAAAGTACCCCCATTTTTCCCTTGATATATGAAATAACGCTAAACATCATATTTGTCGTTACACCATCGAGGCGGCAGTGCCTGCCAGGTGCGCTGCCCTGTTGACCTTTCATAACTACTGTCTATTACAGATGCCTCCAATGACTATGGTTGAGGAGATACATGAGCCACTAGTGCTTGGGACTATAGTCACTCCAAATGACTACATAGGAGACATTATCTCTCTAGTCATGGTCAGTTACCTTCGTGCTATCCAAAACTTGTTTTCTCTCATTTTAACTAGCATTTGCATCTTTCTTGCTATTAATAACGCTGTGTTTTCATCTTTGAACCTCCTACGACTGGTGAGAGCAATCTCATACCCTCGTTTTATGAATGAAACATGAAGGCTGAAGACACAATGAAAAACAGACATATTCGGAATATATGAAAACAATACGTTATTGAAAGGTCATTCTAATAAGACTCTTACAATTTACTCAGGGACAACATAAGCAAAATAAAACCCAATTTATAATCTTTGAATTTTTTCTTACCTCTTCACCGCTATTATCTGATCGAGATGTTGTACCTTGTGGGTAACTGAAATGCGCAGATTATTTTCAGGATTGACGGCATTAAGATATTTATTTTTAATGAATAGAAAAGATAAAAATAGATTCTAGCACTCTCGCGAGCAGCAGTTTGTACGCCTAATTGGAAATCCTGGATCAGTGCAACCACAAAACCTTTTATAGTTCTGTGAGACTTGAGATGATATTCTTTAACTAGTGCCATCAACCTAGCGCTGACTTTGAAGATTTTGTTTTGTGTTTGCAAAAGATGAAAAACTAAGCCACTGCGTGGAATAGCAATACAATCATACCTTGAAATACGAGCTTAATGCGTTACGAAACCGAGTTTGTATGTCAATTCTCTCGTATCTCAAATCAAGTTTTTCTATATAAAATGACTAAATACAAATTGATCTGTTTCCACCATTTGAAAACGACCACCTAGAAACAGGATATTACTATTGAAAAATGTGTTTTCAACTGTTCTAATTCACCATATACAATCGGCAAGTTAACAAACACCTATCTAGTGGTTATGATCTGGAATAAAATGTAAAATTATTATGTATATTACTGTGTGGAGCTCTTACCTTCGAGACAGATGGTAGCGGCCAACACCGGTGTGTGAGAGAAACTTGATGACAACACCTTCAGTACGGCACACTTTTGTGACACTAATATTGCATAAACTTTAAGTTTAATTTAGATGAATTTAACTTGCTATGCACCAACTTAAAAATGAATTCTAATTTTGTTTTTGTATTCATTTCTTATCATCCGGCTCTTTATGCCTCACATTTAGATTCGCCATCACCTTCACTTTTAGCCACCACTTTTAATTCCCTTTTGATCCAACGAGAAAGACTGAGTGAATCTGTTTTCGTGAGCGGGCACTCTCATACTCGACCACCTAGTGGTCGCATTGAGAACCATCCTGTACGCTCGTATCTCAAATTTGTCTTGTATTTGAAGGCACAAATTTTCTCGGCATTGTCCTTGTATATCAAGTTTCTCATATATTGTAACACTCGCATATCGAGGTATGACTGTTGCTATTGTCTGTTGATGGTGGCTACAAAATTTTTTACCACTGATAGACACGAATAGACCAGTACTAGTAACTCTAATGGAAACTGTCTGTTTGCAGAAGTATCGGGGAGTACAAAAAGAACAAACTATTATCGATGGCTCCAGGTCCATGTTCCAAGTTGTCTTCCCATTGAATGAGATAATATTAACATTCTTTGATGACTTGAAGTCTGTGACATCAGGATATGGCAGGTATGACAGGTAGCAAACAGGTGGAGTTTTAGGACCAGCAGTGTAGTTGGTTAGAGCGCTGCCAAGAAGGTGCTTTAAGGTTGGGAGGGTTGAAAGTGTCATCCTGGGGGATAGTCTAAGCCAGGTATTCCTAATTAGGGGCGTGAGCTAAGGGGTGCAAATTAAGGGGTGCAAACTAAGGGGTGCAAACTAAGGGGTGCAAACTAAGGGGTGCAAACTAAGGGGTGCAAAAGGTGTAAGAATCAATTAGGAAAAACGCAGAAACAATGTCTGCGCAGAAAATCTGAGTTAAGATTTTTTTTCATAATTCATCCCAACCTATCAGCAAGTCCAAGCAGCGGAAAACCACGATAACTGAAGGTGGTTCCGTGATCAAGTTTTGTTGATTTTAATCTATAAATATCCAGGCAGTCGGATCACCTCGAATATCAAAAACAATTACAAATGATAAAAAAATATCGATAGTTTTGGATAAAATATAATAAAATTTGGTGTAAGCATCTTCAAGCTCAACAAAATTATCCTTTTGGTGTAAGTTGTAAGAACTGTCATTGTTTTGTTGACCAATCATTTGATGTTGTGGATCATCATAACGGCAAGTTATCTTTGTTACAAGGAACACCGAAGGCTTATCAACTGACAAATCCTTGGTTGTGCCATTTATTTGCTAAATATTACTTGACACACATCCACTATTAAAATCGTAACCTCACTTAGTGAATTAAATGGCGCTGTACTATAGAGTTATTTCTTTAGTAAATTGCGCTATTCTATAGAGTTATTCCTTCAGTAAATGGCGCTATGCTATAGAGTTATTCCTTTAGTAAACGGCGCTATGCTATAGAGTTATTCCTTTAGTAAAGATTCGGCTTTGCTGGTTGATATTTTTACTATTTTTAATGTAAACCAGAAACTTGCTTTTTCACTTGAAATTGCAAATGAAAAAGGACACTTGTCTGTTAACATAACTGTCATATGACCTAAAAAGGAGCGACATACACCACACTTGTTACATTAAGTGAGCAACTAGTTATTTCTGGCTGTATTTTGGCTGTATGGCCTGTCAGATGGGCACTTTACACATTTTTTTTATCATATGGCATGATAAGTGGTGCACCAGTCTTGCACGTCTTTGTGTGCTCCATATCTGTTGACAATCAACTCATGGCTTGTTAAAGCACATCAATTATATCAGTACTTTTATCGTATTTCAGTACATTGGAGTCTTGGCTTTCGAACTAGCTTATATTCAATACACAAAGAATAATAGAACTATGAAAAACAGGGTGTCAAAGGTATGTCCTGCAATAAAAAAACACTTGGTTGTGGTTCCCACAATGTGATGTCATAATTATCATTTAGCCTTTGGTCGTCGATCCCTTTTGCTGCCATTGAGGCTGCGATTTTCTGTGACAATCGGTGCTCTTAAACCCAGTGAGCGCTAATAATAAACTAGGATTCTAGATAATCAACAATGCCCGGGAATCGTGCTAACGCCTGACCAATACCAACACATGTTCTAGGTTAATAGATTTGGGGTGATTGTTAGAGTTTGCTTTTTTCATCCTTTCGTTCATTTTAAACATTTATAGTAATTATAATCACATCATTTTATATATATGATGATTCTAAATACTTTCTAAATATGATTATGCTTCAATAAATATACTGTCGTTGATAAAGGTAATGAAATCACATCGATTAAATTGTGACCTGCAATGGCGTGGCCCTAGGACTATAATGTAAATTGCACTTTCGCGAGATCACGCAATGCTTGAAATTAATTAGCCTCAATCGTGCCCCTCAACATCTCAATAAAAAGAGAGAGCTAGTGCATAATATCATCGGGAAAATATAGTATGGTGCTTGGAGTCTGAGCTATTTATCATAGAAATAATCTGTACATGGAGAGCTAATGACACTGATTCTTTTGTCATTTTCATTGGTTCTCTGGAGTTGTCCCACTTTCGCCTGCCACTAGAGTCATTATCGTAGTTGATAAATAAGCGGTAGGAGCACACAACAGCGAATATAAAAATTGTGATGTCATAATTTGCGAACCTACAATATACCATTGAACATTTCTGTGGTAGAGCTCTGGGAAATCCTATGAACACCAACCAATGTCTGTCTCACCATGTCAAACAATGGCTCATTTGAAAACCAAGATATTGAAAAACCTGAATAAGCTAAAACAGTATTGATATAATTGATGTGCTTTAATGATGATGAGGTTTTATGTTGTAAGTAGGTTTCTGTTTAGCTCCTAACCACTTGATGCTCTTTCTTCCTTGTAATGTTAGCTCAACAAAGTGTCTGCAATCCCGTTTATAAACCTTTTGTAGTTTTGACTATGAAGATCACGGCTACAAAATAGGAAATTTGGTTAAGGTAAGAGAGTTAATGACATTGCTCTCTATTACAACTAGGAGTTACCTTCTCTTTTGGCACCTGACCTTGCGTAAGGGTGCTCTGAGTGCACTCGTGTATGACAAATTGAGTTCTGTTCAACTATGTGGATGACTACTTGTGCTCTCAACTAGAGAGTCTGCTAAGGTTGTTAGCATTTTAGATGTTCAACAGTGCCTACTAGCATACTCTTACTAAAAAAGTCTTATGAAGCTTGAGTCACTATTAAATTTTACGTAATATGCAGTAATGACATAACGCTGTTCTTATTACACTGGTTAGATGTTTCACTTATTCAGTAGAAGCTCCTATAACACAAACTTCCTTTGATGTAAATTCCACTTGATGTAAAAAATTTTATGTAAAGTTTTGCTTCATATTACATAAGAAATTCCATATAACGTAAGGCGTTAAGTCGGTGCAAGTTTTCAAGTTCAATTTGAATAACGTGAGTCAAATAGTCACCTTTATAAATATTGTTTTCTCTCTTGTCGAACTATAGAGAGAAAATGGCATATAGGCAGTATAGGCAGTCTATTGTGCAGTGAGAGGTTGTCAGGAGTGGCAATAAATCTTCGAGAAATAAGTAACTGCACAATTATTCAGAAAAGGCTGTTTATTGGTTCAGATGTTAGAATGTCGGTCTATTAACCTGAATGTCAAGAGTCGCAGGCTTTTTGAAAGCAATTTTTTATTCTGACCTTTAACCCTGGCTTCGCACAGACAGACAGTATTATAGTGAAGATATATTTTTCTTTTACTACATTTTAGGCATATATAATACCTTTTTTCTTCTTTGCAGCATATAACTGCAAAAAAGAGAAAAGCTTGTAGAAAATTGTTGTGTAGGAAAAATTGATTTGAATTGAGATTGAAGGTGTGCACTCCACTCCACTTAACATAAAATTACTGTAATCATGACTCTAAACCAAGTGAAAGTGGAAAGAAAAATCAATAATATCATAAATATTGTCAAGTCAGCGAATTAAAAGGTTGTTTAGTTTTTTCTTCAGTTGAAGGGCCAAAGAGATGAGTCTAGAAAGATCCGGGACCCATATTCTCATCTGCTGTTTTATATGTATAAGCAGATAATTGGAAGTGCATTACATTCAAGATATTGTCAAACCGACAATACAAATCAGTACTTCTTATTTTTATAAGGAGATTTTCCCTTTTTTATTTAAATAGTTTGAAGTTATCTCTAATAGACATTAAATCTAATCGTGTATGAATAAACCTATTGAAAATACGATAATGACATGTCCTACTCGCACAAGTGAGAGTTAAGCTGCTTGTCTTTAGAATGAGAGGATTCGGCTGTATTCAAGCTGCTGGTGGCTGACACAATACTTTAACCAAAGCAATGCAAGCTAGCCCATGTCAGGGTTGTGGAGTATTTATTTGCATTTGATTAGGAGTTGTGCACTCTTTAGCATCTACTACATTAATAGTAATAATAGTAGATAGAGGACTGACTGCCCCCACTACTATTGCTGTAAGATAAAAATGCTCACTTTATGTACAGCTTTGTAAATTATCATCCCCAAAGGCTGGAGTCCAAACGCATTGAATAGCAGAGATTGATAAAAAGCAATCTTTTGCTGAAACTCTCTGTAAGTTGAGCTGATGCAGGTAGTGTTTTGATTGCATGAGACAGCTGCTATGTTTGCACAGGGGCACTACGTAGCTCTGCAACCAGTATCAAATGCATAGACAGCTACATGCCTTCTCCCTCCAGGTTTCATAGTCACAGTTTGTTGATGTATCAAATGGGAAACTAGGCTTCACAACATTGCATGCAAATAGTAACTTGTATATGGTCAGTTGTATTACTGCTGAAGTCACAAATGCATCTGATCTGATCGATTGCAGTTAGGTATGATTTATATCAGTGTGTAACAAATAACTGTAAACTAATTTAGTTTCAAAGCTCTCACTTGCGTCGTCTTTAACTTGTCTTGGTTTGTCATACAGCTGGACATCCTGGTGAACAATGTGCTAGTCGAGGAGTTGACTACAATAGTGCATGCCGATCAGGCGCAAGAAAGGGGCCGAGAACTCTGTCTCAAACTCAAGGACAACCTCTCCCGTGAGCAGTTTGAATATCCAATTAGAGCCAGCGTGAATAACAGAATTATTGCCCGAGAGACGGTGAAGGCTTATCGGAAGGATGTGACTGCCAAAGTGGTGAGTGCAGATTGATATCTTCCTTGCAGTCTTTCGCTAATGAAATCGTTTTTTCTTTGTCTGCCAATGTTGAGTCTGCCAATGGCAGCCGCCACCAGAAGTTCTTCAAGAGCTAAGATATAGTGAAACTGATAAAGAGAGACGAGTTATTACTCACCCCTGAACTGCGCTGATGTTGTGGTGTTAACATGTTTGTCATTGCTTATGTAGCAAGGTAGATTTCTTTCCTTTAAAACAATTTAAAATAGGATTTGTAATAGAAAGTGTTAGAGTTTTTGCAAACTTTAACAGGTTGTAACTAAGTCGCCTTTAGTCTAGAAATCGAGAGATCAATGAGTATAACAACTGTACTATTATCATTGTTGTTATTATTATTATTGTATAGTAGCAATACAAACTTGGTTTCTTCATGATCACACAAAAAGTCGGAATATTTTATAGCGTCAGTAAAACATGGGACATGACATGTTTTGCTAGAGATTATTTTAGTTATTGTTATACATGGGGAGACGATTAGATGGTGACACGCTTATACGCAAGCTATCTTTGTTGTAAATGTTAGGTGTTGCTGGTTGGTATGCCATGGTTTCTCTTTTACTATCATGATGTTGCATCATTATTATTACTACTTTTTGATCATTGGTCATTTAGTAGTGACCACTAATTTTTGTTCTTCGCGTGAAGTGGCCTACTATGGGCACGCCTGTTCTGGTGTGAGCTAGATGGCTAGCTCACACCAGGAATGTTTTCAAGAAATCTGAAATGGTATACTCAGTGGCTCGCGCTTTGTTAGATGTTAGACGGATGCTTATAACTTGACTGCTCACTGATGTGAAACAAACTAGCAAGTATTATACATTGTATACTAATTAGACTGTATATATCAAATTTTAATTTCTAAAATTTATCAAAATTAGTCATTTCGCAGTAGTCAAAAATTGATCATTGTTCACTAGTCAAGTTCCATATTTAACATAGTTTTACATTAGTTAGTTTAAGCAGATTGAAGATGTATGTCAAGGAGGGTCTACATATGTACAGGTTAGGATGTTGGGGCATTGAAATTAAAGATCATTGAAGGTGAAGGTCATCAAAGATATAAGCCCTTCGGAGATATGGGCTATTGCAAATGTGGGTGATTAAATATATAGGTCGTTGAAGGAGAAGGTCATTCAAAATTTAGATTACATGCAGGACTGTGAACTGCACAAGAACTGTGCTAGATATTTGAAGCTACAAAGCCATAGACTATGTATTATATTTACTGAGTATGGATATTCATGACTTCTGCCCGCATTTGAGACAAAACCCTGTAAGCTCAATACATATATTAGTTCCTTTAATACTATAAAAATTACTATTTTCAAAAACCCTTTTTATGTGTATTTTCAGAGTTTTTGCAAAGTACTGTCTGTTTTTACAAAGTTTGGTTTCAGTTGGTCTTTTTGCATAGTGTGAACTTCACACTGTGAAGTGTCTGGGACAAGTGGACCTACCCTAGGATACTTATGTATTCGCGGCATCTAACTTTCGCGTTTTCGCGGTGTCATCCTCTCGCGAAAGTTTCATGTGCGAAACTAAACTATCATAACAAACGAGCGAAAAAGCGAAACTAAATAGAATTCATTGATACTGTAGAATGGAATTTTATAACGACATTTATTTTAACGTTTTTAACGACCACAATAGCATCGTTAAAATATAAACCAACAAAATAATTTGACTGTCAAAATTTATTACGTTATTATTTTGCAATTAATTATGATTATTTTTCCATTAAGAATGATTTATAATGATAGGAATTTGATGTCAATGCACACGAATTAGTAGATTATCATTTGCTGGGGACATCAACCAATGCAGTGAGCACCGTGTGTTGAAAGAAAATAAGACACATGCACTGACACTCGCAGTACTACACAAGCAGCATGGCTCTGGAAAGGTTTGGATTCACCACTGACACTTCTTCAATAACTTGTAATTTTTGAGATTTGTTTTGTTTTAAGTGATGTGACTGACGAGACGTTTTTAAATTAAAATAGGCAAAACATGACCGCTGTTAAAACGCTCAGAAAAAGACATCTTTTTCTTTTGAGCGTTTTAACAAAGATCAATTTTGCGGATTTTATTTTAAGTTCATTCGGAGGCTTTTACGCTTTCAATGGGACATGGCCAAGCGGGTGTTTGATAAAACTTAATCTTCTGCAAACCTTTATAAAAGTCGTTAACAAAAATATTTTGCCTCTGATGATGGTAATAATGATGCCTAAGAACTACTAGAAGTTGATGTTTGTCTCTATGGCTTGGAATGAAGTGATATTCCACAGCGATGAAAACCGCGTCCATGACCGTTGGGCAAATAACTTTTCGAATAAATGATGTTGAGGTCGAGTTATCTGAAGGAATTTATCATTGCGTTGGAACTGACCAAACAAATCCGATTGAGTTGACCTCGTGTTTGAGATGAAATGTTACATTTTATCTGAGGGCGAGTTATCCGAGTTGGACTGCACTTACCGTAAGAAATTCCCAAAAAGTTGGGGCGGCTCAGCCGGCCAGCTAGCTGCCCCAGTGAAAACGGGCCTGTTGATAGTCCAAGAAACAAATGGCAGCAAGCGATCAAATTGCATTATCGACCTTGCCCACACCATTCTACCTGCGGTTCACAATTACAAACTAGTCGCAAATTGAAATTTTTTTTTTTTTATCGGTGAACTGAACCTGAGGAATCTAATTATGTTTGTTCCACTGCATTTATTTTCACATCACTATATTTTCGCACTCATCAGAGCTGCGAAATTAAGTTGCTCCGAAATTTTACTCTGCGAGCGTCTCACGAAACTAAATACTAGCGAAATATAAGTGTCCTAGGGTAGTCTGATTTTTATTAATGGGGCACTGCGTTGTCTACATCAATAATGGCTGAACAGACAAGCTGTCAGCCACTTAATTTCCTTACAAAAACAAGAACATCGCCCCAAAAGTTATCTTGATACATTGTTGACTGAGATGTGTGGAGCCGGGCTAAAAACTGCGGTGTGAATGGATTGCTAGGTGGTAGCTGTAGTGTTGAAGTTGTCTGCGCTTCCTAATGGTTGTTGTGATGTAATCACACCGATACACACTGTGTTTCCATGACACGCTTAATCTGCAAGTTTGCATAATTCCCAAGATGAAAATGGTAAAACCAGTTTTGTTACTTGCAAATTTTTATCGATTGTTTCATGCTTGCGTAAGATGGAAACAGCCCTTGGGCAGGATGGGCAACAATTCTGCTAACAAATCTATTCTATTTTAAACATTTGCCACACTTCAGCCATTCCTATTTTGAAAGTGTACTGCTAAGCAAGACGAGAGTCTGCCGCTATGACCTTTGGAGTGAAACTCTTTAGATGAAATTTTTATCAGAGCTCTCCTGTTAATCCGCAACACGCGAAGGTCCATTGGAACACTTAATCGCACAGTAGCTCAATGTGCGCACAACTCCAAATCTGGATCACCTCCGCAATGGAAACATATTGACTGCTTAGAGGTTTCCTCACTTTATTCCTGTGGAAGACTTTAGTGGGCTGTTCGAAGGCAGTAATACATATACGGTAAAATGAATACATAGTGAGAAGTATGGAGCCTTTGATCAAAGCCTAAAAGTTTTGTATTACGTTGGAAGCTGTAGGAAAAGCCACAGTAAAAAGCTTTGGCACTGTGTAAGCAGAAAGCTTGTTCCCATGACAGTCGTTGTACTTTTTCCATTGTTGTATGGTATGCATGTAGAAATCTGGCCATGACATGGCCCGCAAGAGGCTTCTGCTACAACGGCAGAAAGAGGGCAAAGCAAAACTGCGCAGCTATGGTCAAGTGCGGGTAGAGAAGGATGTCTTCATGAGAGTGCTACGCAAGTGAAACGTGCTCTGGAATGTAGAAAGGTGTTTAAACCAAACCTGTTTGCGTTGAAAGCAGCAGATGTGTGTGAGGGTTATCCCACTTCCCATCAGAAGTCTTCCAAAAACAAGATCATAGCTAATGGGCCAATGGATGTCTGATCTCATGCGCTTTCATGCGCCATGTGGTTTTTCATGATTGTGTTTCTTACCATATGGTATATGTTACAGTTAATGTAACCTGAACAAAAGTTTTTCATGTTGAAGGGTTCTTATTGTAGAAATAGTTTTTATATTGTCTGAGAAAGCTGGCAGCAGAACAGAAGATTACTAGTTGTACACTAAACTGGTGGTAAGGATTGGGCGGCTATAATATGGAGAGCTGTAGTATAAAAACTAAGAGATGATTTGAGCCAGTTGTTACAAAAATGTGTTTGGACACGTCCCACTCCTAATTCCATATTTGAATTCTTAAGTGCAGAGCATTGTTCACGATGTTTTTGAAATTTTGTTGATACTTTTTTATTTAATTTTCTTTATTCTGTCATAAACTTTGCCTTGTCTTCATATTCAGTTACAAATAATGCAATTAGTGAAGTGTGCCAAATTTGCCTTCATACACGTATATAAAGCAAACATTTTGTGGAGGCTTCTATTTATTTCTTTAATACAGTAGAGCGTGTACTGCTTTACCATCTATACTTTTTCTATTAGAATCTATGAATATTTGAACTAACTGTTACAGTCAGTCTCTGTTTTGACATTCGGTCTAGTTTTTTTGGGATAAGTACCGTATTTTTCGCACCATAAAGCGTACTTGAAAGCCTAAAATGTTCTAAAAAATCAACTATTCACAATTTACTACAGTGCACCCTGTGTGTGGACTGAGTTCTAAAATCTGCTGTGTGCCCTTGTTAAGTGCACTACGGTCACCGCTCGCAGACCATTTCTCAATAAAACAGTGAAACTCCTGCCAAGTATACGGAAGAGGTGCGCTGCTAATTGCTATTTACCTGTTTAACAACCCCCTAAAATGGCATTGGTAAAGCGACATTCTTATGAGGCTGTTTAAACTGGGAAGCAGCGGTGAACAATTTAAGGGTGGATGTTCGGGTGGATTGTGGGTGCGTGGACTAAGGTAAAGACAGCCACCACTGTCAGAGCTTTTAAGAAAACCAGCAACAATGTTAAACAGGAACCAGCTGGCGAGTCTGACTCAGTCATTGAGAAGGAGAAACCCAGAACGTTGGACACACAGAATGTTAGAAAAAGAGTGAATATTTTATTCAATAATGTTGGCTAAATTTACTGTTTTGCTTTGCTGTTTTTTACATGTTTTAAAATGGGTGTTGCGCCTTATATATTGGGTAAGTACACAGATAGACAATGGAATTGAGACTGCGCCCTATGATATGGTACACCCTCTATGGTGCTGAAAATATGGTACCTCTATTGATAGTAAACTGCAAGGACCAGAAAGGCTGATCTTAAGTAAATCACATGCATGGGGTTGTCTGTTCTTTCTTTGATGCAGCTTAGATAAATATACTATAAATAAATTATAAAAAGCATGTTTTGGCAACAAGTAACATAAACAGACAGACTCGGTGGTACTGATGTGTCTATATAACTTGATGGAACTTGCATAATATCCTTTCGGATCGGATGGTTTCTGTGTGAGTTGTTTATAGTTGTTAAAGATTTCAAACTGAACTGCGTGCATTGTTATTTGACATATATTTTGTTTAACCATATTGCCTGTTTTTATTGGAGGGCAGGATTGTGTAAAGCATAGGTAAGATTTCCTCAAGGTAGAGTTAAATGTGCGTGTTAATGTTGAAAGATATTGATTATTCTATTATTAGTGTTATATTGTTTTGACAACTCCCAAGTGGTATTTCTAGGGTACTTCTCCATTAGTTGGGTTGGTGTACTCAAAATAGAACTGTACCACTGCAGCGGAGAGCAAACTGGAATTGTGTAAGTCTGTGATCTATGAACTTGATTCATCAAGCTAGAAGCAAACAGGTCTTGAATGTTTCTATTATATTATAAAATAGGGCTATTGATGTGCCTCAGAACTAGTGTTGTCGGCAAACTGCTGTCAGTTTTACTGGAATTTTCTATTTTTAGAATACTTAGGATGCAGAAGAAAAATATCAGCTATTGCGTTCAAGCTGTAGCGTTATGCATCTTTATTCTGTTGCTCTCTTTGTAATTATAGATGTTATAATTGAAGTTTCGCTTGATCTGAATAGTTTACCCACGAGCAAGTTTTGTCGATTCTAACCATGAAACATCCGTTGCAGTCAGATAACCTCAAACATAAAAACAATCCCAAATGATAGAAACTGGTCAATAATATCTGATAAAATCTATATAAAGATTTTCTGCAAACCTTTGGTTAAAAGTGTTTAACTGACCTCTGTTTTGCCGGAACTAATGATTTCAGTGAATTGTGATTCACCTGGTTCTCTGTCATAATTTCATTACATTCTTGGCTTCATTAATCCCTATGATCACAATTTCCAAGAAATTTGAAATCAATACTAATAAGACAGTGCTGGTCAAATGTGGGTATGCTCTGTACATTAGTATATAAGCTCTACCAGTATTTCTACCTGCGTTGTTAATACATTAGTATATAAGCTCTACCAGTATTTCTACCTGCGTTGTTAATACATTACTATATAAGCTCTACCAGTATTTCTACCTGCGATGGTAATACATTACTATATAAGCTCTACCAGTAATTCTACCTGCATTGTTAATACATTACTATATAAGCTCTACCAGTATTTCTACCTGCGATGGTAATACATTACTATATAAGCTCTACCAGTAATTCTACCTGCATTGTTAATACATTACTATATAAGCTCTACCAGTATTTTTTCCTGTGTTGTTAATACATCACTCTATGAGCTATGTCAGAATTTCTTCCTGTGTTGTTAATACATCACTCTATGAGCTATGTCAGTATTTCTTCCTGTGTTGTTAATACATCACTCTATGAGCTATGTCAGTATTTCTTCCTGTGTTGTTAATACATCACTCTATGAGCTATGTCAGAATTTCTTCCTGTGTTGTTAATACATCACTCTATGAGCTATGCCAGTATTTCTTCCTGTGTTGTTAATACATCACTCTATGAGCTATGTCAGAATTTCTTCCTGTGTTGTTAATACATCACTCTATGAGCTATGTCAGTATTTCTACCTGTGTTATTAATTTAGTACTATATGAGCTATGTTAGTATTTCTACCTGTGTTGTTAATAGATCACTCTATGAGCTATGCCAGTATTTCTTCCTGTGTTGTTAATACATCACTCTATGAGCTATGTCAGTATTTCTACCTGTGTTATTAATTTAGTACTATATGAGCTATGTTAGTATTTCTACCTGCGTTGTTAATACATCACTCTATGAGCTATGTCAGTATTTCTACCTGTGTTGTTAATACATCACTCTATGAGCTATGTTAGTATTTCTACCTGCGTTGTTAATACATCACTCTATGAGCTATGCCAGTATTTCTTCCTGTGTTGTTAATACATCACTCTATGAGCTATGTTAGTATTTCTACCTGCGTTGTTAATACATCACTCTATGAGCTATGTCAGTATTTCTACCTGTGTTGCTAATACATCACTCTATGAGCTATGCCAGTATTTCTACCTGTGTTGAAACTAAAGCCCTCATAAATACCTACCATTATGGCTCAGTAAATCCCATTCGATTACACAGATATAAGCTGTATTAGATAGCTGATGCACAAAGGCTATCTTTTTAGTGAGGGTGCCATGTAAGAGCCCATCATCAATGTTAGCTAGTCAGCTGTGAACTTTTCTTACTCATACTAACCTACTCATTACCCTCCCTAGATGCTGACACACATTTATTTATAAACCAGGCAGCACGTCGATAGTTCACAGGTAGTCTTGAACTTGTGAGTGCTCTTCCAGCAACACTGACGGACACATACCTCAGGTTAAAGTAAGCTAAGCAAAATTCATTTTATTTCCTTATCCATACATGTAATAGAACATTTATATGGTTGACAGTGTTGATATGATTGTGCTCACTCACTTAAGTATAGATGTTGCCATTTTAAAAACATTCATAGAAAACTAAAAACAAACTCTTTGATCTCGTCTGAGTGTCTGTTATCTCAGGGACGCTAGTTGCCCAAATGTCTTCAATGCTCTTTGATTTACAAAATATCTCATGCAGATGTGGTGTGAAATGTACAAGGAGTTGCAAGATCTTCAGTATGGTAAAATATTGCGGATTCTAGTTTAGGAAATTTTGGAAAAATACAAAAGATATCGATGCCTCCAATTTTATGTGTTTTATATATCAAAAATAGATTTTTGCCAGGTTTTAAGGTTCTTGCTCACAGCCAACATAAAATCGGATTTAATGCGAAATTAATATTGTATTTGGACGATAGTCATCAATTTGTGACGTATATATTTGGCTTATCTTTTGGAGAATCGAAGCATTTCTTTGGGTTGCTCTCATTTGCGCAAGGTTAAATAATGGTGTACACTGTTTTCTGCTACCTAATATGCAGATTTACATTTGTGGAATCAAAAAGGAAATTAATATAAGCCGGTCAAGCCTTGTTTAAGCGATACACATTAAAAATAAAGTGTTCTACTTTGGTAAGACGGTAATTTTGCTTATTATCATTAGCAGTAGGTACCCACAATAGTACTATTAGCAGTAGGTACCCACAATAGTACTACTGGATGATTAACATTTGTTTAAAAAAATTGAGGCTGTAACTTGAGCTGATTCAAGTTTTCAAATAGTGCTTACATGCTCTTAGCCAAAGGTCACTCACTGTAACCACTCTAAGCGGTGAAAACATGTCGCCTTGAGAAAACATTAGTGGTGTGGGTTACAGGCTGAGATAGGCTCTAAGGCTAATGTGGTTGGGTGATTGGATTATTTTTCTAAACCTAACTTTCTAGGGTTGAAGCCCTGATATGATTAGTAAGAAAGGTCTTTGCAGAATGCAACTGGGAGATGCACTGACACGCCTTCTGAGCGCCTACTAGCAGAGTAGTAGATGTCAAGTAATAGTACAGCTCATCTGAATAGTTCAGAAAAATCTTGTTTTTCAAATATTACATTTGTGGTAGATGTGTTTTAGAGCATGAAAAATTCCTTACTATAATAAGAGCTGTATGTCCAAAACCACGCTCGGAGGTTAGAAAAACAATGCATCACATGGGAATCAAACTCAGATATTCTGCTTAGCAGTCAGTGACACTACCAGCTACATCACTCGATCACTTTGCTGCATTGAGGAATAATTACGCACATAGCTATTACACATTACTAGTGTTCGTAAGAGTAATTGGTTTTTCTTTTGGTTTCGGTTCCACCTTACAATGAGCGAAGTAAGTAGGGGAAGGACACATTGAGTACTCTCATCAGTTAGCCACAATAATAGACACATTGCCAGTCATTTAACCGCAGTACATGCTCTATGTGTCCACTGCACTTTGGTTTCACAGATAGCATTGATACGTCTGCTGTTATTGTTAGACTTCCTCTCTAGTTCATCTTCCAAGACAAACAGATAAGCTGTGGTAGCTGAGTTATTACTACTCGCTGTAGATCAGACTGTAGATACTCGCTTGGACTGGCAGACGAGATGAGCGGCTCCACAATGCCTCGAGAGGGGATGACTTCCTTTGTCTCCAACAGTAAGTTAATTTACCACTTGCATGAACAGGCAGGAAGAGGAGTGAGCAATTCCTCGAAGATCTAGTATATTTGCTTAGCTTACTGAAAGCAGAGGCTGTACGTGTTTTAAGAGCCATTGTTGTACAAACAATGGCTCTGTCATCTTGGCTGGACATATCTGAGTCCAGTGGCAAGCGTACCTGACTACTGGAGACAAGTTCAGTTACAGAGAGGGATTTAGGTTTGGATGTCAATCCTGTCACCATCAGTCACCTTTTTTGGGAATTCAACCCCCAAACCTGTTGTTCACAGGTCAGGCGTGTTAGACCACTAGGCCAAGTCACTATTAGGGATGGCTGGAAGTAGTTCTGGTTAGTTGTAGACGTAAAGATAACATCTAAAGGTGCAGATTTGTTTATTTGCATCTAGCGCTGAGATTAGCAGCAGTGTTAGGATATTGATAGCGTTCTGAACACTGTAGAGGGGCAAACCACAGAGCGATTCTCATTTATATAGATCGTGTGTCATTAGTAAAATTGATAATAGACTGGAAGTCATAGGATGTACTGCACACAAATTATTTATTGATCTAAGCATTTAGGATGACCTTATACTGTCGTTTCATCAGGCTAGTGTGGTTGCATAACTATAAAGAGACTATCGAACACTGATATCCTGCAGCAGTGATTTTCAACCTTTTTTGAGCCACAAATTTTACATTTACAAAATCATAGAGCACACTACCCAACAACAATGACGCTGAATGACACTCTGATGCGTTAATACATTTTGGTAGTAAGTTTTTAATGCAACCATACACTCACTCACTGTGAAACCTGAATTTGTATTGTTGAACACAGTATGCATGCAATCCATTTAATCCAATCCTTGCAGTAATTGTCAAAAAACACACAAAGCTCTTGGCCACCTTTTTAAGCCTCAAAATAATTACCAATTTGGAGAAAGCTACTTTTGGGCTCAAACACATGGCATTTAAATTAGCAAACTGAAAACCTAACTGCGCTGGTTAACACCCTCGGGAGCTGCAAAATAATTTTGTTACTACTTGTTCTTTCTGCTTTATAAAAAAAATCGAACAGCCGATTGTACCAATAACAATACAGATGAAATTCAAAAAAGGCCATTATTAATAATTTCTTAAGGTACATCTGATCATCTCTCACAGCTTGCTAGTGTGTCATGGTACACCAGTTGTAACTACTCACTGGTTGGATATCACCGTCCTACAGAACTACAAGCTTCACTCCCGGTCATTGGTCATGTAAATAGACAGCCATATAGCAGCATTGAATATTACTTAAGTACGTACACCTCAGCCAAAGCAGTCAAAGCTAGTAAAGATACAATCATCTCATTACAAAGTGAACTTAACAGAATTTACATCATTTCAACTTGTTTCAGCTGGTTCTCTTTGGATCTATTGAATAAATTAGCCAGTAAGATACTGTCCAATCAAATGCAAGCTTCTAGTAGCGCTGATTCAGCCAAGTTAGGCATGGTCAAATTTGGTTGTAAGATTTCATTCGTCGATCGTTTCAATTGCTTTTCTTCTGTGTTTTCCAACAGAGACTCCATCTCAGTTGTCGCTCAACCCTGTAAGGCTGGTTTGCTCTATAACGACATATGTTGGAGTTGTCCTCTCGGCAATTATTCATTGACCATATGCACCAAAAACTGATGGCATCTCCGAGGCAATGCGTATACGCTGGAAAAGATTGCAGCTGTCAAACTTTCCTGATAGTCAAACTTTCCAGTAATGTGCACCACTTCGGCAATGATGATTGGCTTTCGCGGATTGCTTGACCTTTATTTTTCATGATGACAGTTGCTGCGAGACTAGCATTTTGTCGTTTCCGCAAGCACATTGTATAATAAGAACGCTACGTCATAGACTATTCGTTGATGTGAATGCGGATGGATTTGTGATAATGTGAACATTGTTACTACAGACGATCACCAAAGTATTGTGGGGTTAAAGCTGACATGCGACGATACAGTGTGAACCAGCGCTTCTAGTCTCCTCAGTGCTCTTCTGTATCAGCCAGCAGACTAGTTATCTTGATCATTGATACTATTAGTGTTCGGCATTCAGAGCATATTATATGTTCATTGCATGACACTGTTTCCTCTGACTTATTGTTTCCTCTGACCTCATGACTCTGTTTCCTCCACTGTTTACTCTGACTTATAAAGTATGGCAATGTGCCTTGATTACTTCGTTGTGCTGAAACGTTGAAATGGTTCAAGTTTGAAATGTTTGAAAGTTGGTTGAGCATTTGCCGGATTACCAAATCGAATACTGAAAAATCCTGCGTGTAAATTGAAGGTTTGACACCAAATTTCAAGCTTAAAAATCTATCCTCGACTTAAATTGCGGTTAGATTTTTCATGACAAAATTATAGTAAAACTTATATTCAAAAAACCATTGCAAATCAAAGTTACATGATATGACCTATAGGAGTTTATTCATAAAATAGTAAAATACTAGTAATCCTACGCAACATTAGATGGATCAAATCTTTGTCGCTCGGATTCTCTTCTGGAATAACATGCTTTTTAGCATTTAATACTTTTTATGTTGTTGTATCTGCCTACAAACCTATACTTTGGTAATCTATTTGACACATTCACTATTCTACATTCATCTGTTTTCTTGTACATGAATCCTGATTTGTGACAGAAATCTGTCTTGTGGTACCACTTTTCTGTTAAATATGTACAGTATTATCAGAAGTGGCCATTTCGTTGTATCGTTGAAGCAGACCAACCTTATGGTGAAGTGTTGTTTTTTGTGCTCTGTGGTCCTTCCTAGAGCTATCTCCTCGCGTTCTTTAGTCAATTGCTGTATTACCGACGGCACCAAAGACATGGGTGTTTTTGCTAATGGTGTTTTTGAATGCCATTTCCTCAGCTACTCATTGCCTGCCTTTGATACCGATTGAACTATTTCAATCAAAGGGGTCGACGTATACGGCAAGTACATGTCAAAACTAGGATTTTTAAACCAAACTCTAGACCTCGACTCATTCCCACATTGACTTGTACGCCAGAATTTACTATAAGCACTCTGCACCAGTGACACCAAAGCGTCTCTGTCATGCCAGAGCTCTCTTCACAGCATGTCTAGCATAGAGCTTAGAAAATTTAAACAAAGTCTACTTTTTCTGAACAAATAATGAAGCATACTATGGTATGGAGGGTTTTGAAAAAGACAACTTCGATCCAAAGATCAAATTTTTAGCTTCATGCAACAAAGTTTGTATGAATGCCAAGCTGGCACGCTCATTAAAGACAAAGGATAGATTTCCTACATACATGTAGTTGTAGTAGTAGAAAAACTGGCCATTTCAAATGCCACTTGTAGGAAAACTTGGAACTAGTGATATATTGTTTATAAGTGTAAGCATACCGTACAATTCCATCAAGTAATCCAAAAATGTGATAATTGTTAAATTGGAGACTTTTATTATGCTGTTTTATAGAAATTAGAAACTTCCAATATTGTAGTTTTATAGAAATGCAAATATTTACAATTATTGATTTATGTAGATAATACGAACATGTTTATTGAGCACAGATCAAAAGGCTAAAACAACTCGCGCTTCCATAATCGGTAAAAATCATGATTTACTAAATTAGCTAGGATATTGTGTAAAATTACGCCTATAGAAGGGATTCTTGAAATACGTGGAACACTTATCCTTGAATGACTGTTGATGTCAGTATGAAAAATTAATATTTATCTCCATAAATTAAGCAGTTCATAGTGATAGATGGATGAAAGCTCGGGTTGCTCATAAAGACAACCGAGACAAAATAAGAGGCAGCGTGAAGGCATAGTATTAGCATCAGCCTAGCTATGAATACCTGGATAATACACTATAGAGGGGTCAAGCAGTAGTGTACTCTGTTATCTTTAAATTTATAACCAAGTTTTACTTTGACGCTTGCGTTCTCAAATAATATAATTTCATTCTTAATCAAATTGTTTTAAAATTAAGGTCATCGAACATGAAAACTGAAAAAATATACGATTCATAATGCAAACACCAATCACATATTTTCTCAGTTTTTATGCTCAATAATCTTAATTTCAAAACATTTTTATTCAAAATCATTAAATTATTTTCGAACGATTAGGTTTTTATTGTTTTTTACTTATTTTGTACGTTTTGACATTTTAACATGCTCACTGAAAATTGGTTAACTTGTGACATCAAGGCGGCAGGCGTAACTTTCAAGCTTCCTAATAATACATCTAGTAACAACTTAGGAGGTTGGGGAGGGTGGCTAGCCACCCTCCTCACATGGATGAGGAGGGTTGCTAGCAACTTTGGAGGACAAAATAAAAACCTGACAAAGACAGAGGAGCTCCTCTGCGAGCCAATGGTCAGCTAGCTATAGATAGAGTCTCAATAAACACACCCAACAGAAAGGCAATTGAAAAACACTGTTGAAACCTGTCAAGAGAAGTCATGGTTATATGAAGTTGGGGGAGCCATGATTGCCTATGTCCTCGCATGATTTGATACCTAGAGAGAGAAACAGCTTAGTGCTGGTATTCATAAGTTTCTTCATAGCAGGGCTAGCTGTCTCTAGGATGCCAATGCAAAGCTTATTATCTACCAAACTCCATGGATCAGCTGGTTACAGTTGTATTAACTATTGTTCCACCGAATGTAATCCATGTTATAATGTAGCAATTAAACCTCCCACAACATTTACTAGTAAGCAGATCATGAACACAATCAATAAGATGTATATCAGAATGTTGACAATTAATCCGTGTGGCAGCATCATAATATAATTATTTATAAACAGTAGTTCAGTCTGCTCTGCTGTTGCCAAGGGTTGGTAATGCAGTAATTATAAGTAATTATAAGGTTTAAACGAATGCTGCGGTCAGCAGAGTCTAATGAGGTTATGTCTGCGACACAAACTTGATGCTTGCAAAGATAGGTAAAAATCTGATGTTGCATCATGAGTAATTGATCGAATTTGGATGAATGCAGTTGTAATGATTGGTTACGTTTAAAACTATATGCAAGAAAATTGGTCCTAAAATATCAATCAAAACACTGCAACATAATATTTACAAAACAAAAGTACATGTATGTCAATTGAAAATGTTGGGTAACAATTTTTATTTATAAATGGTAAAACTAAGAGACAAATTACAATATACATCATACATTTACAAAACCTCACCATTCATGGCCTTCAGATGACCTTAGATTAGCCTCTATATTTACTACTTTGCAGTATTTATACATGCAACTCTCAATGTTTGTCTGTATGTCCAGTTATAGCAATAGTTTTAGCGACGAAAAATCCCCTTCGTGCTGGATTTGAACTAGCAACCTTCAAATCGCTAGTCTACTAGCAAGCTCATGTAACCAGAAGGCCATTATTATTATTCTCATCGCTCTTACCATATACTGTATGTCATTTTCGTCATTGCACATGCTAAATATGCACTTGTTATTATTAATTAATATTACTGTTTGCTGTTATTTTTTTGAAATTTTTATAAAAGCTAATTCTTTTACCATTACCTATTTTTTTAATTTGTAATTTTCAAATACGTCGTTCAATTTCAAATAATAAAATTGAAAGATGAGAAACCAGAAAGATTAGTGTAAGATATTATGTAGTTACACTCATCCTTCTGGTTTCAGTAAATCTGTAAAAGCTAAATACTTTTCACGTAGACAATCGTATTATCTAGAGTAGGACTTGCCTCTACATTGTCGCTCTGTTTGGTCAGACAGAGTATCAGAAAAAGAAAATCTGATATCTCATTTTTACGTTTGTACCAGTATCGAAAGGTGAAAGTATCAAATTATTTAATTATCAAATTAATTATTAACATAATAAACATTTAATAATAAAATTTTTAATTATAACTATAAATAATTTCTGAAATGAATAATTTATATTACAACAGTCAAATTAATTATCTTACTATTTGTTTTGTTTTTATATAAAAAAACTATTCTCAAAAATAAATGCTTCAGCACAACTGTTACCAATCTTTTGCTCCCGGAATATGACTGTTATTAACTGAAAGTGGTGCCATGGAGGGATTTCAATAGTGACAGTTGTGCACCCAAATTGTTAAAATGGTGCATGATGCATTCAATCCTATCACTGGGTCGATCGTGTGAAAGTGAAAATGTTGCTAGTTCAGTGTGTATTGTCAGTCCATAGATCTGTAGACCCATAGATATGTAAATCTCTAGTTTTGTTAATTTATTGACATACGAATTTTTAGTTTTCTTAGATCCTTTGCTATCTAAACCTGTAGATATGTCAAATTATAAATAGTATATTATTTATATACTATATACCATATAGTATTATTATATAATGTGTGTATATATTATATAAATTACATAGCACAAATAGTTTTAAAGAATAATAAACTTTTCACTCTACTCAACTATTTGAAAGTTTTATGCATTTTTTTTAATGTTTTATAGAACAGGTCCTCCCTTTTCCTCTCTCCCTCCTCATCCTACATCCAATCTCTCTCTCCCTCTCTCTCTCTCCTCTCTCTCTCTCTCCCTCTCTCTCTCTCAATCTCTCCCTCTCCCTCTCTCCCTCTCTCCCTCTCTCCCTCTCTCCCTCTCTCCCCTCTCTCCCTCTCTCCCTCTCTCCCTCTCTCCCTCTCTCCCTCTCTCCCTCTCTCCCCTCTCTCCCTCTCTCCCTCTCTCCCTCTCTCCCCTCTCTCCCTCTCTCCCTCTCTCCCTCTCTCTCTCTCTCACTCTCTCTCTCTCTCTCACTCTCTCTCTCTCTCTCTCTCTCTCTCTCTCTCTCTACCTCTCTCTCTCTCTCCCTCTCTCCTCATCCTACATCCAATCTCTCTCTCTCTCTCTCTCTCCTCTCTCTCACTCTCTCTCTCTCTCTCTCTCTCTCTCTCTCTCTCTCTCTCTCTCTCTCTCTCTCTCTCTCCCTCTCTCTCTCTCTCTCTCTCACTCTCTCTCTCCCTCTCTCTCTCTCTCTCTCTCACAATACACGCTTGTGTATTCAAACATCTCCATGCTCAGAAACTACAGTTTCTTAGTAATCCTCTGAACACTGAAAGGGACAAACTCCAACCGACTCTCACTTGGATCACTCTAAGTTCCTCTAATCCTTCTCAGTAATCCTACTGCATCTTTCAGTTTTCACAGCTTCATTTACTTTGCAGGTAAAAAATATTCGATAGGCTCTAATGAATAAAAAATAAAAAATAATTTAAACCGCTGAGTTTTTCTCTTACTCTCGCATATTTGTAAGCATGCAACTTCCTTCTCACAACAAAGTCAGTTAATAAAAGCACGAATATTCAGACCAGATCAAGTCAAAACTAATGCATGAGTACATTCTCTCTCTTTATATACTGGCGCTGAGGTTGACATATACAGTGAAAGTCAATCAAACAAACATCAATTTACTTATTATGTATGGAACTCATTCAATAAATACAATAAATTAAAAAACAGTTTTAAGTGTTCTGGTGATACAATTATGACTCGTACTTTAAAAATTAGTTTCTATTTTTAGCGATTTATTACTGTATGCGAGAACGCTGGTCACGATTAACCGTGAAAAATAAGGAATTACTCTACTACTATGTTTCGCTCACAATGGCACAGTCTCGCTCTCTCACAGTCTCGCTCTCTCACAGTCTCGGTCTTTCATAGTCTCGCTCTCTCACAGTCTCGGTCTTTCATAGTCTCGCTCTCTCACAGTCTCGCTCTCTCTCGTCAGTATCTATACCAGTGAGCGCTGGATGAGAGGATATGATGCGTAAATGCCGAGATGAGTCATCCATCCTCATTTTACTAAACAAACATGAAGATGTGATGAGAATAGAGGGCATCCTACAGAACCAGAGTAAACATATAGTATTGCTGTATGAGATAACGCTAATAACTGTCATATCATGCTTTGATATAGCAGGTTGTGTACACAACCGTGTACTTGCGGATATTATTATTCAGATGGACTTCGGCTGGTATCAAAGAGGAATTTTATTTAAGTGTAATATCTTTATTTAAAGTATGTAAATAAGAAATGCTTCAATCACTGTGTGTCCATGCTTCAAATGGTTCGGAGTTGCTTTCACTACGAGTAATAGAAACGGTAGAATCCGAGTGCATTCGACGCCATTTTTCTTCACTAAATTTTTGCAAAGGCCTTCGCTGTGCAAAAGCAAGTCTACTGTAATAAGCTTTGTTTTGAGAGATGCATCGCTAGTTTTGGAAACACCTACAGATAAGCAACTCCAAATCATTGAAACGAGGGAAGATGAATTCATTGGCAGCGGATGAGTGTGACCCAATTTGAATTACGGAAACAGCAGTTTTTGTCACATGAAAATATGAAATATGTAGATGGAGTTGCTTGTATTTGCAATCACTTGTGACCTCTAGCGGGTGCTAATGCTAAATCTAGATAAATTATTTTTGGTGGCAGGTTCCCTGGCTGCAGTATACCGTATGTTACATTCAATCAATAAAGGACAGACTTATCAAGTATGTATTTCAATAAAAAATGCTTTCTTATAAAATAAAAGTTTTTATTGTTGCTATTTGTTAGCAATAAAATCAAGCAGTAAATACTTCTCTGACCCAGTACAGATACTTAACAGGTAGAATACTAAATACGTATGCAGACCAGAATTTGATGATATTGAGGGAGCTCTTGGACTACCGTTTTATGTTATGCCATGACATAAGCTAATACTGAGTAGGCTTACTGTTCGTCCCAAATATATAATTATGTTGTCCGTGTTCTACCAAGGCTAAGATCATGTTCTCAACATCAAATATAGTATCGGCTCATTAGCACTAAGTGCTTCATGTTCAAATTAGATACACACAATTAATACACACTATATATCTTAGGTAGTCTTATTATTTAAATATATATAATTTTATTGAACAGTACATAATCATTTTTTATATAAAAATGATTTTACGTATGGTGCCAGAAACCAAAATACGAAACCAATAGATAAGAAAATATTGCCATGTGGTATCATAAACACCAACTTGTTCTTGCTTTCAAAACCATATCAATTACTTTTTTTAAACTGGCTGAAAAAAATAAAACTTATACCTGTTATTTTTAGTGTGCCATATTTTTTTACATGACAAACAACATAGGTTTTTTAGTGGTATCATAATACTTGCGAACTTTTGTAATGTTTGGGTCATTCTAAAAGGTCACCCTTAGCTGAACTAATATTGCAAAATCAGGTTTACATGTGGGGTTGTCTTACTTATGCTGTTGCTGCGCAGCTGACGTTTGCTCCTTACTTAGATAAAATATTTCCAAGCACAATGATAATAACTAAAAAGGCAGCACAATTCCCTATTATTCAGGCCGGTGACAGATTGACTTTGGTAGGTGCAACTGTCCAATCATGTCAATCCATGGCAATGCCCGTAGCTTCTAACGCTTTATATTTTGCAGCAGACACGTTTGTACCATTTAGTATTAAATACTATATATTATTACATAATAACATATAATGAATAACGTTAAATATAATATTACTTGACTATTAGACACTCTTTTTCAAGAAGGCCAAGCATCATGTTGTACAAGCACACCTTCAGGCTGTCTAACATATTTGTAGTTAATGTATTTTAAACTATTCTTGAAGTTGTTCTCTTTCGGCTTAATTGATATTTCATCTAGTTATGTGGAACTGCTGTACATGAGCGCCACGAATGAAGTGTGTGTTTGTACAAGACATGTACGTACATACCAGAGCTTTGGTAAGCCAATTCAATCAATTAATCAATGTTTTGCTAACAAATATAAAATGTTGGTTTTACATTAACCTGTTTTCACATTCGTTTGTACTACATGATTCTTGGTATACTTGGAAGAGAGTACCTAATATTTTAATAATATTATATTTAACGCCATTTATTACTTGAAGGTTACATCTCGGCATGCAATAGTTGTTAGGGATTAGATTTGATTTGTTTGTAGTATACAATTTATGGAATTGTCTACTCATGAAGCTAATTTGTTGAGTTTTGACCAAAGACCAACTCTCCGATGATTGAGTGTGACGGCACACAACTCATCAGTTTGCCAAAATGCTGTCTTCATTATGAGCTTCAGGCTATGTTCAGTCTGAATTTACCATAATGAGTACCTTTAAACCAGGAAACTTGGCACACACTGTTTTCTTAGAAATTACCTTATATTTGTGATTCAACAAAGTTTCAGCAGCATTTCATTGATATTTTCACTGATAACATTTACGTAAGACAAACCTAACTTGCTGTCTCTTTGTACATGCAATCTATAGATTCAAAGGTCTTACATCCTGCGCTTCAGATGTTTTTTATAGTGCTTTTGTTGACTGCTGACTTCTAACATATTCTGGTAACACAAGCTACTTAGCGCAATCATCTCACTTCCTGCTGCCGAAACAGTCAATAAGATTTTCTAACAACTGGGAAAGTTGGACCATATTAGAGCCTTTAAAGATGAGCTTACACTAAATTTTAGTAAATTTTATCAGAAAGTATCGACATTTTTCTATCATTTACAATTATTGTTGATGTTTGAGGTGATCGGATTTTTGATTGCAATATATGTTCAGAAGAAAAATACAAGCCTCAATGACGTCACTAGTTTATGTCATTGCTATAGTTGATATCAGCTGCTAGTTGCTAGCGTTGTTATAGTTGATGTCGGCTACTGCGTTCAAGTTGCAGCATTACATGTCTCTATTCTGTCAGTCTCTTTGCAACTATAGACGTCATAATCACACTATAGCTTGATCGGAGTGTTTTAACCGCGCTCATGTTTTGTCGATTTTAATCTTGACTCATTCTGGCAGATCATGTCAAAAATACTGATACTTTCTGATCAAATCTACTGACTATTGTGCAGGTTCATCTTTAAGAAAGCACACTAAACTATGGAGTGAATTTTTGGCCGAATTTGCGGGCCTCGAGGTTGACAACAACAACGAATGCTAGCTCACCCAGGTGTCTAACGAGTGCGTAACATTTTTATCCGTAGCTTTGTAATGGTTGATTAGTTCATCACCAGAGAGTATGATTTAAAGCCTCAGTTTTATCATTATTTTCTTGAAAAACAAATAAAATTAATAACAATGTGAAAAACCTTTTTGCAACATTTTTATTATTTGAAGACCAGGATTTATGAAGTACTTTTTGATGATTGTGAATGTCAGTCTTTGAAGACTTAATTTGCTCTCACAACTTTCAGTTTCTATGAAAGATCGATCATACATGTATATTATAATTGCTACGCTGGCTACTTGTATTGGTTTGCTATAATGAGATACAATTTAATATAATTATAGACAAAAACTTAGCAAATGATTACCAACAGAATATAAAAACATAAATATCCTAAATCATAGAAATCCTTTTAATCCTTTACTAGTTTTTATACCAACTGGTTTTCTTAACATAGTCAGCTGGAATTCATACAACTTACTTGTGTATTTTCTGACTGTATAGAAACCAACCTAAAAGTGTTATTTTAAAGGAATAACAACTCCCATGAAGGATATTATTGAAGCATAAAAGTTTAGTGATATTCTATACACACCAAAAACATATTTTCATACAATATTTATGAGTGGTGTCACAATCAGCTTTGATGCTGCTTAGGGTATTCAAGCAAGCGCTAATGTTTGCTTCGCTGCCGATTCAAATTCCCAGTTGGCCATTACTAAGCAGCGTTACATGAAGAATTCATAGCCTCAGGCTTTGCTGTCACTTATATCAATCTTTTTAATTACCAAGGTTTGTGTGTGCTGCTGCTATTTTTCGCAAGAACTGGCCACTTACCAAAATGGCCTGAAAACCGCTTTGTAAAAAATGATCAAATTTTTGAAAATTTGTCACGAAGGATTAGCAAGAATATGGGATTTGCAAGGCAGTGTAGCGCAATTGCTAAAACAGACAGATATGTTCTGCATCATTTTGTCTTTTTTAGTTTATCACAAATGTCTAAAATTAATTTGTGTTTATGCGGCTTGCAATGATATTTGTGTCTATGCAGCTTGCAATGATATTTGTATCTATGCAGCTTGCAATTATATTTGTGTCTATGCAGTTTGCAATGATATTTGTTAACATAAAATACCCGTCGAACACTAAACCTTTTTAAGTGATCGCGTTCAACTTGACTGTGACTCAATACTATTATATAAATAATGGATCGTCTAAAGTGTCAGGTCAAGTTAGTTTAGGGTGAAGAAGCCTTTGCTCCAGAATTCAAACTCCGCAATCTTAACTTAACAATGTTAACATATTGACATTCATAATCACTGTAATCAAATGAAGCAGCTTGCGACGAAAATTAAATTAAATGGTAAAATAAATATTATTTATTACTATTTTTTTTCAGTAAATTACAACAGGTTTCTAGAACATTCTTGGCAGCACTAGCTGATGAGCTCTCAAACTAGCAGCTTACTTGAACCATCAAATAGAAAGAGTTGGACCCCATTTAATTTTGCTCTTTTCTTTTTTATGACGTCAGCTGGTGTAAAATTCTATGCTGACTATTTTATTTGATGTAAAAAGCTTTTTAATAGACCATGTGGTTCAAAAGTTATTAGGCCTACAATTTAGATGCTCTCTTGTCAAATATCTACATAAATAAATTAATTTCGTAGCAGACGAGTTAAACTTTTAGGATTTGAGCCTTAGCGATACAAACAAAAAGTTTCAAAGACAAAATTCATGATTGAGATGGTTTTTGCATGATAATTTATTTCAAGTAGTTTTGTTATTTGCTTCACTATACATAAAGAATGACAGGCAAGTATATCTGTTGCAGACTGCTTCTGAGCTGACAGTAGTATTCACTCTTTTGCATGTCTATGGGTGTGCTGTAAGTCTCTTTATCAACAAGCTTCTATAGAGTTTAGAAGTCTGTGAAAGTTTTTAATACTGATCATTCAGGAATGAGTCTGTTTATTATCAACATTGACCCCAGTTTGACACCGCCCCTCCCCTATGAATGAGTCAACCATGGTCGAAGTAACTACTGTATACCCAAATAGGCTCCAAGAATTTTTATCTAGGTCAGAAAATAGTTCGAATTCTGTTGATATGTCATTTGAGGCTGTACATACATGCACATGTTACATGAAATTATAAACATATACATGATGCATTTGATGTTAATTTGGTTTTAAACTGATGTTTTGGAGCATCCAAGGATACTCTTTGTTATTCTACTCACAGTTAATGGTTCATAGCAAAGTCTTTCTATGTATGCTCTATGTACGCTCTATGTATGCTCTATGTATGCTCTATGTATGCTCTATGTATGCTCTATGTATGTTCTATGTATGTTCTATGTATGCTCTATGTATGCTCTATGTATGCTCTATGTATGCTCTATGTATGTTCTATGTATGTTCTATGTATGATCTATGTATGCTCTATGTATGCTCTATGTATGCTCTATGTATGCTCTATGTATGCTCTATGTATGCTCTATGTATGCTCTATGTACGCTCTATGTATGCTCTATGTATGCTCTATGTATACATGTTCACACTGTTAGGTGTGGTGCTCCAAGTACAGACATTAAGGTATGTCATAGCAGATGTGTCTGTCATTTTACATGCAATGTACATGTACCTCAGGATAACTAATATTTCTGATGTATTAAGTTAAGGTGAGACGTGAAATGTGTCTGTGAGTATGTGTAGGGGGTATGTGTAGGGGGTATGTGTTGGGGGTATGTGTAGGGGGTATGTGTAGGGGGTATGTGTTGGGGGTATGTGTAGGGAGTATGTATAGGGGGTATGTGTAGGGGGTATGTGTAGGGAGTATGTGTAGGGGGTATGTGTAGGGGGTATGTGTAGGGGGTATGTGTGGGGGGTATGTGTAGGGGGTATGTGTAGGGAGTATGTGTAGGGGGTATGTGTAGGGGTATGTGTAGGGGTATAGATAGAGTGTATGTATAGGTATGTGTAGGGAGTATGTGTAGGGAGTATGTGTAGGGAGTGTGTGTAGGGAGTGTGTGTAGGGGTATAGATAGAGTGTATATATAGGTATATGTAGGGAGTATGTGTAGGGCGTATACATGAGGTATACAGAACACAATCGCGTACTTCTTACGATTCTAGGAAAATTACAATAGTTTTGCTTTAACACCCTGTTGGTTTTGCCTGGAGAGTACGGACTCTTTAGTCGAGTCTATGTCTATGTCGAGTCTATGTCTATGTCGAGTCTAGGTCTATGTCGAGTCTATGTCTATGTCGAGTCTATGTCTATGTCGAGTCTATGTCTATGTCGAGTCTAGGTCTATGTCGAGTCTATGTCTATGTCGAGTCTATGTCTATGTCGAGTCTATGTCTATGTCGAGTCTATGTCTATGTCGAGTCTATGTCTATGTCGAGTCTATGTCTATGTCGAGTCTATGTCTATGTCGAGTCTATGTCTATGTCGAGTGGGGTCCATATAAATAGTCTAACATTTAAAATCTATGCAAACTGATTGCTTGCTTTCGAAAATTTTTTTAAAAACTCCTGATTGGAACCGTTATTAGGATCATCAATAAAGTAATCATTGTGCCAGTCACGAATAACTCAAAACAGCATAAAACGTTAGCTGAAAGCATTTTAGAATTACATCTATTTATAACTATATTAATATATATTAACTATAGTATTTCATTTTTTGAATGATTTATGTTAGAAGAACAAAAAGCAGTTTTGTAGACAAAAACACTCGTGATGCAAACGCTGTGGAGCACACGAAGTTGGTAACATCTCATACATGTATAAGTTTGGATAATGCAGTGAAGTTTTTCAAGCTACATTGTATTGGTTACCCAATGTGGCACATAATTGTAACACAAGGTCGAAGCAGATCCCAAAAATATCAAAAAGTCTGTGTCATATTTATACATTTTGTATGAATTTTCGAGAGGTAGTCATAGAATTACACCAATCGGCGTGTGCATACATCTTGTGAAGTGCACTATCAAAAAGTTATTTCTTTACACAAAATTGAAAAGATAAAAAATTGTTCGTAGCTACAATTAGCTATTTTTCGAAGCCTTATGTTTAATACTTAGTTACGAATAAAGGCATTGAATAAAGAGTTTGATTAGACAATTTTTAGTCTAGTTGAAAAATTGACGGATTTTAATCTACATGTAATTATACAAAAGAGTCGCCGGTTCGTTTAATCAATTTCCACAATTTAAAACTGTTGATAAAACCTGATATTTTGTCGAAATCACACGAAAATATTGTTTAAAATTTCAATCTGTAACATTATCTGCGACTCTTAATGCAATAAGTTTGGTATTGTCAGTGAAACTTTATGGTGTAGTTTTGTAATAACATAGAACTTGTATTGTGTTTTTGTGTTGTTATCTCAAAACGGGCTTTCTGCTTTTCCAGCATCAAAACTATTGCTGAGGTATTATGGTTGTATTGTTATAAATAGATGTAATTATGGTTGTATTGTTATAAATAGATGTCATTATGGTTGTATTGTTATAAATAGATGTCATTATGGTTGTATTGTTATAAATAGATGTCATTATGGTTGTATTGTTATAAATAGATGTAATTATGGTTGTATTGTTATAAATAGATGTCATTATGGTTGTATTGTTATAAATAGATGTCATTTTGGTTGTATTGTTATAAATAGATGTCATTATGGTTGTATTGTTATAAATAGATGTCATTATGGTTGTATTGTTATAAATAGATGTCATTATGGTTGTATTGTTATAAATAGATGTCATTATGGTTGTATTGTTATAAATAGATGTCATTTTGGTTGTATTGTTATAAATAGATGTCATTATGGTTGTATTGTTATAAATAGATGTCATTATGGTTGTATTGTTATAAATAGATGTCATTATGGTTGTATTGTTATAAATATATGTCATTTTGAAATGCTGTCAATTAGCTTTTGAGACGGTTGAAGCAGTAATTTGTTTGCTTTTGTCGTAACAATCGATTTTCTGGTAGCAAAAATGTGATCGATCGTTCGGCAGCAACAGAGTTAAGCCGATTTGTCACAAACAGTTGTATGTACTTTATCTAGCTTCTAACAATAGCTAATAAAGAAATATTTTCTCTACCCATTCTCATCTCTCAGTTTATTCTGTCTTTAGCTTCTCGTCATTTTTAACCGCATTCTGCCTCAACACCAGTAGTTTATGTTAAATTTCAAAGGCTTTAGGATCACAGATCCAAAGTCCAAGTATAATATTTTGTCAGTTCTCGGTGACTGACAGTGCTGTTCTTGCCCAACATTTGTCACTTCTATGAACAAGTGAGCATCTTATAACAAAGGGTCTAGCATGAGCAATCTAGGTGCTGTCGGTGAATTCAATCAAGAATTGTAACAGCGATTCAAAAAGCAGAGATTTACTCAGTGAGCAAATGTTTATGGCTGTCCTGTCTGACATTGACATTAAACTGTTGGGCAGCTGAAGTCTGCTACTAATAGCTACCACTATTAGCATAGTAGATGGTTCTTTGAGGTTCTCCTATAGAATAGGCTTGATGTTTACTGTAATAAGAGCAGTGTTTGTCCGAAGCTATGGTTTCAGGTTGTAAAAAGAGATTACATCATGCAGGATTTGAACTCGCGGCATTTATCTTCATAACCCATCGTGGTAATACCTGCACCAGTTAGCCGTATATGAAATAGCCGAATAATTGTGCATATAGTTATTCTCTGTGCTTTATTGGCATACCTAATAATTTCTCACAGTACTCAAGACTGTCAGGGTACTTCCAGTAAACTACAAAAAATAGATCTATTGTTTAATAGGGTGCGCAATAATTATTTGTTTAGTTCTCATGCATTCATAAACTTGGGAGTTGTCTTCTACATGCTGCTTTCAGTGATATGCAACTGACTGGGGAATTACTTTATTAATTACATTTGAATGAATCCAGTAAAAATATTTTTAAACATATATTTAGTTCTAATTGAGTGTTTTAAAGTAATTTTTTAGTAATTTTATGCATTTGAATGTTCTATTTAGTGAAAGAATCAATCATGGCGATGAAGAAAGGATAGTTGCCATTGTAACAACTTACCTATATGAACTTGGATATTAATCTTTTCTATATATCAAAAATAAATATCGTAATGCCATCGATCCTAAAAAAGACATATCACTTATTCACAAGGAAACACGTTTCGATCCGATATTAGCGGAGACGCAGTAGGAAAAAATTAAAAATCGTAAAGTGAGTTGTTGTTTTATAAGGCGTATGACTCTTTTTAGAATAACCTTCCAATAACATATTGTTTTTGTGTATTCCGTACTAGCTGAATTTCTGACGTTGCACACATAATAAAAGAGGTTTTGTAGAGAAAATTAATTTTTAATCAACATAGTCATGTGCTCAAGATTTAAAACAGCTTACAAACACTGGCTGGTGATGTAGTTGCCGTTGGCTAAGTTTCTTTACCCAATGAGTTTGAGTAACTCAAGCTAGTAACTGGAGCTATAACTCATTATAATAAGAGTAAGGCTTACAATCGTGTTGATAACCGTTGCATTACATGTTATGATCTCTCACACAATCATGGTCTTCAAGCGTGCTAGTAGTAACAAATAATATTTTCACCGGTGTAATAAGCATGGGCACAATTGTTCCATAAAATGACAAGTAGATCCTGAAGTGTAGTGAATAAACACACCTGTATGCAGAGCCGAGGTTCCAAGTTCAATTCAAGTATGAGGCAGGCTTTTTGTTCTAAAACTTTATCGCTGTAATTGGACTTAGAACAATAGACACTCACATTTATATATAGACAAACTTTGAGGTTTATATATATAAATATGTATGCTTTTCATTATGTTCTAAGCCTTTTTGTTTTATTCAAAACAAAGTCGAGATTGCGCATCAGGCGTAGTGGTTTGAGTGATGATAACGAATAGGGAACTGCTGCCTTACAACAAGAACAGTGGCACATTATTTAAACAGCTCGACTCACTTAAAAATTGAAAGGGTTGTAGCCATGAAGGACTTTCCTAAATAGTGGAATCTGCTTGCTGGTAGTTCCAAGAGATCATTGTAGCAAGGATACCATACTCCGTTTGTGCACGAAAAGTCATGATAAAAAGAATAGCCATACGCGGTTTGTGCCCAAGAGATGATTTTAGCAAGGATGACCATCCTCTGTTGGTGCGTGAGACATCATTGTAGCAAGGATGACCATCCTCCGTTGGTGAGAATCATTATTAATTCTTGAGCAATTAAATTCTGAGCGTTTGAGGCATTTTCTAGAGGAAGAGCCGAGCCAGCTGAAGCGCTGTGGCCAATTATGAAGCACTCTTTGTTAGGCCATTGTTGGAGGCATCTTAAGAGCTATAATGACCTAACAATAAATGGCCGTATTGTTTACCGCTTGAATAGACCTGATATTAAGGATGACACGATGGTATTGACACACGCTTGATACGCTCTCGCTATTATATGACGATACGTTGGACTGACAGCACACGTGTACTGAGTTGTGCTACTACTAGCCCGGTAATCGAGGGTACTTGTTGATATTTGACGACGGAAATCCATTTTCTTTGGAATTGTTGGACTCACAAATATCATCTTCTGATTCTTTGTGTTTTGACTTCACTTATTAAAAGCAGAACTGCTCGGTGAAACTTTATGCTATCTGGTGCTCTAAACTAAATGCCAAAACGAAATGCAGACAGCAATTATTGAGAAGCATACGTGAGCTGTTTGCTAACGCTCTTCCGCAAACTGAAAGCTGAAGTAAACTCTCTAAATATTACTAGCTTTGAATTGAATCAATAACGTACTTGAATTAGCTAGGGACTCCATTCAGCATGCATGTATAAATAACGACTCTCACTATGGCAGCGGGATCCCACGTTGGCAGCACTGAAATTAATTACTCCGCATTCAATGGAACAGTGACATCGAATTCTCAGTCAAAACGCAGTACAAGTGAAGACACCATCGCCACGGGCAGCAGTAGCAGCAGCGGGCTTCTTCGCCACTCGGACACAGCGTTTGACCATTCAAGTGCTGACGGAACAGTTATTTCATGTACGATAGGAGAGAGAGCGAGCAGAGAAATTTACATCAGTTCCGCTTCGATAGGAGCGTTCGACCCGGAATCATCAATCCGATCACATTTATCGCGCAGTCACAGAAGTTTGGACACAGATCTCTGCGGGACACTTTACGAAGAGACCGTGCAGCTAGATATGGATGTAACGACAGCTCGCAGGTCGAATGTTGAAGATTTGCGAGAAACTGGTGATGAAATAGAAGAATGCCAAGAAAGTCAGCGGCTAGTAAACGCTGCCGTTAGCCAACCGGAGGAAAACCGTCAAGCCAGTCATAAATCCCTTAAAGTAAAAGGTGAGAAATGTAATGTAATATCCTAACTTGTTACGTTTGGTTGGTGTTGTTTGTGGGTTAAACTGCGATACGCCAAGAGGAGAAGCTAGCAATGGCTGCTAGTGGTGAAACATGTTACCTGTAAGTAGTTATAATCACCTGCTGGAGAATATTACAAGGTTTAGTAAAATATTCAGATTTCAGTTTGATTCGCTTGAATTGCAAAAGTATATACAGACAGGCTTCTATTCAAGATATAGGAGTCCACTCTTCCCCTAATATTGAGCCTATCATATCAGCTTTTTCAATGGCTAACCGGCTCCAGCGGCATCGCTTCACATTGACTTGCAGCAACATAGATGTAAATTTGCTATTTTATAGCAGTTACAAATCCATTTGTCTAGAATATCAACTACTTTAAAACCGAAATGACCTTGGCCTCGTAAAATATTTCGATATGATTGGTGTAGGAATGGTATGCACAGTTACAAGTCTATCCATATGAAGGATGAAAAAGTCAGGGTTATCTAAAACCGGCTAGATATTTACAAGCCACTTTACACTTGCCTGGGGTTATTGACTCTCCTTTGTAGTTGCTAATGTCGCTCTAATGAGAAACACGCAGAGAAGCCAGCCTGAATATTGATATTGGGTATCAGCGACTGATGCTGCCTGTCAATCAATGGAGAGTGTAAATCACGCGTATTCATTAGTTAACACCACTGCGTCTGCTACAGCAATTATGTGGTATCTCTCACAAGAACACAGCCACGTCTTATACATGTAGCTCGGGCTAGTAGACCTGCCACATACTAGTAGTATGTCTCTTAGTTCCGACAGGAGGAGGTATAAAACAGCGAAGGGTTCCGGGTGAAGTTGGGGTTTATTCTGGGTGTGGGCCCTTTTTTAATCAGTTAGAAATCTCACTGTTGCATCTGCTTTGTTTTCGAAACTTTTTTTTTCGTTTAGTGCTCATAATCTTCATAATCACTCCTGTTTGATGCTTTAATAATCTGTTCTTCCTAAAATTGTTCAATACGCGGATATCTGAAAAACTGCAAAAATTTGATATTAAAAAAAATGAAATCAAAACAGTAACCATTGAGGACTTTACTGTTGTGAGCAAGAGCTAGTTTATGTTACAGACTATGTATTGTAATGTTTATCACACATTCATATCAGGTTTATCCAATACAAGATAAGTATTACTGTTAACTATTCAATTTACTACTAAGAAACAAAAAGAGAGACGTCGACACAATAAATTGATAATGATTATCAGCTGTAATAAGACATCAACCAGGTCTATGGGCAGTTTATTTGCTCTTTGGTTTTATAGACCACTCTACCAGAATTTATGATGTTAGGTTACTTACAATCTCTACTGGGCGAATAGAAACTTGCTTGTAATTATTTCTTTAAAGGAATGACAACTCTTAGGAAGGATATCCTCGAAGCATAAAAGGCTGTGATTTTGTACTATTATACATGTACATCAAATCCACTATTGTTTAGTAGTTGTGTGCTCTTGAATGTTATAATGCATTAAAATAAACTTTAAGCAGTTTTCATGCCTGAAATGGCACTCTTGTAGTTACTCCGAGATCAGATTAACGCAAGAAGTTCTTTGAGGCTGGTTCATATTGAGTCATTGTTCATGGCACAGCTTTGTTTAACAAAAAGTTTGATACAGAACTGATAAACATTACAGGTAGGGCCAACATTGCACCGGCAAAAGTAGACAGGTATTAGATCGAAACAATTGGTGCAATGCGATTTAAATAGTCAACCTTGTCAAGAGAATGTTGCTTTTGAAAGAAAATTGAGCCTATCAGGTCAATCTCATCGTGCCAGAAAGTAGCCTTAACATTGCAAAGCAACAAATATACCGGACAGTTTATGTTGAAGGGAAATGGTATTTTCAGCAAAAAAACAGCAAAATAAATATTTTCAGTTTACAATAATTATTACCTTGTTGTTTGCAAACACAAGATAAGAAGTCATAAATTTCATTAAACCTAATGGACCTTGTAATAAGTGTCACATTTTTACATTTTAGTAAGATTAATATTTCAGCCGTGACCAGTACCTGAATGTATGAGAAAATTGCATTTAGTAATATCTATAGCCATATTGCAGAGTTGAATGTTCATTTAATCTGGGATCACTGTCCAGATGAAGCCTGTTGTCCATACATTATCATCTTCACCGACTCCAATCAAGACTTGTTAGCCTTGTTTTGACATTAGCTCTGTTTGACTATTTTTCACTCATCTGTAATTAGGTGCGTAGTCAGTTATCATAAAAAAATTACTTTAATATCGAATCATTTTTGGAAGCAGCTAATTTTCTTGGTGCGATTCCAGAGAACAAGAAGTGATGACAACCTCTTGACTCTGATAGAAAAAAAACCTGAGAGAACTATGTTTGTTTTGCATAAGGAATTTAGGCTATATAGCAGTATACACTCTACCACCTCACTTGCCAACCCCTTCGCCTACCTAATTCCTTCCTCTTTTTATCTTTCAACTTGTTTGTCGTCTTCAATCCTCAACCTCTTCTTGTTGTTTGTATATAATATTTATTTTAGTTAGTATGAGAATACAGAGTTCTGTTGACCTCTCACTAATATGAGAAGAGAAAAAACTAGGTAGAATATAAATGAGTATATGATATGATTAGTGGGTAGGGTATGGTACGTATATAGCGACTAAGTAATGGATGGAGCAGAATTGATTAAATACTGTATATCTAGGAGATATGAAAAACTAAACACTTGATTTGAAAATTGGACTTTGAATTAATTGATTATACTAATGAATGTACATGTATGTAGAAAACATATAATTATTTATCGCGGGAGACTCTCTACTCTACTGTTTGAGAGCCAGATGAAAATGTAGACAGCCATTTTTAATGATAAGAAAGAAAGCATTATTTCGCCATCAATCTCTCCATTTCTCTCTCAGTCCCTTTTTGGTCACTCTCCTTCTTCCGGCTTTCACTCATTCTATGGAAGGAGTAGTCATAAAAGATTTCTATGTTTGTCTTTTGATGTTAGCCCAGGCCAGTGTGCATACAGCTTAACTTGCACTATCCCAGCACTACTATGTAACTTCTGTATATGAATACAAGTCAGAGGGTTACACACGCATATATGACAATAATTTATTTTAGTGTGCTGAAGGCTGGTCTGCAGCATTAAAAATATGATTAAACTATATATATAACCGGTGACTCACGAAAAGCAGTATATTAATACGCAGGCGCTGTAGATGTAATGTAAGGACACGATCGATCTGTCATACAGCCAGTGACTTACTATCTAGTAGAAGTAATAATATTAGTAGTATCAGTAGTAGTAGTAGTTTGCAATAGTAGTATCAGTAATAGTAGTAGTAGTAGTAGTAGTAGTAGTAGTAGTAATAGTAGTAGTAATAGTAGTAGTAGTAGTAGTAGTAGTTGTAGTAGTAGCAGTAGTAGTAATAGTAGTAGTAGTAGTAATAGTAATAGTAGTAGTAGTAGTGGTAGTAGTAGTAGTAGTAGTAGTAGTAGTAGTTGTAGTAGTAGCAGTAGTAGTAGTAGTGGTAGTAGTAGTAGTAGTAGTAGTAGCAGTAGTAGTAGTAGTGGTAGTAGTAGTAGTAGTAGTAGTAGTGGTAGTAGTAGTAGTAGTAGTAATAGTAGTAGTAGTAGTAGTAGTAGTAGTAGTAGTAGTAGTAGTAGTTGTAGTAGTAGCAGTAGTAGTAGTAGTAGTAGTAGTAGTAGTAGTAGTAGTAATAGTAGTAGTAGTAGTAATAGTAGTAGTAGTAGTAGTAGTAGTGGTAGTACTACCAGTCGTATTAGTGGTATTAGTGGTGGTAATAGCTGTAGTACGTTGCTGAGAGTTTAGTCATGGTAAAGGTGACATGTATTCAAAGGTTGTTAATAAATTTACAGTAATAATTTTGTTTTGCTGGTCTATGTTAAAACAACTAAAATATTTCGTTAGTTAAACAGCTGCTTTTTCAACAACATGAAAGATTTATGCCTACAAAATTATCAGATAATTTGTAGTTAAGATTATATTGTTAGTTTTTTCAGCCTGACTTGCAGACATTCATAAAATTGCCTGGCATGTTTGAGTCACTTTATACGTAAACAATCTCTAGGCACTTTTTGTGAAACACGAACCTATGCATACGTGCCTAGCATTAATATGTCTCCCTCGTGCATTGTACAAATAATATAATGAATATTTAAAGACGCATTTTTGTTACCAGTATTGCAAAGTTTAACAGAATGTTACCTTTAATGTGAACAAATACTTTTCTGTATGACTTTTATGTTTTACTTGAGCCGTGCTCCTTACAAACAATACTTGGAGTTTTCTTTCTTCTTTTAAACCGTTTAAATTATTTAAGCTAACATCTCATCACATGGGAATTGTTGCCTTTTGAAGGTCATCAAGGGAGATTGCGGTTAAATTATCACTTCTTTATGCTGAGGCTGCATTCACTAAATGTTTTGTTGTTATAAAGAATGAAGTATTCCACTACTCACATCGGGATGTTCTTATCATCTATGTATATAATTCTTAGTGTGTTCGTCTGTCTGTCATTCGTATGTCCAGTTATAGTACTATAGCTTTAGGAACGTAAAAACAACTTCGTACTGGAATTCAACTCAGATCCCTGGTTCCGCAGACAGGCATGCCTATTCACTACACAGCATGACCCACAACCAACTTGCCATATTATGGAATTATTGTGCACATATTTATGCACTGGTTAAAATATACATGCTTAAAGTGCTTGCAATAGTACTATAGGTTACTACCAGTGCGCTTGAAGATCATGATTGCGTGAAAGATCACAATGCGTAACGCAACAATTATAAGGACGGCTCTTATTATAGTAAAGATTTAGACTAGCTTAAGTTACTCAAATTCATTCGGCAAGGAAACTTAACCAATGGCAACTGCATTACCTGCCACTGTTTATAAGCAGTTTTAAATCTTGAAAGAATGTATGTTGATTAAAAACAAATTTTTATGCAAAAACTTAAAACTTTTTTATTACTTATGCAATGCCGGCCATTCACCTAGTAAATAATAGAGGCAATCAATGCTTGAAAACTTAAAAAATAAGCATACATACAAATTTTTATATATAAGCATGATTACCACTCAGTAGCGGAGTAAAGAGAAATAGATTATTCAAGCGTCCTTCATCAAGTCTGACATTGCAGTTACTGTTCTAAGAGGGGAGGGGAGAGGGACCATAGGCTATCCTAGACCCCTGCGTCACCTGCTATTCCGGTCAACAATCGCCAGATCGATATGACAATTAGCTATCCATGTTATGCATACTATCTTCCATCAGCCTTTCCCACTGCCTCTCACTCTCTCTCCAGACGATATTAATTGCCTCTCTTAGTGGCTCCTGACAAACTAGGTTTTCCTGTGAAAATGTTGATAGCTATCATGTTACGCGCTCTAGGATGCTTGTCTCTCATCTCAGCTGCAACTCCATAACTTTCTCATATTATCTCAATATTCCTCTTTTAAAACTAGCCATTATTCCTGTCATTTCGTTTCCGGCATCAAAGACTATCAAAGACTATCAAAGACTATCGCAGACTGTCGCAGACTGTCACAGACTGTCACAGACTATCACAGACTATCAAAGACTATCACAGACTATCGTGGAATCATCGATTCACTATATTTTTTCCTGTTCTTAGTTGTCTGTAGTAGAAAGTCTATCCAATTCTCACCAACTCATCCCTGCCTAGTCTATACCTCCTCATCATTTGTTAGAAACCGAGGAATAGAGAGTAACACTAAAATAACAACTGCTACATTTAAAAAATCATGGCGTAATCATACACAATCTAAAAATTATTTTGTGATTCTGCCCTAAAAAGTTCTTCACAAATCTTTTTATCAAATGCTCAAGAATAAATATATAGTAAGTATGCAAAAGGTATGAAGGAAGTTACTTCCCATTAAATCTAGAATACATATTATTGATAAACGGCTAATTGTTTTGAAAACTTTGAATAATCATATGACTATATACATGTATTTAGGTGTTAAACTGAACAATCAGATGCAAGTAGTTATCTTGGAACAAGGAGAGGTAGCCATATGTACAGCGAGTTTATAACCCTTACTTTACAACCGTTGCAACTTCTATTTGGCAGTTAGAATTTTATATGTGACCTTACTCGACACAAAATAATATAAAATATATGTTACAGCAAAAAATATTAATCATAAAGAATTATTGAAAATAACTGTTTTATTATTTTTGAAAATTCGCAAGCAGCCAGGCCAATTAGTTGTCAATTCTTTTGCCAACACTTTCATGGTAGTTACTGTCAATTTTAGAAAATAATAATTTTTTACCCCTAGTTTCAACATATCTCATTGTTCTGGTGCTTTTCAATGTGGGTCTCGTAGCCTTAGTATGTCTCATAGCCTTAGTATGTCTCGTAACCTTAGTATGTCTCATAGCCTTAGTATGTCTCGTAGCCTTAGTATGTCTTGTAGCCTTAGTATGTCTCGTAGCCTTAGTATGTCTCGTAGCCTTAGTATGTCTCATAGCCTTAGTAGGTCTCGTAGCCTTAATGTATCCTTTAGGCCTTGTGCATCTAACACATCTAGTGAATGTTAGAAACTATCAAGGCAATAAAGTAATGTTTACATATAGTATAACACAAATAAGAGTGTACACATATCATGGAAAAGTACACATGGAAGTAATAAACCTGCCGACTCGTATTGATTGTAAAACTCCATACTTTCTACTAGGAATTGCCCAACAGTATTCTATTACCAGTTTATGCTTTGTCAATATAGCTAGTTGTTTATAGCTGGATATATCTAACATTATTGTTAGCAATTTATCCTTGTTACTTGGAATGATAATAGCCGCCGGGTTAGAAAATAAAAGTTGTCTAGTAAATTCTGAGTGGGCGCTTGCCATGTGTATGCACTCGATAGCTTGAATACAAATGGCTTACATCATGCGAAAAAGGGGGTGCGATCTATTGCTCTTTGGGTTATAAGATGGTTATGTTGACACCGGCATGTCACATCATAATTGAAATAATATGGAATTAATAAAAGAAATCTATCAATAATTAACAAAATAAACGAATTATAAATTTAAGCTTTTGCGATAAAATACAGTTATTAGTTAGTAATTTTCAGCCTTTGGAGAAAAATAGCTTCTTGCCATTAACAGGATTTGCTTAAACTTTAATAGTGGCTTGTGCCATATGACATTTTCCTCTTTAGTGGCAAGACCAGATATCTACTAATTAGCATTCTCTAAAATCTTCTTGTAAAAATGGTAATGAACTTTTAATAATTTACATGTTACTTCTGCAATTAGTTATTTAATTTGCTGACATTTTATCAGAAAATTTGTATAAACATTTTATAGCCTTTTGCAACACTTTGATAGTTTCCCTAAACCTGTCTTGTTACAACAACTGGCCTTCAACACAATCATACTCTTGGTCAGCTCTCATAGGATCTATATTAGATAGCTTTTCTGTATAAAGATTATAGTAGTTCTACGTACTCAAGCTAGTCTTGTTGTTGTCAATATCGGAGTTGTCATATCTTGCAAGGTCTTGTCCGAATAGCTTTTTTATTCAGATGACCCACTTTTTTATTTCAGACTGTAAAGCTTGCGCTAAGAGAGTATAAAATAATGCAAGCTTTTGTCTTTGAGAATTTGTCCCTTCATAACTCATTTTCTAAGTAGCAGAAGGCAACTCCTAGTTATGAAGCCTTGCTCTGAACATTAGCTTGACATTAATACTGATGTTGAGCAAGTTACCTTGTAGAATAGTAATTACTGTATGTCACCTGACCTGAGAACTTGAAGATAGCCATGCTTTTTATCAGTACCTTTTAGCAGTATCCTGTTTCCTGTTAAGGTTGTCTTCCCTTTACCATTGACTTTTCCCTTCTACTGTTGTCTTCCTTTCGTCATTGTTTTTCCTACTGTTACCCCTCTCTTTCTTCCTGTTGCCATTGCTTCACCTTCTGTTACCCCTCTCCTTCTTCCTGTTGCCATTGCTTCACCTTCTGTTATCCCTCTCTTTCTTCCTGTTGGCAATACTTCACCTTCTGTTAATACTGTCTTCTCCCAGTTACCATTGCTCCTCCTTCTGTTACCGCTCTATTTCTTCCTGTTACCATTGCTCCTCCTTCTGCTACAATTGTCTTATTTCTGTTAATAGTTTCTGTTTTTTTCTGGTAAAATTTATTTGTTGAGCTCTTTGATAACTAGTATTAAGTTTTCCAAAAGTGAACACGCACTGGGTTTCCATGCTTTGAATGAATTTGGTGTTGACCTCTGCTGGCGATATTGCACCCCACCGTTCCAACGATTCATAGTTGCACTTTATCAATTTTTCTACGACTAGCGATGTTCACCTCAAAACATAACTTGTTAAAGTAGACTCACTTTCAGGTCACGGTCACTTTTCAATTCACGCGTAGTACCTACACTTAGTACACTAACTCAGCCAGGATACCTGATCAGAATTTTTTTCATTATTAATAATATTAATATCCCTCTATATTACATAACAGCAACATAATTTCCTACTTTCTATACAGTTATTACTTAAAAGGTCGCCTGAACAACAACTACTTTTAGTACAAATAACTTCTACTGTGCTAAAAGAGTTCAGCATAGGAAGAGGTCAGCACTAGTGCAGAGAGAATCTATACAATTGGTAGGTTCAGTTACTTAATGAATAAGGTGATAAAATAAATAAAAAGGTAATTATCTCATCATCGCTGTATGAGCAACCTATTGTTGGCAATAGTAGTTAGAATATACTCCTGTGTTAGTATGATGAAATGCACTGTCTTTTTCCCACCTCACCAATGAGAGCATTATCTGGGTATCAATTCAAATCCATCAGCAGTGAGTGTTTCTGCCATGTCGAATAGTCCTGCAGTGAATGTTTCTGCCATGTCGAATAGTCATGCAGTGAATGTTTCTGCCATGTCGAATAGTCCTGCAGTGAATGTTTCTGCCATGTCGAATAGTCCTGCAGTGAATGTTTCTGCCATGTCGAATAGTCCTGCCTTCATAAAATTTTGTGAAGTGAAATGGCATCGAATCCGTTCAGATTTTACCATTTTTATAATTCAAAGTGGAAGAAACTCCGAATCAGTTCGAAGCATGGAAACACAGTAACTATATGTCAATTATGAGAGCTATCTACCAAAGCAGCTATTAGAAAACAAAACTATATGCAAAGAATTAAAACTCCTAAATATATCTGTTTGCGAGTCAGTTTTAATTTTTTAATTGTTATCGCATCACCGTGGTAACAACATGCAGTTCATCTACTGAGATAATGAGTAAGGCATTGTCAAGTTTAGGCTGAATTCTTTCCTTTTCTCATGAGAAAGAGGAGTGTCTTTAGAGCGCTGTACGTACTAAAAAGCTTTATGTTCAATCCTCATCCCACAGGTTTAGCTTGAGAGGGTGTATTACAGCATTTGACTGAAGCTAATTAGATCATCATGGCCAAGATACCTAGCGATTAGGAAGTGATGAACTGAAATAGATGTTTGTAACATCATCTCACTCTAATACAATGAACAGTATTATTGCCTAAGTATTAAAGATCAGCTCGCAGTTGTTGGGGCGTGTGAGATGAGCGTGTGATACATAGATTGGATACTGGTAACTACGGGTCTATATACTGTCTTGTGGTAATAACCTATCATGTTATGCTCATCACATGAAGGAGAGATTGCCTTCGCTCGCAGTAATCATTGCTCTAGTAGACCGTGTCATCTCTGGTTTGTTTTTGCTTTATCACTCGGATATGGCTATACGATCCTATGACTTTCGTAAAGGTATGTGCTCTCTGGTGATATAACTGTGAGTCTACGTGAGAGGTATTGTTTGGGGATCGTTTCATCATCTTAACCTTTGTTGAACAATTGATGTTGCTGTCAACTTCTCAAAGCTTACTATTGTTGTGAGAAATGCAATTAAGAGGAAAAAATTGAGCTTGCGCTGGCATCCTATCCTATAGTTTGTGAGGAACTCATAGGTTTGTGGCAGCAGACTTTCCTGTTATTGGCTGAGAGCTGTTAATGGATCTGCCAAATCATCTCTAGTGCTAGTTAGGTTCAGAATAATGACCGTAAAACACAACTTATTTTGTGGTTTCGCTGAGTATGAGATGCGATTCAAAACCATTTGAATTTTTTGCTCAAGTTAAGAGAAGATTTCAGACACAATTATATTTCTGTGTACCAAAGTTATGTAGAAAAAAAAGAAGAAAAAAGCAAAAAAAAAAAAGACTGAGGGACAATTGAAAAGGGAGGAAATTGAAAATGATGGAAAGGAAATGGGTTTAAAATAGACGAAGTTTGCTGGCAATGTATGCAACTGAAAATAATCCCTCATTTTATAAAGAAGTAACCGCACATGAGCTGCATTCCCAATACTTCCATTGGTTGTTTTTGCTGGGCATGTGGAGACAACTGAAATTTTACCACCAACCAATCAGATGACTATACCTGGCATCAGCAATGGCAACAATCTGTTTGTTCAGAGTCTTGTTTTATTGGTCACATTTCATAGGCTAGTCTGGTAACAGAAAACTTACTTTTACTTATTTACAGGTTACTCATAATTCCTGATTTCTGTTTTTGCAGTTTTTCTTTTTTTTCGGCACCTGATGACAAACATCCTTTTGTTGATGGTTACCAATGCCAATAAAAATACATACTAGAAATAATAATATGTTTGTGACAAATAAAAAAAAGTTGCTAAAACTAAACTCAACCTTCAAACTTGATTGGCTAATATACAACAAGTGCAGGCATCATAAGAAAATAACGAGCCTGTGTTAGAAAGGATAATAAATAATGTATCAGTACGTGTGCTCAGCTTGTATAGATCATAATATGGCATCGTATTCTCCTTAATATTGTTTTTAAGTAGCGGCGTGGGCTGCCACCCCTTAACCAGATTTCTAGTATGAGAGAAGTCTACTGCTTGAGTTGTTATTATAGGGGTCATCAAGCTCTCACTCAAGTGGAAAAATGGTTGCTGTACTGCATAGTGAAATAGGGTGCGATACTTACCTGTACTTACTGTGATTATTTGGAATTTCCGTGAGATGGTCAAATCTCTGAATCGAAGGCAGCCATTACTATGAAAACGGCTGCATCTAGGTGCTTTGTTACAAATTGGCAAATTACCAGCGTAGCGAGTATTTATCTGTCTCAACTCATGAGTATCATTCGACTGGCCAAAGATTCCTCCAGGCATAAGTTCTGTTGTTTTATCACCAGCCTACTCAAGGCTCTCTGTGTATCGAATGCATGGTCTGAGGTACACTCAAACGCTGTTTCTCTAGCGCAGATCAGGCGGATTTGGAGTTGTGCGCACGTGGAGTTAATACGCGATAAGCGTTTCAATGTGCATTCACATGTTGTGGATTAACACAGACGCTTTGTTAAAAAAGAAAAGGAATTCTACACTAAAGGTCATAATGGCGCATCTCTGTCTTTCTTAGCAGCATGCTTTCAAAATAGAAACAACTATGGTAAGGTTGCAAATGGAATAGCTTGCACGGTATCTTTTTGCGTGCCGTTCACAAGTGTCGTTTCTATCTTTCATAAGCGTAAAACATTCGATTAAAATTGGCAAGTAATAAACCACGTTTGACTTGCAGGTTTTTGCCGTTTATAATTTTGCCGATGATGCGAGCTTGTGAACTAACCACGTCACGAAAACAGTGATTGTTGCCTACAGCATGGAAACAGAGAAACACAAACTGTTTGTACTAGTTGATGAAGTGTGACATTGTGTATTACAACTAGCGGACTTTATGCAGTGCCGTCAGTGTTATACAGGCCAGAGAGGAATTATAGTAGCTAGAACTTGGATATACTGTTGGCAAGGATTTGAGCTTTCAAAATACTTCACAGTTGTGAGGTTTACCCAAATATTTGCTGGTAGCTCGTGCAACTATATAAAAATAACATTTATCTAACTGGCAGAGGGTGTGGTGCATTCAGCACCCTCTTACCATCACTAAATGCTTGCTCTTTGAGTCACAACTTCTTCAAGCTTACCATCTCCCACCCTCTTCCACCCTCTCCCACCCTTTCTCAACCTCTCCTACCCTCTCCAACCCTCTCCCACTCTCTCCAACCCTCTCCCATTCTCTCCAACCACTCTCACATCCTCTCCCACTCTCTCACAACCCTCTCCAACCTTCCCCAACCTCCCCAACCATCTCCCACTCACTTCCAATTATTTTTATGAACTAATGTTCAAAAATACCAACTAAACTACAATGTATACATAATTTGTCAAGTAGGTAGTAGAGTGTATCTTGTTAAATTACCTAGTTTTTATCAAATAGAGTTCTCTACTAAAACAGGTTTGCCTCTGGCTGTTTCTTTATTCCTTATTTATTGCTGAGGAATGGCTTACGTGTAAAAATGAATACAAATTAAAGGGAGGCATTCGGAACAGCCATCATAACAATAGTTGCTTTGAAAGGTTCACATCTACTGCGAGGTTCACACCTACTGTAAGGTTCACACCTACTGTAAGGTTCACACCTACTGTGAGGTTCACACCTACTGTGAGGTTCTCACCTACTGTAAGGTTCGTACCTACTGTAAGGTTCATACCCTACTGTATGGTTCACACCTACTGTAAGGTTAACACCTACTGTGAGATTCACACCTACTGTAACGTTCATACCCACTGTAAGGTTCACACCTACTATAAGGTCTACAATAATGTTCTTGATTTATGAATGTCAAGCAATCATAAACTGAGTAACAATTCTTTTTGTAGTTTTGGCAATCTACAACTTGCTGCTTAAATTCATTTGTTGCAACGATCTCAATTTTTGATACAACGCTTTCCAAAGACCTCTAAGCACACTTTATTCAGCTTGTATTCTCTTGTTAGTTATAGCTGTAAAATATTTTTGCATTTTTAATTTAAATATAGTTATTGTTGTTTGTGCTTTCAAGATACTCTGTTTAGGAGTTGTTATTCCTTGATAAAAAAGATTGCAAGTAGCCAAATGTTAGAAATCATGGTTTGATTGTGACCCGAAAAACAAATTAGGTTCACTAACTAACACACTGTTGAGCACATTGATATGGCTGTTAATCTATTTTGGCTATTCATCGCTGTCGATTAACAGTGTCAGCAACAGTTATTTTAGGTTATTGATATATGAAGGTTTTGTAGTTACAAGTAGTGAAGGTTTAGATTTTGAAGTAAAATGATTTTAAATTAACTTTCGTTTCTACAAATTGATGCAAACAGCCTCAGGGGAAAGCTATATAAACTGTCTTTAAAACACGCTGTCTTTAAAACAAGCTGTTTTTAGAACACGCTGTCTTTAAAACACGCTGTTTTTAAAACACGCTGCTTTTAAAACACGCTGTTTTTAAAACACAGTGTCTTTAAACCATGCTGTCTTTGAAGTACGCTGTCTTTAAAACAAGCTGTTTTTAAAACACACTGTTTTTAAAACACACTGTCTTTGAAATATGTTGTCTTTAAGGCACGCTGTTTTTAAAACACGCTGCTTTTAAAACATGGTGTCTTTAAAACAGGGTGTTTTTAAAACACGCTGTTTTTAAAACACGCTATATTTAAAACACGCTGCCTTTAAAACACGCTGTTTTTAAAACACGCTGACACGAGTCAAATATGACGGGTTGAAATTGAAATCTCTGTTGGCTACCATTTTCACCCTTCAGGGGTTCCATTGTTGACAGAAAATGGAATAGCAGCTTCATAGTTCGGTGTTTTTATGCATTAAATAATTCTATGATGGGCCACTCTATGGATTCTGGAAACTCAGTGATAGTTCCCCGCATAGTTTTACGAATATAGCCTGTCATACAACGATAACTCTAAAACTCCTACAATCACATAAACTAATCAAGTAGCAATTGATGCTCTTCAGTCTAAATATTCCGCTGAAGAAGGAAATGATTTGCAGACATGTCTAACAGGTTAAAAAAAACACATCTACATCTAGGTTGTACCAGTACAATGTTTATATAAGTAGATCACGTAAGATGTAATTGAGAAACAAAAGAATTTGAGTATTTGATTCTCAATATTGGAGCTGATTACATTGCTCAATGTTTTCACAGGTGTGAAATTCTATCACCACGCATCCATGATGCTTCTAATACGTCATCCATGAGCCGGAAACGGCAAAAATACGCTAGTCAAGTGAGTTTTGTTACTCGCAAATTTTTATCGAATGTTTCATACTTGCAAACGATAGAAACGACACTTGCTAATGATGTACAGTAAAGTGCTGCACAACCTATTCCATTTTAAACATTTTCTGCGCTTTGGTCATTCCCATTTTTATTTCAGTAGTCAGATGTGCTATGGCCTCTGGCATAAAATTCCTCATGTTTTCTAACAAGGCGCCAGCGTTAATCCGCAGCACGCGAGTGTCTATTGGAATGCTTATCAACAGGAACTCAATGTGCAGACAATTCCAAATCTACATCATCTGCACGATGGAAATATGGTGTATGTCTGCATTTTAGCTAATAAAAATAAAATAATCCCTTCAAGTGATAATAGCAGTAACAATGTAATTTGACCTCTTTTATATGAGAGCATAGCTTTTATACCACTCTTTCTCAAAGCATTTGGAGTTGCATCTCTTCAGAATCTTCAAAGGAGTTGTTTATCTATGTGTAATGAACCCAATATATGACCTTAAAGTGTCTTTTAATATGAATATGTAGAGATAACCAAACTGCTTCTAAGGAGCAAGTTAGTGAGGTCAAGGAAAGCATGTAGTTGTATTCTAACAAGTGTAAGATAACTCCAAATATATATATTTGTTTAAATTCATTCTGCTCGAGCATGCTCGAAGCTATTACTTGAAGTTTGAAGATCAGATAAAGCCAATGTTCAGATGCTTCTATTAGAGAGATGAATATCTTACTTTAATAACCCTCCACCAAATGCTGCTTGTCATGCCGGCGGTCTTTGACCTTTTAGACAGTATTTATACAAAAAGCTGGCTCTATCCTAAGATATTTTATGACTTAATAATCTTTTGCGTTTCCGTAGTGTCATTCTATTGTGGTCCGCCATCTTTGTAGACAACTTTTACTGTTGAAAACACGAAGCTTCTGCAATTAATTTTTGCAAACGATACTGTTGTTTGCGATTTTGTACAGCGACGCTAAACGCTTTTTTTAAGAAAATTCCGATATAATATCGAAATAACAGCAAAAATACTATTCAAAACGTAAAGTGAATGAGAATTATTATTGTTTGTCTACAAATATTGCGGCGTTTCTGCGAACGAGCGCATGCGCAGACGAATGGATGACATAAAAAATGAAAGATTTTTAAACTTTTGACAACTTCATCCAATTGTGTTTTATCCAAAACAGTACAACAAGCAGACATACTAAACATTACAACAAGCAGACATTCTAAACAATACAACAAGCAGACATACTAAACAGTACAACAAGCAGACATACTAAACAGTAAAACAAGCAGACATACTAAACAGTACAACAAGCAGACATACTAAACAGTACAACAAGCAGACATACTAAACATTACCCGAATGAAAAATACAATTTAAGTTTCTAGTTTTCATTATGTTTATTTTATTGATTTTTAAACAAATCAACAAAAACAAAACAAAGATTATATGATAAAGAAATAAAACGAAATATTCTAATCTATTAACAATTGTCTGCTACTTGGCTTAGATCGCTGTTCTTCGCTTTTTTATTTTTCTTTGCTTTGATTTTTCTCGCTCCTCAATTCGTATTATAAATTCTACTTGTATGTTGTATGTCATACTCGTAGTATGATGGACTACATATTTAAAGATCATTTGTAGGCATGTATAGCACACATAGGTATAGCATCATAACTAATACCCGGAAGCACATGTAAAGGATCATTGCCGTAATCCTATGCACACGTACAGCATCTTAGCTATATTACATTGTGCAAAAGTATTATTTCAGCTATAATATGTTATACATGTTTAATATAATCATTTTGTTATAAAAGATCGAGATTATTACGCCAGAGGTCATAGCAGCGCACTCCTGTCTCGCGTAGCACAAGATTTTAAAATAGATGTGACTAAAATGGGAAACACGTTTCAAATGGTGTAGCTTGCATTTTCTTGCGCATCCTTCGGGAATGCGGTTTTCATCTTTCGCAATCCTTGAATATTCCATACAAATTTGCTAGTAACAAAATTTGCTTGACTTGTGAGTTTTTGCGGTTTTCATCTTGTGGATGACACATATTTGCCGATTAACTTTTTCGATTATTTTCGTCATAAAAGCATAGTGAAGTAGCGATACGCTTCGCAACATCGGTCTACGACAAAACTCATTCGGAGGATCAAAAGTGAGCCAGTAGACCATCGTTCAATCTTCTGAGTCAGATGTCAGCAGGTCAAATATCTGAGATGTTCTGCTCTAATGTAGACTTGCTAGCTGTAACGTACAAGTAAAGCAGCCAGCTGTCAGCTTGTCATCGATGACTACACTATGACTAACGACCTGGCTAATCATTTAGTAAACTGGCTGCGAAAGCTCTATTGTTCATATCAGGGTATGAAACAATCCATATCAAATATGGAATACTATTGAGCATTCATATTGAGCATTCCATATTCTAGTGTAGCATTAATATCGAGTGGATAACTCCAACAGTGTTAGGAGATCCAACGGTTAGACGCATCAGGCATTCAACTGTGAAGGACTCTGTAAATGAGCTTGGATTACCAAATAGCTAAACATGTGATATCAAATCCTAAATTAACTACGTTCACTTAACGATTATTTAATCAACTATTTAATCAACTATTTAATCAACTATTTCATCGACTATTTCATCGACTACTTCATCGACTATTTTATCGACTATTTCATCGACTATTTCATCAACTATTTCATCGACTATTTCATCAACTATTTCATCAACTATTTCATCGACTACAGTGTCGATGATTCACAGACTGTAAAAGTCAGATGATAGGTAAGATAGACTAGACAGAACTGTAAGGTTGAACCAAAAAGATTAAGTAAATTTTTTGTCTATTTGTCCTTCCCGTCAGCTCAGTGGTGATTTTATAAAGCTATTTTGCTTTGTACGAGCTGACAGGTAACCTCATCTCCTCCCTGTGTCACTGCCGTAACACCAGCACTACCTTTTACTGTCTAACAGTTTCTCTATGCGATATTCCGCTCAGATCAAGAGTGCGTTTGCTCCAGTGCTTTACTGTCTAGATCTAGCCTGTTTTAGAAATCCTTACTTTTCGGGTTATGTGATGGGGTGAACGTGAGATGTTTGTATCATTTGTAAATGTTTGTAAAAAATCGCGCAAGCTATTCCATTTCAAAAAAATTTCACGCTTGTTTGTTCCTTTTTCGAAAGTGGGCTGTACGTGAGATAAGAGCACACCGCTATAACTTCCAGCTTAGAATTTTTTATGATTTGTAGCAAAGCACCATCATTAATCCGCAACATGCGAATGTCCTTTGTCACTTATTGAAACCTGGTAGCTCCAGGTGTGCACAGTTCCAAATCTACATCTGCACTATGAAAACAGTTAATAATTAAAGTTTGGAGCCTTATACATATGTTTATCAGATGTCTTCACTGGTCATTGATGAAGCGGTTACAGAGTTTGTTGCAGAGTTTGTCACATGCCGCTGAAAGCATCGTGGAGAAGTTAACTCCAAGTTTATTCATATACCAAGCACACAACAAATACTAAGGTGATAGATCTTTCTTAATCTCTTGTTCTATGTACTCTTCTGGGGTACCCGTAGTGGATCACAAAGCACCCATATTTGTAGTGACGTTTACAGTTCACTCTCTTTGTGTATATCCAGTTTTTCATCAAGCCGTTTTTATGTATTGTTGCCCGCTTGATTTTTGTCTGATGAAAACGGCAGCTTATAAACAGAAGGAATAAACAAAAGTGGAACGCATAGTAATGCTTCATCAATTCGTTTGTTTCTACTAAATGTGGTCTCATGTAGAAACAATGTTCCTAACCGAGTTAATCACATCACTTAGTGATGTATTTCTTGGTTGCACTTGAAAAACTGCCTGCGATGATGATCTGATTGACATGGCATGGAAAACATGAGGCATTGAAAACGTTGATGTCTGGTTATTTGGCTCATTATTGGCGCTGACTGACAGCAGCTCTTACTCTGATTGAAACTACGCTTGATAGCCTGTTCAGTCCCATCAAATTGGTGGCACTGGCAACTTTACAGCCTTGTGCTATTCAGTACAATTCCTATTCTCTCTTTATGAATAGCCTCAGATCTCGCTACAGATATGCCCAAACCGCGTCCCTTCTTTCCCAAAGTGAATTAAATGTATATAGTAGTCTCTGATTCTTACACGCGATCATATAGAGGAGGTACAATCGGATACATCTAGCATTTGTAAAAGAATCACAATCTGTTTTCCGTTTATTGAGACTAGGTATATGAAGATACATGATTAGGTCTTGTTGACAGTAAATGAGCACTTTATTAAAAGCTCAGGCCTGAGATGTAGCCCACAAACAATAGTAATGTTTTAGGGCTACGATTTACGAGTTTAGGGCTACGATAACTGAACATTGGCCATCTAACTAACACTTTTGACGAAGGGTAAAAATGTTTTTACTGGATTCGTCTATGGGCTATCCATTCATCGGTGGAGCAATAACAGTGTGTATCACATTGCTGTGAAAATAGTATGTATAAGATAACTCCAAATTAATGAATCACAGTCCTAAACTCTTTAATGAAAAATAATTGTTATATTTTACTGAACATTCCTTTGGTCTAGGCATAAATAATCATAAGGCACGCCTAGTTAGTTTACAGTTTCATTTTTTGTAAGCTTGCCAAACACACCATACAGACACTAACACTTCTAAACACAACTTGTGCTGACTTAACACAACTAGTGCTGCCTTAACACTACTAGTACTGTCTTAACACTACCAGTGCTGACTTAACACAACTAGTGCTGACTTAGCACAACTAGTCCTGACTCAACACAGCAAGTACTGACTTAACACAACTAGTGCTGACTTAACACAACTAGTGGTGACTTAACACAACTAGTGCTGACTTAAACCATAACTGTCACATACAAATTGTATCATAATCCCTTGGTAAGTCAGACACGCTGATTCCGATTTTGTACTCAAAATAAAGATTGGTCCACTAACTTTCAGAGTAATGAAAGCTTTTTTACAGCGTTTTATTATCGGTCTCGAAAACAACGCAATCGGCACAACAAGCTCCGCCCATAAATGTGGGACGCAGCCTAGCTTTTCAGGAACGGATGTTAGGGATGTTTAGTCCGATTTAGAATGATGGAGATTCATGTCTTAAAACCCATTATTATCTAAATTCAGCCTGTAAAATAATCTCAGTCTTTTATGAAAGGTATATTATAAACTATTTAAAACTGCTCGTACCTTGTTACATGATGTTAAACAGGCTGAACGTCAAGAAAAATGAGCTCAAAAAAGCGCGATTTTATCACAAGCTAGCATTGTTATCGCGCTTTTTTGAGCCCATATTTAAATATGCAATGTTAAATAGGTTATTTACCTTTCAGAAAAGACTGAGATTATTTTAAAGGCTGAATTTAGATAATAATGGGTTCTAAGACACCCATCTCTATCATTCTAAATCGGTCTAAACATCCCTAACATCCGTTCCTGAAAAATTAGGCTGCGTCACATATTTGTGGGCGGAGCTTGTTGTGCCGATTGCGTTGTTTTCGAGACCGATAATCAAACGCTGTAAAAAAGCTTTCATTACTCTAAAAGTTAATTGACCAATCTTTATTTTGAGTACAAATTCGGAATCAGCGTGTCTGATTTACCAAGAGATTAGGATAAAATTTTTATGTGACAGTTATGGTTTAACACAACTAGTGCTGACTTAACACTACTAGTGATGACTTAGACCACTCGTCCTGGCTTTGACCACTAGTCCTGACTCAATACCACTAAATGGCTGACTTCACACAACCGATGCTGACTTGAAAACCTTTATGCTGATGTAATGCCGTAATTGGCATCATTGCAGTTTTTGGTCTTAACTATCTGTAATTTGAAAAAGAGCGTAGCTCGCGTAACTCATTGCTGCAAACTGAAGTGTATATTACTATATGATGAAGAGCATTACTGAGACGAGTGATGATTGAGATACCCTAGAGTGTGTTACGCGCTTCTTAGTAATTACTTGTGCGCTCAATACAATGGCACTGGCAGCTATTACATGTAGCATTACTTCCAGATAAACTGAAGCCATTTCCCAGGCAAAGGCGCCCTGTCCAATAACATCGGAGGTCAGCTATGTGAACTCTGAAAAAACTGATGCTCTCTGTGTTTGTCATAATTTGGGACGAGATCACTAGCTTGAACGCCCTGTTAACCTACTGGTGGCACCTGCTATCGCCTGTCAATCTTAGCACCGCTTTTTAGCGCAGTTATTTTTATTGTATCACGAGTCGTCAACTAGGCAGCAACTCGCGGGACGTGACGCAGCGATATCCTGCAGAGGTACTAACATGTCTGGCGCGGGTAAGAAGCTATTTTTATGACAAAGTTTGCCTTAGGCAAGCTGGAGGGGGGTGATTTGAGCAGATGACAAGCATGTCACTTCAAACTTAGGGCAGCAGTGTATGGGCAGGTTTGTCCTGTGGGTTTGAGTTTCACGCTGATAGCTTCAGTTGTTTCTTTAAACAAATCATGATCTCATTTGTCACACATTTTCATCTCATCAATAACAGGAATATGATAAATTCATCACTGAATAATTGTCCTCAACATTAAGAGCTTGCGTCACATCAGTAGCTTTTCCTTGGACTTGCGGCAGGATTGGACAATGCGTAGATGATTGTGTTCCAATGATTACATTGTTGTCCGTTTTACGCCAGCATCTGATGAGGAACTGTCATGTTTATTCCCCATTTTGTTTGTCTGCATTACACTCCCAGCTTGGCAAGTTTGTTGCTGGATTTTTGTTTAATATTAGTCTGGTGTCATATCCAACTCCTGCCAGTAAGAAAACTGAAAAACCGTGTGCCAGCTAAAATATGCAGTAGGTTTTTCAGATGATTATTCGTTAGCTAACAGGCGCGATGCCTATCACTTGGGCACAAGTTGCATGCATCAGTGATTAGGAACTTGCATTGGCGGGCAGGGATTCCAGTATTCTACTCTCTAACATTGCTGGCTATATGATTAGTCTTAGTTGTTTGTTGGAAAAGAGCGAGAAACTTCTGCCACAGCATGTACGATGGTAAGAACTATGAGACTGGCTATAATTAGGCTTCTCTCCAATTCTCCGACCCTTAAAGATTGTAGGAGGCAGGGCTTAGCTAGAATTCTGTCTTGTTTACCGTTGTTAATATCAAGTGTCATTGCAGTTTTTTATTAGTATGCGTTCGCTGCACATCTTGTCAGTTTTTGGTTGGGCTTTTATCTTACTAAACTGCTCTGTTCCATGTAATAGTTAAGCATAGGTGGCCCTTTGAACTGCCTTGCTGAATGTTTATACTGCTGTCACTGCAGCTAGAGGGTTAGGTGACTGGCAGCTCTTGAAAGCTGGCATGTTTTGCTTGTGATCGAAAGATGTTGGGGGTTGGCGAGCTGTTTTGTTTCAGTTGTTATTAGACAAGGATGTAGCGATGAACTTGAGTTGAACTAAAGCCATGGGGTGGCATTGTGAAGCTGCGTACTTGCTGCATACTTTGGTTGATGCAGGGCTAGGAAGTTAGGGTTTGCTTACATGTATTCTCTCAAAAGAGGTAAGCATGATTGACAATAGGGTTGGTAGTTTATGAGTGGCGCAAGGCATTCACTGTGTTTTCATGCTTTGGATGAGTTGGGAGTTGTCCACTGCCGACTAATTCCCACCCTACCGTTTCAATGATTTGGAGTTCCACTAATATACACCTTTTCAAGGTTTGAGCTAGGTCCCTCAAAACAAAACTTGTTAAAGTAAACTCGCTTTCAGGTCAAGGTCACTTTGCAATTCATTCGTTTTTGTTTACCCGATCTAAAAAAAATTATTTTGTCATCCTCATACGAGCGATCAAGGCTTGGCATGTTAATGTTCATGTAGAGACACAAAGTCAAGCAGGAACGGTAGTGAGTAGCAGTAGAACGTTTTTGTAAGGGAGAACTTTGCGGTTGTTTTTTACCTCTACTGAGGAGAGTTTAGCCGAGTATTGTCTATTTGAATCCATCAACAGTGAGCATTTCTATGATGTCAAATAGCACTCTTGCAGCGAATGCCTTTGCACAAACTTAGCAAAGCAAATTCGCATCGAATACGTTTATATGATACAAAGGGAAGCAACTCCGAAAACATTTGAAGCCTGGAAGCGCACTGATTCCGACTTATAAGAAATGAAGCATTTTTGACTGGAAATCAAATAGCCTCTGCGCTTCCATGGATCGGTGCTATTTGGGCACCGATCCATGGTGCATTATCTGGATAATAAATGTTTTACTATTTTATAATCACATTTACATGAGCTATTTATTAAAGTAATTTGAATATAGGCTTACCTGCGCTACTAAATTTCTTGTGTTCATGCTCTCAGAAGGGTTATTAGCTCTGCTTTTGCTAAACAATATATTAAAAGTGTTTAGTGACACTTCAGCCCCTTGTCTACAAACGTATAGTTTTTTCCTTGTGTTTAGGAAAATAAATTATTTGGGTAACATCATTTCCAGATTAGACTTAGATGTAGATAATATGTTTCAACAGGTTAAAAAGAACATTAAAATAACTTATCTGAATAATGCATACCAGTTACATTACATTTGTATCTACTTAAAGAATTAATATATATATATATATATATAACAGTAGGCTACTATGTTCAACCGTAAGGAGTCGTGTTCGCATGAACTGCCGTTACGTTGTTTTTTTTATCCACTATTAACTAACATTTTAACTATCTCAACAAACCGGTAACAAAACATATTGGCTCCGCTAGAGAACTCAATTATTCAGGTAGCTTGTGTGCAAGGTTGAGACCTAAGCCTGGTTCCCATATACGTCGCAAAGCACTGGCGACAGCACCGCAGGCTATTAGCGGTGAAATGAAAACCTACATGCCGGGTACCACTGAGGACCACCGGTAGTTGCCGGTGTCATCGCAATAGTTTAGCGCTGTTCAAATTTCACAAACGGCCGCAGGCAAAACCTTCTCGAAATGCACTGTACGGGTGAAGGTCACCATTATAGAAACGGCATGATGAGCGAACATTTTATTTGATTACGCCATTATATTTAGCGATGCAGCTTATGGGAACATATGCCGACGAACCTAACGTCGCAAACGTTTTGCTGCGCAAGTTACCACCAGAGTATCGCAATCGATATGGGAACCAGGCTTTAGAAAGTATCATTCGCCAAATTTCAGCGAATGTCTCTATTCTGTGAACATGTGATCCTGTGATTTGCGATGGTATTATTTGAACAATGTTAGCCCTACCACATGGTAAGTTATCCAGATAAGCATGTGCAATTTTCTTCTGAATCACATTTAACCTGCCGCAACCTTTTTATTTGTGTAAGGTCTTTATTAACCAAGTAATTGGCTCTACGTAAGACCACTGTTGATGGTTTCAGCACAAAGATTGTGTAATGTTTTCATTTGGAAAAAATGATTGCCGCAGTAGACTGAGCTGGTGTACTTTAATAGCATAGTTCACACTACTCAGTCTCGATGTTTCAGTTTCTTCACCAAAAGCGCTGAGGCTAAAAAGCCCAATTTCTCCTGGGAGGCACTTGGTCTATAAGCGTAGCCAAATTCGTGCCGAAAAGTTCCATCCTAGTGGGCAGCAATAGTTATTTGTTATTCACTTGGCAAGCACTTGCTGGTTTCAATTGCCACCCAGCATAACATAGTTGCTCCATGTTTCATACAAACAAGCTATCCAGATGTGTGACTGTACCTACACGCGTCTCTAACAAGACTAACAAGGGTAGAAAGCTATGTATTACCATATAATTATCCATATTATCGTTTATAGGGAGTTCTCATGCAGCAAAGCTATGTAGGACTTGTTACTAATTGGCTCTGTTTCGTAGAAGGGCTGACTCTTCGTCTTGTTATTTTGGGGTTAAGGGCGTGCTGCCTCTGGCTATACTCCTGCTCCACTGGGCTGCCGTGAGCTTTTTTGCTTGAAACGATACACTTTTTTCTTTTCTGAAATGGCACAGTTTTCGTTGCATACCGTGCCTCCTTCAAGTGGATTAACTTGTCCAAAGGGGGATTGCTGTCAAGGTTACTATGGGAATGGCTGTCGTGACTGCTGCATGCGTAAGTAAGATGTAGTGGTCGGTGTAAATATAGAATAGAAGACAGTGTAAGTATAAGGCTTGAGATAATGTAGGTGCAAGGCAGGAGACAACTTACATACAGATACATGGTAAAAATGATGTAAGTGCAAAATTGGAACAATATATATCTTGAAAATCTGATAATGAACAAGTTAATATTAACAATAGAGTTCAGACCAGAGCAGCTAAGTTGCCGTCGACCATCAGCTAGGTTGCAACAAGATGAGATTTTCCAAATATGGCAAGCATGAAATGAGATTGAAACTCAAATTTCAAAATTTTTTGAGGCTGAGACGAAATGTGGGGATGTGATTTTTAGATCGAGATTTCTTTAGTCTTGTTTGTAGCATACTTTTGGCTGTAACTTTAAAGCTAGCTAAATATGCAAAACTAATGTTGTGAAACAATGTAAAGATATTTTTATATCTTATAAAGATATCTTATAAATTTATGTATTTTATAACATTAAGACAAAATTTCACTACCTTTTGGCCTGTGGTACCACTCCAGACACGCCCAACATTAAGTTGAAGTTTAGAACTACAGGCTTTGTCAGAAGTTCCTGAACGTTCTCACGCTTTTTGATTTTTGAATTTCCAATCACTTGCATCGCTTGGAGAAGTGAAGGAAGCCACTATCTATCACTTTCCGAAGTATCAAAGTCTTGAAATCTCGTAATTTTGTAAAACTCGAGACCGAGAAGTCGCGAGTCTTCATCAAAACTGTTCACCAGAAACTCGTCTCATTCCAAACCATGCTGTAACTTGCCGGTCAGATTTGTTGATAGCTTGGAGACTCCAGTGGTCACAGATTTGAGATTGTAAATTCGTTTCCACAATCGCCTAAGATGAACTTTCCTTAATTGAGTTTGTAATTAATTAATTTATATTCTTAGAAGTGTTATAGCAATCAGCATACCACTCCTTTGCTGCTGACCACATGGGAATGCCTTTGTACAACGCTAACTCGTAAATAAAACTGCTCTACAATTTACAGATGTTGAGTCTCGCACTGCCGTTATCGTGAAAGGATAACTACAAGTCATGTTATTATCACCTGTTTTATGAGCTCGCAGCGCGGATAACTCTATCACTATGTTTCCATGATGCGCAGTGCTTCGGAGTTGCGCTATCTCCGAATCATGGAAACGGTGTCTTCGCACTGAAATCACTGCGCACTGATCAGTGCGAAGCCAGTGCAAATTCGCAGCAAAGAAACAGCGACTGCGCAGTGGCTGCGCATAGCTCTCATGCCGTGGATACGGATTCTTCGAAGGCCATAAACTAGTACAAAGGTTGTCCTGCTAATCTTGTTTTTTTTATTCTTCCGATCTTCTTTCACCTAAATTTAATTATGGTCTGCATTCATGAGGATGATGAGGTGATTACTTTCCTGGACTTTGTTATCGATGCCAACACATTTTGAAAAATAGGTGACAAGTCCTAAATTAACGTATAAATAATATATTACTTAAAAATACTTATTAAAAATATATTACTTTGTAAAAAGTGTGTTAAGGTTTGTAAAACCTTGTGAATGTGTATTGTAAATAAAAGTATAATGACGACAGAATCATAAAAAGACCGTTTATGACGTTCGGTATCTGTGATCGATTCTATTTCTCCATCAGGCGATTCGATTTATACAATTTCTCTTCTCTGGCTAATTTGCTGAAATTCTGAAAACCACTGCGCAGCATGGAAACGTACAATCCCCTCGACTTCGGAGAGGGCTGCTTCGCAGTACTGCGCACCATGGAAACATAGTGTATGTACAAACAGCAACAATCTACTCGAATGTGTCAAATATGAGTGAGAATTTATGTATGGGTGTTGTTTTATTTTTATAGGTCACAAACCAGCTGGCAGTTATCCGTTCTGACAAGTACTTAGGCTTTACAGTTGAAGCAACTCTTAAAAAATGACATAACATAGGAATTTAAATAACTTAATACAACAATAATTTATTCATACGGATATTCACACACAGTCATGCGTAGTCAATTCCCAGATCTAAAAAGTAATTTTTTCACAATGCTCATGCGAGCAACCCATCTTTGGCATGTAAATATTCATGTGAAAGTCAGAAGTCAAACAAAAACAGCAGTGAGTAGCAGTAGATAGCAGAGACCCATGTGGCTGTGTCCTGAGGTGTGCTGAAATATTTTTACTTTTGCAGAGGAGAGTTTAGTTGAGTATTATCATTTCAAATCCATCAGCGTTAAGCGCTACTATGATGTGGAATATTACTATCATGGCGAATACTTAGCACAAATGTAGCAAAGTGACATGGCGGAAAATGCGGTCAAATTTTACTGTTTCTATGAATCGGAGTGGAAGCAACTTTGAACCCATTTGAAGCCTAGATGGAAGCATGAAAACGCTCCAATTCAGACAGCATTCTCGGCATTCTCCTTAATAGACTTGCATTTTTTGGTATGCATGTTGAGTGTTGGGATGTAAAAATGATCACGGCCTCCACATCTTAATTTGTGTAGGTTACGTATATTTATTTGAAAACTAGGTGAATGCCCGGCGTTGCCAAGGTAATCAAAAATACTTTGTACAAAAAATTAATATTTATTTAACATAGAACAACAGTTATACCATCCTAACTTTTAAACTTTATATCATGAGAAAAATGTTTTGTGCAGTTCAAAAAATAAAAAATAAAACAACTATAAAGGTTTCAAACATTTTCAAACAACTGTACCTTTTAAATTTCATATCATGAAAAGAGTGTTTTGGTGAAATGAACTGAGAAAAAAAAATTTAATTAATCAAAAAACATCAAACCTCAATTATCTGTTTCAACATCTAATTCATTGTATGGAGAATTTGTTCCTAAGTTCTTACCAAGCCGAATGAATCGGCCGTTCGGGCTGATTTTATTTTGACTGGGCCGATCAAATCGGCTGTTACAAAATTGCTCAATAATTTTTCTGATTAGCTCATGCTTGCTAGTTTACTCAATAATAGGAAAAAAAACAAAACATAGATAAGTTTTCTGTTGGAGTCGCTGAGGTAATTTCCATTTTACTCGTTTTGCAAATAAAAATTATCTTCAAGAAAACAATCGTAACTGCTACTCTGAATATGGACGAGGAAAACGTTTTAGGTCATTTAGATTCCGATGGCAGTTATTTTGAGGCCAAAAGCTCTTCTGAATCAGACGATCAAAAAGATCAAGAAGATGTTCAAACTATTTAGTGTTATTATAGCTTTTGTATGTACCTCCCGAGTTAGAAAACAGAGGATTACTTATGTTAATGACATAGCCCACTCAGATTTTTGCTATTACACAGATAATTAAAGTAGCAGCACTGACTCTGATGGTAATGAAAGTAATAGTTTTGTAAAGGTAAGGAACATTGCGTGAACATCGTTTTGGAGCACCTGGTGTGCAGCATGCAAAATGGGCTGTCATTTATTATTAATTATATTAATATTTTATTAATTAATAATAATATTAATTTACTGTATTCTCTGTTTGTGCTCATCTAGTGCAGTCTGTACGCTTGAATATTATTAATTTGTTTCGAATAAAACTGCTATAAAATGAAAAATAATGATGTTAATCCTTAAAAATTTTGTGCAGATGTTTTTCACACTTAGTTTTGCCGAATCCTGTAAAACCACCTTCAAGAGTAAAACACTACCTTTCCCCACAACTCCTAAAACAAGGGAAAAATTTTATGAAATTGTCTCCCCATGATGTATGGTCAAAAATAGCGTATCTAATGAACATTTACAATCTAGATTATAATGCAGTTAGATTCTTCACTTTGTTAGCTTTCAGAAAATGTATGCATTGACTAGGTTTAATTGACAACTGTTTTATTGATTAGGGATTAGCCACTTGCCTCAATTATTCCCGAAATAGACTGTCATTTGAGAAATTTTTATGGTCGGTACTTGGGTTAAATACAATGATTGTTTATATCATTCGACAAGTTTGTTTCCTATTTTACAACCTAAAGATGAACTCACACAGAATTTTAGTAGATTTTATCAAAAAGCATCAGTATCTTCTCATGATTTGCCATTGTTTTTGATATTTGACATGATCTAACTGCCAGGATATTTTAAGATTGAAATTGACAAAACTTGATCGCAGTTAAAACGCTCAGAAAAAACATACGTATCAAAATGACCTCACTAGTCGCGCGGCTGCCATTGCGTTCAAGTTGCTACGCATTACGCGTCTTTATTCTGCAGTGTCTTTGTCGAGGTGCAACTATAAAAGATGCATAGTACGGGTGCAACTACGGTGCAACCCGTACTTTTGCTTGGATCTGAATCCAAACAAGGATCTCATTCAGACTACTTTATCTCTGAACACAAATTAAATCGAATTGAAGCTTGCTGTCTCAGCTTTATATTAATATTATTTTCATTGCCATCACTTCAGCAGTGTGAGTTCACCTTCAACTCAGGAAAATTGCTCGAAATGCGATAAGAATCATTTTATATGTTGTTTCGCAACGTGATACTCGGTCAAAAATCTGGCACACATCTGAATGTTTCACGTAATAACTCTATAAGTGTATTCATGTGTTGTGCGGTCCTGGTGTCAAACAAGTAACCTTTAAGTGGCAATGACATCTCTTCCCTTGTTAGCCGTAAAGTCTATTCATGCTAGTCTATTCCCGAATGGAGCAACACAAATGCTTAATAGTTCATGACCTATAATCCTCACCAAACTTTCAACTTCCAAAGCAGAAACTGTTTAAACGTTGCTATTTGAAAGCTTGAGTTTTAAAACTATGGCTCTCCAAATATACAAAAAGAATGGCATGGAGAACGTAAGCTTAGCATGGCTTACAAATGATTGCTCTATAGTTTCTGAGAGTAACTCAATAACTTTATAACTCCCAAGCCATGACATCTGAGAGTTTCAAGGCTAAACATAGAGGTAAACAATACTTATCTCGTACTTGCTTGCGGATGACAACAATCGATGACAACAATCGTGTAAAAGGCATTTATCGCTGCCAAAGCAATCTTTGCCCTTCAACCACATTCTTCCTTACCATCAGTAATTGCACTGCCAGAATTGTGGCTTGCCAAAACAATTGTTTTTGAGATTATTGATTGAAGAATAATCCTCAATAACTGACTTCACAAAACTTACAGAACGTGCTGATACATTCGTTACTCTAAAATTCTAAATAATACAGAAGAGTGAGTTTGTAGTGAAGACTTTGTAGAGTAGGCTAATAATGGTAAAATCTTGAGATTACCAAGAGAAATGTTAAAATAAATACTAAATATAGAATATCTATCATATTATCATGTTTAATACTTGATGGGAGTCGTGATAACCCTGTGTACGGGGAGCGATGATGACCCTGTACGCTGTTAGTAGGCCAAACATGATACAACATCTTGACTGTGGACAAGCATATCATTGCTAACTCATGAGTTAGTAATCTACCAATGTAACATATTTTAGTGGTTTTTCATCTAGGTTTTTAAGCGAAATCTTGCTAAGTTCTAAAAACTGTCTTTCCAAAGATTCTGTTGGGTGAGACATTGCAGAATACAGGACATATTTCTGGTGACGTAACTTATAGGGCACTTAAGGGGTGTGGCTAGTTTTGATATGTTAACAAGCACAAACAGTACTTGTGTTCATCAATGGCATGAGTTGTAGTGGAGAATCGAAAGATTGTTGTCAAGTGTATGAACAATTATTTGAGACCAACATATAAGTATAGCTCCTTGTGGTTGTAATTCACACGTCTATGATAGCTCACAGGTCTATGATGGTTTACTGGTCTATGATGGTTAACTGGGCTAAGATAACTCAAAGATCTATGATAATTCACAGGTCTATGATAGTCACAGGTCTAAGGCAATCTCTGGGCTATGATAGTTCGCTGGGCTAAGATAAGCCAAACATGGTATAGAATCTCCGTAGTGGTAAAAGCTATAGTTCAAGACAGGCTTGTTGTGCTAAGACAGCTTACTTTACTATAGTTTACTGGTCTATGATAATTCATAGGTCTATGATAGTCACTGGTCCATGATAGCATGGTGGGTTATGATGGTTTGTCGGTGAACTGCGGTCACTGGGCTAAGATAGTTTACTTTGCTATGATGGTCGACTGGTTTAGGTTCAATTGCTGATCATTATATAAGTGTAATTGTCGTGACCACTTCATATAATGACTACATTTCATTAAGCCTCCATATCTCATTTCCATATAGCAATAGTTTGATACGCTGCGGTTATTTTCGCCAGCGTAGCCTATAATCCTAGAGACCTTTAGAGTAGAGAGCTTGATTTCATTCATCCGAGTGTTTGCTGTTGAGAGCTATCCTATTGATTTGCGTCCGACACAACTAACTCTCTCCTCTTCTCTCGATGTAGGCTGCCACTGCGCTGCCATGGTGCAGGTACACGGTAAGATTCTACTTCCTGTCTCTCAGGCCATAGGATGGCCAGCGCTCGGTGATTGGTAAAGCTTTTTTTATCATTCAAGTGATTAACCATGATCGGAATGCGCTGTAACCTAGTTAACTGACTCAAGAGATGCTGGTAGTGTTTTTGTTTGCCCGTTATTTGAGTTTGGGTGAAGTTGTTATCTGTTGCCACTAACGGTCACGCACACTAATGACTGAAGTAGATTAATTTCTTGCTTAATTTGCCATGAAGTCTTGAAACTTGCAGCCCAAACATGCCTGACAATGGTCTAGGTGCAGCTGCTAATGCCAACGAATGAATCCACTAAATAAAAAATCTACTAAACATGGCTAATAGCTAAGAAACTTTACACTTCATAATTATATACATGTAACTGGTGACACTGTCTGTCGACAGCAGCCATTACCTCGTGGTCTATATTACCTGATCTACAGACAACATGTTGGGTTGAACTCCCCGACTAACTCGACTAACTCGGCCATTATTGGTGACAGGAATGACATACAACCTTAAATTGCTCTCTGCAACTGGGTATGTCTCCAGTCGTCGAGGTTCCTAGCCACTGAATGTAAACATCTTTAGCTAAGATTATAGAGCCAATGTTTATGCAGCAATGATCTTATAAACACACTCAGCCTCTGCTTGCAGTACGTTAAGCAGACACCATGCTTGATCATTGAGGGATTTCTTTCACACATTTTATATACATTGGCTATAAGACTTCTCCCGAAAAAGTACATTGAGAATATAAGGACGAATGATTACCGATTGATTACATATTTCTTAATTATTAGTATTATAGCTAATATGGCTATATAGTAATATAATTTAAATAGCTATATATAGTACTATAGCTTGCATAGCTATATACTATTATAGCTTACGAATGGTGCCACTTCCAAACTCCCAGTTTACTGTTAGCCCCTGCGATTGTAGCAGTGAGCCATATGATGTTGTAGCCGCATGCCATGTTGTATTGTAATAGCATGCCCTGTTGTATTGTAACAGCATGCCATGTGGTATTGTAGCAGCGTGCCATACGGTATTGTAGCAGTGAGCCATGTGGTACTGAATCAGTACGCCATGTGGTATTGTAGCAGAATACCATGTGGTATTGTAACAGTTTGCTATGTGGTATTGTAACAGCGTGCCATACGGTATTGTAGCAGTGAGCCATGTGGTACTGAATCAGTACGCCATGTGGTATTGTAGCAGAATACCATGTGGTATTGTAACAGTTTGCTATGTGGTATTGTAACAGTGTGCTATGTGAAATTGTAGCAGAATACCATGTGGTATTGCAGACTACTTCACCAAACGCACTTTGCTTATGGGAAACATAATTATAGTTTATTTAAAATCCCAGATCTATGAACAACTTACAATCTATGAAAAATTCTTACAATTGACAGTGATCCTTGTACAGTCTGAGTAATCATGAATAGGGATTGGTTAATGATATGAGAATAACAAACATTGTTATCAAAGCCTGCAAGTAACTAGGAATATCCTTGTAGTCTAAACCTATCAAGCTATGACTAAACGCGAGTGATTGGCTGATGTAATGTTCCATCTCATGTTTGCTAAACACCAACAGCGGATGCCAAAGATACAGAATCTTTGCTATAATGAAAACTACGTCTGTTCATCCTCAGCCAGAATTGGATGTCAAGATTAACATTGCATCGTACCAGATTTGAATTCAAAAATTCAGGCTATGCGGCCGGGTGCACTACCATCTGTACCACTAGACCATGCGCAGAAATGCACAATATCTTATGACGCCCCAGACTATTAGGATACTAGGGAATATAACAAGTATCTAGTAACATGCTAGACTCATTTGATGACCAGAGTGACTCGGTAGACAAAATTATTTAATAGCTACTTTGAAATGAGTGAGTGCAGACAACTTGTAAAAATCGTTGTGATGATTTATTCATTCTAATCGGATGATAAGATCTGGTATAAGAGTGTTATTTAAGGTTGACTCATAGCTTGCGATTAAGTCTACAGGAACATGTAACATTACTTATTAATTTTCTCTTGTTGTATTATGTTGCAGGCGTGTGAATGCCAAAACACCCGCCTTTATTACCTCACATTAAACACCCACACAGTGAGAGTAGCTGATAGCCTTAACTGGTACTACTTACATCCCAGCATGAACTAAGCAAAAAATGTCTATTTGATATTTTTACAACTTTTTAAATCAAAATTTTGCTTTTTGCCTAAAAATAAATATATTTAGAACTTACAAGAAATGAAATCGAGGAGTAAAATATACTCCAAGTATCGTTTCTGTGAGTGTAGCCATTGTTCTCATTTCTGTTTACAGCCGACTACAGGGTGGGCAGCTGCTACCACTGCCTTGTCAATGTTCCTGCCGGCAGTCTCGTAGCCTGGATTCTGCTGGTTCTCTCCACCATAGGATGGGGTGTCAGCACTTGGCTTGGAATAGACAAGGGAAGACAACTGCTCCTTTTCTTTCAAACGTATGTATTCTTTATACGTGTATTTTGGATGTAACATCACGTAACAGGAGTATATTTAAAGTGAAATAAATGTCCCTCGTCATATCTTGGTAAACATAAAGGTTATATAGTATTATATAAAGGTGTACAAAAAGAAATGTATTGGTAGATTTGAAAATGGGCAAGTATATCTTACCCAGCACTGAAGCGGATACACTTACAATTGTGCTTTGCGCCTATCCAAACAAACAAGTTTCCAAAAGAAATCATGTATAGATTGTAGCTAACCGCATGCATCTTGAACAGCCGACTTTTGGTGAATTCCCGGACAAAGTTTAGGCGTGTTGGCATTTATTTTTATAAAATTCAACTGTTTTGTTTTAATAAAACAGTCCAGATGCGTATAAATGTTAATACAGCAAAACCATAAAGTGGTGGACTTAATTAACATTCCAATCCTTTAAAGCCGCATTGTAGAAGAAAAGACAACTCCTGACGATCATGTTGCTCTTATATGATGTCAAACCCATAGAATCAAATCATTTACAACTCTCTTCTCCTAAACACTCAGTCTATGTTGATGACGATGTTGTAGTGAAGCGGAGCTGACATATGAAGAGATAGCCCTCATTGCAATAACTATTTCAACTGTTATTATTGCTATCGTCTTTCTCGTCATCTCAACCTTCTCTTCCCAAAAAATGAGCCGCTATTCCTTCTCCAGCAGTAAGAAGAACACGTTTGGCTACTGCCTGTCTGTCACAGTAAGTAGGCAGGATACTAGGTCTCTTATCTGATGCCGCGCTGACGCCAACATTTTTGTAGCTGTTTGTCATGTAAAAAGTTCTCAGTTTCCATATGAGTTTCCTTATCCGTCTCAAGTTTAGAGAACATACACCAGTTTTAGCCTTAGATTGGAGTATACGAAGGCCCATGTTAATGTCGGGTAGGGTTTGTTGGTAATCAATGAATCATTTGCCTATTTGCTGCAAAATTATAGTCACTCATGACTTTGGCACTCATGACTTTTGGTACATACGGTCATTTAGTACTTAACCATTTGAAACCTAACAACCGGTTTTTCAACATTGCGTAGGGTGTGTCAGAATCCCTATCGGTCGAAATTCCGGCATTCATATGGCTTTGTTTATGAAAGTTGTTTCTAAGTAACAGCATATACCAATCAAATTAATTCTTGCACAGGATGTTAAACCAGAAATGTCACTTCTATTTCTAACAGTTTCAAATATCTTTACCCACTTTCATCGTTTTAATAGCAAACTTTATTAGAACAATATTGCGAAAAAATCGATAGGACTCGTTTGTTAGTCGGTCATAAATGATTGTGATGCAAATAAAGAATTGTTTGATACTAACTATGATTTTGCAGCATATTTTGAGTCATGAAATGATGTGCTCAATGCTACTGTAAATATTTTACTAACACATTTTATTCACTGACATGCACTGACAAAAGCAGTCAGGGTTCAAAGGGCTAAAGCCTTTGATACAGCTATTGGTACTTACAGCTATTGGTACTTACAGTTATTGGTACTTACAGCTATTGGTACTTACAGTTATTGGTACTTACAGTTATTGGTGTTTACAGTTATTGGTACTTACAGCTATTGGTACTTACAGTTATTGGTACTTACAGCTATTGATACTCACAGTTTTTTAAGGCATAGTTTGGTTTTACTAAATATTGATTAATTTTCTCTTCAAACTAGTCAAAACTTATGTATACAAAGCTTTTAAAATTTTATAAAAATAATATATTTCAGCATCGTGAATAATTTGTACAAATGGATGCAATACTCAAGCGTTTCTTACTTCCCATAATTCAAACTGCAAACAAAAGTCATAATAAATGATTCATCATTTGTTTAAACCATATTCTGGTTGCAGCTATTTAACTAAATTTGATGTTAAAAAAAAAGAAATATTTAAATGGCTTCCAGCCAGTGATGATTTACCGTGTTACTTTAGTAGCTGATCTAGTTAAAAATGTATTAGACTAATTATTCTGTACAAATATGTCACTTTTAAACTAGTTCTTAATTTTATGTGAAAAAAGTTGAGCCAAAATTAAATGAATGACATATAAATGAAGGCATCATCTATCCTCATGATTGGTGACTGGTAAATCTAAGTTTATATGAGCGAAAACAAGTAACCAAAACTTCATGACATTTGTTTGCTAATGCTTAGGGGTTTTGATGAAGAATGCTGCCGTTGTGTGTAGAGTGAAACCTTCAAAAAATGATTTTTAGTTTATGCATTGCGTGTAAAATTTATATGAAGGTAAAACCTTAGACTCATCAACTAGGATAGAAAGGTGAAATATTGGAGTCTATAAATCGTACTTAGAAGTTGAAAGTTGAACTTTGAGTTATATGCTGTTCTCTATGCTGAAAAACAGATTTGAGAATCAAGTCTTCTGACTAGCCATAACATGTATTGATGTAATTACAGCATTGCTTATACCAGCTAATAGCTGCTAGACACTCACGCAGATCAATACTAACGCTGGTAGCCAGATTTGATTTAGACACAAAAAAGATTGAGATCAATATAATATCGCTGCATGCTGCAATTTCTCTGCTGATATGAATGTTAGTCTATATATCAGTGAAAGAGCAAACGCGAGCCAATTCAGCTCTTGAGTGTTCCTAGGTGCAACACCTAACTCTTTATAGATGCGGCATACAATCATATTTGCTAGCCTTGATCTTGCCAGTCTATATCCTCCTGTTGCAGGTGATCGTACTGTCATTTCTCTGCGTTATCTTCTGGACCGGAATGATAAGCCTGACAATGCTACCAGTTGGAGCTCTTTCTATAATTCACTTGCTGGTCAACATGGAATCCCTTGAATGCATTCACCCTAAAAGCTATGGTGAGCCATTCTGATTTGTTGACCATTGTACAAACTGACTTCCTTTCCTCGACTACTTCGTACGGCATTAGTTAGCCATCTCAACACACAAATAAGCAATTTTAGGGTGTGTAGGACAAAGGGTGACAAATCTGAAATATCTACATTTTCTTTAGTAGCTTTGTTTTCGTTAGGTAAATTAAATATATACATATATAATCTATTTAATAAAAAGTCTATAGAAATTTGTACTAAATGGAAATATTTTAGAGTTGTCGCCACTATAAATATGGCATTTGAAATATTTGTGAAAGTTGCTTGGGAAATTTTTGCATACACTGTTTTCATAGAGTCGCTCCATGACCTAAATATTATAATTTTTACGTAAACTTTAATAACTGTTTTATGGAGACACAACTTGATGCAATCGTTTTTAGACAAGATATGTCATAGTTTTAAAAAGTATTTAAAAATACGCGTTACTAGAATGCTAGGAAACCCATCAGAGGAGTTCCGACTTTTGGCAGATCACAGGAAAAGAATCCAATTGAATGATCCAAATTGCCATTCCAAGAATAGTTTATTGCCCTATTCATTCATTTAGGAATTCGCCTGGAGGGTTTAAACCTGCAGACAGCAACAACAAATATAAGTATGGCTTCTTTTTGCTAGCAGGCGTTTCTGCAAGCACCAGCATGCTGTTGCACTTTACAAGTGTGTTGTGGTAGTTTGGAGTTGTGTTTCTATGAGTAGATAACCCCTAAATTCAGCTGATATTATTTGCATTAATTTTGCTATTTATAGTCAGGTCTATCATATCAGCTGCCCGAAGCTTTCGATATGTTAGTTTATAATTCACCTTCATCCTATTGACAGGACTATATACAACTACATGTATATACAGCTACATGTATATACAACTACATGTATATATAGTATAAATACATATGTGTGTATAATATATGATATATATACATGTGTGTGTGTATAATCATTTGTGCGTGTATGCGTGGGTATATAGCATTAATAATAATTAAGCATCTGTGATGCTTCCTTCTTAGAATAAATTTTTTAGTTATCTTCCATGCTTCAAATGATACTACAAAATTTCTTTTATATCTTTGAAAATCGCTATATATATTTTCGGTTCAGTTTCATGTGCTGATGTGATTGCCATGCTGTATCTCTTGCAAGTAACTTGGATGTAACATGACTATTTTTTAATAGTTATATAAACCATGATGATCGTTTTTAGGTGTCGGACTGATTGGTGGCAACAGCACACCTTACGCTGACCTGCTCTGTAATGAAGATTTGGACACATGGATGGAAGATGCTTGGAAGACACTGCTCCCTCTCTTGATCAGTATTGGCTTTGCTATCGCAATTGAAGCCTGCATGGTATGATATAACCATTGCTCATAAAGACTGGTTCACATCGTATGTCGACGTTGCCCTTTCAGCGATTATTCTGTGACTACGTGCACCATAAATCGGTGGCATCTTCGAGGCGGCACTGATACATCTAGGGAAATTGCAGCTGTCAAACTTTTCCGGTAGTCCACGGTGTGTCTACGACAGCCTGCGCAGTGTGCACCACTTCGGTCAAGGTGATTGGCTGTCGTGAATTGCTTAATCTATATTTTCTTTCATGACAGTTGCTGCGGGACCAGTATTTCATCATTTCCATGACCACATTGTATAAGAGACCGCTAGATAGACACCGCTAGAGACCGATAGAGTGGTTGGGTTTGCGATAGTGTGAACATTATTATCACAGACGACCGCCAAAGTATTATGGGATGAACTCGACATGGCGATATAGTGTGAACCGTATAGCGTTGAATTTGTAAACAATAATGAGAAATTCTTTTCATGCCATTAAATGACTTGTCGAGACGCCAAGTGTTTTTGAGCTGTGACTAAAAATATGCATTGAAAAATGAGTCGACAGACTTTGTTGCTACATGATTAATGACTTGTTTTACGGAGTTTTGTTAAAGGGTGACTTGCAACAAAATTCACATTACAGTTATTTGGTATCAAAAGATTCACCTGTCTTACACTGCTTACATTTTGGTTATTGTTTTGACATGTGATGTTATCACGGGAATTGAAAGATTGATAAAAGGCTCAATATAAAACGTCTCGTAGCCCTAGTTTATGACAAACACTTTGGTTCTACCGAAAAGCCTGTATCAACTATAGATGCTTGTTACTTTACAGTTTTGTTTTAGCAATCTTGTTTTACCATTTTGTTCAGATACGTCCATTTGAGCTGTTTTGGAAAGAGATTCCAATCTATGGCAGTTTTGTAATGGCGGCGATTAACTGTTTGTTTTTGAGCTTTTAAGACTTTGTAATCACATTTCCACATATTTTGCACCTACAACACAGCAGAGTAAGACATGGTGAATCTTTTGATACCAAATAACTGTAATGTGAATTTTGTTGCAAGTCAACCCTACAACCTTAAGCTTACAACGCTCAACTTGACACTCCATAACTGAATAATACAACTACTAATTAATAAACTCAATATAAGGCATTTTAGCAACAGCTGTACACTAAACCGGTGTCTGCTTCTTTTGGCGAGCAATTAGCTGTCGCAATCATTAGCCAGTGAAAGACAACCCACTTGACTAAGGCTAACCATTGTCAAAACAAAATTTAACCCACATGATTGGGTAGAGCGTGTAACTTAATTTGGAGTTAGAAATCATTTACAACCTACCGAGAAATGATATTTTTATCAACAATTTAAGTTATTGCAGTGTTTGTGTCTCACTTGTACATAATGCAAGTTTATTTGTTGCTCATGAACACATATATGTTAGGGTGACTTTGAAACTTTTGATGTCTTATTGTGCCATGTTCAGATAAAATAGTACAGGTAATGACCACCATGCGTCTTATTTGATCTTTTCTAATCATGTCACTCTTTAAACGTTTGAAAACATCTAAAAAGTAAAATATTCTAGTGATGCGTGGGCGGAGCTTGTAGTTCCAGGTCAAATCTAGCGCTAGTTTCACTGGATATAATCGGCGTTTACATGAATGTACCCCTGAAATGTTCCGTGCTTACTACTAGTGCAATATCTTTTCTTTGAAAATCTAGATCTTGATTGAAACATTTAAGAATTCAAACGAGTATTTTGTTAACAATAACACGGAACTCTTTTTATGTCATCAAATGACTGGTCGAGACGTAATTGTGCTTCAAGCTGTGACCAAGGATGCATGCATATTTTAGCAGAAAAACTGATGTTTCAAATAATCTGAAGTTTGGTGATATTACTAAGTGACTCAGCTTCCCAGCCTAATAGTAGCAGATTGCTTCACTTAAACTTTGCCTAACAGGACTTAGAAATGCTTAATATGACTTGAAAGGCGTTAGTGCTGGAATAGTTGTACTCGGGCATGTCAAGCGTGTCATGAGCTAGTTGAAAATTTCTCTTATGGCCAACAACGATTATTATTATAAAACGTGGAACCTTTCGAGATCCTGTGAGCCATGATTGCGCCCAACTCTCAACATTGTTTCAACTTGGTGCATATTAGCAAAAATATATACACAATTGCATAGATTTAGTTGAACTTGTGCCAACCTAAATTTTCAAATGCTAGAGATCATAAGCTCAGGAAAACCATGACTCATTGTAGCTTGGATTCCTGGTGGCGGCAAGCAGCAACGCTCGACATTTGAAGGAGAGGATGGCCTACATAAATGAACCATACAACTACAGCTCGGAGAATATAAATGGAAATGCGAAGTCGATTAATGCACATGATATGAGCAACAGCAACAACAACCCAACTGACACACAGATATGAGAAGAGGAGGCCTCATGGGAATATATGTGCATAAAAAGAAAAAACTCGACAGCTAGTAAATATTGCTAGCTACTAGTTTGGCCGATGGAAATGCTATGAACTAAATCGATCTGATTTCAATTCATTACCATTTTCTCTTGATTGGGCAAATGAATTTTTGTTCAGCTTCTCATGGATTTGTATTGTGCATTACCACACTATTCTCGTGAGGTTTTCTTTTTACATTTTTCCTAAAATTCAGCTATCCCTGCTGTTTTAGCTTTGGAGGCAGCACATCTGACAATCACCCAAAACTTACAAGAAATGCACCGCTGTAGCTTTACATTATATCTGCAATCGACGGAAACATGAGATGAATATTTATTCTTTATGCCCTAGAAATTACACCCTCGTTATGGTCTGTAGACTGCTTATAGGTCAGGTTTGGACCATTATTTTTGTATCTTTGCCATAATTATGCCTGCTGACAGGCAATACATTATTTGGGACTTGTCTGCCCTTTCACCTAGTCTAGTCTGTGTGTAACCAGTGGAGGCACACTCATGCCGAAAGCTTTAATCAAGGGTTGTGGGTGGTCTTACACGATATGCTTTTAACAAAAATTGGGGCAACTTTATTGTACATTGTGAATACTCATGCATACAATATATATGTTAAGAAATATATTATGTACAATATTTAGCAACTCATATGGCTGCAATGTTTATATTTCTTCAAAGTTGATAAATAAAAGGGCACACAATTCCTAGAGAGCACAAATTCGAGCTGAGAAATCAACTCTATTTATGGAGCACATGGATATATTTACAATATTATAAACTAATTCAGTAACAAATATAATTAATATTTTTCCCTATAAGTATGATAAAATTAAATCAGCTTGAACAATTAAAAAATATATCTAAGATTGAAAATTGAATAAGGCTAGTGGTTGGCATGAGCCAACAGTTCAACTGCCTGAATGGTTTACATACCAGCAGAATACCGGCAGTGCCACGCAGTTGAAAGAGACAGAGTAAATGAGGATAAGTGACTGAGCAAGGCAGCGGGTGTATCAAAAGTCACAACGTTATGGCGTGTTACCTGAAGGAGGAGTCATGTCCACTTGCGACCAGGTTGTAGGTCAAGAAACTAGTGTATGCAGTGACATGAGCAAGACTGTGAATGCCAAGGTTGTGATTGAGAAATGCTGGTGGAGTGAGCTTGCACTACTCTCTAATATGCAAACAGTATCGTTGCTGCCGGTGTGATTACACCTTGTCTGGTATCCAGCGAGCAATTGATTGTCTCGACTATTTTCAGTGCTGAAGTAGTAACAGGGACCCGAGTCAGCTACATCTACAAGATCAGAAACAGCTGCTAAAATGCTCCAAAAATTAACAACATTAAAACTAACAGCATGCATTGTCACAAAAAATCGCACATGCGGGTAGACTAATAGAGCAGATTCCTACACCTTCACAATCAATGACTGTGTTTATTGAGGGCAATTGTCCTTAAAGCATGAGAACACGATTCTTGATTTTTTAATTAAATGGGTATTCCAGAAGCCGATTCTCAGGAGCTAGACGAAGTTTTGAAACCAAATATTTTGCTGACCTTGTGAAAAGCAGAGAGCAGATGCGCGTGTAGTAAGGATGAATCGGGTAGAAATGTTTCAACGCATGCTTTTTCGCATACTAACATGCACACACAATGACTAAATGGCATCTATTGATAGAGATTGCAGGACACAAAAACGGAACTCAAAAGTTTTTCTTGCGATAGCACAAGGGCGTATGGGCTGTATTGAATGTTGGTTAATTACAGCTCTAGAGATATTGCTGGAAAGGTAGATGATGATCACCAGCGGCTCATAAATATAACAGTGAGACACTGTCTATGACAAGTTAGCTTGAAAGTCAGCACTCAAAGATCAATTCATTTGTGACACAAAGTAGCAAAGCGATAAATACGACCGACACTTCTACTGCTTGAATGTGTTCTGATAATTGTTAAAACTAAAAAAACTAAAGGAGAAAAATAATGAATATGTGTAGTCTGCGATCCATGTTACCGACCTTGACACGCAGTTCGCGTGACCGCTATAAATATTACTTTGACATTCATTACTGCGCAGAATGAGATGTCATGGATTCAATGAGATAAATCAATTGTTGGAAGTGCCATGAACTAGCTGGAAAAACATCACAACGTTACGTTTAAAAAGATAGATCTGTTAGAATATAGATCCAATGTATGATATGGGCAGTGGCTTAGTGAATAACTCTTAATAAACGTCAACCAACGTGGGAATTGATGAGCGAATACGAATAAATTCATTAATTTGTAATTAATGAATTAACGAAAGCTCTCCAATAACAATATAAAATTATACCATGGCTATAGAATAACTAGTGATTAAAACTAACTTTTAACTCAAGTAATAAAAATTTGCATCTATTTTCCATAATGCATATTCAAACTAGATGAAAATGAAGTGCTTTGTGATAGCCTGCCATTTTTAAACATGCAATATTGATGGTTGTACCTGACACCTAACATTCATAGTAAAAGATTGCTTTGTGATAGCCTGCCATTTTTAAACATGCAATATTGGTGGTTGTACCTGACACCTAACATTCATAGTAAAAGATGATTAGTGAAAGAATGTAATAAAAATTAAATTATAAAGTTCATATCAGTTACCAGAATAAATGAAAACCAGATATTTGAATATTTCCTCAAAGTCAATTAACAGCATGAGTTGGAAGCATAGAGAGATATTTAGCCTTGAGATCTGGCCAGTCAGAGTATAGCCCATAGATGCTAAGGTGTAACAACACAGAGTAAGAAAACACATCCTATATTAAATATCTACATAGTTACAAAAACATTGCACAAAATTGTTTGCAAGCAGCTTATCAGTTCGTTCTGATTCCCTGAGCATCGAAAGATATCAGTGACAAAATGTAGAAATCATATCTACTGTGAAGTAGGGTATGCGATAAGCATTCATTTAGCCTTATTAAGGCCCATAAAATTGGAGTTATCTCCTACCGGCTGCTCTCAGCGATACGTGAATAACACAGTAAATTCTCTATCAAAGTCTGACAAATGAACTTGATAAACACTGTAGCACACACCACACGCCTTCATTACATGGCAAGCATTTGGTTATACAGTGCACCCTCGAGATGCGATGTTAATTCGTTCCAGGGTTGGCATCGTATGGTGAAAAATCGTATATCGGGGTATAGAGACCATTGTAATTACACAATGCAAACACCCCCTGGTGAAAATCGTCAATTTTTTTTATCAAAATGTGTACAGATTGCCAATTAGCAACAAAATAGTATAACTTTAGTAATTATAGTTACCTACAGTAACTGTATTGTATTTAGTACTTTAATGGTTATGATCTGTAATAAAACGCAAAATTATAACATGTGTACCAAATGTAGTACGTACGGTAAGGAGATCTTGCCTTCAAAAGGTATGCATAACATAATCTTTGAATTCACTTCAAGTAAGTTTAGCTTGCTAAGCCTACACTTAAAACTAAGTTTTAGTATGTATTTTGAACTATTTTACTGAATTTCAACTTTTTATCATGAAATTTTATCCTTCTAGTTGAAACCTTTTTCAACCTAAATCAATAAGGCCAAGCGATGCAATTATAGAAAGCGGCCTCTCGCACACTTGACCATTTAATGGCTACCAAAAAGAAAAATAAAATTATGTTTTCTATACTGGACGTACATATCTTTGGAGTAACGTGGCTTTAGCTGGTACATGTAGCGGGTAAAGCAGAGAGGAGGTAAAAACGTATCAATGCTAATTATGATGCTGTACACTTGAAAATAAATTTAAAACGTAATGAATTGGAATTTTTTAGCAGGCGAAAAGAAGTTGTCCATTCCTGTCCAATTTTTCTACTTTTTCTACGAAAAAGTTGATGGTGCGATGCAGGAAATTGCTAGCCAGCGCTTGTAAAAGGATCCAGAGAATGTGGTGCAGTAGTTTGTCTTGTATGAAATGTGCACAAGAATCAATGTAACCATACATAAAAAGTTTGTATGTATTTATGCCCTATGGGAGGGACAGGGCTTTAGCAAGTTTCAGAAAGTAATGTGGGGACGTCAACTATCTTGAGTAGCTAGTTATATGAGTTACATACATACATACGATGAATTGTATTCACGTAGAAGAAAACAACCCCACATGCAAAGACATGGTTAAACAAGAAAATATAACATAAAATCAAAAGGAAATAAAATGAATAAAATATGAAAAACATGCCACACAAGAAATAAATAATATATATTATACATGCATTGTTTTAATGTACCAGTCCACATCAGTAAATTAAACACTTGAAATAATTCTGCGAATGTGGGATTTTCTGTATCTTCTACATCCTCGCCTTTACTAAATGGTTGCTCCTTTTGAATGCTGATCGCGTGCATGACCTAGCTCATTCAAACCTTCAGTCGGAAGCTCTTTCTTGTGCTTGCTTTAATGGAGTTCTTGTTTTAATAATAATTGCAAATGCTGATTGGTTGCGATCATATTCCTTGACAATGTTAATAATACGGGTCCCTTCTTATTTACGACATCCAACTTTGTTGACATAGAAATCATCTTTCCTTCGTTTTGTAACATTTGTATCGGTCTCAGATTACATAGATAACAAATTAAATGTAGATAGTTGTAGTTATATACGTATGCTGACTTAAAAGTTTATAGTAAAAGCTATAATAACGCTACAAATGAAAATTTGCTCTCGCTTGTGTATTTTACACGAAATTTTCCACGCAGACATGAGAGAAGTTGATCATCGTGTCTCTTCTAAACGTCCTAAGAATGTTTTCGGCCAACTATATTTTGGTGTCTTTTTCATTTCGACGTGTGTTATGAGCACACCGACGGCCAAATTTTAACTCGGGCGAAACTTTTCTCAAATTCGTATGGTGAAATTTAAATTCGTATAGCGAGGTGAAGATATCACAATGTTTGACTTCGTAAGGTGAAAAAATCGTATATCAGGGTAATCGTATCTCGAGGGTGCACTGTAGTGGCATAACATTAAAATATATTTAAAACTCTCCATATACAGAAAATGCTGATGCATCTATCGAATGCATTTATTTACGACAAGTTGGCAGTAAATTATAGCAGATTTATTGCAACTAAAAATGTTACTTTTCCCCTAAAATATAGTAAAACAAAGACTACTATACAATCGTGGCATATATATGAAAATTCGTCTATCTGTTGCAGGGTTCAAGGTTAGGGTAAAAGGTAGAAGGATACAACTCCTGACATTCAGCACCAATCGATCAACTGCAAGTGTTCCTGAATAATTGTGCAGCCACTTATTCTCCGTGCTTTATTGGAACACCTGATGGTCTCTAATGGCGAACATGGCCAGGCTACTAGTACATATAGCAGAGATAACCCTATACGTCATTTTCTCTCCAAAGCGCGACGAGAAGGGAAGTGATATTTTTAAGATTAACTAAATGAAATTCTCATTATTCAAATCAAATTTAAGAACTTGCAGCGATTTGACACATTACATATTATGGATTTTTTACGTAGTACGAAGCAAAAACTTTACCTAAATTATTTACGTTATCTGGAATTTACATTATAGGAGGTATGTACTGACCAACCAATGATGTCTCATTCGGTTGGTCAGTATAAAAGTAATAACTGTAGTGGTCACGCAAACACTGTGTCAAGGTCGATAGCGACAATACATATCTCAGCCTCAAGAGCCTGTATATTCGACTATATTTATTGCTTTGCAGCGTTATGACCACTATTTCAACTGACTCTCTTCCCAGAGCAATACTTTCTGGACAAAAAAAATCTTCCAAATTACATCAATGTCATTTCTGTCTATCTGTGCCGGTGCAATGTCGAGCCATGGCGGTATTTTTTGCTAATCTTTTAATGTATCGACTTTTTGCCGATCAAACATGTGCCATAGACGGTGATTAACTTTGTACTAGCTCCAACTCAGTACAACTGGCCTGGTTAGGGGTGTTCCCAGCTATTGGGATATGTTAGCCCACTATTGTTCCTAAATATGACCGGATAACAAATAATAACTTGAATACCGTTGCATATAAAGCTTGGCTCGCTAGAGTAAGTCTCTTCAACTGGATGAATGTACGGGCACGCCCTCTTTACTCTGTGGCACAGGACAGACTCACATGGAGGGTACGTTACACCATCAGTTGCTGTATAATGAATGACTGCAGCACACAGCCACTGTCTATAATATTCCTAAAAACAATCATTTGAAAGTAAAAGTCGCAGCTTATTAATGATGCAACCGATTAATAATGAATTTAGCCTCTTGCCACAAGAGAAGATTAAATGTTATAGTTTATTGAAGTGTCACTAGTAGTTAGTAACTTATACGACAGGTAATAAAAACAAAAAAATCATATTGAAGCACTTTAAAATATTTTTTTAGAATAAATCAACCAAATTTAGTTGCGGAAGCAAACGATGGCAGTTTAAACCTCGTCTAGTTGGAGTAAGTTCCCCCATTCCTGTAGGCCTACCCCCTTTACCTCTACACCTATGAATCGCTTTATCTACACTTCAACTTGTGTGTTTTTAAAGTGAAATAACCGCAAAATCCTTTTGTGTTAATCATAAAAGTACGGCTACACGTAATTATTTTTTTGTTGGTTCTGACTAGTGTTGGGCCGGTATCTAATTTAGTGCCGGATCGGATACCCTTGCACAATTTTATCGGTTTTCCCGGTATCGGTATCCTCGGTATTTACCATTTTCGGTATCCTTTGCCAACTAAGAAAGTTCGGTATTGTCGGTACTATTGTTCGGTATGTGGTTATCAGTGTGTGTCTTTAAATGGTTTAAAGTTTAATGGTTTAAAGTTTAATGGTTTAAACTTTAAATAATAACTGTCTCGAACAACTTTTATCGTTGTGCAAAAAGTAGCCTGTGCAAAAAAACATTCTTTAGTCAGCAGTACGTATATTGTTACGGCAAAGAGACTCCTTGTTTTAGAAAGCCAAAAAAGAAAAGAAAGATGGAAATATAATTTTCATGATAGATATTTTTATTGTTTCTTCTATTAAAAAATATAGTTATTGATACAAACGTTATGTATAATAAAGAACAGATAGATAATGACAAGGGGCTCTCTTTGTTAAATATACTGAAACAGTTTACAGAAATCTTACTATCACATATTGTAATCAGGTAATGTAATCACATAATTATACGCAGTCCAATTAGAGTCCAGTCACGTTAGAGTCTTTATACATCCTCCCGTCTGTGGAGAACTCCCAAACCTTCGAGGCTGGTGGCATTATCAATGTAACGTAATATAATAGTAGATACAGTAAACGTGGAAATTTTCGTTGAATTTGTTCGCCAGGGCGTGCCGAGATTAGCATGTTCGTCACGAAGCGTTTTACAAATCTCTCCGGATATCCGTATAACCATTTATCGGTAGGCTTTTACGGATAAATACCGATCATATCAAACCGGCCACGGATACCTAGCTGTCACCGAAAATGATTGGTTTCTTCGGATACCGAGAATCCCTCGGTATCGGTAAGAGCGGATAACCCAATACCAGCCCAACACTAGTTTTGACCGAACTCATGAAAAGAATGAAAAACACAGAATTATTTGGCTGAAAGTCACAGAATTGTCAGAGCTGTGCATGCACACTGAAATTGTCGACGAAACGCTTTTACTTGTCTAAACAAATTATTAGTGAGCACGATTCTAGCAGCTTTCACAATTTATATAGCCCAAACACATAACACAACACACAAGAAAAATACTAACGCAATTGACATAGTAAATACAATGCAACCGACTTGATTGCGCTGTTGTTGGTTATTTATCGTTCAGACCGCATGGCTACAAATCGCTTTTTTAAAAATTATATTAATTTTTTTAGCAGCAAAAGTTCCGTTGTAAAAAAGATGCCAACTGAATCAGTTGCATCGTGTTTACTATGACAAATTGCAATAGTATTTTTCTTGCGCGTTGCGTTGTGTCTTGGACTATTTAAATTGCGAAAGCTGCTAGAAACGTGCTCGCTAATAATTTGTTTAACCGATTAAAAGCGTTTCATCGACGATTTTATTGTGCGTGCACTGCTCTGACCAATCTGTGAATTTTGGCCAAATAATTTTGTGTTTTTTGTTCATTTCGTGATTTCGGTCAGAACCAACAATAAAATCGTTTCGTGTGGTCGTACCTTTACTCTGTATATTTTTACAAGCAAATCGGTGTTTACAAATATTTGTTACCTAGTATTAAATAGGCCGTAATGTATATATTTTATGCTATATGCAATTACCAGCAATATTCATGTTTAACACCATACATACAGTTATGGACAGAATACATGACCTTTGCAGAAACATTTTTAAAAGTTGTAGATACAGAGAAATACAGTGACGTTAACCTATAATATGTTCTGTAAAAAGTATTGTTTTTAGCAGCAAGAAGGAAACTAAGAAATATGCTCCAAAAGAATTGCCAAGATATCTGATTGAAACCACTTCACAACTTGACAAAATAGACAACGCAAAAACTGACTGAGCAACATCGATAAATTGAGAAAATTGTGTACTTTTTAAAAATAAATGAACGGTGTTTTTAGCTTTGTAAGTGTTTTTTCAGAACAAGTTAACAAAAGAGTTCAAGAAGAACGGCTAGTTCATGATCAACAAATGATGACGCATTCATAAAAATATAGATAAACAGCGCTACCTCTTCTTATGGCAAGGAAATTTCATATTTCCTCATCAGAAAATTTTTATATGAAATTTTCTGGTTACAAAATACTTTTTCTTGTTGGAAAAAACTTTTCTGATATGAAAGATAAAAATTTAAAAATACATGCTGCTAAGCAGAGTTCCTTGCACATAAATATTAATTTAGGAACACAATGAAACACTTTTGACAGAGTTGGAAGTGATGTAACACACAGCAGCCCGCTGTGAGTTGAGTAGAACCAAAGGGGAAGCAGCATCATTTCGACAGCCCGAATCAAATAAATTTCAGTAAATTTCTATGAAGTTTTGGAATTTGTTGCAAATAATCACCTCAACAAATTGTCTACTAGTCAGGCTATCGCTTACTATGCTGATGTTTGCCTTGAACATTTTCGAAATGCTATTAAACGCTGCCACCTTGAATTGGTTCTTTACAAAATGTCAGGCATAAACCACTGCTGAGGGTGAACCTGAATCGAAGGTGAAAAGTGAGAATGTTAGCAGTTAAAGCAAGAGACAAATTAAAGTGAAAAGGAAACAACAAAACAAGAAACAAAGAACTTTAATCTTTACAAAAAGTGCTACTCGATTATTTATGTTGAATATAATTTTTATTTGTTACAGGTTTTGATGTTTTTTGTGTGATTAATACAAGATATGTCTGATTTTTAAGAGGCTTCAAACCAATTGGGGCATTTGAAGGATAAAGAATGTTTCTACTCGCAAAACTTTCACTCTACAAAACTATTTTCAGGGCAAAATGATTTAATAAGTAGATGTTCCACTGTACAATTATTGTACTGTTAGAATGTACTGCCAATTATTAAATTTGTCTCCACATCTTTAAACACTTCCTAACAACTTCTCATTATCTATAAGGACCACTGTGAGACAGATGATATGCAACTGCACTGTTATAGGAGATAATTTTATCAAGTAATGAGTATAAAAGAAAGTATCAAGCCTGTGTACTTTGGAAGGCGTTGATAAAACACTAACATATTGATGAGCAAATAAATCGCGACAGTTCACTTCTTAATGCGCAAGTAATAACAGTTTATTCTTGAAAAATAAATTTCATTTCCTTCGTTAATTCAGAAATATTTTCTTTTGCATACCACAACTTTTTTGCACATTTCATATCATATCTTTTGCACAAAAACTAGCAGAAAAATTGTGTTATTCGAATAGCATTTCATAAAAAGCGGATGACAAGGAACAAGGCTCTAATCTATAGAACACAGCACATTTTGTGGACAGTACAGCTAGTCAGCTCATTCCAAAGAAACTAATAGCTATCAAGAATAACTGACAAAAATGAGCCTAAACCGTTGTGAATAATTCCCTACAAGTCAGTTTGACCATGTATAATCTACCAGCATAAAGAAGTTCAATGCTATCACTAGTTTAATAAAAGAACATGTACATGTATTTAAATTATGCTAAATTGACACCACCTTGTTGAAGGAGCAATGACAACAATAAAGTCTAACACTTGGTTAAATTAATGAGACAGCAGATATCTTTAATTGAATAAGATATACCTTTCTTATAAAACAATTTATAGTCATTCCTTGCACTTGCGTGTGAGCAGCAACTCAGTAAATCACAATCGCGAATTATCGTCTTTCCAGTTATGTAACAGACTGCTAACTATTAAGGTAGGGCCACACGAGACAAAATTCTCACGAAATCGGCGAAATTTGGACGAAACGATTCGTGCGAATTGACATTTGGACGAATTCGTCCATCGTTGGTTGCGCACGATGAACGAATCCTGAATTGAACGAAACGTCAGAAATTCCTACGAATCGTTGTTTGATTGGTCGGTTGAAAAGGTTAGTTGAATGTTGAAGGTCATTTTCTTTGGCGCATATCGTTTTCTTTGGCGCAAATGATTGAAACGGAATCGGCTTCAATTTATCACCGCGTTCTTATTGGCTAGTTGAAAGTTAGTTTCGTACGAATCCGTGGTGGGGAAACTCCGTGTGGCAGGTCAGAAATTTTGTACGAATGGAATTTCCCAGATTAGTTGAAATTACATGATACGTGTGGCCCTACCTTTACACATAATTGTTTGTCCATGAGAATTTTGCTGTCTATCAAAAGACCTTTTTGATAATTATGTAGACTTTGACCGCTATCCAATCTTATATGAACATAAATAATCAGTAAGACCTATGCTAGCCTAAGAAAAAGAAATACCGTATACACTCATGTATACGTCGATCTCGTGTATACATTAATAAGTATTTTAAGACAGAAAGATTGCAGTATTTTAAGTATTACTCACGCATAAGTCGATCTCGTTATTCCAGAATATTTTGGAATGTTTATATCGAAGCTGAACTAATTTTTGCTATACAGAAGAAAAACATAATATTCAAAACTTAAGATTTTTTACTTGATATGATAAATAGAGTTCTCCGACGAGGTTTTCATGACTCGCTTATGGTAGTGTTTGTGCAATGACTGCATGTTCAAACGCTAACAAGCATTACCCGTTTCACAGAAACCCAACTTACACACGAGTATATACAGTAACATGACCTAAATTTTAAAGCAAAACACAAGTTTTTCTATTTTAACTTTCATTAATTTAATAATTTAACCAATCACGCCTTCACCAACTTAGTGCTTATAGTGACCTCTGAAAAATGAGACATAGATCCATACGAGTGATTACTCATCAATTGTTCAGCATTGATTACTTACTTTGCATGTTTGGCAAGTGACACCGTAGCTATAATCACTCCATAGTAATGGCTTGGAACTTTCAGGGCGAAAATTACAGTCATACTTGATGAGTAGATTTTCAAATAGAGAGTAGTTACACTGCATTTGCCTGTAAGCGTACGAGTCCGTAACATTAATCCTGTAAATGGCGCTAGCAAACACTTGCTCGCATATACTTGTGTTGTAACAAGAATTCTCTTGACTAGTGTTGAGATTACTAGTTGCTGTAGTGGTTGGTTCAGTCGACGAGCTGACCACTGCGTTAGCTGTCAGTGAGTGTCTCAAGCTGGTCAAAACTGACGAAGGAACGCTGACCTCGCTTCGCACTAATGGAATCATGCTTAGTAGTAGAACGACTCTACAATCTACAATGTATAAATGGCTGCAATGAGTCAACAGAGAAATCAAGTTGTCCATCCTTGCCCTGACTTGCAACTAATAAAAATCCAAGATAAATAACGCATGTCAAGCTTATTGGACATACTAACAATTGCTAGCAATTGCTTAGTGCTGAAATATGTAAGTGACAACGGAATAGCAAATCATTACTTGGGGTATACTCATTGAGTCTTAACTATTTATTAGCTTCCCAGCAATGATCCATACATACATAAAGATAATTGAGCCTGTAACTAAATGAAATCATCTTAAAGCTGTACAGCTTACAGCTTACTCGTTTCTTACAAGTTTATGATATATTCTAGAGATGTCTTGTTATAATTGTGTTTTTTAGAAGCTTTTTTGTTAGACCCATTTAAAAATTTCTACGATTACTGAAATATGTTATGCGCCCAAATTGACAATAGCAAAGCCTATGGTCCGTGTGCTGTAAAGATGAATTGTATCGATTTCTAATGCAGAAAAGAATTCAGCAATCAGAGTGGTAATCCTCTCCTAGGATAAGTGTTTTAAAGTTCCTGATTGATGAATTTTTTTTATTAAAGGGTTTCTATTTTTCTCCAAGCACACAATTCATGAGCAGAAAACGATGGAAAAGTATTTTTGAAATATTGGGAGTGGATCTCTATATTATGTGAGTGACATTTATGAAGAAAAATCTTTATTTCAGTTAAGTTGCATATACAAACGATATCAACTTTGTTCTCTTCGTGTAAAATTTATAGAACCAATATGAAGTGTAGGCCTACACTAAGTCATGGTACCAAATAAGATATTCGAGCTATTGTCTGAATAAATCGCAATCTGCAATGCTGTTAAAAACATAACAACAAGTTTGGGTTTTTATATGAATAGTAAACATATATATATGCATATATATATATATATATGCATATATATATATATATATGCATATATATATATATATATGCATATATATATATATATATGCATATATATATATATATGCATATATATATATATATATGCATATATATATATATATATGCATATATATATATATATATATGTTTACTATTTATATAAAAACCCAAACTTGACTGCCACCCTGAGAGAAGGGTTGAAAAATAGACCGCCACTCTCCAATTGAATGCCACTTCCATTTGATCACCAGTTTGACGTTATTTGATCTTTACAAGCCCATAATATCAACTGATCAGTAGAAAAGTGCTCACAAAACCGTATTAATAATGAATCTTTTATATCAATATCAATTAATTCTCTCATTGTTTAATTCCAAAGCTTTTCGTTTTTCGCGTTCAAACTTTAAAAGCAACACCATAGAAACAATCAATAACGGTCTCAGGCTAGTAGTAGTTTTCTGTTTAACGCGGTCTTTCTACTTCGAAGTAGCCTACGTATGCATATAAATAAAAAAATGCTTAAATTTACGATGGTGGATGAACTTTCAAAGCATTGATATAGAAATAATTACTGTGTCAGGCTAATAGTAGTTACTTGTTTAATGCGGCCTTGATACTTCGAATTACATGTACATATACAAAAAATGGTTTAAATTTACGACGATAGATGGAACTTTGGAAGAGACGCCATAGAAATAATTACTAACTGTCTCAGGCTAATTGTAGTTCCTTGTTTAACGCGGTCTTAATTTTTTGAAGGCCGTGCATATAAAAAACTGTTTGTAAGTTTTGGAGCAAAGGTTATGTTTAGCGAGCAAACTTTTACTTCTTTTACCTTCCACAGTGTCTGCTGACATCAACTCTTCTTCTGAACTGCTGAACTAGTTGATATTAGCATCCAAAACTTTTTTAATAGAGCAAAACTTATACGTGTTGCTATCTGAAAAACTTTTCGCGAAAATGATGAGCTTTTAGCCGGATGACGCTTAGCACAAATTGTCTAAAGCATCATAATTGCTAAAACGTTTTAATTTTTACATACAGTACGTCAAAGTATCAAGACCGCGTTTAAACAAGGAACTACTATTAGCCTGATACAATTACTAATTATTCCTATAGAATTGCAATCAAAGTTCTTAATGAAAAAACCTCAAGACTTGGAAACCTGTTCGATTCGAACAGAAACAATGAACGAATTAATATTTATTGATGTAATCAAGTCATTATTAAATTACTAATACAGCTTTGATGACACTTTTCTAGTGATCACTTGCTAAATTATGGGTTCGTTAGGATTAAAAATGACAAATAGTGGTAGTCGAATAGAAGTGGAATTCAAATGGAAGTGGCGTTCAAATACAGGTTTTATGGTGTATATAAATATGCATATATATATATATATACATATATAGGCACACGAAACCTCTTCATGGTGCTTACCGCCAACAAATATCTAAGGTTGGCGATCTTCACCAGACATATATGTGGCTGAACAAAGGAAACCTAACGGCCAATACAGAGTCGCTAATCATGGCAGCCCAGGAGCAAGTGCTCCCAACAAGGCAACTCTAAACGAAAATCTATCACACTAGAGACGATCCTAGATGCAGACTGTGCAAAGATGCACCTGAGACCATCCAACACATCATCAGTGGATGCAAGCAGCTAGCAGGGAACGCATACACTGAGCGGCATAATCATGTCGCAGGTGTTGTGTATAGAAGTCTATGTGATGAGTATGGCCTTAATAAACCACAACACTGGTGGGAAGCTCCTGGTAAGGTCAATGAAAATGACCGGGCTAAGATCTTCTGGGACTTCTACATCCAAACAGACAAGCATGTCCTAGCAAACCAACCAGATATAGTGGTGGTAGACAAGGAGAACAAGAGGGCTACAATAATAGATATAGCAGTACCCAATGACTACAATATAGCCAGCAAAGAAAAAGAAAAGGTAGAGAAATATCTCCCTCTTGGAGAAGAAATTGAAAAATGCTGGAATGTAAGAACGACTGCAATCCCAGTAGTCATTGGGGCACTGGGCGCAATAACATCGGCGCATAAAATGTGGCTTGCCCAAATACCAACAGCAATCAACTCAGGTGAGTTGCAGAAAAGTGCGCTATTGGGAACAGCTAAGATCTTGAGGCGAGTGCTCAAACTCCCAGGTCTCTGGTAGAAGACCCGAGTTAGGACAGAATTTACCACCCATACGGGGTATCCGGGGTGAGGAAACAATTTTTTTATATATATATATATATATCTATAATTTAGTGTATACAAGCTATAGAACACATATATACATGTTAGGATATCAAGGTTGTCATACAGAATATACTGTATATTCTGGCGTATAAATCGAAATTTTGACACAAAGTTCAAGCTTAAAATCCATCCATAACTTATATGACGGTCACGTTTTTCATTACTCGAATTCTAGTAAAAATCAATATCAAAAAACGATTGTAAATTGAAATTACATGATATGACCTACAGTGTATAAGGATTTATTTACAAAATACTAAAATACTAGTAATCCTACTCAACATGAAATGGATCAAACACAAAGTCCCATTTTTCATTATTCAAATTTTCATAGCTAGGATACTCTACTGTAATAATGTTTTTTAGAATGTAACGTTTTTTCGTTATATCTGCCTTCACAACCACATATCCGTAATCCATTTGACACATTCAACTATTATATATTCAAACATTTTTTGTACCTGAATCACGATTCTTAACAGAAATCTGTCTTGCGGTATTGCTTTTCTGTTGAATACGTATTATCAAAGGCGGCAGTTTCGTTCCATTTGCTAGGTGGGCCAATACGATGGTGAAGTGCTGTTTTTCGTGCAATGTCGTCTTCATTAGCACTGCCCCTCTCGTTATTTGTTTATATGTCGTATTGCTGACAGCACAAAAATATGGGCATTTTTGCTGATGACATCTTTGAGTGCCATTTCTTCAGCTACGCATCGCCTGCCTCCCATGACAACTGAACTAATAGTGATCGAGTGATTTGAGCCAGAGAAGAGATAGGTTGACCTATATGGTACAAGTCGAGACCAGAACTTTTAAAACCAAATTTTAGACCTCGACTTATGCGCCGGGTTGACTGCCGTTTTTTCTAAACGGCAGTCGGTTCTGCAAAGTAAAAAGTCAACATATATTTTACACATTCCAAAAGCAAATAAAGCAATAAACAATTATAAAGCAAAATAACAAAATATTTTTACTATAAAAAAGTGGTACTACCTGTTCATCGTCTATTTGTACCCAGGGGTCAATGTTAGGGTGAAAAATAACTTTCGACGATACTCCAACTTGTGACATTCAGATTGGTGGACCGACGCTGTAACATCTGCACCAATCGATCGCTTTTGAAGGTTGATACCAATCGTTTCTGAGAACTTGAAGGTTGACTTGCAACACAATTCACATTACAGTTATTTGGTATCAAAATATTCACTATGTCTTATTCTGCTGGGTTGTAGGTGCAAAATATGTGGAAATGTGATTACAAACTCTTAAAAGCTCAAAAACGAAAAGCCGCAGTAGATTGGAATCAGTTTATTTCTCTCGTAGTCATTACATTTGGTTATTGTTTTGTCACGTGATGTTCTCATGTGAATTAAAAGGCCAATAAAAGGCTCAATATAAAACTTATCGTAGTACTAGTTTATGACCAACACTTCGAGTTTTAGCGAAGACTCCGTATCAAATATAGATGCTCGCTACTTTACAGTTTTGCTTCGGCTTGTTCTAATCATCTAATCGTAATCTGATCATGTGACCCATACTACACGAATAATTTCTGCAGCATTTTTCGATTATCACGGGTGACCAACAGGCTCGTCATGTTTATCAGACAATGATATGTACTCCTCCGAGCTAAGGTTGAAAATTTAAATGAATTTTCACGGTAGGTTATAGAATATCAGTGCTGAAAGTGACAGCATTACAATGACAATAAAATAGATGCGTAAGAACAATAGACATGGTTTTATTGAATGCGTGAAGTACATTTGTGAAAATATTTCGACGAATGGGGTTGTGTGAAAATGTAAACAGACGACATCTTGTACAACTACGTCTCACTTGAGCCATTTTGGAAAGAGATTCAAAACTACGGCAGTCTCATGTGACTGCGATTAACTGTTCGTTTTTTTGCTTTTAAAAGCTTGTAATCACATTTCCACATATTTTGTACCTACAACACAGCAAAGTAAGACATAAGGAACCTGTTGATACCAAATAACTGTAATGTGAATTTTGCTGCAAGTCAACTTTTAAATATTTATGAACAACTGTGCAGCTACCTATTTTCTGTTTATTCGACACATCTGACAATCTATCACGACAAGCTAGAATGTTCTGGAAGGTGTATATATAATACAAATAGCGCTTTACGCACTTCCGTTTTTTTTCTCCCAAGTGCGGCGAGACAAATTAACGTTTCAATCGAATTTGAAAACTCACCTGACTTGACACTTTACATTATTTGAATTTTTTTAAGTAGGATGAAGCAAAAACTTGATATAAATTATTATGTTATCTAAAATTTACGTTATAGGAGATATACGATATAGGAGCGTCTACTGTATATATAGTATAGAGTTCCTATCAAGGCTGTCATACAGAACTTACATACATGTGAATGTACAATGTTGTATATTTGGTTAACAACAGCAGAGAGCGAAAGCCTATTAAAGGCCTCCTAGGGTCAAGTAGTGAGTCACGTAAGTCTAGTTCTAGTTCAGTAGTCTAGGTCAGTAGTCTAGTTGTCAAGTAATTATATAACTATACATATATATATATATAAACATATACATATATAAATGCAAGGTGAATGCGTGACATTGCACGAGTAAAAAAAAAGGTTTTCGTACAAAATTTTTATTTTCAATCAATATATATAACATTCTAACTTTTAAATGGAGGTGTTTGTGTATTTCTGTATGTGCAGTAAAATTACTTAAGTTTATGCTATAGATTTATAGCATTTTGGGAAGTCTGGGGATGTATTTTCCTTCTCGCACACTTGCAGTCTGGTGCGCTATTAAAGATTGGGAGTTGTAATAAGCATGGCCATAATTATCCCATAGTATGGCAAAGCGGCTGCGTGATGTAGCGGTTAGCACACTTGTTTGCAAAACCAGTGTTTTCGCGTTAAATTCTAGTGCCAAATGCTTTTTTCTGTTCCTAGCGCTAGAAGGGGTGAGTATTTTATTGCTATAACCGAACATACGACAGACCAACAAAGAAACATTTTGATATATACATGTATATATATATAAAATGCCACAAAACCTCTAATTGAACACCACCTTTATTTGAATGCCACCTCCAATTGACCGCCACCCTAAGAGAAGGTTTGAAAAATAGACCACCACTCTCCAATTGAGCGCCACCTCCATTTGACTACTCCTTGGACGTTATTTGATCTTTATGAGTGAAATGATGCTAATGTCGCCTATATTTGCATTCTCCATGGGGCAGAGTGACATTAGTGCGGTGTCAGCATTTCTGGTAGACGGTTTTATACAAGTCCAAAGTATGAGACTGAGTTAAACAAGGAACTACTTTGAGCAAAACATACAAAGGCGAATACAATTATTACTTATTTAGATGGTGTCACTTTAAAAGTTTTGAGGAATGACTTGACAATTTTTCAAGTTAGAAAATGGATTTCGATAACGCTGTAACAACGACTGATATTACATTATCATTCTCTGCATTCTCATTGTTTATTGAAACGTCTTCGAGTCTTCAGATCAGGTTGTGAACCACCTTATAAAGGAATCTGAAGACAATGGGTCAGATTTAGACCTTAGTGACTCCAAATCAAAGTGTAGTTCTGGTGATTGTGACGATTGAACTTGTTAGACACGCCATTATTAAAATCATGGTAACCTCTCCAGCCAAAACAAAATAATTAATTGTTATCGATGCAATCTAATCAACATTAGCACCATTTTGTGGATAATTTTCAAAACTTCATTACAACAATTTTAGCAAACACTTGTGAGGAGTTGAAGCCTAACACACACTAAATCGGTGTATGTTGGCATTGTCCTTTCGGCATTTATCATCAACTATGCGCACAGACACGTGGGGAAAGTTTGCAGCTGCCAGTGTTGCAGCTGTAGTTTGTTCTCGATGTTTTGCCAAGCATCGACAACAGGCTCAGTCAGGCTGTACAATATGTTCCATTTTGGCGATAGTAATTCGCGGCGGAGAGTGTGATTTATTTATTTCCGATCATGACAGTTGCTGTGAGACTAGTATTTGATTCGAGCACGCGAAAACAAAGAGCTTTTTTGTGAAAAAAAAATTAGAACATTGCATGACGGAGTATTTGCTGATGCAAACGCGAATGGGGTTGTGAGAATGTGAACATTGTTATCATCGACGATAACCGAAATATTGTGGCATCAACGCTGAGATACGGCGATATAGTGTGAACTAGCCTTCAGATACTAGTTACTACACATCTCAAAACGTACTCTCAACTCTTTTGAATAATTTGAAATAATAATATTTAGAATCAATGGCAATGCTCATTAGACAATTTTTATAAAGAACAGCCATGCGCTTTTTCTAACCAAATACTGGTAGAATGATGCACAATCATACGATTTAAAAATGTAATGTAGTAAACTATTTTGCAGTATCTGTACAATTTTGTAAATTATGCCGTGAAAAACTAAAGTTATATTAAGTAATATGTAATTCCCCTGATGCAACAGGTGCATTTTGAGATGCACATCTGTAGTCGCCCAGTTGCAAGTGCGGAGTAGGCCGTGCGAGAGGTTGTAAAAAGGGATTGGAAACAAACCAATTGACTTACATGGAATAAGTGATGAATGCCTTCTAATATTGAGCAGGGGACAGAGAGCTGCTGTGGCTGCGGTCCGAGTGTAAGCAGTCGACAGCACCTCATGTAAGAACATAGCTCAGTGGCAACAGTTAGACACAGGTTCAGGCAGATACTGCTGTCGTCCTTCAGAGGCAGCATGGGGAACGGCAGTGTTGCGCACTCCTCGAAAATTCCATCTACGTTTGACTTGGCCAAGAGGATACGGCATACCCAGCATTCAAAGCTGCTGACTCTTGGCCGATGATATTGCGTTGGGCTTTAGTCGGTTAGTTACAGGCCATGCGTGTGGATGCTGTTCTCTAATAAGAAAAGACAATCAATTAAAGCAGGCATCAAGCGATACAAACTCAAGTATGTAATGTTATTGAGCGCTGCGCCGTTATGATTTGGTCAGTATGACCTCTTAGATGCGTAGGTAGAGAGGAATATGTAAGTCCTGCATATTACTAGATTACTCGACTACATTCTAACTGCATGCAATCTATCTCTCCACCTCAATATACCCTCCCCACGGGATGCCACGCGCTCTCCTACACTTGTATTATATAGCTGTGATACTCGGATAATGCTGTAGGAAAAATAGCAAGTGCGCAGTCACTTCAGCAGTGCAAATGCGTGTGACAGTCTCAGTGTTATGAATCAGGAAGAACTAAGTGAGAAGAAGCCTAGCACATGTAAAAAACAGCCACTGTCCTGTTATGCACTGTTTCATAAATGCGTTGCTCTATTCATTTCCTATCAGTGTTCTATTATCATGTTTACTAAAGCTACTAGTGGAATGGTGGTTATACAGATCTATCTACATATAGGCCTACAGTATATCACTGATTCGATAAAACTAAAGTGAACACATACACTTTCGCGACATTTGCTATAATAAAAACTTTAGCAACTGCCATATCTTTACCGATCGACAGTAGCTATTTTTTATAACTAGTAAAAAGTTTTTCCAACGTCACCCCTAGCATGTTTTATGTGAACTCCACAAAAACCCTGAAATATCAGGGATATGTGTATCCAACTTGGCCCTCATTAGATGATGAAACAATCAAATATCAAATTCTCTACTTATGCCATTACCGCTAGTGGTGATTTAGTTATGATGAAAGCTACCTTTTCACAATGTTCTGCAATTATAACTAATACAACCACAAAATAGCAACTAAATATTACATTAATATGGTCATAGCTGAACTCGGGATCCATTTAGCAATTATGGTTGAAAACAGACAAAGAGATATTTTGTGGCTGCACTTAGCCTTAGAGCCAATATTGGTCGTCGAAGATGAACGAACATAGCCAAATTTTTTGTAGAGTTTATTAAAAAGTATCAGTATTTTTCCATCATTTGCGTTTGTTTTCGATCATCGAAGTGATCTGATTGCCCGGATGTTTCTAGATTGAAGTCGATAAAACTTGATCGCGATTAAAATGTTCATAAGTAAAATACGCGCAAAAAGCCGTCACTAGCAGTCATCATTTTGATAGTGAATATTGACTATTCATGTTGAAGCGTTACGCATCTCTATTCTGTCGGTCTCTTTATAACTATAGACATCGTAATCGTACTTTTGATTGCCCTGAGCATTTTGATCCGCGATAGTTTTATCAATTTTATTCTTGAAACATGTTGGCAATCAGATGACCTCAAACGAGAAACAATCGCAAATGGTAGAAAAATACTGATACTTTCTGATAAACTCCACAAAGATTTTGTTCGAGTTCATCTTTAGCGATTCATTCGGTTCAAGTTGTATAGCAGCTTGAACGAATTGAAATATATCAACTTGAAGTTTATAAAAATAAAGCAAACCTAATAATATGGCTAAGATTTGACTATGAATGAAGACTAAATGGTAATAATATGGAAATCATGTAAACACACTAGAGCTAACACAATGTTTCTACATATCAATTTTAATAAACAATGGACAGAAAATTAATTCTATTGCACCACAGGTTTAATTTGAACCTTCAGCTATATTTTTAACGATGTTGTTCAACTCGTGTGACCTACTGAGGCATCATGTTGACAAATTGAACAGCAAGTTACTACTCCAAACAACTTAAAGTGTAACAGACTACTAACAATACAATGAGTGTTTCATAATCAAAGGTAGTTACTTGGGATTCCAATCCACTATAAATCATTTAAATATATACTGCATAAACAAAGGCTTATAAATGTGGCTACATGATGATTAAGGGATAATTAATTAATGTTAAGAAAAACCAGCTGTAGTCATGGGTTTTGATAAAAATCAACCGAACATACCAATCAAGTGTAAGGAGATTGACTCGTTTAAATTCTAGAGAGCTACTCTAGCTAGAACACGAAATGGTTTCTGCCTATATAAAAATCATTTCAGTCAAAAGTGAACAATCAACAAGAGAATCTGAAAATTGAAGTCTGTTCTTACTAAAAACCAGTGAAAAGGATATCTAACTATGAAATGTTAATTGAAATGAAAGAAAACATACATATCGCGCTTCTTGAAGCTCTTCGCACTATATGCATTATTAAATTTAATGCGATCATGCTTAGTTGAACTTACAAAAACAAGGATTCTATGACACTATTCTAATTAAACAGAAGTCTTAGAGACTTGGGTATCTACGGCACACTTTCTCAGCTGTTAACAAGAAATCTGAGAGATGAAGTACCTATAGCACACTTTCTCAGCTGTTAACAAGAAATCTGAGAGATGGAGTATCTATGGCACACTTTCTCAGCTGTTAACACAAAATCTGAGAGATGGAGTATCTATGGCACACTTTCTCAGCTGTTAACAAGAAATCTGAGAGATAGAGTACCTATGGCACACTTTCTCAGCTTTTAACAAGAAGTCTGAGATATGGAGTATCTATAGCACACTTTCTCAGCTGTTAACAAAAAGTCTGAGAGATGGAGTATCTATGGCACACTTTCTCAGCTGTTAACAAGAAGTCTTAGAGACTTGGGTATCTACGGCACACTTTCTCAGCTGTTAACAAGAAGTCTTAGAGACTTGGGTATCTACGGCACACTTTCTCAGCTGTTAACAAGAAGTCTGAGAGATGGAGTATCTATAGCACACTTTCTCAGCTGTTAACAAGAAGTCTGAGAGATGGAGTATCTATGGTACACTTTCTCAGCTGTTAACAAAAAGTCTGAGAGATGAAGTATCTATAGCACACTTTCTCAGCTGTTAACAAGAAGTCTGAGATATGGAGTATCTATAGCACACTTTCTCAGCTGTTAACAAGAAGTATGAGAGATAAAGTATCTATAGTACACTTTCTCAGCTGTTAACAAGAAGTCTGAGAGATGGAGTATCTATAGCACACTTTCTCAGCTGTTAACAAGAAGTCTGAGAGATTTAGTATCTATAGCACACTTTCTCAGCTGCTAACAAGAGAAGTGGTCAAGAGAAGCCTGACTGCTTACAACGCTTATAATCGCGTGTACAAGTGAGTAAGAAAAGTGGTCTAAGCTAGCGAGACATCAGCAAGACAGTGCTGCCAATAGAATGCATATATAATCAATGCCAAGATAATTGATGTACTACAGTAGTAGTCATAAGGGCTTTAGTTGCAGCATCATTATAAACGTGTTAAAACGACCCATCAGGCCTAACTTAGTGCATGCTTACAACATACGCCAACAACTACTTAGCCAAGAATCTGTTCGGTCTCAGAAGATCTAAACCAAACAGCGAAACTATCCTGTAAACCTGAGTGAAGCGACCATATGTACTGCTTTGTATTGAGAAACAATACAATAGAAATTTCAAGTGTAGTTAACAAATTGATTTTGGTTTTCCTGAATCTTTGTTTCAACCAGTTTGACTACTGAAACATTGACCATTGTTAAAGGGCAGAAACCTTTGTGATAATTGAAGAGAGCCTATATTAGGTGACTAAGATATTACAGGTAGCGACAGCTAATGATAATAAATACCAAATAACCACATGAGATTTATATTCATCATCTTAGCACTCAATGTGCCACAAAAAACTATAATCTCATTGAGAAAAATTTTCAAATAGAGTTTTTTGCCTGCATGTTCCCACTACAGCTAGATATTACTATTCAAAAGGATCAGTTCATTTATCAAAGATAAAGCATTTGCGACGTTAGGAAATAAAAAAAAATTAACTAGAATAGTTCCCAATTTAATATAATAATTATTTCACGCAACTTTGCGTTAGTTTGCAACATTTTTCATCATCGTTTGGGCTTGAGTGCCAGTTGGTTTCTATTACTACATTGGCATACAGGGCTAAGAAATGCGGTATGCTTTACAAGATGGTAGAGTTGTCGAATCACTATCACTACAGGAGTGAAGAGAGTTGTTCTTGTAGCCTTCCAACAAGTTTAGGCCTATAAGCGCGAAACCCTCAAATTTACCCGTTCCTAAACAAAGAATAAGTATTTTCACATATACATTAATAATTTGATAATTAATACATTGTTTTAGGGATATTTTCAGTTGTAACTTTCCTAAAAAACTCCAACTTACCTATTATATTATTATTACTATAACAGAAATGTTTTTGATAGTTTAGCCACTCGGCATAAACCGTTGTCAGCTGATTCAACAAAAAACATGAAAACGTACCTGTTACCAAAGCTGATATAAACAAGTTTGTTTGATTTCATCTATAATATAACTACAGAACATAATATGAAGAGTATTTCTTACAGTATAAAAGGACAACAGAAATAGAAAACAAATGTTACTCCAGGGAAGGTGATGATGAGGTCCCTGTGCACAGTTACAAAAGAAACGTTCAGAATTCTTGTGTGAGATGCAATAAACAGTTCCTTATACGATACATATAGTTGATTAAACTGTACAATCTATCTACAAATGTAGGTTTGAGTGAATAATTCTATAGAATGAGTGATCAGGTACAATTTTGTGCTCTTGACTACCTATTAGTAACCAAAAGGCCAAATGAAACATCTTGCGCCAAGGCATTGTCTTTTAAATGTCCCTGAACATGTTGAAAAAGTTGCAGACGGTTTTTTTAACGATTTGTAACTTCTCGAATCAATATTAATTATTACATCTTCCAATAGATAAAAACACTTGTTAGCCGAATTATAAAATATAAATTATTATAAACCATCAACAAGTTTGTTGATGTTCCAAATTGGTTAAACACATACATGCACCTACATGTGTGGTACTATCTGTGTTGCATAAAGATAACCTTTACTGAGTGTTACACACAATTAAGGTGTGGCCTACACAGTATTCTAGGTCACCAAAGCTCAGTAAGGAGCAGCATGGATGATGTTTCACCTGTTTTTTTCCTTAATTTGTATCAAAGCGCTACATTTTTCATTAATGTCTGAGCTGGTTGTATATCAACAATGAAGTTATGCCTTGAAAGCTATTTTAAACATCCTTTCTCCCTTTTAATAGACTCGAGAATGAATGTGGTAATGATAGCATTTTCATTTTTGGTAACATTGAGAAGCGGAAGTAAGTGAACTTGGAGCTACATGAATCAGCCAATGAGCCACATGTGATGCAAAAGTGTTCTTCGCAAACATGATAGATCTAGTACCAATTCCATAGAAAACCGAACAAATCGGATCCAGCGTTGATGCGAAACATCGGCCAGATTAACCTTCCCTTACGTGATACAACGAATATATAACAGGATAATTTGTACAGGTATGAACCCTAAAATAACAAACACACATTGGCGGATTTTTGAGTGTTTTTAAGATCAACCAGGTAGGCATGAGAGGATATCGCATGGTTTATTTGCTATATATTCAGCAAATGAACGTTGCTGTGAAACTTTCTTCGTGTCTACCTTGCTGAGCGGTTAATGAAAACAGCCTAGTTACCTTTGTCCTAAATACAACACAATTTATATTGAATTTTTTTTATTAAAATAGTGAGTATTTGTTGACAATGGCTAGTAGCTACGCTTCATTCTACTGATTTACAGAAAAATACAGATGAAATGGACAATAAACCAAATTTTAGTAATGATACTCATTTATTGAAAACTATTGCTATTTACTCAAAACTATTGCTTAGTTTTGGTAGCCCTCTATTACATTTTGAGTGTCATACTTTTCATAGCCATTTTATTGAGGCACGGTCAACACAAAGCAATGAATAAAAGAAACATTTTTCTATCGAGGTATGTCATTGAAATGAGTCGACAACCGACTGGTGATCGGGTTACCGATGGAAATAAGTAAATCTGTCTAGCCAGCAACTTGCCACAAGTGAATTTAAATGATTGTTTTTCACCAAGCTGAGATCATTTTTTTCATACCAAAACTCTCTAACTCTATGCTCACCTCGGAGAGCACAAGCTAATGATTTGTAACGTATTTTATGCATTTTTGTTGCCCAAAAATATAAACAGATCAAAAGTGACTAGAACAAAAATACTATTAAAGGTAATTGAACTGGCATGCTATTAGATAAAACCATAGAGCCCCTCTAATAGAACCAATCCTTAGTTAGCCTTAACAGTTAGGGTCAAGAAGAAAGCATAAGCTCTGTTTTATTACTACTAACGTATTGTAGGAGCACTTGCTGAGCAGAATGAATAATTAGATTAAGCTCGCTGACCAACAATGGCGGTGAACAACTAGTAATGAGAGAGTGAATGATTTAACTAGTAACTTACGACAGCAGGCTTCATGTATATCCAATAAGACAGCATGCCACACTCAAGTACAAGGGCAAGATTAAGATTAAGCGTCAAGCAAACCACTGGCACTGGTTACATCACTCATAATAACGTTATATCAGGCTCTGCGCGCTCTGACGGAAACACTCTCGACATCTCAATAGGCTGATTGACCACTAGGGGGATATGAGTTGCAAGAATTAGCGCCGACTTTACTCTGTTGTTTTTCCTCGGTTATCTAGTGACTGTGCAAACTTTACAAACCAAAATTGATTTTAAAACAATTTTCCATCTGGTTCTGAGTACGACAAACAACAGCAGTTTATTCCCAGATAGATCAATGCAAAGAGAAGCTAATCTTTTAGGAGAATCTTGTTAGGTTTTACTACCAATTGACACAAATGTGTGTCAAAGCAACTGTTGCTGCATTCCGCACATTTCCTACAGCTGGCCTTTTTTACATGATAGCGCACCATCAACTTTTGGAAGGTCTAGGTGTGTGGTACTACAGTGGAAACATTAAATAAGGTTTCTAAAGAAACCACCTAACAGGAATATCAACCTTGGTAAGCGGGACTGAGCGGTACTCTTATTATTGATTCTTCACCTTTCCACAGTAGAAATTAGAAAACTAACTCAACAGTAGACTTGAGTGCCTAGCAGAGAACAGTATAAATTAAAATCACAATTTTGCTAGTAATATATAGCGCACTTATGTTGGCCTTAGTCTACAAGTGTCCTTCATCAAAAAATGCACTTGAGGTAGCAGTTCGAACAGTCTAATGGCTAAAATGATCAACAACATTTACAATATGTTTCCATGACACGCATCATGCAGATTTGAAGTTGTGCTACCGTGTGAATTAAGTATTTCTATGAACATTTGTAAGATGCGGATTGACTCCAGCGCCTTGTTGAACAAAGTAAGGAAATGTAAGCTAGAAATTATTAATTAGCGACGCAACGCAAGAAACTTGATCAAGAAAGGACAACAGAAGTATTAAAAATGTTTAAAATTGAATAGCTGGCGCAGTATTTTAATGCACATCATCCGCAAGTGCCATTTCCATTATTCGCAAGTGCTGTTTCAATTATTCGCAAACAAGATGGATTTGATAAAGTTTTGCGAATCGCAAAACTCGCTCATGTTGCGGATTTATGCCGTTTCCATGATGCGGTTAACTTGCGGATTGGCTCAAATTTGCGAATCATGTGCGTCATGGAAACATAGTGATTTATTGTCTAACACTTGTAATAGTAAGAACTGAAATTCCCAAACAGAACTTTGCCTCGATGACTGCTACCACTACTCTAAGCTGATAAACTATGTTGTACCATTCTAGTACATACACATACATTCATACACATCCACAAAATTTTTACTAAATTTGCGACTGTTGTTGATGTTTTAGGTGATCTGACTGCCAGGACATTTCAGTATTAAAATTGATAAAACTCGATCGCAATTAAAATGGTTAGATCAAGGGAAAGGGCGATTATGACGTCAATAGTTGCAAAAGGACTGATAGGGTAAAGACACAGCGATGCAGGTTGAACGCAATAGCCGATATCAACTAACCCAACGATAGCAACTAGTGAGACCATTTCGCACGTACTTTCCTTTTGAGCGTTGAACCACGATCAAGTTTTGTTGATTCTAATCTTGAAACATCCTAGCAGTCAGATTACCTGGAACGTCCAAAAATTGCAAATGATAGAACAACACCGACATTTTCTGTTAAAATCTACAATTCTGTGTATGTTCATCTTTAATACGTGAAGTAAATTAATTGGAATTTGGTTTGTATGTTAGAACCAGATTTGGTTTGTATGTTAAAACCATCTTTATGCTTAAAAGAATATGCTGTATTTCATTTAGCTTATTCCGTAGCCTAAAGACTTGACAACCAACAGTTTTTTAGTGTTAATTTATCCTAGAGTCGGGGGGGGGGGGACAGAAGTGTGAGCTCGGTGATGCATAGGTTCGAGGGTAGAGTTAGTGACAACAGCGCACAGCACAGGTTACTCTGACATAAACAAGGTAAGGTCTAAGCTAACATGGCTATATTTTTAATCGTTTTTACATATTAGTTTTACATTATATTTTAAACATTTGCTTATTTTGAATGCCAAATGTTAAAAATTAGTATGGATGTAGAGTCAACAGTTGGCATCAATTTTTCATTGTCAGTTACCAAATTCACTCCTGGATGTGATTGTAAATAGAAGTTCAACTGCATATGAACAGCAAGTCAACAGGACTTATCTTCATCCAGTAAACGATAAATAGCACAATAACTTTACTGTCAAATTCCATTAGTCTAAAATCCTGGCCACACACATCAAGGAACTGAGACGTTTGCATTGTTATTTGTTGGTGATACATCGGCAATGTGTGATTAGCCCGTTTTGAAACGAACGTGTTTGGCTACACTGTTGGAGAAATAATTGATGCAATGTAATTGTGATTGGTCAGGCTGCTCATTATACCGAACACGATTCAATTTTATTCATTTACAATGTAAGCAAGGCATGTCCAAAATTGACTTTTGAACAACAAGGACAAGATGGCTGTTCATAAGCAACTATCAAGGTGAAAGATACTAAGATATTCTTTTTTGTAATGGCTATATGAAGGGCTACTAGTACAAACTAGAGCTGTTCATAAAACATTTCAGATTATTTGGTGATTAATATGTTGAAATCATTTTTCTATAGTTTAAACCATAACTGTCACGTACAACTTTTATCGTATTTACTAGGTAAATCAGACACATTGATTGCGATATTGTACTCAAAATAAAGATTGGTCCACTAACTTTCATAGTAATGAAGGCTTTTTACAGCGTTTTAATATCGGTCTCGAAAACCACACGAGCGGCACAACAAGATCCGTCCATAAATACGTGACACAACCTAGCTTGTTAGGAGAAGAAGTTAGGGATGTTTAGACCAATTTAGAATAATAGAGATGGATATTTTAAAATCCATTATTATCTAAATTCAGCCTTGAAAATAATCTCGGTCCTTTCTGAAAGGTAGATAAGTTATTTAACATTGCATATTTAAAACTGAGCTAAAAAAAGCGCGATAACTACGCTAGCTTGTGATAAAACCGCGCTTTTTGAGCTCATTTTTCTGGGCGTTCAGCCTATTTAAACATCATGTAACAAGTTAAGAGCAATTTTAAATAGTTTATATGCTTTTCATAAAAGACTGAGACTATTTTACAGGCTGGATTTAGATAATAATGGGTTTTAAGACACCCATCTCTATTATTCTAAATCGGACTAAACATCCCTAACATCCGTTCCTGAAAAAGCTAGGTTTTGTCACATATTTATGGGCGGAGTGTGTTATGCCCGATTGTGTTGTTTTCGAGACAAATAATGAAACGCTTTAAAAAAGCCTTAATGAGTTTGAAGGTTAGTGGACCAATGTTTATTTTTAGTACAAAATCGGAATCAGCGTGTCTAATTTACCTAGAACATACGATAAAAGTTGTACGTGACAGTTATGGTTTAATTGATGTCATGAATTTGGAGTATTTTGTACATGTAAATACAGTAACGCAAATATGTAGCTGTTTAAACTTTATTGTTATCCCAAATCTTTGATAATCAATATTTCATAACAAATATCCTGACGATACATTGATAAGTGCACTGAAAAATACAACAAGAAGTGAATTACGATCTTCACACAATTGATGTCAATTTTTTTTCAGTCAATCTATTTATCAACATAACAGATGGTTAGTAGCGTTGGAGTGTGTAGCAAATGTCTATCTACACTAGACATGGGCGATGGAAGTCGTTGGTGTGTAGCCAGGCTAAGTTAACAGGACCAAATGTTTGGCCACACATTTCTTATAACCGATAACAATAAAAAGCCTTTTTTAAAACCCACTCTAGACCAGTCAGCAATTTTGCTGCCATGCCATAATCAGTATGTTCACATCGACAGTTTTGCAAATTTGGTGACAATATGGCATCATTTTGCATAAGCGAACAATAGATCTGATGAGATTAATCTAGTTTTTTTGCATTTTTTTGACTCGCATAAGCAAATCTACTTAATTCCCATCTGTAAAAAAACAAACACCACAACAATGATTTGGCTCCAAAATGTATTAGGGCTCTAAAGATTGTAAGACTAAAATATTCCTTCTCATCTTAGTAATATTTCGGAGCAGTAACTTTACTAGATTGGCAAAACTAAACTCGGAAGCCTAGTCATAGCGACAGATTATGAAATAAGCTTTAAAAATGAAAAAAAAGAAAGATTTGCCATGCAGCAGTTTTTTAATAAGAATGTTGAAGAAATGAACGATGTCTGAGTATTATGTAAAGATATGCTATACATAATTATAATAAAACTGGAATATTAAAGTGAGCAACGTGAAAGCGCACTAACAATGAAGTTCTTGACATGAGCTATGCATCAGCTTGTCAGACAGAAAGATATTCAAACACGCCAAAAAAGCTATTAGAGGAGGTACATCTGTAACATAGGTTCGACCATTTCGCGGAAATTGTTACTGTACTGATTACTCTATTTCACTAAGACTAAATTTAAAACCCTTATAAAATAATTTTCGCATGAACTGTATGCCAATCATTGACAAACTAAAGAACTAAAGTTATGCAATTGACTATCCACTCGAACATCTAATAAATTTAAATTAAGAATACACATAATTTTTGTTCTTCACGATTTAAAAAACGTCGGTAAATGTAGATTAGCATTTGCTATGAAAATAAATCTTAATACTAATATAATTATACATTATTTGTTATTTCACCGAATTTTTTAGATAATCATTTCCGATTAAGGTGATGAGGCCTTAGGAAGAATAGGTTGATTTATTGTGTAACGAGTAAATTACTACTTAAAATCTATGTTGCTCCTATACAAAAATTAAATTAATCATTGAGGAAGTCAACAATTTGGGTGAAAAATGTTTTTCACCATAACGAGTAACTTAAGGAAATGGCTCCAGCACAAACAAAGTTTCATACCTGGTATGACCATCTTAAATTCAAGTAAAATTTAAAACACAGTTAACCTACCTACAAAAGACTCTTCATACGAAGTTATCATTCCAAATTAATAATTGACCGTTATTAATTTATTATTTATCATTATTTATCAAATATAATAATTATGATTGCTAGTAATATGACCAAGTTCTTAAAAAAAATGTTTTAATATTCATTGTTTATCTCATCATTTAAAGTTCAAATGATGAGATAAACAAGAACAGATATGTTAACAGTTTAAATTTTAAACTGTTAATATAATTACCTAGCCCATAAATCTTAGTTTGTATAAGAAACATAGTCATGGCCAAAGATATTAACAGCCCCCACCATTTCGTAACATCTACTGAGTTTTGGCTCTTTTACTGCTGCTCTGTGCCACCCAGAAAATATAATGCACATAAAAAATGATTCTCAGAATGATTTCTATCCTTAAAAAAAGTATCTAAAAGAAAAACCATCACAAGAGTCTCCGCGAGTTTGTAGGTGAGAAAGTCTGGTTATTGAAAAATACTAGTTATTTATACCGATATATGACATCAAATCATCTAGTTAAACCAACGTTTCTATACATTTAAAACAAAGGATGACATAATGAAACAATTATGCAACGATTTCATAATTAGAAAAATTTTGATTAGTATAAATTCAGTGTAAATTTGATGTGCATTCACACGAAATTTTCAACTTTCAGACCTTGATTAAAATGAAAACTGTAGTTGCGAACTTTCACAAGCAAGGGATAGGTTATAAATCTATAGTAAACATGACAAGATGAAAGATCCCTCCCTATACATACATGCATGCATGCAGCCATGCGAGTTCAACAGTTAAAATACATGGTTATCACCATCTCAAAGGATGATCATATCGACAGCAGCTCAAAAATCAGACCTATAAATGGTTTTGGTGTAAATTCAAGTGTATAGAAGCTATTACCACATGAAACAGTTACAAACTGTTGCAAGTGAAAATAATTAGATATAACTAGATCAGCTTACAAAATATTATGATATTAAAATATGTCGCTCATTAGCCTATCATAAATGAAAATATTGAAATATGTTCCACATCATCCTATTAGAAGTGCAGATACTAGAAGTAGCTACAAACTTGCTTATTAAAAACAACGATATTGAAAGAAGAAAATCTTTACTATTGTCACTAATTAGAAACACTTGAGTGAGCAAGAAGACTATCATTATCGTGTCAGACAGTATAATCTCAACTAGTCCTAACAGTGTGAATGACTTGGCTATTTTGCTAAACCTTCACATAAATCCAAAGGCAAAACTAAGAACATTGAGCATCTGGCCATATAGGCATCCATGTACATACTTCATACACATCCACGTACGTACTTCATACACATCCACGTACGTACTTCATACACATCCATGTACATACTTCATACACATCCATGTACGTACTTCATACACATCCATGTATGTACTTCATACGCATCCATGTGCGTACTTCATACGCATCCATGTACGTACTTCATACGCATCCATGTACGTACTTCATATGCATCCATGTACGTACTTCATACGCATCCATGTACGTACTTCATACACATCCATGTACGTACTTCATACACATCCATGTACGTACTTCATACACATCCGTGTACATACTTCATACACATCCGTGTATGTACTTCATACGCAGCCATGTACGTACTTCATACGCATCCATGTACGTACTTCATACACATCCATGTACGTACTCCATACACATCCATGTACGTACTTTATATACATCCATGTACGTACTTCATACACATCCATGTACGTACTTCATACACATCCGTGTACATACTTCATACACATCCGTGTATGTACTTCATACGCAGCCATGTACGTACTTCATACGCATCCATGTACGTACTTCATACACATCCATGTACGTACTTCATACACATCCATGTACGTACTTTATATACATCCATGTACGTACTTCATACACATTCATGTACGTATTTCATACACATTCATGTACGTACTTCATACACATTCATGTACGTACTTCATACACATCCATGTACATGCTTCATACACATCCATGTACGTACTTCAAACACATCCATGTACGTACTTCATACACATCCATGTACGTACTTGATACACATCCATGTAAGTACTTGATACACATCCATGTACGTGCTTCATACACATCCAGTATACTCAACCTTTACATACATCTAGTCTCATACTCAACCTTTATATACATCTAGTCCCATACTAAACCTTTATATACATCTAGTCTCATACTCAACCTTTATATACATCTAGACCCATATCTAAGCCCTACATAATCCTTTACTTAGCCTCATCAGATCTTAAACTAATGGTTGGTACTAGCTCACTAAAATTAAGATGAATATTTATCCAAGCTATTATAGTTCAGCACTACATATCCACACACACGAATTAGCCAACATCATTTCGCTACACTAAGGTAATGAAATGCTGCCATAAAACAGCTATTTATGGATCATTTTTATAATCAGGGATTCTTGAGAGGCCTGAGTGATCATAAAAATTATAGACAGTAACTTACAGCTAGCAGCAATAAACAGAGCTAGGAGAGAAAGGTGAATGGTTTTTGATGATTTCCATTACAGCGTTTAGCAATATTTACACAACTGATTTACGCAGAGTCAAAGTAGGCCTGCAACACTCGCACTGAGCAGGCTTAACATTCTCAACTACCACTCATTACTATGAATATAGACCAGTGTGAAAACCTGTTTCTTAAGAATGCTTTTAGCTTTCAACAAATTTACCTTTCAATACCGTATTTTAAGTTTGACAAGTGCTTAAAATGCCAGAACCTAACACGGGCAGCATTGGTTAGACGGGGAACAACTTCACTCATGTTGAACATGGTAATCCTAAACAATGTAAAATATGACACAATCTACTAACCGTAAATAACCGATAAAATTTGTTCGATAGACCTGCTATTCTTTAACATTGTCTATTTCCTATCCTCACATATAAGCTTATATCCGACTCTTTATTCTAAATATTGTAACATCTAAATATTCCAATCTATAAAACTATATAATCAAAATCATTTTATCTATCATAACAGAGCAGTACAGTGCTTGAATGGTTACAAATCAGCTTTAGAACTACTTTCAAAGATGGCTAACAACTGTAAATAACGAGCTGATGGTTTATAATTAGGAATAAATGGTGTTTTGTGCAATTGGTTGTTACATAACAAACAGGGCATGCTCATTGATGGAGATGTGTATGTAGTAATTAATGTGGCAGCGTTGTGTCTTGGCAAGTAAAGCTACCTAAAAAGTCCATAGTAAAGTGAACACAAAATTTTTTGAATATACATAGCTGACATTGTTAGTATACAAGTTGACTACAAAATCTTTTAGTTCTAGGTTAACAGGCAATTTTGACTAGTTTCAATACTGTATCAAGACCTAAATGTTACACAACGTCAGCTTTTATTATAACCCATAAACTGTTCAGCAAGAGTAGCTACTAGTGAGATGCTTACTGGCTAACAAGTGGCTTATAGACTGGCTGCCCCTAAGTCAAAAGTTGAAAAATTTACACCTACAATTTTGTATGTCTGAAAGTAGATAATGATGTAAGGTATTGATGGCTCAAGTCTCAAAACCTAAGCAAATCAAGAAAGTTTATTATTTTCCAAACTTACACATTTCTTTATTCTCAAAAGGGCAGCTTAACTAAAACAGTTAAGAGTTGCAATGGTCTAATTGATAATATATGAGTTAAAGGTGTGGACTCGGGTATAACTGAAACCAAATATCATACCATTTGACTTTGAAAGTGTATGGACTTCAGTTTATTGCTTCTCTCAAGTGTGTCTTTGGGCAGCATTTTTACAGAACAACTACATAATTTTATGTACTTTTAATAGATAAAAAAACACTAAAAAAATCATGATCGAAATTGTGAGCAGCAGCTGATGCTAACAGTAGATGCTAGGCTAGTCATATGTATAGATAGTACTTTATTATTTCAGCCATCCCTTTATAATAATTGGCTGGCTGGTCATCAAAGATTAAAACAAAACTAGAAGCTATAAAGTAAAACCTGGACCAAACAAAAAAGTAGTTTCACTTCACTTATAAAAAATACTCAGTAGCTCCCCGATTGTATATCGCCGTACTTCATAAAAATTCCTTTCTTTGAAAATTATGAAAAACTACTACTAAAAATTACATTAATACATTATAAGTGTCATAATAAAAATTGGTTTTATAAATGTCAGGAACAAACAATCCAGCTTGTCGCTCATGCCTCCGGCATGATTTGCAAAGTTTGTTGCAAGGCTGTTGCAGATATTAGGATTTCACAATGCTTCTTATTTCACTCTGACCACAGGTCATATTTTATGGATTAGAACTTTTGAATTATTTTTATTAATAAAGAATCATAGATTTTAAGGACAATAAATGATATGATCCTCAGATGAACAAGAAGAGGCATTGAACCATGAAATTTAATTAATCCAAATACATACTCAAAATGCATACATGAACACTGCACTTTTTTCCGTGGTATCTTCCTATTATAAAGACAGTGTAAAAAAGGATTTTTTGATTCGCGTGGAAGAGTGATACATAGAAAAAAATTGAAGCGGCTAAAACATAACTTTTCTGTCTTTTCAATTTTTTCTATTATTTTCTTTTTTGTATGTAACGGAAAACATCATTTTGTTGATGATTACTGATGCCAAATAAAAGTTATGCATGTACATATATCTCCCAAAAGGGTTGAACATATCTTAACAAATTAATGCAGAATGTACTATCGAGACAAGTCATGCAAATGTGTATCGAGGCAGACAGCCTCATCATGCTTTAAGAAACATACCCAGTATCCCTTCCCTGATGATCTAAGCACCAGAGTAAGCTAATTGTAAGCAACTCAACCTCTTAATGCGCTTCCTTCATCAAAGATACCTTCAAAATGTATGAAGATTGCAAATATAGCCATACTGAATAAAATTTTACTAAACGCTGCAAAAAACAACGTAAATTATGTCAATGTTGTTCGATGAAATGTGATTAACAATTCCTTGAGACTTGAACCAAATTTTTTACCAGCTAGACAAGAAATCACAAACACCTAAAATATGGTATCCATTCTTGATATGACCAACAAATACATAAAAAGTATCCAGTAAATATTATTTGGTCTAGTCAAGTTTAACAATATGCTCATTGATGCAATATTCAGGGAGATAAGAAAACGATCTGTGTTAAATTAGTTGATGAAAGCGGTAGTTCATAATTGGTCAAACTGGAGTTTCCCAATGGGAGTAGCAAACAACAGCATCTCATCTATAGAAACTTTCACTTTTTCTTGTTATCTAATACAAGAAAAAGAAGAGAGCCACTAATACTTTATCTAAGCCCATGTTCTCTATAAAACCTCTATTTGCAACCAAGAAGTTAATTGAAAGATTACAACTGTGCCAAGTAAATTATTAAAGGCATCCTGCTGCTGAAATTGATAACTATAGCTCCAACAGACTGCTTACAGAACAGCTTCTCATTCTACAATAGCAAGAGACACCATGGGAGCATTTAGCAAGTTGAACATTTTCTATGAAGCTTTTAATAAAGTTTACATTAAACAGTCGAATGAAGTTGTCGGCAGTGCAATACAATTTAAAATTATTTTAACATTCTCATTCAACTTGAAAAAAAACTTTGTGACTTGAAAAAATGTCCATTGTGCACAAAGCACTTGTGTTTTCAAGGCGAATAACCTGTATAGTCGAGTATGTTGATTATGGTTATCTAAGCGAATATGTTTAGATAAGGATATTAATTATTCAAGATCCAACAAATCTCAAGATAGATGAACATGCATAACAAATAGGCAGTCAGAATACAATTAGTTGTGGTCACCTGATATATGAAGTACCCAACCAACAGGATGTACAGCACAATAGTTGGCTAAAAATGAAAACAATGTGACACTACTGTGTCTTTACCCTTGGTAATATTGAATTAATGGAATAGTAATCCGCTGTTTTCTAACAAATGGTTCAATTACAAGCAACAAAATCCATTAACTTTTCTCATGGTTTAGTGGATAATTGTTATAAATAGCTTTTTGTTTCCGTTTAACCTAACTAGCAGGCAATATAATAGAAAGGGAGGAACATTCCTTGTATGCTGATACTAGTAGAAAAGTTCAATATAGAGTTGGAAGGAAATTATGCACTAACAGTGCAGTAAAGGAAATCATGACCGTGTTGACAATTGCTTGATTGTACTGTTAAACTGATACTAGGCCTCTTAGCTACCGCTGCTGCTTTAAATAACTAGCACGAAAACCTGATGTAAGTCCTTGTAATACCTAATTTAGGGGTAAGTGCTATTTGATAGCCGCTCAGCCCTATTTGGAAAATATATCATTGTTTGTGGAATGTTTTTGAGTAAAGTTGAACCTTTTTTTAGCTAAATGGCTGATCTCAACATTATTATTGTGAATCAAAAGTAAATTATAAAATATATGTAATATTACAACTTTACAGAAATTATTAGTGTATGCTGACTGTTGACAAATACATTGCCTAGCAATTTTTGTCTTGTGGGTTCAGATTAATTTGGCGAATCATCTCATTTTCCCTGGCACTCAACAACTTATATATATACATGTATGTATATATATATAATCACTCATTTATGACTTATTGTTTTTTATGCTGTTATTGACCTGTGCTAGTTCTTTACTCTGTCACCAAGGGGTAACTGAAGCTTCCGATGACAGAAACTGCAGTTAAAAAATTTCGCTGAAATAACTGAAGTGCACAAACTAGAAATCAAATGGGTTCGGTCATGCTCAAATGGTTAAAAAACAACAGCTTATTTTTTAATAGACAAGAATATTAGTGACTGTACAATAATGATCTCAACAGAAACAAAAGTTGAAACTGAACCAACTAACTGACCGATGCTATCAGGATGACAACTGATGAAATGGCACACCAAAAAAAGTACTTTGTGTGTCAATTAACAACACAAAAACCACATGTTGTAAAACAGAGGCGGCATTCCATTATGTAAAAAACAACTGAGGAGTTGATGGAGGGAAAGATAGAAATGGACTGAGAAAGATTAACTGTGAAAACTCAAGATAGCTCCCCACAAAGTATTTTACATCTTTATAAACCTCACATTATATACTTTGCAATATTTATTGTGATGATCGATTCAACTTGGTATTAAAAAACAGCAAATAGGAAAGGGGAACAATATGACAGGAATTGGCTAAAATGAGACCGATTTTTCTTCAGTTCTGACAGGTATGACTACTCCTGACAAACTGCGGTTACTTAGGCTGACATCTGAAAATGCCCAAATTTAACATTTTTACATCTTCCCAGTAAATCAGTTTTCTTTTCACAGAAATGTCCAACCATTTTTGGTTAGCCTTTCTTTTTTCTGCTCTATTGTAAAAACTAGTTAGCATATAATTTCTTGTTCAGTCCTTTAGGATCTTTGTTATGATCTTTGGACAATGCTTAGTTTCGGGTCCTGTTGCACTTGTGATTCACTACATACAAAGTGTTCATAGTCTGTTATGCTTCGGGTTTTATTTGCGACTAGTATGTGTTGGAAATACTTTCTGCCAATTACAGTCGCACTGATTCAATGTTTCAAGAACAACATAGACCAACATGTTCATTCCGAAACAACGCACCAACAATGTATTGAAACAATGCATTTCATCTATGTGTAACCTAGCCTTCAAAAAGCTATGTTGGTTACATGCAAACTATGTCCTTTTTCATGAAATCAGCTAGCAACAATGATTTGTCCAAAATTGAGTAGGCCAAGATGCTGGTAATCGCTTCAAAGTTCCCATGTGCAGAGACAAAAATTTGCTGCAGGCTGCATAAAGGAATGTATGCAATGTCATAGAAAAATAGATAATGACATAGATAAACAGGTGTTTGGATAACCATCTATAACTATATACATGTAGAACAGGAAGTCCTTCTGTAATAGATACCAAAGTTTGTGATATAAACCCAAATTGCATCAAATTTCTTTTGCTGGCAAAACCTAAATAAACAACTAGGGCCGGTGTCAACTCTTGCTCAGATGCCTAAATACTGTGTGTACAGCTGATCTGACCATGACAGCAGTACATGAGAATGATTTTTTTTCATTTGCATAAACTATCATGCTACGTGAACAGCCGGATGAATGATTAATAACAATACATTAAATGCAATCGTTGTTGAAGATCAAGGTGAGTCCAATTCTAATACATTCAATTTTTATGGTATACATACAATTGCTGTTTTATAGTTCTCAAGTTGAGTTTTACATGCAAGCACTGTTCTCATGCTTTTGCTAGGTTATGAAAGTTACAAACACTCAAACTTGCATCAATTGAACAGCTGTTATAAAAACATGTCTATTCCTGCTCCGATACGAAAACATATAGAAGCATAAATATTCTATAGACTGATCAAGACTTTTGGTTGCAGGCTAGTAACTTTCACGTTTTTCAGTTTCTTTCTTTTCAGTTTTTTATGACTTCAAAAACAGGCTCTGTATGAGTTAGCATTTTTGAAAAATATGCCAACTTCTCCATGCTCATGTTATGTCTGAAGACCAGATGAACAAACAATTTTCAACAGCATTAGCATAATTTGCTAAATCATTGATGCAAAATGCCTTTTTACAAGAATGGTGGTCCTCTGCACATATAAAAATAACTGCTTTCAACTTTATTAGATTATGAATACATTCATAACGACTCAAGCCACCATGTCTACATATCAATCAACGTGACCAGATACAGTGGTTGCTAAATCATCAATACAAATAAGCTTGTACTCAAATTTCCAATTTATATAAATGTACCTATGCATGTTATTGATGTTCAATAAATGCAGACGAGCCTTTTAATATTTTATTACTTTGAAAAATGGAAAAGATAGATCAAGTCATAAAACTAACAGGACTAGAATTTGAATTAGTAATATTATGTAACGAAACTGGTATTTTTAATGCCTGAAAGATGCGAAATTGACTTAGTCTAAATAATTGTCATACAAATTTTTTTTTAAATTCGTGTTTCAACGTTTTAACGTGAGTGTGATAGAATTTTAAATAATTAATGGGCTAGGAAATAAAAACAAATTAGAGAAAGTTGTACCAATATTGGTAACAGTATATTCTATCATACCTCTACATAAGAGTGCCCCAACATGCGAGAAACTTGAGATATGAGTACCTCAACATGCGAGAAACTCAAGATACGAGTTTCTTTCTTGAGATACGAGTAACATTTGAGTTACAAGCTTACGAGCCGGTTTTCGAGGACCACTACACTATATGGCCGAGTATGCGAAAGACTACTTTCGATTGACATACGAGCTCAGTCCTAGAACGCATTAAGCGCGTATCTTGAAGTATGACTCTATTAGGTTCATATAACAACATAAATAAGAATCTTTTTTATGCAGTCTAAGCCTGAGTTTTTGAATGACTTTATTCACAGTCGTTTTTATTAGCGATACTCAATATCTAACCGTATATATATATATATATATATATATATACTAATATTTATAATATATCAATATCTAATTGCTTACCAAAGCAAGCAAACTAATGGCAATTCCAAATGTGCTGTTGGCAGTTATGGTAAGATCCTCCACAATCATGTGGTCACTGAAAAAACTGTTGTAATACTTCAATACGTAGAATATAGAATAAACTTAATACCTTAATTCAATGTAAAATCTGCGCGAGTTTACTCATCATACAGATTGTTGTGCAACCAATTTTGGATGTTATAATACTAGACTATCTCATCAAGCCTTCATTCTGCCTTACTATCAAAAATTATTTCAACACAATTTCATAACTTTGAACTTTATATTTATCATAGAAAAATATAGCTGGATATTTGGTGTGTTTACCTTAACAGCCGGCGAAAAAACAGTTATGTGTTATACAACAAAAACTGCGGGGCGTGCCAATTATAGCCTATTAACATTTTTTTGAATTGTGATCCAACTCAAAATTAAACAGCAATACACTAAAGTTGCGGCCATAACGAGAACATTTTGTTCTCAATCAAAAAAGACGATCTGACAGACCAAAAACAATAGATTTTAGACAAAAAATGATAAACCATAAAAACGATTTTGTCAGTCTGCCAAAAAATCAAACCGAACATTTGAGCAATGGAAAAATCTGTACCATACAATGTTGAACAGTCGCTCGCCATTTCTTGGCTTAAAAAATTTGGGTTTGGTTAATACCAATTTCTGAAGATATTCAAATTAAGTTTTTTAGTCAACATCACTAATTGAAGAAATTTGTAAACACAACACTAATGTTCTGAAACATATTTGATTGATTTCTTGGGCTAGGTCCAAAAGAACAATACATTCTTAAATGGCAATCACATATAGTGAAATTATAAAAATAAATAAAAGTATGGATTTTTTCAAACACCATTAGAATAATGCAAAACTTGTTTAGAGCCTTTCTAAAATCAAACTGCTAGCCATTGGGGCACAATCGTAACAAGTTTGTGCCAGTGCTGCTACAAACCACCATCAAATAAAAATGTGTAATCTTTTTATTACCTAGAGACAGCAGAATGCGGAAAAACTTTTTGAGCCTTGACAATTAATTCAAAAACAAAAGCTAATTGTTAAGAGTGCCTGCACAGTGTACACTTCGTAAATGCATCAAGATGTGGTACTTTTATTGAATAATCTACATATCCTACATGTATTTATATCCGCCTATGTGCATTATTGGGTACTATCTTAAATTTGATGATTTTTATGAGATTGTGATTTCAATCTGCACGAAACTCGTCATTGCTTCTTGTCTTTACTCTTTGTGCCGTAGCAGTGTGCTCATCTTACGGTATCCTATTATCGCTGAAAATATACGTTATTAAATCTGCACTCATAGCTGTACTAATTTGTTTGCAGGCCTACATGAATCTAAAGCACAATATCAATAATTTTAACAAGCTCAAACTATCAAATATTAGCAAATCTTAAATTGCACCTACTACAAAAAGTCTGGCTAATAAGTTCATTATCCTTAACTCGCATCGTCGTGCACGGCATTCCGAAGAATTACTCTTTGATGATGAACTCAGGAATCAATCCAAAACATAATTAAGAAATATTCGTATAATACGACTAAAATATACATCGGTATCGGTATAAATAGATCCTGCAGATATTCATATGAATATATTGTGCAGGCCTCAAGTTTGTACAATCAAAAGTATAGACTAAAATTACAACCTCAAAAACAAAAAATAAAAAAGCTTATTGTATGACATATATATCTCCGAGTTTCATATCTCGTATAGTTCTCGGAAGGAAGCTATTATGGTACTTGTTGTTATATGCGGTTAAATAATACATAGAAATATTTTTTTGTTTAAAACTGCACACGACAAACAAATCCATTCAATGAAGAGCCATCAAACAAGCCTGGCTCAACTATTGAATTCCGAACAACAAATCAGCATACTAAAGTCATACCTCGAACAAATAAACAGTGCTGCATCATACGATCAACTTGACCAGATATGGGCATTTATGATGGCGTTTACTTATTAAATAATCATGAAAGGTTTACTTTTGAAATGCCAAAAAAACGATAAGTACAACAACTAAATATGATTATATTGTGGAAAATTTAGAGAAACGACAGGAAGATACCGCTATCTTTATTAATCAAACTAGCAAGGTGAAAATAAATTATTTTGTCAACAAATGAGTGATCTGCTTTATGAATAAACACAAGAGTTGGTGTATGCTACAAAAAATTCAGCAGCTTACTACACATGCAGAGTAGCCTCCACGATCAGCTTTCTTTACTGCGGATTATAACAAAAGGCAATCTGCAGCTCTAAAGGTCGGTCGTCATGTAGTCAGCCTGAGCATAAGGCTTTCCGCCACAACTCACTAACGCTTTCGACGAGCTAGTAGGCACTGCATATGCCTCAAACCTGTTTATTTGCAATATCAGTGTAAATTTTATCATACAACTTAAAACATAAATAATTACCATAACTTTTATTATTAGAATGCTAAACCCTAAATCTGCTTCAATTTCACATGTGACTAGGAGTACAAACTATAATCGACGCGATATGCGAGTATACGCCGAAAAGAAGCCAGTTCGTCATCATTGCTAACGCCGCACCTTCATATAAGTTCATATCGGCATGACATGACCGCTAGCAGACGTGAACGTCAGAATCGGTCTTCTCTTCTCCTTTCGCACACACTAAAGCAGGAACAAGTGGTGCGCCTCATAAATTAAAGTCATTAGCCAGCATTTACCAGTAGTTTCTTACTATGTCACGACTATATGTTATAGAGCAACATGTTAGAAGCATCGGTATGTTACGAGAGCAGTTAGCAAGCAATCTTTGATTTCAATTCTCTGACAGTTCATGGTAGGAAGCTGTTATGGTACACTGATTTGTTGGCGAATATTGTAGAAGGTTTTCCCTTTGTCGCAGCCTTAGTTGTTGCCATTTTAGTAGAGTGGTCTTGTATAAGTTCATCAATGAGCTTGACGAAGCATTATGGTTTTCTTCATTAGACAAAATGCGGTATAAGGGAGTAATGTCTAATTTTCATACTGTGGTGGAACACAAGATTTCTATTCCCTCTTGTACAGTTTCTATCCGGAGTTATGTTCCCTTTCTTTCTTTTGTTAGCCACGCCCCTAAGAGAGGCTGGTCTTATCATCTAATTTGTATAATTTCATGTACATAAGGCAGGGTCTCGGCCCTTTGTAGTTGTTCAATACATGCAGTGCAATTGAATCATACTCTTTCTGCTACCTTAAGCGATACCAGAACCACCCCGGCATATAGCTATCTCCAAAGACCTGGTCTATGGACTGTGCTGTGGGGATAGACTCATAAAAACACTGTCGACCCTGTCGACCTCTGGTCGACCTTGTCGACCTAGTATAAAACCTCTTTGGTGCAATCCCTTGTGTGAGGTGGTTAATGTTGACCGGTGGAGTAAGCCGACCTAGTCGCCTCTGCGTGTTGATCACGGGAAACCAGCACACAGCCCCTGTGAAGGGTGAATGCTGACCGGTAGAGTAAGCCGACCTAGTCGCCTCTACGTGTTGGTCGCAGGAACCAACACACTGGTGGCAGCGGTGGGATTAGACTGCTGTAAAACGGACTTCTAAGACAACCTTTGTAACCATGCCAAGCAGCCGACGGAATTCTACCAGACATCTGGCTGAGGCAGAGCTGCAACAGGTCGACCAGATTGGTCAGATGACAGAGGCTATTACTAGAGCCTTACAAATGCCTAGGAGGGAGGCTAGCTTCAAGCCACCGAAATTCGATGGGAGTGAAGATGTGGAACTATTCATCTCCCAGTTTGAAGAGGTTGCAGAAGCTAATGAGTGGAATGAGAAGGCCACTCTCCTCCACCTGCGTGAGACATTGAAAGAGGGGGCCAGAGGTTGCAGTCGAGGAGATTCACCCGCCTCCATCTTCTCGGCCTTACGCACAAAGTACGGGCTCTCCCCGAAAGAGGCTAAGAGTAGGCTCCACCTCAAGAGGGAGCCAAAGACTAGCCTCCAAGAACACGCAACGGAGATGGAGCGTCTAGTGAAGATAGCATACGCTGACCTTCCGGACTCCTACCAAGCTAACATGGCCATGGATGCGTTTTCCCTGACTCTAGGAAACACGCACCTCCAACGCCATCTTTTGGCAGTAAGAGCCCAGAGCTTAGAGGAAGCGGTGCAGGCAGGGAATAAGTTCCTGCAAATTCAGCCCACTCTTCCTCGGCCTGGTGCTCGACCCCTAGTAATGACAGTGGAGAAGGAGAAGACTACCCCTGCTACAGTCGCCCCCATCCACTCGGATCCCCCATCAGCCACCCTGAATGACGTCCTACTGGCTATAAAAGGGCTAACAGACGGACTAAAAGAAGGAAACCGATTGGGGCGACGAGGAGCGGAGAAAAAGAAACCTGTTGGGGCTGCGGCCAGACAGGGCACGTACAGCGCCGGTGCCCTCAAGCTATCCAAAGACAACCACCTCAAGCCACGAGGTCGGGAAACGGTTCCCATCCACAGCAGTAGGGGGAAGTGCTGACTGTGGATCTACTATATCAATGCAAGACCAGTGGCAACGGCCACGACGGACTAGGCGACACAGGCTCCCCCCCTGGTCGCCACCGGTCCCCTTGCATAACCAGTATCAGCCCTTACCTGAGTGTGCAGGTCTCCCACCCTCAGAAACCAAGGAAGAAACATACGTCTGGCCAAAGCCGTCTCGGCCTTCCAAAAAAGGCCCCCAGAGAATGAGCGAAGCCGGACGAACTCATGGAGATGAATTGTGGAAGCCACATAATAGCAGCTATTTCTTGCCAGGTCGCATCGGAGGGCAGCTTGTCCAGTTTCTCGTGGACACCGGATGCACGTCTAATCTGTTGGGACGGCATGTTTTTGAGCGCTTACCCAAGAATGTCAAGAGCCGATTAGAGGTTCGAGAAGACTATGGGCGGATGGCAGATGGTACACGGCTGCAATTTCACGGACTCATCACTCTCCTAGTCAGAGTCAGGAGTGTCCAAGTCACTGTATCTCTAGTGGTGTGTGCCCTGAAGGAGGATGCCATCCTGGGCATGCCATTCTTGGTCGACAACCACTGTGAGATGAATTTTCAGCAACCCTCGTTGGTATTAAATGGGCAGAAATTGACTTGCACTGACAGAGGGGGTCGACCCCTGACAAGTGGAGTTCAGATAATGCGAGCCACAACGCTTCCCCCTCGAGCCGAGGTCCTAGTTGCTGGGCGTCTCACGTCCTCATCCTATCAGCCAGTAGGGCTAATCGAAGGAGTAAGAAGCAGTTATATGGTGGCCGCCAGCCTACATCAACCCGGTAAAAAGGGGAGAGTGGCCATCCGCTGTATGAATCCAACCGACCATCCAGTCCGCGTGACGGCAGGGACGATTGTGGGACAATACACTGGAGTAGGGCCGGATGAAATAGGGGTTCCCTGGACAGCAAAGGAGGATGTCGAGACTCCTAAGGAACATCCCCCTTCTCCTTCAGGCGTGCCCCCCCCCCACATGCAGGACTTGCGCCAACAAGCGGCGCTGCATTGCTCGTCCCCTACCGAGCACAGAAGGATGGAAGACCTTTTGGTTCGTTATGCGGATGTGTTCAGCCAAGGAAGCGAAGACGTGGGGCGTACCACCCTAGTACAACATGAAATCCCCCTTCTCCCAGAGGCACAACCCATCCGTCAACCCCCATATCGAGTAGGACATGAGAAAGAAGCCGAAATCGAGCGACAGGTTTCGGCTCTTGAGAAACAAGGCATGATTGAGCCCGCTCACGGGGCCTGGAGCTCTCCGGTGGTCTTGGTTAGGAAGAAGGACGGGGCGTGGCGATTATGTGTGGACTATAGAAAGCTCAATAGTGTCACTCGCCAGGACGCCTACCCCCTTCCCCGGATCGACGAGAGTTTAGATGCCTTGTCCGGCAGCAAGTTTTTCAGTACCCTGGATATGATGAGCGGATATTGGCAGGTACCTCTCTCTGCTGAGGCCCAGGAACGGTCAGCATTCACCACACGCAGTGGATTATGGAGATGGAAGGTGCTCCCCTTTGGGCTGACCTCCGCTCCGGCTACCTTCTAGCGGCTAATGGAACGCGTCCTCCAAGGGCTACACTGGAAAACTTTGCTGCTATACCTAGACGACATCATCGTCATGTCGGCAGACTTCTCTTGTCATGTAGCTAGGCTGGCAGAGGTGTTGGAACGATTGAGGCAAGCAGGATTAAAATTGAAGCCCTCTAAATGCAGTCTGTTCCAGACCCAAGTCAAGTACCTGGGCCACATAGTCAGCAACACTGGAGTGGCTACCGACCCTGAGAAGATTCAGGCCATCAGTGAATGGGCAGCACCACAGGATGTGACTCAATTAAGATCGTACTTGGGTACCACTGGGTACTACCGCCGATACGTACCTGACTACGCCTCGATCGCCAAACCTCTCACCCTGTTGACAAGCGAGGGGGTCCCCTGGAAGTGGGGAGAAGATGAACAGGAAGCTTTCCTTAAGCTCAAGTGGTCACTGACGCACGCTCCAGTACTGGCATATCCTGATCCCTCTTTACCCTACATACTCGATACTGATGCTAGTAACGTAGGGACCGGAGCTGTGTTATCCCAGGTCCAGCAAGGCAAGGAGCGACCTATAGCCTACTATAGCAAGACCCTCTCCCCCGCCGAACGCAACTACTGCATGACGAGAAGAGAGCTGCTGGCAGTCGTGCTAGCTGTCCGACATTTCCGGCCATACCTATATGGCAGAGAGTTTACCATCTGGACAGATCATGCCTCCTTGGTTTGGCTGCACCGGAGAAAGGAACCCTCTTGCCAGGTGGCCCGGTGGCTGGAGAGCCTAGCCGAGCACAAGTATCGAATCATCCATCGAAAAGGCGTTAAGCACGGTAACGCCGATGGGTTGAGTCGACAACAGTGCATCGACTGCCGGCAGTGTGCTGCCATTGAGAAGCGGGATCGGGGGCCAACTAGGTCACAAGTGTGTGACTCTCTAGTACCCCCAGGGACTAATTGGGAAACTACCGTACCAGTGGACCAAGTTCCAGTACAGCCACCAAGAGGTACAGGAGGACCCAGTCCTAGCGCCCACCAGTTGGACGAAGACGAATGGCCTCGACTACCCAGCAGTAGACATACATCAGAGCCCAGCCTCCCCACTCCCACACCAGCCAGCCTAGTTCCAGTACGGCTGCCATGCGGTGCGGGGTCACCCAGAGTGTTGGACAACCCCCTCAGAAAGTCTCAAAACCCTCGGTTACGGGCCATCAAGGTGGCAGGTGAGCCAGGACTCGTTGTGGAGACTGACTAAGTTACAGTACGATCAGACGCTAGAGCCACGAGTTTAGATCTCTCACCGCCAGCTGCCCCAAAGGTCCCAGAATTGTTGACAGTAGTACAAACCTCACTAGATGAAGTACGAGCATTGCAACAGAGACCCGCTACCGACCTAGGGATAATTTACCAGGCCGTCAGGAACCGGAAAAGAGTCGAAGAGGCAGTATTGCAAGTAGGCAGCTCCGAGTTGCAGCGGTTGGCCTGGATGTTCCATCAGCTCCAGATTGACGAATCAGGTGTATTGACCCTTCATCTCATTCAGAATGGGGGAGAAAGGGTGGTGGTGGTATGCCCCCAAACTCTGCGACAGGAGATCCTGTGGAAGGCCCACGAACAAACTCACTGCGGTGTGGAAAGGACCCTGAAGCGCGTCCAGTTGGATTGGTACTGGCCGGGCATGACTGGAGATATCAGGAGGGCAGTTCTCTCCTGTGAAGTTTGCCAGCGGGCTAAGACGGGAAAGGCCCGCACCTCCGGGAATCGACAACGGTTGTACGCTGGGAGGCCATGGCAACGTCTAGCAGTAGATTTAGTGGGACCCCTACCTCAGACACCTCAAGGAAATAGCTGGGTGTTGGTACTCACTGACCATTTCACTCGGTGGTCGGATGCCTTGGCTATCCCTGACGCTACAGCTCCAACGGTGGCCCAAGTCTTGGATGAAAGAGTATTCAGTTACTTCGGTCTGCCCGAAATTATCCACACCGACCAGGGAAGCCAATTCGAGTCCTCTTTGCTTCAAGAGCTATGGGACTTGTGGGGAGTCGACAAATCTAGGACCACTCCGTACCACCCCGAAGGAAATGGTGTGGTTAAAAGAAACAATCGAGTATTGGGTGACTCCCTACGAGCACTTTTACTGGGCAGAGGACAAGAGGACTGGGATCAACTATTGCCACAGATCATGCAGACGCTGCGAGGGCTACCGCACTCCGCCACTAAGGAAACACCCAATTATTTGATGTTGGGTTGAGAGCTTTGTCTTCCTGACCAATTGCTGCATGGAAATAGGTTGGAGTCATTTACGAGCACACACGAGTATGTCCAGACTGTTCACGACCGGTTGATACAAGCTCATACTCTCCTCCGAGATAAACAGAAGGAAATTGTATCAACCGATGTGAGAGAGCCTCCGCTGTTCAATGAGGGTGACCTCGTATGGTTGCTAAGCAAGCGGCGAAGAAAAGGGGAAAATCCGAAATTAGCGGCCAAGTATGTGGGGCCCTATCGCGTACTAAGGAGTCACGAAAATCATACGTACGAAGTAGAAAGATATGGACAGCGATCCACTCAAGCCGAAGGAAGATTAAGGCTCTGTCGCCCTAGCCCTGTGCAACAAGGTCGAGCCCCAACTGAAGTCGAACCTGCCCGACGTCCCAACATGAGAGGTTATCCCCGGAGACGGGTATCACAGAAAAACGGTAATCCAGATGCTGTTATTTCCGAATCACTTCTGCCTAGTCGATTAATAGATTTACCAATACCACAATCGCCAGGAAGGTTGGAACCACCTCGGCTCCCCAGCGAAGATTTTTTGGTCTCTCCAAGTGAACACAACTCTGACTCGAGGGCTGGCCTCGACACTGGCTGCGAATTGGCGACCAAAGAAGCAAGAGCTACGAGGAATGAAGGAGTCCAGGCTAGTACCACTGGGACCGGAAACACCACGCGGCCCCAACGAATAAGAAAGCCCCCTGCGTATCTAGCAGATTACGACACAAGTACTGTCCAATCAGGAGAGGCCAGAAGGGGTCAAGGCCGAAGGGCAACCATTTTGGAAAGTAAAGAAAGCCCTCTCACTGTTTGTTACCAGCTCGACACGCACGCACACGCACACTTACACCCTCCAGCCATGGAAGTGATTAGAGAAACCATCAAGGAAGCTCCCCCAATTACCGGAGCTCTACCCTTGCTGTCAGAGCTGGTAATTCCGTTGGAACTGCACCCTGCTCCCAATGAGACGTTGGACGGTATAGACTCCGACACGACAAAGGAAGATTTTTCTCCGAGTTCTTGAATACCGACCAAGTGGGTCTCGGAGGAGACGACAGGAAAAATAATGAAGCTGTGTGAGGAAGATGGTGCCCACTGCCCTTTATGCCATCAGTCTTTTTCAACCCCCCGAAGGCGTCGGATCCATATCTCACAACACTTCACGAGGTTCTTCTGCAAATGTGGAAGAAATTCTACTTCAAGAGATACGATAGCCAAACACCAATCGAGAATGAAGGGCCTGAAGAACCGGAAAAATCACGGCGGAGGGGGTATCAGGATCTACGAGGTCGACCGCGCCAGTTACCCCACATGGATAAGGAGGGTCGAATTAATCAATCCACCGGCCTTCGAGAAGCCTATGCCTCATGGTCCGGTTAAGATAAAGCCCCCTGTGAGGAGAGGACCACAGGCACCTTTTTCCTCTCCCCCGAAGGAAAAGCGGGTGGATCGGAAGTGGAGTCCGCTCAAGAAAGGGAAGCCCATACCTGCTCCCAGGAAGTCGCTAACGACGGTGGGAAGCATCCAAAGTCGACTGGGGGACGTCCGACCCCGTGCCACGGTAGACGCCCTCCGAGAGGAGGCCTCCAGCCTCAGACGAACGGCCCGCCGCCTGGAAGAGCTGGCTAACCAGATGTCGACTAAGTGAAAGCTTACGATACACATTCCGTTAAAACATTGACTATTCCTAGAAACCATTATTTACACATCTTTTATCTTGTAGTATATTCTAGCTCGTTTGTGTTCTTTTTTTTTATTATTTTATTTTATCTTTTTGTTTGTTTTTTTTTGTTGTTATAGCCGATTGCCGTCTATAGGGGCGGCATGTGTGGTGGAACACAAGATTTCCATCCCCTCTTGTACAGTTTTTATCCGGAATTATGTTCCCTTTCTTTCTTTTGTTAGCCACGCCCCTAAGAGAGGCTGGTCTTATCATCTAGTTTGCATAATTTCATGTACATAAGGCAGGGTCTCGGCCCTTTGTAGTTGTTCAATACATGCAGTGCAATTGAATCATACTCTTTCTGCTACCTTAAGCGATACCAGAACCACCCCGGCATATAGCTATCTCCAAAGACCTGGTCTATGGACTGTGCTGTGGGGATAGACTCATAAAAACACTGTCGACCCTGTCGACCTCGTCGACCTCGTCGACCTAGTATAAAACCTCTTTGGTGCAATCCCTTGTGTGAGGTGGTTAATGTTGACCGGTGGAGTAAGCCGACCTAGTCGCCTCTGCGTGTTAATCACGGGAAACCAGCACACAGCCCCTGTGAAGGGTGAATGCTGACCGGTAGAGTAAGCCGACCTAGTCGCCTCTACGTGTTGGTCGCAGGAACCAACACAATACGTCTATCTGCAAGTGTGTCAATCTCGAGCGTTTCTCGAGCAGCAGTAATGCTTTCTCTTCCCTTGATGTTGGCAATATATCTTATGGCTTTGTTCTGCACCATCTCAATATCTTGAACTAACTTGTTGATGGACCTGTTCCAAACTGAGCTGGCATATTCAACATGGGGTCTACAAAGGCTTGTATACGCTAGAGGTCTGGCTTTCTCTGGAGCATGGTGGAGCGCACGTTTGATCAAGTAAAGTTGATGATTTGTTTTGGATATTTTATCCTGTATATGCGAGTTAAATTTTAGGTCTGACTGTAGTATCACACCAAGATATTTAGTTTCAGCAACGATCTCAAGAGGATTGTTGTCCAGGTAGTAGTCTGGCGGAGGAGATGCCGCAGTAGGGTTAAATACCATTATCGAGCATTTGCTTACCTTAAATGACATACACCATTTGGATGACCAGGCTTGTAAGGCGTCTATTTTGCTTTGGAACTTTGTTTTATCACTGGCAGTATTGACTGACTGGTATATTAGAGTATCGTCAGCAAACAGACTGGTATTACAGTTGACAACATGTGGTATGTCGTTTATATATATGGGAAACAAAACTTGGCCAAGCACAGATCCTTGGGGTACTCCTGATGTGACGGGTAGTTCATCGGATTGTTGACCTTTAATTAAGACCTTTTGCTTACAGTTTAGAAGGAAGTCAAGGATCTACATGATTATTTGTTGACTGGTGTCTGGTATTTTGGCTAGTTTACGCATGAGTAGTTCGTGTGGCACCTTATCGAAGGCTTTAGTAAAATTTAGAACTAGTGCATGAACAGTACTCCCTTCATCTACATTTTTACTATCTCGTGAAAAGTTCCACATAATTGCGTTTCACATGACAAACCCTTTCGGAATCCATGCTGTCGATTGTGTAGCCCTTTATCCAGAACGATGTTAAAGTGATGAAGCACGATGTGCTCGAGCAGTTTACACGCTATGCTTGTGAGGGAAATAGGTCTGTAATTGTTGGATTGATCTGATGGTCCACGTTTGTGAAGAGGGGTGACATTAGCAAGCTTCCAATCAGATGCAGTTTAGAAGTGGATAGCGACTTTTGAAATATGACAGTCATACACTTGGCAGTCATGATCGGGTCAATAAATGAATTCTTGTTATAGGCCTCACAAGTAGCTTTTGTAACCGTAGCGTCTTGTTTATGATAAGTTCACAACAAATGTTATATTTAGAGCAATATTGGATTGTTTTGTATCTTGTTCTATACTGCCAAGACAATGATAAACAGGCCTTACCTGCCGATGGCATTTTTCGTACTTACCGTCGTGATAGTATTCAGCCATGCTGCATTCTTTTCTTGGTTCTAAATTACTGATACGAAATTGACTGTGACTTAAGATTAATTAGAGTCTTAAAAATGCTGTAGGAGTTTTTTCTAATTGTAGCCCATTGCATTATATATTATCGTTATTATGTATTTCTCTCCTTATCACACGCATTCAGTTTTCTCCGTTGTTTGATTCATAATTTACAGTTGAGTTTTTTTGTAATTTTCCAATTCTCTTTTCATAGTGTGTTATACGCAGCATTTACATTTTTTGTAATCTTTTCATCTGTTCCATCTGTCTAATGAGAGACAATACATTTTTTGTACCTTCTATTGGTACAGTTTTATGTGTTTAAGAATAAATTATGTTATGCATAACTTATTCGAATCCACACGCAACATCAGTGTTGAATTTGTTTTGTCATCTTATTATTTTTTGACTATGTTTAGCTTTTGGTGCAGTTTTGCTTAGCTTGTGAGAACTAACTTGATTATTACCGGTTCAGGTACTAATGAATCTGGATATGGACAGGAATGGTTGACAATAAAGAGCTAAGAATAAAGATGGTTAGAGATGTTTGATCAGACAGAAATGAGGACAGTCATTGTCGCATTGACAGACTGCTGTGATGATGATGCGATGATTAATTTTCTTTTAACATGTTCCATTTATTGGATGTTTAGATGTCTTTGGGCGTCTTGCTGCTTGTACGCATTACATGCTTATCTTGTGGTCGGTTGCATTTCTTGTTGGTACACTTGCAATTTTGAAAGCTGATTTCTAAAATTGTAAGAGTGTGTTGAAATGGCCCTGAGTCATGCAAAGGTTTCTTTAAAGTGTAACCAAACGATTAGATCTAGTTAATCATTCAAAATAAATTGACTTGTCTTTTCTTCCTTTTGCTATGCTATTTTAGAGTTTTCTTGACTTTTTATATAAACTTGTTCTAAGATGAAGTTTTTTGTCATGAGTTATGTTGCAAAACTGGTAGTCATGGCTTAGTTGTGCCAGGTTTATTCATTGAATGATGGATACCAAAACCCAAACACTTTACAACATCACCTTGTGGCCGCAGTTTTTGAGCTCATGGTGTGCTGATGATAATAAGAACAGTTGCAAAAGATGAGGCAGAGCTTATGAAGAAATATGTTGCTTATTAAAGTGGCTGCTTCAAGTGCTCTATTGGACCTGTTAATACTAAAGTCATTGTGTTTAATATGGCTGGACCAACTACCTCTTCCAAGCATGATGCAGAGAAACCCCCCGGCCCATTAGGTGTGTGGAGGGAAGAGACAAGTACAAAAACAGTGCCCCTGCTTTAAGAAACCTGTGCTGGGAAACGGCCAAGGGCCACGAAAATAGAACCTACTATTGGTCGCACTAAGACCCTGAATATGAACCGGCCAGAAAGGAGCCAGAAATACCCTTTCTGGCAGGAAACCACCCACAAAAAGATGATAGGAAACCACGCTAGAAACTTCAAAAGAAACCAAGTTTTTCTCTGGAACGCCATTACCACACACGAGACGGTTGACCCTCTGAGATCAGGTCCTGCCTTGAAAGCAGTGGACACAATTGACTCAAGGCAGGCTAGGGTCCCACTTGGATCCCTCTGCATCGAGCAGGTGGTGAACCGAAGTATGCCTAGCCAGACTCCTCCACAAAAAACCACAAAGAAACTGGGCTTGAACCGCACAGGAGACGGTTGGCCCCCTGAGACCTGGTCCTGCCTTAAAATGGCAGGTACGATCGACTTTAGGCTGGCCCGAGTCCCTTGAGAACCCCTGGCATTGAGCAGGATGCGGCTTGGAGTATGCCAGGCCAGACTCCCCATCCACAAGGAAACTGGGCTGAGATCGCCAGGACTGCGCTCGAGATGGTCGTCCCTCTGAGACCCGGTCCTGCTTTAGAAGCAGCAGATACGGTCGACTCGAGGCCGGCCGAGGCCATTCTGGAACCTATACTAGCCGAAGAGCCGAGCAAGTTAGCACCACGGCAGACAAAAGCCACGCTGAGTTCTTCGGGCATTGGACAGGTGATGACCTGGAGTATGCCGGGTCAGACTCCCCATCTGCAAGGAAACTGGGTTGAGGCCACCAGGACTGCGCCCAAGATGGTCGGCCCTTTAAAACCCAGTCTTGTTTAAGAAATAGCGGAAACGGTCGACTCGAAACCTGCTGAGGCTACACTAGAGCCTGTTGGGTGAGCCCAAGAGCCGAGCAAGCCGACACTGCTGCAGACAGAAGTCACGCTGAGTTCTTTCGGCATTAGCAGATGATGACTTAGAGTATGCCGGGGCCAGACTCCTTGTCCCCCAAAGAAATTTGGTTGAGGTTGCCAAGACTGCGTCCGAGACGGCCAGCCCTCGGAGACCCAGTCCTGCTTTAGAAATTGTGGAAACGGTGACTCGAGGCTGGCTGAGGCCACCCTAGAACTTATAGGGAGGGCCAAGAGCCGAGCAAGCCGCCATCGCTGCAAGCTGAAGGACGAGGAGTGGTGGCTGCCCTATACCAAGTCACCCAAAATAGAGCACCAGTGCCATCTGAGCAGGAAGGAGTGCAGGAAGCTCAGAGGGTAGCTGACCGGATCAAGGCTCAGCCCCTGTGGACAGACCTGACCATGCCCAAACCAACCAAGAGGAATAAGAACCAGGTACGACCTCAAACTTACCTGCGAAGGAAACTTGCCCTAAAAAAAGAGCGATACCTGGCAGTGGCCCTGCCTTAAAAGTGGCGGGCCCGGGTCAAATGTTCAAATGGGACCCAAGGGACAAAGGGAATGAGAAGAACTGTGACCACGGCTAAGCAAGTGAGGAAACAACTCACAGAACGATACTGAGGAAAGAGTTTTCTTGAAAACAAAAGAGGGAACCAGGACATCCCAGCGGGCCCAGGAGCCCCTTCTGCCTGCAAGAGCGTGGCCATTAGCGATATCCACTTTGTCGAACGAAGCAAGCACTTCTGAAAGGAAGGAAACAGCTCCAAAAACGGAGAAGGGGAACGATACCCAACGACAGGCTGAGAAGCCTAACTCAATTTTTCTATTGAGACAAATTGAGTCTAACCCAAGTTCTCAGCCGGCATGACAACCCTGAGCCGGACCGGATCATGGCAAAATCAAATCAACAGAGACCGGCCATGCTATACCATCACGTACACAAATGACATGACGAAGCCTATGATGGAATTCAAACCCAGCACAAAAAGACTCACAAAAAAGGTGTTTAAAAACAGTCTCCGAAGAAGAGTAGATCATACTGCTTGCCTACGACTTCACAGCCAACACCTTTATGCAAAATGTCATCGATCATACAAGAAATTTCAAAGGAGATTGACCCTTCAGGAGAATAAACGATAGATACCGCTGCAAAGCCTAGGACAGTGATAGGCTATAAAGAAAAAGAGAATGAGCAGCCTCTACAGTTATATGCCGAGGATACCGACTTGTTGGAGGACTCTCACGCTGCCAGCCCTGAGCCTGCCTTACAAGTGGCAATGTTGGCGTGTGATACAAAGCCTGCTTTAAAAGCAGCAGCTCCTAGGCCTGCCTTAAATAGGAACCGGCAAAAGAATTGGCCAAAGTAAGCCACATCAGGATAAAAAAAAGGCCAGCCCCTTCAGCTGCTCAGGAAAATAGCAAAAGGAGACGAACCAACATAGTCAGAACAGTCCAGTACCTGTCAGCCAAAACAATGGAATAGGTGAAACAGATGATGCAACAGAAAGGCCGGTGCAGTGCCTGTGGGTTCACCACAAATTACCGTAGGCTGTGGGTTCATGTGATGCAGCATTTTGCACTGTATGTCTGCCCTTGCACCTATTCCCACATCTCTCGGGATCAGCTCATAGTGTGTTTTAAGAATGCACACCGAGACCGGCATGAACGAGTAGTCTACTTGGTAAACAAACCAAAGTGGACTCGTTTTCGAAGAAAGATGGGCAAAAAACCCGCGGCTATGAGGTCCTGTATACCCTCCCTTACTACCCAGGACCGAGTCAGGTAAGGGCCACACCTGTTAGAGCCAGTCGACACGAGGGCTAAGATGACCGAAGGGGGTTCTCCAGCTAGCCCACTCCGAGCTACCAGACTTGTTACAATATTATGATGGCCCCCAGTGAGCCAGACTATGGGCAAAAGACACAGACGGCGCAACAGACAGTTTCTAGAAGATGCGGTCCATTGGAAAAAGCCTGTAAGGAGAAGCAAGTAAGGATATACGTGATCATGACGAAATTAGCCTCGCCCTAGCTAAATTGCTAGAGCCTTCACCGAGCCGGGATTGAAAGCTCCCTGGGAGTGGGGGAGTGTGTGGTGGCCATAGTTAGATAAACATTGCTGGCTGCATTGTAAGAAAAAAATTAAAACTATATTTTAGTAATCTTCGATAGTAGTAGTGGTATTTATATCTATATTAAATCATTTATTATCGTCTTCTTTGTGTATTAAAGGTTGACTTGCAACAAAATTCACATTACAGTTATTTGGTATCAAAAGATTCACCATGTCTTACTCTGTTGTGTTGTAGGTGCAAAATATGTGGGAATGCGATTACAAGCTCTTGAAAGCTAAAAAACGAACAGTTAATCGCAACTACTCGAAACCGCCGCAGTTTGGATTTTCTTTCCAAAACGGCTCAAATGGGTTGTAGTTGTTACAAGATGGTTTCTGTTTACACTTTCATGCAACCTCATTCGTCGAAATATTTTCACAAATATACTTCACACGTTCAATAAAACCATGTCTATTGTTCTTACGCGTCTATTTTATCGTCATCGTAATGCTGTCACTTTTAGCAGTGATATGCTATAACTTACCGTAAAAAGTGGTTTAATTTTTTAACTTTAGCTCGAAGGAGTACATATCATTGTCTCATAATCGTGACGAGCCTGTTGGTCACTTGTAATAATTGAAAAGTGCTGCAGAAATTATTTGCGAAGTATTGGGTCACATGATCAGATTACGGCTAGACAATTACACCAACCCAAAACAAAACTGTAAAGTAACAAGCATCTATATTTGATACGGGGTCTTCGGCTAAACCCGAAATGTTTGTCATAAACTAGTGCTACGATAAGTTTCATATTGAGCTTTTTATTAGCCTTTCAATTCACGTGAGAACATCACGTGACAAGGCAATAACCAAATGTAATGAATATGTCAGAGAAATAAACAGATTCCAATCCACGGCGGATTTCCGTTTTTGAGCTTTTAAGAGCTTGTAATCACATTTCTACATATTTGGCACCTACAACACAACAAAGTAAGACATAAGGAATCTTTTGATACCAAATAAATGTAATGGGAACTTTGTTGCAAGTCAACCTTTAAATAACATTTTGCCACAATTCATGTAATCATATCATTTTCCTTGTAGGTCAAATAAGCCTTGCCACAACTTATGTAATCGCCATCAAGAGTTTGACCGTACTAACTTATGTAATAATTGTTGTTGACATAGGCCAACCATATAAAAGGTTGGCACTTTTCTGAGATGGCAGAGTAACCCTTGGCTGCGACTGTGCCAGTTATATGCAAATGTATACTCAAGCACTCTACTCTCACGCGGGATTATTTCTGAGCCTGAAAAGGGGAATTAGCTAGTGTAAAACCGTTCAATACCACAAAACCGTATAAAATTCACCTACTTGGTGATTTCCTATTTGGGTGTATTTACACAGTTCCAATTGTATCCTCACCCTTGTCTTCAAAAAGTTTAAAATGTTTAACTGGGCATTGTCAACTTGAGAGTGATCTTCCCATTACCCCAATCTACTGACTGATGCTACAAAACGGCATTACTTATCAAACTAAGCAATACGTAATTCTGAAGTGAAGCCGTGGATGAAAACATTACTCAACTTTGGAAGATGCACAATTTTGTCCAAACTTATGCCCTTAGTACATCCTGGCTACATGTCCTCACACTCACTGATGACTCACCTAATTCTAGCAAGACGCTTCTCTTTCAATTGCCCACCTTCTGGTACACCTGTTACCACAAATATTTAATAGAAATGCAGGGCTGACTTGCTCATTAGACTGTCAATAGAATATCCAAGATCATATTTAATCGTTAAAGTTTCAGACCAATTTCTCGTATGAAATTGCTCAGATTTACTGAAGACCAAAATTGTTGATGGCTCCGCCAACCTGCACCAAAAATACTCACTCAAGCAGTTCAGCAAGCTCCAGTTTTTGTGGTTAAACCTTATAAATCAGTTCTGGCTGCTGGGTTACTCGGAAAAAGGCTATATGATGTTCTAGCATTCTCAAAACTTAAAAACAAGTAGAAGCAACTGACACTTTCAGTTCTTTTATCCATCATTAAATGCTATAATATAATAAAATTATCCCGTTTTTCATTATAAGCTCTGGCTATGATAATTTTCCTGTCGGGAGTTTTGTCGTAAAACTGGCAGTCATAGTTTTGTTTGCATTAGTGCTTATTCACTGAATAAAGAACATTATAATCTAAATTCTAAACCCATCAAAATACTTCAACTCTTTGTACGCATGTAGCATATCATAATGAATGTTTAGCTGATTCAATAAGAGCCAGTACTTGTGGCTTTGATTGTGCATTTCACCTAGTACTTTTATTAGTGCTGACATCTGTGTGCTAAAGCTCATGTGTTGCATGTGGTTGAAAATATCCACTTATTCAAAAAATGTAGGCCAGTCGGGATTTATCTCAATTACCGTTACGCACCACTTGCAGCTGCACCACGTTTAAAGTAGAGGGCTGTTTCAGAATAGTCATTACTTGCAGTTTGTATTTTTTGCTTTAGCTAGCAGTCTAACAAAATGTTACTTGTATTGTGCCCAACTGCTTGCTCATTTATAAAACAAAAGAACCTGTTAGTAAAACAGCAGGAAACTAAACTAACTTTCTCGTAAATAGTCATGTTTTAAACAATGCTGTAAAGATAGGTAGATGAATTAAACAAGCATTTTCTTTGTACTTTGTTCAATCAAAACTTATCTTTCCGTACGTAACAGTTTTTGTCTGATAATTTCAAGTGCTGAACTATTAAACTATTTGACAACAAATTTCATATACAAGTAATGTTTATGCTATGTAATAGCTTTGATAGTGACAAACATGGTAAATATATCAGGACACTGGCAAGTTGTCGACCAGTAAAAAGCTAAATTTATCTTCCTAAAAATTCTGGCAAGCCATTTGAAAATACAACGACAGCCACTACTCAAATGCCACCTCTATTTGACCGCTACTATAGACAAGCCTGTATTCCCTGGTTGCAAGTTGGGGCTGCAAATGCTAGGCGACCAGTTTTGAACACCTGGGGGTTTAGGGGGCGGTGTAAGCCCCAACCGAGTTCGGGGCAGCCCCCTGAAGCTCTGGACCTTTTAAGCATGAACAACCCTCAAAGTATGCATAAATGCAATCAATTGTAAGCATCAAAATCTACATGAATATATTGTTTATGGTTCATGGTAGGCAAAACTTTTTCTTTATTTAATGAATGATATAAAACTCATGACACTACAGATTTCTGTAAGGGGCATTGACAGAACAAGAGCTATTACTTCTTTATTGCAATAGCTTTTGTTCTGTCAATGTGTCTATGGCAGAAATCTTTCACAACTGATACTGTATCTATTTCAACATCTTTACATATGTGTAATATTAAAAGATTATTTAGATGAGCCTGCCCCATAGTGCTCCTCATCGATGTTTTGATTCGCTTCAATGCAGAAAAGTAGTGGCAGTCAAAACAAATTAGTGAGCCTCTCCACTTCATCGCTAGTAGCGCTAGAGCGCAAGTAATTAGTTGGAAATTCCAAGTGAATGAGCTTAAATTGCAATTCTTAGTACTCAGCCGCTGAAAATCTAAAAGGTTGGGGCGGCCCAGCTGCACCAGGGAACACAGGCCTGACTATAGAGGAAAGGTTGAAAAATAAAGCGCCATGGCATTCAATTAGAAGTTTTACAGTATAAGTCAAGGTGTTGATATATAAATACCTCAACCAATGAAATCAAATAAAAACTTAGGCTTCATTGTTCCTTTACCTTGTACTTTCCAAATGGAAGTGTAGGTGCAGCAACAAACAGATTTGGAAGTAGAGACAGTGACAGAGATGAGCATTGTAGCTTACTTTAACTTAGACTAGGTGATGTGTAAACTAATTTTGCTTGTGTAGTTTATCATTTTCTTATTTTTTGCGATTTATTTGTAATATTCATCATCCTCTCAGAATTGACTTACAGAGCTGTAATGCTTTAATTAACCTGTAACAAATCATGTCTTAAATTACATTGTGTGCTGTCAAATAGTTGCTGGATCTTCATATCATTGAAAATCCATGCACTGACGTAGTCAGTGTATAGGTTCTCATACAATATACATAGGGTTCACATACAGGGTTTGAAATAATGCACACAATATTTCAAACCCTGATATGGGCTCCATAGCTGCTTACCAAGGTAATTTCTAAATAGCCTTCGCAACTCTACCACACCCATCGGTTACAACATCTTTCCTTTTTCACAACTTTGTTGCTAAAGTGTCAACCAATAGATCCGGTCATGCTGCTAATTAGGAAAATCACACGTGCCTCAGGTCTCTACCACATTTTAAGTGAACACTGCTAATGATAAGGGCATTAAAATTTGATGTTTTGGCTTGTTTTTTTCTAAGGTAATAACATATCATTATTGCTGCAATTTTTTTGGACTTCTATAAATCATTTTTTACATAAGTTTAGAGTAAAAATAGTATGCAGTACTCAAAAAACTGCATTGTCTCAAAAAGAGTTACAATGCCTACCACTTTTTCTCATGGAGCAATCCATTATTGCCATGCCCAAAATAGCTGGCATATGCAGTAAAGATGTCTTCCTTAGATACATTTTTGTACATCAAGGGTTTTATGTACAACTAGTAAATAATGTTCAGCATATTATCAACCGATTGGTTACTGCCAATCTTAATTTTCGAAAATGGCTACTTTGAAATACCTTGTTTCTATAAAACAGGTATGTTTCTACAAAAAAAACAGACTTCCTAATAACTTTTTTAAAGTTGAGTGAAACTTTTTATGAGCATTATTTTGTTTCTTCTGTCATAAAACATTGAGGTTGTTTGTCACAATTGTTCAAATATCTGTGGCAAGAACTTCAAGCTAAATTATCTCATATAAAAACTACGTTGTTCGATTCTGTGAATGCGGTGGCAAAGTTTCGATATGTGGATCTATGATGCAACCTACGAAGTCATCTGTGGAATAGGCCTACTCTATTGGAGATGTTAAACTGTCAAAGTTTGTGTGACTGTTGGAAGGTCTGGTTAGCTGAACACAATAGTTATTAGGCTAGAAAGCTGCATATTTGCAAACATTAATCATTAATTAGCTATTCTTACAAAATTTTGTAGGAGTTAGTTTTAACCTATGCATCATGAAGTTGAACAGGAAAACACTAGCAGTGTCTTTCGGCACTGGCTGCATGCAATAAGTCACATGTCCCATTTCAGCTTGTTCTTCTGCTCATTTTCTCATTAGATTAGTGCATTTTCTATGGCATTATTAATTCTGCAAATTTGAAGTACTAAGGCAAGGAATTAGGAGGGTTGTCTTTAGTACCTGAAAGTTGAGCTACGTGTACGGTGTATTGCTGTTTCATCGTTTTAAAAGGCAGCCAAGCCTGTAACTAATCAGCTTACGATTATTTTTAACAAAATGTTCAAACGTTATGTCACAGGAATATGTTAGGATGTTTCATTTTTAGCTAAATAATTATAGTATAAATAAGTAGCCTATAGACTAGTATTGTTAGGATCTCATATATTGAATGTCAAAGAATGTAAAATCTTAATTTACCTTTAGCGTCAATTGATGCATACGAAAGCTATAATGTTTAAAACTGTAAAATTAATTTATCTAACTTCTTCCAAATACATACGGAAATACAAGTACCTTTAAAGCTTATAATCTGGCAGAAGCATTTTTACCTATCAAATCTTGTACGTACTTTGGAAACTATTTAAAAAGATTGTGTTGATTTAAAGTATTGTCTATTGAATTTACTAAGATGATTCTGCTTGAGAATACAATGGTTGGTTAATATTGACCAAAGCATTTTTGCTAAACTGTAACATGGCTGCCTTAATAGCTAAATACTCCAATTGAATTATTTACTGCTCAACAACCAAATTTTGGCTTCTGATACAAATGCATTTTGTTTGGCGCTGTGTATTATTCTTTACAAAAGCTGTAGCAATAAATATAACAGTTACTTTAAACCGATGCCTGTAAGGGTAAGATAATCAGCAACTTGTTGTAGGTGGGTAGTTAGGTAAGCATTTAGGTAGTTAGGTAGGGTGGTAGGTAGTTCAGATAGGTAGTTAGGTAAGAAGGTAGGTAGATAGTAGGTATAGGTACCACAAAATTGTTCCAAATTAGTGGGCATTTTATAAAAGGCAGGAACGGTTGTTACCAGCTATACTGTGTTTAAAAACTAAACAAGTTTCTTGTTTTGTTATTTTAAATTTGTATTTGTAAAAACTTTCACTTTTGATAACTGTTATAATACCAATACAGCTGTGATACTGAAGAGTTCCATTATGCAAGAATTTTAATCTGAAATTATCAGGTTCAGGGCTAGACTTCAGTTGTTTTATTTGTTTGTGGTAAATATTTTTATTTTCAGGAGCTTTGTAAGTTCCTGCTTTAAATTCATAGCAAACAGCTGATACTCATTGAGCAGGAATTGTAAAAAAATCATGAGACTTGTTGAAGACCTTACATTTCATAAGCATGAAGTCCTTAATATAAACTCGATTCAGGCTTTTTTCAACATCTTTTGATCATTTTGAGAAAAAACCACTGTAAAAGCTTTGCTGGATACAAGCCAAAACAGTTAACTGCAACTTATGTGGAAAGTCATAACCATGTTAGCATGGCGTCTTCATACCAAACAATACCTAAAGCGTTTATAATAATAGAGTTCATGCTCTTCAATCACCTCTGACCCTCATAGTTTCTTACAACAGCCAATCAATGAATTCTATAACATTTGATGCTCAAGGCAACGATATTTTTAAAAGGCAAAGCTAGCTATTACATTGAAGTATCATTCCGAATACTGAAGTTAGCTGATACTTACTGATATGACGAAGAACATGCAGCGCAACGGTGAGCCTTGTAGCGGCGCAGAGACTTCCCTACAGGCGCCAAATAATTTGTCTGAAGATGTGGAAAGGAAAATTGAACAGACACTTGCCAAAACCATAGAGCCACCTGATGGAGGTAATCATCATTCAAAGTAGCTCGTAATTGACACTTGTTTATTAATGAATAATGGGAAGATATCATAATTTGAAATTTTTCAGAAATTTAGCTCCGCATGTTTTGTTTTTGATCAAGTGAAAAAGATGAACTCCAGGAAACAGGATTAGGCATTAATTGGTAAAAGAGTGTTTTTAGCATAATGAGATTATTTAATATTGGTATGGTCCAATATATTTTGTTACTGAAATTATCATTTTTGTATTACTGCACATCTATTTATAATTTGCTATTAAAAAAGTTAGGCTTCTGGAGCGAGCTTAAGTAACTGATTATCAAACCGCTTTGAGGAGTAACAAAATCGGAATAGTAACCTCCCTTATATTAGCAAGATTCTTTCATCATATACTTTATCATTTAATGTTCATTTATTTCTATCGTGACATTGAGATTGTTTTAGTTTACTTAAGAACTATAATCCAGCTGTTTTATAATGCTCAGCTAAATGGTCATACCTTATTGATTAGCTCAATAGGTTTGACATGGCAGCATGTGGGGATGCACTTGACTTACACTGCTAGATAGCCTAATACTTTCAGTTGCTTTACTACTATGCAAGCTATGAAGGGATGTCAGTGCCTTTATGTCAGTGATATATGTGAGGTAATCGCGTCATGTCAATCAGAACTGGAATAAAAATGATTGCCAGTCTTCTTAAAAGCATCTAGGAAGCACTCTATATCTCTGATTCAAATACCAACCTAAGATTTTGGTCTGTTGATGGAGATATCAACTATCGTATATGGAGTGCAATCAGCTAGTGTTTATGCTATATCCTTAACGTAGTGGTTCTGGTCTGTGAACCTGCGCTTTGTGAGGTATTTTGTATATTAACTAAGTCCTTTTTATTCTTGTCTAGTCATGCAGCAGACATGAGTGAGAGTTTGAAGTGGGTGCACTCACTCTTTTTTACAGAAGAATAATCTCTGAACCTTTTGATTTCCATTACACAAAGGAGTTAGAGTTTGTATCAGCCCGATACAATCTATGCAACCTTTTTATTGTTGCACCAACTCGTAAAGGGTTATCAGAAGTTTGATAAATACTAATATGGATCAATGGATGTATGCACTGGAATGCACTGTGATCCTCTGAGAGGATAAACCTGCATACCAATGCATATGTCTTCGTGTCACGTAATTAACGCTCCCTGTTGTGACAAAACCTTACCTGTTGAGCATCAATCACCTACCTTGAAGACTGCATTCTCTTTTTGAGTAGATATCTAGTAACTTTTTAGCTTACTAGCACATTTGCTAGTGCTGAATTGCTATGCAATACATGACCTTGGAATGCAGTTATGGTTCTATTAATAATAGTTCTATTATACATTGTAGTTATAGCAGTTTAAATCTGCTTGTTTAGACAATCTGTTATTTATGCTCACAATATTTATCTTTACCATAAATTTGAACACAGAATCTCGTAAAGCAAGCGTCAGCAGTGTTTTTTATGTAATGTTTATCTTATTTTCAAACAGTTAAACACCAGAACTGATTTGCATATGTGAATGAAGAAGGGTTGTATGATAGGTTTTATTATAATAGATTTCATATAACCAGAACATCATGGAATTTTATGTATCGACCTGGACTCACCCTAACCAAAGTTTATTTGTATGCATTATGCAGCACAAGCTAGTCTCTATTTATTACTGTATGAGTCATAACTGAAGTGTTAGCATGTCTGGTTCTAGGGTAGTCTTTACTATATTAAGAGCTGACATGTCTGTCTGTCTCTTCAAAGCCATATTCTGAGTTGGGGAAAGCTTGTACCGTATGGGATTCGAATTCGTCTTTATAATTAGCTTTTTTCATATCCCAATTTTCAAGGTTTCAGATTTATCAAGGTTGACAACAGAGCTTTGTGAGAAATTTTTGTACACCTCTAAATGTTTTAGTGCATAATTGTGTTTCGATGCTAGTAGAATGTGTATACTTAGATTTCTTCGCTCCACTAAATGGCTTGTCACATTGAGCAGACTCCCATTGAGCTCACTATAAACCTAAGGAATATCATTCTTAACTAATAAAGACCTGTGATGTCTCCTGGCTATTCCAGGTTGGGGTTGGATTGTAGTGCTTGGCTCCTTTCTCATCCATGTGATAGTTGATGGCATCACATACTCATTTGGAGTTATCTTCATTGCCCTTCTTGAGGATTTTCAAGGGGGAAAGGGTGACACGGCATGGATACTTTCCATCTTTGTTGGCATGACTCTCGGTTCAGGTTAGTGGTCATGCTTTAAACTGTTTGACTGCTAACTGCCATGTATAGGTTTGAGGACATGCTCCTTATGAGCCTTACCACAGGTAATAAGGTTTTTCTGGGAGATCTATCTGTTTTTGTAATCAGCATTTTTGGGTTAGGGTATTATCAGCTACATGTTTGTCAAAAGGAATTGATAGAAGATGCTGTAGGGTTCTCAAATTTTGATTGAAAAACATCGCTGAAAAGCTGAGAAGACCCAAATAGTATTTGTGCTGGTTACGACTTATTGCATTTTGAAAATGTGCATTTCACATATCAAAATATTAAAGGTTGGCCTTGTGATGTTATTTAAACTGACAGGAAAAAGAGCAAGCCTTGATTAGTTGCATTATTGAGTACCTCAGGAGAAGTAGACACTAAGGGATTAAGAAATGAATTTTACGCATAAAATCTTTTGAGAAACCACAATGAATACGCGTGATTGACTTGTTTGCCTTGGTAAAAAAGAAAATTATTTTGGTTTCCAACTTTCCCGTTGCCCGTAGAAATCTTTATTGAACAGTGAAAGTGATTGGTGACTGAGTATATTCACTTTCATTAGTGAGCATGCAATAAGAAACCAAGCCAATCTATCATTCAACTTTCACATTTTGTGTGTGTATGTGTAAGTGTGCGTGCGTGCATGAGTGCTCATGCGTGCGTGCGTGTGTGTGCAAGGTTTTATTGCATGTAGCTTATAGGGGAAAATAGAAATTAATAAAAATGCAAACATGAAGCAAAAGAGACTGTCCAATAGTTTGAGACTAGCTGCAGGTCAGCCTGACACAACAGACACAAGTCATGAGTGAGCATCAGTAGCACCACCATCCATATTGCTTCAGCCTGGTAATTAAAGCTGCATGCAGACTCACCGATTATAGTCGGTGAGTCTGCATGCAGATCACTCGTCAAGATTTTAGTCGAGTTTTGTGTCAACCATAATGAAGCGATTCGCTTAATTTGTGTCATTTTCACTTCATTCCTATGGTTTACCCAAGAATGTGGCTTATAGCGAGTGAGTGCGATCATATTTTTTGTAGTCATGGGCTGTATTGGAGCATCTTCCAGAAAACCATTGTGGTTTCAATAGAATGAAATTTATTATTACAAATTTTTCAAATCCTAAACTTTCTCATCAATATTTTTGTAAACTTCAAAACATTGCCATTTATAAGAGACTTATGGATATTCGGATTTGACCACAAGAACTTTATGGAAAAGCAGCTAATTCTAATGGCCAATTATGGCCATTAGTAAAATGGCAATGATATATGTATTTGAGTTCATCACAATCAAAATGAATTTTATAGATTTGAGTTTATATTTTTGTATTTAGTTAAACATAAAATGCATAACAATACAATAAAAAGAAATAGTAGTTATTTTTGGTAGCATTAGTAGTCAGGCTACTTCCTGTAGAGTTTAACGTTTTGATATGGCATTACTCAGGTAAAATAACTTTTCTGAATATTAAGTTAACTAAAACAATAATAAACCATACAGCGTTCGGTAAGAAATCTCAGCAATCAAAAATACTGTTGCTAAATGTGCTTCAACGTTAAACATTTTGTTGTTAGTGATAAGATGAAACTACTGCTACGAGTGCTGGAGTCAGTCTGACTTTGGATCATCTACTGCTTATATCTGAGAATTACTGCTGTAAACAATAGCTATTGATAAGACATCTTTAAAAGCATAAATGATGCTTACAATTCTATTTATACTCTTAAATTAGATTTTCTTTTAAATACATCCGCCACTCAGCGGGTGTCATCAGAAAAACTTGGTTTTCATTTTTAGTAAAGATTTTACTGAAATCGCGATTTTTACTAAAATGAGATTTTAGTAAAAAAGGTAGGATTTGTAGTAGAGAATTTACTAAAAATGAAAACTGTGTTTTTTCTGTGGGACTATTGAAAAGCTAACCAATGGAAGAAAATTTGTCACTCTTCGATGTCATTGAAAGTCAAGCTCTTTCTAGCAGCCCAAGATGCTAAACGTTGCATTAGGTATTGCACTGCCATTTTTTGCCATTTTCACATAGCCTGAGATGAATAGATATAGGTAATCATCGTGTTAGAAAAATGCTCTAATGGTGAGAATGTAGGCCTGAGAGGCAGTAGGTAGGCAGTTGAGAGAGACCTGGCAGTTCTTGTGCTGTGTTATCTCATGATCTGACAGGGTAGACCTGATGCGGTAGGTGCCTAAGGTGACAAACCATAATGAACTTTGCTACTAATAGAAACAGTTGTGCAATCCGCTTGGATATAATTGGCAACAGCTTTGTGAGGATGCTTGACTAGCCTTCCTGTTTATCCTGTTCAGAATATTGTCTGGCGATATACCCTATTATCACAATCCCAAAATATTGCGCTCTCACTCATCCGCTCTAACCCCAGAATCTGTTTTTGGAAACAACTACAAAAAGTTGATAGCAATGTGAGATGATTTTTCTAAATTTATCTAGCATATCGTAATATTTGCTTAATATATTGTGTAAGCTTTCCTGTTGTCTCTGTTCAGTCAGCCGCTCTTTAAAGTTCAACTGCAGCTCTATGTGTGGTACCGCTAATGACAACGTACACTGAACTGCATCAATTGGCTGATGTGCCATACATAGCGTATTCACCTCTAAACTTACAGTAGTCATCAACCATCTTCTACGCATCTCTTTAGCCAACGATTGACTCAAAAGTTTATCATGATGACACACATAAGATCTCTCTTCAGACCCACCGAATTCAATTGTTTAACTGTTTCCATATGTTTACTACACCACATGTTATCATATTGCAAATAGTAATCATTGACATAACCTTAGCTGACACATAATGCATTGATGTTAATAGAAACATTGCCATCCATGTGTGATCATATGTATTAAATTTCATGGGGCAGCTTTGTAGACGAAGGCAAGTCTATCAAATTTATCGTACGCGTGCTACTTACGTCTGCTTATTTTCATAGTTGTTTTATTTTCACCGCTACGCTAAGTGGTTATATACATGTAAATTCCAAAACTGTTTTTAAAAACACAAAATGACAACTGAAGAACTCGCTATGTTGAAAGGTCTGTAACAGACAGTTATTTCTTGTTAAAACGCCAATCAATTAAAAATGAGTCATATTAATGCCTTTTTGCATTAATTTCAGAAAAGTTCTAGCCGCTTACAAATACAATTTTAATTGAAGGACATAAACTCTCATCTTTTAAAATGCTTAGACAACTTTGAGTTTGCTTCGCTTATACTTATAAATAAACAAAAAAATATTTTTAAAAACTCACGGCGTAATTGTTTTATTTTATGATGAAACAAATAGAAAATAAAAGACAGTGATAATTGCTTTATATACTATGTAGGGAAAATCAAGATGACTTGGCTAATTAGTTAGGTAGACAAAATTAGAGTAATTGGCTACTTGGTCAAAATTAAGACTGATCTGTAAAGATCACTTCACCAGCTTTTCTTTCAGAAATTTATACACAAGCAAACGAATATTAAAAATATTCTGTTGAATGAAAGAAATAGTGGTGATATAGCATGGGGATGTTGGAGTAGTTAGATGTGTGTTATATCATATTTTCATTTTGGGATTTTCGTCCTTATCAATTTACTATTTGTGTGAATGCCTTCAGATATCTTAGTCTTTTGGCTGGTATGACTTATACAAGTTAGCCAACACTGATACTTGTTAATCACCAAGGCTATCACCCTCAACATTTTCAGCTGAGTAGATCTTTGGCAATACCTAAGATGCAGAAGGGGTTTTGTTTGGGTTAATTCGTTTAGGTGTACTTTGAACTTATTTTTGTTAAATAGATTTTGTTGAAATACCTCTGAATAAATTAATTAAAATTTTTAAAACTTCGTTTACCATATAAAATTTATTTGGAGTTATTCTTTCATCGGGTACACAACTCTGTCATCAACCGATGGTCATTTAGCACAAATGATCTCAACTTTTATGGAAAACATCCTTGATAAGCATGCTAAAAATGTTTAGCTCTAAAGTATTTATTATTAACCTAAAACTCTCATTCCCTTATCCATTCACACAGTCAAATGTCATAAGCTTCACATTTGAACTAGGAAGCATGTGGTCAATGTCGCCAAATTTCTGTAATTTGAAAAAAGTTGTCAACAAAATTAAAAGGATATCTTTTAACTTCAAACAAAGCCTAGTCGTTATATTATGCTATCAATGAACTATAATAACAATACATTGTATATCATTTAAGAATTGTTATCACATATTAGCACTTTTAGAACTGTAGATATTTTGCTATTGCTATTTATCATGATTTTGTGAAGTTGCATTCATTGACTGAAACTGATCAAACTCCATAGTATGGTAGAACTATTAGTTAGAAAAAATCAAATTCTTGGAATAATCATTAACGTACATGTATTTCATAGCCTTTGTACAAAAGTATTCCATAACCTGATGTATGTAGTTTAATGCACAATGCTTCCTGAACTCACCTATTACTATTATACCTTTTTTTCTGAAGTTTAATTGTAATAGCTGATTTAAAGTTTAATTGTAATTGTTGAAGCTTGGTATGTTTTGCCATAAAGGGTTCTCGTCACTGCAAATCCTTTTCTTGATGAAGAAAATAAGGAACTTATTAAAATTTTAAGTCTTTACTCCCAGCTGACTACTATCACTATGTTTCCATGATGCGCAGTGCTTCGATGCAACCCCCTCCGAAGTCGAGGGGATTGTACGTTTACATGCTGCACAGTGGTTTTCAGCAAATTAGCCAGAGAAGAGAAATTGTATAAATCGAATCGCTGGATGGATACATGGAATCGATCAAGGATACCGAACGTCAGAAACGCTCTTTTTATGCTTTTGTCGTCATTATACTTTTATTTACAATACACATTCTCAATGTTTTACAAACCTTAACACAATTTTTACAAATAATATATTTTTAATAAATATTTATTTAAGTAATAAATTATTCAAATGTTACTTTAGGACTTACCACCTATTTTTCTAAAAGTATTGGTATCGATAACAAAGTCCAGGAAACTAATCACATCATCCTCGTAGGAGTAGACCATTATTAAATTTAAGTGAAAAAATATCGGAAGAATAGCAAAAACATGTAAGCAGGATAACTTTTTGTACTAGTTTATGGCACTCTAAGAATCTGTCTCTACGGCATGAGAGCTATGCGCAGCGACTGCGCAATTGCTGTTTCCTTGCTGCGAATTTGCACTGACTTCGCACTGATCAGTGCGCAGTGATTTCAGTGCGAAGACGCCATTTCCATGATTCGGAGAGAGCGCAACTCCGAAGTACCATGCATCATGGAAACAGTGATTGTTGAATATTCCACAAAATATTGCCCTGATGATGCCAAAGTGATTTTACTCCAATTGGCAAAAATTTGCACCAATTGTAGTAAAAGTCTTAAAACATCTGTCATTATAATTTTAGTTCAAACTGAATATTATTTTAGGGCCAATTGCGAGTGCATTGGTAAATATGTACAGCTGTCGAACAGTCACTATGGTTGGTGCCCTTATTGGTGCTGTCGGATTTGTCATCAGTTCCTTTGCACCTGGAATCTGGTTTCTCTATCTCAGCCTCGGGATTGTGGCAGGTAAATTTTAGCAAATGAACAGGGAGCAGTGTACCTGATTAAATGTAAGATGCAATGAATAATATTAATAATCAAAGTCATTCATTGGCAAACATCGGATATAGTCAACTGTGTTGCTCAATATTTCATGTTGGCGTGCATTTTTGTAATTATAAAGTACACATGCTATCACTAATTTTGGTGAGTGTTTTACATTTGCCTGTACAAAATCAGTATATATATCACAAGGCAACACTTTCTAGTTGGGTTTGCCATATTGTAGGGTAAATAACTCCTGGAATCTAATTGCTTATTTATAGCCAGTAACATATAGAAAAAAATAATTTAATTATTCGTCGACAAGAATGGCAATGAAAGCTCTCATGTGACTATATTATTTATCATAACAATGCTAGCAGTAGGAGGCCAGGCTTGACAGTTTTGACCAAACATTAAACAAAAACCTTCAAGTTGTAATTGAAAACTGATATGCATTTTTTTATAAATGTGGTTTATTGGTTTAACTTATGAATAGACAACTTTATAATAAAAATACAAATTTTAAACAGTTGCCGGTCTATCACGCTTTGTTAAAAGTATTTTGTACTTGTATAGAAACGGTAGCGACTTTAGAGATGGCTGGTCTTTAAAAGAGTGTACCTAGATTGCTTGACTTGTATTAGTAAAATATTTTTAGTGGCTTACCTATCCTTCGTATCAGAGGAAGTTTGCTCAACACATACTGGCAAGTTTTGTTCATCCAGGTCGTAATGTATTTCCAACATACATAAACTAGAGTACATGTACGTATTTTTTGGATGCACAGATATCTAGAGTTGATGCAGTTGACAATTTGGCTAGGTATAGCATCATGTAACCATTTTAAGATGAGAATAATACTAGAGTTTGCTTGCTGTTCATGAATTTAGGTAAAGCTATTATATGCAAGTTTGATGTCATAATCTTAAAGACTGCATGCACACAGTAAAATGAGTCTTTATCTAACCTTGCCCTACACTGGCCTGATTATGATTTCCCTAACAAATTGCATTCTTTTCAGCATTCATTTACTGAGCGATGTCGTGTAAGACGTGTCAATGTTTGACATACTGACATAGGTTATTATTTGATACAGGAAGTGACAGAGTAACTCTATGAGTAAATATGTGAAAGCATAGATGTTTAGTTAAAAAGATAAATGTTCAGTATATCTTTTTTATGTAACATCAAAACAACGTAGCAGTCGAAACAGGGAAAGACCAAATTTAAATGTAAATTTCTTTGTAATTTCTTCACTACTCTTTCTACACTTTAATATACTTACTAGCAATAAAAATGGTGTTTATTGATAGATAAAGCAGTTTATAAATGTTTTTAACAAGTTTACGAGGAAGTATAACTCCTTCATATTATCAAACACCAAACAATTCTTGTTGAAGCATCTATGCAATTTAATTCCTAATTTGCGGAGTTGCCTTCACATACACTCTAGCACTGATTGAGTTTACAATGGTAGCAATAGGATTCATCCTGCAGCCAATTATTTTAATTATGTTGAAACTATATGTTGTTCTTACTGGAAGCTCTCTTATACTATATTTGGTAGCGATATACCAGCGGTTCGCTACACACTTGTATTTGTGTAAAAATATGCCAAGGAATTTTAATGCTTTAGAACTAACAGATTGAAATAGTACTTTCATAATGCAGACCAAACTCAACAATTAGATTCGGTACAAAGATGGCTTACTTGTAAAGTGCAATGGACAGTCACCGAGTTGGAATGTATCAATTTGGTTTACTGCTGCTATTGGCTGTGAAGTAGACGAAATTTTGTTGATGATGCTGTGGAATTATTTTATGAATGTGTAAAATCTATAAGATGTTTCGCCTGTTTACTATATTGTAAGAATATTGGCACCTGTCTGTACTTAGTTCACATTGTAGGGTTTGGCTTTGGACTCATCTACCTCCCTGCCATAGTCATAGTGAGCTACTACTTTGAGAAACGTCGTGCCCTCGCGACAGGCCTTGCTTGCTGTGGCTCAGGTTTTGGTACCTTCATCTTTGCACCATTGTCCGAATATCTCGTCGAACACTTCGGTTGGAAGGAAACATGTTTTTGGATGGCCGCTATTATTCTCCAGTGTTGTATTTTTGGGGCACTTTTTCGACCGTTGCCGCTTGTTGATAACACTGAGGTTCTGCCAGCAATTGAAATTACGGGAGTGGAATTACAAGACAAAGCTTTGAGTGAATCCCACGTAGGCATTGTTCAAACTGGTAAAGCTCGATCCACAGGAGTAACAAAGAGCAAGATTTCTTTAAATCAGATCACGTCTCTCAGCTCTCTCAACAACCAGCCATTACCGGGTCATCAATTGAAACAGCATATACCCCTGCACAGAAAGGATGTGTTCTACAGCGGCAGCCTGCAAAATATACCGCTCTACACGCGCAGCAAATCAGACTATGTGACTAGCAATATGTCTATAGCCCATTCCCTTCATCAGGCTCAATATCCAGCACAAGCTGGGAAAAAGCCGCAAGGTCGATGTGGCAACTTCGCTGGCAGTTTTAAATCACTAATCGATTTTTCTCTGCTCAAAGACTGGGCATTCGTTCTATTTTTGTTATCAAACATTTTTACAAACTTGGGCTTTAATGCTCCTTTCTTATTCATCCCAGATAGAGCTAAAGAGTATAATATCAGCAGTGGCAAAGCAGCCTTTCTTGTTTCCATAGTTGGCATCGCAAACACGGTTGGCAGAATCATGTTTGGGTTTATAGCGGACTTGCGCCGAGTAAAACGCTATCGACTCTACATCTACAACACAGGATTGGTCATTGCTGGCTTGGCTACCGCCTTCAGCTCTGGAAGTAGTCATGCATCACAAATCATCTACTCCATTGTCTTTGGCGTTTTTATCGGTGAGTCCGCAACTAGGTCATGTTATGAGATTCCTATAATAGCTTGAATAAAAGAATCTTTGGACAAGCTAGATCCTGTATCAGTGTCAATATACTGATGAGAAACAATCGCACTGCCTAAAATACTTTATGTGACTATTTTTATGAAAGCCTAAGCATCTTTCTATTACCACATCAAGGTTTGATGTTTGGGTAAGTGCTATTGTTACTACTGCTTAAATTATGCTAATGATTGTAGATCTGGCTGCCGATCATTGCATCCATTAACATAATATGTTAATGTTACATTTAACGATACAATAGCAATATTATTGCTATTGTATCGTTAAAAATTCTGCCAGTTCGATGTGGGTTTACTTTTTTTGTTTTAATCTTATCAAAGTTCTTTTGATATCTCAAAAGCAGTACATGCTGACTTTCTCATTTTAGCTGTTCCAAAAATATGAAAACATTTTATTTCTAATTTTTCACTATTGTGTCCTTTTATGAATTTTTTTGAAAATGCGTAGTCAGCAGCATTTAAATGACTCAGCATATTGAGGGCAGACCTACAAAGGCATATCTAAGAATAGTTTGCCTATAAAATAATATAGTTAAAAATGATTACCTCTGTGAAATTTTTGTATTTAGCGATAAGACAGTTTTTGGTCTGTTTTGCTCAGAAATGTTTTTGAATAATTAATGTATCAGTGACCGCTGAGACCATCAATGTATATCTGTTTGTTGTGGTGTAAAAGCCTCAGTAGCTGGATTACAATTGACATGCTAATCATACCTTGACTTTGCATTGCGCGCTCATTCAACAGAGAAGACAACTCCATTTTAAACTCACTTTCACATCTCGTTGTTTATTGATGTTTTTTATTATCTCTCCTTTTAAAGTCAAGAATTTATGCATTTTTCAAAATTGAATCACCAAGTTATACATCACCATTTGCTATGTAACACACATAATAACACACATTAAATTTTCAACTTTGGCTCAGTCATGCTATGTGATAGCTCATGCTAGAGTGCGTCCTCAGGATCATACATAAATACATGTACATACTAAATAGTAAATACAGAAACACTTTGCTTAGTCTCCTCATTAATGAGACTTTCTAAAACTGCTAAAGGTTTCCTTCCTTTAAATATCTTATCACATCTGTTCTACTGTAACACAAATATGCTAGACACTATTAAGTGTTATCACTGGAAATCATCGAAAATATTGAAGCAACGCCGATTCATAGAAACAGTTGCGATTCACAGCTATCTTAACACACTTTTATATGTTTTACTTAGTTATCCTTATTTTCTACATGTTCATGAGTGTTAAGTTGTATCACTATAGCTAGTCTTATTGTTGACACCTCTTGACAGGTTGTTATGTATCCTTGACGGCCATCATATTGGTTGATCTGTTGGGAGTTGACAAGCTAACTAGTAGCTTTGGAGTTACCCTGCTTGTGCAAGGAGTTGCTGTACTTATTGGACCCCCTATATGCGGTATGAATTGCTGAGGCATATTCTGGTATAAAAGTTGTGAACATAAGTAATGCTCGTTGTTGTCGGTGATCAGTACATGAAGGCTCTTAAAGAAACTAAGTAAAGAATGCTTAGCTTTTAAATAATGACATTAACAAACTTGTGTTTTATCTTAAACTAGATAAATGTCCTGCGTTGCATGGGTAATTAGCTAAATTTCTTTGCTCAGTGAGTTTGAGTAACTTACACTAGTAACTTACGCATATCTAAATATTTACTATAATAACAGCTGTAAAGCCATCTTGTAATCATTATATTTTGCATCATAATCTCTCACACAATCATGATCTTCAAACGTACTAGTAGTAACCAATAGTATTTATGCAAGAGCTTGAATCGTGCATATTTTAACCTGTGTAATTAGTATGTGCACAATTATTAATAAGTATTGCCGGTTGGACGCGTAGTCTAATTGACAGTATGCCTGTCTGCTGCACAGTTGGATGTTCTAAAACTAAAACCTCATTCATAAAAACGTTCATTCCTCGTTCATTCCTAAAACTTTAACGCTCTAAATGGACTCACGAGCAACTGACCAACAAACGCTAAGATTTGTATAGAGAGACTAACTGAATACCCAGCATTTGACAGGTATTAAACCACTTATAAACAGTGGCAGGTAATGTAGTTGCCATTGGGTAAGTTGTCTAAATAGTCAATCGCCAAATTAGCTAATTGGCTAATTTGAGTAACTTAAGCTAGTCACATAAGGTTGTGACTTACCATAATATGAGCTGTGAAGCCAGTTTGTAGTCATTATGTGTGACATTATGTGTGACGTTATGCGTCATGATTTTTCCCGCAATCATGAGAATCAAGAGTGCTAGTATTTTAACCAATAGTATTTTTGGTAGCTCTTTAAATGTCCGTATTTTAATCGATGTTAGGAATATACTTATTCTACCGCATAGCATTGTAGCCGCTTGGCTTACAAATAGAGCATCTGCCCACCCACCTGGTGGATTCGAGTTAAATGCAGTGCACAGCAGATTGTTCGTCTTCACAATTTAATCGCTGTGACTGGAAGCACGAACTACATACCAACAAACAACAGACACTGAGATTTATAGAATAATAATAAGTGATACAAGTCTCCTATATGCCATCACATTGTCACAACTTTTGTATCACTAATGTTTGTTTTTCATCAACTTTCTTCTTGAATGAGTCTCACTAATTCAGTTTTTGAACTAGGTCTGTTTTTACTGCACGAAGTCTTGTGTCAGCATGTGTTACGTGAAAGATTACAAGATAGAATCTTAGGTAGATTACAGGCTAAATCCTATTATAGGCTGTAGTATTGTATCATTTTGTTTCTAATCTCGAAATTTGGATGAAATTAGTTTTCATCTTGTTATATCTAGTTTAGATACATGTATTTCATATCAAGTACTCAAAATGTTCAATAATGACTGTACTATTGCAGGTTGGTTGTATGATGCAACTGGAAGTTATATGTGGCCATTTGCTGTGACTGGAGGCAGCATCGCTTTTAGTGGAGCTATGCTATATTTCATTCCTATCTTGAGCAAGTTTCAGCATAAAATACGCACGAGGGAGGAGTTGAACATGGGTGTACGTATCGGAGCGACAAGCTTGCAGGGAGTGAATGAGGAAGAGGTGGCGTTCAAGAGTTCGGCAGCAATCGATAACAATGATGCGCACACTGCAAACTGACTGTAATAATTGAAATTTAGAAAGAAAACTTGAGGAGTCTATAAGGCGCGTGCCTTACCGCAGAAGAATACCATGCTTCTTGATATATGAATAGAGTATTTGAGAGCGATATTTTTAAACTCTATGGCATCCATAGAATATCAATAAAGGTTATACTAGCAATAAGCTTCAGCTCCTGTGCTCTACTATGAAATTGTTATTTGCTCGTTCTAGGTCATTGCTATATTGTCTCAGTTACTTATATTTTTATTAATAAATAATTTCAGTGTGTTGCTATCGTAGCTGTGACATGACATTTTTACAGCTTTGTAGGTGTTCATTGTTGATGGTAAATTGTAACAGTAGCACCAGTGTTCACAGACATTTGTTCATTTTTACACATGACTACTGAACCATCATTGCAACTAGTACTAATGTACTTTAGTAATCATATACTACAAGAACCAACTTTCGCAGATATTACAGCCTTTAGATGGGCTAAGCACTTAGGATGACTGTTGCTAAGTAACACATCTTAGGGAGATTGCCATATCAGCGTGTTAAGCAAAATTGCTATATGTGATTAGTTGATTTTTAATCATATAATTAGCAGTTTTGTTTTATATATATTTTGTGGTGCCAGAATACAAAAGAGTTAAATTCTCACCTAATATAAAATATAATTGCCAACTTGCATATGTTTTCAAAGCTCTGCTGGCTGCAATGTTATCTAAGCATGATTTTACCTTGAGCAGCATGGCTTCTGGCAATATTGTGACTAGGGAAACTCCTGAGAGTACTAATGTTTCACTGATGCCGGAATGCTAAGGGCATTGTAAACAGTTGGCTACTATTATTAACTTTCTGCACAAGTTAAAGACCTACACATGATTGGTACATTTATCCCATTGATTAAAATAAGTATGTGTATTTACAAGTAGGGAAGTCTGAAGTCAAACTAGCCTTGTGATGTCGTTGTGGTTCTAATAACTAGTCTATTCTTAAAAGTTCCTTGAATCCTACCGTGAGTGTAAACATTTACTGATTCTACTCAATTAACAAAATTGTAGTTTCTGAGTGTATGTTGTACGACTCTCCAGTTGAAGGGGAATTACAAGCGTAGGAAGGACTAACTTGAGAAGGTACATAGAGAGAAAAATTATTTTTATGTTCAGTAACTAGTGAGTGATGCATGCTAGATTGTTTCAGTATTTATATCTATAAACATGATTTCAGACATTTAATTACTAGTACAATGACAGTAAAGGTTTGATAGACATTGTTTGAAGTACTCAGAAATATATGTTTTAACTAGTAGTTGAGACTTAACAGTATGCCCGCATTTAGAGTAAGCAGCTTTAGAGTTGTGAGCACTTGATCGCTGACCAATTGTAAATGCTTTGCAAAGTTTATGTGAACGAAGATCAAAAGCCTTTCTGTTGCAATTTCCATCACAGTTATGTTAGCTTCTGCTTTTGTGAAAGAATTTGAATGTTCTTTGTTATTCTTCGGTATACTTGGTGTTGTCTGTCGGCCGCAGCTAATTATAGCGAATATTGAACAACCAATATCAAAAGTAGGAATTATCCTCTCTTCCTCCCTTGTAATGTTATGAAAAACAGTTTTTCCAAATGCACTTTCTTCCAAAATTATGATACATGTCACATCTGACCCTTCCATTTCACCAAGTAGTCTTCTATGATGATGATGATGATGATGATGTATCAGCATGAAACGGGAATAAAATATATAATAAAAGTTCATCATTCAAGAAAATAAATGTCTCGTTTTATAAAACCAACGTTAGGACAATTTGAACTTTTTCTATTAAAATGTAGGTTTTGGAAAATTAGTGTCAATACTTACCAATCCTAGACTACACTAATACAATGCTGAAATGCTAATATATAAATCCTTTTTGAAAGGAGAGTTTGTTTACGTATCTTCTGATTGGTCAACTTAGGTAATTAACTTTATTGGTTCCCAGTTTGTTTGTAAACTTGCACGCATGTCAAGGTTTCTCACAATGAGTGTGTTGGTAATGCAGAGTTTGCATTCATGTAAAAAGTGGTACAGATGTAAATAAATTATGACACATTTCTGTATTGTACATACAGAGTAATGTTTACGATATTTACTTGATATGACACCATTCTTTAAACACAGCTGTAACATGTGTAAGGAATGGTATTTTTCTCAATAGTATAGCCATTAGGTAGCCCAACACATTGGAATGATAACAGTCTCTCCACTGGCCACATTCCACTTCTTGTCTCTTTTCTGCCACGTCAATCTGCACTTTCAGTAAAACTAAAAGTTCAGAAAGAAATCTAAATCATGAAGTTTTCTTAAAAATAGGAAGTGGTAAACATTGTTTTTATTAATATTCTCTGCCTCTAAAATAATGTACCTTCGCTGTCACATATTTTGAGTGAACTCTGTTTTTTGAACATCGAGGGAACCGTGTGATTCTCCATCTTTCACAGACAGTTGAATAAATGCCTGTGCAGAAGTTTCAAATCAGAGGTCAAGGAGAACAGAAACAGCCCTGCCAAAAACAAATGGAATCTGCTAATAAAGTTCATGATGAAGATGAGATACAGCTATCTATCAATTTCCCAACCTCATTATTTTGTGCTGTTATTGAACAATTATAATTTTAAATTTTCGAGATTTTTATTCGTCATTATCCTTTACGATTATCTAAAAATAACGATAGTAGGTAAACAAATATCAGACAGAGAGTTGAGAAAGAGTGATTATTAGGCTGGTTAAACATTATGGAATCTTGGTTAGAAAATGATAAATGTTACAAGTGTGGTAGACATTATCAGTGAGTCTATATTTGCACATGTAAATAACTAATTATATACTGTGCAAGCTCACAGAGATGTTGTATTGAAATAAAGCCAATCTAGAGTGCAGTAAAACAGCAACAATTGTTCTCACATTCTTTACCTACGCATGTTACCTGCGGGTCAGCATAGGAGCGTATCATTAAAAAGTTTATCATATCGATAAACATAGTTGTATGCACAGCACTCGTTGGACCAAATAGTGTTCTTGAAGTTACCATTGAGCAGTGTGGTTTGTTTGTTTTATTATAATTATGAAACTGACATCTGAATTCATGACATAACATTCAAATGTGAGACATTAGTACTGTTTACATATGATGTACAGCAAACTGATTTCTGAAACTGAAGTGTCCTAATTTTGGAAGATATGATACATTTTACTCCAAAGACAATTATTTGTATAACAATTAATAATTCTCTTCATCAACGTGAAACTGGATGTCATATGCTAAATCCACATCATTCTATACCTCGATAGGGTTGAACCCAAATAGTGTCTCCGCAAAATATTTGACTGCAAATAACCAGCAGTTGCTGGCTCCATATTGTCTCTGCACACTCTCCCATTGGAGCCACAGGTGTGGCGCTAGGGCAGTGTGTAAACCTAGATAAAAATGAAAGTGTAAAACTATAGTTTTAAAGAAACAAATGATTACTTAAATATCCAGATTTTGTGTGATATAAAGGTATTTAGTTAGCAAATGCGGCGAGTCCCATAAGGTTACACATTTTTCGATCAAAAAACACTACCAGTAAGTTTGTCTGTTTACAGTGTGCTGAACACAGTTTTGATCCGAGCAGCATTTATGACTGCACTCCTGGAATTCAAGGTGAAAAGAAATTCAATTTTAGGCCATGATACAGTTACCAGGTAATTGCTTAATCTGCTGTGGGCCAGGTTAAGTTAAGGTTCAGTGTCAACTTTTGTCCAACTTCACTTTATGAATTTAGGCAGGACTAATTATTTTTAGCTTTTATTCACATGTCAAGTTGTATCTCAGTGATGAGGTGTACAATCATGGCATACTTCTTTGAGCAATCAAGTAGGAGCAAGCTTAGTATCTTATTTTCTCAAAAACTGGCAATCTTTTTTACAGCTAGATCAAAAAGGTTAAAGGACAAACACTGGATATGTGAAAATAATACTTATAAAAGACTATGAAAATAACACATATACCAGACTTTATGAAAATAAGTAGGGGAATGCCTGGCGTTGCACGGGTAATAAAAGTCTTTGCACAGAAAATTTATTTTTATTTAACATATAACAACAGCTACCACTCTAACTTTTAAACTTTATATCATGAGAAAAGTGTTTTGTGTAGTTGAAATAAATTAAGAGAAAAAATAAAAACAACTGTGAAGGTTTTTAAACTTTGTCAAACAATTGTAATTTTTAAACTTCATATCATGAGGAATATGTTTTGTGCGAGTCAAATAAGTTTTGAAAAAACCTTCAAAAGGGTTTAAAAGTAAATGTGAAATAATTAGCAAGTAATAGCTAAATTAAGTCTGCTTTGCTACGATTACAATAAAAGATTATTCGGTGATGATACAATTAATACAAACTGAATAAAAAATCCTGAATATGTTGAATTAATAACAACTAGAAATTCCACTGTCATACAGCCCACGACCCAAAGTGATATTGGAAAAAAGAAAGGGTACTGATGGTTGAGAAATGCAATATTAGCAGTCAAATGGCACTGCAGTGCAATAGGATAACTGCAATGGTAGCTGTAATGTACTGGGTGTGGGTGTTATTATATACAACAAACAACAATAATGAAAGGAAAAGATTATATGTTTATATATCTCCCCCTGCAATAGGAGAAATGCAATATTGGCAAATATTAGAAGTAAAATGCACTGAATTATTAGAATAACCAATATTATTAATATAGTAATAATATAAAACCAATGCACTATTTTGTTTACATTTCAAAATTTCATAGCTAACAATATCAAGAAGTATCAAAAAGAATATCCAAACTTAGTAATAGTAATACAGTAATAATAGAAAATCAATGCACAATTTTGTTTACATTTCAAAACGTCATAGCTAACAATATCAAGAAGTATCAAGAAGAATATCCAAACTTATAATTAAATATCGTAATCTCATTAGGATCGTTAAAAAAAAAAATCATCGTCATTTCCTTTACTTACACTGCGTTGGACATCAGTTAGAATACCAGAGTTCTCAAATGTGTCTAAAATGTCAGATACTTTGAAATCGGCAAAAATAAAACAATTTCAGTACTCCTACGTTAATTACAGAAACCTTCGGCAATTCGACAATGCTATAGACTGGTGAAATGTGCACGTTTTTTTTTCTTTCGTGAAATGCGCACGACTTAATCGTTCTATTCCCTGTTCCTCGGCGTTTCGATTTCGGGTCTTAACTTTGATAAAAGTGAGGCTTAGCAAGTTTTAATAACGATTTTCGTCCAAATAAATCTGTCTATTTGTGTATAATCCGACCAGATGGGTAAGTTTTAAGATAATGCCGACGGTTTACAAAGACTTGGTAACATATTTAAATAGGTTTGTATGTGTTTTGTATCATTATTATGCTTTAACTAATCTACAAAACGATGGTTAAATTTGTTGATGAAATTTTGATACAAGGGTTCGTTCGTGTCATTGTTGATGAATAATTTTCAGAATTTGTGTGCACATGTGCATTTATCATAAATCTCCCAACCAATCGCTTCGCTCTTGTTTGGTCTTGGGATAATTCTTGCATAGAAGTGTGTGTGTGTGTGCGTGCGTGCGTGCGTGCGTGCATGCGTGCGTGCGTGTGTGCGTGCTAAAAATATTACTGTTCTAAAATAGATAGCAGTTCCAAGTTTTAACGGATAGCAAAAGCTATCCAGTTTGAATATGATGATACTGGTACCACTCAATACTGGTACAAATGTTAAAATGAGACATCGTACTGTCTTTGTCTGACCGAATAAAGAGAGAATGTCGAGGCTATTCCTACTCAATATAATACAATTGTGCGCATGAAAAAAATTGGCTTTGACCGCGATTTAGCGATTGAACCTTACGGAAAACCAAAAATAGAAGTCAACCAACAAAAAGCCTCTTGTTTCATAAAGCTAAAAAAGTTTATAGAGTTTCAATTAATACTTCATTTCAGGTGGAAAAAAGGAAAATGGTGTAAACTTTATGTAGTATAAGAGCGATGAACTGTAAAAGCTTTCGCAGTCTCATGATTAGAGGATTGAATTGTAAACCTGCGATTGCAATCTTCGTGAGTTAAAGTCCAGCAGTATGCGAAAATTTAATTCCAAAATTTTAATAGCCATTGCTAGACATACTGACAGACAAACCTGCAGATGGCAAACTTTGAGAAATACATATATAGACATTATAACAATAAAACATGTAAGAGACTATGAAAATACTATATATGAGAAACTTAATGAAAATATTACACATAAAATATTTTATGAAAATAACACATAATTATAAGAGACTTTGTGGAAAAATACACATAACAGACTATATTACCTAATGAAAGCTGTGATGAGGAATTAGATAAATCAAACTGGGACACGCCCCTTATTCATAGTAAACTGAACTAGAAAACTATAGAGCGCATTGCTGAGCGAAGGAGCCTTGATGTATACTGCTGATGTAAAAGAATGCATGAGTGAGTTTGAAGTTGTCAGAAATAGTAGTTATATCTAACAAAATTTTCATCATTATGAAACTGTGAGCTATTATCGTAGAGTGGAATGTGGTTACATTCACTACTTAAGCAAACCATATTAATAATCCGTTTCATCAGCAGCCGCACATCATGGGTAAAATGATTCATGCTATCAAACCTCCTTAATGTTGAATGTAACGTGGTACTTGAGTTCTTATACCAGGCTATTGGAACCTGATGAGATTGAAAACAAGCACCATATTTTATCCATTAGTCACACCCCGGTTTTTAATTTCTGTACTCGGATCTTGTAGGTTCCTTTTCTTCTCACGTTGTGTGATAAATACAATGAACATTTTAATTGTATTGTTCAAGCAAAAATTAGGCAGGTATAAAAAAGTAAACATGGATTAAACTATTTAAAACTCCAATTGCATGCTTTTTCTTAAACAAAGATTTATTCTATTGCTAGCTCTTTGGTTTTTTTGAAGATACTGGCAGCAAATAATGACGATTTCCAAAGAACGAGAAGCGCTAAGTGCCTGTTAGCTGTCAGCAAACCTAAAGGAAAACAGAAAAATTGATCTAAAATTTTTAATTCCTTTTTCGACCAATTGCAATGTAGGACCAAAATATTTTTTCCTTGTGTTGAAAGGCAATCATCCAATGTTTCCGTGAAAATAAACTGACGTTGTTTCAACCTGAATTCTGAGCCTCCTTTTCAGACTCCCATTTTTGAGAAGGAATCAACGTTGTTTATAACCACTTTTTCAAGGTCTCAACAATAGATTGGTTCTGATGTTGGTTCCAATACATAAAATCTTTGCTTCATTTAACTTCTGTAAGATGGCTCACCACATCTCTCTCAGCACCGTTTCGACTTGTAAGTCTAACATTTGAGGTCATCCGCAATTGCTTTGACTTTTCCAAGTAACTTCAAAAGTGTACCTTCCTCTGGGTTAGCATCATCAGGGAGGCACTATCGAATAGCCTCTGTATCCGCTGCCAATTTTGTGAGAAATGGGTATGTACTATCCTCCGTATTGTCATTACAAACATCAAAGCAGATCTATGGGGAAACTACCAGGTTGTTCGAAACCAATGACTGCCAAATGAGCATTTTAACCGCAATTAAGTTTTATCGATTTCAATCTTCACTCCAGAGGGCTCTATTGAAGACCTCTATTCTCCATATCAAGTTTAGTATAAATAGTGGAACTCTTGCATTTCTAGTCAAGCAATATTCAGTGCTTGAATCAGGCAGGTGGATCAACTGAGCTTCGCTGAACAGTTAAAATTAACCCAGTATCTGACAGTTAGAATTAACCCAGTGTCTGACAGTTAGAATTAACCCAGTATCTGACCGTTAGAGTTAACTGAGTATCTGACAGCTAAACTTAACCCAGTAACTGACAGTTAGAATTAACCCAGTATCTGACAGTTAGAATTAACTCAGTATCTGACAGTTAGAATTAACCCAGCATCTGACAGTTACAGTTAACTGAGTATATGACAGTTAGAATTAACCCAGTATCTGACAGTTAGAATTAACTCAGTATCTGACAGTTAGAATTAACCCAGCATCTGACAGTTACAGTTAACTGAGTATCTGACAGTTAGGATTAACCCAGTATCTGACAGTTAAAATTAACTCAGTATCTGACAGTTAAAATTAACCTATTATCTGACAGTTAGAGTTAACCCAGTATCTGACAGTTAGAATTAACCTAGTCTCTGACAGTTAGAATTAACTGAGTATCTGACAGTTATAACTAACTGAGTATCTGACAGTTAGAATCAACCCAGTATCTGACAGTTAGAATTAACTCAGTAACTGACAGTTAGATTTAACTGAGTATCTGACAGTTAGAATCAACTCAGTATCTGACAGTTAGAATTATCCCAGTATTTGAAGTTAGAATTAACTCAGTATCTGACAGTTAGAATTAACTCAGTATCTGACAGTTAAAATTAACTGAGTATCTGACAGTTAGAATCAACCCAGTATCTGACAGTTAGAATTAACTCAGTATCTGACAGTTAGAATTAACTCAGTATCTGACAGTCAGAATTAACACAGTGTCTGACAGTTAGAACTAACTGAGTATCTTATTGTACCTAATGATAATTATGTTTGGCTTCTATATTACCAAGATTATATAAGGATTAAGTTGCCAGACATAATTATTTTATAACAACTTGTGACACTTCTATGTTTAGCACAAGAACACGTGTACATTTTTGGACATTAGTGTGTCCCAGGACCTCAAAATAAAGACTGGCATTGCATCTACAGTATCTGGTGGGGTCTCTGACCTGCCTGCTTGGCAGGATAACTCTGGTGCTGTGACTCTAGCAGTTGAAACTGGTTTGCCAATTGACTACATAGGTGTCTCTTTACCCGGCTTGGTACTAACAGGCGGAGTAATACCCACGTAGTTATCCTGACATCGTTGAGACAACTCCCTCTCTGGTCTAATACATTTCTTTTAACTTACCTTTTGTGCTGGTTTAAAGATAAACTTGCACAAAATTTTAGTAGAACTTACAAAAAAGTATCAATATTTCTCCATCATCTGCAATAGCTTTTGATGTTTGAGGTGATTTTACTGCAAGGATATTTCAAGATACTAATCGAAAAACTTTAATCGCAGGTAAAGCACTCAGATCAAGCGAAAGCGCAATTATCACATCTAGAGTTGCAAAAAGATTGACATGATAGGGTGCGTAAGTTCGTAACGCTGCAACTTGAACGCTATACGTAGCTAATATCAACTATCATAATGGTAATAACTAGTGATGTCATTTTGTAAGTATTTTGCTTCTGACTTTTCTTGCTGCAATCAAGTTTTATGGTTTTTAATGTTAAAACATCCTGGCAATCAGATCACTTCAAACATTAACAACAATTGCACATGATAGAAAAATACAGATACTTTTTGGTAAAATCTACTTAAAGTTCATTTTTAAATATCTGATTGGTGGATGAAACTTTCTATTAATATTTGTCGGTTGATTATCATGAAACAAATCATCAAAGTCTGCTAGTCTGTCTAGCAACCAATATTTTATTCTGCCTGGCACCCAGTTTTGTTTGAGTCGCATACAGCTTAATGACTATATATATCATACAGACTTGCACTTGTCTATTGGTATATTTCTTGAATGCTAAAGACCCGATCGATATTGAATGATAGTTCAGATGACCATGAAGAATGAAGGTGGACATTGTTAAAAATGAGAGCTTATTTGGCATTACTAGCACATTTAAACAGTGTTCTGTGTGTTGGCGCTTCCATTTATAATTTACTAGCCTACCATTAAAACCACCACAAAAAAGAGTACAGACAGGAACATGTGCATAATTTCACAACCTGTAGCACTTATGGATACACGTCCATTACAATTATATTATACACAGTGACAGGTTCACATTGTGATTTATGAGTAGCTATTTTGTGTACCTCAGCAATTGAATGACCTCGGTGCTCATATGCATGAGGAATACTAGTTATTAATCTCTCTATGAGAGAACATTTTCACATCTTCAACGCATGTGTAGAGAAAGCTATGAGTCACCCACGCTTTAGAAATTCTAAATTGCCTAACTGCTACCCACCTCATCAGACTGTCAGATTGAAATGTATAGATAATAATCAAATCAGTATTGTGCATATAAATATTCTCAAGTGTAATGCAATGCCTTTGGATAAAAAGTTCAATTTGTTAAACCAATTTTATTTTGCTAGCCAACCTTAAAGGAAGTGTCCCATAAAGGTAGTAAAAGCTACAAACAACTGTGTAGACAACTCCAAGTTATTACAACTGTAAACATCAAGCTGGTGTTTAAAAGATTCAATATTAAAAAACAGATTATGTTGTACTAAAGACACACTCCTGGATAGTTTGATGGGAGAAATTAAGTATTAATAGTGTATTATAGCGCTACACAGTTGAAGAAGATGGCTGGCTGAGGTTGTCGCCAAAGTTACGGGTTTGAAAGATCACCACTACACCTCACCAGATAGCCTACTTCTAAGACTACACAAACTTGATTGAACTGAATAATAAGGAACAACTGTGTCAGGGTTACTTCAGATACTAAAAATTGAATGTAATAATGAAATGATATTTAATTTGAAAATAAATGTCGAACATAGTTCTTGGTAATCACGTGAGCACAAGCCTATGACATGAAATATTGATGACATACATTGGACCTGCCCAACAATTGTGATAGCCATCTAAGTTATGAATTTGTTATTGATGAGGTACATCAAATCCAGTGATAACAATTTACACAGGTCTGTAGGCTTTAGCAGAGCAGTTAAGTTACCATGAGTCCTATATACTGACTCTTCTCTTTTCAGTGTTCTGTTTCAATGTTTCAATGACCTTTATTCTGAGTCTGCTCTGCCTACAAAATATTCAATAATATAAACACCAAAAATTGAAAGCTTCGTAAAGAAGATAACTCCTTGCAGGCTATGTGACTACAACTAAGCATTTCTGAAATGCTCACGAATATTATACAACCTGGGGAATGCGCATATTTACATTGATGAGATTTTAGAGCATTATATTTAAAATTATCTTGATTGAGTTTAAACCTACAGGAATATCAGCGAGAATGTCTATGGTAATTGAGCAGCCTCTCTTTGTTGCATATACAGGTGGTTTGAAAGCTTTTTAAATTGCACAGAATGTCTATTAAAGACCTGAATATGACTGTTCTCACTTGTAGGATTACAGTCTTGAATGTATGCTCTGACCGTATCCTGTATTACAAGTTTTACTTGCTGAAACAAGAACATAAAGACCCAGGTGTAAGTAAGCTGTACCTAGTTTTTTCTGTGCCTTGCACAAACAAGCAAGACTGAGAGACGAAGTTCGTTTTACCATGATAAACACAGTTTGAAAGTGGGTTGAAACATCAAAAGGAAACTACTAAATTTCCACCTGTGATGAAAAATGTAACATATCAAAATATGCAAAGTTATACACAGACTTTCCTTTTGATAGAAACAATCATAGAGGTAGATAGAGTCCTAACTGACAGAAAGGCATTTAGTCAGCATGGATCCATTCATTCTTTTTTGGTGGAGGGACATTCTATTTGACTATCACTGTGTATATAACAACAACCTGATGAAAATGCTGGAAACTTAAACAGGCATAACCATCATTTATCCAAGGCTTTTGGAGTACAGTAGGTGCTCCTACGACGTAAATAATCCGTTCAAGGAATGTTTACGTTATAAAGGTTTTACGTTACAAGAACAGTAAAATACATGTGATTTGCCTAATCTCTTCCAAGATCTTTCCAAACTCACCCATTTGTCTATTCAAAAAGGAAAAACTAGACCCAACTCTTTTAATTTGTGGGCTGTGCTGTAACTGCAGTATTATTGGTTTGCATCAACAACTTTTCTCCTTTTTATGATCAACTTCACTGGTTTTATAGACCAAGATTGAGGTAAATTTACAGCAAGTTGATGGGGACTGCACATTTTCCAAGTTAATTTACGATGATTTGCTTAGTTTTCTAAACAGCAAAGTCTATTCTGCAAAGTAAAACTGATAACAAATATTTTGTATGTTTATAATAAGGCAAAGCAACAAAATATTTTTACTATAAAAAGCAGTTCTACTTGTTCATTGTCTATTTGTAATCAGGGGGTCCAGGTTAGGATAAAAGACAACTTTTGATGATACTCCAACTTGTGAAATTCAGATTGGTAGACCGATGCTTTAATTCGTTCACCAATCGATCGCTTTTGTATTTATGAACAATTAATACGTAGCTATCCTGCTCTTTTTTTTGTCGACACATTCAACAACCTTTTACGACGAACTAGAGTGTCACAAAAATTATATATCGTAAAACACATCTAACTGAACGCCATGGTGTTCTATTTTCCAATCCTTCTTTTGTATTAGCGATCAATTGGAGGCGGTGTTCAAATAGAGGCTGGAGGTGTATTTTTCAAATGACTCGTCAGAATCTTCGGAAGATAAATTAAGCCCTTTTACGAGTGAAGCGAATGTCGCCTATATTGTGCCCTCTTTTTTTGGGGACCCATATTAAACCTTTTGGATGCAATAAATTTGATAACTCACATCTAACTTATCAAAGATCTCTAAATAAAACATTCATAGAGCAACCGAGAAATATCTCTACCAGTTGTTATCTATTGTTTGCAATTAACCTGCAATGATACTATAGCTTGTGTCTTGCTTTGCAATTTGTTAGAGATTTCAATTTTTATTCCATTCTAAATTCGAAGAAATGTTTTATTTTATATCCATATTTGACATTGTTGCATAAAAGCTCATTGCGATCATTGATATGTTTGCCACAGTTTACAACCAAAACTAGCTTATTATGTACAATAGAAGAGGAGTTACAAGCAGCGATAAATTATAAGATCAGATTACAGCAATGATGCTATCAAATAATATGATACAAATGTGCAAATTTATAAGTTACTAGCTGCATTACCCGCCTACAGTAACAGATTCACGGGCAGCATAAGGTTTATTGAGAGTTGGCTTTCATACTGTAAAACAACTCCAAATATGCAGTTACATCTGCCTCTCTCCTTCTCTCCCTCTCTCCCTCTTTCCCCTCTCTCCGTCTCTCCCCTCTCTCTCTCTCTCCCCTCTCCCTCTCTCCCCTTTCTCTCTCTCTCTCTCTCTCTCTCTCTCTCTCTCTCTCCCTCCTTCCCCCTCTCCCTCTCTCTCTCCCCCTCTCTCTCCCCCTCTCTCTCCCTCTTTTTCTCCCTCTTTCTCTCCCTCTCTCTCTCCCCCCTCTCCTCCTCGCTCTCCCTCTCTCTCCCCTTCTCTCCCTCCCTCTCTCTCTCCCCTTCTCTCCCTCCCTCTCTCTCCCTCTCCCCCCTCTCCCTCTCTCCCCCCTCTCCCTCTCTCTCCCTTTCTCCCCCTCCTCTCTCTCCCTTTCTCTTCCTCTCTCCCCCTCTCTCTCCCTTAGTTCAACGCAACACTTGCGGATAGACAACATTTTTGGTTTTTCTGTTGGGCGTATGAAGAAACAGTTTTCGGCGTGTGCCTACTTTTGAGCAGGCGACGTATAGCTGGTCATGACTGATGCAGGGTGACAGTAAGTCGATAGCAGCTGCTCTCTTTCTTTTCACAATAGCGTATCGCAACCCTCGGAGTACTCGTGAAAGTTCTGTAATAGTAAGTTACAGTAGGCCTACTCGTAGCTGGAAAAAAATTAGTAACTCGGCTGCTGAAAGAAATGAACATGACCCACTATCACGAACAGCGGCAAATCCAACGTTACTAAGTAGTAGAGATGTGGCAATTCATATACAATACAACATCGTATAAGAAACACTTACCTTTTTGATGTGGAAATTTAGTAGGTGAGAAATGCGTTTTTCCAGTTGCTCCAAGAAACAAACGTCTACGTGACCTTCTCGGTACACGTTGGCAGTAAATATTAATTGCATGTAAATAACTACTCATTAATTTATTTTATTTAATAAATAGTACATTTGTATAGCTGTATAGACACCTTTGTATAGGCCGCAGAACTCAGGAAGGCGCTTTTTAACACGGTAGAAAATTTGCTGTTTAAAAAGCGTGCTAACCGGGGATTTCGGTTAATGCGCCCGAGCGGTGAAAGAAAAACAACAGAATCGCCACACCTTTATATAAGCCGCTTGGCTCAAATCGTCAGAGAAAAGTAGTGGCTAATAGTCCATATTACGAAGTTACGATATTTAGTATTCATATTAGTTCGGTTGGCTTCGTTCGACCGAATGGAAAAAGAAAGACCGCTCTATAATTTATTTACTGTTACTACACATATTAATTCAGTTCGCTTCGTACGACCGAAATTTGTATGACGATAAAAGGAAAGACCGCTCTATAAGGCGGACACTCAATCAAACAGACAGACAACGATTGCCGTTTATATAGTAGATAGAGAACAGCGTTTTTCTAGTGGTTGCAAGAAACAAATGTTCACATGACCTTCCCGGTACACGTTGGCAGTAAATATTAATTAGATGTAATTTACTACTCATTAATTTATTTAAAGAGTAGTAAATTTTATTTAATTCACTACTAATATTTACTACTAATTTAATTTTACTACCTACTCATATTAATTAAGTTTGCTTCGTACGATCGAATCTGTTACAATCTTGCCACAATCAATACTCATAGAGGATCTATTCTTCAGCCCTGAACCCTTGTATATAGTACATATCAATCAATTTATCTTTGTATAAGCTATCCTGCATTACTTATTTGAAGTCATCCTCTCAAGTAAATTTTCTTTTAACTTTTACACAAGTAATCTCAAACTAAATATGAATTGTTCACTACTATCTTGCATTCAGGATTCTTCTACAGTTTCCGTTTTATTAGATAATATGCCTGCAAATAGAGGCTTTTTGTTATTTTGTTATCAGCAAAATAAAAGATTACTAACTAACGATCGAATCGAAAAAAAAGACCGCCATATAATTTATTTATACTGCTCGTATTTGGGAGTTATCGGTGACTCAATATATCGAGAAGAGAACTCATACTATTAGCATATCAGTATTTATCGTCCATCCCTATGATGAATAGTATTATAATAGAGGCGTGTACTAACCGGAGATTCCCGTTAATGCGCCCTAGCGGTGAAAAAAACCACAGAATAGAACGCCCTTATATAAAAGTAGCGGCTAATAGTCGGAAAAGTACGGTACTCTATAAAGCGGACAGACAGATACACAACGATTGCCGTTTATATAGTAGATAAAATGATAATCTATCAAATGCTATAAATATATATTTATGAACAAATGACATAAACGAATCACACTAATACTACATGCAGAAACAAAAATGAACGTTTTTAAGGCGGCAAAAATATTTGCATTGTTTGCTAAGATAGCTACATTCTGATTGTTGCTTTTGATGGAACGAACATCTTTTAGTTGTCCAATACCTTCTACAGTGTCATCTGATCTTAACTTTTATTCTGCACTGGAGAACTAGTCAATATTAGCGCCCAAACAATATGTTGGCAGAGCAAAATTTGTGCTAAATGCAACGCGTTGCATTTGTATACGAGTACATATACTTTGAAGTATCGAGACCATGTTAAACAAGAAACTACTATTAGCCTGAGACAGTTATTGATTATTTCTATGGTGATGCTTTCAAAGTTCATCTACCAACAAAAACGTAAACGGCTTTTTTATATATGTACTTCGAAGTATCAAAACCGCGTTAAATAAAGATCTATTATTATCTTGAGACATTATCTATTAATTATTTCTATGGTGTTCCTTTAAATTTTTTTACAAAAATCAAAAAGTTTTTTGGAGTTGGAAAACAAGAGAATTGATTGTTATTAATGTAAACAATTCATTATTAACACAATTTTGTGGACATTTTTCTACTGATCACTTGATATTAAGGGTTGATAACGATCAAAGATCGTCAAAGTGGCGGTCAAATGGAGGTGACGTTAAAATAGATGTGGCGTTCAATTAGGGGTTTTATGGTATGTACTGTATAATAAATGTAATGCTATATGCAAGGAGCTTAGTCTTCCCAAAGTGCGGCAAAATTAATCCAATTTGAAAACTCGCCCGACTTGATATTTTATGTTTTAATGGAATCTTTTACGTAGTACGATGCAAAAACTTCACATAATTTTTGACGTTATCTGGAATTTATGTTATAGGAGGTATACATTGTAGGAGCGTATAGTGTACTTGAACCATATCATCCTAACCTATTATTTTTTGCCCATAAGCATCAAAACATAAAGAGGCAACTCTGAAACATTGATCAAACAGCAATGTTACAGAGCACTCCCTGTGATGACAACTAATGAATAGCGTTTACTTCACCATACCTACATGTATGCTTAATAAAATAGATGGTGTTTTTATACGTAGTTGTGCATATAATGTGTTAAGCAACACAAAAAGAATGAAAAATGCTGTATAATGCCACAATTGTTATAATTTATGCATACACAAGGGCGTATACGAATTTAATGTCATTTAAAAAAAAGGTTTGTATTTGCTTGCCAGCACTGGAGTATGTGTCAGTGATATGGAACCCAAATCGTAAATACTTAATTGAAGACATATAGAAAATTAACAGCATGGCTTGTAGAGAGACACATGACTTTAATAAACTTGATAATATTTTATTAAAACGATAAGTAGAGACTGGCAAACCCTTGAAAACACAGACGGGAGCTAAAAGACCTGCACACATTATTTTAATAAAATCAAATCTCAAGATTGTAAAGCTGACATTCATTGGTTCACCCAAACTTATTGTCGATATTTTACTAGATGCAACATCATAAGGCATACTATAAACACAAAAATTTTTTTGATCAAGTATTGAAGTTTTAGATTTACAATTTATTTAACTTTTTTTCCTTTAAATGAACAATTTTATTTCTACAGGTTAACCCAGCCCTACAGAGATGGATAGATGTGCTAAATTTACCAATACTGATTACAATTTAAAAATGTAGTTTGTATATAATATTGATTGAGGTTAGCATGAGAATACAGAATTCTGTCGGGCTCACTAATACTATAAAAGAACAAGCTAAATATAATATAAATGAATATATGATATGAGTAGTGAGTAGGGTATGGTATGTATGTAAGGCAACTACATAGGGCTCGGTAAGGACTAAATGACCATATAGTCAATGTCATCCACGTAGACCTGATATATTTAGTAAAATCTGTAAGTCAGTCATCTCTGTTTCACAACCTAGTTCAACATTGTTCAATGTGTTGAGCAGGCATCACAAGCAAGTCTCATCTGGACAAGTGTTACGGTTAATGTAATTCTTCTAAACTAAACATCGAGAATCCATGTGAAAACAGTCGACTTGAAAGATATCCATATTAAGATTCTCTGCAATGAATTCTCTCTCTCTTTGAACTCCATTAAATTGATGTTTTTTTAGCATCTTGGTAAATAACAGTATAATGTATTTATTGGCATACTTCACTGGACATAACGCAATAAAGTTAATATACTGTATTTGAAGTATGAACAGTAGTTGAAAGCTTTTTCATGTATTTAATTTACTAGGTTTCAGCTATTGATGAAACAATTCTATGATAGTTAACCGCCAAAACTTTTTGAGTGTACAGGGCAAATGATTCATCAGGATTAAATTCATTTGGCTTGTATTTAAAAAATATATAGAAACATTAGCACATATTTGAGCAAATCAGCCTTTGTAGAAACATATCAATTGTCAAACAGCATAACTCATAGCCTGAGAACCATTGCTTACTGTAGCAGAGACTGGGTACAGAGTAATGGTCTCTCCACCTTGGCTTCCCATCTGCTGCCACTCCTTTACAACATACGCATACACTAGCCATAATCATAATAATTATAGCTTGATCACATGAGAGTTGTTTTAATAATGCTTTGACAACTCCTTAATGCGGACACAACAAGTGCTGCACTATTCAGTTACGATAAGTTATATTGCAATAGCATTGCAATAAATGTATGATGTAGAGACATTCACGCAATTTCCCTAGCAACTTGTAAACGATGATATCAACCAGCTGCGAAGGAGATAAAAGTAGAACATATTGATAGACAATAGAAGATAGACAAACACCAAGTTGTGCCGTGATATATTGACTGACAATTGAGTATCACTTTTTTGCTATAGCCTGCTCATCTTTCTTCTAACATCGTAGAACAAGAATGAATATATATATATATATATATATATATATATATATATATATAATATATATATATATATATATATATATATATTTGTGTCCCTTGCCTAAGCTCTGAGCTGCACTGATGAGGCTTCAATAGCCGAAACAGTACTGTCTGTAGCATGAGTATTATGCTCCCTCACTTCGGTTTGGTTGAGCGCTCTGTGAGAGGTGCGGCACTACTAGCCTTTGTGCAAAGCTCATCACTTTTGTGATTTGAGCACTCTGGTGCCAGCACATTGACTTTCTTAAAGTCTGTGAAGCAACTTTGTTGTTTCATGGCAGGAAGTCAACTCTCATTGGTAATGGGATTTGTGTCCCTTGCCTAAGCTCTGAGCTGCACTGATGAGGCTTCAATAGCTGAAACAGTACTGTCTGTAGCATGAGTATTATGCTCCCTCACTTCGGTTTGGTTGAGCGCTCTGTGAGAGGTGCGGCACTACTAGCCTTTGTGCAAAGCTCATCACTTTTGTGATTTGAGCACTCTGGTGCCAGCACATTGACTTTCTTAAAGTCTGTGAAGCAACTTTGTTGTTTCATGGCAGGAAGTCAACTCTCATTGGTAATGGGATTTGTGTCCCTTGCCTAAGCTCTGAGCTGCACTGATGAGGCTTCAATAGCCGAAACAGTACTGTCTGTAGCATGAGTATTATGCTCCCTCACTTCGGTTTGGTTGAGCGCTCTGTGAGAGGTGCGGCACTACTAGCCTTTGTGCAAAGCTCATCACTTTTGTGATTTGAGCACTCTGGTGCCAGCACATTGACATTCTTAAAGTCTGTGAAGCAACTTTGTTGTTTCATGGCAGGAAGTCAACTCTCATTGGTAATGGGATTTGTGTCCCTTGCCTAAGCTCTGAGCTGCACTGATGAGGCTTCAATAGCCGAAACAGTACTGTCTGTAGCATGAGTATATATATATATAAAAAAAAATTGTTTCCTCACCCCGGATACCCCGTCTGGGTGGTAAATTCTGCTCTAACTCGGGTCTCCTACCAGAGACCTGGGAGTTTGAGCACTCGTCTCAAGATCTTAGCTGTTCCCAATAGGGCACTTTTCTGCAACTCACCTGAGTTGATTGTTGTTGGTATTTGGGCAAGCCACATTTTATGCGCCGGTGTTATTGCGCCCAGTGCCCCAATGACTACTGGGATTACGGTTGTTCTTACATTCCAGCATTTTTCAATTTCTTCTTCAAGAGGGAGATATTTTTCTACCTTTTCTTTTTCTTTGCTGGCTATATTGTAGTCATTGGGTACTGCTATATCTATTATAGTAGCCCTCTTGTTCTCCTTGTCTACCACCACTATATCTGGTTGGTTTGCTAGGACATGCTTGTCAGTTTGGATGTAGAAGTCCCAGAGGATCTTAGCGCGGTCATTTTCATTGACCTTACCAGGAGCTTCCCACCAGCGTTGTGGTTTATTAAGGCCATACTCATCACATAGACTTCTATACACAATACCTGCGACATGATTATGCCGCTCAGTGTATGCGTTCCCTGCTAGCTATCTGCATCCACTGATGATGTGTTGGATGGTCTCAGGTGCATCTTTGCACAGTCTGCATCTAGGATCGTCTCTAGTGTGATAGATTTTCGTTTGGAGTTGCCTTGTTGGGAGCACTTGCTCCTGGGCTGCCATGATTAGCGACTCTGTATTGGCCGTTAGATTTCCTTTGTTCAGCCACATATATGTCTGGTGAAGATCGCCAACCTTAGATATTTGTTGGTGGTAAGCACCATAAAGAGGTTTCGTATGCCAGTCAATTTCCTCATCGTCAAGGCGTAGGTCCGTTGTGAGAGCAGCCGATTGAAATTCAGCTAGCAAATTATCTGAGATGGTCATGGAGGCTGCATATGCTTTGATGCTTTGCTCCTCCTCTTTCACTGTCTGCTGTACACTTTTGAGTCCCCTACCGCCATCTTTCCTATCAAGATACAATCTAATAGTATCAGATTTTGGGTGGAGTGCATGGTCAGCAGTTTACGAGTTGCTATATCTGTTTCTTTGATGGCTTCCTCAGTCCACTTTATTATGCCTGCTGGATATCTTATTACTGGCAGTGCGTAGGTATTTATTGCCATGATTTGGTTCTTGGCATTGAGCTGGCTCCGTAAGACCTGCCGAAGGCATTTCTTGTATTCGGTAATGGCTTTGTGACGTACCTCGGCTTCGTGGTTGATGTTGCTTTGCATAATCCCCAAGTACTTGTACCCTTCTTCTATATCTTTGATGGTACAATTTGGCATTCTTAGGCCATCTGTGAGCATAGAATGGCCTTTCTTAAGAATTAGCCTTCCACATTTCTCAATACCGAAGGTCATTCCGATGTCCTTGCTGTATACCTGAGTGAGGTGTACTAGCGAATCAATGTCCCTTTCTTTGTTAGCGTACAGCTTGATGTCATCCATGTAGAAGAGGTGGTTTATCTTGGTGCCACTCTTAAACTGGTACCCATATTGAGTCTCCTCCAGCATATTGCTTAGAGGGTTTAGGCATATGCAGAAGAGCAGCGGTGATAAGGAGTCACCTTGATAGATGCCTCGCTTAATTTGTACACTCGCCAGCTTTTTGCCATTAGCCTCCAGTTCCGTCTTCCATTTGGTCATTGACATCTTGATGAATGCCACAAGAGCAGGGTGAACATTGTACATACTGAGGCACTCAAGTATCCAACTATGGGGAATTGAGTCATAGGCCTTTCTGTAGTCAATCCAAGCCATGGCAAGATTGTTATGGCTTGGATTGACTATCAAATATCTACGCCTTGACGATGAGGAAATTGACTGGCATACGAAACCTCTTCATGGTGCTTACCACCAACAAATATCTAGCTTCTGTTATGTTTCTGCACAGAAGCAATTAAATAGAGTATTAAATTAGAGAAATGGTTTATTGCACACTCCAGAGACAACTGATTTGATAACAGAAAACCCAAGTATTTATATGTTTGGTCATAGAAAAGCTTTGTAAAAAGCTACAAGCATTATTAATAGCTATAATGAGACAGTACTGTATAATATTAGCTTGTATAAAGCTTTAGCTAAAAAGCATAATGTTTGTTGGCAAAGTACCAGTAATACTTGGCACTTGCATGACACCTCCTCACTAAGCTAAAGGTTCTTTCTGGTTCTCTTAGACCTTCGGGGTTTGTCTCTGCTATACTCATCTCCATCAGGTAGACGAGGGTTGCGTGGTCTTCTTCTAGACGGAGGTTGCTCTGTTACAGTTGTAGGGGCTGGTAGTTGCAGTTTTGTCTCCTCTGTTATATCAGGTTTATCTCCAGGGTCTTGATCTTCTTCTGTTGAGTATCTTGGTCTGAGTTGTTCAACATGTCTTCTCCAAGTAGGTCCCTTTGGTACCACTTTGACATTGAGACTACGAGTTCCATATATCTTAGTAACAATGGCTGGAACCCATCTAGGTTGTCTGTTGCGTCTAGGTCCATGATACAAGGCATAGCATGGTGCTCCAAGATTGTAGCTGTGTATCTTGCTAACTGTCTTTTCTGCCGATCGGTTGACTTCTCTGGATTGATGAAACTGTGCTATGTGTGCGGGTGATGGCAATAGGGTGTCAATCTTGCATCTCATCTGTCTTCCATTCAGCAGCTGACTGGGAGAGTATCCTGTAGGAAGTGGTGTCCTTCTATAGTGTATTTGTCCATATTTCCTCTGTCTGCTGGTCAGTGTTTTTGAAACATTGGCTATTGGTCTCTCACTTCCATCAGGATAACGATGAAATAGTACAGCTCCCAGTGCAGTTTCTGAAGCATCACATGAGATTCCAATGTCAAGATCTGGGTTGAAGTGTGCTAAGACACTATCAGTTGATAGCATATCTTTCAGTTTGTTGAAGCTCTTTTCTTGTTCAGTGCCCCACTTCCAGGTCTCTCCTTTGCGTGTCAGTTTGTGCAATGGTCCTGTGAGTTGTGACAGATTGGGTATGAACTTGCTGTAGAATTGTGTAGCTCCTAAGAAAGATCTTAGCTGAGTTAAGTCTGTTGGGACTGGCATCTGTTGTACTGCATCTGCCTTCTTTCCTTTAGTGATTCCCTTTGAAGTGAGTTTGTGTCCCAGATACTCTACTGTAGGTTGAGCAAAACAGCACTTGTCTTTTCTACATCTGAGCCCTCTTTCTTCTAATATTTGAAGAAGTCGACGTAAGTTTTGTAGATGGCTCTCTGCATTGGCTCCACTCACTAGTATATCATCTAGGTATACTGCTACTCCTGGGAGGTCTAGTGTCAGTTGCTCCATGATTTCTTGAAAATACCCTGGTGCTGAGCTTATGCCAAAGGGCAACCTCTTCTGTAGTAGTACTCCTCGGTGTGTTGATAGTGCTAGTCGTCGTTGACTTTCTGGTGCCAACAATATTTGATTGTAGGCATCTGCTAAATCAATCTTTGTGTAGCAATAGCCTCCACCTAGTTTTCTGATTAGATCTTCTGGTAGTGGGATAAGTTTCCTATGTGTTTCTAGCTGATTATTGATAGTCTTGGAGTAGTCTCCACATACTCTGATCTTCCCTGCAGCTTGACCTGTTGTAGATTTGCGTACAGGTACAACTGGTGTTCCATACTGGTTGAATTGAGTTGGTTCCCATATGCCTTTAGCTACACCTGCTTCGTATGCTTGGTTGAGCTCTTCTGTCAAGGCAATAGGAACTGGTCTGGGTCGGCAGAAGACTGGCTTTGTTGAAGGTTTGAAGTTTATCTCTAGTTCAAAGTTCTTGAGACATCCTAGCTCGTCTTTGAATATTTCTGGAAATTCTTTGCACATCTCCTTACACTTGATTTGTAACCTCCCATCTGGCTGGTTCTCTGTGATTGTTGATACAAGGTTCTGTTGTAGCTTGTCATCAATAGAGATGCCTAGTTGCTGTATAGCAGTTCTTCCTAGTAGGTTGAGATCTTGTACAGCACTAATCACAAATGGTAGTCTGACTTCTTTCTGTGCATCCAATTGGGCAGTTAGCTCACATCTGCCAAGCGTCTCTATGAGATGTCCTGAGGCTGATTTGTAGTTAACTGTAGTAGGTTTTAGGTTTGGCTTTCCTAGCTTCTCCCATATTGATTTACAGATGAAGTTGTCACATGCTCCAGTGTCCAGTTCAAGTGTGAAGTTGTCTCCCTCCAGTTTGATGTTTTCAGCAAGTTTCACCATCTTGGTTGATGTGCATTCTATCATCTTTACTGGTTTTTCTGCTGCAGATGATTTCTTTTTCTTGCATGCTCTTTCTATGTGACCTTGTTTTGAACAAAAGTTGCAGGTGGCTGCTTTGAATCTGCAGTCATCCGCTGTATGGTTAGTTCGGTCACATCTGTAGCATAGCTTTCCTTCCTTCTGCTTGTCAGGTGTAGAGTTGTTTTTCTGGATTGGTTTGTATCTTGATTTCTGTTGAGCAACCTTGTTGACTTTAGACGAGTTTCCATAAACTGTCTCTTTGGCAACTTTAGCTGCTTCTTCTGTTTCCTGTGCTACCTGTATAGCTTTGTTGAAGTTGAGTTCATTGTCCTTGACCTTGAAGAGAGATTTTAGAACTGCTTCATTGTTTACAGAGCAGATAAATCTTGTTCTGAGAGCCTCATCTAATGGATCTGTAATGTCTATGAAGGCACATGTAGTTGCATCTTGACGAATTCTGGCAGCTAACTCTTGAATAGTTTCTCCAGGTTTCCTCTGCATGTCACTCCAATACTTGTAACGCTCTCTAACAATGAAGCGCTTAGGGTCATACTGGTCTTTGAGAAATTCCAGTATTTCATCCATGTTGAGGTCGTTGATCTGCTTGGGTGTTGAAAGCTGAGCTGCCATATTACTAAGCTGCTTGTAGAGTGTAGGCTGTTGGTTGGTGAGAAAAGTGCCAGCAATCTTGTCTTGATGAATAGAATTTGCTGCAATGAATGTTTTGAATCTGTCTATGTAATCTGTTAGTAGCTCTGCTGTTGGGTCAAAACCTGGGAAGGCTGGAACAGCGGTTGCAGCTGTTTCTTGTTTCCGTTGTAGGTTTTGTAGTAGTAGCTCCATCAGTTTCTTATTCTCCTCCATTCTTTCATCTTGCTGACGTCTGTATTCCTCTTGTTGCTGCTTGAACTCCTCATGCTGCTGTTGTCTATGCTCTTCTTGCTGCTTTCTCTGCTCCTCTTGCTGCTGTCTCTGGTCCTCCTGCTGCTTCTGCATTAGCTTGATCAGGTCTGCTACTTCTGCCATTGTAGTGGTGCAATTTTGAACAGTTACTCTTGTAATAAACCAGAACTCTTTGTATCGATTTTATCAATGATAAAATCTGAACAAAACTCTTTGTAACTGTTCAAAAGAGAAATCCTTGTTGCCAATTAGCTTCTGTTATGTTTCTGCACAGAAGCAATTAAATAGAGTATTAAATTAGAGAAATGGTTTATTGCACACTCCAGAGACAACTGATTTGATAACAGAAAACCCAAGTATTTATATGTTTGGTCATAGAAAAGCTTTGTAAAAAGCTACAAGCATTATTAATAGCTATAATGAGACAGTACTATATAATATTAGCTTGTATAAAGCTTTAGCTAAAAAGCATAATGTTTGTTGGCAAAGTACCAGTAATACTTAGCACTTGCATGACAGTTTGCCTTCTCCTGCTGTCTTGACAGACCGTCCGATCCACCAGTAACTGATGTTTAGCTCCTCGGGTGTTGCGCCCAATTCCTTTCTGAGCACTGGTCATATAGTGACTCATGTGCTCTTCCAGTTTGTCTGCAACTATTCCTGAGAGCAGTTTCCAAGTGGTGGGCAAGCACGTTATTGGTCGATAGTTTTTGGGAACCGGCCCCTGCTTTGGATCTTTTATCAGAAGCACAGTTCGTCCTTTGGTCAGCCATTCTGGATGGTCACCTTGTTCTATTAGGTATTCCATCTGCTTAGCCATTCTAGTGTGAAGTGATGTCAATTTCTTTAACCAGAAGGCTTGAATCATGTCATGGCCAGGTGCTGCCCAGTTTTTCATACGCTGCACTCTGCACTTAATGTCGTCTTTGCTGATGGTGAGTCCTTGCTGAGCCACAGTGTGTTGATGGTTCTCTTTAAGCCTCTTCAGCCAATTTGCAGTGGTGTTATGAGTGATCTCTTATATATATATATATATATATATATATATATATATATATATATATATATATATATATATATATACATATATATATATATATTGACATCTATACATATATATAAATGTAAAAGAATTTCTGTTCCTCCAGCTATAGATCTTAAAATCTGGATGATAAAATTCAGTTTACTGATGGGCTTGAACTTTCTACGAATGCATCAACAAGGTTCATATGCATACGCTCTACCATTGAGCCACAACGACTTAGTGATCAGTTGTGCTATCATATACCACATAATTCATGCGCATGGTAATTATTTTAGCCTTGAGTTTTTACCAAAGATTTTGAAATTTGGTCGTCTCGGAGTTCTAATATAAATTCGGCTCTCTACCAACCCGGAGCCCGTGCATTGCAATTAACAAAGCTCCAGAAACGCATGGAAAAATTCGCTAACAAAGGGAGAAGCATTTTATGATGCATAAATTCTTTACAAAAAGGGAGGAACCATCTGGGACGACGTCTCCTCTACCAAATAAATTTGCTAGAGTGATAACCCCCTCCAGTGGAGTGACTCTAAACTGTTTTGGAGGAGGATTCTCCTTTAAAGATGTGAAGTAAACGTGCCATTGCTGTTTATATTTTCTTTTTCCTAGGATTTTTGATGTAACTGATCTGTTGAAATTTTAGCTGTTTTATTATCAATTTTTGTTCTTTTAGTATTGCATCTTAACCTTTAATGTTTTTGATGTTTTAAGAGCCAAACGTATGAAATGTTTATTTTGTTTTCTATTTCCATCATCATAAATAGAAAACCTTTTATTAAAATTAAGCACGATCTATATCTACCCGTTTCTATTTATATTATGCAGTATACAGTACAGCTTATGGTGTAAAATGTTGAAAAAATACTTTACCGAAGTTGTCTTCTTGCCTTGGAATGGACTACATAATTTACATAGTTTTATTTTAATAGGAAAAATTGTTTCGGATTTGCAACAACTCGGTTTTCGAACAACGTTCTTACACGTCGCTGAAAGTTATGAAATTTTACATTTACAGTGGTTTGAGAACTTTACAGTTGTTTTATTTATTTTTAATTTAGTTGTCTTGCAAAAAGCCTTTTCCTCATGATATGAGGTTTAAAAGTTAAAGTTGTTTGCAAAAGTTTAAGAACCTTTACAGTTGTCCAGTTGTTTTTATTTTCTCTCTTAATTTATTTCGATTATATTAAACACTTTTCTCATGATATGTAGTTTGAATGTTAGAATGGGAAATTTTGTTATATGTTAAATAAAAATAAATTATACTTAATTATACTAAATTATAATTATATAAAAATAAAATAAACTTTTTTATTACCTTATTAATTAAATAATATTTTATCGTAATCATAGCTAAACAGATTATATTTAAACATTACTTGCTAATGATTTCACATTGACATTTAAACACATTTACAGTTTTATTTTTTTATTAATTTATTTCTACAAAAAAAGTTCTTTCATGTTATGAAATTTACAAGTTGTAGTTCATTGAAAAAGCTTGAAAACCTTTACAGTAGTTTTCTTTTTCCTCTTCATTCATTTGAACTGCTTATAAATATTTTCTCATGATATGAAGTTTAAAAGTTAGAATAGTAAATGTTGTATACGATATGTTATATAAAAATAAATTTTTTGTCCAAAGACTTTTTTATTACTCAGGCAACGCCGGGTAGTACAGCTAATAGTATATAGAAATACTCAGCTATCGACATGTGTCTGTATGTGTAAGAATAACTACTTCAAAAATCGATTCTTCCAATTTTTCATTTTATGACTCAGTAAAAATATGGTTTTAACTTTAGAAAACAACTTTTGCTTTGTTGCAAATGAACAGTTGTTAAGATGACCACAATCTCCATTAATCTACTTAAGGAAAGTTTACATACAGTATTTTATTGGATGACCTCCTACTCTCATTATGTTTATGCACTCAGTGTTCCTACTGATCAGTTCTAATTATGGTTACACAGGCTGATTCTTTAGGGCAGCACAGTGGCAACATAACTCTTGAATATCTTCACAGCTCGAGGATGCATGCCAATGTTGTGGCATGCCGGGGTTGGATAAAAATCATTATTTTTTTTCAACAAAAAATCAGGTTTTTCCGATTTATATTATTTTTTTGGCTATGATTTTTATATAAATTTGGTTTGTTCGCTCATTTATGCTCATGTATATTATCATGTGTATTGTATGCATGAGAGATTGCTGGTTATACTACTTGTCAGTGTTAGTGACTTACAGGCTTAATTTGACTACTTATATTTCTTGCATTCAACAGCCATATATAATTATAATGTAGAAACTACTAGAGTTGCCTCGATTTCAATATCGGAATCAGTGCCGATATGGAATTGGTATCGGCCGATCTTTTCTTAAAAAATCGGAAACTCCAGATACTTTTTATAAATCAACTATTTAGCAGAAAACCATATTTCAGCCTGCTACACTAATAAAAAAATCCAATACAATTGATTCCAACATGGGTTGTTGCTAATTATTTAGTATGTATGTGCCATTTTCATTACCACAGTGTTGGTAGAAGCGCATAAAACATTACGAACATTTAATTAATCAAAATAATATATTAAATATATTGCTCAAAAATAGAAAATTTAAAAGGTGTAAAAACTAAATATTTGAAATCAGCTCGAAATTCTGATCTGGGTACCACTCTTATTACGTAGCCCACCTTCAAAAGGAATAAATCACTCTTTTTGACAACTTTTTGATGCCCTCCTACTATACTAATAGTAGTATTCAGTTCTCGTTACTACGGCCACAGTAGTATCAGTAATTGAATATCACCAAATCAGTAGTATCCAAAACTACGACAGTGTAAAATAAGGGCAAAATCAATGAAAAGGCAGCGAAGGAGCGAGCTAAGGAGGAACTGGCAGCCAGCCAGACAGGAGAAGCTAGCAGCGAGCCAGACAGCGGAGGAGAGGCCCATAGAGTAGCCAAGGCAGAAAAAAACTAACAGAAGCCTAAGATAGCCAAGGAACATGCAGGAAACAGCCTGCAGAGAATCAACTAATCTAAAAGGAAACACACAGCAGACACAATTTACCCAAAGAGGTGAAAAGCCAGGAAACTTTGAAGCCCTGAGAAAAGAGAGTTTACTCAGCCCTCTTGTCAACAGAAGGAGTCATCACTACAAGCCTAGTAGACACCTACTCATTGAACCTCGAGAGGCCCTAACAAATATTGCTAAGTATACAAGCATATTGTTGTTTTTGCTTGAGCTAGTGAGTCTTGACAGAATAATTGTTATTTGGACCTTTTGAAGAAAATAGAGTTTACAGACACTTGGAAACAAACCACAGGGTGTTAAATGCTGATTATAAGATACATTAGTTACCTGCAGATACATTAGTTACCTACATTAGTTACCTGTAGGCTCTTGTAGACCTCACAAACCTAACACTACTTGTTGTGGGCATTGATACTTGGGCTCATTATTGGCAACAGTACAATAATGTCAAAGTGCCCATTTACATTGATTGATTTGTTGGCTGATTTTTGCTTTATAGCAACTGTCTGATTTTTGTGGGGCAGAAGTGCCACTTTGTCTGTGGTCAAAATTTGTCTTGGGAGAAATTGAACTCAAGGTCTAGAGGCTACCCATTACACGTAGAAGCATTGTAGTATTTCACTCAGAGAAAACACAAAAAAAACAATACATTTTATATTAATATTTTTATCATTGCAAAGCTAAATAGTCAAATATATTATTATTTGATTGAAATATCAAATAATTATTATTATAACAAAACATTTCTCCCTTGACAATAAAACCTATAATTTTTAATAGAATCAATTAAAATTTAGTACAACTCCATGTTTAGGAAACTTTGTCTTCTAAAGCCCATTAGGGGTCTCCAGCCTAAATTCTTAAAACATAATCAAGCGTACGAAACACATAGTTAGAGAGCAGGATAACCCTATCTGTCATAAAAAATAATTTCTATTCCCTTTTTCAACTAATGCAATTTTTTGATTTGAACTAGTAGTTTTAGCCCTAGTGATGATAAGATTAAGCCTTGCACCCTGTACAACCATTCTACTGCTGTCGGCAGCACTTGAAAGTTTATTCAGAGTTTTGTTATTTTTTCGGAGTTGTGGTACCTTCTTGCTATTGAGCTTGCATGTTAAGAAAACTAAAACCGATTCAGGGAGAGAATTCAGGGGCGAGAACTGTTCAGAGAACACTTACTAACATTTGTTGTAACAAATAAACTTGGTTAAAGCATTTGATTTGTTTTACTAAATAATTATAGTTTTTTAAGAGATGAGATAACTCCAAGAGAAAAATACTTTCACTCGGTTGATGCTTCATCATCAATCGGCTTCATCTGCAAATAAAAAATATACATCATAGCACCATCCCTCCTGATAACAATTTCATTTTCCTGACAATAATTATTAATGTTTTGAAAATAGCAAATCTTCTAAATACCAACAACAGCGATTAGCTACGAGTGTCACAGCACACAAAAAGCTAGTGTTTGGGGCATTGGCGGAATCTTTCTCAATGCTTGGTTATGCATATTATGGATACTCTAAGGTTAGCTTTATTGCAACATAAGGTATAGGAAATAGATGTCATTTTGCCTGATGGGTCACACCACAGGCAAACACCCACGCATGCACGCAAGCACGCACACACACACTTGGCTATGCTATTCATGTATTATGATGCATAATGTAAAACCTGCCAGACAAACGCACTAAGCTTTTAGTGTCTGAGACACAATCATCTTCTACATTCCAGTTTGAACAGCTATCCATAGAGCAGGCGCACAGGTCGGTGCAGGGTAATCCTTGCTTCTGGCAAAAGCACCGCCCAATGCATGAGGTCTTGCATTGGCAGAACAGAGTCTAAAATAAGATCACCAAAAACAGACACCAAATAAGGTCTTACAACTCGGAGCAAATATAACCAATCTATAATTTTTTAGCCCCCCCCTTTTACTGTGTTTGAGGGTTTGGGATTAAGATTTGTAACAAAATCAAAAACTGCAATTGAATTACACCAATAATAAATTGTTTCTTTCAACACATTCATATATCCATTTAAGAACTTTCCGTACTATAATGTATATGGTGCCTGCGAACATGAAAAATGTCTTTTGAGAAATCAGTATAAAATAACAGTGCTAAGCTATGATTATTTAATGGTGGTTGAAGTCATTGGTGTGCTTATGATCTATTCTTGACACATGTTCGGGTAGAAAGGGTCAGGATAGGAGAAGAAATTTGTTAAATTTGGCCGTTTCTGAGCACTAAAAGCATCAAAAGGTTTACTATTTGATGCAGATAAAAACTTACCAGCACTGATAGTCTGTGCCTTACACAGTTTGTCATAGATGCGTTTTCCCTTCTGAGTAACCCTCTTTGACTTAGTGTCACCACCACATATGACACATAACGTATCCAATATTTTACTAGAGCTTGTCTTTGATTGTTTGCGACGAGGCTCATATGAGTCTTGACAGGAATCTGCGGCATCAATACTCAAAGGTGTGGATATATTTGGCTATAAAAATAAAACATGAATTTAGGAATGAGTCTATAGTCTATAATTCCCTAGTCAGAGTTTCTAAATCCAGTTCTCTTTCAGCCTGTTTAGCTAGGAAAACATTAACAAACATATAAAAAATAATGCAGCTTGTAGTCTGAGAGCGTAGTAAGGAGATCATCAAAATGCAACAGCAGTTGGTAACATAGCTGCAGAATGAACTCCAGTGTGATCCAATTCAATACTTCAGTATTTAAAAATTGATAGTTTTCAGTGAGAAAGTTGGTACCAACAGGCAGTCGAGAAGCTACAACGGTGCGTCTCACATGATAAGTCATTAAACTTACTTGTTGTTCAGAATGTGCCCTCTATAAGCTTCTTCCATGGGTGAACTTGATGTAACAGGGTTGATGTGCTTGAAGAACATCACTTCTGTTCATCAAATCTGTGAGTGCTCTACAAAACATTTCAGTTGTAGAGCCAACCTTGTTTTGGCTATCTCGAACACAAACTAGGGTCAGGGTTGGAGATATGGTTGATGTCAATATTAACATAACATCCAACCTGATTCATATAATAATCTACTGGGATCTAGTAGGCAGATCACATGAAAAGAAAGCAGCAAAGAACAGCTAATAGCTTATTGAGTTGAGTCTGAGCGGTTCTTCATGTTAGGTCTTCAGTTCAAATCATGTTGTTTGGCCTTGATTGATATATCACCACGATCATCAAATTCAAACGAACAAAACAGCAGGTTACAATAGAATATATGGAATGGAATACAACTCCGTCACATGTAAAA